>NW_023416401.1:71078291-72328291 GCF_014108235.1 Myotis myotis | reverse complement strand
ATGAAATGTTCTGTAAATATCAATTAAATCCATCTGATCTAGAGTGTCATTTAAGGTCGCTGGTTCCTTGTTGATTTTTTGCCTGGAAATTCTATCCAGTGATGTCAGTGGAGTGTTTAAGTCTCCTACTCTGACGGTTTTGCTGTCCATCTCTTCCTTCAAGTCTTCCAGGAGTTTTAACAAAAGTATCTTTAGGTGCTCCTATATTGGGTGCATATATGTTTACCAGGGTTATATAGTCTTGTTGGATTGAGGCCATTATCATGTAGTAAGCTCCTTTGTCTCTTTTATAGCCTTTGTTTTGAAGTCTATTTTGTCAGGTATAAATATTGCTACCCAGCTTTTTTTTTTTTTCATTTCCATTTGTTTGGAAAAAAATTTTCCATTCCTTTACTTTTTTCCTTTGTGAGTCTTTTGTTCTGAGGTAGATTTCTTGTGAACAGGATATATTTGGGTCATGTTTTCTCATCCATTCAGCTACCCTATGTCTTTTGATTGGAGCATTTAATGCATTTACACTTAAGGTTATTATTGATAGGTACTTATTTGTTGCCACTTTTATGCTTTATGCCTATGTTTCTCTCTCTTTCTATTTCTTCTTCTTATAACAGTTTCTTTAGCATTTCTTGCAATGCTGATTTGGTTGTAGTAAATTCCTTTAGCCTTTTTTTTTTTTTGGTCTGGGAAGCTCATTATTTCACATTCAATTTTGAATGATAGCCTTGATGGACAGAGTAGTCTTGGTTTCAGATCCTTACTTTTCATTACTCTGAATACTTCATGCCTTCCCTTCTGGCCTGTAGTGTTTCTGTTGAGAAATCAGCTGACAGCCTTATGGGAGCTCCCTTGTAGGTAACTATCCATTTCTGTCTTGCTGCCCTTAAGATTCTCTCTTTGTCATTAACATTTGCAGTTTTAATTATGATGTGTCTTGGTGGGTGGCATTTTGTGTTCATCTTGGTTGGGACTTTCTGATCTAGTGTGTCATTTAAGGTCGCTGGTTCCTTGTTGATTTTTTTTCTGCTTAGTCGCTAATTTGATCCTCTGCTTTATCACTTTTAATTCTTTCCAATGTATCATTTTTTAAAAGTATGTTTTTATTGATTTTTAGAGAGACAGGAAGGGAGAGGGATGGAGAGAGAGAAATATTGATAAGAGAGAAACATCAACAATCCACTGCATCCTGCCCACCCCCTACTGGAGATTGAGCCCACAACCTGGGCATATGCCCTGGCTGGAAATTGAACTGGTGACTTCTTGGTTCATGGGTTGATGCTCAACCACTGAGCCACACTGGCTGGGCTCCAGTGTATTCTTGATGTCAGATATAGTATTCTTCATTTCTGACTGGTTCTTTTTTTAAAAAACATATTTTTATTGATTTCAAAGAGGAAGGGAGAGGGAGAGAGCGATGGAAACATCAGCGATGAGAGAGAATCATTGATTGCTGCCTCCTGTATAACCCCCTTTGGGGATTGAGCCGATAACCCCGGGCCTATGCCCTGACTGGGAATTGAACTGTGACCTCCTGATTCATAGGTTGACGCTCAACTACTTAGCCACGCTGGCCCGGGCCTGACTGGTTCTTATTCTTGGTTTATATGTTTTGTTTTTTTTCATGCTGATGTAGTTCCCACTAAGTTCCTTGTATTTCTAAGTTCCTTGAACATCCTTATAACCCTTCCTCTGAACTCTATATCTGTAAATTGCTTTCCTCCATCTCATTTAGGTCTTTTTCTCAAGATTCCTTCTTTTCTTTGGAGGTTATTTCATGTCTCCCCACTTCAGTTGTCTCTTTGTGTTTGTTTCTATGTATTAGCTATACGTGCTATGACTCCCAGTCTTCATGGGGTGGCCTTTTGTAGTAAATGTTGTGTGGGACCCATTGATACAGTTTCCTTGAACTTCTGAGCTATATGCTCTACGAGAGACCCTTTTGTTTATTATTTGGGCCCTCCTGTTGTAATTGGGTCTTGATTGTTTTTGTCCCATTCATGGGTGGGATCTCCTGTCAGGCTGGTTGACTGTGAGGCTCAACCCCAACGTGTGAGCTGTTATACAGGTGCGGTCTTGAGGTAGTTTTTGTACTTCCTTGTTTAAAAGTCTTCTCCTCAGCAAGTCTTCAGCTGGTAATTCAGGGTGAATCCCTTTCTTACCTTCTTATATGTATCCAGGCTGTATGCAGCAGCTCTAAGCAGTCATCTAACTCAGTGTTTATATTACTATTTATATTGGAAAAAATGAATTCTGTCCCTTCTCATTTCTCACTTTCAAATAAGGTACAGATTTTACTTAACAGTGTGACTCTAGGTTTAGGTAGTTCCAATCACCTTCCTCTCAGATGTATCTGTGTTGATTTTTAAATGTTCAATTTTTCCTTAATATAAAATGTGTTCTGCCATTTTTATTGTTAAGCCAAGATTGCTAGAAACTTCTGAGAAAAAATTAGAAACTTTGTGGTATAAGTTGCTTGTAATTCATTTTATATTTCATTATTTATCTGTTGAGAATCTCAGAAATAATGCTTTCATAAAAATTAACAAGTATTTGCACAAGTGTTATTTGAATTTCTTGGTTCAGTCATATAATTTTGTTTGCATTTTTGTTTTACATTGTGCTATGGAGCATTAGGTTTTTCTTAAGAGGTTCTGCATAGACAGTGTAAATATATATGTTGCTTTATTTCTTTTTGCTTTATTTCTTAAAGCAGCAATCTATACATCTTAAATGTTCTTACAGCACACAAAAATTTGTAATTATGTTGAGGTGCTAGATGTGTAAACTAACCTTATTGTGGTAATCATTTTGCAGTATGTACGAGTATCAAATCATCACATTGTACACCTTGAACTTACATAATATTACATTCAATTATATCGCAATGAAGCTGGAAAAAAAAGTAAGCAGCAATCCAAGTTTGGTGATGTAGCCAGCATTGCCCGCGATTCTAAAATGTCCCGCAGATTATTAGGATTTGGTTTGCAGGCAGTAGAAAGTGGTATTTAAGTTATATTGAGGTTTTCTTTAATGTAGATAAAATGAAAGATAAAATATATTTGGGCTTGGTATGAAGTGTATTTATAACAGTTCTTTTGTTTATATAGTGGACTGAAAGATTTAAATTCTAGTATTTTTATAGTCTTTGAATTACTGAGTTAAATAACTTTAAACTTTGTTGTTTTTTTTGAAAGATATCTCTGTACTAATTTGTATCAGTTATGTGGGTGCTAGTACAAAGGGATGTATACTTTCTTTGTCTGTTTTCTTTTAGGGTAATTCCTCTCCTGCAATTACTTTTGGATGGAAATATGCTTTTTTTCCAGTAGAAGATGGTAAACTTGGAGAATGACCATGGAGAAGGGGATGAGTTCTGGAGAAGGCCTGCCTTCCAGATCATCTCAGGTTTCGGCTGTTAAAATAACAGCCAAAGAGTTGGAAACAAAGCAGTCCCATAAAGAGAAGCGAGGGGGCTTTGTGTTGGTACATGCAGGTAAGCTCTATGTGAGTGAGTCAAAAGATGAAAATAATGTTGATTTTTTTTCTTGCCTTTACGTACACTGAGAATTGAATTTTACCTTAGGAGAAGGCACAGTACCAGAAAGGAATTGGAACAAAAGAGATTGACTTCAATATAGTGAGGGCCTCCCCTAATTACTCACTTGGAAGATCTTGAAATGACAGCTCTTCTTATGTCTTCTCTACTCCTCTACCCTATTATTTACTTTTTCTTTCTATCTATCTATCTATCTATCTATCTATCTATCATCTATCATCGCAGTGGTTCTCAACCTTCTGGCCCTTTAAATACAGCTCCTCATGTTGTGACCCAACCATAAAATTATTTTCGTTGCTACTTCATAACAGTAATGCTGCTACTGTTATGAATTGTAATGTAAATATCTGATATGCAGGATGGTCTTAGGCGACCCCTGTGAAAGGGTCATTCGACCACCAAAGGGGTCGCAACCCACAGGTTGAGAGCCGCTGATTTAGAGCCTAATATGCAAATTGTCCCCATAGGAGTTCGACTGGGAGACCGGGAGTTTGATTGCTCACTATGATGTGTACTGACCACCAGGGGGCGGCACGGAACAAAGGAAGGCCCCGGCCGGCAGCTGGGGAAGGGAGGTTCAGGCCAGCAGCTGGAAGGCCTCGATCTGCCCTGATCGCTGACCAGGCCTAGGGACCCTACCCGTGCATGAATTTTGTGCACCGGGCCTCTAGTATAGATATATTTAGGTAGTGTTAAAACCAGACAAAGTAATTTTTTATACTCTGGTTTGTAGTTTTAAAAATAATTCTGTTGAAAAAAATTTTTTTGACCCCCATATTTGAGTATGGCCATATTAGAGTCCATTTACACAGTGTTAGAACCAGTTTGCCTTTTTAATATGATATGTGAGGAATCTTAAAACCAGAGAGATTGAGTGGCTTCAGCCACATGGCTAGTTCCTGCTAAAGCCAGGTTGACAAACCCTTAAATGTGTCCTTAAGTCCTAATCTAGTGTGTTTGGCAATATATCAGCTTATAATCTCTACTTCAGAGGACAACACAGACAGACACTGTGAAGTTTAACCCTTGGGTCCCTTATCATTGAAGAGTTTTGAGTTACAGAGCTATGCACCTCTGCAAGGTCTGTTCAGTAGGCTTTTTTCTTTCTTTTCCTCTAGTCATTTCTTACTTGCCTGTATTCAGTTTCTAAAGTTTATGACCTCCCAGAAAGAAGAAGGAATGGCTGGGTCTCCTTTTAACTTTGCTCAGTCATAGAGTATGAGCACAAGGTTAGCTTTGACCTGGCATTGAGGAGTGGAATTGTTTCTCCTTGTCAAACTGGTAGACTTCTGGGAAGTCTTACAGAATCTAATCCAGATGAATTAACAAAAAAGCAGATATATTTTCATTTTCTTTCAAATGGTTGAGAAAAGATAGGTTAAGTTTGTGTCAATCTTCAGCCTCACACGAGGACCCAGGAGGCTTAGAGATGTAGTTCTTAACCTTCCTTATGCTGTACTCCTATAGGGCTTTGGGGCTTGGGTGGGGATGGGGTGGGGTAGGGGTTCAGAACTTTGATTAGAAGCCTAATTATCACAACACTTTAAGGCCTCTTGTCTTGGTTTCTTTCTTATTTACTAAACAATTAACCTTTTTAGGGAAACAAATTTCAGGGCCATTCTCTTGAGGAAGTTGCTGGGTGTTTATTAAGAGCCAGGGACCAGCCCTAACCAGTTTGGCTCAGTGGATAGAGCGACAGCCTATGGACTGAAGGGTCCCGGGTTCGATTCCGGTCAAGGGCATGTACCTTGGTTGCGGGCACATCCCCAGTAAGGGGTGTGCAGGAGGCAGCTGATCCATGTTTCTCTGTCATCGATGTTTCTAACTCTCTATCCCTCTCCCTTCCTCTCTGTAAAAAAATCAATAAAATATATTTAAAAAAAAAAGAGCCAGGGACCAATAGAATTTCTAATAGGCAGGCAGGAATACACCATCAGTGAGTTTTCAGAGACACCCTGGGCTTAAATTCCAGAGGATGTAAACGTTTGGGTAGGCGTGGTAGTATTGATGGTGCGTGTGTTAATATAGGTATGCTGTAACACCCCTCAGCTTCAAATGCTATTTAGAAACTAACTAGTTTTGTAAAGTTACTTTTAAGAATTCTGGATTCCCAAATAGCAGGTGCTTTCTTTTGGTTAACCAAGAAGAACTTGAAAGGACTCTTTTCCCTGACACTACTTGGGTTATCAACTCCGGGCCAAAAAACTCCTGACTTTGGAGACAGGTTTTTCAAAAAGGAGGAGAGGTGACCTTGATGAAACTTCTTTGGGGACATGAGCTATTTCTGGTGCTTCTGCCCAGAGAATAGTTTTTGAAAAAGAAGAGAAGGCATGGTATTAAAAAGGCTTCTGGTGGAGAAAGAAGCTATAAGATTTTTAAAACCACGTACAGTTACACAAAGACAATAGTTTTATTGTTACTAGGAGAGCATCAGTTTGTAAGGACTATTTATATAATACTACAGGCTCAGTGCACGAATTCATGCATAGGTGGGGTCCCTTGGCCTGGCCAGCAATTGGGGCCACCGGTGGTTGTCCAGGGAGAGGGGCTGCAGGAGGTTGGCCAGCTGCCCTGATCGGGGCCAATGGGACCGGCCAGCTGGGGGGAGGGACTGTGGGAGGTTTGGCCAGCTTAGGGGAGGGACCACGGGAGGTTGGCTGTGGGAGCACACTGACCACCAGGGGGCAGCTCCTGCAGTGAGCGTCTGCCCCCTGGTGGTCAGTGCACGTCATAGTGACCAGTTGTTCTGTTGTTCAATCACTTAGCCATTTATATCTTATATGATAAAGAGGTAATATGCAAATTGACCATCACACCCTCACACAAGATGGCTACCCCCATGTGGTCACAAAATGGCCGCCACAAGATGGCTGGCAGGGGAAGGCAGTTGTGGGTGATCAGGCCAGCAGGGGAGGGCAGTTAGGGGTAACTAGGCCAGCAGGGGAGGGCAGTTGGGGGCAACTGGGCCTGCAAAAGAGGGCAGTTAGGGGCAACCATGCTGGCAGGGGAGGGCAATTAGGGGTGACTGGGCTGGCAGGAGAGGGTAGTTGGGGGCAATCGGGCCAGCAGGGGAGCAGTTAGTCAGTCAATTAGGTGTGATCAGGCTGGCAGGCAGAAGCAGTTAGGGGCAATTAAGCAGGCAGGCAGACGAGCAGTTGGGAGCCAGCAGTCCCAGATTGTGAGAGGGATATCTGACTGCCGGTTTATGGGATCAGGCCTAAACTGGCAGTTGGATAACCCCCGAGGGGTCCCAGATTGGAAAGGGTGCAGGTGGGGCTATGGGACACCCGCCCCCCCCCCTCAGTGCACAAATTTCGTGCACCGGGCCTCTAGTATATAGATAAGCAAAGTCTGTGACATTTTAATGAATACTAATAATTGGTTGGTTTGTTCCACTACAGGTGCAGGTTATCATTCGGAATCCAAAGCCAAGGAATATAAACATGTATGCAAACGAGCTTGTCAGAAGGTATAATAAAAATTTCCGTTTTGACTATAGAGGAGCTTTACCTTGAAATTCAAAATTTTAAGCGTTGTTGTATAAAATCATCCTTGTTTTGGACCATCAAATAATTTAGCTCATATTTGTGAGGTCCTTGTTTTATTTTGTGTTGTTTTATTCTTCAAATCATGCTTAGAACTTTTCCTTCCTTTCCCAGATTAAAATCTGTATTTTTGGAATTATGGGCCCTTAATCATATATCTTTTAGTCTTTGCCAAGACGTTGAGCTCTATAGAAAACAGCTCAAAGGCAGCCAATGTGTCTTTCTGTGAAGGTAAAAAAATACTAACAAATGAAAATGGGTACTTTTCTTAGGGAGATCATCCCTTACATTTTCCTTCTGTTTTTCATCATGTAGTTTGTATCATGGAAATTCATTATCATTCCTGAGTTAGCTTTGCCCTTGTACTGAGTTGTGTTTTTTTTCTCTTTGGTTTTTGAGGTTTTGCTAAATTGTTGAATACTTAATGTGGCAGGAATGGAATCAGAAGAAATATTGTTTGTTTTTATTTTGATCCTGACTAAATACTCTTATAGGGAAACCCTTCATTTACTTCTACTTAAATAAAATGTTAATTGCGTATTGTATATCAAGTAAATGAATCTTCCATCCCTTTTTATTTCTATTTACATACCATTTAAAAGAAAGATTATACTTTGTTAGAGATCCAGGCTTTCTGTTACGAATGAAATCCCATAAATAAATAAGAATATTTTCTTATAGAGATATTTTTAAAAATTTATAATAAAGCGAAAAGTTCTCAAAGTGCTTTTATGTTTTTTGTCCTTTATTTTCAAAGTGTGAAATCTTTTCATTATCTAAAAAGAAATGTTTTTCTTATGTAGAACAACTATAGTCCTAGAAATTTAATACATTTGGAGTATATACTCAGCCTCCTCAATTTATACAATGAATGAACTTCTTAAAAGTTTAATGCAATTCTGACAGATCAATGATTTTCTCTCATCCTTGACGTTTCTTTCTCTCTCTCTTCTCTGAAATTAATAAAAAATATATTAAAAGTTTAATCCAGTTCTGTTTGAGCTTTCTCTTTATAGACTAACTTGGAGCTTTAATAGTTCATTTAGCAATCAGTCTTCCTTGTCTTTCTTTCCTCTCTTAACTTATATTCAAGAAGCAAGGAAGCAAGGTGATTTTATAGATCTTTACTCTGTGTAATTTATATTACAAAAGAATATGATTTGTGCCTGGCCAGTGTTGCTCAGTGGTTGAGTGTTGACCTGTGAACCAGGAGGTCACGGTTTGATTCCTGATCAGGGCACATGCTTTGGTTGTTGGAGGTGTGGAGGAGGCAGCCAATCAATGATTCGCTCTCATCATCAATGTTCCTATCTCTCTCTCCTTCTCCCTTCCTCTCTGAAATCAATAAAAATATATTAAGACAAAACAAATGCCAATTTTGTTTCCCTTGTCGGAGGAGATATGTGAGAAAAAATATTGCTGTGAGAAATGTGTGATATTTTACTGCCTATATTTTTGAGAAGTTGTGGTTTTACAATGAATAATCTCTCCCCTTGGTTTCATAGGCAATTGAAAAGCTACAGGCTGGTGCTCTTGCAACGGATGCAGTGACTGCAGCTCTGGTGGAACTTGAGGTATTTCTTTTCTTTACATTTTATTTAAAATATTTGTGAGTATATTTGTTATTCTTAAATGACATGAAACTGCCGAGTTAGTCAACCATCAATTATATGACCAGTGTTTACCAACAATATTAACTAAATTGTGAAGAAGCCTGTGATATTGTTAGATTGTTTTTATTGAGGATTTCTCTGAGTAATATAAAAAAGTTAGTTAAGTTCCTTTTTCCCACATTTTGTGAGATTCATGGATATAAAAGTTACTAGTTACTTAACATTACTGGATACTTACATATCCTCCATATTTTTAGTAGGAAAATTCCTGAAGTTAATTCCCCTAAAAGTAATACGTTTAGAAAACAAAAATTTCCAACTATTTATAAGTGTCTTAAGTGGAAGGGAAAGTTTCCTTACCAACCTAATGGTTCAATATATATTCTGAAGCTATGCTCTGTGAAGCATGTCTTGTCCAACGTGGTTGTTAGGTTGGTCTCCAGTTACTGGAGACGTTGAGGAATTCAATGGGGAGGTGATCAAGTTTGCTCTAATTCTTTGTATTCTAGATTGAGGGTCTCTCAGCTCTCTTAGTGTGGAACTGTGACTACAAGTTTGTTGAGGGGATGTTGAGGTCTTCAGAAGACCAACTTCTGCCAATCACACTTAGAGAAGATAGATTTATATTAGTTAATTTAGAGCAGTGATGGCGAACCTTTTGAGCTCGGCGTGTCAGCATTTTGAAAAACCCTAATTTAACTCTGGTGCTGTGTCACATATAGAAATTTTTTGATATTTGCAACCATAGTAAAACAAAGACTTATATTTTTGATATTTATTTTATATATTTAAATGCCATTTAACAAAGAAAAATCAACCAAAAAATGAGTTCGCGTGTCACCTCTGACACACGTGTCATAGGTTCACCATCACTGGTTTAGAGGATTAGAATAAATAAATAGTTTGTTGGTTGAAAAGACTACTTGGGGAATCAAATAAGATAGGAAGATAAAATAGTGATGAGTTTGAGGCAGAAGGGGATGGTTAGAGTAGATCATCCCAAGTTGACTAGATTATGGCCCTTGTGTTTAGGCTCTCATATCAGGACACCTACCCTGTCATGCCAGGCCCTGCTTTTCCCTGTGAAAATTGCCCAGTGCCTAAAGTCATAGCACTGTTTTTTGTATATTCCCTGAGCTGCACTTTTGATCATGCTTTATACATTTTAATTTCTCCTGTTAACACTTTTAGCTTGGTTTTAGCCAAGGAAGATAAACAAACATGGTGGGCACCAGTTCTATTATAGTTTGGCCTCAGGGGCATCTGACTTGGGGATATGTGGTCCTTTCCTATTGTGACTGATACCAGTTCTACTAATTATTAGCCATATGTCTGTGGGAACCTCACACTTCTCCTTGATCCAGTTTTTTCATTATAATATGAGGATAATAATGCCTGCTTTACAGAGCTGTGAAGATTAACTGAATTAATATGACAATGTGTGGTAAGCAGTTCATAACTGTTAGCAATTACTATTATTAAGAGGTGTTTTAGAAATGATATGTATGATGTGAATATTTATAGTAACTATTAATAACAAGTTTTATAATGTCAAAGAACGGTTAATTATATATTGTGGATAAGAGGAGAAAAGAAATGCAAGAAAGAAGATTGATGTATACAAATCTTACCTTTACTCAACACATCCACACAAGGAACGCTTCATCTAATTTAATTCAGTTGTTAATTGCAGATTACTCTCCTTTGTGCAGAAGATGATGTTCTGAGATTATCTGAGATTACTGGTGTATGGAGTCACTGTGGGTCTGGGGAATGAAGGTTAATGAATGGCTAAAGGATATACTATAATGGCAACTATGAATATAAAATTGAGTAAAATTAAGTTTTCCTCTTTCTTTTCATTTTAGAATAACTTTAATTTCTCCAAGTCATATTTATATCATATTGACTATTTCATTACATTCCTCCCCAGTGAAGTATCAATCATTTCTTAAAAATTTACTTATTTATACTTAAAGTGATTTAAATTACATTTGGAATAATGTGTTACACATAATTAAGTGAACTTCATAATTCTGAATGATGATCTGTGTTTTTTATGAGTGTGGGCATGTGAAGTTTTTTTTAAACACATTTTATTATTTTTGATTGTTACAGAATACTGTTCTAAGTGAGATTAGTGTACTTTCCCCCATTAATTTATTAAATTTGGGGAAGAATTTCAGTGAATTATCTTCATTTTTATTTATTTTTTCAGTGAATTATCTTTAAAAATTCATTCGTATGTGGAATCTTTGATTAAAATGTATATTAGTAGTTTAAAGGCTAAGGCTAACCTGGAAGAATCTTTCTGAATCTTAAAAATTATGTTGGGCCTGGCTGGCATGGCTCAGTGGTTGATTGTCGACCTATGAACCAGGAGGTCATGGTTTGGGGTGCATGCCCAGGTTGTGGCTAGATCCCGGCGGGGGGTGAGGGGGCATGCAGGAGGCAGCCGATTAATGATTCTCTCTCATCATTGATGTTTCTATCTCTCTCTCCCTCTCCCTTCCTCTCTGAAATCAATAAAAATATATTAAAAAAAGAATTATGTTGGAAGTCATGTTATAGTGTCTCCTACAGTTTCAGTCACCGTGCATAACTATGATTCGCAACCTTTAAACAGGGCGAGGTTTTCTTTTTCTTTTTTTAATTATTTATTGCTGAGAGAGAGAGAGAGAGAGATTGATTGATTTGTTCTCCCACTTATGTATGCAGTCATTGATTGATTCTTATCTATGCCCCCACTGGGGATGGAATTTGCAACCTGGATATATCGGGACAACACTCTTAACAAACTGAGCTACTTGACCAAGGCTAAGTAGAGTGAGGTTTTCAAATAAAGAGTTGAAGTATTATAATAGTTTGGGTCAATGGAAAGACATATGAAAATCAGATTCTAATATTTTCTGTACTTCAAGAAATATAAGCAACAATATTGAGTCCTTTCACTCTACTGAAAAGTCCCAGAGGGTCTGATTTATACTGTTATGTTTATTGAACATAATTACTTATCTTAGTTTGATCAATCTATTCAGTAGAGTTTTAATTCGATCTTTTAAGTCTTTTCCTACTTATTGACTAGATATGGACAGTCATACCATTTCTTTTGGACTTTGGGATATACTTTTTGACTAAAACAAAACTGTACTTTTAAAACTTGCCTGTTACATTATTACTTAGGCAGATAATGAAAATCAATTTGAATTTCTTGAACACTTTACTAATTATAAATTGATATGACTGAAATGCCTTATTGTTCCATGTTGGCTAGAAGGGTTTTCTGGCTTTGTATTTTGAAAAATATGAAAATTTGCAGTTAACCCAAGTAGTATAAAGTTCTCTGATCTCAATTCGACATCATACAGGAGGAAGAGACCAAGTGAAAGAAAAGAAAGTTTATATATATATGTATGATATACAACCAAAACATGATGTGTCTAAGTGACCTACATTTAATATAGTCCATCTAGAGTTATCATTGTTCAGCTTTTTTTGGAACCTATTACCTTGTATAGTTACCTGTATCTCATCTACCAGTACAGACAGGTGGTGTTTTCCTAAGATTACCACTTCTGGGCACTAGATTCGGTATTTCTTATATTTAAATAAGGGAGGAGGGCTGAGCTCATAAGTTTCTACCTATTAAACTGATTAGCTTCTCTCTTCAGGGTTTTGGGAGGGAAGTGGCCACTCGTAGGAGAGGTGTTTTTAGTGTGAAAGTGAAAATGATATGACACCAAGTACAATTTGTTTATCTTCAAAATATGGGGAAGGAAATAGATCAGTTTTTAGATCATGTTTTAATAATTTATTATTAAATTTATTTGGTCCCATTGTTTCATTTAGCTATATATAGCTTTTTTGAGATTATCTTTATAACTAATGGTGACTTATATCCATTGGATAGTACAACTCTGATTTCACTCACAGTAGAGAAGATAAATATTGTGAAACAATTTGATCTTTACAGCTAGGGCTATGCATTTGGAAGACAGTTGCTTTCATGGCTGCTTTTGCAATAGTTTTGGTTCAGGTAGTGACAGTGAATTTTAAATTCTAAAGATAATTTTGTAGATTTTAAATGGTACAGCTTCTGATATGAATTTTTTCTTTGAGAAAATTGGATATAGATCTGGGTGAGTCATGATGCCACTTCTAAAGTAGGAAGTGTTTTATAGATTGGGATAGAAAATGAGCTAAAACTCATAAAATAATTACAGAAGCTCCCTTTGCAAATCAATTTAAAAAAATATACTTTTATTGATTTCAGAGAGGAAGGGAGAGGGAGAGAGAGAAACATCCTATATAATAAAAGCGTAGTATGCAAATTGTCCCCTCGACCAGGAATTCGACCAGGGTAAGGAAGGGAGGCCCCAGCCAGTGGTGGCAGCAGGCAGCCAGGGGAAGGGAGGGAGTACCCAGCCGGCAGCCGCTGGGGACCCTACCAGTGCACGAGTTTCATGCACTGGGCCTCAATGATAAGAGAGAATCATTGATCAGCTGCCTCCTGCACGCTTCCTACTGGGGTTTGAGCCCACAACCCGGGTATGTGCCATTGACTGAAATCGAGCCCAGGACCCTTCAGTCTGTAGATTGATGATCTATCCATTGATCCAAACCAGCCAGGGCTTGTTTTTTTTTTTTTAAGTACTAAGGCCTGTTTATAAAAATCTAATAAATAATAGTTGAAATTTGAGTGACAAATCTTTGAGAAATTATTTGTAGTTCTGTGTGAGAAAACTGATGAAAGTGAGATTTTGAAACTCTTGATGTAGCTAGCCTTTGGGAGATTTTGGTTAATTCATTTTAAAATCTGGTTATTCTGGTAGGTGGAATACTCTGCGTTAAAAATAGTGATGGGCTCGAAACCGGTTTGGCTCAGTGGATAGAGCATCGGCCTGCGGACTGAAAGGTCCCAGGTTCGATTCCGGGCAAGGGCATGTACCTGGGTTGCGGGCACATCCCCGCTGGGGGATGTGCAGGAGGCGGCTGGTCGATGTTTCTCTCTCATCGATGTTTCTGACTCTCTATCTCTCTCCCTTCCTCTCTGTAAGAAATTAATAAAATATATTTAAAAAAAAATAGTGATGGGTATAGCTTTCACATTTCATATAGTGAAAGACAAATTGTATAGGCTCCTTTATTAAAAATATTTTGTTGAGTTTATGTTATTCTAAGTGGACACTGCAGTTATTTCATTCATCCTTAAAGACTCTCTATGGTCAGGGGAGATGGTAATTAATAGTTGAAACTAGTTTATTGTCCAAATGCTTCAGCATTTGAAGAGCAGATTCTGTTGGGCACAAGTTTTTATATCTGTCTGCTAAAAATAGTCTATTGTCTTTGGATCTCTATTTAATCTAATATAATACTTATAAACTCTAGGAAAATAAGAAGTAACTTTTTATCCAGATGGCTAGTAATTTGGGATATGAGAGAAAAATAAACCTATTGCATTGTTATATACTTACATTATTATATATAATACTAGAGGCCCGGTGCACGACATTCGTGCACTTAGGGGAGGCGGACCCTCAGCCTGGCCTTTGCCTTTTCGCAGTCCAGGAGCCCATGGGGAGTGGGCTTAAGCCTCAGTCGGACATCCTTAGTCTTGCTACGGAGGTGGGCTGTTGTGCTTGCCAGCCGTCAGCCCGGCTTGTGGCTGAGTGGCGTTCCCCCTGTGGGAGTGCACTGACCACCAGGGGGCAGCTTCTGCATTGAACGTCTGCCCCCTGGTGGTCAGTGTGCATCATAGTGACCGGTCATTTCGCCGTTCAGTTGATTTGCATATTACCCTTTTATTATATAGGATTGTTACATATTTATTTGTATCTCTGCATCTCTTATAGCCACAGCTAGCTCAGCATGCATTTCTCTAAAATAGGAATCCTCAAAATGTCATCACTGTTAAATAGTAAGTTGTTGGTGGACCATTGCCAGGCACCTCTGTGCAGCTGCAGGATTAGGCCACACCTTCTTCCTTTGGCTGGAATTATTTGTGTGCCCCAGAGGGGAGGGAGAGCACCTAAGGCCTGCTAGTCCTTGAAATGCTTAGTGGTATGGAGATGATGTGACTAGCTGCTGGCATATCTAGGTTGGAAGGGAACCTTGGGAAGGAATGACCTGACCCCTTTTCTCTCACCAAACCTGTAGTGAGTTCACTTGTGGGACTTCTTTGTGAGTAGATGCTTAACCACACCCTGCTCCCTATCCCACTTAAGTGTTTGCATTTTATTGCAAAAAAGTGGGGGTATCTGCTTTGCAGTCATTTCTGTTTATTTGGTAAGTTAAAAAGTTACTTAAATTAATGAGCATCTTCACTTGGCTGCATATTTTCTTTTCTTTTGCAGAAATCATCTTTTCATGAGCAGAGGGTAGCTGAGTATTTCTGTGGTTCCTTGTTTCCTCCTTCACTCCCCTCCCCCATAGGACTGACCACATTGGAAAGACAGCTTGATGCATTTAGCTCACAAGTGCCCATTAACTGTAATGTGACTGAAGAGTCTAATTTTAGACCTACTACCTTTGAAAGTCCCATTTTTCTTTTCTATTGATAATATCCTTTATTTTCTGTAATGGGGAAGAGGTCCTGTTTTTATGTATGTGAAGCAAGGAGTTTTACCTTTTTTCTTTTTTAGTACTTAAAATGTTTTTATTGCATGAAATTAGAGTTTTGACTTTAGATGCTCTTTTTCCTCTTCTTCAACTTAGTGTCATTGATTATTTTAGTCAGATCCCTATTTTGCCTGTCTGTTTAGCAGTGTTTCCAGGGGTGCTTCAATATTTCTGTGTATTCTACCTGTTTATAGAGTCTTTATGTTTCTCTGCATTTTTTGTTTTATTTTTTGAGGTGTACACACACAGTTACACTTCATGGAGTTGCATCCAGCCAAGTATCCATGTTCTTCTTGTGAAGAGGCAGAAAAAATCACCTCTCCCAAGAATTTCCACCTTCTGACCAAGGGAAATGTGTCGTGAAGAGCTGTACGCAGATGGAGGCAACTTGTTTGCTTGTTCTGCTGCTACAGCATTGATTTAATTAGAAGACAGGCTGTGGGTGGCCATGTGCAGACAAAGAAGCACCAGACAAGAGCCCAGTTAGCCTGGGACAGTAAAAGTAAGTTACGCTCTTTTCAGAACACTTCTGAGTACTGATGCTGATTCTTGCCTTTCATACTAAGGGGCAACTTGTAACTTACTGTTTGTGCTTACACATTAGGTACATCTGTTCTTTTTCTGAGATCCTAGAAATGAAACGTACTCTCTAGCACAAAGCACCTGCTTAATGGAAAAGCAGTGCTCTTTTTTCCTTTCAGGTTTTTTTTAGACTAAAAAGAACCCTGAATAAATTATTACATTCTAGATTAATTTTACACAGCATCAACACTGTGTGTCAGTTTTTAACTAGGTCAAACCCTTAAGTACAGAACTTGTTATGTTTTACTTTGTACTGATAGTTCTCCTTTCTAGCCATTTCTTAATGAGCTGTATTCGTTTGGCTGAGTCTTTTAGAAGATGTGGCCCAAGACCAGTTCCCAAGGAACATGTAGCTTTATATGTAAACCCTTATTTTGCTTTGGGAATTGTTTCTCTCTGAGAATATATTACATTTTGGAATTCAGTTTTGAGCTACTTTAAGCTACATTTGGTAGTAATTCTGTGTTTAAGCTATGTGGAAGCAATTTAGACTTTTGGATTAAGTGTAACATGTCTTGTCCTCTATTAATAGAGATATTAGATTCATTGGCCTTTGGATTTACAGTGTGACTGTTGAATCGTGTGTGTGTGTGTGTGTGTGTGTGTGTGTGTGTGTATGTGTGTTTGTGTGTGTGTGTGTTTGTATCTATATCATTTGGGCATCAATTTTATAATCTGATTTTATTTATTTATTTTGTGCTTTTGGTAATGAAGCAACTAGGCTAAGAAGAGTTTTCTGTGTTCAGCAAAATCACAGGCCGATGTCATGATGTCAAGCTGAAAGACTGCCGTTAGATTTTACATTTTTGTCCTTCTCTCAAACCTAGGCCCTTATTCAGAATCTGGAAAAGAATGAGAAAGTAATTCTCATAATTTTTAGGAATCCCATCAAGATAACCTGATCCAAAGCAGAATAAACTAATTTTTTTTATTTATTTTCTCTATCATCTAATTTTTATATAGGTAGCAGGCTTTACCTAAGTGTTAAAATAATGAAGGCTGCATCTCACTATAGGAAAACAAACAGCTTAAGGTTGAATTCTAGGCATCTTTGTGCTTTGGCCAGTCCAGCTGCTAGGGAGTTTGTGCTGGCAGCCATTCTCACTCAGGTCAGCCTCCGGCATGGTAGACACGCTTACTGACAGTTCATGACATGTATATACTGTAACACAGGGCGTCAACACTACAACACTTACTAGACTTCTCAGAAAATTCAGAGTGAAGAGCTTATGTTTTCCTTTCTTGGAATATGCGCAGATGTTAACATTTTCTAGTGGGTTGGAAGTCTTTTTAATAAAAAGCAGTTATAAGTTTCTACTCAAAAGTTAGCAATCCCCTCCCCATTCTGACCATGTCCTCACCTCATGATAGAAGGATGGTTTAAGTTATTATAATTCCATGGTCTGTTGGGATTTTTTTGAGTGATATTTTCATACTATTGTCAACATGGTTAAAAGGTGTAATTATTTAGGTTGAAAGGAAGTGAAAGTGGATGCCAAATTTAACTTTACTAGAGCAGCAGCTACATTTGTCTTTTCCATTGTAGCTCGTGTGGAAGAGACAATTCCAGGTGCCACGTGTGCTAAGCTCTTCCCGGACATCATAAAGAATCCAACTAAAATAAAGTTTAAAACTATTTCAGATGTGCACGTCTGCTGAAGCCAATACTTTATTTTAGAGATTTGTGTTATATTTGACAAGTAACTCTTTGTACTGTGATTCTGTGGCTTTCAGTTAAAAAAATAAAAATAAGCTGCTGTGATGTCATTTTTCTGCATAATTATATATGTTTATGTGATAATTAGGCAGATTACTAGTAGAAATGAGGCAAGGACAGATTTGCAGTGCTTTTTTATTAAAATATTTTAAATAATAAATTAGAGAAAAATATGTTGCCATTTTTGACAGACTATTGTATGCTAGATTAACATGTGCTCTAATGAACAAATATCAACATTTGTGGCATTTATTCTGGCTTTTCCCAAAGAGCTTGATGCTTCAAGAAGATCATAAAATGTCCCAGTTCCTAATACATATGCTGTTGTGTGTGAGGTTTTTTTTTTAAACAAACTGTTTTCTTTTGTGTAATTGAATAGTTAAAAAAATGAACTATCACAGATACTAAAATTGCATATTCAACATACTATATTTGACTCAGGTGTTCACAGTGTGATGCAGACAAACGTTTTCTCAACTTGCTTCCAGGATAGCTAAAATATTACTTTAACACACATTTAAAGCAGAGCACTGTAACGATTTGGCTAGATGTAATTCTGGACTAAGTTGAGTAATTTCCTCAGGCATTCCAACTTTGATCAACCACAGCAAGAACTTTTAGCTTGTCTGTAAAGCAGCCAGTGGATCTGTAAATATGTCCTGAGGTAGAGAGAAAAGAGAGAATGCCAGAAACGAAAGAACACTTTCTATCCTAAGAAGCAGCTACAGAATGAAAACGGAAAGGTTTTTGTTTTCCTAGGAACTCTTTTTAGGCAATTGAGGCTCTGATATCTAACTATGCCCTGTGGTTCTGTACTAATGAATGAAAGATACTTCATTTGGGCCTAATAACATGTTTTCTGGCTAACTCTGCTGAAACTTATTGGTTAAAGTCCATTAAATGTTAAATTTTTCATTCTTTATTAATATAATATTAATTGACTAAAAACCTAAACATATGTATCTCAGTAAAGCATGTCTTAGTTGTTTTTAATTGGCTAATATTTGTGTGAAAATATTCTTACATGACCCTGTTTTGGATAATAACTCTAAGAACAGGCAATATCACTAAACAATCTCATATTCCTTTTGTTTTTAATACATGGATGAAAGTAGATTTTCTGGTTTTTATTTTCAGTCACCTGAAAATGAATTTGCAAACCTCTACAGTTTTCTGCATGGAAGCATTAACTAAGAATATTTATAATGGTATATCAGTCTCTGCTATATGGGAACTGCAAGTTTCTTGTATTTTTAGATATAGCATGTTCATATCACATAAAGATAACTTCCCCTGGAAATCATTTAAGGTGCAGTTAACAACTGCTTGCAAACTGGATATTTAAATTGGATAATCTGTCTAGTTTCTTTCTGATCTTGTTTTTGTAGTCCCATGATATCAGATACCATGACGTCCAGTTAGCTTCTGTTGTGAAAATTCTGCTTTTTTAGGTCATTGTGTACCAAACATTGGGAGGAATCCATAATCTTGTGATTTTCATGTTGCAGATACCTATTCTCCAATTAGTGAGTCATGGAGAACAAGGTTAACATAGTTAAAGAAAATTTACTAATGAAAAAAGGCTTATCATGTATCGCTTTCATTTCATTGAGCATTTTTTTCAGCACTGGACAAAGGGCAGTATAACTGGTATATTTACACCTTTAAGCCTTTCCCCTGTATCCTAAGAGAGGTGCAGAGAAATGAAGAATGGGCAAGTTGCGGGGAAGATGGAAGGGCAAAACCTGGATAAGCTAATTGTGATGTTCGTAGGCAGGATACTTGAGTGGATTTCTGAGTTGGTTACCGTGTTACTGTTTCTTTGTTTACCCCCCCACTTTTTCTTCCTCTAAATATTGTCCACCTGAATGGCATAATTTCTTCAAAATTTAATACTTGTTTAATTTTATGTGGTTATTGTCTTGATCTCAAAAGCATTGAAATTTGCACTGAGAATATAAGAGCTAACTTTTATAAAAACTATCTGGGATCTGGGATCTAATTTATAGATTGATTCTCATTATCCTTTAACTATTTTACCTGATTATCACTTTGTCATATTTTGCATGTTATTTGAACGTTTATTTTCTCCCTCCCATAAACCATGTAAGTTTTGTATTCGGGTTACAATTCTTTTAAAAAGAATTTTACTCCAAACTACTAGCTCCAAAGAGAATTCTATCTGTTAGCATCTTGATAATTACAGTTTACCATTGCATAAAGTTGTAGGCGAAGTTGTGTATCAAGGTATTGAACCTGGGACTCTTAAGTACACAGGCGCTGATGCTCTAACCACTTACCACACTGTCCAGGGCTGAATCCACTACTTTTTAATGAAAAACATACACCCACCCCCCCAAATAATCATTGATTTGCATATAATGTTTGTGGCTGCCTCTATGATGGTTATCCAGAAAGCTCTGTATGTCCTTTTATTAGTGCTTCTTCACATTTTATTAATACTTTTTCAATTCATCTAATTTTTCTCCAGTAAAAGTTGAATTCTGGCTTTCAGAGTGGTTAATTTTTGTAGCGCTCATGGCTTATTTTGTGCTTTCTTATTCTCTACCTCCTCTGTGTTGTTGCTGATAGATGCCTTTATAAACCTCCCCACGAATGGGGTTTGCAGAGAAAGTGAAGGTAAACAGCTTATGAAGTTCATTTAGGTTGGAGTTTCTCAAGGTGAGGGCCGTGGTCCCTCTGGATCAGGATCACTTGAGGTAGCTTGTTCAGAAAGATGAAGGTTCCCTATCTTCTCACATGGTCTAAATCACAGTCTTTGGGGATGGCAGTCTGGAAATGTTCATTGCTGATTATTTTTTAAAAACCTGATTATTTTTTATTTTTAGATGACTGTAGATTCACATGCAATTGTAAGAAATAATACAGAGAGAACCCTTGGAACTTGATCCCACAATGGTAACAGTTTTTAAAACATTCGCAGTTAATCTTTTATTTAAAAAAAATTACATGATAGTTTAAAAACTTTTGTTGAAGCAGAGTATACATATACAAAAATATACACATTTATTTTAAAGAGACAATTTCTTGAAATTTTTAGAGTGAACATAGCTGTGTGTAATCAGCCCCCTGATCAGGAAACAGAATATTGTTAGCCTCTAGAACAGCGGTTCTCAACCTGTGGGTCGCGACCCCTTTGGGGGTCGAACGACCCTTTCACAGGGGTCGCCTAAGACCATCGGAAAACACGTATAATTACATATTGTTTTTGTGATTAATCACTATGTTTTAATTATGTTTAATTTGTAACAATGAAATTGGGGGTCACCACAATATGAGGAACTGAATTAAAGGGTCACGGCATTAGGAAGGTTGAGAACCATTGCCCTGGAAGGTCCTCATGCCCCTTCCACTCCCTGCAGGGTCATGCCTGTTCTGAAATGGAGTCATGGAGTATGTAATCTTCTGTATCTGCCTTTTTTGTTCATTAATTGAGGGGAAATTTATAGAACACAAAATTAATCATTTTAAAGTAAGTAATTCAGTGGCATTTAAACATTCCTAATGTTATGCTATATCCACCTCTGTCTTGTTCTAAAACATTTTTACCTCTTTAAAGGCAACCCTGTACCCATTAAGCAGTTGCTCTCCATTCATTCCTCCTCCAACCCTTGGTGACCACCAATCTGCTTTCTCTCTCTATGGGTTTACCCATTCTGGAGATTTCATGCAAATTAAATCACACAATATGTGATCTTTTGTGTCTCTGGCTTCTTTCAGTTAGCACGATGTTTTCAAGGTTCATCCACTTATTCCTTTTTGTGGGATATTATTCAACATTTTTCATGTATATACTATAATTTTCTTCATCCATTCATCTATTGGTGGACATTTGAGTTGTTTCCACTCTTGCTATTGAGAACAGTGTTGCTATGAACATTCCAGTACAAGTATTTGTTTGAGTCAAATTTGTTGGGTTGTATGCTAATTCTATATTTAAATTTTTGTGAAACAACCATACTTTCTACAGGAGCTCAACCATTTTGCATTACCAACAGCAATGTACAAGGGTTATAGTTTCTCCACATTCTGCTAGCAGTTGTTATTTTTGTGATTATAGCCAACCTCCTGTGGTTATGATTTTAATTTTTCTAATGACTAATGATGTGGAGCATCTTTCCCTGTGCTTGTTGTCCATTTGTATATCTTAAGAGAATTGTTGAAGTCTATTCAAGTCCATCCATTTTTTAAATTGGGTTGTTGTTATTGAAAGTTGTAGGAATTCTTCATATATTCTGGATACCGTATTACTATTGCATTTCCCCGTATTTCTGAATTTGTGTCAAAGTACACACTTAAAAGGGAAAATAAATGATAACTGACCTGTGATCTTTTTCTTTTCCTTGTAGTCCTTTGACCATGCCCAGTACAAGAATGGTTTTTACTTTTTTAAATGGTTGAAAACCTGAAGTATTTACTTTGTAAAAAATTAGAATGTTCAAAGTAGGTTCGGAAAAAAATGGTTGAAAAATTACATGACACTTGAAAGTTATATGAAATTCAAATTTCAGTGTTTATAAAAGAAGTTTTATTGGAACATAGCCATGATCATTCATTTATGTATTTTTTCTGGCTGCTTTTACACTAAAATAGCAGACTTGAGTAGTTGTAGAATTTTCTGTGTGGCCTGCAAAGCCTGAACTATATAATATATCTGGCTCTTTATAGAAAAGACTTGCCTGGCACATATATGTCCAATAAATATTTTTTGAATGAATGAATCTTAACCTATACCACCACAGAAGACTCTTAATTGAAAATTTTTCAACAATCCAGTTCTTGAAAATTTGAGCTTAATTGGCTACTAAACAAAAAAAAATCCCTCAATGAGTTTTTGGCAGTACGTTTTCATTGGCCTCCATTCATCCTGTAAGTATTGAGAATTGATGATGAAATACCAGGGAATTTGTAATTCTTGGGATAGTATCAGGTAAGATAGCTATATTGTGCAAGTTTTACTAGTGTTAGTTTGAAAAAGGCTATAGCAACAGTGGAGTATACATCCCGTTTTTATTCTCTGTTGTAAAAAAATAAAAAAGATAGTTTGTTTCAAAGCTATTTGTTTTTTTCCCTTTCCCATTAGCTTTACATCACTAAAGGTATTTGCTTATTAATAAAGACAGTAATTCAATTGCAGTTTGATATTTTAGCCTATTTAATTTTGGATAAGAGACTATATTAACACAAAGTTTTATTCTTCTATATTTTAATCATCTAATGATGTTTTTTGTTGAATTTGTACTTGAAAAACAGTGTGAATACTAATATATTAGTAATTTCCTATAAATGTCTAACTTAAAAATAGATTGTAAATTGGACAGACATAAATCTTTTTATATAAAAATAACTTTATAGTGTGCCAGTCTAGTTTTTCTACATTTGAAAACTAAATTGGTTGCATCTGTAAGAACTGTTAATAGAAGTCTCATAATAGATCTGCACCCCAAAGGTACAGTGTACCTTATACTCATAGCCTTGCAAATAGTTCTTTTATGTTAGGCTTTCAGTAATGGACATTAAATGGGTAATACAGATTGTGGTTTATAATGCAAGAGCAATGCTTTGCAGATCTTTGCCTTGGCCTGGTGTTTCCAGATTTCATTAATAGGCAAGGGTTTCCATGTCATGGTGGGCATGTAGCTCCTGACTTGAGTCTTCGCCTTCCTGCCCTCTCTGTGCTGGGTTAAGCCAAGGGGTCTTACTTTTTATAAGCTTTGTTTCTTCTGAAAGGTATGAATAAGCTTAAACAAGATTTTACTTTTAATAAAAACTAAAGATACTATTGCCTGAATTTATTTTATTTCTCTTGTTTTAATTGTGAAAAGATTGGATACTTAACACTCTATTGCATTTTCCTCGCATTTCTCTATAGGAGTAACCTGTAAGAATCAGTAAGTATCAGTTTGATTAAAGGACTATTGTTCACAATGATTAATTTATATCTAATTGCAGTTAACTCCTATTCGTTCATTCTGCAAATATTTATTGAGTACCTACTGTGTGCCAAGCATTACTTTAGAAATGGGGATATAGCACTTAAACTTACAGAATTTACAGTCTATGGAGAGAATAAGACAAACAAAAGTATATGTAATTTTAGGTAGTAAAAAGTGCTATTAAGAAGAATGAAATAGTAGAGAAAAGAAATTGGTTGGGGAAATGCTAAGTTAGTAAGGGGAGGGCCCTCTGATAAGATGTCACTTGAGCAGAGACTGAACATCATAAGGAAAAAAGCTATGGTAAGATGTTGGGGAAGGGAGTTTTTGGTTAGAGAGAAAAGTATCCCAATGTCCCTTCTTATCACACTTAATTCTTCTTTATAATACTTACTTTATTGGACAGCAGCTATTTATATATACACTAGAGGCCCAGTGCACGAAATTTGTGCATGGGGGCAGGGTCCCCTCAGCCCAGCCTGCACCCTCTCCAATCTGGGTCATCCCTCTCACAATCCAGGACCGCTGGCTCCTAACTGCTCACCTGCCTGCCTGCCTGATCGCCCCTAACTGCCCCACCAACCTCGTTGCCCCCAACTGCCCCCCTCTGCTGGCCTGGTTGCCCCTCACTGCCTCCCTCTGCCAGCCTGGTTGCCCTCACTGTCCCCCCTGCCAGCCTGGTTGCCCCATGTGGTTGGTATTCAGTCTTTTGGTCGTCCCTTACTAACCTCCCTGCCGGCCTAGTCGCCCCATGCAGGCTGCTGCTCAGTCGTTTGGTCATCCCTCACTAACCCCCCTGCTGGCCTTGTCACCCCACTCAGCCTCTTTGGTCATCTGTTTGGTTGTTTCGGATGTGACGGCCCCTGGCTCTTTATATACATAAATGTGTTTCTATACACATACACAATCTGTATTTATTGACTCTTTTCCCTACTAGAATCATGCACCAAACTCAACATTTCAAAGGAATGAATGAATAAATGTGAAGACCCTGGATTGGGTATGTTCTTGCTGTGCTCAGGGAATTGCAAGGAGCTTAGTATTGCTGGTGCATAGTAAAGGAGAGGGAAAATAGGAGGAAATAAGTTAGGAAAGGAATGGAGAGGCCAGATCACGTAGGGCCTTGTAAACTTTGGAAATTAGCACTTGGGAATTTATTCTATGTATGATGGGAAACTGTGGTAGGTTTTTGAATGAGAGTAATAGTGTCTGATAGGTTTTTAAAGTATTGTTGGCTTCTGATTGGGCATAATGATTACTAGTTGTATAAAATTATTCGGGTCAGAAGGTAACTGTAGTTGAACATTTGAAAAGCTTATGCATATTATTTATAAGAATAAAGTTAGTATATAGAGTGACCGGTTTATATCAAGTGATAAAAACACTTTTTGTCAACTTTATTGAAGTACAATTTATATACAACAAAACTTGCCAATTTTAAGTGAGCAGTGTAATGAGTTTTGACAAATGTATACAATCATGTAACTACCAATACAGTCATGATCATATAACATTTAATCACCCCCAAATTCCCTCATGTGCCTATCTGCCATTGATTCCCTTCTCTCCCTGGCCCCTAATAACCACTCTGCTTTTTATAATAATTTGGCCTTTTCTAGAATTTGGTATAAATGAAATCATACAATATGTGGTCTTTTGTAACTGGCTTCTTTCACTTAGCATAATGATTTTGAAATTCATCCACATTGTTGGGTACGTTAGGATTTTGTTTCCTTTAATCTTGAGTAGTATTTCATTGTATTGTTACATCACAATTCGTTTATCTGTTTACCAGTTGATGGGCATTTGGATTGTTTCCAGTGTTTGGCTGTTCTGATTAAAACTAATATGAGCATTTGAATAAAAGTCTTTATGCAGACATATACTTTCATTTTTCTTAGATAAATATTTAGGAGTACAATTGGTGGATCTATGGTAAGTGTATGCTTAACTTTAAAGAAAACTGTCAAACTCTTTGCCATTTTCATTCTCACCATCAATGTAGGCTGAAGTTCCTTCACATTCTTGCCAATACTCAGTATTGTCAGTCTTACTAATTTTAGCCATTTCAGTGGTTATCTTGTGGTAGTAATTTGCATATCCCTAATGACTAATGGTATTATGCATCTTTTCATGTGTTATTTGTAATCTGTACATAAAATTGCCCATTAAAAACTTTGGATGGTTTGCTTTAATGAATTGTATGGATTTTGAATATATATGTACATATTCTGGATGCAAGTCCTTTATGTTTTGTTAAAATTTTCTTCTAGGCAGTGGTTTGATTTTTTTTTAAAATAAACTTTTTATTTTAGAACAGTTTTAGATTTATAGAAAAATTGAGAAGATAGTGAAACCAGTATTGTTTTGAGTCTGAAAAAAATTGAAGAATGAAGTCGCAGACAAAAACGACTAACAGAATCGAAGTTTATTGGGAGAAGCCAGTCCTGGAAAAGGTGTAACTCGGGTTCCAGGAACAGATTCATGTCCAGAGCTTTCTTTTCATGTTATAGTCAGGAGTAGTTTAGCATCCAGGCTAATTAAAATCTAAGTCTATGTGTGAAGGCCCACGTGACCATAAGCCACGTGGGCACAGCGGATATCCTCCCCCACAACAGTAATCACAACAGTAATGTCAAGTATCCATTGTGTGCTGCCCTGGGAGAGAAAGGGATGGAGGGTGCCCTTTTTGGGGTATATATGCTTGCCTCACTGACTTGAGATTGGTTATCTGCACGCTGTCTGTCTTAGTAATATCCATACATTTTAAAGCTTATGTCTTCCACACATGACCTTCCTTCCCAGTCCAGTTGGGATGTCTTAATAACTTTTAGTTGGGTTCCCAATTCTATTTCCCTGCCCCCAGGGTCCTAATTCCTCACTACCTAGCTTCCTTTTGTTTCCTAAATAGTACAGATAATTCCTGTGTACCTAACAACTAATTTCCTATTATTAACATTTTACATTAGTATGTACATTGTTTATAACTAATGAACCTATATTGACACATTATTAAAGTCCATACTTCATTAAGATTTCCTTAGTTTTTACCTAATGTAAAAGTCTTTTTTTTGTTCCAAAGGGTTTTTTTTATCTTATTTCATTTCTAGAAATTCAGTTTATTTTTTTTAATACCTTTTCTTTCCCCCTTATCCTTATTTTTTCTTATACCTCCTTAAATATGTAGAGTATGTTCATATGAAAACTAGTTTAACATTGTTAGCTAACATAATTATTTGCTAATTCTATCTGTGTCATTTCTGGGTCTCTCTTCATTGTTTGATCATTCTAGTTATGGGCCATATGTTTCTGATTATTTGCATGTCTCGTTATCTTTGGTTTTGTGCTAAATGTTGTGAAATTTATATTTTGGGGAGTTGGATATTGTAATATTTCTTCAAATATTGTAGGACTTTGTTCTAGGACACTGTTGTTAGTTTAAATCACTTCAAACCTTTTGAGGCCTTGCTTTAAATTCTTGTTAGTACAGGTTTAGAGTAGCCTTCCTTCAGGCTCAACTTTTTTTTTTCCTTTCTTTTTTTTAAATTTTATTTTATTGTTTAAAGTATTACAAATAGGGAACCAAGATGGCAGCATAGGTAAACACCGGAGATTGCTGCCTCGCACAACCACTTCAAAAATACAACTAAAAGATGGAACGGACATCACCCAGAACCACAGGAAGGCTGGCTGAGGGGAAATTCTTCAACTAGAAGGAAAGGGAACAGCATACCAGACTCAGAGGAGGCGCAGTGCAGAAAATACAAAGGTGCGGAGGTGCACGTGAAGCGGGCTGGCCGCTGAGGGCGCGGTTGTCTGTTTCAATCGGGAGGGAGTCCCAGTCTCTGAGCTCCAGTTCTGGGCGAGTCTCTAGGGACCCAGACTCAAACGGGAGAAGCGGGACTGTCTGGCTTTGGTCGGAACTCGAAGGCAGTTTTCTCTCTGAGGTTTGCAGCGGTTGCTGGGACTCTGAGAGGCAGAGCCTCTGGGAACGGGACTGAGAGCAGCCATAACTGCTCGCTCCGCCCGCCCGCCCTGCCCAAGCCCTGCACAGAGGCATTTGCCGGATAGCCTCAGGCAAAGGCTAGATTAGCACCTCTCCAGAGGACAGAAGTTCTCTCACTGCTGACACAGCTGATTCTCACAGCCAGTTGGCCTGGAGGTCAAATCACCCCTGGTATTACCCACAACAATCAAGGCTTAACTACAACAAGACTGCGCACAAAGACCACTAGGGGGTGCACCAAGAAAGCATAAAAAATGCGGAGACAAAGAAATAGGACAGAAATGACAGAAATAGAGGATATAGAGCTCAAAACCACAATTTTAAGATCTCTCAAGAACTGTCTAGAATCCGCTGATAACCTTAATGAGATCCTCAAGAAATCTAATGAGACCCTCGATGTTGTGATAAAGAACCAACTAGAAATTAAGCATACACTGACTGAAATAAAGAATATTATACAACTCCCAAAAGCAGACCAGAGGGTCGCAAGAATCAAGTCAAAGATTTGAAATGCGAAGAAGCAAAAAACACCCAACCGGAAAAGCAAAATGAAAAAAGAATCCGAAAATACGAAGATAGTGTAAGGAGCCTCTGGGACAGCTTCAAGCGTACTAACATCAGAATTATAGGGGTGCCAGAAGATGAGAGAGAGCAAGATATTGAAAACCTATTTGAAGAAATAATGACAGAAAACTTCCCCTACCTGGTGAAAGAAATAGACTTACAAGTCCAGGAAGCACAGAGAACCCCAAACAAAAGGAATCCAAAGAGGACCACACCAAGACACATCATAATTAAAATGCCAAGAGCAAAAGACAACGAGAGAATCTTAAAAGCAGCAAGAGAAAGAAACTCAGTCACCTACAAGGGAATACCCATACGACTGTCAGCTGATTTCTCAACAGAAACTTTGCAGGCCAGAAGGGAGTGGCAAGAAATACTCAAAGTGATGAATGCCAAGAACCTACACCCAAGATTACTTTATCCAGCAAAGCTATCATTCAGAATTGAAGGTCAGATAAAGAGCTTCACAGATAAGGAAAAGCTAAAGGAGTTCATCACCACCAAACCAGGATTATATGAAATGCTGAAAGGTATCCTTTAAGAAGAGGAAGAAGAAGAAAAAGGTAAAGATACTAATTATGAACAACAAATATGCATCTATCAACAAGTGAATCTAAAAATCAAGTGAATAAATAATCTGATGAACAGAATGAACTGGTGATTATAATAGAATCAGGGACATAGAAAGGGAATGGACTGACTATTCTTGGGTGGAAAGGGGTGTGGGAGATGTGGGAAGAAATTGGACAAAAATCGTACACCTATGACTGAGGACAGTGGGTGGGGAGTGAGGGCGGAGGGTGGGGTGGGAACTGGAAGGAGGGGAGTTATGGGGGGAAAAAAAGGGGAACAAATGTAATAATCTGAACAATAAAGATTTAATAAAAAAATAAAAAAAATAAAGTATTACAAATAGTAGTGCATATGTCTTCTTTTTTCCCCCCATTGACCTACCCCCAGCCTCCCCTACCTCCTGGTACATGCCCTCACCCCCCAGTGTCTTGTGTCCATTGGTTATGCTTATATGCATGCATACAAATTCTTAGGTTGATCTCTTACCTCTCCCCCTCCCCCAAACCCTCCCAGCGTTCCTGCTATAGTTTGACAGTCTGATGCTTCTCTGCATCTGTATCTATGTTTGTTCATCAGTTTATAATGTTCTTTATTATCCATAAATGAGTGAGATCATGAGGTATTTTTCTTTCACTGACTGGCTTATTTCACTTAGCATAATGCTCTCCAGTTCCAACCATGCTGTTGCAAATGGTAATAATTACTTCTTTTTTACAGCAGCATCGTATCCACAAATCAATAAATGTGAAACACCACATAAACAAACTGAGAGATAAAAACCATATAATCATATCCATTGATGCAGAAAAAGCATTTGACAAAATCCAATACCCTTTCTTGATAAAAACTCTCAGCAAGGTGGGAATAGAAGGATCATACCTCAACATAATAAAAGCCATATGTGACAAACCCACAGCCAGCATTATACTCAATGGGCAAACACTAAAACCATTTCCCCTAAGAATAGGAACAAGACAGGGATGCCCATTCTCACCACTCCTGTTCGACATAGTACTAGAAGTACTAGCCATTGCGATGAGACAAGAAGAAGAAATAAAAGGCATTCAAATTGGAAAAGAAGAAGTAAAACTGTTTTTATTCGAAGATGACATGATATTGTACATAGAAAACCCCAAAGACTCCATCAAAAAACTACTAGACTTAATAAATGAATTTGGCAATGTAGCAGGATACAAAATTCACACCCAGAAGTCTATGGCTTTTCTGTACACCAATAATGAACTCACAGAAAGAGAAATTTAAAAAGCAATCCCATTTACCATTGCAACAAAAAAATTAAGATACCTAGAAATAAACTTAACCAAGTAGACAAAGGACCTGTATTCAGAAAATTTCAGGATGCTGAAAAAAGAGATAGAGGAAGACATGACCAAATGGAAGAATATACCATGCTCATGGATTGGTAGAATCAGCTTCATTAAAATGTCCATACTACCCAAAGCAATCTATAAATTCAACGCAATCCCCATTAAAATACCAATGGCATATTTCAAAGACCTAGAACAAATTCTCCAAAAATTCATCCGAAATAAAAAAAGACCCTGAATAGCGGGCCCAACCCTTGAGGCATTACCTCCTAAGATTTTTCTGATACCCTCATTCTGGCTGATGGGACCATGATCTATTCTCACCTCTGTGCGAGCTTCAGAAATTATTCAGCTTACTAAAGTTCTGTAGATGTTCTTTCCTTGGCCTTGCTTGTTTTCTTACAAGTGTAATACTTTATTTAAAGACTAAGGGTCTCTGGAGTTCTCACCATGTAGCTTTCTTTTCTTTGTACCCTGTACTGCATATTCTAGCCTTCCTGGCCTCCTTGAACTTATAATGGTCTCCTCAGCTCTAGAAGAATATTGGCACATCTTTGGGTTCCTCTTTCCTGTGCTATTGCCTAGAAAGTATCTCTGGGAATTATGTTGAAGTGTTTGATTTGTGTCTCTTCTCACATGATCAGAGTCCTGTGCTAGCAATTGAATGAAGTACATTTGTCTCATATATTTTGTCTGATTTTCTAGTTAGAACAAATATGATCCCTGTTATGCCTTTAGTATCAGAAGTACAAGTTTAGTAGACATACCTTGAAGTTATAAATATATTTTGAAGTATGAGAAATGTTTTTGAACATTCTTCAATTTTCTTGCATACTTTTTCCTTATGTTTTATAAAAACGTCAAACTTAAACCATCATGCAAGAACCATTTTCAGAATAACTTAGTTCAGCTTCTGATTTCTAATTGGATATTATGTTGAATTTAATTTTTAGAGCTGATTAGCTGATATATCCTATTTCAGAAATTGTTGAGATAGTGTATATGTTGTGATATTATATATGTATTTTAGGAATTATTTAATATGGATGCTTTACATTTTCTAACCTTTCAACTCTTTTATTATATACTTTGAAGAGATACATGATTAAGCAAGGGAAGTTATATAGATAGAATTAAAAAGACCTTTGGTAATTTACTTTGCTTACAATCTCTGTTATATGCCTATAGAGGCTTCTGATCTGGATTTTTATGCTTTTCAAAATATGAAATAATCCAGGCAAGAATTTAGTCTTCATCTGTTTTAAACCATATTTTTTCTTTAGTTGTGATCTCTTTCCCAGGATTTGTAACTGATTTAGCTAGAAATATTCACTTGGGAAGCCTTCTTAGAAGTCATTATGCCTAGTTATGCACACTCTTCTCTCCACCTTATAAAAAGCCTTGTCTTCCTAATGATTTTATTTTATTTGTCTCTGAAGTTTGTAAGTTCTGATTTTTTCCTCTCCTTCCTTTCTGTTCTCCCTGCTATCATTCCATACCAAGTCTCTTCCCTTTCTTTTTCATACAATACATGCATGTCAGTTTATATTTCTTTGACCAATATACTCATCTTGTTTTTCTCTTATACAGAAAAAGACAAGCTTCTTTTTCTGGCTTCCCAATGTTTCCCCATATATTAGTAAGTCCAGATTCTCATGATTAGCATAGGGCAATCTCCATATTTGGCTCCTACCAAGTCTTTTTGTTGAGTAGTATCTTCTGTAGTTCTGACACTTTCCTATTGCTGCCATGTTGCTCACCTCATTTCCACCAACTGGAATTTTCTGGCCTCCTGGCTACTATTTTGCTTTTGTTTAACATCCTTCTGTTAAACAAAAATCTGCTGTTAACTTCCGTATCTCATAGTGGGCTATTTCCTTTTGAGTACTGAAAATATTCATCATATGTATCATTCATTTTCTATTTACTTATACAGCCCTCTTGTTATTTTATACTCTGTTATCTTACTTTTAAAATTCTGTGAACAGTTAAGTTGTCTAACTGCATTAGGACAAAAGCCCTGGTCTCAAATCTCTGACTCGTTTGCTCAGATTATAGGCACATATTAAGAAGGTTTTAATGTTGTCAGTTTTTCTTGAATTTGGCAGAAATTCAGGAAACTGGGGACATTTGAAGATGATTTGGGGCATTTGGTGATCTTTAGGTTGATCCAAATTGTACTCGTTCTCTTGGTGATACTGGTCTCACCTTAGAACAGTTAATTTTCTGGATTGACTCCAATTTCTGGAATGTGAGGTAGAGTTGTTCGTATGTTATGCTGGAGTAGGCCCTTCATTTATGCAGTGATTCTCTAAGTGTCAATCTAATCTCTTTCCCCTTCTCTCCCCTCCTTGTTTTAAAAAATGGAATCTTTTGGGACTTTGTCCCCATAACATTTATTTTTATTGTAAGATTTTATATTATTACTAGAGGCCCGGTGCACGAAATTCATGCACTGGGGGTGGGGTGTGTGTGTGTGTGTCCCTCAGCCCAGCCTGCACCCTCTCCAATCTGGAACCCCTCGAGGGATGTCCGACTGCCCGTTTAGGCCCGATCCCTGTTGGACATCCCTCTCACAATCCAGGACTACTGGCTCTCAACCACTCATCTGCCTGCCTGCCTGCCTGATTGCCCCTAACCGCTTCTGCCTGCCAGTCTTATCACCCCCCAACCACTCCCCTGCCAGCCTGATCGACGCCTAACTGCTCCCCTGCTGGCCTGATTGCCCCCAACTGACCTCTCCTGTCCTCCCGGTCTCTCCCAACTGCCCTCCCCTGCCGGCCTGGTCTCCCCCAACTGCCCTCCCCTGCCAGCCTGGTCACCCCCAACAGCCCTCTCCTGCAGGCCCGGTCGCCCCCAACTGCCCTCCCCTGCTGGCCTGATCACTCCTAACTGCCCTCCCCTGCAGGCCATCTTTTGGCAGCTATCTTGTGGCCACATGTGGGCGGCCATCTTGTATGTTGGAGTGACGGTCAATTTGCATACTGGTCATGACTAATTAGCATATCTAGTCATGACTAATTAGCATGCCTGGGCTAATTAGCATATCCTTATATAAGATTTTTAAAAAATATATTTTATTGATTTTTTTAAAGAAAGGAAGGTTGAGGGTTAGAGAGTTAGAAACATGGATGGGAGAGAAACATCGATCAGCTGCCCCCTGCACACCCCCTACTGGGGATGTGCCCTCTATCAAGGTATATGCCCTTGACCGGAATCGAACCAGGGACCTTTCAGTCCACAGGCCAACATTTTATCCACTGAGCCAAACCGGTTGGGCAAGATTTTATATTATTAGCTTTTTCACTTATTCTCTTGTTGGAGATCATGTGATATGGTCTTCATATAATAAGACTAGTGGTATATATTTTTTAAAAACTGTATTCACTGTATTAGAAAAACGAGGTAGAGGGGTTTTTTTTTTGTAACTTTATTGAATATTTAAACTTTATTTTTATCGTTGACACTATTACAAAAGTCCCCATTCCTTGCCCCCACCTCCACCACCACCACCTGCCTTTTGCCCAGTTCTAGCACTACCTTCCCTCTGGCCGTCACTGCACTCTTGTCTGTGTCTATGTGTCTTGCATATATGTCTGTCTATATGTAGGTTTTGTGTAGACAATTCATTTCTCTTAGATACATACCTAGAAGTAGAATTGGTGGGTCAAATGGTAACTCTATTTAACTTTTTGAGGAACTTCCAGATGTTTTCCAAAGTGGCTAAACCATTTTACATTCCTAGCAGCAATGTATGAGGGTTCTAGTTTCTTCATATCCTTGCCAACACATCTGTCTTTCTGTTTCTTTTTGATGTTATTGTAAGTGGAATTGTGGGTGTGAAATAGTATTTTATTGTGGTTTTGATGTGCTTTTCACTGATGACTCATGTTGTCAAGCATCTTTTTATGTGCTTATTGGCTATTTACATAGCTTCTTTGGAGAAATGTCTGTTTACATCTTTTGCCCATTTAAAAATTCAGATATTTTTTCATTTTAGAGTTGTAGAATTTTTTTATATATATATCCTGGATACAAATATCTTATGAGATAAACAATTTGGAGTTTTTCCCCACCTTTTTTTAGGGTGTACTTTGAAACATGAAGTTAATGTTGATGATCCAGTTTACTTAATTTTTTCCTTTGTTGCTTGTGCTTTTGGTGCCATGTAACATTTGCTCTTCATTTTCTTTGAAGGATTTTATAGTTTTAGCTCTTTCATTTAGGTCTTTGATCTCTTTGATTTAATTTTTGTCTATGGTGTGAGATAGTCTAACTTCATTCTCTTGCATATGGCTATGTAGTTGTCCCAGCACCATTTATGTACATAGTTTCTTTATTGCATTGTTGTGGCATCCTGTTGAATTGACCATAAATGGGAGGCCTCTGTCTGGACTCTCAGTTCTATTGCATTGATGTATCTGTTTACCCTTAGCGGTATGTCTGTATCAAACTGTCTTGATTACTGTAGTTATGTATAGTAAGTTATAAAATCTAGAAGTGTGTTAGCCCTACTGTTTTGTTTCTCGTCTCAAGATTGTTTTGCCTATTCTGAACCCCTTGCATTTCCATATGAATTTTAGGATTAGTTTGTCAATTTCTGCAAATAAAAATGGCTGGTAGGATTTGATAAGGGATTGTTTTGATTCAGATCAATTTGGGGACTGTTACATCCTAAAGATATTAAGCCTTCTTGTCTATGTACATGGCTGTCCTTCCATGCTGGAGGGTAAAGCCAACAACAGTTAGCATATTAATGCAAAAGGAAAACATTGGAAGGCCAATGGACTTTGATATTCAGCAGGGCTGAAAATCAGCATAATATTGCCCTGTTGTGGGCTCAGTGGCTCAAGGCAATTTCCTAACCTGATAATCCTTACATTGTTTACCAAACTCTACTTTTGATCTGCCTGTATGCCTTGCTGACGGGCAAATGTATATTCAAGTAAATAAATAGTGGACCAGGCCAGAAGTCGGTGTCTCTCTCTTCAAGAAAGAGGCTCCACCTGGCCCCCAATGCCTTCTAAATTCATATTTCTTGTATAGCATATTCATTTGTGCATTGGCCCCTCCTTCGGACCCTGAACCTAGCCTTGAACATCGTGGCACTTCCATTTGCTTAGGTCCTTTTTAAACCCTTACCTGAGGATATATTTTTATTGATTTTTAGAGAGAGGAAGGGACAGAGAGAGAGAAGAACACTGATGTGAGAGGGAAACATCAATCCATTGCCTCCCTTACTCGCCACGACCAGGGATTGAACCCGCAACCTAAGTATGTACCCTGACCAGGAATTGAACACACAAATTTTTGGTGAATGGGACACTCCAACTAACTAAGCCATATACCAAGGCAGGTCTTTAATTTTTTCAACATGCTTTGTAGTTCTCAGTGTACAGGTTTTATACTTTTGTTAAATTTATTCATAAATATTCTTTTTGCTGTTTTTGTTAAGTGGAATTGTTTTCTTAATTTGATTTTTAGATTTTTCATTGCTAGTGTGTAGAAATAAAATTGAGTTTTGTTTCATCTTATATCTTACAGCCTTGTTGAACTTACCAGTTTTAATAGTTTTTTAGTGGAGTCCTGATAATTTTTTTGTATACAAGATCATTTCATCTTCAAATAGAGGTAGATAACTTTACTTCTTCCTTTCCAATATAGATTCTCTTTACTTCTTTCCTTTTTTTGCCTAGACTCCTATCCAGAATATCTGGTATAATGTTGAATAGAAGTGATGAGAGTGAACATTGTTGTACTGTATGTATTGTTCCTGATCTTAGGGAAAAGCGTTCTGTCTTTCACTATTAATTATGCTGTTAGTGCTCCAGTTTTTGTAGGTATCCTTTATTGTATTAAGGAAGTTCCCTTCTATTTTTACTTTGTTGAATGGTTTGTTTTTTCATGAAAGGATATTGGATTTTTGTCAAATTCTTTTTCTGTGTTGAGATGATCATGGTGTTTTATTTTTGGTTTTTGTTCCTTTATTAACATGGTGAATTACATTGATATTAAACCAAACTTGCTTTCTGGGATCCCTCTTTTTCATGGTATATAATCCTTTGTTGCAATTGGTTTGCTAGTATTTCCTTGAGGATTTTTGGTGACAATATTCATAAGGGATATTGGTCTGTAGTTTTATTTCCTTATGATGCATTTGTTTTGTTCTGTAATCACAGTAGTATTGCTATCATATAATGAGTTGGGAAGCATTCTTTCCCTTCCTAGTTCATGGAATAGTTTATGAAGGATTGATATTAAATCTTCAAGACTAAAGGTATTTTAATTTTTGTTTTTATCTTTTAGGATTCTCCTTTTACAAATGCAGGAATGGGATCTAATCTAAATCTCCTGGGTGAAATTGAATGTGATGCCAGCATAATGGATGGAAAATCCTTAAATTTTGGAGCTGTTGGAGCATTGAGTGGTATGTGGACACTGTAACACACTATCTTTGTTCTTTATAGAACTATGAATATTACCATTCCATGGCATCTACAGACCTAGTCCAGTTTTTTCCACCGTTCTTAATTGGAATAGTGTTAAAAACAAACTTTAAAAATTTTTTTTACTAAATTTAAAACATGAAATTTTAGCTGTATATAGTCTTTGTTAGAGTTTGGTCATTCTCCATCCCCCAAGAGATTATAGACATTTCAAATGTGTTAGCATATTCTCTTACTTTTATAATTATTTGAAATAATAACTTTATAATTACTTGAAATAATGTATTTTTGTTGTTAAAAAATTCAAATGACATACAAGCATACCTCAGAAATATTGTGGGTTCTGTTCCAGACCACCTCTATAAAGTGAATATCCCAAAGAAGTATCACATGAAGTTTTTGTGTATATTAGAGTTAAAAAAAAATAGGCTTCCTTGGAATTTCTATACACACAATTATATCACCTGTGAATCATGGCAGTTTTGCTTTTTTCTTTCTAATGTTTAAATGTTTATTTATTTTTTTCTTGCATTATTATACTGGCTATGACATCCAGGGCAATGTTGAATATAAGTGGTAATAGTGTACATCCTTGCTTTTTTCCTGATTTTAGAGCAAGAGCATTAACTATTTCACCATTTCGTATGCTGCTAGTTGTAGGATTTTCATAGATGCTCTTTATCATATTGAGAAAGTTCCCTTCTAATCTTAGTTTGCTGATAGTTATTATTATAAATGGGTATTGAATATAATTAAGTGCTTTTCTGCATCTACTGAGATATGAATTTTCTTCTTTATTTTGTTAAGGGAAATTTATGTTCCCTTCTTGGCATAAAATCTTCTTGGTCATAAGTTTTTATTTTTTATATTTTGCTGATGTTCAAGATTTTTGACATTTATGTCCGCATAATAGGCTTTAATTTTTCTTTTTTATAATATTCTTTTCAGGTTTTGGAATCATGGTATGGCTGGCTTCATAAAATGAGCTAAGGATTTTTTTTTCTCTCTGATCTTTGAAATAGTTTGTGTATGATTGGAATGATTTCTTTTTAATTGTTTGGAGAAATTCATTAGTTATTCTAAATTAGTAGTAGAGTTTTTGTGGGAAGTTTTTAAAAAAGGGATCCAATTTCTTTAACAGTTATAAGACTGTATTTTCTTTTTCTCTTGTGTGTTTTTTCAAGGAATTTGTCTTATATAAGTGTTCAAATTTCTTAGCCTAAAGACTTTTTTGTTAGCTTTCATTATTTATTTCTAGTCTTTAATTTCACTGTGGTCCTAAAACATACGCTGTAAGATTCCAAGCCCTTAAAGCCTTTTGAGACTTGCTTTATGGCCCAGATTATGATGTGTTTTTGATAAATGGTCCATGTGAACTTGAAAAGAGTATGTATCTTATAGTTGTTGGGTACATGTTCTATATGTCAGGTCTATTTGATTATTCATTTATTCCAATATTCTATATTCTTTCTGATTTGTGTGATAGATAAGAAATGGTATTTCAATTTGGTTTTATTTTCTTTTATTGTAAAATTTTATTGGTATTTAATGAAGTTTCACATGTTTAAAGGCCATTAACATTTTTCTGTGAACTGTTTATACCTCTTATGTGGCTTGCCTTTTAAAACTCTATAATGTGCTTTATCATATTGGAATTTAAAATTTTTATTTGTCAAAATTATTTCTCTGTTGTGGATTTTTGTATTTTGCATTTGTAAGGTTTCTCTCTCATAATTATGAGTTTGGTCACCCATATTTTCTTCTAATATGTGCATAATATATTTTTATTTAACTCTTTTTTTTGTTTTTGTTTGTTTTAAAATTTCAACCATTAATGGCATTTTATTAAGGACAGTGATGGTGAACCTTTTGAGCTCGGCGTGTCAGCATTTTGAAAAACCCTAACTTAACTCTGGTGCTGTGTCACATATAGAAATTTTTTGATATTTGCAACCATAGTAAAACAGACTTACATTTTTGATATTTATTTTATTTTATATATTTAAATGCCATTTAACAAAGAAAAATCAACCAAAAAAATGAGTTCGCGTGTCACCTCTGTCATAGGTTCGCCATCACTGATTTAGGAAGTTTCTATGTATCACACAGGTATTAACTTCCTCTCATAACCCCCCTAAAAATACAGAAAGATTAAAAAACAAGAAAAGCCCTTAACATATAAAATTTCAGTTTCTCTAAAGTCTTAGGTTAAAAAAGAAAAAGGTAGTGGCACTTCTCCTTTATGAGAAGAATTCAGTCTTTTCTTAGGCTCACTACAGATTTCTACTCCTTCCTGGGCAAAAAATGGTCAACGCTTCTGCCTCCTTTTAGTAAATTCATTTCTTGATTATTACACATTAGCATTCCCCACTTGACACCTTCTTAGACACTTGATTGTTGGATGCATTTCTCATTTGGCAAACATCCAATGTGGCTTTGCCTGGGATGTCTAAGTGTCAGGAACAGCAGTGTTGATGTTCTGCTTTTGAGGGGGAAATATATGTAGCGATGCAGACATTCCCAGGAAGAACAAATGTAGGCTGAAAGGGGTGTGCACAGAGTGCAGAGGGCTGACAGGCACTGCGTGGTTTGAATTCTGTGGCCGTCAGCCACTGAAAACTGTAGTGCAGGCCAGAATATAAATCTTCGCAGAAAGAAGTTTGGTTGGACAGTGAAATGGCAGAGCTGGCTTCATGTTGTTCCAAGGGTATCAGACAGAGGCACACAAAAAGCAGTATGGGTCGTCTGCAGTGAGCAGTAGTCTGTGTGTGATCATGTATGGGCAGTTCTGGAAATGTTCTGTTAACGAGGCTCAGGGAGAAGGGACAAGAAGCATCCTATTAAAATACACTTCCACCTCTAACCTAAGCTCCCAGGCCTCCTTGGCTCTGGGATTCACAAGGCCAAAATAAAGTTCAGAGTGTGTCTCCTAGGTCACCTGGAAACTGGTTCACTGGGCCATTTCAGAAGACCTGGCGAGGTCATACCCAGAAGGTTATGCCTTGATGATCTTCACATTGTCCACAGGGGGGTCCTAGGAGTTTGTTTCCACCATTTCTACTCTATTCACCATTCCTATACCCTGGCACACGCGGCCAAAAATGGTGTGTTTGCCATCAAGCCACTGGGTGGGAGCTAGGGTCACAGAGAACTGGCCACCGTTGGTGTCTGGCCCTGCATTGGCCATTGCAAGAATTCCAGCCCCCGTGAATTTCAAGTCTGGATGAAACTCATCTTCAAACTGCTTGCCAGAGATAGATGCACCACCTCGACCTGTTGGGTCACCTCCCTGGACCATGAAGGCTGTGATGATTCTGTGGAATTTGGTGCCATTGTAGTAACCTTGACGAGCCAACTCAGCAAAGTTCTTGCAGGTCTTTGGAGCATGCTTCCAGTACAGCTCCAGCACGATGGTCCCCATGCTGGTCTCTAAGTAGACGTTGGGCGGCTGCCAGGAGTCGGGGGTGGGGGTGGGGGGAATAGCCGCCATAGCGGAGCTGGTAGAATCTTTCCCCAGCAGTTGCCACTTCCGGCGTCGATTCCCCGGGGACCCGCTGGTTCAAGGTACACTTCCGGTCCCCGTGGTTCAACCCTGTGATGCCAAGATTTGAAGAGTTGAGAAAAGGAAGAGGAAGGACACCACCTCCAAAGCCAGGAGGCTGGGGTGCGAGGCCTATTTAACTCTTTTTTTATTATATATATATATATATATATATATATATATATATATATATACACACACACATACACACACACACATATATATATATATATATATATATATATATATATATATATATATTTTATTGATTTTTTACAGAGAGGAAGGGAGAAGGGATAGAGAGTTAGAAACATCATGAGAGAGAAACATCGATCAGCTGCCTCCTGTACACTCCCTACTGGGGATGTGCCTGCAACCAAGGTACATGCCCTTGACCGGAATCGAACCTGGGGCCCTTGAGTCCGCAGGCAGACGCTCTATCCACTGAGCCAAACCGGTTAGGGCGAGGCCTATTTAACTCTTAAATGCATTATTTATTTTTCTGAAATGACCAACAAATTGTCCCTACATAATTTATTGAATAAGAACAATAATAATTACCATTTATTAGATAACTATTGCATAATGTGCATTTTTCTCCAGTAGTTTATATATATTAAGTTATTTAATTCTCACAATAACATGAGGTCAGTACTTTCCCCCCTATTTTCCAGATGAGAAAACTGAGACACAGGAGAAGTTTACTAATTTGTCCATGGTTACTGTATCAGACTGGGTTCAACTAGGAAACAGAAACTACCCAGTAGTTTAAACAGGAGAGGTTTAATATAAAGAATTATTAAACAGTGGTAAGAGAGTAACTCTATAAAGGTGGAAAGAAAACTCAAAGTGTATTCTAGGACAGAAGAATACTGAAGTAGGGATTAACTTAGAAGGGAATTCAGATCTTGTTGTAGAAGGTATAGTTGCAGCCCACTGTCAGGCGGAGAAGTTGCTGGGGTACCCAGGCCATTGTCACTGTGAGAGCAGGAACAATCTTGGGTGGCTCAGGTGAGCTTGGCCTGGTAGGTGGGCACACAGAGGTCAGGAAGCCATGGTAACTAAACCTCTGTTGCACAGGATAGCAATTGGGCTTTTGGCTCATTAGATAGTCAACCAGGGGAGCATTTTGCCATGTGTGCTTGTCGGACTGAGGAGAAGATGAGGGGATCAGTGACTTGAGCTGGGTGCAGCCCTATTCTTTCTTTGGCTGTCAGCTATGCTGCCATGGCCTGAATCAAGAGCTGGGGAAAACATGTGGTGGCCAAATGCTGGAGAAAACTGTACCCTGCAGTCACTTAGCACTGGAGACTACCATGTGGGCCAAAAAGTGGAGAAAAACTGGTATTCTCCAGGAGCTGGATAGCAAGCCACCCTTTCCTCCTGCAGTGTGTCTCCAGTGCCCTCTACTGACAAAGTATATCAGTGTGCCAGCTGGCAAAGGAAACATTTAAAGGGCCCTTTTCCATTTTTACAGATCAGGCAACAAAGGATGAATTGGTAGCCGAGAACCAATAAATTGATAGCTGGTACAGTAGTAAAATAGTTGGATCTCCAGCACTCTATGTGTTCTTTCTGCCTCTAATATGTACCCTATCTGTGCCCTACTCATTTGAAAATTATCTTTATCACATGTTAAATATCCAAATTCATGTGTGTCTGTGTCTGAAGTTTAGCTTTATTCTATTCAATTGATATACTTGTCTATTTTGTACTCAAACCACACTCTTTTCATTAGAATAGTTTTTAATGAAAATGATCTCATTGGGTGAAGTCTTAATTTTTCCCCCCAAAGTTTTCTCTTTCTAATGAATTTAAGAGTCAGCTTGGCATACTTCAGAAATTTTTTGAAGTTTTGAATTAATAGAGAGTTTGTAAGTTACTTTGGTAATTGTTAATGTCTACAATATTGAATCATTTATCCAGAAATATATTTAAGAGCTCAGAGACCTGAGCTTTTCCATCCTTTGGTATTTTATACATTTTTTTGTGTGACACTTTTTTTTTAAATGTCAATATGGTGGTCTTAATTGTAATTTTTATAGCCGCTTTATATCCCACTGCTGATTTTTTATTTGCATTAGTAGTGAACTGAGAGGCATCATAGCTTAGTGGTTAAGGGCATAGTCTCTGGCATTAGCTGCCTCTGTTAAAATCTCAGCACTAATCTTGGGCAGGTGAGTTAACCCTCTGTGAAAATGTTTCCTCAGTAATGAGATAGGGTTCATAAGGGTATTTATGTGAAAGGTTGAAGGGATCAATGAAGTAATCTGATTACATTTAAGGGATTGGCACTAGGTTTGACACATATTAGATACTGAGTTACTGTCACTGTCTTCTGTCCTTATCATCAGTGTCTTATTTGTTGTTGTCATTGTCATCCTGATATAAGGTTTTCACACTAATACTTACTGCCGTCATTCTTCCCAGATAAGTGCCCATTTTTCACTTTTCACATTCTGTTTTTCCTCATGGGAACAATCTGAATCATACTTTAGGTTACAATCTGAACTATACTTTAGATCACAATCTTGTATATACTTGGTCTATTCTCCCTACCCTTACCTAGTTTGAAGGACTTCCTCTATATTCAGTCCTTCTTACAGGTGAGATTTAAAATATTTGGCCATTAATTTTCCTCCCCAATTAAATTTGAAGCTGTTTGTAATCATGCTTATTTTTTAAATATTTTTATTGATTTTCAGAGAGAGAGGGAGTGAGAGGGAGAGAGAAAGAAAAACATCGATGTGAGGGCAGAAAATCAGTTGGCTGCAGGCCCCCCACCAGTACCAAGCCCACAACCCGGACATGTGCCCAGACGGGAAATGGAACCGGCAACCTTTTGGTGCATGGGACGATGTCCAACTAACCAAGCCAAGCTGGCCAGGGCAATTCTTTAGAGGAAATATATGGTTTTGATTGTAGATGTCACATTTTCAGTTTATTTTTCTATTCTGTTATTCTGATATCTATTAAAAAGGAAGCTAATTTAAATGTGTATTATTTTAAATTCAGTTTTTGCTGCTGTAGCGTATGACAAAACACGAGAAGGTATGTTTTATATTTGTTCTTTTCTTGAATTTACTAGATATTCATGTATTTGTTGATTTGATCTGTATTGTTTATGATAATTAATGGTTTTTATTAATATATAAAAGGAGAGTTTTCCAAGATATTTAAAACTTGTGTTTATTGAAATTGCCACAAAACTGAGTGGGAAAGTTGAAGACTTTTTACTTCATTTTCTGCTAATTTTATTTTATAGGAATCAAGAACCCAGTCTCAGTTGCGAACAGACTCTTGTGTGAAGGGCAGAAGGGCAAGCTCTCTGCTGGCCGGATTCCTCCCTGGTAACCACTTTGTTCTGCCTGACTTTCCCTGGGTCTTTGGTCTTTGGTGCATGCAGTGTTTGAAGGCTATTTTTATCCACAGAAGGATGATGCTGTTGGTTGTACACCAGCGGTAGCTTGCCTTTGAGTTGAAGACTCACTTTGTTCTGTGATCTTTGTACACTTGATAGAACTCCGGATGGAATAGAATATTGTGGATTAAAGCAGAAAAGAGATCAGAGTTATTTTTGGTTTTGTAGTTGATTATAGGGATGTTTTTGCTGTTACTAAGTACTCAACTGGGGTCTTTTTATTATGAAACTTTAAAAGTGTCTTGCACATTCTAGTCCAGAGTCTAAACTAATTGTTAATCTTGAGGAGTTCTTAGAATAAAAGTACTTAATTTTTCTCATCTGCAGAAACACATTGTGACACTAAGATTAGTCAGATCACATCTCTTCTCCAGCATTAACATACAATTCTCATTAAAAACACTTTGAACTTTTCAAATAGTTATAAGAGTAGAGAGAATGTTGTAAAGAGCCCTCATGAACCTGTCATCCAGCTCCAATAATTAACAATGCTTTTGCTCTTCATCTCTTTGATGCATATATTTTTTATCCTAGCATTTTAAAGCAAATCCTCGACATCCTATTTTACCCTCAGATAGTTCTGTAAATTTGTCTGTTTGCAAAGCATAACCACCATCCTGTTAGCATGCCTAACATTATTAACAAATATGCCTCAATACTGTCTCATACTCAGTATGTGTTCAGCATGCCTGGTGTGAAGGTTACATTAGTGTTCTGTGTGAAAGCTATGACAGTAGTACTGTAGGAATCACTTTATTTGACTGTTACAATTTTAAGTCCTAGAAAATAAATTTATTAATAGTTTTGAAAAATCTTGAAACCTTTTACCTAAATAAATTAAAGGTATTCTTTTAATCATATACTTCTTAGGTGTTTAATTGTGGTATTACAAAGGTTGATTATTTAAAATTTTCAAAGAAATATTTGTTTTCAATAAAACAAGAGTAAGGGAAAGCAATCTCTAATATGTGTTTCATTATTTCCATCATGTTTAAGAAGTATAAAGTTAAGAAAAAAACAACCAAAATTCTAAAAATTAATAAAGGATACAAATAGACAACTTATAGAAAAGAAAATATTGATGACATATAAATACATGAAAAGGTGCTCAATCATATATTAATTAAGGAATTGTGAATTAAAATGATACGATATTTTCACCTTATTTAAAGTAGTAAAATTAACTAATAAGACTAATTAGACTAATTATAAGACATATATCCAGTCTTGTTGAGGGTGTGGAAAATAGGTTTTTTTGTGTTACTAGTGCTGGTGGGAACATACATTGATATAGTTAGTTGAGAGACATTTTGACATTATTGATTAATGTAAAAAATGACAACGCACATACTGCTTGCTCCAGCAATTACACCTTAAGACAGAACACCTTCACATGTACACAGGAAGGCTTGTGCAGCAAAAGAGGGCTACAGCAATGTGGCTTGTGTATAAAACTATACACAACCTAGGTGTCCATCAATGGCTGAGTAAACTATTTTCTGGTTGTATTATTAACTATGCAGCATAAATTAAAGAGAGTCACATTTATATATAGTAACATGCATAGATCTCTAAGTTGCTGAATGTGTTCAGTTTAGTTTATGTTTCCTTAAAACAGGGGTCCTTAAACTTTTTAAACAGGGGGCCAGTTCACTGTCCCTCAGACTGCTGGAGGGCCGGACTATAGTTTAAAAAAAAACTATGAACAAATTCCTGTGCACACTACACATATCTTAATTTTGAAGTAAAAAAACAAAATGGGAACAAATACAATATTTGTATTTGCATGTGGCCCGCAGGCCGTAGTTTGAGGACCCCTGCCTTAAAAAGTTACAAAATAATGTAATGAATACCTGTTTCCTACAACCCAGGTTAGGGAATAAAATATTACCAAAGATTTGAAGCTGAAGCCTTTCTAATGGGATCCTTATCCTTCCCTTTGTCTGTCCTGTACCTTTACCCTGACCCCCATCTCTATCCCTGCCCCTGCCTCTAGGTAAGAGTTGTCTTGAATGAAGCTTTTCTCTTTCTAATTTGTTCCTTCATAGAATCACATTACATATAATAGTATAATTTTCTAAGGATGGATACACACACACACACACACACACACACACACACACACACACAGTGGGGCCTTGACTTACCAGTGTCCCGACTAACGAGTTTTTCGAGATATGAACCATCTCTCGGCCGATTTTTTGCTTTGAGTTGCGAGCTAAAATTCGGGTTATGAGCCAGCTTCAGATACCCCACCGCTAGTTGGCACAGCGAACGTCACAGTGAATGCCACAACATCAGCCCAGCATCACGTGTCTCACTTGTTCACTTTAAGATTTGACATACGAGTAATTTGAGTTACGAGCTCCGTCACGGAATGAATTAAACTCGTAAGTCAAGGCCCCACTGTATACACACACACACACACACACACACACACACACACACACACACTCTAGAGGCCTGGTGCACGAAATTTTTGCATTCAGAGGGCATCCCTCAGCCCGACCTGAGCCCTCGCTTGGGGGATATCTGACTGATATGGGGAGCGGGCCTAAGCCATCAGTCAGACATCCCTAGCACTGCCACGGAGGCGGGAGAGGCTCCTACCACTGCTGCTGCGCTCTCCAGCCATGAGCCCAGCTTCTGGCTGAGTGGCGCTCCCCCTGTGGGAGCGCACTGACCATCAGGGGGCAGCTCCTGTGTCGAGCATCTGCCCCCTGGTGATCAGTGCGCATCATAGTGACTGGTCATTTTGAGGTTTGATCAATTTGCATATTAGCCTTTTATTATATAGGACATACATACACACACACACACACACACACACACACCACACACGTGGTCTGAAAATAAAGTTAACAAATTCACTGTGATTATTTTTGGGATAGGAGGAAAAAGGGAACAAAATGAGGTAATTATCAAAGAGGACATGTGTAATATTTTTATATTTTCCAAACATAAAATATGTGGGGAAAAATGATGGCCATTTTTCCACTAAAATGATGTCATATAGTAATCCTACACTTGTTTGGAACCAGCTATCTGATTCTTTCATGTACATAGTTCTGCTTTGTTCTTTGTTTTCAAATTGTTTCGACTATTTTAGGCATTTTACATTTCCATATGAATTTTAGAATCAGCCTGTCAATTTCTATAATAGCTGCTGGAGTTTGATTAGGATTGCAACATATCCATTTACTAAGAATTTCTTTAACTTCTCTGGACGGTGTTTTATAGTTTTCACTATACAAGTCTTTCGCAGCTTTTATCCAATTTATACTTAAGTACTTCATTCTTTTTAATGCTTTGATAAATTGCATATTTTAAAAATCTTAATTTTCAATAGTTTATTGGCAATATATATAATTATATGAATGATTTTTATTATAGTGATGTTCTATCCTAGGAATCTGCTATACTCATTTGTTCTAGTACCACATTTATAGATTCCGTAAAATTTTCTACATGGATAGTCATGTCTTCTTGGGATCTAATTTCACTTATGCTGTTATAATCTGGATTCCTCTAATTAATTTCTTTTTCTTTATTACAGTGGGTAGGACCTCTGATGCAATATAGACTAGAAGTGTGAGAGTGGACATTCTTGCCTTGTTGTCATCTTAGGGAAGTAACATTTGGTCTTTTACTGTTGAGTATGATGGTTGCTATAGATTGTTATAGATCAGTGATCTATAACACCTTTTGAGCTCGGTGTGTCAGCATTTTGAAAAACCCTAACTTAATTCTGGTGCTGTGTCACATATAGAAATTTTTTGATATTTGCAACCATAGTAAAACAAAGACTTATATTTTTGATATTTATTTTATATATTTAAATGCCATTTAACAAAGAAAAATCAACCAAAAAAATGAGTTCGTGTGTCATCTCTGGCACGCATGTCATAGGTTCACCATCACTGTTATAGATGCTCTTTTTTATGTTGAGGAAGTCACCTTCTTTTTTTTCCACTTCTTCATTTATTTTGTGTTTTTTTTAAAGATCCATTTTGATAGATATATGTTCATTGCCATTTTGTTCATATTTTTAATCTTTATTTTTCTTCTTATTTTTCTTAAAGAAGACCCTTTAGCATTTCATGTAATATTAGTTGTGATGGGCTCCTTTAGCCTTTCCTTGTCTGGGAAGCTCTTTATATGTCCTTTAGTTCTAAATGATAGCTTTGCTGAATAGAGTAATCCTGGTTGTAGGTCCTTGCTTTTCATCACTCTAAATATTTCTTGCCAGTTCCTTCTGCCCTGCAAAGTTTCTTTTGAGAAATCAGCTGATAGTGTTGTAGGTAGGTAACTGCTTTTTTCTTGCTGCTTTTAAGATTCTGTTTTTCTTTAACCTTTGGCCTTTTAATTATGATGTGTATTTTTGTATGGGCCCCTTTGGGTTCATCTTGTTTGGGACTCTGCACTTTCTGGACTTGCATGTCTATTTCCTTCACCAGGTTATGGAAGTTTTTCATCATTATTTTTTAAATAGGTTTTCAATCTCTTTCTATTTTTATTCTCCTTCTGGTACCTCAGTGATGTAAATGTTAGTACACTTGATGTTGTCTCGAGGTACCTTTATATTATCTTCATTTTTATAGGTTCTTTTCCCTTTTTGCTATTTTGATTGGGTAGTTTTTACTTTCTTATATTTCAAATCATTAATTTGATTCTCTGCTTCATCTACTGTACTGTCGAGTCCCTGTAAATTATTCTTCATTTCAGTTGGTGTATCCTTCATTTCTAACTTTTTTTAAGGTTTCCATGTCTTCCTTTTTTTATGGTTCCCATGTCCTTTTTTATGCTGCTGAAGTTCTCTCTAAGTACAACTAATCTTCCCCTAAGTTCATTGAGCATCCTTATAACAAGTGTTTTGGACTCTGTTTCTAGTAGATTGCTTGTCTCTATTTAGTTTTTTTCTGGAATTTTCTTCTGTTTTTTTGATTTGGAAGGTGTTTCTTTGTCTCCTCATTTTGGCAGCCTTCCTGTGTTTGTTTCTGTGTATTAGGTAGAGCTGCTACATCTCCCAGGCCTAATGTAGTAGGTGTCCTGTAGGGTCCAGTGGCATAGTCTCCCCCATCTCCCAAGTTGGGCACTCTAGGTGTGCCCCCCGACCCTGTGTGCACTTTCTATACCCTCCTGTTATAACTGACCCTTGATTGCTGCTGACACATCAATGGGAGTGATATACCCCAGGTCAATTGTCTGCAAGGACTGGTTGCAACCACTGACTACCACAGAGGATCAGCTGTGCAGGGTCCTGCCTCACAAAACAGGACTTACTTCAGCCGGGCTCTGGTGCCTGCCAAGTCTTCCCCTTGAGTGTGTCACTATGGAGGTGGTTGGATGGTGTTTTGATGTGGTCTGAAGCTGTCTAGTGGGTGCACTGGCCATGGGGCCTTCTGAGCCGCTACCTGTATTCTGCCAGGGTCACCCAGTTTGAGCTACAAAGTAATCTACAGATGGCTGCTACTTGTGCTAGGCTTGGAGGTACCTAGGAGAGGCAAAGCTGCGAACCATGGCCAGTTGCTGCTAGTGCCGAGTCTGGGACCACTTAGCGAAAAGTACAGGGTACACTGAGGCCAGATGTTGCTTGTTTGAGAGATTTTAGAAAAGTCTGAAGTGTGAGCCAAGACAGATCATTCATATGGAAAAGCAACTGGAAACAGCTTGGGTAGGCCTGCAAGTTTGTTGGGGTGGCGTCTCAGGGAATCACTAGAACAGGCAAACAGTGATAGTCAGGTTGATGGAGACTCAGATATAGTGCATGCCTGCTAACTTTGTAATGGGAGGGCTCAGAAAAAAACAATGGGCTCTGCCAGCACTTTTGTCTAGCAGAAAGCTGCCCCTCCAGCTGTTGTACTGATGCTAGACAATGTCCCTGGTGCCTTTCTAGTTATTGTCCCAGCACTGGATCTCAGAGGGAGTACGTCCAAGTAAGTTCATGCATGGGCCCTTTAAGAGGAACTGTGTGGCATTCCAGCAGCTTTCTGTCTCTCTCATCCACAGTCCCCACTGGTTTTTACAACCAGAAATTATGGGGACCTCTCTTCCTGGCAATAGAACTCTGGGCTGGGATCCCTCATTCCTCAGGAGGGATCTCCACAGCCGAGATATGCCTCCCAATTTTTACATGGGTATGGGACTGGCCCTTATCACATCTCCATCCCCCTACCAGTCTTTTCGTGGTTTATTCTCTAATCCCTTAGTTGTAGGACGTCCTTTTATATAGGTTTCAGGCACTTCTGAATCATGGTTGTTCTGTAGTTTGGTTGTCATTTTGGTGTGGTTGTGGGAGGATGTGAGTACTGTGTTTACCTACGCCTCCATCTTGACTTGAAGTCTATCTGAGGAAGTCTCTTTTTTGCATAATGTACTGAGAGTTTTTAATAAAAATGGGTGTTGCACCTTTTCAAATGTTTTGTTGCATTTATTGAGATGATCTTACAATTTTTTTACTTTGTCAATATAGTAATTGGTTGATTTTGGCTGTTAATTCAACAGTTGTATTTCTGGGATAAATTCTACTTGATCATAAGGTATAATAAAACTTTGTAAAGAATTTTTGCACCTATATTAATGAGAGATACTGGCCTGTTTTGTTTTTTGGGTATATAGCAGCCGTGGGCAAACTACGGCCCGCGGGCTGGATCCGGCCCGTTTGAAATGAATAAAACTAAAAAAAAAAAAAGACCGTACCCTTTTATGTAATGATGTTTACTTTGAATTTATATTAGTTCACACAAACACTCCATCCATGCTTTTGTTCCGGCCCTTCGGTCCAGTTTAAGAACCCATTGTGGCCCTCGAGTCAAAAAGTTTGCCCACCCCTGGTATATAGGGATATATATTTCTATATTTCATCAAATTTGGGAAATTTTTGCCTATCATTTCTTCAGATATTTTTGCTGATATTCCCTTCTATTCTTTAGGACTTCAATTACCCATCTATTTTACTTCTTTTTTTTAAAAAATGTTTTTACTGATGTTAGTTAGAGAGAAAGGAAAGGAGAGGGATAGATAGAAACATCGAAGAGAGAGAAAGAAACATTGGTCAGCTACCTCCTGCATGTCCCCTACTGGGTATCGAGCCCACAGCCTGGGCATGTGCCCTGGCCAGGAATCAAACCAGTGACCTCTTGGTTCAACCACTGTGGTACACTGGCCAGGCTCTATTTGACTTGTTGTAATAGTCCTATAGATCACGGATGATTTGTTTACTTTTTCCATTTTTTCTGTTTTATTTGAATAGTTTTCATTGCTGTTTTCAAGTTTAGTAATTATTTTTCTAAATATCTAATCACCTGTTAATCCCATCTAATTTATTTTTCATTTCTGACATTATAGTTTTTTATCTTTCGGAAGTTTGATTTGCATTTTTAAAAACTATCTTCCATGTATCTGTTTAATATGTTTAATCTTTCCTATAGCTTCTTGAACATATGAATAGAGTTATACTGTTTTAATTGAACATATGAATAGAGTTATAATGTCTTAATATCTTTGTATACTAATTCTATCATGTTTATTATTTCAGAGTTGTTTTCAATTGAATGATTTCTCTCTTCATTATAGATTAAATTTTCATTCTTCTTTGCATGTTTGGTAATTTTTATTAGATTCCAGACATTGTTTTATTTGATGCTGATATTCTTTTATTTTAATAAATATTCTTCAGCTTTATTCTAGGATATGGTTAACTTCTTAGAGGCAGTTTCATCTTTTCAGGTCTTGCTTTATACTTTGTTACATGCAACTAGGGAAGCATTTAGCCTTGAGTTGATTTTGCTTTGCTATCCAGGCCAAACCCTTCTAAGTACTATAGCAGATGCACCTAGAATGATGCTTTTTTTACTTTGGTGGGAATAGGAGCAATCTCTGGCTTTGTGTGAACTTGGGGATTGTTTCCTCTACAACTTTCACATTATTCTTTCCCATGCTCTCGTTAATTTCCTTTTATACACACTGATCTCTACTCAGTTGAAGAATAGAAGAGGACTCTGCCTTCTCTCTGGTACTTTGCCCTCTGAACTCTGGCTACCTTGGTTGGTGGATGTCCAATTCAGAGAGACTGCTGGCTTCTTCCTGAATTAACCTTCTTGTGCTGAGGCCTAGAAACTCCAGGCAGTAAGCTGGGACAGTCAAAGGGTTTACCGTGTTTGTTTCCTCTGCCTCAAGGATCACTGTCCTACATTTCCTACTAACGTCTAAAAACTGTTGTTTTCTATATTTTGTCTGACTGTTTTTTCATTGGTTCATGCAAGAGTATAAATTTCTTCCTTGTTACTCCCTATTGTTCAGAAGCAGAAATCTTTCACAAAAGTTCACTGTATACCTGCAGTAGTTTACAAAAGCTCAATTCCCTGAGTATCCTAGTGTATTGTTTCTTAAAAATACTATTTAATCTATTGTTGTTTATAAATTTATTAAATTTTTGAATATACTACTTTTGTTATATGAACTTTAAAAGAAAATTTGAAACCTAAAGATTAAAAGAAATATAAGAGACCTATCAAACTGTATAGATTTAGTTGGACTTCCATTCAAACCAAGCAGTTTAACAAAATAAAAACAATAGCAATATTTTATATGACAATTAGGGATATGTGAACCTCTATTGACTATATTTTGAGTCTAAGGATTTATTGTTAATTGTTTTTTTGGTATCATTGTTTATGTGTGGTAATCTGTTAAAAATCATTTTTTGAGCTGTACGCAAAATATTTATATTTGAAATTCTATATTTGGGATTTGCTTCAAAATAATTTGGGTGGGGGTATAAATGAATGAGATTAGCAATCTATATATATAAAAGGATAATATGCTAAGTGTCCGACCTTCTGACTGGTCGCTATGACGTGCACTGACCACCAGGAGGCAGATGCTCAACGCAGGAGCTGCCATAACACACACTGACCATTTACAGAGAAAACGGCACCATGGACCTGGCACCCACAAAGCAACACTCGGCTTCCCCCATGTGGGACACAGGCCCTGCCACCACCCTGGAGTGACAGCCCACCAAATTGTAGCCGATGCTGCCAAGACCCCATTGCGCAAAATGCGGCCCACAGCCCAGTCCAGTCTGGAAAGGGTAGCTGTGGGTGCTGAGTAATGACGTCACATAGCAACGCCCGGCTTCCTCTCCCTAGCGACAGGCCATTTAACAATAAATGGTACTGTGGACCTGGCACCCACAAAACAACACTTGGCTTCCCCCAAGTGGGACACAGGCTCCGCCACCATCCCGGAGAGATACCTCGTCAAATTGCAGCTTACATTGCTGAGACCCCATGGTGCAAAATGCAGCCCACTGCCCAGCCCAGCCCAGGAATGGTGGCTATGGGCACTGGGCAATGACGCAACATAGCAACTCCTGGCTTCCTCTCCCTAGCGACTAGAGTCAGGCGTGGGCAAACTTTTTGACTCGAGGGCCACAATGGGTTCTTAAACTGGACCGGAGGGCCGGAACAAAAGCATGGATGGAGTGTTTGTGTGAACTAATATAAATTCAAAGTAAACATCATTACATAAAAGGGTATGGTCTTTTTGTTTTTATTCTTATTCATTTCAAACAGGCCGGATCCGCCCCGTGGGCCGTAGTTTGCCCACGGCTGGACTAGGCTCCTTGGAGTTTCTTCAGCCCAGGAACACAACTTGCTTTATAGCCAGGTGAAAACATTTTAAACTTTAACCAAATGTCTGTGAAGTGTTTTCCTGTGCCTCATCTCATTTGATCCTCACAGAAATCCTAGAGTAGGTAGATAGGAGACTCGGTGGAATCCTCTTTTCTTTTCATTAGCTGGAAAATGGAGATTTAGAAAGCTTAGAAACTTGACCCAACTGAAAAGAAGTAAGAATTGGTGGACCTTGAAAATGACTTCAGGTTTTCTCACCACACAGAATATAGACAAACACTGCTGCAATTAAGTATTTTACCCCCTGTTCTCCCTGTGTGATCTACAATAATAATCTGCTTTGTGTTGATATTTACTGCCGTGTTGCTAACAATTACCTGAAAGAGAATTTTGGGTGTTATACTGGGCTGGAAAAAGTTTAGCTAAATCAGAAAGCAGATCTAATTAAGCACGTTTATTCTATATATATAAAAGGCTAAGTTGACTCGCGCATGCGCGATACATATAAAGCTCTCACTGGTGCCACTTGCACGCGTGTGTTTCGATCTGTCATTGTTGATCCTGAATTTAGTTGACACTTCTATTATAGAGAAAGGGCAAATAGTGATATTAAAATGTTCCTTCTAATTAATTTCCTTTCAATGTGCACGGATTTGTGCACCGGGACACTAGTGTACTGTATTAATAATTGATGAAATAGATTGATGATCCATTTAGTTCATAACACTGTTCTCTAAAATGTATGTTTGAAAATTTCTGTAATACATTTTTTAAAAAGTTAAATTCTTATTTTTTAATTTGTTTGTTGTGTTATTTTCAAATATAGCAGGTTCTTCTTTATTTGTACTTTATGTGTCTATAAGCTTTACTTAATAGCTACTAATTTGTCTGCCATCAATTTTGTATATTTGTGATGAACAAAGAAGTGATAGATAAAATAAATAGAAATTAGTTTTTAAGTCCAAAGCAGCAGCTATCATTTTCTCCTATATCTTTTTCATCCAATAAAGAATTTGATTATTGGGGTCTAGGAGCATTCTTAAGAGTTTTCTGAATCACTAAGTTACACAATTTTAGGTTCTTGGTTCTTTGCAAATGGGTGGTTCTCATCCATAAGATAAGTCTCATCCCTGTTTGCCCAGATAGCCCTTCTTGGGACCTTTGGCTGTGTTAGGCTTGCAGTAGCACCTACAGCTCAGCTTCCTGAAGGTGTTAATCATTCCACCTCAGGGCTGGCCTCCCTAGAGTGCTACTGCTTTTTGTTTTAATTCACTTTAGACTTGTCTTAATGTAAGTTAAGGTGGGTATAACAGAAGAAAAATGTTGTCCTTCAGGGAATTTTGACACCATAATTTATTTTTAATATCTCGTCAATGTTTAGTTAGTGCTTACTGTGCTTTAGGTACTATTCTAAATGCTTGGGATTATCAAAGAAAACACAAAGATTCCCATTCTTATGAAGCTTATAGTTTATTTAGGTAAGACAGAAATAAACTATATAATATGTAAATTATAAAGTATTTGGTATGGTATAAGGTGGAAAAAAGAAAAAATGTAAAAACAGAATGAGGGATTAGGAGTACTGGATAGGGGAGTGCAGTGTGTTGGGGTGCCATTTTAAGTAGGTGTTGTCAAGCACAGACACTGGAGCAGATGAGCGAAATCGGCCTTTGGGAGAGCCTGATAGAGAGTAGTTAGGATGAAGGCCCTGAGGCAGAAGCCCCCATGGCATGTTTGAGTTTTACAAGAGGCTGGAGTAAAATTAGCAAGGGGGCAACAGGAATAAGAGATAAAGGTGAGGGGCATCAAGGATCAGATCACTTGGGAGAATTTGTAGATTATTGTGAAAACTCCAGTTTTTACACTAGAGTACTCATGAAAGGTTTTGCAGTTTTTGAGAAGAGGAATGTCATAATCTGATGTGCTTTACAAGGATGTCAGTGGCTGGTGAGAATATACTGGGGCGGGGGCAGAGCAAGGCAAGTATGAAAATAGTGAGGCCTTTGCAACAATCCAGGTAGCAGGTGATGGTTGCTTAGAGCAAGGTGTTAGTAGTGGAGGTGGTGAGAAGTGGTCAGATTTTGGGTGAATTGTAAAGGTAGGTTTTTTTTTTTAAACTTGATTGAGGTGAAACTTTTCTAAAAGCTTTCTCTTTGGAGAGTCAGAAGACAGATAAATTTGAATTGGTACTGCATTTAAGGTTCTGGAAAGTCTTTGTTTTTTTGACATGTATAGTTTCTTTTTGGCAAAAGCTTATGTAGCTTTACAGGATCTTTTAGTGATTTCAGAAGCAGTTATTCCATTTTGTGTGATGATGAGCTTTTAGACAAGTAATTTTTATAGTAATTTAAGGTCTGATATTCAGTATTCTTATTAATAAGATGGCATCCAAATATTCACCTTCCTGTGAATATTGTAAAATACCCAAATTTACTTAAAAACTTGCATAGCAGACAATGGCAGATGGTTTTTATTTAGAATCAAGTCTATGAATGACTAAGAATGAAAGATAAAACTAAGAATATTTTGTAAAATGCCATTGATTCCAGATACTGGGATTGAACCCAAAATGATCAGTGGGCCTACTGAGAATACTAGATTCAGCTCCAAATGTCTGTCCTGATCATTTAGTTTATTACTTCAGCATCTCTTTTACATCTTTGCTTGAAGAAAAGTCATTTCTTATATCCAAATTCTGTTTCTAGAAGAAGGAAGTACTAAAAATGCTGTCAAGACAGCTCAACTCACATCCAAGTTCCTATTTCAGTTATTCTTCCATTTGAACTCTATGTGGCAGCTTTCTTTGCAGTTTCTTTGCAGTGTTTTTCATCTGATACGAGAATTGGAGAAACTGTTTTATATTTTCAGAATCCTTTAGAATTTTTTTTTTAAAGTGGGAGTTTGAAGAGGTAAAGTTGTTTATTCCAGTTGGCCCTTCCTCCTCTCTTTTTTCAGTGCCCCCTCCATCCCCACCTTTACGTACATTGGAAAACAGTTATTGGGCTTAACCATTTAGTTTTTCATTGGAACCATTTGGGTATGTTTCTGAGTGTCTACTTAGATTTTGTTTTGCCAGTCTGTCACCGATCTTCTTACTAACAATCAAATCTAAAGACTTCAATATGTATTGCTTTGAGTTTTTAGTGTTGGAATGATTAGAAGAATAGAAACAAAAAATAAGGAACAGCAAACTAATGAGTAGGCACTTGTTCAAGGAATCCATTACTAGCTGGCTGAGATCTTTAAGGAGTTGGCTATGGAAGGAGATGAAGTGACTGATTATAATGGTAACTGCTTGCTATTATGTGTTAGAAAATGGGGTGGTTAATTATCCTGCATGCTATTTGAAACCTTTGAAAATAAGTCTTTTAGAGCTGGCTAACAGTATTCCTTTATTTACTTTCTTATGTTCAAATGTGCAGTTTGAGGCTTAAAAATTACTTTGGGGACATCATAGTACTTTACTTCCCACAGTAAAAATGATCCTGAGGGTCAGGTATATATTTTTGTTGCATCAAGGCTTAGAAATGTAAGCACATTTCATTGTTTTAGGGCATTTCTAGATGTATCCACTCATTTTGAGTTATGCCAGGTGTAGTATAAGGTAAGAATACTATATCTGAAGACATTCACTTAAACTTTGACTCTTAATCAGATTAAATAGATCTTGTGATGTCAACTGAGAACTATGTTGATCCAAGATACTGGTAAATCTTAATATTTTCCATTGGTAAATCAACTACTTATGTTGGGTTTTACTTATTAGTTATTACAAATGAAATGATAACATTTCTAATTGTAAAATTTCTCTAAATTGGGAAAAATTTTAAAGAATTTCTTTTGGCATATAGCCATATTTTTATTTTAAAGAAGTCTAGAATTATATCTATATGCAAAGCTTTTTAGTTGCCTTACTATATTACTTAATTGAATATGTAGAGAAGATGACACTGGGAATTTTTAAAAGAATAATTTTTCTGTTGTTAGCTTTTTAGTTGGAGAAGGAGCCTACAGATGGGCAGTAGATCATGGAATACCTTCTTGCCCTCCTAACATCATGACCACAAGTGAGTAAAAACTTTTCAAAATTAAGCTATATTAGCATATATACCTGAGAGTGTTATATTGCTTTTGACCCAGATAGTACTGATATTTAAGGAAGAAAGCTTGTATGTTGAAAAATTTTAGTTAAAAGACACATAGAAAATTATTTGCTTTTAAGCTATGTTTATATTCCTGAGGTCCCTGCATTGCATCTTTTTAAAAACAAACAAAAACCTTTTATTTATTTTTAGAGAGAGAGGAAGGGAGAAGGAGAGAGAAAGAGAAACATTGATGTGAGAGCAGAGCATCGATCGGCTGCCTTCTGCACGTCCCCTATCCAGGATCTAGCCTGTGACCTGGGCATGTACCTTGACCGGAATCGAACCAACAAACTTTTGGCGCATGGGACAATGCCCAACCAACTGAGCCACACTGGTCTGGGCCCTGCATTGCTTTCTCATGTTTTTATAGAAGAATTGCTAAAAGGATTTCTTTTAGGTTACTTAAAATAATTACTAACAGTAAAACCATAATACCACCCCCTCAGAGAATGAGAAGAAAACAGATCATCATTTAGCTGTCCCTGAGTTGAGGAAGGCCTTTCTATGTACCAAGTGTAAGAGAAGGAAAAGCAAAAGTGACTGTGGGAGTTAAGACTGAAAAAAACACTTACCATAAATATGACAAAAGGATACATGTTCTTAATCTATGAAAAGGTTTACCTAGCCCTATCCGGTTTGGCTCAGTGGCTAGAGCACTGGCCTGTGGACTGAAGGGTCCCAGGTTTGATTCCGGTCAAGGACATGTACCTTGGTTGCGGGCATATCCTCAGTAGGGGGTGTGCAGGAGGCAGCTGATCGATGTTTCTCTCTCATTGATGTTTCTAACTCTCTATCCCTCTCCCTTCCTCTCTGTAAAAAAATCAATAGAATATATCAAAAAAAAAAGGTTTACCTAAATTAAGAACCACACATGTAATACCCCAGTAGAAAAATGCTCAAAAGTCATAAGTAGGTAATTTAACTAATAGGGAAATTTATATCAAAATTAGGACATGTTAAATTTGTTCTCTTAATTTGTGAGAGTTAAAAAATATTACATTATTACTGGTAGATGTGTGGTGAACTGAACATCATATATTATAGCTACAACTGTGAATTGGCAGAAATTTTGGAGGATAGCTAAATAGTATCGATCAAGAGCCTTAAACATATTCTGATTCTAGGAACTTGTCATTAGAGATACTAAGGTTTATATAGAAGGGTGCAATGCTCCAACTAACTGAGCCACACTGGCCAGGGCTATTTTGTTTGGAGACACCTCACCTGGCACCTTAAGGTCTAGAGTGGATGCTTATTGGGCCTGCTGTGTATTTGTCATTGCTGGTCTTCACCTCATCATCATTTGGGATTTCCTTTTCCTCTCTCCAAAATCACATTATCTGTTTCCTGAATCAATCAATCTACCTACCTATCTGTCTATCTATCTATCTATCTATCTATCTATTTATTTTTAAAATTATTTTGCTTCTGCATTTAGTATATGCAAGACTAGAAATAATTTTCTCTTAGGCTTTTGAAGAAATTATTTTTATTTTAAAATTTTCAGTCTTGCTGTTCAGTCCTTTGGCATTTTGATTCCCAGTTTTTTGTGTGTATTCTTTCTCTTTGGAAGTAAGCTCTTAATTCCCACGTTCTTATTAACACAGTGAAGTATCTTGGGATGGGTCTTTTTTATTCAGCATTCTGGGTACTCATTTTGTACTTTCAGTGTGGAGATTCGTATGCTTCAGTTTTGGGGAAACTAAAAAAATAGTATACTAATCTCTTCCCCTGTCCTTCAATTTTCTTTTTCTAATTTCTATAAATTAAATGGTGGATTTTGCTCCAATCCCTTGTTTCTTTTTCAAAAATTGATTAATTTTTAAAAAAAATTTCTGTTTTTTGTCCTGTCTTGGAAGTTTCTTTAAGTTTATCTCCTAAGTTTTTAAATTGTGATGAATTTATAATTTTGGTTTTCATAGTTTTTGTTGTTAATCCTCACCTGAGGATATTTTTTCCGTTGACTTTTAAAAAGAGTGGAAAGGAGGGAAGGAGGGAGAGAGGGAGAGAGGGAGAGAGAGAAACATAGATATGAAAGAGACACATTGATTGGTTGCCTTCCTCATGTGCCTTGACAAGACCAGGGATCGAACCTGCAATTCAGGTATGTGCCCTTGACTGGGAGTTGAACCCATGAGCATTTGGGTGTGTGGGGTAGTGCTCTAACCATTCAGCACACTGGTTAGGACTGGTTTTCAAAGTTTTGATTTCTAGAGATTCATCTGTGATGAATACTTTTAAAAGTAGTGTCCTGTTCTAGGTTCACGAACTTAATATGTATTTTGGCTTATCTCTTAGGATATAATTCTTTAAATTTTGTTTTTACCTGCTGTTTCTCTTTTTGCTGTCTTATTTTTTGTTTCAGACCCCAATACATGTTAGCCAATTTCCTCAGCCATACAGTGACCCTCTGATGTTTTCATGCTCATGAGTGTGGCACTTAAAAGCCATTTGGAAGCTTTGTTTGTGAGGACAGGTCTGGGTGACTTCAAGGGGGATGGTGTGATCATGCTTTTTTTGTTGAGGGAATTCCCAGTTGTTCCCCCAACAAAACCAAATGTTTGTATGTGTTTCTTTTGTACTAGTTAGAGAGAAATCTTCCCAGCTCTGGCAGGGCAGTAGCCAGTATTCTGGTTTAGATCAAGGGAAGGGGCTTTTAAAATTTTTTTTCCAGACTTTTTATATAAATCCCAGTTTTAAGCAGAACCCTCATACCTGCCCCTAGGCTGTACTTGATGTCCACTTATTTGGGGCCCTCTGGTTCAGCCTCTCCAGTGTTAACCTCATGTTTCCTGCAAGCAGGAGGAGGGGATTAGGCATCTATCTGTTCCTTATTGATAGCTTCTGCCAGTTTCCCTGTTTTCAGTTTCAACCTGGCTTTGAGAGATAACAGGTGCTTTCTGTTTGGAGCTCTTCTGATGGTTTTTGGTCAGAAATTACTTTCTTTGGAAGAAATTAGTTTGATTAGTAATGTCTTGGCTACTAGTCATCGGGGTTTGTCTTCCTCTACTCAGTTACTGTGTATTCATTCATTTGCTTTCTGCATTCTAGCATTAGGTTGGTATTACCCTCCTCATTATTATCATCCCAGTGTATGTCAGTCTTTTGCCTCTTTAAATTTCTTTTTGGTAAGGTTTTAGTAGAGTGGAGATGAACTTGCTCGTGTGCTCAGCCAGTTTTAATTATTTTGTACTTCTTATTAATTCAGAACATTTATATAAAAAGGTGTTATAAAACAGTTATTACTAGATATTTTGCAGATGACAAAATATTTTGACTATACATTAGTGTTTTGTGCTTATAAGAAGAAATATATATGTATATATATACACACACACACATATTGCTAATAGATTTCTCGTTACTTACATAAGCAACTAACAAGAAATATTCTCTGAATAAGTAAGGTATTTGAAAGTTAAGTGATATATTTATCTATTTTTTTGCAAAAAAGAATAGTATTGACCTATGGTGCATTTAGAAGTAGAAATTATGCTCTTCCATTGTTTTCAGAATCATGTCAGCCATCCTTGGCCTCCAAAATCAGCCAACACCATTTTTGAGCTTAGCTCCTTATTGCTGAGCAGCCATGTGCTTCCAAATTCATCAGAATTATTCCACTGAGGTGGAGGCCACCATCAACTGCCTGGTCTACATGCATCTGCAGGCCTTCTACACCTACCTCTCTCTGGGCTTCTGTTTTGACCACGAGGATGTGGCTCTGAAGAGCCTGGGCCACTTCTTCTGCCAGTTGGTGGAGGAGAATTGGGAGGGCGTCTATTGTCTCTTGATGCAAAACAAGTGTGGTGGCTGCGTCCTCTTCACGATGTACAGAAACCTCCTAAATGAGTGGGGCAGGACACCATGGAAGCTGCCAAGGTCCTACAGAGGAACCTGAACCAGACCCTTTTGGATCTGAATGCCCTAGGTTCTACCCACAGTTTTCATTATCTGAAAAATCTTTATTTTTGCCTTTAATTTTAAAATATATTTTTTGTTGAATGTAGTCTTCTAGGTTGGCAGGAGTTTTCTTTTGTACTTTTTATTATTATTTTTTTATTGTGGTAAAATATACATAACTTAAAATTTAATAGTTTTAACTGTTTTAATTCATTGGTACTGAGCACATTCACAGTGTTGCATAACCATCATGGATTTCCACAACAGTTTCATCCCAAACAGAAATTTTGTACCTGTCAAACAATTACTCATTCTCCTTTTTTGTGAGCCCCTAGTAACCTCTAGTCTATTTTTTCCTCTCTGAATTTGTCTATTTTAGGGGCCTCCCATAAGTGGAATCATACTGTTACTGGCATTGGGGTTCTTGGGTTCCCCAAGATAGAAATCGAGAGGAAATCCCAGAGAAATTCCCAATCAGATTTTATTAAGCTTATGCCCAAGCACAAGGGAGATAGCACAAAGGAAAGGAAGGTCTTCTGAACTGGCTCGTGGGGGTTGGGGAAGGACTGGCTCTGCTTGGCTTGCTTTTATATGCTGGGGACAAAGTGGGCTTGTGCGAAAAGGCGGCTGTTTTGAAAAAGGCAGGCTTGCAGAATTTTCCATTTCAGTGTTGGTTGACTTCCTTTTCCAGCTGCATTGCCTGGCACTGTGGGAGCAAGATGGCAGACTGCTCATTACTGCCACCCTAGGAAGGTCCCATAGTAGTCAAACCTTAATCAACTGCACCTGCAGGTCAGTAGTTTAAGCAGGTAGTTAGAAGGGAGGTAAAATTAGATACTGCATTTTTGAATGGGAGTGAAGGGGTGGTGACATTTTTGTGGTCAGCTTACCTCAAGTTTCTTTTGACTACCTGGTCTTCACTTCGGTTCCTGGGCATCTGGTATTTTCTATTTTCAGGCCCAAGTTCCTATGCTGTCTCAATACAATGTTTGTCCTTTTGTGTCTGCCTTTTTCACTTAACATAATGTTTTCAGAGTTCACCCATATTGTAGCATGTTTCAGAATTTTGTTCTGTCTTATAACTGAAGGGAGGAAGGGAGAGGGAGAGAGTGATAGGAACATCAATGATGAGAGAGACTCATTGATCAGCTGCCTCCTGCATGTCCCCCATTGGGGACCAAGCCCACAACCTGGGCATGTGCCCTGACTGTGAATCGAACTATGATCTCCTGGTTTATAGGTTGATGCTCAACCACTGATCCACATCAGCACTTTTGATGATGCCAGTACATTATCTTCTAAATTACTTTCTTTCTGATTGGAAGTCAGGTATTATTTTTATCATTGCTTCCTTGTATGCGATGTGTTTTCTTTTTTCTCTTAACTGCTTTTAAGGATTATTCATTTATCTTTGGTTTTCAGCATTTTAAACATGATATGCCTAGGTGTGGTTTCTTTGTGCCTGGTTTTTACTGTGCCTGTTGAATCTGTGGGTTACAGTTTTTAATCAAATTAGGAAAAACTCAGACTTTTTGTTGTTTGTTTGTTAGTGTCTTCTCTCATTTGTTTCTAGGATTTCAGTTCTACTTACATTAAAATATTTTGTGCTTCCACTTGTTATTGAAGCTCTTACTTTTTCATCCTTTTTTCTCTGTGTTTTCTGGATTCTCCATAGAAATAGAACTAATAGAAGATATATCTATCTGTTTGTCTGTCTGCCTATCTATTTATCTACTCATCTTAAAAGACATATTATCAATAATTAGTGGTTATGGAGGCTGACAAGTCCCAAGATCCTTAGGGTCAGTCAGGAAGCTGGATTTTCAATCCAAGTCCAAAGGCCTGAGAATCAGGAGAACCAGTTATGTAGTTCTAGGATGAAGGCTGGCGGGTTTGAGACCAGGAAAAGCTGATGTTTTAGCTCAAGGACAGAGGCAAATAAAAGTCCATGTTCCCGTATGAAGGCAGTCAGGCAAAAGAAATTCTCTCTTACTTAGGGGGGAGTCTACCTTTTAGTTCTATGAATGCTTTCAGCTGATTGGATAAGGTCCACCTACATTAGGTAGGGCCGTGGTCGGCAAACTGCAGCTCGCGAGCCACATGCAGCTCTTTGGCCCCTTGAGTGTGGCTCTTCCTAAGCCTTAGGAGTACCCTAATTAAGTTAATAACAATGTACCTACCTATATAGTTTAAATTTAAAAAATTTGGCTCTCAAAAGAAATTTCAATTGTTGTACTGTTGATATTTGGCTCTGTTGGCTAATGAGTTTGCCGACTACTGAGGTAGGGCAATCTGCTTTACTCAGGTTACCAATTTAAATGTTAATCTCACCTTCATCAAACACACCTTTACAGACATACCTACAATAATATTTGACCAAATATCTGGGTACCTGCTGCCCACTCAAGTTGAAAGAAAATTAACCATTGCACTTTCATTTGTATGAATTCTGTTCAATTGTCTTAAAGTTCACTAATCTTTTCTTCATCAGTGTCTAATATTAATCTTACTTAATGATTTTAAAAATATAAAATATTTATAGCTTTCAGTTATAAAGTTCCATTCTTAAAAAATAATTTACATCTCTCTTTTGAATTTCCCATGTCTTCACTCATTATACTCATTGTTAACATATTTGTTATTGTTATTTTTAAAATCCTTGACTACTAATTCTAAAATCTAGGTCATCTGGGTCAATTTATTTTTTTTTAGTAAAATTTATTGGGGTGACATTGGTCAACATGAACATATAGGCTTCAGGTGTGGGTTTCTATGTTATAAGATCTGTACATTGTACCTTGTGTCCACCACCCAAAGTCAAATCTCCTGTGGGTCAATTTCCATTGATAGATTTTTTTTTCCTTCCTCTTGACTCTGGATCACATCTTCCTGTTTAGTTGCAAATCTCATAATTGTTTATATTGCAACTCAGGCATTGTGGATGATACATTTTAGAGACTATGGATTTGTTATCTTCCTTTGAATGATGTTGAGTTTTATCCTAGCATGTAATTAAATTATTTGCAGATAACCTTGATGTTGTCACAGCCTGGTTTTAGGCTTTGTTAAACTGAGTCTATTTTAGTTTTGTTTTTAATCCTAGACTTGTTTTCTTTCAAAGCTTTTATATATTTTACCCTTATTTTAAAAATGTGTCTTTATTGTTGAAAGTATTACATATGTCCCTCTTATTTTCCCCATTGGCCCCTACTACCATCTCCCCCCCACCCCCACAACCCATGCCCTAGGCCTTCACCACATTATTGTCTGTGTCCATGGGTATTTATTTATTTATTTCTAAGATATATGTATAGGCCTTTCTGGGGTTTCCGTGGAAAGTCTCAAACTTTAAACTTTGTCTCTCCTACGGTGAGCATTTACCAAAACTCTGTCAGCATTTTTGCTGTTGTTTTCCTTCACTCTACTCTAGGGAACCCTGTAGCCATTTTCCATTCTTTTATCTTCACCTCTGAAATTCTGATCTATATGTATAAAAGCCTAAGTGACTGTTCGGTCAACCAGTCGCTGTGGTGCTCACTGACCACCAGGGGCAGACACTCAATGCAGGAGGTGCCCTCTGGTGGTCAGTGGGCTCCCACAACCAACCTCCTGCAGCCAGCCAACCTCCCGCGGTCCCTCCCCTCGGCCGGCCGGCCCCAGTTGGCCTGATTGGGACTGGGCAAGACAGTCCCATCAGCCCCGATCACCAGCCAGGCTGAGGAACCCCATCCATGCATGAATTTGTGCACCGGACCTCTAGTTAAATATATAATAGACCTTTTTACATTATCTACCCTGTTTCTTAATCTTCTGTGTTTTTCATCAGTTTATCTTTTTAGGCACATTCTGGATAAGTTTTTTCTCCTCAGGCTTTTAATTCACCAATTTCTTTTTTTATATCCTGTCAACTACCAAGCACATACATTGAGGTTTTAAATTTGGTTATCTGCTTTTTCATTTCTAGAAGTTCTATTTTTTTAAGAATCTATAATTTAATTTACTTTGTAGTATGAAATATAGATGTATTCATGTTTTTTGTTTACTTTTTAATCATTATAAGGACACTTGTTTTATATTGTGCCTGATAATTCCATTATATGTGGTACACATTGGCATTTTTTCTTCTTATTATTCATGGTGCCTCTTTTCCATGGTTATTATCTTTGACTGTATGGTTATTATTGCCCTTAAATAATTATTTGTGTAGACTCACCCATGGCCTAGGATGAAGGTGTCTTTTTCCAGATGTTATTTTTTGCTTTTACTTTTGCCAAGTGTGTGTGCACTGTGAATGGAAAAAACACTATTTTTTCCCCTTTTACTTGCATACTACTGTCACACTCACAACTCCCTATATCACTTCTGACATAACTTGTTGGGGTTTTCTACACTGACCAATTCTCTGTACCATCCGGGTGTCCTGCAATTCAATTTAATTCTGACACTAACTGGAGTTAGTACAAACCCCACAGGTTAAGGGCTCGGTCCCATAAGATTGCACTTCCCCTTTAGATGCCAATCGCAAGCCTGGGTTGTCACCTGTGCTTCCAACTGACTGGCTATACGTTAGAAGTTCCCATGGCCCCCTTTTTGGGGTTTGATTAATTTGCTAGAGTGGCTCAGAAAACTCTAGAAAACAGTTTACTTACTAGATTACCAGTTTATTACAAAGCATATTAGAGGATCTGAATGAACTGCCAGAATTAGAGATAGATACATAGGGCAAGGTCTGGAAGGGTCCTGAGTGCAGGACCTTCTGTCCTTGTGGAGTTGGAGTGTACCACCTTCCCTACACATAGATGTATTCAGTCACCTGGAAGCTCTCCAGGCTTTGTCCTTGAGGGATTTTTATGGAGGTTTCATCGTGTAGGCATGATTGTTCATTAACTCAATAGCCAGTGCCTATCTCCTTCCCCGAGGATGGGATAAGGCTGGATGAAAGTTCCAAGCTTTTAAGCATGGCTTTGTCTTTCTGGTGACCCATCCTCATCCTGAAGCTATTCAGAAGCCCACCAAGAGTTGCCTCATCAGACCAAAAGACATATCCTCCTGGAAATTCCAAGAGAGTTAGGAGCTTTCCGGAACTGGGGTCAAAGACCCAATGTTAGGATAAAAGGTGATCATAGTACTCTTATCACCTAGGGAATTATGAAGGTTTTAAGAGCTCTGTGCCAGGAATCAGGACAAAGACCATGTATTTTCTATTTCACACACTATTAATCAGAATCTACTTAAACTTAGTTAAAAGTTTATTATTCCCTGACCTGCCCAAGTCACATGTTTGCAAATCTATACAAAGGACCCAGTCAACCCAAAATTTCTTTCCAATATTCCCCATCCCCCTTTTCTCCCTCCTCTTTCTACTCGCCACCCCCCTCCTGTCATGCCATAATCGAAGACAGTCTTGCTTGAATGTACTTGGTATTGGGATAGAGAGTAAGTGCAGAGTTGCATAGTTCTGGCCAACCCTAGCAGTGTGTTAGCCCTTCCAATACCCAGTTTCCCACACTTGGAAGTTCCTCCACTTTTAGTGAGAGAACTCCCACTTTTAATGGGCTCTGGGCTTGATTTACATCTCTCCTTGATGCCATTATCAGAAAATGTTGCTAATATCTTCATTGTTATAGTCTACTTTGTAATTTCTCATTTGTCAGTTGAATCTAATTGGCTGTTTATATCTGTATATTGTTTTATATTTTTAATTATTATTATTTTTTTGCTTTTGGAAGCTCTTTTGGTTCTTCTTAAGTCTTCCTAATCACTTTATCATCTTTTCTTCCTTAGTTATATTTTCAGTATCATCCCTTTCTTTCCATGAGCATAAACATGTTTTATAGTCTGCATTTGATTATTTCAGTATCTGAGGTCTTTGTAGGTTTAAATTGAATTATGCTTGCTGATATTTGGCAAAGTTTTATTCTTGATGGTTTATTTCTCATGTGTTTTGTGAATTATTTTAAATTATGGGCTCATGTTAATTGAAACGTAGGAATTCTCTGAAGTGTGGTAAGTTAAGGTTTTTTGTTCCAGGGAGTATTTGCATTTGAATTTTAGGGGTTGTTGAGGCACTAGCACATTGAGATAATTTTTGAGTTTTTTTTTTTTTTTTTTAAATTTTAGGTCACTAAAATGAATTCTTCTCTAAACATATCTGAAAGCCCTTGGTCATGAATTATCTAGAGAGACTTTTCCTCCCTTGCATATAAATCTAAGGCTGAGACTTGCAAGTTTCCTTTTTCTTTGCATATGGTGGCCTTTTATGATTTTCCCTTTTACTGGGCATAGCACCTTTTGGGGTTTGTTTCTTTTTTGTGTGGATAATCTTCAATATGTTTCCTTGAGCTGCATTGTCCCCAGGTTTCATCTCTTGTCCTTTATGCCAAGAGACCTTCAAAACCAAAGTGGGTGGTGGTATGCATTGGCAGATATCTCTGGGTAGCATATACTACTATATACCCTCAGGACTTGTGTCTCTGGATTTGACTTTTTTCTTCTTTAACCTAAGGGTATTTGTCTTATTTTCCTAGCACTTCAGCATGCATTGAAAAGCCTCTTTTAACCTTTTATCCAACATTCTTAAGGATTTGTCCTGAGAAGGCTCTACAGGATATGGCATCTGCCTCATTGCCCTAATATTTATCAAATGTCATTTTTAATGTTTCTTTTATAGGATTCAGTTTAGCTGCATTTAAAAGAAACAAGAGGAAACTAGAGCTGGCAGAAAGGGTGGAAACAGATTTCATTCAACTAAAGAAAAGAAGACAATCAAATGAAAAGGTCAGGAGGTATTTGAAATATTAATTATTAATGTATCATAATGATATATTTAATTTGCATTTAGATATATAAGCTTTAAAGTAGTATGATCCAGTAAAAATATTATGCATGCCACATACATCCTTTTAAATTTTCCAATAGTTACATTAAAAAAGTAAAAATAGGCAGGTGGAATGAATTTTAATAATTTATTTAAACCAGTGAATCCAAAATATCACTTAAAAATGTAACCAATGAAAAAATTATTAGTGAGCTATTAAACTTTTTTTTTTTTTAAGTCTTCCAAACTGGTGGGTATTTTACTCTTCTAGCACATCTTAATGATGACACTGAATTTTCATTGTAAATATTTGGTCTGTATTTGTATTTCATAGTTGAAATACAAATTGAAATACACTGTTGAAAAAGTAGTTTACATAACAAGTTATTCCAAACACACTTAAAACGTTCCCATAATATAACTGAGTATATGTTAAAATTAAAATTAATTAAAATTTAATAAAATTAAAAATTCAATATCTTATTTGCCCTTACTGCATTTTAAGTGTTCAATAGCTATATGTGGCTGATGGCTACTGATTTGGGCCTTGCAGCTTTAGATAGTGACTCTTAACATGGCTATTCGGGGGGTAGAGTATGTTACAAAGAAATGTATATGTTGTGTTCATGTAGGGTTTTGTATACATTCTAATTGCAGGTTTCTGTTTCTCATTGTTACACATTCTTTGTTTGCATTTTATGCATTTGTGTACCATCATGAGTCCATGTGTGGCATTTCTTAGGTGTTTGGAAGTTGAAAACCACAACATTCTTGGTCAGTCTATGGCTGGGGGGTTCATTAGCACATAGTTCGTGATGGGTGTCTCACATCACAGTCATTTGATGTGCTTTGGCATCTTATTAATACTGGTTCATGCTTTCTGTCATAGTTTTATGTGATTTACACACACACACACACACATATATGCATTATAAATCATCTTTCATAGTGACAGATGTTTTCCCAGTGTGTTTCCACATTGGACAATTAATAAAAAATTTGGTTCAAATCTTTTTATTTTTTTTTGCTAGAGAAAAGTAGGAATTTAGGAGGAAAATGAACATTTTAATAAGTAGATCTTGGTGAAAGTAGATAACAGTGTGGTTCTGTTTCTTGTTTTTTTTTTTGCATCCCCTGTGCTGTCCGAGTGAGAAAATTTAGGACTTTTGTTCTTTTAAAAACGTGTGATAAAATTTGCATACAATGAGCAATGTAATCATTTCTAGAAATGTATACACCCATATAACCCATGCACCTATCCAGCTAGTAGAAAATTCTGGTTCCTCTATACTTCTTCTCAGCCAATCATAACTTGCCTACTTCTATTCTTGTCTCCCCTTTCAATGCATTCTCCACACCGGAGCCCAAGAGAACTTTGTAAATGTGGATGAGATAACATTGCATCTCTTCTTTTAACTCCTCAATGGCTACTCATTATAGTGTGATATGGAGTAGCTTAGATGTCAGAGGTGGAAGTAAGTCTCAAAGAACAGTTCTTCAGCTAGAATGATTGATAGAGATCTCTCTGAGGGTGTATAACATTTGAGGTGACATCTGAAAAATAAGAAGTGAGCTTATGCAGAGTCAGTGGAATAGTGTTCCAGGCAGAATGAACTGCATGTGCAGTGGCCCTGGTGGGGATTTGTCATGTTAGAGGAATGGGGAAGAGGGTCAGTGTGCCTAAAGCAGGGTAGGCAGGGGCGAGTGGTGAGATGAAGCTGGAGAGGAAGGTATGTGCTAGCTCCTTTAAAATCCAGTAGATCATGGCAAAGTAGATATCCGCTGGGAGATGATGACAACTTGGACTCTGGGCAAAGGGGATGGAGATGGAAAGAGGTGAATATATCTAAGGTATATTTTGAGAGTTCCTGAAAGACAGGAATTATTGATGCCTTAGATATTGGTAAGGAAGAAAGAGAAATTAAAGCTTTTAGCTTTAGCAGTTGAGTGTTGTCATTTACTAGCGTGAGGAGGGCTGGGGAAGGTTTGGCTTCATAATGATAGAGTGGGAAGTGGAAATTAAGAACTTTCTTAGCCCATATCCCCTTAATGGACTTGGAATACCAGTGCTTTCCATTTTCACCATAAAATATGTTACCTGATGTCAGCAGTACCCTAAATACCCAAGCTAATAGACCGTCTTTTAGTGTGCCATGTTTCTTTACTTCTTCCAATTGAATTATATGTCATCTAGGGCCTCATTATGCTCATTATTTTTATCATTGTAATTGCATAACTCATTGTCTCATATACACCAATGAATATTGAGTTTAAAATAGTTATTTTTTTAAAAACTAAGAGAGTTGTTTGTTTGAAAACTAACTTGAAAAATAGAGTTGGTTTATAAAGAAAATGCTATAGAATTAAAAATGAGCAAGCCAGCTGTAAAAGGTTGAAAAAAGTCATAAAAATCTAGAGGCATTCTGCATTCAGAGTGCATATTAGTGTCCTTATGTGCTTGTTCTATGTTAGATAAAATGAAACTTGAAATCATGGGACAATTCAGTGTGTTGTAGATTATACAGGAAAGATGACATGGAACATTTATTTGTGGGCCCGCATTCAAAGAAAAGACTTTAGTCTCATATGAAAAGATTGACTAATGAATGAACCTTTGTGTTTTAAATAAAATAAAATATTTAAGGAATGTGGGTGTTGTTTTTTTTTATTTCCTGCTTCACCCAGAGAATTTTCAACTTTTAAAAATTTCAACCAGTCACTCATCATACTGTTTAAGAGGATTTTCCATAAAACACTTGATGTGGCATGAGGAAAGATTAATCGTTGAGTTTGGTATATGGGTCTGAAGCTTATGCAAAGGTCAGGAGGGAGATTCCCATTTGGAAATTATTGGCATCGAAAGGAATATAAATATATGTGGCTGGATGAGCTCACTTCTGAGTGAGAGTAGACAGAGCTCTGAAAACTGAACCTTAGGCAAGTTCAACATGTACTAGTGGGAGGAGAAACTAGCAAAGGAGAAAGAAGAGATAGCCAGTGAGGCAGAGATACAAACAGGAGAGTGTCTACTAGGAAGCCAAGAGAGGAATGTTTCAGTCAGTCAACACCTGGTTCAAATGCTGCTGAGAAAACAGCGAAGAGGACAGAGAACTGGCCATTGAATTTAGCACCTCAGACTGTGGGCCTGGATAAGGAGTTTCTATGACAGAGTGGATTGTAGAACACTGTGGGCTGGGTTGGTCAGGGAGAAGAAGGATAGCAATAGCTCCTTTGAGAATTTTTGACGTGGGGGGCGGGGGAAAGAGAGAGAGAGAGAGAGAGGGAGGGGAGGGGAGGGGAGGGGAGGGGAGGGGAGGGGAGGGGAGGGGAGGGGAGGGGAGGGGAGGGGAGGGGAGGGGAGGGGAGGGGAGGGGAGGGGAGGGAGGGGAAGGGGAGGGGAGGGAAGGGAGGGGGAGGGAAGGGAAGGGAAGGGAAGGGAAGGGAAGGGAGAGACAAAGGAGAGACAAAGGAGTCAAGAGTCCAGACCATTGCCAGTTACTTCTGTGAATTCAGTGAATAATTTGACATGTAGAGTTTCAGTTTTCTTACTTTGGAATGGATTTAGTGTTATTCTGCTCTCTAGCAGGGCTGTTATAAGGAGCAACAATGATAAGGGTGTTCAAAGGCTTGGTGGCTGTCATTGCCTTAGCCAGACACAATAGTCTTTGCTATTGTAGCCTTCATTTTTAATGTCACTCAGCCTAAAAGAAAGAAAATTTCTGCCTAGTTATTTACACTGGGTGGAATCTTGTAATGGAGAAAGAGAGTGGTAAGGAAGGTAGGTAGAGGTGGGTTGAAAGGTTAAATTCAGGCATGATTCAAATGGAGTTGTTGGTGGCTAAACAGTACCAGGTGTTAGACCGGTGGAGTCAGACTGGATCTTGGTTCAGCAGCCTCGGTACTTGAGTTCTGGCTAAGAAAGAATTCAGATCCAAAACTCAAACTATAAGAGAAAATTTATTTAGAAAGTCACAGAGTTAGAAGAAGTGAGTGGGAGCAGAAATGGGCACAGGAAACAAGTTACAGAGGCAAAAGAAGGGCCCTTGGAGCTTAGGAGAGAGGAGGGTAAAGGTAACACACCTGGGGGTGGGAAGAAGAGGAAAAGGAGAAAGGCAAGCTCATGCTCTCAAGAGTGATTGTCCCACTGGGTCCTCTAGTCTTTTCATATATATATATATATATATATATATATATATATATATATATATATATATTTTATTGATTTTTTTACAGAGAGGAAGGGAGAGAGATAGAGAGCTAGAAACATCAATGAGAGAGAAACATCGATCAGCTGCCTCCCCACTGGGGATGTGCCTGCAACCCAGGTACATGCCCTTGACCGGAATCGAACCTGGGACCCTTCAGTCCGCAAGCCGACGCTCTATCCATTGAGCCAAACCGGTTTCGGCAAGTCTTGAGGGTTTGTATCTGGAAGTTTCAGGGGAGAATCCCAACAGAATATTCATCAGCTTTCTAGGTGTTTCCTTTCAGAGTTGTGGTCTTGACTGCTTGGTCAGCACAAGGTCAGTGGGTTTTTAGTCAATGCACCTGGACCTGAGGTCAGCCATGGCATTGCTTGTCTGGTTTTGCTACTTTTCTGGGCCTGGAGCTGAAACACAGCTGAGGCCTAGATGTTATCCCTCAGGGTTAATGCTTAAGGGAGTGGTTTGTGCAAGGGACCAAATGGGAGTCCCATGAGGCCACTCTTTGAACTCTTGTTCCTCCTCTCAGGGGAGAAAAGGTCATGGGATGGTCCAGACCAGCGGTCCCCAACTTTTCGGACCTCATGGACCCCCAGTGGCCCTCGAACTACTGATTGGCGACTGCTAGTCCAAACTGTATGACCAGCGATATGCTAGGGGAGGAAAGGTCACCCTGGGGGTGAGGTCCTCGTTTTCCCAGTTTTGCCCCTTGCTGGGTACCTGCGGCTTTTCACCCTGGTGGCCTCCTCTACCTGGCCCATCATCCTTGCTCTGCTCATGTCTGTCTAACTGCCTACCACGGAGCATTTCAGATATCTGAAGTGAAAGAAAAACATTTTTTATATTCAGAATAAGTGAACTGTAATGCATACAAAACTATGTGTGTGACATTGGCCTACAAAAATAACTGGGGCCTAGCCTCTGCCTTTAGGGAAGGGTGCTGGCCAGAGGCTTTGCTTTATAGTGTGTATGTTACCTTGGCAAGTCTTGTCTCATAGTGAAGATAATAAAACAGGCTCCCAGAAAGAAACACCACCTGATATGAACCACTTGGGCAAAAATAGAGACATGGCAGGAAAGGACAAATGGCTGTTTTCTACATCATCCTGTATTTAGTTTTTTTCTCCCTGTCCTGTCTGTGTAGTTTCAGTATAGTTTTGGTTAGCCAGCATTGACTAAATCTGGTACTACTGTTTGTTGTGGCTACATAAAAGAAGCTGTGAGTTGGATATGAAAATATAATAAAAAGAATACCGTGTTTGGTAACTTTCCTAAGGTTCAAATTTCATTAGTGTTGAAGGAGATAAATACTGTCGTGAAAGGAAAATACAGTAGAATAAGTCAATATTTTAAATTTTTGTTGCATTTTTATTTCTTTTTCTTTAAAAAAGTAATTGTTTGGACATCATAATGGTACTAACAGAAATAAAAAATAATGCAAGGAAACTATTTAACCAGCTTACTACCTCAATAAATTAGAGTGCTTTTGTTTTCCTTCCTCTGTGACATTGACATTTACATTTGACTTAAAGTAAGGATGGTTAATCCATTGAATGCTTTTTGCTGCAAACAGAAAAAAAAACCTGACTGTCTTAGGAAATGCACATTTGTCTCCCTACTTCCTGGCCCTCCACCACACAATAGAAAGTTTGGTGGTGGGTTGGTTGCCGGCATTAGCTTAGATTTCCAGTGATTCTAGGACCAACATATCTGGGATTCTCTTGGGCCTGTCTCTTATGCCTTTTGCTTTATGCTATGATATGGCTCCTTAACTTTTAGATGTCACATTTGCATTCTGGGTGAGAAGGAGAGAGTGGCGGGTGGGAGTGGGGAAACTAGTTAGTGCCAGGTGTATCTGTCACTTTTTGTCTGTGATGCAAGTTTTTCAGAATCTCCCTCAATAGGCTTCTCCTTATTTTTGGAGAGGTAGTGGGAAAAGGGCACAATTCTATCACATGCATATTCCTGGCTGCAAGGGAGCCTAGGAAATGGAGCAGATTGTTTTAAGTACTATCTCATAGTCATGGCTTGCTGCTGGACACATTGTCTTCCCAAGCAAAATAGTTTTGTCAAAAGAAGAGGAGGAGGTGGGGTGGGGGAGAGGAGGAGGAAAGTGATTATTAGGTAGGCAGTTTGTAGTGTGTAGCATAAATGGAAACATTCTCCTTCATCTCCCTCCCCACAATTAATATGTCTCTTGTTACTACAAACCTATATTGGGTTAAGCAGCTAATGTAAATATAAATCAAATGAAAACACATTTTGTCTTGACTTTTAGGACATATGGATTTAAGACATAATATTAAAAAATGAGAAATATAAATATTTTGCAATTGTCTGTTCTTAGTCATTAGCATCTCTGTTTCATCGATACTTATTTTTTTGTGACTGGAACACATGCTGGAGAAGGAAAAGATTACTATGTAACTGTACTATTGTGTACTATAAAAATAGTAGCTGTTTGCTCGCCCCGCTCTGGGCAGACCCAACTCCTCTGGATTTTTCTTTTATCCCATTGTTTCTCTTATGGTGTATAAACAGTTCATACTTTGCATGCTGGTGTCGGACCATAAAGTGACTGGACAAGCTGCAACTGTGCAAAGGGTCTTTATTTAAAAAATTGAAATTCTTTATTGCTGAAATTCTTTATTACATATGTCTCCTTTCCCCCCTATAGCTCAAAGGATCTTAATGGCCAAAAATTACACTGTCCCATGACTTTTATTTGGTCAAAACATTAAAAACTCTTACTGTTGGTTATAAATGCATAGAGAAACAAACCGAAATAAGTAGGTAAAACAAATATTTATTTAGTACACTAATTTAAAGCCTTAGAAGTGTTAAGAATTAAAGTGTTTCACTTCTGTTATCAAGAGTAATTTGAACGGTACTTGCTTTCTTGTCATATAAGTTATGATATAGAGTGAGCATTTTTTAATGTCATGGGGAATTCTCAAAGCCCTTTTTAATTTTGAATCAGCTTTTACCATTTTATCCTTTGTACTTTCCATGTTGTAAAATATCTTCCAGAGTTTACTTAATGTCAGGTTTTTGGCCAGTGCCTCTTCCTCTGGGACCTCTTCATTTTTATTGGTCACAACTACATTTCTTATTTATGTTGGTATGTTTGTCTTCACTAAGTTCCTGTGACTGTTGGTCTAGACCAGGGGTGGGCAAACTTTTTGACTCGAGGGCCACAATGGGTTCTTAAACTGGACCGGAGGGCCGGAACAAAAGCATGGATGGAGTGTTTGTGTGAACTAATATAAATTCAAAGTACACATCATTATATAAAAGGGTACAGTCTTTTTTTTTTTTTTTAGTTTTATTCATTTCAAACGGGCCAGATCCGGCCCGCGGGCCGTAGTTTGCCCACTGCTGGTCTAGACTCAGTCTCTTAAATGGTAGCATGTTGAACATTCCCATGGCCAGGCATTTCTTCTTTGACTTCATATATTTCTTTTCTTTTTCCCCTCTTTATTTTTCTTTATTGATTAAGGTATTACATATGTGTCCTTATCCCCTCATTGTCCCCTGATCCCCCACTCATGCCCTCACCGTCCCCTGGTGTCTGTGTCCATTGGTTAGGCTTATATGCATGCATATAAGTCCTTTGGTTGATCTCTTCCTCTTACCCCCACCCGCCCCTACCTTCCCTCTGAGGTTTGATGGTCTGATCGATGCTTCCCTGTCTCTGGATCTGTTTTTTGTTCATCAGTTTATGTTGTTCATTATATTCCACAAATGACTGAGATCATATGATATTTATCTTTCTCTGGCTTATTTCGCTTAGCATAATGCTCTCCAGTTCCATCCATGCTGTTGCAAATGGTAAGAATTCCTTCTTTTTTACAGCAGCGTAGTATTCCATTGTGTAGATGTACCACAGTTTTTTAATCCACTCATCTGCTGATGGGCACTTAGGCTGTTTCCAGATCTTAGCTATGGTAAATTGTGCTGCTATGAACATAGTTCCTTGGGATATATTCCTAGAAGTGGGATCACTGGGTCAAATGGGAGTTCCATTTTTAGTTTTTTGAGGAAACTCCATACTGTTCTCCACAGTGGCTGCACCAGTCTGCATTCCCACCAGCAAGCAGTGCACTTTTTCTCCACATCCTCACCAGCACTTGTCATTTGTTGATTTGTTGATGATAGCCACTCTGACAGGTGTGAGATGGTACTGCATTATTGTTTTGATTTACACCTCTTGGATGATTAGTGACTTTGAGCATGTTTTCATGTGTCTTTTGGCCTTCCTTGTGTCCTCTTTTGAAAAGTATCTATTCAGGTCCATTGACTATTTTTTGATTGGGTTGTTTATCATCCTTTTGTTAAGTTGTATGAATTCCCTATTAATGTTGGAGATTAAACCCTTATCAGTGATAACATTGGCAAATATGTTCTCCCATGCAGTGGGCTTTCTTGTTGTTTTGTTGATGGTTTCTTTTGCTGTGCAGAAGCCTTTTATTTTGATGTAGTCCCATTTGTTTATTTTCTCTCTAGTTTCCATTGCTCTAGGAGCTGTATCGGGGAAGATACTGCTTCGGCATATGTCTGAGATTTTGTTGCCTGTGGATTCCTCTAAGATTTTTATGGTTTCCAGTCTTATATTTAAGTCCTTTATCCGTTTTGAGTTTATTTTTGTGTATGGTGTAAGTTGGTGGTCTAGTTTCATTTTTTTGCATGTATCTGTCCAATTATCCCAACACCGTTTATTGAAGAAACTGTGAACTTGGCTCCATTGTATGTTCTTGCCTCCTTTGTCAAATTTTTTTATTAAATTTCACTTCTAACGTTATCACTTTTTGTTTCTTTGCTTCTCTTTCATCTTTCTTGGCCAGTTCCCTCTTTTGATAGCAAGTTTTGTATGTCATGTGGATTGATCACTGGGAGACAAGGAGGAAGCACTACTACACGCTTTACTGTTGTGCACAGTGACACATTACTGACAGACTTGAGAGGAAATGACATGATTGGTCACTGGTCATGATGAGTGGTGATCTGTGAACTGAAGAGCTAGCAGCAGAGCTTGTGCGTTATGCAATTTCTCATAGTTAATATACCATGTAACTGAAATTGAGCCATGTTGTTGAGTGACTGCTATTATTTAACTAAACGGTGGTATCTAAAATTCATCTGGATTGGAATTAGGCAAAATGAGGACTGTGTTTCTATAAAGGAACGAGAATTATTTGTCCTGTGGTTTCCTTTAACCCAAGTGTTGCTGATCACAGTTCAGCATGCTCCTCTGTCTTATGTAATTCCTGCAAATTGGCCTCTGGATCTCCCCTGGCAGTATTGCCATGGGCTCTCATTGTTTTTAGAATATTTTTCAATAATTTTTGTGGTATATGTAATGAAATGATGACATTTTAAATTTAATTTTTTGTTTTGATACAATAACAAAATAATAGTTGTGTTGTTTTTTATCTTTATCATATTTGAATAAGAAAACCTGTCTTTTGGAATAAAGTAGTTAACTTATTGGCCACTTGCTGTTCTTGGCTTATGCCACTGGATGGACTGAGTTGCTACAAAGAGGAGATGCTCATGTTGGTAAAACAAACAGGCTCAATTCACGCCATAACCTAGATTTCATAAATATCAGTTTCAAACAGCTAGCCCTAAATATTACTGGAAGGGACTCTTTTATTCTTAGAGTATTAAAAGAGGTTGGGGGTATTGTTTGATCTCAACATTATTGATGTTTCAAGCCTTCCCTCCCTCCTTCCTTTTTCACAAGCATATTGTCAAAATAGTTTCCATGTCTTTTTCTTTAATAACAGATTTTACAGTTGAATGTACATAGAATTCTTTGCCTCCTCCCACCACTTTTATGAAGTAATTTAAGTTTTCAATTAATTTCATTGGTTTTTAGGTAAAGCAGTTCTCATATAGGGTAGTGAAATAAAAGATAATCAGACCTTTTCCATTGTGTGAACATCTTTCATTTTTCAATTTCTAATGAACAAATTAGAAAATTTAGCAATGCTTTATATTATGTTGTGTGTTCAAAACCACTCTAAAGAGATGCTACAACTTTTAATTTTGTGTTCTTTAGCCACCGTATAGGGACATCAAATTGGCCACATGTTTCAGAAAGGAAATGTTGGGCCTTGCTTTGTGTGCTTCATATAAATATATTCTATTCGTTTGAAGTATATTGTGGGTAACATTTTTTCCTTTTATCCACCATCTTGAAATTATTATGTAAACGCTTAACTGTATCATACTAAATCACTGTATTTTTTGGGTGAGAGGTAGGTTAAGATCAAAGAAAATAAATGCACAAAAACAACATGTTTTCCTCAGATTGTTCTATTTGTACATGTGTACATGTCTGTGCCTTATGTGTACAGGGAAAGAAGTAATTAGTCTTTTATAGAAATTTACTTAATCTGGAGTTTTGCTGTTTCTCATGAAGGTGGTTAATGCATAGATGTACGAGAAAACAGGAGTAAAGAAATTTCTTTGACTTCTCTTACATAAAGAAATATACTTTATATATTTTTTTTGGTAAAATTGAAAATTTCTTGTTAAGTGATTATTTTCTATATGAAATGATTTCTTTGATTTGTAAGTAATATTAAATTACATTTACCTCACCTAGGACTATCTTTATTACTGAGTAAGACTATAGAATTTACATGTAAATAGGTAGGTCAATGACTTAAATAAATTAGATTAGCACTACCTCATGCATTTAGATAGGCTATGGAGCCAGAAGACCAGCATTCCTTTGCAGTATAACTTGATGGGATTCTTTAAATGTCTATAGTTTGCTGTACTTTATGTAATTCAGTCAATTACTGAAATCTAGAACTTGCAACCCTTGAGAGCTGGACTTCCCTTTCCTCCCTTTTCAGGAAAAGCATGCAGGAAACACTTTTCAGGAAAAGTTTTCATACAAAAATTTAATAGTAAGTTGAGTTTCTTCCCAAGTCTTCCTTAAAGCCATCCTAAGCTATGCCTTAAATATATCCTGGGCCTGAAAGTTGTAAGTGAGATAAGATTGAAGCAAGATTAAGGAGTTAATGAATCCTAACTGCTGTTTTTATTTTGTAATGAAAGTAACCTGTGGTTTTCCAGGAAGCCTGTTATAAGTTGACATTAGGTATTGTCAGTCTTAAAAATCTTCTCTCAATTTTTAGTACTCAACAGCTCTGTAGAGCCTCCTTTAAATAAACAGAATCAGTGGAGGGAAAAAAAAGAGCATCCCTTTATTATCAATGGAATAGTCCCAGTTGATCTTGTATATAATGTAGAAATCATTATACTGTTGCTTTTCTAAGAGGAAATACCTCTAGTGAATGGAATTTAATAGGGACTACAAATAGGCCTTCCCATGTGGGAATTGGCTCAGACCATGGTTTTAAGAGCATACAATTCTAAATATCTCCTCATAGAGTATTACCATGCATTAATGACTTGTGCTGACCCATCATATAGTGATGCTGACAGTTTTAGCTAATAAGACCAGTGGAATAAACCAATGCATGAAAAGGCAAATGTGTGTGTATACACACATGCGCGCACACACACAGATCAATAATAAGGATGTTTTAACATCAGAATATAAGAACCAATATTTAATTAGGTTGAAAGAAAACTATCTGTGAGTCTTTGAAGGCTTGATTAGACCAACTTTTTTCTGCCCTGGCTGAGTTGCTCATTTGGTTGGAGTATTGTCTGGTACACCAGAAGGTGTGGGTTTGTGGGTTCAATTCCTGGTCAGGGCATGTGCCCAGTTTGCAGGTTCGTTTCCCAGTTGGGTTCATGCAGGAGGCAGCCGATTCATGTTTTTCTCTCTCTGTCGATCTTTCTCTCTCTCTCAATCAATTAGAAAAGTAAAACCACAAATTCTTAGACTGCTCTCAATCTACTGAATCAGAATCTGCAGGGATGGGTAAGGTATTGGGCCAGCATTTGAGAATCATTGCTTTGTTCTGCCTACAATGTCACAGTGGGCCTGGAGAAGCACCTGTCTAGTAATCATTGTTGTAAGAAACACAGAACATTCTAGAGGAGCTGGGAATTACACGATTGCGTTCAGTTAATAACTTCATACCCACTTTCACTCAGTTCCCTCAGCTTCAGGGAGACTGCAACTCTTTCTCCTTGCTCGTCTCCATGTCATTGTCATTGTCCATAGGCACCCAACCCACAGCACCCATTTAATGAAACTTTGTTTTTTATAGATTAATCTAATTCATATTTCCACCCGTCTTTTCATGCCCTAAGTGGTTCCAGTTGCTTATTACATAGTTTCACTTCTTAGATTCATCACACCGTAACAGCATGCCTAGATTCAAGCTTCACCATTCTCTCCTGGATGACTGCAATAGCGTTCTAAGCCACATGCCCTTTCCAGTCAGTTCTATACACAGCATCGGTGGAATCATTTAAGAGTGCAATTTGATTTTGTCATGCCCCTGCTTCAACTCTTCAGTCAGTTCCAGCTGCTCCTAAGAGGAAAGTATAAGCTCCTTAACAGAGCCCATAGGACTAGACAGGAGCAAGTGCCTGTCTCTCTTTCCAACACTTTGCTCTCTCACTTTCTTTCTGGGTCACATTGTAAAGATCCTTCTGGGGTCAAGGTCTTTGTTCCAGATCCCAGGAATATTGCCTTTCCCCCTCCCATTTCTCATTTTAAGCTGTCATGTCGCTCCAACTGCCTTTCTTAGTGTGTTTATTTGATGTCATCCTCTTTCACTAGAGTTCAGGTTCCAGGAGGACAGCATTTATAGATGTTTTAGTTACCATGGTTTCTCAGCGTGGCATGTAATAAGTGCTCAGTAAACATTGGTTTAATGAGCACATGTACTGTTATTTCTTTATTTTTGCTTGTTTCTTTTTGGTATATTTACTAACATCAAGGCCAAACCTTGTCACTTGTGATGGCTAGATGGTGGTAGTATCTTCAGAATGGGCTTCTCTGCCTGCTTCTAACTTTTCTCTGTTTCTCTTTAATCCTATGTATTTTCTCAAGATACATTTCCTTAAAAATACCTGCATTGGTCATGTAGTTTTCCAGGAACAAACTTTAATAGAATCTTTATTGTTTGTAGATTAAAACTCAAACTTTTTAGCCTGAATTTATGAACCCTCTTCAAACCTGGACCCAACTTACTTTTCCAGTATTTCTCTTTTGGAATAATCTTTTTCTCTTATTGAATCCATTTCTTTATTGATTTTTTTCATGAATTTGCTGAATGTTCTCACTTCCAAGTTTTCACTCATGTTTCTTTCCCTTCATAGAATAAATAATAGTAATAATAATAAATACCAGATACTTCTTTGACTACTGAAATTCTAACCCAAGTCCTCTTCAAGGACCAGCTCAAATGCTACCCCGATCAGAACATATCTCTCTCTTCTGTTTAGTACATGTAATGGACATGTAATTCAATAAATGCTTGTTGAATTGAATTACAAATTTTGTACATTTGCCATTTTGAGATTGCTCTGTTGTTATTTTACCATATTTGTGTCGACTCATGGAGGCATGAACATTTTGATTTTTATTCTTAGCACAGTACCTTCATTCAGTGTACATTACTAATTTAAACATCTACAGTTGATGATTTTAATTTTAACTTTGAGAGAGAAACATACCAGGTTATTTTCTTTAATTGTAAGTCTTATGGTCTTTCAAGATAAGTTTGAGTCTATTAAGTATTTCAAGCATATGTTAGTCTAAAACTATGCTTTACTTTAAGCAATAAGCTTATATCTGAAGATATAATGAAAAAAGAGTTAATCTGAAACATTACTAATAATACTATTGCACTTCCTCAATACGGTAGAGATCTAAAGATTCTATATAAGTAAGTGAGGGAAATGATTGTCAGGAAATATCTTAGACACAGCCACAGTATCATCTGACCACTCCAAAGAGGTGAGGCAGGAAATGCCCACAAGGGGGAGTGCCCATCTAGAGAAACTTGACCAAGCCTCTTTCCTGTTATGCAGGTAAAATGGCTGTTTTACAGATGCACTTCTTGACCATGTCTGATGTTCTAGGAAAAAGAATGGACCCTCGCCACAGCAAGAATTTCTGCCCATTTTGTAGCACCCGTTTATTGTGGTTGTATGATTTCCAAGGAGGTACAGGGGACAGAATGGAAATGGGGTTGCCTAATAAGCTAAGACAAATTTATGAAGCCTGTGATTGTGCTTTTTCTTTTTTTCCCTTGTGTTGAGAGTATTTTCATTTTACAAGTTTTGTCATCTCTTCTGTGGCCCTTTGGGGTCATTTGCCCAAAGAATAGGCACTGCTTCATTTTCATTGCTCCATTGATCTGTGTACCCCGAGGTTATGAATAACTCACCTGCAAGTCACCTTGAGGAGTGCACAAGCTTTGAATGATGTTTGCACCAGAGGTAATGGCCTCTTGGGATTTTTGTTTTTTTCTTTCCGGTACCTATTTTATCTTTGACCTGAACATTATTACCAGCAACATTTATTGAATGCTCGTCATGTGCAGGCTTTTTAAGTAAGTTTTAGGGAGTAAAGAGAGCATCCAGCATCTAGGCCCTGACCATTATATTTGGTCCAAGGGAATTAAACAGTAAAGGGAAATCATTCATTTGATATGCGCTAAGAATGAAACCATCAATGGGAGCTACAGGAATGAGCAGGATGGAGAAATCACTTTAAGCTTGCTAAGTTTCTCATGCTAGGCTTCATGGGAGAGGTGGAATTTAAGCTGAGTCCTGAATAAAAGTAGGAGTTGGTATCTAGATGGAGAGAAAGTGCCAGGCTTAGAAATCTGGGAGTGGATAAGCTTGTTACATTACAGAGTTTCTGCAGGACAGTGGTTTCAAACTCAAATCCTCATGGGGGCCAGGCAGGTAGCCTAAGTGTGTGAGCCAGTCTAGGGAGATGGAGCTGTTGGCGATATATGCTCCATTCTAAGGTGTTCAGAAACACAATGTGTAACACCAAAATACTTTGCTGCCCAAGCCAAACTCTGGTTTTGAAAACTTGTTATCTTTGTGAGGACACAACAGTGGATCAACTGTCCACCGAATTTAGCAAAGTAAAATAGGCCACAGGAATTAAGTCCATAGCTGGAGGGGCTATGAATCATGGGGCTACTGATCAGAGACTTGAGGCTGTTGTCTGGAGTGGCCGAATGTCTACTTTTATTCATGCTAACTGTACTTAGGACAAATAAGGGGACTATTTTGAAATATGTATGCATGGGGCCTGTCCTTGTGGCTAGTAGCATTAAACACACACTTTTGAATGTTGGGAGTCTTTGAGGTTAATTTAAATGGCATTAGAATTTATAGGATATAGTGCTTTTATAAGTAATTTAGATTACATTTTATGTTCTAGAATATACTTAGCTCCTTTCCTCTTCTTTATAATTTTTGATATATCGTTACTTTCAAGTAAGATTTTTTTAAATTTAATTTTTTATCCTCACTAGAGGATATGTTTTATTAATTTTAGGGAAGGGAGAGAGAGAAAAGAGAGAAACAGACAGAGAAACATTGATGTGAGAGAGACATCGATCAGCTGCCTCCTGTTATGCACCCCAATTTGGGCGTTGAACCTGCAATCCAAGTAAGTGCCCTGACTGGGAATGGAACCTGCGACCCTTCAGGGGAGAATCAACTTAGCCACAGTGGCCAGGCTCAAATAAGATTTTAAGCAATCCTATCTAATAAAAGAGACACATGGTAATTAGCGTACGACTGCTACCCTTCCCATTGGCTAATCAGGGCGATATGCAAATTAACTGCCAGCCAAGATGGCGGCCAGCAGCCAGGCAGCTTAAACTGAACATGAGGCTTGTTTGCTTCAGTGACGGAGGACTCCAACGTTCCCCGCCTGCCTTGCAGGCCTCTGAGCCTGCAGTTTGAACATTGTAACAAATATAGAGGCTAAACAAAACCCCAGAAACCTGCTTTCAGCGAGCCGGGATCTCAGAGCTGGAGTTGATACAGAGTTTAGATTATAGAACCTAAACAAACCAGATACCTTCTTTCAGCAGCAGAGGCCTCAGAGCTGGAGCCAGAGCTAAAGCTGGCCCAGAATAAAAAAAAAGAAAAGAAAAAAGGAGCGGTTGGGAGCTTCAGTCCCAGCCTGAAAACAGCCCTCAGCCCCTCACCCAGAATGGCCAGGCACCCCAGTGGGGACCCCCACCCTGAAGGGTGTGTGACCAGCTGCAAACAGCCATCATCCCCTCATCCAGGCTGGCCAGGCACCCCAGTGGGGACCCCCACCCTGATCCAGGACACCCTTCAGGGCAAACCAGCCAGCCCCCACCCATGCACCAGGCCTCTATTCTATATAGTTAAAGGGTAATATGCCTCCCGGCACCGGGATCAGCGTGACAGGGGGCAGCACCCAAACCCCCTGATCGCCCTGCAGCTCTGTGTGTGACAGGGTGCGGCGCCCCAACCCCCCCACCCCACGGGCCCTACTCTGTGTGTGACGGGGTAGAGCCATAACCTCCCCATCGGCCCTGCCCTGAGTGTGAGAGTGGCGGTGCCCCAACCCCCTGATCGGCCCTGCTCTGTGGGTGATAGAGGGCGGCGCCCCAACCCCCCCCACCCCACGGGCCCTGCTCTGTGTGTGATGGGGTAGAGCCATAAGCTCCCCATCGGCCCTGCCCTGAGTGTGACAGTGGCGGCGCCCCAACCCCCTCATCGGCCCTGCTCTGTGGGTGATAGAGGGCAGCGCCCCAACCCTCTGATCCGCCCTGCTCTGTGCATGACAGGGGGTAGCTCCCCAACCCCCTGATGCGCCCTGCTCTGTGCGTGACAGGGGGGAGCTCCCCAACCCCCTGATCGAACCTGCTCTGTGCGTGACAGGGGGCAGTGCCCCAACCCCCTGATTGGCCCTGCTCTGTGCGTGACAGGGGCTGGCATCGCAACCTCCCCATCGACCCTGCCTTGAGTGTGACAGGGGGCAGTGCCCCAACCCCCCAATCAGCCCTACCCTGAGTGTGACTGAGGGTGGCATCGCAACCTCCCAATCCGCCCTGCTCTGTGCATGACAGGGGGCGGCGCCCCAACTCCCCAATCGGCCCTGCTCTGAGCCCGACCAGGGGCTGCATCTAGGGATTAGGCCTGCCCTCTGCCACCCGGGAGCAGGCCTAAGGCAGCAGGTTGTTTTCTCCTGAGGGGTCCCAGACTGCGAGAGGGCACAGGCTGGGCTGAGGGACACCCCCCCCCCCCCCCCCCCCGTGCACAAATTTCTGTGCACCGGGCCTCTAGTTGAGGAATAAAAGGAGAAAAAGTATTTGGGTATTTTTTTTTCTTTTTAATATGCGTATCTTTAGTAGTTAATATATTTATGATTTTGAAATCATTTGTTTTTGTGAGTGTACTCAATTGTGTAGCCAAATAGATACTGCTGTACTTTAAAATTACATCAAATAAAACAACTTATTACTGTGTTATTAAAGTCAGTGTCAAATATTTGTTCTTCAGTCTGGGAGAGGATGGAATTTAAATCCAGGTGAAATGACCCATTTCAATTGTCATGGTGTTTCATGGCAGGAATAGACTCCAGATTGTCCCAGTTACCTTTTAGTCCTTTATCTGTTATTCCCCACTGCTTTAAGACTCAGTTCAAAGGCCAGTGGAGCTCTGGTATTTAAAAGAAAAAGTGTAATTTTATCCAGAGAAGGTAAATGTATGCCCCCAAATGAAAGAAAGACCAGAGGTCCAGACCATGACCAGGTGTTCGTGAAAAGAGCCAAATTGGACAACTAAATTGAAAAAGGTTGTCTGCTCTTATTAAAGAGACTTTATTGCTGTCTATTTAATTAGTAAGGTCTTAGCTCATGCTTGTATGTTTTTTAATCTGCCCAGGTAATGAAGTTCATAGCCTATTAGTGAGTGTGCTGGTAGCATGTTGTGCTATCTCTGTCATTGAAGCACTATAATAGAAGCGCGCCTGTGAAGTGAAACTTCCCAATAATCTTGATTCCCTCCTTCTCCCTTGATCACATTTCCAAGACAGTGAGGACTGAGTTTAAGAAAGTGAAGGATGACCAGTGGAAAATGCAAAGTTAAAGTTGAAGTATAGTATGGATATTGCTTATTTAGAGTTTCCAGAAAGCAGTTTAGAGTTCAAGAAACTGAATTGGTTAGTCATAAATGAGAAGAATGTGATCTCATGCCAGATGATCTACGAGGATGGGAAGGCAGTAGAGAAGTGTTATCAAAAGAAATATTGAATGGAGGACTGTGTGACCAATATCAAGACATAATTTCTTCATAGATAAAGTGAGAGGTTTGGTGGTAAGAGCCTTAGAAGTTTGTTTTGAACAGTAGACCAAAAGGCTTGCAAAACCTCCTGAAATAAAGATCACTCCCATATTGTGAGAAATTAGTCTGGATTTCACAGCAGTTGTTTAAGGACATACTTTTGGGAAAGAACGTATTTAGGAGTGATGTGCTAAAGCGTAATGTAAGGGGAGATACCTAAATATAAAATGGAGGGACACATAAAAGGTAATAGGAAAATTGCTTTAGTTAGGTTGAGTTTGGATCATGCATATAAATTGAGCAAGATGCGGTCTCAGAGGGCACGGAGTTTGATTACTGATGTTCAATTAAAAACATAACACTTTTTTAAGTTGCTCTTTATAGTTGGATGAGGGACAAGACAGCTGCAAAAGATCCGAGAACAAGCCAGAATATAAAGAGCCTTCCTGGGAAGGAGAGAACAGTTTGTTTTAGGTTGTACCTTTAGGCACAGGGGTCTTCTGTGTGGTTGGGAAGCCATACAAGAAACTTTTCTGGAGTTGCCTGAGGCTGCAGGACTTGAAGGGCAATAGTTTGATGTGGGGGTGGGGTAGTGGTGTGGAGAGCCACATTTGCGAGGTCAAAGCAAGAGTGAGGAAGGAATACCAGTTTCTGTTACTCCAGAGAGTCAATGCTCATGTTGGAAGAGAAGGCAAGAGGGTTAGGTGACACACAGAGAAAATAAATTGCCTACCAGATTTAATTCATTCAGTTCATCCATTCAATGAGTAGGTTTTTTTTACAGAACCAATTTTGCTATTTATTTAATGTTTATCTCTCTTTCCATGAATTTTTATTATATCTGTTTTCTCCTTTCTCTTTGTACTGACCTTATTCTCTTTCTAACTTCTTTAGTTGGACTTTATCCTATTAATTTTCTGTGTTTTTCTAATTTCAACATTTTGGGTAAAAATTTTCCTATAAGTACCACGTTTACTGTATCCCACAAGTATATAAATGTAATATTTTTATGATCATTCATTAAGTATTTTTGCTTCTCTTTAGATTACTTGTTTGGATCCATAAATTATTTAGAAGTGTTTTTTTTTTCTGTGTTAATTTCCAAATTTTATTTATTTTTGACTCCTAACTTAATTGTATTATAGTCAGAGGATATGTTCTGTTTCTTATTATTTCTTGAAGTTTGTTATGATTTAGTTTATGGTTTAGTGTATTAAATGTTATGTAAATACTAAAAGCCCGGTGCACGAAATTCGTGCACTTGTGTGTGTGGGGGGGATGTTGTCTGTCCCTCAGCCCCACCTGCATCCTCTCGCAGTCCGGGAACCCTTGGGGGATGTCCGACTGGTGGCTAAGCTGGCAGTTGGACATCCTTAGTGCTACCGTGGAGGCGGGAGAGGCTCCCGCCACCACCGCTGCGCTTGCCAGCCATGAGCCCGGCTTCTGGCTGAGCAGTGCTCCCCCTGTGGGAGTGCACTGACCACCAAGGGTCAGCTCCTGCATTGAGCGTCTGCCCCTTGGTGGTCAGTGCGCGTCAGAGTGACTGGTCTTTCTGCTGGTCGTTCCGCCATTCAGTTGATTTGCATATTAGGGTTTTATTATATAGGATAAATCTGTTATACTATTAGGAAAAAGTTGAAAATTTGTGTCTTGATGTTTTGAATTCTTGGTTGTATACTTTAAGATAAATACATTTGCTGTTGATTTTCTTTAAGGTAAAACTTACAGTGAAATGCACACATCTTAAGTATATAGTTTAATGAATTTTGACATCTGTATACAATTATGTAACCTGCATCCCTACTAAGATATGACATTTCCATTAGTCCAGAAAGTTTCCTCATGCCCCTTCTTAGTCAATGCCCTCATCCCAAGACAACCACTTTTCTGTTTTTTTTTTGTGTTTTTTTTTACCATAGTTTTACCTGTTCTAACACTTCATATAAATGGGATTATACATATATATTTTAAAATAATCTTTCAAATAATGAGTTATGGGATTTTTCATTTTTTTGGATTTTTCATTGTGTCTGAAATATTATTCAGATTGTTGTACATATTACTAGTTCTTTTTTTAAGTTTTTTATTTTTATTTTTTATTGCTGAGCAGTTCTTCACTATTGCTTATATCATAACTTGTGTACCCATTCCCTTGTTGACAGATATTTGGTTTGTTTCTAGGTTTGGGCTATTGCAGTTAAAGGTGCTACAAACATTCTTGACAAGTTTTGTCATGTATACTTTGGTTTCACTTGGGTAAATACTTAGGGGTTTAATTGCTGGGTCATAGCTAAGTGTATATTTAATTTAGAATTTTTAAATTTAAAATTGTTATTACTATTTATTCCAGAAAAATTGGATATTCATCATTATATTTTTAAACAGACTTTTAAAATCTTTGAGGTGTATTCTCTATTTTGCACAGATGAATACAATTTAATAATCTAGCTAAAATTATTTTAAGGAGCTTGTCAGAATTATAGTTCTTAAATTTCTTAATATTCATTTTAATTCCAGTATATCTTAGGTTTACTGTCTTTAACCAGTGATTCTTTATGGGTATAAATTAAATAATATTAAATAACATGTGAATAAGAATAAAACTGAATTAAAGTTATATTAAACTGCTATTGTGGGGCTTTTTACTGTTAACATGTGCAATAATCTAAGTCATGAGCATGTTTATCTCGTATTTATCATCACTTGTACATTCTCCACATGCACACTGAGACTTTCACACTGTTTTGTTTTGAAGAGAAAAAGCCCACAACTCATTATTTGAAAGAATATTTAAAAAACAAGATTTAAAACCATTGCTTTTTTAACTTTTAATGTTGCAAGCCCCAGGACATTGTTTAAGAATTCTGCCAATAGAAAACATTGTCCTTTGCTGTCTTTGAGGGTTTGTAATTTTTAGGTAATCCTCTGGAATTTTGTTATGATGTGATTTTATAACTAACGCTGTAACCCAGATATATGAAAGCCCCTTAAAATCATAGTTAACCCAACTTATTTTTATTTTGAGATAAAAATTATATTTTAAAATATATTTTTATTGATTTCAGAGAGGAAGGGAGAGGTAGAGAGAGACAGAAACATTAATGATGAGAGAGAATCATTGATCTGCTGCCTCCTAGACGCCCCACACTGGGATTGAGCCTGAAACCTGGGCATGTATCCTGACCAGGAATCGAACCGGGAACTTCTGGTTCATAGGTCAGCACTCAACCACTGAGACACACTGGCTGGGAGAGCTAAAGATATTTATGTTTACTTTTGTTGAGTGATTTAGGGAATAAGTAACAAAATTTTTATGTAATATAAATTGTCTTTGCTGCATATGTTTGACACTAATTTGTCTATTGCTGCAAAGATATTTAATGCATATTTACTAAACAAAGAAAATAAAACATTTTTAAAGAATAGACATCTTGACTGTAGTTTTCAAGAAACCTCATTTATAGTATTGGACATCAGAAGGGTGACTTTCTTTCCTTCTTTTTTTAAAATCAAACACCTATTATTAGAGCTCTGTGCCTAGGTTGACTGGGTAATTCTAAAGGTTCACAAATTTAGACATGAAACATAATAAGAAGATTAAAATATTGTAGAAAAAGACACATACAAGGATTATTTAGTCTGAGAGGAAAGGTGAAAAGGTAATCAATCTAACATATATAAATCTAAACATAACTTTTATAATTTACTAAAATTTATTTATTTATTTTGGAGGATATTATTTAAATTTTTATTTTTTAATTATAGTTGACTTTTAATATTGTTTTATATTATATTAGTTTCAGGTGTACAACATATTGGTTAGACCATTACATAATTTACAAAGTGATCTCCTAATAATTAAGTACCCATATAGCACCATATAAAATTATTACAATATTATTGACTATATTCTCTATGCTGTACTTTATACCATTACTGTTTTATAACTACCAATTTGTACTTTTTAATCCCTTCACTTTTTTCACCCTGCTACCCAACACCCCTCTCCTCTGTCAACCATTAGTTTGTTCTTTGCATCTATGAATTTGTTTCTGTTTTGCTCATTATACCATACAAGTGAAATCATACGGTATTTATGTTTCTTTGACTAATTTATTTCACTTAGTGTAATGTCCTATAGGTCCATGCATGTTGTCTCAAATGGTAAGAGTTCATTCTTTTTATGACTGAGTAATATTCCATTATATGTATATACTAGAGATCTGATGCATGAAATTCATGCAAGGGGCTTGGCCCTCACAGCCACGATGGCTTGCCTCTGCCCTCGCAGCCCCAGCTTTGTTCGGAAGGTCATCTGCAAGGATGTCAGGAAGGACGTCCAGAAGGTTGTTCAGCTGTCTGGTCTAATTAGAATATTATGCTTTTATTATTTTATCTATCTATCTATCTATCTATCTATCTATCTATCTATCTATCTATCTAGGCCTAAGTGACCTTTAAAATTGGATGACCAGCTGGTAGCTATGATGTGCACTGACCACCAGGGGGCAGACTCTCAACGCAGGAGTGCGCTCCCACAGCCAACCTCCCATGGCCTGCCAATCTCCCACTGTCCCTGCCCCCTGTTGGCTGGCCCCATTGGCCCCAATTGGGACTGGGTGAGGTGGCCCCGATTGGCCCTGATCGGCCTCAATCGCTGGCCAGGATGAGGGACCCCACCCATGCACGAATTCGTGCACCGGGCCTATATATATCTCACAGCATTTTTATCCATTTGTCTTTGATGTGCACTTGGGTTGCTTCCATATCTTAGCTTTTGTAAATAAGGCTGCAGTGAACATAGATGTGCATATATGTTTTAAGATTTGTGTTTGAGTTTTCTTCAGATATATACTCAGAAGTGGAATTGCTGAGTCCATAAGGTAATTCTATTATTAATTATTTGAAGAACTTCCATTCTGTTTTTCATAGTGGTTGTACCAATCTGTCTTCCCACCAGCAGTGCAAGTGGTTCCCTTTTCTCTACATCATCACCAGTTGTTTGTGGACTTATTGATGTAGCCATTCTGTAAGGTGATATCTCATTGCAGTTTTAAATTGCATTTTTCTGATTAGTGATGTTGAGCATCTTTTTATATCTATTGGCTATCTGTATATCCTCTTTAGAGAAGTGTCTATTCAGGTCCTCTGCCCATTTTTTAAAAATTGGGTTGTTTCTTTGTTTTGGTGTTGAGTTGTATAAATTCTTTATAAATTTTGGATATTAACCCCTTAAAAGATGTATCATTAGTGAATATCTTCTCCTGTTCAGTACAATGTCTTTTTGTTTTGTTTATCATTTTCTTTACTGTGGAAAACCTTTTTAGTTTGATGTAGTCCCCTTGTTTATTTTTCCTTTTGTTTTCTTTGCCTGAGGAGATATATCAGAAAAAAAAATATTGCTAAGAGAAATGTCAGAGAGTTTACTGCCTATATTTTCTTCTAGGATTTTTATGGTTTCAAGTTTTACATTTAAGTTTTAATCCATTTTCAGTTTTTTCTTGTATATGGTGTAAGAATGTGGTCTAGTTTCATTTTTTTGCAAGTGTCTGTCCAGTTTTCCCAACATGATTTATTTAATAGACTGTCTTTAACCCATTGTATGTTTTTGCCTCATTTGTTATATATTATTGTCCATATAGGTTTGTGTTTATTTCTGGGCTCTTAATTCTATTCCATTGCTCTATGTGTCTTTTTATGCCAGTACCATGCTGTTTTGATTACTGTAGCTTTGTAGGATAGTTTGATCTCAGGTAGTATTATACCTCCGACTTTGTTCTTTCTCAAGATTGCTGTGGCTATGAGGGGTCTTTGTGGTTCCTTATAAATTTTAGGATTATTTGTTCTAGTTCTTTGAAAAATGCCATTGGTAGTTTGATAGGAATTGCTTTGAATCTATAGATTGCTTTGGGTAGTATGGACATTTTAACAATGTTAATTCTTCCTATCCATGAGCACACTATATGCTTCTATTATCTTGATCTTCTTGATTTCTTTCTTCAATGTCTTATACTTTTTCGAGTACAGGTCTTTTACCTCCTTAGTTAAATTTATTAGTAGGTACTTTTTAAAAATACATTTTTATTGATTTCAGAGAGGAAGGGAGAGGGAGAGAGAGTTAGAAATACCGGTGATGAGAGAGAATCATTCATTGGCTGCCTTCTGCACACCCCTTACTGGGGAATTGAGCCTGCAACCCGGGCATGTGCCCTTGACCAGAATCGAACCCAGGACCCTTCAGTCTGTAGGCCGACGTTCTATCCACTGAGGCAAACCAGCTAGGGCATTACTAGATATTTTTTTTTAAAATATATTTTATTGATTTTCCACAGAGAGGAAGGGAGAGAGATAGAGAGCCAGAAACATCGATGAGAGAGAAACATCGACCAGCTGCCTCCTGCACATCCCCTACTGGGGATGTGCCCGCAACCCAGGTACATGCCCTTGACCGGAATCGAACCTGGGACCCTTCAGTCCGTAGGCCGATGCTCTATCCACTGAGCCAAACCGGTTTCAGCAGATATTTTTAAAATTTAGTTGTAAATGGGGTTGTTTTCTTAGTTTCTCTTTTTGATAGTTCATTATTGGTGCATAAAAATGCAACTGTTTTGAATATTTATTTTGCATCCTGCTACTTTATTGAATTTATCGGCTCTAGTATATTTATGGTGAAATCTTTAGAGATCTCTATACATAGTATCATGTCATCTGCAAATAATGACAGTTGTACTTTTTAAAAATTTTTTTGAGAGTATTATAGATGTCTCTCATTTTCTCCCATTGCCCCCCTCCACCTGGGTCCCACCCCACCCCAGACTTTTACCACACTATTGTCTGTGTCCATGGGTTATGCATATGTGCATATAAGCTCTTTGATTAATCTCTACCTGCCCCCCTCTACCCTTTCCCCTGAGATCTGTCAGTGTGTGCCGTGCTTCCATGCCTCTGGACCTATTGAGAGTTTTACTCCCTCCCCCCCGCCCCCCCCCCCCCCCCCGTTTGGATGCTTTTTATTTCTTCTTGTATGATCAATGTATTGAATAAGAGTGATAAAAAATGGACCTGTCTTGTTCCTAATCTTAAGGGAAACACTTCTAGTTTTTCCCCGTTGAGTATAATGTTAGCTGAGGATTTGTCATATATAGCCTTTATTTTGTTGAGATGTGTCCTCCGTTCCCACAGTGCTGAGAGTTTTTATCATAAATAGGTGCTAGATTTTGTCAAATGTTTTTTTTGTACCTATTGATATGATCATATGATTTTTATCTCTCATTTCTTTAATGTGGTATATTATGTTAATTGATATGTGGATATTGAACTAAATTTGCATTCCAGGAATAAATCCTACTTGATCATGGTGTATAATTGTTTTAATGTATTGCTCAATTCAGCTTACTAACATTTTGTTGAGGATTTTTACATCTGTGTCATCAGGAATATTGGACTGTAATTTTCTTTTTAAACATAATGGATGTCTTTGCCAGGTCTTAGATTCAGGATAATGCTGCCTTGTAAAATGAGCTTGGGAATCTTCCCTCCTCTTGAATTTTTTTGAATAGTTTGAAAAGGATAGGTATTAGTTTGTTTTGAATATTTGGATCTGACTTTTATTCGTTGGGAATTTTTTTGATTACTGATTCAATTTCATTTGTTATCATTGCACTGCTCAGATTTTCTGTTTCCTCATGATTCAGTATTAGAAGATTGTATGTTTCTAGGAGTTTGTCCATTTCTTCCAGATTGTCCAACTTGTTGGCATATACTGTTCGTAGTATTTTCTTTTCTTTTTTTTGAAATTTATTCTTTATTGATTAAAGTATTACATATGTCTCCTTCCTCCTCCCCTCCATTGACCACTCGCTGGCCACTCCCACCCTCCAGCACATGCCCTAACGCCCCTTGTGTCTGTGTTCGTTGGTTATACTTATATATATGCATACAAGTCCTTTGGTTGATCTCTTATCCCCACCACCTCCCCTTCCCTCTGAGGTTTGACTGTCTGTTTGATGCTTCTCTGTTTTGGATCAGTTTTTGTTCATCAGTTTGTTCATAATGTTGTCCATTATATTCCACAAATGAGCGAGATCATGTGATATTTTTCTTTCTCTGACTGGCTTATTTTGCTTAGCATAATGCTCTCCATGTCCATCCATGCTATTGTGAATGGACTACAGCAGCGTAGTATTCCACTGTGTAGATGTACCACAGTTTTTTAATCCATACTGTTTTCCACTGTGGCTGCACCCGTCTGCATTTCCACCCGCAGTGCATGAGGGCTTCTTTTTCTCTGCATCCTCTCCAGCACTTGTTTGTTGATTTGTTGATGATAGCCATTCTGACAGGTGTGAGATGGTACCTCATTGTCGTTTTAATTTGCATCTCTCGGATGATTAGTGACTTTGAGCATGTTTTCATATGTCTCTTGGCCTTCTGTGTGTCCTCTTTGGAAAAGTGTCTATTTAAGTCCTATGCCCATTGTTTGATTGGATTGTTTATCTTCTTTTTGTTAAGTTATATGAATTCCCTGTAAATGTTGGAGATTAAACCCTTATCGGCGATAACATTGGCAAATATGTCCTCCCATGCAGTGGGCTTTCTTGTTGTTTTGTTGATGGTTTCTTTTGCTGTACAGAAGCTTTTTATTTTGATGTAGTCCCATTTGTTTATTTTCTCCTTAGTTTCCATTGCCCTAGGAGCTGTATCGGTAAAGATATTGCTATGACATATGTCTGATATTTTGCTGCCTGTGGACTCCTCTAAGATTTTTATGGTTTCCAGTCTTATATTTAAGTCCTTTATCCATTTTAAGTTTATTTTTGTGTATGGTGTAAGTTGGTGGTTTCATTTTTTTGCCGGTGTCTGTCCAATTTTTCCAACACCATTTATTAAAGAGATAGTCTTGATTCCATTGTATGCTCTTGCCTCCTTTGTCAAATATTAATCGAGCATAATGGCTTAGGTCGATTTCTGGGTTCTCTGTTCTGTTCCATTGGTCTATATCTGTGTTCTTGTGCCAGTACCAGTACCAGGCAGTTTTGAGAACAGTGGCTTTGTAATATAGCCTGATATCTGATATTGAGATCCCTCCTACTTTGTTCTTCTTTCTCAGGATTGCTGTGGCTTTTTTTTTTATTATTATTCCATATGAATTTTTGGAGAGTTTGTTCTAGATCTGTGAAAAATAGCAGTGGCATTTTAATGGGTAGTGTATTGAATCTGTAGATTGCTTTGGGTAGTATGGACATTTTAATGATGTTGATTCTACTAATCCATAAACCCGGTATAGTCTTCCATTTGTTTATGTCTTCTTCTATCTCTTTTTTTCAATGTCCTGTAGTTTTCCGAGTACAGGTCTTTTACCTCTTTAGTAAGTTTATTCCTAGGTATCTTAATTTTTTTGTTGTAGTGGTAAATGGGATTTTTTTTTTTTTCAGTTTTTCTTTCTATAAGTTCATTATTGGTGTATAAAAGAGTCATAGATTCCTGGGTGTTAATTTGTAGTATTTTCTTATAATCCTTTATATTCCTGTGGTGTCAGTGGCCACTTCTCCCCTTTCATTTCTGATTTTATTTATTTGGGTCTTTTCTCTTTTTCTCAATGAGTCTGGTTAAAGGTTTATCAGTCTTGTTTATCTTTTCAAAGAAGCAGCTCTTTGTTCTATTGATTTATTTTATTTATTTTTTAGACAATTTTGTTTATTTCTTCTCTGATCTTTATTACTTCTTTCCTTCTAATCACTTTGGTCTTTGTTCATGTTTTACTTCAGTTCTTTCAGGTGTTAGGTTAAGTTTTTTATTTGAGGATATTCTTGTTTACCGCTATGAATTTCCCTTTTAGGACAGCTTTCGCTGTTTCCCATAGATTTTAGGTTCTGTTTTCATTTTCATTTGCCTCAGGTATCTTTTGATTTCTTCCTTGACCTCACCTCATTATTAATCAATCCATTGTGTAGTAACATGTTATTAACCTCCATGTGTTTGGGTGTTTTTTAGTTTTTAGTTGCTTTTCTTATAATTGATTTCTAGTTTCATATCATTAGTGGTCAGAGAAGGTGCTTGATATGATTTCCAACTTCTTAAATTTGATGAGACTTGTTTTGTTGCCTGACATGTGGTCTGTCCTGGAAAATGTTTCATGTGCACTTGAAAAGAATGTATTCTGCTGCTTTGGGGTGAAAAGATTTAAAAATATTAATTAAATCCATCTGCTTTAATGTGTCATTTAAGGCCACTGTTTCCTTGTTGATTTTCTGTCTGGAATATCTATCCAGTGTTGTCAATGGTTTGATAAAAATCCAATACTATGACTGTATTACTCTCAATCTCTTCCTTATGTCCATCTATATTTACTTTCTATATTTAGGTGCTCTTTGTTGGGTGCACAAATGTTGACAAGGGTTTTTTCCTCTTGTTATGTCGATCCCGTTATTATTATGTAATGGCCTTCTTTGTCTCTTATTATAGCCTTTGTTTTAAAATCTATTTTGTCTGATATAAATGTTGCTACCCCAACTTTTTAAGCATTTCTATTATATGAAATGTCATTATCCATCGCTTTACTTTCAGTTCAATCTGAAGTGGGTTTCCTTCTTGTAGACAGCATGTATATGGGTCTTGTTTTTTGTTTTTGTGTGTGTGTTTTTTTAAAAATATATTTTATTGATTTTTTACAGAGAGGAAGGGATAGAGATAGAGAGTTAGAAACATCGATGAGAGAGAAACATTGATCAGCTGCCTCCTACACATCTCCTACTGGGGATGTGCCTGCAACCAAGGTAAATGCCCCTGACTGGAATTGAACCTGGGACCCTTCAGTCTGCAGGCCGACGCTCTATCCACTGAGCCAAACCGGTTTTGGCTGTTTTGTTTTTTAATACATTCAGCTACCCTATATCTTTTGTTTAGAACATTTAAGACATTTACTTTTAAAGAGATTATGGTAGTTATTGCTATTTTATTATTTATGTCTGTATTCTTTTTTTTTTTTCTTTTCTTCCTAAAGAAAGAAGTCTTTTTTTAAAAAAAAATATATTTTATTGATTTCTTACAGAGAGGAAGGGAGAGGGATAGAGAGCTAGAAACATTGATGAGAGAGAAACATTGATCAGCTGCCTCCTGCACACCCCACACTGGGGATGTGACCGCAACCAAGGTACATGCCCTTGACTGGAATTGAACCTAAGACCTTTCAGTCCGCAGGCCTACGCTCTATCCACTGAGCCAAATCAGTCAGGGCAGAAGAAGAAGTCTTCTTAATGTTTCTTGTAATACTGGTTTGATGGTGATGAATTAATCTTTTTCTTGTCAGGGAAGCTCTTTATTTCTCTTTCAATTTTAAATGATAGCCTTGCTGGGTATAGTACTCTTGGTTGTAGGTGCTTATTTTTTATTACTTTGAATATTTATGCCAGTTCCTTCTGGTCTGATATGTTTCTGTTGAGAAATCAGCTGACAGTCTTATGGGAGCTGCCCTGTAGTTAACTATCTTTCTCTTGCTTCGTTTAAGCTTCTCTCTGTCTTTAATCTTTGCCATTTTAATTATGATGCATCTTGGTGTGGGCCTCTGAGTTCATCTTGTTTCAGACATTCTGTGCTTCCTGTATTTGGGCATGTTTTCTTTCACCAGGTTTGGGAAGTTTTTAGTCATTATTTCTTCAAATAGGTTCTCAATCCCTTGCTCTTTCTCTTCTCCTACTGGTATCCCTGTGACATGGATGTTGTGATGCTTGATGTTTTCCCAGAGGTCCCTTAAACTATACTCATTAGAAACATTTTTTTTTTCTTATTGTTGCTCTGATTGGGTATTTTCTATTATTTTGTCTTTCAATTTGCTGATTCGATCTTCTGCTTTATCTAATCTGTCATTGATTCTTTCCAGTCTATTCTTTTTTTTTAAATTAAATCTTTATTATTCATATTACAGTTGTTCCTCTTTTTTCTCCCCATAGCTTCCCTCCACCCAGTTCCCATCCCACCCTCTACCCTTACCCCCTCCCCACTGTCCTCATCCATAGGTGTACGATTTTTGTCCAGTCTCTACCTGCACCCCCCACACCCCATTCCCCTCAAGAATTGTCAGTCCACTCCCTTTCTATGCCCCTGATTCTATTATATTGACCAGTTTATTCTGTTCATCAGATTTTTTATTCACTTGATTTTCAGATTCATTTGTTGATAGATATGTATTAGTTGTTCATAATTTTTATCTTTACCTTTTTCTTCTTCTTCCTCTTCTTAAAGGATACCTTTCAGCATTTTATATAATACTGGTTTGGTGGTGATGAACTCCTTTAGCTTTCTCTTGTCTGTGAAGCTCTTCATCTGACCTTCCATTCTAAATGACAGCTTTGCTGGGTAAAGTAATCTTGGTTGTAGGTTCTTGCTATTCATCACTTTGAATATTTCTTGTCACTCCCTTCTGGCCTGCATAGTTTCTGTTGAGAGATCAGCTGACAATCGTATGGGTACTCCCTTGTAGGTAACTAACTGTTTTTCTCTCTTTTTTTTTTTTTTAATTGGTGAATAGTATTCCATTAAATGAATGTACCACTTTGTTTATCCATTTACATAATGGACACTGGAGTCATTTCTAAGTTTGGTGATGATGAATAAAGCTGCCCTGAAGCTCATGTACAACTCTTTTTGTGGGCATATGTTTTATTTCTCTTGTTTAATTACTTAGGAGTAAAATTGCTGGGTGATGGGGTAGGTATATGTTGAACCTTATAAGAACTTGGCAGTCTTCCACCATCTTATACTTCCCCCAGAAGTCAGAGTTCCAGTGGCTCCACATATTTGTCAACACTCGATGTTGTCGGTCTTTTTATTGCAGCCACCCTAGTATACAAAGTGGCATCTCATTGCAGTTTATTTATTTATTTTTTTTCAGTTGGTCATATAGCCCGGTTCTCTCTTTATTGTCCTATTACATCTATATTTATACTATTTGATCCCATAAGCATGCCTCTATAATTACATCATGGTATGTTTTGGGTCAAGTTCTACAATTCCTTGTTTCTTATCTGACCTTGGCCAAAAATCCTGTCTCTATCTAGTTCTGTTGATTTTAATCTTGTCTAGGTTAATCTCTGTGTTCCATTACAAGGGCTATTCCAAGGTCACTGCTCTACTGATAAGCTACAAGGAAGTGACTGAAGGAGTTTATCCTACCCAGTAAAGGTTATGTGCTCCCAGCCTCGCCGCTTGCCTTCCCTGGGACTGCCCTGTGTCGGTGGATCTTCAGGGATATAGGCTTTGGTGCTTTCCCTGGTGGGCAGACTGTTGTGCCCAGATTTCATGATTCCCAAGAACCCACAGGGAGCCAGCGAGTCCGATGCAAAAGCAAAGAGTCATTCATTTCAAACCTAGGTTTGGCTCCCCTGCCACACTCACCGATGCACCGGTAAGCTCCAGTGGCCGAGAGAGAGAAAAATCTGTGTGGAGAGGGGTTTTATAGGGGTTTGGGGTAAGGGTAGGAGAAAGGACTGTGGGCCCTGCCGATTGGCCAGGCGCGAGTCGGTGTCTCATTACACAGGATGTGGTCATAGTGATGGCGTGCACTTCCCTTGACTATCTTCCGGGAAGAAGCTTGCTGAGCACATGGCCAAGTTAAGATGGAGGGCATAGCCCTTACCCTGGGGCAAGGTGGAGGGCGTAGTCCTCGCCCTTTCATTCCCCCCTTGTCTTGGAACTTCCGGCTCAATCATGAGACGGACTGCATTTCTATTCCACTGTTGCTAGAGGCCCATACTGGGCACACAGAACTATCAACTGAACTATCCCTATAAGCTTAACAAATGGCCTGGTGGAAGGGAAAGAACAACTTCTATTGAAACAGGATTTTTCTTCTTAAAATTCCTCCATGGCTATCAAAAAGCCAAATCAAGTTTCCTGATGTTTGCATAAACACAACAAGAATGGTAACTGACTACCTTTGCTGGAATTTCATGGTTGAACCTTAATGTGCCCCGTAGGGCCAGGAAGCCAAGCCATCCAGCTGCCATCAGGCCTGCCTGCAGTATCTGCTGAGTTAGGTGAATCCCTCACCTGTAGCAACTCCACCTGAGCCCACGCTCCAGGCTTTAAGGCCCATCTCAGTAGCCCTCCTACTTGTTGCGGCCCAGAGTGTGTGGGGGTTCCGCAGGGATGCAGAGGCATCTTTACTGCTCCCCTTCTACTCTTACCAACCACCAGTGATGGTAGGGCATGGGCCTGATGCTCCAGCGCCAGCCATCTTCAGGGCTCCCAAGCAGGATACCAGGCTTTCTTTGTGGCATTCTTAGTGGCTTCAAGTCTTTAGAGTTCAGACAGGGCTCTTTAAAACATGATACTCCAGTCAAAGTTTTCCGTTAATAAAACCACTATTATGAATCAGTCTCATTGGATCTATGCAAAGAAATGTACTTATTTAGCATTGCCAGATTTTGGAGGAATTACATAAGGAGAAAAACATACTGATCTACTCTAAGATTTTCTGACTTTCCTTGCTAATTCCTTTTCATGGATTTAAAACAAAACAGTAACTGTTGGCATAAAACCTTCTTTCTATGCATAACCATGCCTCAGACCTTCTATTCTAAACAGGCTTTTTCCAGCTTTACTACCCGACATGGGCATGGTGACTCAGGCCTGCAAGACAGTATTACAGGCTGCCAACTGTTAGCTGTCTCTCAACAGAGACCAAAACCTGATGGGCACCCTTCCCTGCCCAGCTGGGCACCTGCCCTCTTGGCAGCTAGGCACCCTTTACTTTTGGGGGTCACCCCACACAGCTCCCTTCCAGGACAGCCAACATACATTCAAACCTGCAAAAGAATCAAAGGTTAATATAACATATCAATACAATGAAACATAATATTGGCATCATGGCCACTTCAGGCAGCCAAATCTTCTGCTACTAAACATGTGATCCTATAAATTGTCCTTGTCTCTTTGGATCCATGTCCATGAAGATGCAGGCATTATTACACAGTATTGTGGGGGCTCCTGGTGACAGGAGTGATCCCAAGTCATGTTACCGGCATCAGGCAGGTCGAGCACGCCGTAGCTTGAGCTTGAGCGGGTTGCGTTGATCTCGATCGATGCTCCATTTGGTGATGAAGTCTTTCCGGATGGACCCAGGTCGCGACGCCGTCTACCTTGAGAGCGGTGGGGGTCGTCAGCACTGCAGTGTAGGGACCCTTCCAACGTGGCTCTAGGATCTCCTGGTGGTGCCTTCTGACGTGGACCCAATCTCCTGGTCTGTCTGTTTTTCTCTTGATGCTTTTAAGATTCTCTCTTTGGCTTTTGCTCTTGGCATTTTAATTATGATGTGTCTTGGTGTGGTCCTCTTTGGATTCCTTTTGTTTGGGGTTCTCTGCGCTTCCTGGACTTATAAGTCTCTTTCTTTCACCAGGTAGGGGAAGTTTTCTGTCATTATTTCTTCAAATAGGTTTTCAATATCTTGCTCTCTCTCTCCTTCTGGCACCCCTATAATTCAGATGTTGGTACGCTTGAAGTTCTCCCAGAGGCTCCTTACACTATCTTCATATTTTTGGATTCTTTTTTCTTTTTGCTTTTCCTGTTGGGTGTTTTTTGCTTCTTCGAATTTCAAATCTTTGACTTGATTCTTGCAATCTTCTAGTCTGCTGTTGGATCTCTGTATAATATTCTTTATTTCAGTCAGTGTATGCTTAATTTCTAGTTGGTCCTTTTTCATATCCTTGAGGATTTCACTAGATTTATGGAGGGTCTCACTAAATTTATCAGCAGTTTCTAGAAAATTCTTGAAAAACCTTATAACCGTGGTTTGAACTCTATATCCAGTAGTTTGCTTTCCTCTATTTCTGTCATTTGTGACCTGTTTCTTTGTCTCCACATTTTGGCTGCTTCCTTGTGTTGATAGAGTGGCTTTCTATGCTAGGTGTCCTATAGGGCCCAGTGGCTCAGCCTCCCCAATTACCTGAGGTGGACAGTCTTGGTGCACCCCTTTGTGGGCTGTGTGCACAGTCTTGTTGTAGTTAAGCCTTGATTGCTGTAGGTATCACTGGGAGGAATTGACCTCCAGGCCAATTGGCTGTGAGAATCAGCTGTGTCTACGGTGGGAGAACTTCTGTGCTGAAGACACCCTTATGGGGCAAGACTTGCTTCAGTGGGGCTTTGGTGCTCACTGAGTCTGCCCCCTGAGTGTGTCCCTTATGTATCTGAAGAGTTGTAATCTGGATGGTCCCACTCTGACCACTGGGTACACTGGCTCTTGGATCTCTAAGGAGGTGCTAATTTAGCCTCTGCCTGAGGCTACCCAGCAGGTGCTATGGAGAGATCTGCAGATTCCTCTTCTTTGTTTGGGGTTTGGAGATGCCCAGATGAGGCCCAGCTGTGAAGCATTGCAAGCTGCTGTGGGGCCTTGGGCCTTCTTTTGGATGTTCTGGGTCTCTCTGACCCAGCTGCAGTTTGTTAGGTAATTTTAGATTGCAGAGGGCCAGGCCATTCATATGCAAAAGCCTCTGCACACAGCTTGGGTGGGGCAGGGTCTCAGGGAATCAACAGGGTGGAGCAAACAGCTATGGCTGATTCTCAGCCCTGCCCTAAGAGGCCCCGGGTCTCAGTGTCCTGTGGTAATCACTGCAAGCACCTCTGAGAGACAGCTGCCCTCAAGTTCCGCCCGATGCCAGACAGTCCAGTTTCTCCTCGTATGAGCTTGTGTCCCCAGAGACTCACCCGGAACTGGAGTTCAGAGCAGTCAGGAGCTTGTGACTCCCTCCTAATTTAAAAAGACAAACGCTTCCTCAGTTGCCAGCCCTTTCCACATGTGCCTCCGTACCTCTGCACTTTTCTTTCATATCTCCTCTGAGTTTCAGTGTGCTTTTCTCTTTCCACCTTGTGAGCTTAGCTGAAATTCCTTGAGAGTTATTCAAGAATGCCGCCATGCTGGCCCAGGCTGGCTGCCACTGACAGAACCCTTAGCCATAGAAGAATGATTTTCTAAAGAGAAAATGGAAAGGTTATTGGGTGTTCTTATATCCAGTTTTTCCTTAGTTTTAGCTAAGCCAGATAGATGAAAGTAGATACTTCTTGCTACATTATACTTTATTTGTACACATCTGATATACTCTGAGTCCACAGTGGCCCCACTGAAGGGAGCTGTTTTGTGGGAGGTAGACAAGGAGCCAAATCTGGGTCTCCTGTAGCCAGAATTAGTATTCCATGTTTAGGATACTCAAAGATGGTAAAGCTTAATGCTGGCATTGCTGTGCTGTCATGGAGAGCATTAGTCATCTGCTTTTTTTAGGTGGATGCTCACACCAACTTAATATTGCCCACAAACCTAACAAGTGTGTATTAGAATGTTTGGGTATATTTTCAAAAAAGGTGTTTCATGATTATTGTATTAAGATCATTCCACCTTACCCCAGTTTTAGGATGCACTTAAACATTTGCAGTTATTCTTTTTTTAGAAAACATATTTTTATTTCAGAGAAGAAGGGAGAGGAAGAAAGAGATAGAAACATCAATAATGAGAATCATTGATCAGCTGCCTCCTGCACGCCCCATACTGGGGATCAAGCCTACAACTGGGGCATGTGCCCTGACTGGGAATTGAACAGTGACCTCCTGATTTATAGATCGATGTTCAACCACTGAGCCACACCAGCAGGGCTGAGATTATCCTTGATTTTAGCTATTTGATATTGAATAATTCTTTATAGAAGAAAAAAACAAGTTAATGAGGTAACAGGTAGTTGGTGTCTTTTGGCTAATTTCAGAATTAGAGTGAAGGTTAGAGGCTTAGTTTTCTGGTGGAAAGTATCTAAACTTTGTTTTAAGGGATCCCCCCCCCCAAAGTAGTTTACATGTGTTATTTAATTTAATTCTTACCATAACTGTGTAATAGTCATCTCCAATTTGGAGCAGAGAAAAATAAATCTTTTGACAGTAAGTCCAACAGTGATTACTAGTTTATTGGTTACTTCAAGAAAGCCTTATTTCAGTGTTTTTCCTTGACAGATGCACTCTCTGTTCTAACTTTATATACGTGTATTTATTCTAAGGGAACTATAGTTTTTATAGTTGTTTTTAGTCACAATTTTGTCAAGAAAGTAATGCAGATAGTGTGTTTTAGTCAAGGACAATAGGTACATGTGTATCTGTGTGGTGCATGTACTTTTAAGTATTTATGGAGTGTAAGAGTAGTTTTATATAGTAACAGTCATTGTGTGTTTTTTAAACTTTCTAAGATTTCATTTCTGTACAAACAAGTGTGAAATTATTAGGGCCAAAATACCAATGTTTGTCTTTCACTCACTGTATCTGCACTTCATAAAAATGCTTAAATATTACTTCATCATCTTTAAATTTGCTTTTCAGAATGTGAAATCTGTGAACTAATACTTGAATATTTATGGAGTAACCCTGATTTTTGCAGGTGTTGCAAGTCCTTAGGAATATTTAGCTTAATTTGGAACAGTATTCCCTATTTTTTGCTCGGTCTTTCATTTTTAAAAACCAAGTTACAGTAAATCTATCTATGTATAATCCTTTTGAATCTTTCAACAGTAGTTTGGTTAGGCATACATGTTCTCATAGTGCACGCTATCCTGATTGAAATGCAAAGAGAATTGTTTTACAGATAGTACATATCACTATGTAGATGTTATGTGTCCCTGCAGTAACATTTTTTGTTTTATAGAATGCTTGGTTAGGATCAGCAGTCTCAGTTAAAAAATGAACTAATAAAGAATACTGTCAACTATAAAATAAAATAAAATTTAAAAAAATTAGAACAGAAACAAGTAAAAGAGAAAACAAGTACAATAGGAAAAAACAATAAAAAAAGAACACTGTTTCTTAACATTTTTTGTCATTGAGCAGAATTATTTTATAGTGTCTATTTGTATGAAAGTTGTCCATTTCTAAAAAACACATGTATAAGGTCATTAATTTAAAATACTTTGTAATATGTTCATGGTGGTATGATCATGGTGATACGCTGCTAGTTGAGAGTTGAACAAGGTGGAGTTTAAATCTTTTATGCTGACATATGTTAGTCTTAGGTGGTTTAAGCAGCTTTGTGCCTATAAAATTATTTGCCTCAGAATTAGTAGAACAGGCATTTGGGTGATGATCCAGTGGGATGCCATCATACTTGCTTCTCAGAGTAGGGTTCATGGACCAGCAACATCAGCATTACTGGGAGGTGGTTAGATATACAGTCTTGACCATTCCCAGATTCCTCCATCAGAATCTGCATTTACACTTATACACTTATACATTTGCAATTATTCTTTTTTTAGAAAACGTATTTTCCAGATGGTTTGTATCCATCTGGGCACATTAAAGTTTGAAAAGTCCTCCTGTAGACGACATAAGACTTGGCATCTGGACAAGAAACCAACATTTCTGTATCTGAGGTTGCAGGGATATAAAGATTTAGCAGTTATTTCTTAGAATAAAGAAACATAAGTTAGAAGTACATTTCTCTTTAGGATTACTCATTTACTTTGATACTTTCATCTTATTCACCAAAAAAGAAAAACTTGATTTCATCCGTACCAAGTGAGCAAACCTGGCTATTGTTAAGTCTTCCCCTAAGAAGTGGCATCCTCTGAATTTGAATGAAATTGAGTTTTGAGAAAAGGAGATGGAAGACTGTGGCCCAGGCATAGCATATACTATCACTCACTAGGCTCGTTTTGTGACGTCAGGAATGCAGACATACTTTATTCCATCCTAATTAATGAATAAGTATGTCCTGAATGTCTGCCGTGTGCAAAGTGAAACAGAGTGGATCAAACCTTTACTCGGAGAGTTTACAGTCAGGACAGGGAACTGTCCTTGAAAGTCAGGCAACCTGTCACCATGGTATGTTGGGATATGGCCTTGTGGACCCATTAGTAAGGCTTCTCCTAAGGGAGAAGGGAGAGTAGGAATACAGCACTCATTTTCGTCAGTTATGCCTTTTCCATCAAGGTATGTACTGTTATATCAGTATATTTAAGGGGAATTAGAATTCAGAGCAAGAACCAAAGAAATGCAAATGCCTAGATGTACCTTCTCCTAACAGACTTAATGTAATATTTGTTGTGGCATACTCTGTCTCTAAATTTTTCAGTTTGCTTTAAGGAAAAGTCTTTTGCTTGCATTCTGCTTCAGTTATTTTAAAACTCCCTTCAATTTTGCTCAACTTCTGAGGTGGCTGTAGGAGCTCATTGACTTTTCTGGGGATTTTATTTTAAAACTTCTTAGCGAGGGATCCCTCCGTACAAATGAAGTCTTGCTCAGGAGTGTGAGCATAAGCCACACGGGAGGAGGGGCTGTTCTTGTTGAGCCTGCCTATGTCTAGCTCTTTCATGTATCCTTGAGGGTGGGGATGAGGATAGGGGTCTTGAGTTCTAGGGCACAATTGGAAACTAGTGTCCTAGTATTAAGAACACCACCAGGACTGCTATTATTTTAGAAAAAAGATATTTTTTTTCACAACACCTTTTACCTGCTTCCCTTCTTTCTGATTTTTATCCTGTAATACAAAGTTTTTCTATCTTGCACAGGTGACCCAGAAATCTTCAAGATAGGAAGTCAGCTGTTTGTAGTCACTACATGTGAAATGTGTTAAGCATGTGGGACCTGGGACAAGACACAGAAACACAAAGATGCTTCTCAACAACATACACTTTTCTGACATGCAATTGGCAAGCATATTGCTAGAGCAGAGATGGGGGCTTGCCATAAAGTTTCTCAAAGGGAAGGAACTATAAAGGAAAATTATAGCATAGTATAGTATACTTTGAAATTATAAATACCGTTCTTTACATTTTTTGTGCTAACTCTATTACTTACTTTTAGAAATTTGTATATAACTTCAAAACACTAATAATGGCATTTCACTTATGCCACAGATCTTTTCCTCTGCAAAATCTCAATTATGAACTTAACTCTTGAGACTAGGAAGACACTGTGTTATATTATAAATCATATTAAAAACTTTTCCCGCCCTTAGAAAGGCATATTAGGCTTCTTATGAGAAGAAAAGCTTTTGTTCAGGATTTTTCAGTGGATAATACATTTTGTCTTGAACAGGATTTAAATGGCAACTTGATAATAGAACACTTTAGGAGATTGGTGAATGTTTCACTTAAGGATTAGCTCAGATTTTATGTCATGATTTTACTAGAAATTATTATGTAGTCATATCACATTGTGACACACCATGCTTAGTGAATGCTCATTTTTTCTGCAGGAGAACGACTCAGGCACTTTGGACACAGTGGGCGCTGTGGTTGTGGACCACGAAGGGAACGTTGCTGCTGCTGTCTCCAGTGGAGGCTTGGCCTTGAAACATCCAGGGAGAGTTGGGCAGGTGAGTCGTTGGGTCTTTAAACTAGCTTTACAAGTTAAAACATGGCATTTTCTAGCTCACAAATCTTAAACTATAGAGACCTTTTTTCTTTAGAAAAAAATATTGTTCTTTAACATTTTTGTAGTATAAATCATCAATCAAAAACTTTTTACGATTCTTTCTAAAAAAAAATTCTCATAGTACTAGGGCTCTTTCTGATCTTTACCATTGGTAATCCTGTGTTTTACTACTTTGGACAGGCTGGGCATATAGTAGACGTTTAATAAATGCGCGTTGATTTCCCTTTTCTTTCTTTGTGTCATTCTTTTTAGGAGCAAGCTCTACCTGACTATTATTACTGCTTGCTTTTTAGGTGGGAAAATGATTTTAGAGTTACATTTTGTGTTTCTTCCATTCAAGGAATATTTGACCCTCTAAATTGCTCCTCTGATTAAACATTTCAGCTATTTTATAGACTAACCAGTATTTCAGGTTACCACATATGATACCATTCAAGAAATCTGTTTATAAGGAGGGTCTAATGTATGTGCAACTGGCTTATTTCCAGTTCACTTGCACATCTTCGCCCTTCCCCCTCCCCTTGTCTCCTATCATCAACCTCTAGGGCTATACTGAGAATGAGATTTAACAGTCTGTTTGATCTAGGAAGCTTTCTGAGTATAAACCAATTTGGCACATTGCTTATAGGCTTAATAAATATTTGTTAACTGAACAAATGAATTGGACACCATCATGGAATCTCTTAAAGTAGTTGCAAGGTGTGGTTAAGCTCAGTATTTGGATCTTGTGTTACATGTAGAGCACTACTTGGCTGCTCTTTCACTTTGTTTCTCATGTTTAAAGAAGAGTCAATGCCACAGTTGCTTTGGACATGGTGGTTAGTGAATGCATGAAGCAGAGTGATCTGATTCATGGAGGACATCTTTGCAAAGCCTCAAGTGTTGTTCCCTAATCTGCGCTTTATTGTGGATAAACTACTTGTGGTCCTATGGGGGAATAGGGAAGGGAAGAACAATTAATTTTGTGCAATTCTTTGTCTACTGTAGAAGGGGATTTATGGGGAATGATTACTCAACATGTGTACAATGCTTTGAACTCATTATAAAAAGCCTTTGTCTGCTCATGGTATTTTTCCACATTATATCGTCCTGTGTATTTGTCGAGTTTGGAATAAGAAAACCAAAGTTGGCATATCAGTTTTGGATGCCTTGGTGGAGAAGGAGAGAAAAAAGCCAGCAGAGCCCCCTTCATAGCTTTGTAGTTCCCATGACTTTCTCACTGCTTTTTTTGTTTGTTTTGGTTAGCAAAATAGCAACAACTGAACCAAGGATAGTTCTGGACTGTGTTAGTAGGATATTACATCCAATAGTCTTAAAGCCATTCTGCCACTGCAAACAGGACTCTCCTGGATAAAGAAATACTTCTGTAAAACTTAATGTTTATTTGCTGCACTTGGCGAGTTTATGAATGCACAGTTTGTGAGAGATGAAAACTCAGGAAAGGGTGTGGAGGAGAGGAGTCAAGGTACTTATAGCAAAATACAGTTGCTAAATTGGATTATATTGCTTGGAAAAGGAGATGCAATTTGCCTCGCCTGGAAATATGTAAGCATCAGATGAGAGGTAAAGAACTGTTCTTCTTGATAATCAGGACAGAGTATGACAAAATACATAAGCAAATTATTATTTAAATGTGCTAAAATTAGATACTTTTAAATACATTTAAATGTACAAATGATTTAAAAATTTTAGCATATTACCCTTCTTTAGATATAAAATAACAGTTCATACAGTAAAATGGCAATTTGAATGAGAACTTATTTGCTTCTTCAGTTTACTGTAATAATTAGATTTAGAACTGGGACATGAGCACAGAATTTATTATATTCTTCGCCTCCCTTATACCTCCCTCCTACTCAAATACAAATAGACAGTTGAGTTAAGTGGAGTGGGTCAGAGTATGAACCTTTAATCTAATTCCACCTTTCCATTTACCAGTCTCCTTACTGTGGACAATATTCTTAAGCTCTACTTTCCACAACTATAAATGGGGACAAATAGCTACCTTACAAAGTTCTAGAAAATTAAATGACATAATGCATTAAATTACTTATCATAGTCCCTCATGATAACAGCTATAGCCATTGTTTATGCTATGTGTGACAGGCATGTTAATTCACATGATACTACAGCACTAGGAGGAGGGTGTTTTTATTATCCTCATTTTATAAAAGAGGAAACTAAAACTTAGAGAAGATTAAATAATAATAATAGTAATACAATTTATATGATCTTTTACTGCATGATAATAGCTTTAATAAAATTTTACTACTAAAAGAAGGAAACTTTTAAAATTGTTTAAGTCTGCTTAAGGTTGCTATGTTTTATCCAAAGAAGTGGATAAGAGAGACAATCTCTGATTCTTTAACTTACCTGTTTGTATCTCAGCCCAACGAATTTCAGAAGGTTACAAAATAAGACAACTTTAGGTCATAAAATTGAAAGTAACCCAAAGGGAATTTGCTTAGAAGAAAAAAGAGTAAGAATAAATGTTCTGGGTTTCTACGAGGTATCCTTGTGCCTTATTTAGTGTGTGTGTGTGTGTGTGTGTGTGTGTGTGTGTGTGTGTAGGGGGAATGGAAGGACAGTGGACTCATGTCCAGGATTTTCAATGAAGGAAGAATGGGCCCTTCTCCTGAGGTCATGTGTTCTCTGAGGCTTTGGCTGACCCAGCATCTGTCCCAGGCAGTGCCAGTTGAATGGCTGATCTCACAAGTCTGCCAGTTTTCTTACGAAATCCATGTGCCGAATCCCTTCTGTAGGCTTTCAGTTGCCACTCTGACCAGCCGTCTTAGGTATTTAGGAAGCATGGTGTTTTGAACGTTAGTAATGTCTTCCTACTGTCTGCTCTATTGGAAGTGTTGTGTTCGGTTCTCAGTTTAACTCTTTTTTTCTTCTTATTATTAAAACAGCTTTATTGAGATATAACTCACATACCATACAATTCACCCATTTAAAGTGTATAACTCAATGGTTTTTAGTATGTTGACAAGATGTGTGCCACCATCAGCACATTCAGTTTTTTATCCAAATCATCTTTTATGTTTCTACATTAAAGATTGCTTTAATGCAATTCCTATAGAGGATGCTTTTCTGATTTAGTATGAATTTTCTTTTTAACTTTCAGATTTTTTTTCTTTATTGATTAAGGTATTTACATATGTGTCCTTATGCCCCCATTGCCTCCCTCCCCCACCCCTGTTCGTGCCCTCACCCCCTTAGTGTCTGTGTCCATTGGTTATGTTTATATGCAGGCATACAAGTCCTTTGGTTGATCTCTCCCTCTTCCCCCTCCCCTCCCCTGCCTTCCCTCTGAGGTTTGAGGGTCTCAATCAGTTTTACTTTTAAGAGGGCTATATTCATGACAACTGGGGATGGCAACTGTGGGTCACAACTTCATCTCCAAGTTTCCTTGGTTTTGTATTATTTCTCAAAGAGGGTGACTAGGAGAGTGGAGTGTGTGTGTACATTTTAAAGTGTTGAGGAACAGTTCACAAATCTAGTATTCTTTGAGTGAGAAAAGAATAATCAGGGCCCTAGGATAGCTGTTTTTAAAATCAAAAAACAGCTTTAGGAGGAGGTTAATGCATTTCCAAAGAATAGAACTAGTACTAGTGGGTGGAAGTTATGATAGAGCAGATATTCCTATGCAATTGAAGGAAGAACTTTTCGTCAATGGGAAGTGTCCAAAAGGAGGATATGTTCCCTTATGAGATAGTGAGCTTCTCAGATTCAGAAGTGTCTGGGATATTTCATGGAGATTCCTGCTCTTGGTAGAATATTAAAGCAAATGAGCTCTGAAGTCCTTGTGAGAAAGAATAGAATCTTATAGAAAGCTAAAGTTTGGTCACCATTGCCAGTCTTCTTCCTCCATTCCTCAGAAGTGAGCTCCTAGAAAAAAAAAGTACTATTTTATGGGAATATCTTTTTCCTCCATCAATCAATCTGGATGCTGAATGTATTGTCGCGGCTTACCTCTTTCTTCTTTTTTAGGAACTAATTTAATTTTTTTTGAAACTTTGCATTGAATTCCACATATTGCTATGCCAGTTTAGCCATTTCCTTACTGATTGACATTTAGGTTGTTTTCAGTTTTTCATTCTCACCGAACATGTGCTATTGCACATTGTTGTATTTCTCTAGATAGCTATTTAAGGTTTTTTATAAATCTGTTTCTAACTAAGGAGTGGAAAATTATCAGATGTGATTTCCTTTCTAAAGGTAGAGCAGTGGTTGTGGATATTGAAGAGATGTATCTAGACATTTTGGGTAGCATTAATTGGAAACAAAATAGGAATGATTGACCCATTCTTTTATAAAATCATTGTTACTTACTTTGTTCCTAATGGTTTGAGACATATAACTATGCTCCAACACTTCACAAAGTTATTACCTTAAACAGGCCCCTTTTTCTCTTTTGTTTACACCTGACAGAATCTAGCACGGTGGTGAACATATCCTGGGCCCTTTGGTACATAATTGTTTGCAGTTCCTATTGTGCCACCCAAGGGAGGCATGGAAAAGGTCCTCCTCAGCGGAGTTTCCTAGAGCATGGCAGAAGAACCACTGGCATCCCAGCCTTCCAGGGCCTTGGTGAATGTAGCCAATTCCTGGCCTCGTCCCCAGACCACTGACCGAGAGTATCTGGGAACCAAGGCTGCTGTCACCATGCTCCCCCCAAAATTTGATACACACCTAGTCTGAGAACCACTGTTGTAAGGCAACCATAATGATTTCAAGGGGCCAGAAGAGCAACTAGCTGACAAATTACAATGGGGGAAGATTTTTCAGGCGAAGAAAAATTACTGTTGATAAAACTAAGAAACTTTCTTTTGCTATTTTCTGAAAATTTTTAGATTACTGCAATGGCTGAAAATATAGTTTTAATAGTGTTAGAATGTTATTTGGATAGGTTTTATATAACCTCTGTTATTATTGCCCGGTTGTTATACATCATTACTAAATTTATTAGATGGGTATGATTTTGTCTTCTGTTGAAAGCCAGTAATTACTTATAATATTTCTGTAATATTGTATTTATCTATTTTCTTTTTCCCCAGGCTGCTCTTTATGGATGTGGCTGCTGGGCTGAAAACACTGGAGCTCATAATCCCTACTCCACAGCTGTGAGTACCTCAGGTATTTGCTGCTTTCATGGCCATTTTTCATAACTTCAACCTTGTAGGTCATTTAATGATTAAAAACTATTTCTATGTAAGCATGTGCTAAGACACTGCACAGACAAGAGCACTGATACATAAAACATCTTTGATATTTGAAAGCTTTTAAGGACCATTTCACAATATAAATATCACAGTGTAAATGATTTCCTAACATTTCAACACAATTCTGGAGTTAACTATAACTTAATAATATCTTTATGTGTTTTTTTCTCTCGAATGATTCATGTTAGTGCCAAATTTAGATCACATATATAAGAGTAGCAAGGCATTTCAAAACTAAGATATTCTCTTAAGTAAAATATTGACATAGGTGTATTTCAAAATGTATAATTTATGACATGCAATCCTCTGCACTTTTAATAAAATGTACATCTTCTTTTTGTACCTGTATTTGAAAAGTCATTATCATTTAGAAATGAGTGTGTGTGTATGTGTGTGTTTGGGGTGGGGGGGGGGTTAATTTTAATAGCAGAATGGTTGGTGTCTTGATCCAAGTTTTTATGTGCTTGTGCCAGATGTACCGAAGCCTTTTCTTTTAATGTGGTGATATGCATGGTTGACGAAATAATATTGGTTTATATTGACAAAATCATATTGGTTTGCTTTTACCTATCAAGCTACAGCCCTAGGCCTTTCCTCCCATGACCTCAGGTTTTATTAGTAAGGAAGATTGATATGCCTGCCTCTCCTTCCATTCCCTCTTCAATCCAGTGGCCTTCTTCTCTTGATAACTCTTGACTCTTTCTGTGATCTCTGATGTAGGTGGCTGTTTTCTGTCTGTATCATAGATTCTGGAATTTTTTTGGTTTGTTCTGCTTCTCTGACCTGCTCTATCTTTGCCTTCTTCACAGATTCTTCCCATTGCTGACAACTGCAGATTTGGGCCCCTGCTGTCTTTCCTTCATCTCACTGTGTGCATTCTCTTGGTGGTTTGGTGTTATTGCTGTGTTTCATTTTAGCAGTTATCTCTAAGGGTATTGGCTTCTACTCAGGACTTTTTCCTTGAGGCCCATGCGAGTCATTACCTACTTCCTGTTGGACATGTCCCTGTGGATGTCATGTATACATATCAAATTCAGCAGACTCAACAAAACATCTTGTTTCGTATTCCCACTCTTTGGCCATCTTTCTCCTGTATTCCCCATCTCTTTTATTGCCATCACTGTTTTGTTCTTTGCTCAGACTTGAAATCTGGGTACCATTCTCATATACTTTTTTTTTTTTCCTGCTTATCTGACCCTGTCATTTCAGGTCTACATTATCCTGCTTGCCTATTGTAGCAAGCAGTCTCCTGACCTAGATTCATTCCTTTTTTTTTTTTTTAATATATTTTTCTTGAATTCAGAGAGAAGGGAGATGGATAAAGAGATAGAAACATCAATGATGAGAGAGAATCATTGATTGGCTGCCTCTTGCACGCCCCCTACTGGGGATCGAGCCTGCAACCTGGCATGTGCCCCTGCCTGGAATTGAACCTGGGACCCTGGTTCAGTCTGAAAGCCGGCACTCTGTTCACTGAGCCAAACCAGCTAGGGCTAGATTTATTCCTTGTATCAGTGGAAAAATTAGACTGTCAGCCACTGGTCTATCAGGTGAAGTCCAAATGCAAATTAATGTTGAGTCTAAACCACAGTAATATAATTGGCAAAAAGTTGTTTTCAGTCTTTTAATTTTGAAGAGGTGAGTATAATATAATGAGTTAATTTTTAATTTAATATGGTAGCACATGGAAACCTATACACATAATATTTAAGAGTTAGCTTGTGCTCATAATTAAGTATGGCCCTATGTCTATGGAAAATTGTAGTATTTGAATAAACTAAAGTCTAAAATAGATAATTCATTATTTCCTCTTTATTTTCTTAAAGAAGTGTCAGTTTGTATTATCTGTCAATTTTATTGTTGGTCAATGTGTTGTTTAGTAAGTCGGTTTGTTCTTTAAATGTTACTCTCATGTCTAGACGTTAGGAAACCTAGATTCTACATTTAAGCTGAAATTCTGAGAGCTTGTGTGTGTCATGTTAGAAAATAAATTCAATTTCCTTGGGATATTGCACTCCCTTCCTTCCTTTTTTAAATTGATGATATGGAAGTTAGGATAACAACACATTTACTGGATTTGATTCTGTTAAGTAGGTGGATAAAGCTAAAATTGTAAAATTAAGGTATTTTCCTCTTTCTCATGGCTATTTTCTTCTTTGCACAACTCGGATTAATTGAAGATAGTTTCATATGACTAAAGATTAGTTTAGGTTTCCAGTTCATGACATCCATTGTAGCTTTTTAACTTGGATGCCCAGCTGATCGTGTTACATCCATCCCAAGTTAAGACTAACCATCATCATCCCATAGAACCTGAAGATATTAGAGCAGGTCTGCTGTTCCTTCCATCTGTGGGACTTTGTGTGATTTCTTTACCCTTATTTTTCCTGGGGCTGTTTCTATGAGGTTGACAATGGAAACACATGGAAGAGTTGGGTGTTCAGGTCATAAGAAAGGTGGAGCACAGAATTTTGCAATTGTTTGGCCAAAATAAAAAAGACTTGTGCCTTAGGCTGTTGCAGAAAATCCAAAGACCTGGCCTACATTTTAGGTTTATAGTTTTGGAAGGTGATACTTGAAAGGCAGAGGGAAGACAGTTAGTTATGGTCAGAGAAGGGCTCTCCCAAAGTCAGACAGGACATGGTCATTAGCCTGAGGGATAAACTCCAGCATCTTGCTCTCATCACTGGGTGGGGAGCAATGAGTAGGGGGTGGGGAAGTGGTTAGGGAGACAGGCGCTGACCTTGCAAACTCTGACTAATGTTCTGGCCTCACAGAAATTTGCCTAGCTAGGGAGGAGCAGAGTAGATACTTGGGTCCTTGTTCAGACACTTTTACTCATTGGCTGTGACCAGGGCAAGGGGTTATTTGTAAAACAGGAGTAATATCTACCTTAATATTTATGAGGATTTAATGAGTTGACATATGAAAGTTACCTAGCACACTTCTTGGTCCTGAGTAGTGGCTCAATATTTAACTGTATTTTGTTGAATATAAGTCACCATCTTTTATAATATGCACCACTATTTAAAAAAATACTAGTTAATTCCTTATTTTTATTGTGGTAAGTTTTTACCATTTTAACCATTTAAAAAATCTAAGTATAGTTGGCATACAATTTTATATTAGTTTCAGGTGTACAACATAGTGATTTGACATTTATATACCCTACTAAGTGATCACCACGATAAGTCTAGTAATCATCTGTCATCGTACAAAGTTGTTACAATGTTCCTGACTACATTCCTTATGCTGTACAGTATATCTCCATTTCTTATTTACTTTATAACTGGAACTTTGTACCTCTTAATCTCCTTCACATTTTCACCCATCCCCCTAACCTTCTTCCCTCTGGCAACCATCAGTTTGTTCTCTGTGTTTGTGAGTCTATTTCTGTTTTGTTTTGTCTGTTCCTTGATTTGTTTTTTAGATTTCACATATAAGTGAAATCATACATAACTGTGTTTTTCTATTTGACTTATTTCACATAGCATAATACCCTCTAGGTCCACCCATGTTGTCGCAAATGACAAGATTTTATTCTTTTTATGGCTGAGTAATATTCCATTGTGTGTATGTACCATATCTTCCTTATCCATTCATCTATCAATGGACACCTACTTTGTTTCCATAGCTTGGCTATTGTAAATAATGCTGCAATGAACACAGGGGTGCATATCTCTTTTCCTATTAGTGTTTTTATTTTCTTTGTGTAATTGCCCCAAAGTGGAATTACTGGGTTACATGATAATTCTGTTTGCAATTTTTTAATGAATTTCCCTATTATTTTCTATACTGGCTGTGCCAATTCACAATGGCACCAACAGTGCATGAGGGAAGGTTCTCTCTCTCTCTCTCTCTCTCTTTCTTTTTTACATCCCCACTACTACTTGTTATTTGTTGTGTGATTTCTTTTTCATAATTGCCATTTAGACAGGTATGAGGTGATATCTTATGTGGTTTCAATTTGCATTTTCCTGATGATTAGTGATGTTGAATATCTCTTCATGTGTCCGTTGGTCATCTGTATGTATTCTTTGGAGAAATATCTCTTTAGGTCAACGGTTCTCAATCTGTGGGTTGCAACCCCTTTGGGGGTCGAACGACCCTTTCACAGGGGTCACCTAAGACCATCAAAAAACACATATATAATTACATATTTTTTTGTGATTAATCACTATGCTTTAATTATGTTCAATTTGTAACAATGAAATTGGGGGTTGCCACAACATGAGGAACTGTATTAAAGGGTCGCGGCATTAGGAAGGTTGAGAACCACTGCTTTAGGTCCTCATTTTTTAGTTAGGTTATTTTTTTGATGTTGAGTTTTATAAGTTCTTCTTATATCTTGGATATTAACCCCTTATTGGATATATAATTTGCAAATACAGTTGTGCGCTACATAACAACCTTTCAGTCAATGATGGACCACATATACAATAGTGATATATCATATAGCCTAGTTATGTAGTAGGCTATTTCATCTAGGTTTGTGTAAGTACACTTTATGAGGTTTGCACAATGATGAAATCACCTAACATTGCAGTTTTCAGAATGTACCCTTTTCATTAAGTGGCATTTGACTGTGTTATCTCCCATTCACTAGATTGTGTTTTCATTTTGTTGATGTTTTCTTTTGTTGTGCAAAACCTTTTTAGTTTGTTGTAGTCCATTTGTTTATTTTTGCTTTTGTTGTCCTTGCCTGAGGAGACATATACAAAAATATACTGTTAAGAGAAATGTCAGAAAGCTTACTGCCTATGTTTCTTTTATGAGTTTTACTAGAGGCCCAGTGCATGAAATTCGTGCATGGGTAGGGTCCCTAGCTGCCGGCTGCTGGTGGGGGCCTCCCTTCCCCGGCTGCCAGCCAGGGCCTCCCTTTCTCCGGCTGCCGGCCGCGGGCTGGGGTCTTCCTTCATTCCGCACTGCCGCCTGGTGGTCAGCACACATCGTAGCGAACAATTGAACTCCCGGTCAGTCAAACTCCTGAGGGGACACTTTGCATATTAGGCTTTTATGTATATAGATGGTTTCAGGTGTTACATTGAAATCTTTAATCTATTTTTGAGTTTATTTTTGTATATAGTATAAGAAAGTGGTCTAGTTTTATTTTTTGCATGTATCTGTCCAGTTTTTCCAGCATCATATAGTGAAGACACTGGCCCTTCTCTATTGTATGTTCTTGCCTTCTTTGTTGTTGATCAGATGACCAGATAAGCATGGGTTTATTTCTGGGCTCTCTATTCAGTTCCATTGATCCAAATGTCTGTTTTTTAAAGACTATTTTTTTTAAAAATATATTTTTATTGATTTTTTTACAGAGAGGAAGAGATAGAGATAGAGAGTTAGAAACATCGATGAGGGAGAAACATCGATCAGCTGCCACCCGCGCATCCCCCACTGGGGATGCACCCGCAACCCAGGTACATGCCCTTGACCGGAATCGAACCCGGGACCCTTCAGTCCGCAGGCCGACGCTCTATCCACTGAGCCAAACTGGTTTTGGCCCAAATGTCTGTTTTTTGTGCCAGTACCATACTGTTTTAATTACTACTTTGTAGGGTAGTTTGAAATCAGGGGGTGGGATACCACTAACTTTGCTTTTCTTTCTCAAGATTGCTTTGGCTATTTGGGTCTTTTGTGGTTCCATACAAATTTTTAGGATTATTTGTTATAGTTCTTTGAAAAATGCATTAGCATTTTGATAGGGATTGCATTGAATCTGTAAATTGCTTTGGGTAGTATGGACATCTTAATGCTAGCATTTTTTCCCCAATCCATGAGCACAGCATATCCTTTCATTTATCTGTGTTATCTTCAATTTCTTTTATTAATTTCATATTGTTTTCAGAGTACAGGTTTTTCACCTCCTTGATTAAATTTATTTTAGGTATTTTATTCTTTTTGATGCAGTTGTAAATGGGACGATTTTCTTAATTTATTTTTCTGATAGTTTATTATTGTGATAGGAACACAACAGATTTTTGTATATTAATTTTGTATCCTTATAGAATTCATTTGTTCTAATTTTTGTGTGGAATCTTTAGGGTTTTTTATTTATAATATTACTAGAAGCCTGGTGCATGACATTCGTGCACTGGAGAGGGGTCCCTCAGCCTGGCCTGCACCCTCTTGTAGTCTGGGACCCTTCGAGGGATGTCCAACTGCCGCGGAGGTGGAAAAGGCTCCCACCACCGCCACTGTGCTTGCCAACCATGAGCCCGGCTTCTGGCTGAGTGGCACTCCCCCTGTGGGAGTGCACTGACCATCAGTGGGCAGTTCCTGCATTGAGTGTCTGGTGGTCAGTGCATGTCATAGTGACCAGTCGTTCTGCTGTTCAGTCGATTTGCATATTAGCCTTGTATTATATAGGATGCCATCTGCAAATAGTAACAGTTTTACTTTTCCTTTCCAATTTGGATACCTTTTATTTTTTTTTTCTTGTCTGATTGCTGTGGCTAGAGCAATACCATGTTGAACAAAAGCGGTGAGAGTGGGCATTCATGTCTTGTTTCTGATCTTAGAGGAAAAACTTTCAGCTTTTTACCACTGAGTATGATGAGTGGGCTTGTCATATGTAGCCTTTATTGTGTTCAGGTATATTTCCTCTATACCCACTTTGTTAAGAGGTTTTATCATAAATAGATGTTGACTATGGTCAAATGCATTTTCTATTGAGATTATCATATGATTTTTGTCCTTTGTTTTGTTAATGTGGTGTATCATGTTGATTGATTTGTGGGTATTCAATCATCCTTGCATCCCTGGAATATATTCCACTTGATCAGGTTTATGATCCTCTTAATATATTGTTGAATTCTGTTTGCTAATATTTGTTGAGGATATTGCATCTATGTTCATCGGTGATATTTACCTATAATTTTCATTTTTTGTAGTATCTGTCTGGTTTTGGTATTGAAGTAATGCTGGCCTTTTAGAATGAATTTGGAAACATTTCTTACTTTTTAAATTTTTGGAATAGTTTGAGAGGGTAGTTATTAATTCTTTTTTAAATTTTTGGTAGAATTTACCTGTGAAGCCTGGTCCTGGAGTTTTGTTTGTTGAGAGTTTTTGATTACTGATTCAATTTTGTTACTGTTAATTAGTCTTTTCAGATTTCAGTTTGTTCCCCATTTAGTCTTGGAAGATTATATGTTTTTGAGAATTTATCCAGTTCTTCTATGTTATCTAATTTGTTTTGCATAATTGTTTATAATATTCTCAAAATCTTTTGTGTTTCTGTGGTGTTGGTTATAACTTCTCTTTCATGTCTGATTTTATTTATTTGGGCCCTCTCTTTTCTTCTTGATGAGTATGACTACAGTTCTATCAATATTGTTTATCTTTACAAAGAACAAGCCTAATTTCATTGATCTTTCCTATTTTTTAAATTTCTATTTTGTTTATTTCCACTCTGATTGTAATGTTCCTTTTTTCCACTAACTTGGAGCTTTGTTCTTTTTTTTCTAGTTTTTTTAGATATAAGCTTAGAATTTTTGAGATTTTTCTTGTTTCTGGAAGTAGTCATGTATCACTATAAACTTCCCTGTTAGACCTGCTTTTGTTCTTTCCTGTAGATTTTGGAACATTGTTGTTCCATTTACAATTGTCTCAAGGTACTGTTTACATTCTCTTTGATTTATTCATTGACCTATTATTGTTTAGTAGCATGTTGTTTAGCCTTCACATGTTTGTGTTTTTCCAGTTTTCTTTTTGTATTTGATTTCTAATTTCATACTGTTGTGTTTGGAAAAGATATTTGTTGTGATTTCAGTCTTTTTAAATTTATTGAGACTTGCTTTGTGGCCTAACATGTGCACCATCCTGGAGAATGTTTTATGTTCACTTGAACAGAATGTGTATTCTGCTGTTCTTCTATGGACTGTTCTATTAAGACCATCTGACCTAATATGTCATTTAAGGCCACTGTTTGTTTTTTGGTTTTCTGTCTGGATGACCTATTCATTGATGAAAGTGGGATGTTATTGTAATATTGTATTACTTTCAGTTTCTCCCTTGTGTCTGTTAATGTTTATTTTATATATTTAGGTACTCCTAAGTTGGTTGTTTAGATGTTTACAAGCTTTATATCTTCTTCTTGGATTGATTCCTTTATCATTATGAAATGTCCTGTGAATCTGAAATGAGTCTCTAGTAGGCAATATATGGATTTCACCTTTTTATTCATCCAGCCACCATATGCCTTTTGATTGGAGCATTTAGTCCATTTACATTTAAAGTAATTATTTATAGGTATATCCTCATTGACATTTTGTTAATTGTTATCTGGTTGTTTTGTAGTCCTTTTCTTACTCTCTTTCCTTGTGATATCATGACTTTTTTTTTGGTGTTATGTTTGGATTCCTTGCTCTTTACTTTTTGAGCTTTTTGGTGTGAAAATAATTTGTTTTAAGTTTTCTTTAAGTGGTGGCATAAGCTCTTGAAAAAAGGGAGGTCTGTGGATACATTTGTGTCTACTGGATGCCTGGCACAGGGCCTTGCATTTAGTAAGTGCTTAGTAGACAAATTAAATTAAGATGTGCATATGTATGGACAATGATATTGTATTAGAATTATTAAACTTGCTAAGTGACTAGAATTTAATTATTCCAAAAAGGATAATTATGAAAGGATAATTATGTAATGTGATAGTGATGCTAATTATTGCTACAATGCCAGTCATATTATAATATATAAATGTATCAGATTAATATGTTGTACACCTTAAATTTACACAATGTTATATGTCAAATATATTTTAAATAAAAAACGAAATGCAAATGTGATTCCTCCCTCTTCCAGAAGGTTGCTTGCCTTTTCAAAAAGATTATTTACCAAAATGAAATTTATTTCAATAGCATTTTAAAATTTGATTTAATTTGCCAAAACTATATTTAGACAGTTGTTCAGTAACACATCATATACATAATGTAAGATACATCTGTGTTCTCTCACTGGCTATGGAAAGGTAGAATAGATTGAGAATTAGAAGGTCAGAAGGAGGAAAACAGAAGGAGGTTGAATTTATGCTTCAGTTGACCTTAACGTTGGTCTTTTATTACTTGTATTTACAGTCTCTTTTATTTTTAAAGAGAAATGATGAGTCCAGGGGTTAAATGGCAGCTGACTGGAGATCAGGAGAAGTAGGCTTCAGTTCCCCTTCCTGAAAGTGTTCTGTCATGAAGGAGGGACTGCTACTTTGCTTCTGGTCTGAGGCCCAGTGATGTCTGATTTTCTAGGTCTTTTATTTTCCAGGTCTTGGCTCTGGGTAGTCCTAGAAACCTGAGATCTGTGAGGGTGTGGCCATGGCTTACCAGGAGCATGTTTAAAGGTGGGTGAATTAAAAGTGCATAGGATGAGACCAGGCTTTTTGCCTTAATATTTCTGAGGCAGTGATTGGGATGTTTGTCATTCCTTCTTGGTATTTCAACCTAACAGTTAGCCACAGGTTTTCCTCTGCCCTTCTGCGGGAGATTATTTAACAAGGCTTTGCCACAAAAACTTTTTCCCAGAGACCTTTGTCAGGAGGGCGCAAAGCAGCCTTCCCTGTGGGAGTAGAGTCACGTGACAGAAGAGCCAGTGTGAGACCATTGCTGAGACATTTATATGTGCCATGTGGTCATTGCTTTCTGGGGCCCAGAAGGCAATGGGGAGGCAGGCAGGAATCCATGTTTTTGCTTTCTTCTTGGAAGTAACTGTTTCTTCTCTTTAGTACTCTTTTGTGTCACAAGCATTTTTGATGGCTTTGTCTCTTGAGTACTGTCTTGAATAAAGCCCTGTTCTACTCAGACTCAGTGTGTAGGTCACCTAAGCGATTTAGCCTCCCTTCCAACTTTCTTCCCTGTTTTATAGCAATCCTTCAAAGTGAAACTTCAAGTGGTTGTCTACACTTGAGGTTCATTTTTTTTTTCAATTCTCTCCTCTAATTTATTCTTAAAATCTCCCTCAGTCAGGCCTTTTCCTCCATTACTCCACCAGTCTGTTCTTGTCAAGATGAACAATCACCTTTAAAATCCAGTGCTCATTTCGTAGTCAAAAGCAGCATTTGACGCAATTGCTTGAATGACTTGCTCCCCCTAGAAATACGAGCCTTGATAGACTTCCAGGATACCATATTCCCTGGCTTCTTCCTTCTCACTGGCTGCTCCTTCTCAGTCTTTCTTTTCTTTTAATGTTGCTCGTCTCCCTGACCTCTCAATGTTGGCCTAGTTCTTGAACTTTTCTCTTTTTGTGTACCCACATGCTTTGGTATTATCATTCAGTCTAATGGCCAACGACCATATATATTCTGACTTCCACATCTTTTTCTCCTACCTGGGCCTCTCCCCTGATCTCAGTTATTCAACTGCTTGTTCAAAGTATGCATTTGTTTGTGTAACAGACATCACATATTTATCATGTTCAAATATGAGCACTTAATCTTGCCTGCCCTTTCCCCACCTGCTTCTCTTGCAGTCTTTTCCACACAGCAAATGGCAGCTCCAGCCTCCCAGTGGCTCAGGCCAAAATCTTGGAGTCATGCTTGATCTTGACACTCTTTTCTTTTATATCTCACCCACATCCAAAGCAACAACAAACCCAACAAAAACAACAATAGTTTTCTTCTTAGCAACTCCAGTACTACCAACAGATTTAAAGTGCTATCATCTGTAATCAGGATTATTGCAGTAGGCTCTAGCTGGCCTCTTGTTTTTTGCTCTTTTGCCCTTTATTCAATTCTCAACACAGGAATTGGTGTTCAAACCTAAGTCAAATCATGTGTTATACTTCCACTTTACACTGTCCAACTGCTTCCCACCTTACCCAAAGGAAAAGGCAAAGTTCTCATGAAGGGCGTATGAGGCCTTTTATGAAGTGCTCCTCTCCTTCCCCTTGGACTTCAGCACTTGCTTTTCTTCCTTTACTCATTCAATTTTAGTTATATTGGCTGCTTTGATGTACTTCACACATGCCAGGCCTACTCCCACCGTAGAATCTTTGCTTGAGTTGCTTCCTTCCCCTTTCGCTCTCTGCCCGTAGTATTTCAAGCCCCTGCCCTTATCAGCTCTTTATTCAGAAAATTCACTTGCTCACTGACATCTTCTCTGACCGCTTTATTTAAACATGTAAAACTTCTCTCAGACAACATTTCCTCACCCCTTCCATGTTTTATTTTCCCCCATAGTATATCTTATTGTCTAATATTTATTGCTTTTATGTAGTTATTTTTCTTTATTTTCTACCCCACTCTATGAAATTCCATGAGAGTTGGAATTTTTATCAGTTTTCTTCACTGATATGTGGATGATACTCATAAGATAGCAACCCTGATGTTTGTTGAATGAATTGATATGAATGAAATATGAACAAATAAATACATTCAGGTGGTGTCTGACTCAGCTCAGGCTACTATAACAAAATAGTATAGACTGTGTAGCTTAAACAACAGAACTCTCAGCTCTAGAGTCCGGGAAGTCCAAAATTAATGGTGTTCACAGATGTGGTGTCTAGTTAGGGCTCTCTTCTATGGTAGGAACCTATGAAGGGTGTTGCAAAATAAGTATCTGGCAAAACACACACACACACACACACACACACACACACACACACACACACACACACACCTTTTTTGCTGTGTCCTTACTTAGCAGACAGGGAGAGCACTCTGGTCTCTCTTTCTCTTCTTATAAGAACATTAATTCCATCATGTGGTCCCCACTCTCATGACCTCATCTTACCTTCCCCAAAATACTATCACATGGGTTTAGGGCTTTAACATAGGAATGTTTTTGGGGTTGGGTTGGGGGGGCAGACATTCAGTTTATAATAGGTGGAGTGAGCTAGTTCAAGTCCAGGTGAGTCAGGGCTGAGAGGAAGTTAAGGGGAGGGTTGAGAGTGGTGTGTTCTGATGAGAACAGAGGATACCTGGGACTTAATTTGGGTTGTTATGTGGTGGTCTCGATGAAATATTTAACTTCTCTTTTGTAATAAGTGGGGACTCTTTATGCTCATTCTTTGGAAGATAGATGAAGATAGATAAGTCATCCCCGAGGATGCTCTGGAATGATGAGCAATGATTCAGACAATGAGAGGCAAAAACTGGTCAAGGAGGAAAATGCATTGCTGTTAGTGCTATTGGAATCCCGAGTCTTCAGCCCACTCTGGTTCCTTTATCTGCCTCATTAGGCATTGCTGTTTCTCACTAACATGGCTGAAACGGTGGCTTCTCAGAAGCTTTCTGTTCTTATGAAATAAACTTTCATAATCTTGTCACACTCAGTAAGATTCTTAGAGGGCTCAGGGTAAGGAGCAGCCACTTCAGCTGAAATAATTTGGGATATAACATGTAGGGTTGGGAATAAAGAGAAATCTTTTTGTGAATTATCATTTCTAGATATAGAGCATAGATAAAACTGTGACATTTGTAAACATCCTCTTAAAAGCACTTCACTCTTTGAACTGTTTAGTTAGTAAGGGTGGGGATGAAATATTATTTATTTACAGATAACAGAGCATATAAAGTGTCAGCACTTTTCCAAGAACTGAAGTGATTATCTGGGACAGGATTTCTATTTGGAAATTGTAGCTTACTCTAATTAGGTCATTTCATATCTATAACATAATATTAATACATTATTTCCTACTTTTTACATAACTAAAATTATTGGTGGTCCAAAATAAAGTAGAATTCTGAATTATGCTAGGTCAGTTCCTAGAAAATCAATTCAGTGTGACAGCTTTGGTTATCATGTATCTTAGAGATTTTATTTTTTATTAATGTAGGTATAGCCTTGAATGAGGCTCTCTCTGCTGCATCCATGTACCTAGGGGTCATCTGCAGGCACCTCAGTGCACCTGACGGCTTGAGTTGTTGCAGCCATCAGTACATCTCCCTTCCTGCTGCATACCATATCCCCAAAGTCCCACCCAAACTGGTGGCCTTTAAATTTAGCCCCAGTCACCAAGCTCACAGACTCACTGAAATGCCTCCAACACCCCAGAAGAGCTCAGGGTGTCCTGAGGAAAAGTAGGTCTTTCTCTGAAAGCGATTGCAGACCTGGGTTATAGTGCATCAAATGAACCCCAAGATGTTCTTTTGATGTTTATACTTTCTCAGAATTCTTTTTTCTTTTTTTTCTTTCTTTTTTCTTGTTTTGCCAGATACTTATTTTGCATTGCTTTGTTGTTGTTTGGTGAAAGAACAGACTTCTAACTTAAAAACTCAAGGTGAAGAGATGGTAGAAACAGAAGCATAAGATCAAGTGATGGGTTAAAACGCCAATGCTATGATCCTTAATGTAATTCTCCCTTTGATTGTTTTCACTTGAAAGAATGCCTTTCCTCTCTATTGTCGAGCACTACCTGCTGTCAGTTGGAGAGGGAGTTAAGTTGAGCAACTTGTCAAAAACTTTCTAAGCTCCCTTCATATGGTTCACAGAAACAGAGCTGGATTTTCATTTCTTCTCTCATTCAACAGGAGTCCCTTTCATGTTTGAAAATTGAAAACGCGTGTTTTTCTGTGTGGAGCGAGGATGTGTGTGCCCTGTGGCACACCTGTTTCTAATTTCCTGACTTGAAAGCAGAACCCATCAAAAGGAGCAGAAAAACAATTTCTTTCTGACACGCTGCTTCGTGTTCCTTACCGGACTGAAGGCCTTCGTGGCTTTGCCATCTTAGTTCCTTCTTTAGAAGGTTCTTGTTAGAGGCAGAGTTCACTGAATACAAGCATTGCCTTTTATAGCACAGGGCTGTTCCGGGCATTATTTTGTTGTGGTGGTTCTTTTCAGCCCAGGAAATTTACTTGAAATAAGATTAAAAAAAAACACATAGAAAAGTCTTAAAATATTTAAATGTAAGATTTAGCTGGGCAGCCTATGTTGAAAGAGTGTATGGAAGCTGATCAGTGAGCCCATTGGCCAGGACTAGGGTTTAGTTGAGCATATGAATGTTTAAATTCCAGAGCACTGTTTAACATAAATCAAATATTTCCAATGCATTACTTCAGATTTGTGTGTACTTTAAAGTCTTGCCAGCTTAAATGACTGTGAGACACAATATGTTGACTTGGAGATTTGTAAATTGATAATTTGTTGCTACGAAAGTTGTACATGGTATAACTCATCACTTTCCGAAGGTGCACAGTATATATGATGTTGGCAAGCTTTTATGAAAAAAAACCGGTGCCCAGGAAATTCAGGGCTTTAGCTCTCAGTGCCTGAAGTGTGGATCTTCAGTTCCTATCACAATTCCCTGGCCATTTGCTATATAAGGGGCATGTTCTTTATAACCAAACTTTGGTTTTGGCCTCCTACTTTTGAGAGTTATTTGGGATAATAATCTTAGTGGAATATGTTCAGAAACAGTTTCTCAGGCTATTTTTTTTAAACATATACTTTTCTCTCACACTTTAGTATGTCAGAATCACCTGTTAAAATGTAGATCATGAGCCAGTGAATCTGGGAGGAGGCTGGGGTTCTGCATTTTTCAAAGCTCCCAGGAGGTTCCAGTGCTGCTGTTTTATAGATCACACTTTAAGTAGCAGGACATTTCCATGGACAAAGTGGTCTGTCCTCAGCTGTGCCTTGCCTATAACACTCAGTCCATACAATTTACCAGTCTCTTCTGTCATTGTGTTTTGGTGAATCTGAAGCTAAGGAGATCTGGCATATATCCTTGACCCTAGATATCCCTGAGAGCATTAACAGATATGTTAATAAGTGACCACATGGGCCAGCATGGATAGGGACCACTGGATTATTGTGCTAGCAGAAAATATATTTATGTTTCCAGACTCTTCAGGACACACTTAGCTATCATACACATTAGCCAAGGTTCTTGTTGCAAACAGAAGTGGGTAAAACAAACTGTTAACTCCAAAAGGTGCTGATAGAGGGGTTAGAAAGACATTATATTGAATCAAATATTTTATTTTAACCAGCTCCGTCCATGGTGGCTGGTTAATCTGGGCAAAAAGATTTATTGGTGAATTGTGGAGAAAAAGTGGAGGCATGTAAATATAAGATGTAGAATTTCAGTTTGCATTTTTATTAACTTGTTACTGACTACATGTCATGGTTCTCATTAGTGAATCACAGCACAATCTAGCCTACAGTGTAACACGCCATGACCAAAGGATACCTTACATTTTTTTTAGTTTTTTTTCTTTATTGAATAAGATATTACAAATGTGTCCTTTATTTTAGAATGTTTTGTTCATATCATGAAAATTTATTTGTATTTGTCTTTGATGAAAAAAATTTTTAACGCACAGGCGAATAAAAAGAAAGCATGGTTAGCCATTAAAAAAAATCTGAATTAGCCATCAAAGAATTAGAGACTTCATTAAAATTCCACAGTGGTATTTTAGGTCTACACATACCCACATTGGATGGGAGAGCAGGTGCATTCTGGGGTAGGTCATGGGCTTGGGACTCAGACTTGCGTTTGAATCATAATGGAGGGAGCAGGTTGAATGGGTATGTCCACCTGTCCCAGGACTAGGACAGCTTTCTTTATGGAGGGAGACATACAGATATGCTAATTATCATTGATGTTATCACTTCGTACCATTGTATCTCCTGTTAGTTGGGACTAAGTGTTGTATGTTTTGTAATGCTGTGGAATTCTGTTTCCTCCATCTCTTTCTCTATAGTCTAGCTCTGAATGAGAATGTTTTCCTGATTCTTCATAATTTCCTGGTAAATTATATGTGTTATAATTCATTTTAGTCATTGTTTACTAATATTGCTGATAAAATAATTAGCTCCTGATTGAATTCCACTGTGAAAATGTGGTGGTTTCTTCTCAGAACTATAAAAGACTGTGTGGCCCCTATAGCTAAAATAGCTAATAAAATTCATGTCAGAGGATAATAAGGATTTAAGATTTATTGAGCATTTGTTTCATCCAAGTTCTTTCTTATCTTTAAAATTTAGATATACTTCTGCTTTTCCTGTTAAACTTTGTCATGCTAAAGTAAATTTAGTGGAATATAGAAATACTAGAGGCCCAGTGCACGAAATTTGTGCACTGGACGCCTGGCCTGTGTCCTCTTGCAGTCTGGGACTCCTCGTTCCTTACCACATGCCTGCTCACTGCTTCTTACTGCTCAGCTCGCTGCTTCTTAGCGCTACCACAGAGGTGGGAGAGGCTCCTGCCACTGCTGCTGCCCTCGCCATCCGTGAGCCTGGCTTATGGCTGAGTGGTGCGCCCGCTGTGCAAGCACACTGACCATCAGGGGGAAACTCCTGCGTTGAGCGTCTGCCCCCTGGTGGTCAGTGCACATCATAGTGACCAGTCATTCTGGTCATTCTGCCCTAACGGTCACTTAGGCTTTTTTTTAATTAAATATATTTTATTGATTTTTTTACAGAGAGGAAGGGAAAGGGATAGAGAGTTAGAAACATCCATCAGCTGCCTCCTGCACATGCTGTACTGGGGATATGCCCGCAACCAAGGTACATGCCCTTGAGTCTGCAGGCTGACGCTCTATCTACCGAGCCAAACTGGTTAGGGTGCTTAGGCTTTTATTATATAAACTAGTAGCCCATGCACAAGTAGCTTGCTGTCACTTGCCTCAGCTGACCACCCGCCCACTGCCTGCTTGTAACTTGCTGCCGTGCCCTCCTGTAGCTCTCCACCACTTGTAGATTGGTCGTGATGTTATGGTGTAATGGATAATTAGCATATTTCTCTCTTATTATATAGGGTAATTTTCTCAATGGAAATGTTTTTCAAATACTTGTCTTACACATCTTCATTTGTGTGATTTGTCTTATCTGCTTTGATTTCATTTTACATCTTAGTAGTACTTCTTTTTTGTAGCTTTTCACATCAGAATTGTAACTCTGCATATTTTGATGCATCATCAAACAGATTCTGGTTACTTGTTCTGCATTGGTAAACCAGAGCTAGTGCTCCTGCTTGTTTAAGAGCTTTAGATATTTGTGCTGGAGGCTCTGTTCTATGGGAGATAAGGGTGGTTTTGTTGTCAGTGAGAACAGCACCAAATGTTAGACACATGGAGTCAGTAATCTCGGTACTTGAGTTCTGGATAAGAAAGAATTCAGAGCCAAGACTCAAACTATAGAAAGTCATAAAGGTAGAAGAAATGGCTCAAAAAACAAGTTACAGAGACAAAAGAAACGCTCTTGGAGCTTAGGAGAAAGGTAAAATATGCCTGCGTTTGGGGGGAAGAGGAGAGGGAGGGGAAAGGTGTAAGTGTGCTCCCAAGAAGGAGGGCTTTTAAGGGTGGGGATTTTAAGAGAGGCCCTAGGGGAGGATCTCAATAGAACATTGATCAGCTTTCCAGGTGTGTCCTTTCAGAGTCGTGGTCTCTACTGATTGGTTGGCACCAGGCAGGGGGTCATTAGTCAATGCAGATGATCCTGATGTCAGCCATGGCAGCACTTGTCAGGTTTTGCTGCTTTTGTGGTCCTGGAGTTGAAACACAATGGAGGCCTAGATGTATTTGATGTGGGTCAGAACCTCATTTCCCTGGGGGCTAATGCTTAAGGGCTATTCTCAAGCTCTTGTTTGTTCCCCTCTAAAGGGGTCTAGCCTGCATGACTCGCAACATGTCAGGGGAGCGTCCAAGTCACATGACCAGCAAATGCGGGGGGAGGAAGGGTTATCCTGGGGTGAGGTTCTCATTTTCCCAGTTCTGCCCATTGCTAGGCACCTGGGGCTTTCCACACTTGTGACCTTCTGTACCTGGCCCATCGTCCTTGCTCTGCTTATGTCTGTCCAACTGCCTACCACAGTTTAATTTTAGTTTAGTTTTAATGAAATCCATTATAGTTTTCACACATTTCTATTACTGAAGTAATTAGAATGCTTCGGGCTGCAGATAACAGAAATCACAACTCAAACTGACTTCAAGAATAAGGAATGATATGATTTCATATGAGGAAGTTCAGAGGTTGGTGGATTCCAGGATTGGCTGGTTTAGGGGCTCCTCTGATGACATAAGGATCTAGGTCTCCACGTTTCTCATATGCTCTGTTGTCATCATTTGAGACCTCTTCCTCAGGCTGGTGGCAGAATGACTTCTGCACTGATAAAAAAACAACAACAAAAGAAACCCGAAAAAACACACACTCATCACATAAACATCTAGAGCAGTGGTTCTCAACCTTCCTAATGCCATAACCCTTTAATACAGTTCCTCATGTTGTGGTGACCCCCAACCATAAAATTATTTTCGTTGCTACTTCATAACTGTAATTTTGCTCCTGTTATGAATCGTAATGTAAATATCTGATATGTAGGATGTATTTTCATTGTTACAAATTGAATATAATTAAAGCATAATGATTAATCACAAAGACAATATGTAATTATATATGTGTTTTCCGATGGTCTTAGGCGACCCCTGTGAAAGGGTCGTTCGACCCCCAAAGGGGTCGCGTCCCACAGGTTGAGAACTGCTGATCTACAGAGATTTTTAAAAAAATCTTTTTGTAGCTCTTTTCTAGGTGTGAGGAACACTTTCTTCAGAAGCTCCCAGTAGATTTTTCATATTTTATTGATTGGCTCATGTTGGGTCACATGCCCATTCATGAGCTAATCACTGAAAAGGGAAATTAACCATGAATTAATCATGGGCATATGCCATGCCTGTGGGTCAGATACATGACTGTGGGTGTGGAGAGTAGAAAGCAGAACAGACTCTGGATTCTATTGGCTATGAGAAGGAAATAGATATGCAGGTAATCACCAGTATCCTACTAAACTTGACATTTGCCATCATTTTGTGATCGTAAGTATGACACAGCTATCATTTGTTGAGCATTTGCTGGGTCAGAAACTGTGCTAGGTACTTTTTACAGAGTGATTCTCATTTTCAAACAAGAAATCTAAGGTTTAGTCCAGCTAGTGTGGCTCAGTGGTTGAGCATTGACCCATGAACCAAGAGGTTGCTGGTTCGATTCCCAGTCAGGGCACATGTCCAGGTTGTGAACTTGATCCTCAGTGAGGGGCCTGCAGGAGGCAGCCGAATGATGTTTCTATCTATCTCTCTATCCTTCTCCCTTCCTCTATAAAATCAATAAAAACATATTTAAAAGAAAAAAGAAATCTGCAGTTTAGAAAGGTCAAACAGTGTCCGAATGCCTAAAGAACTTAAAGAATCTTCACTCAAGGATAGTGGAGAAATGTGAAAAAGATGGGCCAAATTGAAATGTAATTACCCATTGTTCTACTAAAAATGTTATAGGTTAGGGATTTAGAGAGTTAAAAAATGTTTAGTTGTCCTTTAAATTTGTCCTTACTAAAGCCGTGCCCCTTGCCATTATTTTTGGCTAACAGAGCTGGCTGTGGAAAATGGATGTTTTATTTTGAAAAATCAAATGCACTAGATTAACCACCGCCCCCCCCCCCCCAAAAAAAAAAAAAACACCAAAAAAGCGCCACCGCAAAGTTTGTTTATATCTTCATTTCACTCAAATTGAATAGATGAAATGGGATCTGGCCTTTTTCGTATTGTTTATGTTCTGCGTTGCTTCTTGGTTCTAGGGCAGGATTCCTGGTTCTGTTTGAATTTATTTTCCTCTCAAGTATCATTTGCAAGATTATTATGGAAATTAATAAAGAGAAAGTATTTCTATTCAGAAAGCATTGTGATTGCGTTAATATGACATAAAACAATATTTTATTAGTATTATAAAATACCTTTTAAACATGAGTTTCCTTAACCTCATGTACTTTTTTTTCTTTATTGATTAAGGTATTACATATGTGTCCTTATCCCCCCATGGCCCCACAATCCCCCACTCATGCCCTCACCCCCCTGGTGTCTGTGTCCATTGGTTAGGCTTATATGCATGCATACAAGTTCTTTGGTTGATCTCTTCCCCTTACCCCCACCCGCCCCTACCTTCCCTCTGAGGTTTGACGGTCTGATCGTTGCTTCTCTGTCTCTGGATCTGTTTTTGTTCATCAGTTTATGTTGTTCATTATATTCCACAAATGAGTGAGATCATGTGATATTTATCTTTCTTTGACTGGCTTATTTCACTTAGCATGATGCTCTCCAGTTCCATCCACGCTTTTGCAAATGGTACGAATTCCTTTTTTACAGCAGCGTAGTATTCCATTGTGTAGATGTACCACAGTCTTTTAATCCACTCATCTGCTTATAGTCACTTAGGCTGTTTCCAAATCTTAGCTATGGTGAATTGTGCCACTATGAACATAGGGGTGCATATATGCTTTCTGATTGGTGTTTCTAGTTTCTTGGGATATATTCCTAGAAGTAGGATCACTGGGTCAAATGGGAGTTCCATTTTTAGTTTTTTGAGGAAACTCCATACTATTCTCTACAGTGGCTGCACCAGTCTGCATTCCCACCAGCAGTGCACGAGGGTTCCTTTTTCTTTGCATCCTCACCAGCACTTGTCATTTGTTGATGTGTTGATGTGTTGATGATAGCTGTTCTGACAGGTGTGTGTACTTTTGTTTTTAAGTCTAGAGGGAAAGAAGGCAATTTATGTAAATAAATGCTGTAATATTTAAAATGAAGGGTCATTTAAGGGTCTCCAGCCTCATCTCTTTTACTATAAGGGCAAAGTTAGATGCTTGATGTGTTTCATTTATGTGTAACAAAATGGCATATGTAAATAAAGTACATGAAATCAAAGTGACTAAAGTAGTTTTTGCTCAATGAAACTGTTACAGATAGTCCTCAGGTTACAGCGGACTCCATGTATGTCGTTTTGTGGTTACGTCATCATCTCCCATCTCCTCTAATAAAGAGGGAATATGCTAATTGACCCTTATACTGTCACAAAGATGGTGGCACCCATAGCCAATAAGGAGGGAATATGCTAATTGACTTCCCCGCCCTCAAAGATGGTAGCACCCACAGCCAATAAGGAAGGAATATGCTAATTGACTGCCCCACCCTCAAAGATGTTCGCCCCCACAGCCAATAAGGAGGGAATATGCTAATTGACTGCCCCACCCTCAAATATGGTGGTGTCCACAGCCACAAGATGGCTGGCAGGGGGAGGCAGTTGTGGGCGATCAGGCCAGCAGGGGAGGGCAGTTGGGGGCGACTGGCCTGCAGGGGAGGGCAGTTGGGGGGGGGGGGACCAGGCCTGCAGGGGAGGGCAATTAGTGGCAACCGGGCCAACAGGGGAGGGCAGTTAGGGGTGACTGGGCCAGCAGGGGAAGGCGGTTGGGTGGGACCAGGCCTGCAGGGGAGGGCAGTTAGGGGCAACCGGGCCGGCAGGGGAGGCCAGTTGGCGGCGACCGGGTCATCAGGGGAGGGCAGTCTGGGGCGACTAGGCCAGCAGAGGAGGGCAGTTTGGGGTGATAGGGTCAGCAGGGGAGCAGTTAGGCATTGGTCAGTCTGGCGGGGGAATTGTTAGGGGGCGATCAGGCTGGCAGGCAGAAGTGGTTAGGGGCAATCAGGCAGGCAGGCAAGTGGTTGGGAGCCAGCAGTCTCAGATTGTGAGAGGGATCCCAGATTGGAGAGGGTGCAGGCTGGGCTGAGGGACCACCCCCCCCCCCCCCAGTGCACAAATTTCATGCAGTGGGCCTCTAGTCTATTTATAAAAAAAAAAAAGTTCTGTCATTTCGACGTATATACATATGTGCTTTATGTTTTTCATTATTTATTTACCACAAGTAAAGGTCAGGAATTGTTATCTTTCTTTTAATTTTTTTTTACTGTTTCACTTCATTACTGCTGTTTATGTGCTCCATGTGAGTGACATAGGTGCTTATGTAGGTGGGTTCCTACTTACGGCAAAAATCGTTACGTCGTGCTGTAAGAACGGATCTCCAACGTAACCCGAGGACCTACTGTATATAAATAGCATCATTATGGATGTATGTGCACACACATGCACTCATGGATAGATAGAAAGGGATTATGTAGAGGACTGAGGAATGATGTTATATCCTCTGATGGATAGCTTCTGATTTTTGTTTTCAGCCATTATATTGCAACATATTAAGTGCTTAATTAGGTGAAGTTACTCAATCTAAACTGTTTAACAAATCACCCCCAACTTTATGGCTTAGAAGGACAACTACTTTCTTATCTTTTAGGATTATGTATGTTAACTGCTTCTCAAGTGGACAGTTTTGTTGTTGTTGCCTCTTATGCTTGGGGATTCTCATGTGACTAAAGTCAGATAGTGGCCTAACTAGATGTCCATGATGGCTTTTTCACATGGCTGGTGCCTTGTTGGGGATAATCAGAATGTTGGGCTCAGCTGGCATGCTTTGGCCTTGCTTTCTTTCCACATAATATCAGGGCTTCTCCTGATATTAAAATGTGGCCTTGCCAGCAAGGTAGTTTGACTTCTCACCAGGTAGCTCAGGACTTTGAAAGTACAAAAGCTAAAGCTGTCAGCCTTCTTAGGGCTTAGGCCTAAGATTGGCATTATGTTTGTTAAAGTGAATCCAAGGTCTAATCTAGATTTACTGTAGGAGGAGATCACGTAAGGGCATGAGTACTGGGAAGCTTTATTCACTGGGGGCCTATAATAACTACTGCAGCAACACATTTTTGGAGTAACCATTAGCCCAGTGAGAATCTGAAAACTATGGATTCTCTTCTTAGAGCCAGGCACAGTTACCTGCATGAATGTATACATAATTCTAGTAAAATTCCATGGGACTTTTAGTCATGGAATGTCCCACTTAAGTACTCCTGGTTTAATTCATAAAGTTTAGGAATTTACTAATGTAATAGTGAAACTGTAACCCACCCCATCATTCTTTTGACATTGTACATGGTAAATGCTAAATCTAATATGTAGCTTGTAGCTAAACAGCATGTTTGTATAAGAATCCTAGGAACTAACTTCAGAAGATATAGACTCAGTCATCCCAGCTCTGGGAGCTTTGCTGTCCTTCAGCCATAGAAGCAGGATGACATTAAACCAGGATGATGTACACCAGACCATCACTTGACCAGTTTTGAGGTCCTTATTATTGGCATGGACTGTGCTGGCATGCATGTAGAGAACTTTTGAGCCCCCTCCCCTTGATTTCTTTGTTCTGCTTTTCTTCTCCATCATTATAAAAATCTCTGCCTGCACTGAGAGGTGGAGATGGGTTTTGTGACAAGAGTTCTTCATATTCTCAGGTGATTGGCACTTGAACAAACCTCTTTCCTTATTCACCAGCATCTGTCTTATGAGTTTGATTTTTGTGGCAGCAGGCAGCCAAACTTGGGTTCTGGTACTCTAACTCCTAAGTTAGTGATTTAAATAGTAATTTTATTACTTTAAAATATTTGCATAAAATTCTATTCAGTGGTTATTTTAGTTACTTAGAATGACCATTGAGTTGTTTATTGATTTTTGTTTTATTATTTATTTATTTATTTATTTAATATTTATTTATTTGTTTATTTTTGCTGTTCTAATAACAGTGATTTTCTTATACATAGCTTTTGTCTATTTGTCTATTTCCTTAACATAAATTTCTGGAAATATACTTGATGACTCAAAAGGAATGGATATTTTTAAGGATTTTGATAGATCAAATTGCCTGGTTATATATTTTTTCTTGTTAATAACTAAGTATTCTAAAATTGAATTATTGTATTCATATACAAAGGTATTATATATGTAAGTTATGAAAATAAAAGTAAAATTAAATCCCTTAAACTTATCATCAGCTTAACATAAACATTAATAATGGTATTATATACTCATACTCTTTCCCAAACTCCTGCTGCTCCTCCAGAGATAACCACTGTCCTACATTTTGTGTATCATTTCCTTACTTAAAAAAAATGTTTAATCACATATGTATGCATCCTAAACAACATATTTTTTTAATGATTTTTATTGAGCTATAGGAGCCTGGTATCATATGGTATATAGTTCTCTGTGACTTGCTTCTTTCCCTAAATATTATGTTTTCATAGTATTTGTCCATATAGTTCTCTAACTCTAGTGTACTTATTTTAACTTTTGTATAATACTCTGTGTGTCTACATCCCAGAATTCTATGATTTCTCCTGCATTTATTAGCTGTAATTCTTCTAAAAAAAACCGTTTTTCTTGTCATCTCAAGCCTTTTAATTTATACCTCAATTTTCAAAATAAGATGATACTTAGACAATTTCCTAATATACTCAATTAGGGTTTATTTATTTATTTTAAATCTACATTTATTTATTCGTTCATGAGAAATTGTCAACTTATGGATTTGTATACTAGTATATTTGATGTGTTTCAGCTTATTGCATCCATTATTACTCTCCCCTCCAACCTCGGAATATAGAAATTCTTAACACTTGGAAGTATTCTAAATACAGCTCTATTTTTAGATGTTATTAGATATATCCACATTTAGGATGGTTATATCTTCTTGACAGATTGATACTTCTTCATTATAAAATATCTTCTTTTATTTCTAGATAATCCTCTTTGTTTTGACATTTACTTTGTTTAGCATTAATATAATTACATCAGCTTTCTTATGCTTAGTGCTAGTCAAATTCTCCACTCATTTGACTTTTGGCGTACCTTGCCATTATATTTAAAGTCTTTTTCTTATAAACAAACTGGGATTTTTAAAAACTCCACATTGATAATCTGATCCTTTTAAAATGGAGTGTTTAGTTCATTTATGTTTAATATAATTGTTGACATATAATTGTATTAAATCTGCCCATTGTGCTTTTTGTTTTCTATTTGTTCTTTCTTTGTTCCTCTGTTCTTTTCCTGTTTTCCTTTGGGTTGAGTTTTTTTGTTTTTTTGTTTTTTTAGTATTTTAATTTTTTCCTCTATTAATATTTTGTCATACTTCTGTGTATTATGTTTTTTGGGTTGCTCTAGAGATTACAGTGTGCACCATTAATTTACCATTGTTTATTTTAAAGTAATAATATATCACTTTATAAACTATGTAAGAACCTTTTGACAGTGTAAATCCATTATTTCTTTCCCACCCTTTGAGCTCTTGGCATATATTTTAAAGTCCATGTTATATTATAGATCCCACAACACATCATCATTGTTATTTTTGCTTTAATGACTTAATTATCTTTTAAAGACACACACACACACACACACACACACACACACACACACAAGTGCACACACTTAATGGCTTTTACAATTTTTAAAATTCTTTTTACATAATCAGTTCTTCTTTCTAGTACTTTTTACTCCTACTACCAGGCTTCTTCTGGTATTGTGTTCCTTTAGCCTAAAGAATGCCCTTTGTTATTTTATACTGCAGATCCGCTGGCGAAGAATTTTCTCCTCCCCTTTGACTTCTCCCTTTTCTCCCCCTCTCCCTACTTTCTTTCCTTCACAGCCTGGCTGCCAGCTTACTGTGAAGTTTGCTATGTGGGTTTTAGCCCCCAACCTCATCTCTCTCCACCTCTAAGATCTTCCTCCATCTTGCTGCTCTGCCCTCATGTTTTGAAGGACTGCTGCAGTGCACTTAGGAAAGACCCATGTGCTTCTGAGGAATTTCTCTTAGCTCTTCTGCCTGTCTCCCCTTGTCTGGCGGCTACTGCCTTGCACTGGGTGACAGCTCTGTGCACCCAGGTTGGTCGGGGAGGCTCTCTTTTGGCTTTCTTTTCGTTCCCAGCCTTCAACATGCTGCTGCTTTGCACTTACGGAAAACCTGTGTGGTTGACGGTGTGGATGTTGTTAACTCCAGGTCTTTGGAGCTCTTGGTGAAGACCTACAGGGAAAGAGTCAGTGTGTGGAATCAGATTTTCTCTGTTTATGGTGTTTCTCTGGATTAGAATTCCTTATGCTAGCCCATATGTGGTCATTTAAAGTTGGTTAGAGTTCAACTAGTGTCTCCTTAGCCTCATCTGTAGCATTTCTCTTTTTTCTCACTGCTTCCTGGAGAATAAACGTGCCATTGACCTCTTCTCTCGTGGGAAAAGCCTGTCCCTTTTGGAAATTTAGTTCATTGAAATATCTTTGCATCGTCACCTCTCTGAGTTTTGGAAAAAAAAAAATCAATGTTGTAGCTTATCTGGCTTGCTGCTGTTGTTAGGGTGGGTGTGATGGACTTTTGCAAATTTCTCTATCCTACACTAAGAGTGGAAATCCAAGGGATCAGTTTTGGTGGCTTGAAAGACACAGTAAAGAGTTTGGAACCATTATTCTTTTTGCTGGTAATATGTTTTCATCTTTTGTCAATGAAAGCCCCTTTAAGTTGGCTTCTGTGGTCCTTGACATGGCTATCTTTGATAGTGTCTTTGTTTTAAGGTAGAACAAGATGTCTCAGACTCCTCTTGGATACTTCTTTAGCCAGACCCAGAACCAGCCATTTCTCTAATTTCTTTTTAACCAATAATGGTATGGTTCTAACATGTAATACTAGTATATGTGCTGCTGAAGTAAGCACCATGATAATCTAATTTCATTATTTTCACCAAAACTTTCATGTTAGCCTCTAGGTCAGGGGTGGGCAAACTTTTTGACTCGAGGACCACAATGGGTTCTTAAACTGGACTAGAGGGCCGGAACAAAAGCATGGATGGAGTGTTTGTGTGAACTAATATAAATTCAAAGTAAACATCATTACATAAAAGGGTACGGTCTTTTTTTTTTTTTAGTTTTATTCATTTCAAACGGGCCGGATACGGCCCGCGGGCTGTAGTTTGCCCACGGCTGCTCTAGGTAATGATAGTGTCACTGTTGCCTTTGTCACATAGAATTCATGGTCCGCGCAGTATTTTTATTGGAAATCAAAATGAAAATTTAGCATACTTGTTTATAACCATATGCTTATAGATTTTTAAATAAAATAATAGCTGGGTGGGTTGTTAATTTGGGGTTTGTGGGTCCAGTGGAATCTACACATGGATTTTCTGTAAATTTCTTGAACCATTTAATTTTAGGCAAAGATATAACTTTCTTTCTCTTGACCTAGGACAGTGATGGCAAACCTATGACCTGCGTGTCAGGGGTAACACGCGAACTCATTTTTTCGGTTGATTTTTCTTTGTTAAATGGCATTTAAATATATAAAATAAATATCAAAAATATAAGTCTTCGTTTTACTATGGTTGCAAATATCAAAACATTTCTATATGTGGCACGGCACCAGAGTTAAGTTAGGGTTTTTCAAAATGCTGACACGCCGAGCTCAAAAGGTTCGCCATCACTGACCTAGGAGAAATTAGGAAGCGTGATCTTAGTAACTTTGAATAAAATTGTAAATAAATTTCTTGGCTAAAGTAAAAGGTTTAAAAAGTAATATAAGTGATTGTATTTCATTCTCTTACTAGCATTATTAATATAATGTCAAACGAAAAATGCTAAATTTTATATTGCCTATTTGCATTTTGCTACACTGTCTCATTTGAAGTGGCTTACCTGTTTTGCTTTTCCATTTTATCTGCTTATATGATAGTTCTACTAGTTGTGGTAAGATAGCTTGGGGCTATTTCTTCATTGTTTTTCCTTAAATTCTACTCAGATCTAGATAAATGAATATGATTATCATCCCTCCTCCCCCCTTCAGAACTCTTGTGTCTTTCTTCACTCTCAGAACCACCCATGACACTGTGTTGAATAGAGAAAGGAATAAGCAGTGACTGGTGAGCAGATTTAAAGCTTTTCCCCATCATGCTTCATGAAACCTCTAAATACTGAGTGTTGTTTTTAAACTCTTTGAGTACAGCTTTAAAACTGATGAAATGATTTATATTGTCTCTCCTTTGTGTAGAGGAATTTATTGAGAAATAACATCAACTCAGACTTCCTTTGTCAGTTTTTAAAGAGGCCCTGGACATTTGAATCACCCTTATAAATCACTTCTAAATTTTGTCATTAAGAAAGTTATTAATTAATGTTTAATATGGCTTGCTTAGTAGTTATAGGTTAAATTTCTGGTATAGCATAACTGTTTTGTTTATGTCCTTTCTGCTTGTGGGCTTTACACTACCTATATAATCACTATGTATACTGAGATATCTATTTACATTACATTACATCTACATTATTGTTGATGTTTATTACTTCATCCTGGCTTTTTTTTTTTAACCATCACCCAAGGATATGTTTTTTTACTTAGAGAAAGAAAGGAGAGGAGGGAGAGACAGAAAGAGAGAGAGAGAGAGAGAGAGAGAGAGAGAGAGAGAGAGAGGTGAGAGACACATCAACTGGTTGCCTCCTGTATATGCCCCGACCAGGTTTCTAGCCTGCAACCCAGGTGTGTACCCTGACCAGGAATTGAACCTACAACTTTTTTTTTTTTTTTGCATGGAATGATACTCCAACCAACTGAACCACTCAGCCAGGGCTATCTTGTTTTTTTTTGTTGTTTTTTTTGTTTGTTTGTTTGTTTTTTACTCATAAAGTGCATATTGTGGCCTCGCTGCAAAATGAAATCTCTAATTTTAACATTCCTTTGAGACCTGCTTAGTGACTAACTGTTTCTAAGATGTTATAGTTAAACTAGAGGCCCGGAGCACGAATTCGTGCACCAGTGGAGTCCTTGACCTGGCCTGCAGGATCGGGCCAAAACCAGCTCTCTGACATTCCCTGAGGGGCCCCGGATTGTGAGAGGGCACAGGCCAGGCCTAGGGACCCCACCGGTCCACAATTGGGGCAGGGGAGGGACGTGGGAGGTTGGCCAGCTGGGGAGGGACCACAGGAGGGCTCCATGCCCGGCCCGTCTTGTCTTGCTCAGTCCCAATTGGCAGGACCCCAGCAGCAAGCTAACCTACCAGTTGGAGCATCTGCCCCCTGGTGGTCAGTGCACGTCATAGCGACTGGTCAACTGTCTGCCCCCTGGTGGTCAGTGCACGTCATAGCGAGCGGTTGAGTGGCCTTAGCATATCATTAGCATATTATGCTTTGATTGGTTGAACAGACGACTGGACACAGCATTATCAGGCTTTTATTATATAGGATATGGGGGCTATCTACAGTCCCAAATATTGATATTAGAATTCAATGCAGTACTTATTTGCAGGCAATTATTATTTTGATCTTGTCCATGGATTCAGGTGTTAGAGGCTTTTGAGTTTTCGTTGCCTGTATCTTCTTTATTTGTATATTGACATTAGCCTGATTTCTGCAGTGGTGGACATCATGGAGCAGACATGTTACTTGGAGGTACAAGACTTGGATCTTGGAATCTTAGCTCTTCCAATTCACTTTTCTTGCCTGTCAAATCAGGATGATGATGCTTTCATACATGTTAATCTAATGTCTTAATGATATGATATTTGTGAAAGCCCCGGATATATAGTAGTTGATCAATTAATGGTGACTCAGTGAGTCAATGATCTTTTCTCTTTCCCCTTAAAAAATAAAGTCTTCTGTAGTTGAATGTAATCTAAGTATATTATTTCATTAATTAACAGCTTTTTAAAAGGGATTTCTCATACGTATTCTGTCCATTGCAAGTCTCTTAACTAAATTTTAACCAAAATGTTATTGAAGTTCTAAAAAGTACTTTCAGTTATCAAATTATGTCCTCTTGAGGAATTTAAAGCCATTTAAACTGTTATTTATTTTTCCTAGTGAGGAATTTAAAGCCATTTAAACTAAATAGTTTATTTTTTTCCAGTGAGGAAACTGAGGCACACAGATCTTAGGTGACTCATTTTCGGTCCACTGGAGATGCTTCCCTATCTGTGGTTGCTCTCTCCAATGGAACAGGAATCCAGGTAGAGGTTCGAGAGCATCGACTGGATATTACACAGGCTGCTTCTTTCATGGCCTCTGCCCTAATGAAGTTCTCAAGTGTAGATAAGTCTAATGCTCATAGATGTAGTATGCATTCCAGACAAATGCAATGGTAGTGATAGAATTTTAGGGCTCCATCATAGCTAACAACACCACTTCTACTGTGGGTGGTTGCCTCTGATTTTTTTTTTTTCCCATGCTGGGACCATTTGTCCCTGGTGTCCTAATTAGAATGTTATAATTTAGCTAACTAAATTGAGCAGAAAGCAAGATTCTCTTTCATCATCTGTATTTACACTCAAAGTGAATATTGAATCAATTCCTACATTGAGATGTGACTTTGACAAAAGGCAAGAGAAAGGACTGGCTCAAGCTTTGGGAGGGGACAGCTCTGTGTTCTTAACCACAGACCCTCTGATATGACAGATTGGATAAAGGATTTTCACTACTCTTTTTTTTTTTAAGCTTTTTTTTTGTTTTAGTTCTTTTGAAATAGGTTTTAATCTATGAAAGTATTTGCACATTTACAAAACTGGAACTCTTCCCATTTACGCAGTTACTTCTTGTTCAGATAGTTGAATCTTGTGATTTAGTTATAACTTCGCAATAAAATTGATAACAATAATAACTAATAAATATCAAACATTTAGTATATGTAGAATATGCCTACCACTGTGTTCTAGAGGAGATATTTTCCTATGTTTAGTTGTAACTGTTCTAATATATTTGTCCACATTATAAATAATTATGAAATGCTAAGTTTGCAAGAGGAACTCTCTAGGAGATAATTGTAAAATTGGTTTTTCTTTCGTCTATATATTATTTAACGAAAAATTGGAAAGGCCTGAGTTGTTTTTGATAGATTATTATACATATCCAAAGGGGTTGTGGATTAGAGAGAACTGAATATTGGGGAAACACTAAATGTGTGTTGGCGACTATAACCTTTGGACTTGACCAGATTAAACATCTTCACTACTTATTCCACCTCTTTATAAAGCTCCTTATGTTGTCTCCTTGTATATAATAGGTTCCAGGTGTGATAACCATGGGGACACTGTGAGCACTGAAATCATGTGTGCTCCATCACTTTTCAGGCAGCCCTTTCTTTAATTTCACAAGACAGGCTTGAAAACCAGAAGTAACCCAACTCCAAAATTGGCAGTAAGTCCTCCGACAGGGAAAAGGTGACGTACTGTGTCATAAATTCCTTTGTTGAAAAAGAGATGTTGCAATACTGGAAACTGAAGTACCAAATGTTTCCTTTTAAATTTGGAAAGGCCTTTCTTCATTACTTATCTGTCCCTGTGGACTTCTAACAGGGGATGTGTTGAAAGATTTTTCAGATGCCCACTAGCCGCAGCGAGAGTGAATGGCAGCATTTATAAGATGACATAAATACTTCAAAATCATCAGTGATCCTTGGAGATGTGTGGTGTGCCAGTGGTGCTGAATGTGAGCTTTTGTTGCTGCTGATCCTGTGTTCTTGTTGTACGCAGGCTGCCTGGGAATGTGGGTTATGTCTCTCCTGTGAGTGCAACTTCGCTTTGCCCCTCTGGGGGCTCTTTGTATCAGAACTGAGGTTAGTGTGGTTTAGAAGAAATAAAATCTCCCAAAGGAGGGAAAGATCTGGGAGTTTAGGAGTTGTACTTAAAAATCCTAATCTCATTTTCTTGTGTATAATAGGCTCCAGGTTTGATTACCATGGGGACACTGTGAAGACTCAACTCATGTGTGTTCACGGAGGAATTATATCAAAATCCTCTACCATTTAAATACTACCTTAAAACCCTACATGTAGACACTACATTAAAAACTTGATATTAGGGGCCTTTTAATTTCCATTTTGTAATCATTTGGCTCATAGCACCACTGCTGCCACCACAAAAATGAGACAAAAATAAAAGATTAAAATTTATCTTGAAATGCAATGAAACTCTATGTTTAATGTCAGCCAAGAGTTGGTAAATTTTCGTGTTTCTCGATCCTCATTCCAAACACTTTTTAGTTTGTTAGTTACCTTTTGGGACTAAAACATGATTTGACAATATGATTTTATTGGGTTGTTACATTACCTACTTTTCATTATCCTAATTTGAAGGATACATTTGTTACTAGAGCTGAAATAAAAATACTAAGTGTATGATTAAGGTCAGATGAAATATAACATTTGTAACATTAGTTCACGTTCACTCTTACCAACTCATGACCTCAGATATGGGGAAGTGACATGTGTTGACCAAACCCCATCATGGGAGACCTCCCTTTCTCGTTGCTGTCTTGCCTGAAGAGAAAGTATTGTGAATATAGAAGTGTAACATTGAAGTCAGACAACAAACCTATTGAGGAAAAAATAGATTTTTATTATAGAAGTTGGTTAAAAAACTGGAAATTTTGTCCATCGTCTCTTCAAATATTAGTGCCTCCTTCCCATCCATTCTCCTCTCTTTCAGGATGCCTGGTAATGTGCTGGATATTCTCATTTTATACTCTAGGTTTCTTAACTCCTCACTTTTATTCAGCCTATCATTCTAGGCTGCTTTTTAGTTTTCACTGATATATCTTGTTCTCTTGCTTGAATTGCATTTACTCTTGTTACATGCATTGTTTTAAACATTTTTTAATTTGAAAAGTTTTATTTAGTTCCTTGAAAAACTGTATACCTCTCTTGATTCCTGCTCCCAGATTGCTCTGTTCTTTAAAATTATGATCTCCTTTCTTTTTCTAATCTTTGTGCTATAGATTGTTCTACTACAAGAATGGTCAAACTGTGATCTGTGGGTCAAATTAGGCCCATGGCCTATGCTTGTACAGCTCATGAATTAAGAATGATTTTTAAACTTTCAAAAGGTTCTTACAAAAATAAAAGAAGCAGAATACTTGACTGAGATCCAATGTGGTCTGCAAAGCCTAAAATAGTTACGTTATCTTTTTTTTTTTTTTTTTACAGAAACAGTTTGCCAACCAGTGTTCTATTATCACTACTTCTTGGTTTGATCATTCTGATTTTTGCATCTGTACATTCTACCTTCTGAGTGTGTGTGTGTGTTTGCATATATGTGTTTATGGTTTGTAATTTTTTATTATGAGTTTGTCTTTAGTGTGGATCATGATAGGTTAATGATCTCCACAAGAGAGGAAGTTTATTATAATTCTGAAGTCTTTGGATGTGGCACATACCAGGGTCTCAGCAACAGGTAGCGCACTGCGAGAGAGTCTGCTGAGACTGGGCCAACAATTGAGGTCAACAGGTCACCTGGCCCTAGAGACTGGCTCTGGGAATGTCCAGGGTTCCTGCTGAGTCCTGGGTTACCATCTAAATCCCTAAGGTTGGCATGTAGGATACACAGACAGGGTTCTGGCATCTGATTGGCCACAGTGACAGTTGAGTGAGTACTCAGTAGCCAAGCAGGAGAGATCTGGAAATACGCAGCAGCACCCCTGCCAACTGCTGTGTATTCTGGACCAAGTAGGTGCTCGGTAACAATCTGGTGAATGAATGGGTGGAGGAAGTGGAAATCAGGTCCACATTTTGGGTACTGGTAAGTACCAGGCAGGTATCTGCTGTGAACTTTGCCCTAGGCTGCTAACCAGATAGGAAGAATCTGGGGAGATACCTCTAATAGTTGTTTTGTTGATTTCCCCTGCAGTTTTCTACATAAACAATTATATTATCTGCAAGTCGGAGCAGTTTTACTTCTTCCTTTCTGATCTTTAAGCCTTTTATTTCTTTTTCTTGCCCACTGTGATGGCTGGAACCTCTAGAGTATTGTTGAATAGCAGTGATAAAAGCAGACATCATTGCCTTGTTCCTGATCTTCGGGAGAAACAATTCAACCTTTCACAATTAAGTTTGATGTTAACTGTAGCTTTTTCTTGATGCCCTGTATTTCTGCAAAGTGATCATTGAATTTGGAGGTTTCCTTAGATTTAGTAATATTTTCAGTGTGTGTGTGTGGGGGCGGGCAGAGGGAGACACCGTAAACGTGTAATTTTGTCAAGAGATATGTATTCTCTGGTTGAATCTTCTTGTGATATTAGCAGCCAGTTATGACTGTTGCATTAAATATTACAGCCGGAACCGGTTTGGCTCAGTGGATAGAGCGTCGGCCTGCGGACTGAAAGGTCCCAGGTTCGATTCCGGTCAAGGGCATGTACCTGGGTTGCGGGCACATCCCCAATAGGAGATGTGCAGGAGGCAGCTGATCGATGTTTCTCTCTCATCGATGTTTCTAACTCTCTCTATCTCTCTCCCTTCCTCTCTGTAAAAAAATCAATAAAATATATAAAAAAATAAAAAATAAAAAAAAATAAAAAATATTACAAATGGTAATATTCTAATTCTGTTAATTTCTTCTTTATTTATTAGCTGGGATAATTCTATGGAGAAAATTTTTCTTCATAAACTATTTGGTTACCCTGCTGTATAGTTCCTATAAGAGCTACGGAGAAATTCATTTTGGGTTTTTACTTACCAGTTTTCAGAAGAGTAAGTTGTTTCCATATCATATTATCCTCTAAAAGTAACTAAGGATTTTTTTTTTTTATCTTCACCTGAGGATATGTTTTTCATTGATTCTAGAGAGAGAGGAAGGGAGAGGGAGAAAGAGAGAGAAAAACATCAATTGGTTCCCTCCTCTATGCTCCCTGACTGGGGATTGATCCCGCAACCTGGGTATGTGCACTAACCAAGCATCCAACCCATGACCCTTCAGTGCACAGGATGATGCTCCAACCAACTGAGCCACCTGGCCAGGCCAACAAAAGCTTTTTAAAACATAAGTTATGAATTCACTATGTGTTTCAATCATTCAGTTGTCATTTTTATTGATGCTAAATAAGTGTGTACTTTTCTAAGTTCTTTTAGAACTTGGTATTTATTTCACTTTTCTTCTCGGTTAGGTATTAGGTCTTCATTCTATATATAATCCATATTTCCTGCTGAGATCTGAGAACATAAATACACTCTTGCATGAGTTAGGACAAAAGGAGGATGTAATGAAAGGCTTATTTCTAATATCTTTGAATAAAGAATGGAACTGTTTTCCATTGAATTACACATCAGCTATATGGCATCATGTTTAAGAAGTCTTGGAATTTTGTGGGTAAAATCACAGAAGACAAATTTTTCTTTGATTGGAACCTGCAGGAGAACAAGCTTTTGGTGTCAAGGCTCTTATGTTGGAGGTGATATATGTCAGAATAGTAGTCATAATTTTAAAAGTTCCTTGGTAAAGTCAATCACAGGGAAACCCTGCTTGCTATTCCTGTAGAACAACAGAGGAAAAAGTCACTCTGACATATATTGTGTATTTTTGATGTAATGTTAACTTCATGTGGTTTAGCTGTTTGACTCGAGGTGTGTGTACATAACCTTCTGAACACTCATTTAGCTTATAATATGCCAATTTCCTAACAATTATTATTGTTCTAAAGTATAACATTTCACTGCTCAACATCAGATATGTACACAAAGGGAATTAAAATTTATGGAGTTTCATGAGCTTAGTATAGTAAATGTCAAAAATGGTTTCTATTTGCTTTATTGTCATTTTTTTCTGATTATAAAAATAATATTGCAAAAATTTAACCAAACAGGAATCGCTATAATCATGCCTACAAAGTTATATATTAAATTGCATACCTAAGTCTTCCCGTAAGTGTAGATACTCACAAAGACATAATTAAATCTTGAAGGGTATTTACTTTTCCACTTTACCAAAAAGTATAGGGGAATTCTTTCAGGCAAAATATCAGATGGTTTTTAAAAAAACTTAGTATTTTTTAAACAGTTTGTACTTTTGGCAATGAGCCTATATTGTATGTGTGTATGTAATATACACATGTGTGTTTATATGCGCATGTATGTATAGAGGGGGGAAGAGGATGAGAGAGAGAAATGAGAAGTCTATATACGAAAATACTTCTGAAATGAAAGGTACCAGCATGGTTTAACAATTCCAGCTTGTATCTTTAGCAAGGTTTGTTGTCAGTGCCTAATGCCTGTCATAATACATACAAGCTGAACAGAGAACTATGCATCATATGTTTGTGTTGGTTAAGTTTCATGAATTTAAGAATGTTAAGGCATTAATTAAAAGAGGTTATTTAATTTAATAATCTTCATCCGCATTTCTTTGGGATTGCTAATTACCAGCCCTCTCCATTTACCAGTGTAGTGTGTGTGCATGCACGTATCTGTGTGCAAATTAATGACATGAAACAAAGTTACTGTGTCCCTGGTCCGTTGGAGAAACTGAGTGGATCCTGGAGATGCTTATTTTTTTTTTGCTGTGATTGGTTTTTTAAAATATATTTTATTGATTTTTTCACAGAGAGGAAGGGAGAGGGATAGAGAGTTAGAAACATCGATGAGAGAGAAATATCGATCAACTGCCCCCTGCACACCCCCCTACTGGGTATGTGCCCGCAACCAAGGTACATGCCCTTAGCCAGAATCGAACCTGGGACCCCTCAGTCCACAGGCCGACGGTCTATCCACTGAGCCAAACCGGTTAGGGCTGCTGTGATTGTTTTTGATGATAGGGTTGAGTCATATTTTAGTCTCAGTAGATGCTTAGATCATTTGATACCCTTTCCCTGTTGTGTGAATTAATGGAGGACTTGATTTTCTAATGAACTAACAGAACACCTTTGGCAGGATTTTTTTTTGAGATGGGGACTTCTATTCCATTAGGGAGAGGAATCATTTTGAATGGAAAAAAGTTTTTAAGAAAAACCTTGTGTATCTACCCTTCTCATTTGAATAAGCGGACCGTGTAATTTTAATAGTGAAATTGATTTCATATATAAAAAAGCATGTGAAATATCATTTACTATATTTTAAGAAAGGCTTACCTCTCCAATGTCTGTCAGAGTAGGTTTTTTTACATTTTTTATTTCTAAGAAAAAAATCAGGCTCTTTCTTTAGCAATCTTTTATTTGAACTTAACAGCCTATGAATTAAATTTCCTTTGTCTGTACTTTTATAGGCAGTTTCTACTTTTAACAGGTAGATACTATAATCAGATTCTAGGCAGTGCCCATCACCACCATGCCTACCCTTTTTAAAGTGCGTCTGAAGGGTCAAATTCAACTCAGGGGGTTAAAACGCACTCTTTTTTTAGAACTACAGAGAGTATTCACCCTTGAAAGCTATATAAATTGCCATGAGAAGATGAGAAAGGTGCTGTTTTATTAAGCCCACTTTACAGCTGTTGATGTGTGGTGAACATTTCAGTGAAAAGTAGGGAGGGGGATATTCAGATTGGTCCTGGCTGATTCATATTCCCCCAGGCTACCAGGTGTGTGGGGAACGAGAGGGAAATGGGAGACCAGGGTTAATGGAATGTAAACAGATAAAGAAATTATAGAGCAGAGTTTTTTCTGTAGTTACCCAACCATGGAAATGTAACAGACCCCTAGGAGATTCCTAGGTAGAGAATCTAAATTCTTGTATTGTACAAATCATTACTATGAAAAAGATTTTGCTGTTTTTGTGTGTGTGTTTTCTTTTGAGATTAGACAGTCACGTGTTTCTCCAGTTTCTGCCAAATCTCATTACTAAAATGACTAGATTGCTCATAGAAATCATTTCATCCATCACTGAATTATTCTCCAGCACAGCTACTTCTTAAGAAGTGCATAAGGGTGTTTTAATGCTCGTAACACAAGACAGATGCTTACTACTGCTTTTCCTCAGCCATTTTTGGTTTCCTTCACTTTCTAGGATGTGGGGAGCATCTTGTACGCACCATACTGGCTAGAGAATGTTCACACGCTTTACAGGCCGAGGATGCTCACCAAGCTCTGCTGGAGACTATGCAAAACAAGTTTATCAGTAAGTATAATATCAAGAAAACGTTCCTTCTAAATATAGGTTTCTTTACTGTGCTATATGCTTCGTAAGTCAGGTACCACATTTTTATCCCTGGACCTAGGTCCAGGGCCTGGCATAGACTTAGACCAGGGGTGGGCAAACTTTTTGACTCGAGGGCCACAATGGGTTCTTAAACTGGACCGGAGGGCCGGAACAAAAGCATGGATGGAGTGTTTGTGTGAACTAATATAAATTCAAAGTAAACATCATTACATAAAACGGTACGGTCTTTTTATTTTTTTAGTTTTATTCATTTCAAACGGGCCGGATCCGGCCCGCGGGCCGTAGTTTTCCCACGGCTGACTTAGACCCTCAATTAATGTTGGTTGTGAAAAGAATTCCATCACAGTAGCTACTACAGCGTGAAATTTGTCACATAACTAATTTAATGCCCAAGCTGTGAGATATTGTTTGCATTTGAGTGATATACAATAGAATAAAATTCTACTAAAATAAAGTTCAAGGTACAACTTTCTTTAAAAGTTTTAAAATATAATTTGACTTTTTTTAAAAAAAAGTCAGCATTTTTATTTATTTAACTAGAGGCCCGGTGCACAAAAATTTGTGCACTGGGGTGGTGGTAGAGGGGGTCCCTCAGCCCGGCCTGTGCCCTCACGCAGTCTGGGACCCCTCGGGGGATGACCACCTGCTGGCTTAGGCCCGCTCCCTGGGGGATTGGGCCTAAGCTGGCAATCAGACATCCCTCTGGCAGCCCAGCAGCTCTCGGGGGATGTCCACTTGCCAGCAGGGAGCAGACCTAAACTGCAGTCAGACATCCTTAGCGCTGCTGAGGAGGCAGGAGAGGCTCCCACCACCACCGCTGTACTGGCAGCCATCAGCCTGGCTTGTGGCTGAGCAGAGCTCCCCCATGTGGGAGCTCCCTGACCACCAGAGGGCAGCTCCTGCATTGAGCGTCTGCCCCCTGGTGGTCAGTGTGTGTCATAGTGACCAGTCATTCCCAGTCTTTCTGCTGTTAGGGTCAGTTTGTATATTACCCTTTTACTATATAGGATAGAGGCCTGGTGCACGGGTGGGGGCCGGCTGGTTTGTCCTGAAGGGTGTCCCAGATCAGGGTGAGGGTCCCGACGCTTGGGTGCCTGGCCAGCCTGGGTGAAGAGCTGATGGCTGTTTGCAGCTGGTCACGCCCCCTTCAGGGTGGGGGTTCCCACTGGGGTGCCTGGCCAGCCTGCATGAGGGGCTGAGGGCCGTTTTGAGGCTGACTAGCAACTGAAGCTCCCAGCCTCTCTTTTTTTAATTTTATTTTTTATTCTGGGATTTATTTACCTTCTATAATTGAAACTTTGTTGCCGTCACTGGCGCTCCCAGCTCTGAGGCTGCAGCTGGCTGAAAGCAGGTATCTGGGGTTTGTTTGGCTTCTATAATTGAAACTTGGTTGCCGTCCTGCTCACTCCAGCTCTGAGGCTGCAACTGGCTGAAAGCAGGTATCTGGAGTTTGTTTAGCTTCTATAATTGAAACTTTGTTGCTTTTGGAGCTGTTGCTTTCGGAGCTTAGAGCAGGCCGCGGCAGGCGGGGAACCTTGGCTTCTTCTATCACTGGAGCAAGCAAGCCTCCTGCTTGCTTCAGCTGCATGGCTGCCAGCCATCTTTGTTGGCAGTTAATTTGCATATCTCACTGATTAGCCAATGGGAAGCGTAGCGGAGGTACAGTTAATTACCCTTTTTGTCTTTTATTAGATAGGATATGTATTTTTAAATTGTTGACATTATTGCAGATGTCTCCCATTCTCCGCCCCCCCCGTTTACTCCCTTCTGCCCAGCCTCTACTCCGCCCGCCCCCCCCCCCCCCCCCGCCACCCTCCCTCCAGCCACCCTTACCCCAGGTCTTCACCACCCCATTGCTTGTGTTCATGGGCCGTGCATATAAGTTTTTTGGTTTATCTCTTCTCATCTCCCCATCCCCACATTGAAATATGTCATTCTGTTTCATGCCTTCATGCTTTAGGTCTTATTTTGCTGGTCAATTCATTTTGTTCATTAGATTCCACAAATAAGTGAGATCATGTGATATTCGTCTTTCTCAGATTGGCTTATTTAACTTAGCATAGTAGTCTTCCACGTCCATCCATAAATCCAGTATTTATGGGTTCAGTGCTGCCACATACAGTTGTATAGGGTTGGGTTGAAATCCTGCTTGGGCTCCATGTGGCAAGCCATATAAGGGTTAAAACTATTTGACTTAGTCCAGTTTTTTCTTCATTTTATATTGAACTTATCACTATGCAAATATTTGTCAAGCACTATAAGAAATATGAAGCATTAAATATATTAGGGTAATTAGCCGTGAACAAATAAATTAGAGAAAGAGTATCACTGGATCAATGGGAAGGGTGGTGTATGTCTGCTTAGAGAATTAAGACCAAAGGGTGTACCAGGGTGTTAACTGTGTAGTGAAGGCAACACAGACAAGTAGGAATAAGTCACTCCAAAAGGACTAATGGATGATGGGCCCTTAGAGCTGGCTCCAGGAGGCTCTGGGATTAGTGGGGAAAGAGGGGGAAGAAAAGAACATGAACACAGACATGACAGTAGGATTAGACATGGTGAGGGCTAGACACCTGCATGAGTCTTACCTGAGGGAAGTATTCCCAATGTGTGGTTGGGCTGGACTGGCCAGGTAAGGCCAAGTCTCAGAGGCCTTAAAATCTCAATGTAGGCATTCACGTTTGATGTGATAGGATATGTGTTCTGAAGTTGACAAATAGGATGGTGTTTGGGGGGAGGGTTATAGAGTAGAGCTCTATAGACCAGTGGTCGGCAAACTCATTAGTCAACAGAGCCAAATATCAACAATATGACGATTGAAATTTCTTTTGAAAGCCAAATTTTTTAAACTTAAACTATATAGGTAGGTACATTGTTATTAACTTAATTAGGGTACTCCTAAGCTGGCCTTCCGTCCTCAATCTGAGGGGTCGACTTCAGCGAACGTACCCCCACTTCTTCTAATGCCACTTCTTCAAAATAGACTCGCCCAGGCTGAAAACCGACTTCTGCGCATGGGCCACGAAGTTTCAATCGCACTGTACGTGTGTGCCCGCACGTGGTATTTTATGGAAGAGCCACACTCAAGGGGCCAAAGAGCCGTGTGTGGCTCGCGAGCCGCAGTTTGCCAACCACTGCTATAGACCATCTCTACAGGAGAGAGATATTAGGGGATGACGTGGTGTCTAGCCCTCACCATGTCTAATCCTACTGTCATGTCTGTGTTCATGTTCTTTTCTTGCCCCTCTCTCCCCACTAATCCCAGAGCCTCCTGGAGCCAGCTCTAAGGGCCCATCATCCATTAGTCCTTTTGGAGTGACTTATTCCTACTTGTCTGTGTTGCCTTCACTACACAGTTAACACCTTGGTACACCCTTTGGTCTCTTCCCCTAATATCTCTCTTCCCCTAACAGTCTCTTCCCACTGTTGGCTGGGGATGGTCCAGGGATTAGAGAGGAAATGCTGATTTTGAGGGAGGCATCAGGGGAGAAAGAGGAAACGTTAACAGGCTTTGATTTTGACATTAGGAGGTAGTTAGCCCTCTGGGTCCATTCAGGAGATAGAAATCATACATTAGGTTAATCGGGAAGTTTGAGATGAAGAATTGTTAACTATAATGAAAGAGTAATTATAACATATAAGGAAACTGTGTGGTCCTCTAGAGTTGAGAGAGGGTCCAAGGAAGGACATACTTGGAAGGGGCTCAGACCTTGTTTGAGAAGGTGTGGTTTGGCCACCAGGTATCAGAGATGTTGACTAGTTTGGCCAGGGTGGGACTGGTCTGGAGGTGCTGGGTAAACAATAGGCCACAGAGTGCAGCCGGGGATCAGGTAATGAGCAGTCGGTGGCTGGGTGTGCAGTGGACACAGAGGTCGACAGAGCACACAGGCCACAGGTTGCTTGCAGGGGGAATGCCTACTTGGTTTGACCCTCTGGGCCACAAGGGCTGCCTGTAGATTGTGTGGGGCCTTCACTAACGAGTCCTGGGCTGCGGCCAGTGGGAACCTCTGGTGTCCATGCTGAGAGGGCTGAGGACAGGTTATCACCAGGCTCAGGCTGCAAGGTTGCAGATGGACCGTGTATGGGTCCGTGGCTGGGGCAGACTTGACCAGATTTCTGACACCACACAGCCTCTCCTGAGCACAGGCTGGGAATTGCAGGAAGGGTGGTGCCTGTTTTAACTCTGTTTATGTTCTCTAACGCAGATTAATGCGACTCCTTGCCTGCATGCTGCTAGTGCCCTAGTCTCTCTTTATATGGCACTTTATATGTGTCTGTCCCCTCTTCCATCTCCACTGGGTGAAGACTGGATTCCAAGGAGCTTCTTTGTCATTGTGGGAGGGAGTATCTGATTCACGGTCATCCTCTTCCCTCTGTTGGCTTTTGCTGGGATGGGACTTGCCCTCTACCTACCTGTGAGTTACTGGCCTCTGTCCCTGTGGAATTCAGTATGGCATTTTCGGCTTCCTCAGTCCTAACAGCAGATGCTGCGGGTAGTGGAGTCAGGTGGTCTGAAAACTTGGAATAATCAGTGGAATTGCCAGTCCTCATGTATTGCAGGCTACTTTTTCTACTTTACTCTTGCTGGCCTGAGAGTGGCATGGGAATGGACATGGGCCGTGAGTTTGACATGCTTGAGCCAGATTTGGGTCCTTGCTAAGGATTCTCTGAACTCTACTCCTTTCTCTTCTATTGGTTTGTTGCACTCTCCTTTTAAAAACTCTTCTCTTTAAAACTATTCTCTTCTTTAAAACTATTCAGTTTGACTGCAGTATTTCATTTTGCCACTGGATCCCATGACATAGTGGACATTGAATCCTAAGAATTACAGATTCAAACTTTTAAAATATACCCAAAATAATGTATTTAAAAAATGGTTTCCAGTTTTATTCTCTCTTTTTCTGATGAGTGAGGTCAAGCATCTTTTCATCTATAACTTGGCATTTTGTATGATCTGTGAATTATCTGCTCATAGCTTTTGACAGTTTATATATTGTACTGTTTAGGTGATATACTTTTAATTGACAATTAATGGTAAAATTACCTTAAATCTAAGATTCTTAAAGGTCATAGCAGAATTTTAAAATAACCCTGTCTTTTTCTGAGTGGTGGTATGTTTGATATCTGTGACCCTCTGCACGAATAAGGGATTTTTTTAAAAAAGTAATTTTACACTTATGATAAAATAATGTTGGTATGTATTCTAAAGTGCTCAGTGACTTATTAAAATAAAGATTTTTCATTCTTTGCAATTTTAAACAAACTGCAATGATCATAAATGTAGGTTTCTTTAAAAATCTATTTTTGATAAATCAGACTTTAATGTGATAGAATGAATAGGGTACAATTGAAAGATACTTTGAAGATTGAACTCTTTTTGTTTCTACTTGCATTACCATTATGCCAAGATCCAGAGCTTTGGTTTGACTTAATATAGGGAGCATAAAAGAGAGTAACCAATTCATGCATCTTTTAAAAACCACTGTTTGTGTAACATACAAAACCCATAAAAATGGGTACTGTAAAAATAGTGCCTTAATAATACTTCATGCTAGCCAGCTGATTATAGACTGAGTGCTTAGTTAGGTAGGGAAAATAAATAGATGTTCTTTTTAGTTGTGTTTTTTAAGTGATTACACACACACACACAGACACACACACACACACACACACCCTTGCAATGATTCATATGTAACTTTTCCGATTCATGGTTATTTTTGAACGAACTTGGTTTCATGAATCACTCCTTTATCATGCAAACTGTGGCTGCACATGTGGTATGTGAACTTCAGGGTGGCATTATAGTTTCCTGCCCAGATCTCAACAAGTAATGTCACAGAACATTTTTTAGTTGCTTCTGCTCACTAATAAATATACTGGCTGTTAAAATGATATCTACAAATCTCAAATGTCTTTCTTCTTCTTTTTGAATGTCTAAGCTAAGTTATTAGTATTATAAACCTACAGTCTGTGTAACCATTGTTGAAAAATTCTATGTGGAATAAGTATATTATGATTTTTAAAAAGTGTTTTTGCACTATATTCTTTTATTCCTTTGGGATATGTTCTTAGAATACTAGTGATATCATAGGTTTATAGTCAAGTACTGAATGCCATCAGCAGTTGAGGTTGAAGGGAGTCTACTCTTGTGATTTTCTGCCAAATTGAAAAGTTATATTCAATAAATATTCTCTTTCAGTGACCAAATTTTTAGCTAATACCCCAATAATTCATGAGCATTAGCTTTCATAGGAGGAAGAAAAATACATTGTTGTTACACATTTTAACTTCTTACCTGAGATTATCAATTATGTTTCATGAATATCTTTTTATAGTTCAGAAAACTTTAAAAATATGCCGTTCTCTTCTCCAGTGCAGTTCTGGAGTTTTACAAGACTTTCTCCACATCTTTTATGCATGTTTCTCTTTTTCAAACACTAAAATCTTTTCCCTTTGCAACTATCTGGAGCTTGAGGGACTCCTAGGAGAAGTTATTTTTATTACTCATTCTTGGGCCCTGGGCTCTTATACTTTCAGAATTTTTACCATCTTCTTATTAACAAATATTCATTGAAAGCCATGCATGTACTTTGCAGCTATAGGGTGAAGGCCAGGAGAATTAGAGAAGCAGGATTAGTGTGGATAGAAAGGAGAGTCAGGTACCAGAGAGCCTCAAAGAGAGAACCTCTGGGGCTTGGTGGTTATTTGAATGTGACAGATACAGTCAAAGAGACATAAAAAAACTAGAGTTTTGACTCTGATGGATTTGAAATTGCATGCCAATAAGAGATTATGAGAATGTCATGTATAGAACATTGGACATACAGAGAGAATGGCATTGATTTGGACCATTTTGGCATAGAGGTATTTGTAAGCAAGGCAGTCAGTGGGATATATAGGACTGGAGCTTGAGACTTTGGGCTTGTCCTCATACTTTATGATATCATCCACAGAATGATGATTCAGCTGTGAAGGCTGAATCTGCTTGCATGACATACTGTTAAAAAGGTCTTCCCTAACCACCCGACTTAAAATTCTTACTCATTTCCCTACTCTCCTACTCTGGTTTATGTTTTGTTTTGTTTTTGTTTGTTTGTTTGTTTTTTTGTTTTGTTTTATTTTGTTTTTAGCACTTCCTGATTTATTCTATACATATTTGTTTATTATTGTCTATCTCCCTTCAGCAAAGCATGACCTGTATGAGAGCAGAGATTTTACTCTTATTTCCCCATTGTTATATCCCAGCAGCTAGAACAGTTTCTAACAATTAAAATACTTGTTGAATGAATTGAGAATAGAGCTGTAGGTGAAAACCTTAGAGCCGTGGTTCTCAACCTTGGCTGCACATTAAAATCACCTGGTAATCTTTTTTAAATCCTCATTTCTGGGCTTCATCCTCCAGAAATTCTGTTTCTTTGTTATGGGGTGGGGCCACAACATTAGTAACAAAGAAACAGAATTTCTGGAGGATGAGGCCCAGAAATCAGGATTTTAAAAAGATTTCCAGGTGATTCTAATGTGCAGCCTAGGTTGAGAACCACTGCCTTAGAGGATATCTGCCTTTTGTGGGGGGTGGGGAAGTATCCTGTGAAGGAGATAGGAGAGAGAGAGAGAGAGAGAGAGAGAGAGAGAGAGAGAGAGAGAGAGAGAGAGAGAGAAAGAGAGAGAGAGACAGTGGATGCAGCCAAGGACACTGATCTGGAAACCAGAGGCAGAAGAAATTGTTTGGACATAACCAAAGGATATCCATGAGCCTAGAGATGTAAATGAATATCAAGAAAAATCTTTTGGGTTTGGGCTTTGGAGGGTCTGAGTTCAAGCTTGTGCAGTGGCTGAGTCAAAAATAACTCCTCTGAGGAGCTGGGAAAGAAGGCGGACCAGAAATGGTGAAGATGGTCTTTGAGTCAAGGTCTTTGCTAGATGGTTTAAAGTTTGATAGTTGATTGGCATCTACAACTTTGCATTTAAACTGTGTCATAATACACAAACTTATTGAAGATAGTACTGTACTTTTCATATTTTTCTTTTTTAATTGGAGTACATCTCATAGAGGGTCACAGAGTTGCAAAATAAATCATATTTTTCTTCCCAAATGACATAAGATACTTATGTAGAATCCCAGAATATTTTTGTATGCAGAAGTTTTATAAATCAGAATAAATTTAAGTGACTAGGTGGAATGGGGACAAAAGGAAACAAGAAAAAATAGATAGCCAAAGGCTACAAGGATGACAGTCATTTTAGAAATAAATGTGGTTTTCTAAGGGCCTTCAAGAATGTTCTTTAGGAAGCTAATGGCAAAATGGAATACTTTTGCTTTTCTCCTTCTGGGGAGTTGTTACAGCCTTTTGGAGTGGCTTCCTTTTTTTAAAGAATAGAAGCTTAAGAAATAATGTTCCCAGAAATGTATCTTATTTAAAACAAGATGCAGAAAGCTTGTGTGGGAAGGCTAGAAGGTTTGATAATAGAAAGAGTGGTTACATTATAATCAGTAGAATTGTTGAAAGAAGTAAAAATTTGACTTATTATTATTATTATTATTTGGCTAGAATGAATGGTTAAAAATCACATTCATTGATCCAGGCAATCATCATTTAAAAATACATAGTTCATCTACTTATTAAATTGAGTAATACCTAAATTTGATTTTTCAGTGCATGTTGAATGTAAGAAACAGAATCATCACAATTCCCAAGAAAACCAGAAGTTACCTTTTGTGACACGGCTGATGCATTGTTTCTAAAGGAGAACCTTGGAATAAAACTGGGTCAAGCTTGTTCAGGGCAGTCTCAACCATTGTTCAGTTTTTCCTCTCGCAAATAAGGAAAAAGAAAATCTTGTTATGGTATTAAATTACTAACAGGATTGATCAGCAGCTGACTAACAAGATGGACTTATCAGCATAAATGGAAATGGGTCACCAGCCACAGAAGTGTAACTTTCTAGGGCTTTGGGCATTCACAGCTGAAGTTGGTTTTCTCCCTGTGGCTTAGGTTCCCTGTTTACACAATTAGCCTTCTCTCAGAGCCTGGAAATCCCATATATTTTGGACACTTGGAGCTTTCTAAATAGCAGAGGATGATTATGTTAACCACACATGTGTTCCTACTCAGGCATTTTGGGAAAGAAAGAAGAGACCATTTATATTAGCTTTCAAATTTTGATCACTGGAAATAAATTGGTAATATTCTTTGATTGGAAAGCAAATAATAAGCACAGTACTAAAAAAGTAAAAAACAAAAACAACAACTCTGTAAACAGTGTCATGTTACTTTAAAAAGAGCCGTAGTTTTGTTGCTGGTCCGTTGGATTTTAGGGGCCATGGACTTGAGTATAAAGGTTGGGACCATCACAGAATTGGGAGCTCCTTGACTATTTCACAATAAGTACTTTATTTTGAATTTTATATTAAAAGATATTTATGAAATATTAGGACGTAATTAAAACCACACAAGGAATTTATCCCATACAGAAAAAAAAATAAAGATCTTTGTTTCCACATTAGCAATATTTTTTTCTCCTAAGGGTACTGATTAGGTGATCAAAAAGCTTTTTGTCTGTTCCTTTAATTTGTGAGCATGTGGAGAGACCGCTAATATTAGTTACTGTAAACTTGGAGCACATAATTATAATGTTGCAAGAGGAAAGGAAAATTAAATCATATGAAGCTGAAGGCTGAGTTGTACAGTCTATTGAGTGATTAGTTTGAATAGGGTTTAAGTTACACTTCATGGATGTGGGTAAATAAATAAATACATAATTATTATAATGCTCAGAATAGATTTTAGTATTGCTTCTATGGTTGTAAAGTTGCTTCCCCTCATTGTAACCTAATTTTCTTTTTCAGTCATCAGATATTTTAGAGTAACTGGTTTTTGAGCCTGTGAAGAACATTTATTCATGAGGGAAGAATAGAGTATATGTAAACAACTTATTCTTAACCTTTTATGAATGTGGTAAAACCCAGTCCATTCATTAGCATTAATCATGGGCAGTTTATGTGGAGTGCCTCTCACATAGTCCATCTGAGGTTCAATGACACATGATTTTCTGCTACTTACCTCTCTTCTGGGTTGATTTCCAGTTTCAAATCGGGTAAGCTCCGAGTGTCTTCTTGTTTAAGTAGCAGATTTGTATTTATTTAAAACACTTAAGCCAAGTTGCAGGCTCCACTTACTTGAATTTGTGATTAGGAATTCTGTAATTATTTGGAAGGGGGGTAAATTTTGAATGTGTTTGCTATAATTCTGTGGGGGGGGGGGGCATGAATATGTCTTAGAAATTTCTTCAAAGGTTGAAAATAATCCTGCCTGTCTTACTTACCTTCTTCCCTTTTTTCTTGTAAAATATGATGTTCAAAAGAGCTCCTTGTTATATTCTATAACTATTTAGATACAAAGATGCAAAACAAATGGTCAAAGAATCCAACCCAAATACTAATTGACAACCGATAAAAATGATATGGGTGAAAATTAACTCCTTTTGGCTGAATGATTTTGAAGCAACACACTTAAAGCACAAGTATTTGGGAGTGGTTAGCCTTTGATTAAAAATAAATACTTTTTAATACAATTAAGTAAATTTTAATAAATTAAATGATAATTAGTACTTATTTATAAATATTACTCATTAGTAGCCATATTAAATTAGAATTATTATTAATAGTATTAGACATGATAATATTGTGGTTGGATAAGAGAATGTCCTTGTTCTTAAGAGATTTCTTCTGAATTATTTATGATGAGCGATTGTTAATATTTGAAACTGACATTCAAATGGCACAGAAAAATATTATTTATGGGTATAATGCTTTCATACTGTAGGCTGATGGTGACTCTGTGAAGTTATTGACTTTCTTTGTAGGAAGATTTCGATCGGAGGCTTCTTATGGTATTTATCATAGTAACAGATGTTTTAAAGATTTTATAGGTTTGAATGAGGTAGGAAAGAATCTCTTTCCTATTGCCTTTTATATCAGTTGCATTTATCCACTTATTATAGCAATTCCACATAATTATATGGCACTTTATACTTCTCAAATATTTTCAAATGTCCTTAAGTCTGTCTTTTAAAACTAATGTTGGATTAGTCATCTCCTTTTGGTAAATGATTGGAAAACTCAGAACCAAATTATGTATCAACCTAATGACCTGCAGGTTTAAGCCTACAACCCACATCTCTTAATTTCCTAGGATAGGCACTCAAAACAAAGTGTGTGTGTGTGCATGCACACACTTCAACACTCTTCTCCCATGTCTTCTGGTAGCAAGGAATGTTACCAGAATTTTGGACCTTGCTTCAGCAGCCTCAGTTCTTGAGTTCAGCTTGGAAAGAATTCAGAGCCAAGGAACTCAAATTATAAGAGAAAGCTTATTTAGAAAGTCACAGAAGTGGAGGGAGTGAGCCCGCTTGGCTGCATGGACTCAGGAAAAAAGTTAGAGGCAAAAAGAAGGGTCCTTGGAGCTTATGAAAAAGAAAGTCAGAGAGAATGTGCCTGGGGGAAGGAGAAGAGGAAAGGTTAAGGCATGCTCCAGAGAGCCGTGGGGCAGGGAGGTCTCAAAGGAGGGTCTCAATGGAATATTCATCAGCTGTCCAGACGTGTCCCCAGTGATTGGTTGGCACCAGGGAGGAGGTCGTTAGTCATTGAAGCTGGTCCTGAAGTCAGCCATCATGTCACCCTGCCTGGCCTTCCTGCTTTTCTGGGCCTGGGGCTGAAACACACTGAGGCCAAATGTTATCCTGAGGGCTTAATGCTTAAGGGGGTGGTCATGCAAAGGTTTGTATGTGGCTATTCTTTGCCCCTCTTGTTCCAGAATTCCTAGTTATTTCAGCCTGTTAAGTGATCTGTTTTGGATAGAAGTAAGGCTTGTCTAACTCACATGCTGCCTACGTTGTGTGGAATAGCATATTCTGTCTTTTATTCTGCCTTTGAGAGGGGAGTGGCATGAGAGAAAGGCTACTGACATGGAAGTCACAGGATCAGTTCAAATCTCTGTTCAGTCACTTGCTGGCTTTTAGGATCCTGGATGATTCATTTTTCTCTTTAAAGGCTGCTTATAGTGACGAACCAAAGATTTATTTTCTTTCTTTAAAAACCTCTCTTGAAGAACCACTTCTCATGGCTTAACCAGAGATTAATTTCTACTCCCATTATAAGACATCCAGAGGGCCTGTGCCTCAGCTCCACAGTCACCAATATTCCTGCCTCCTCTCCTCTGCTTTCCTGGGGTGTGGCTCTCACCACTCCCTGGGCATCACATTTGCATTTCAAACAGAAAGAGAGGGATGGGCAAAGAACACAAGGAATTTGTGTGCCACATGCCAATCCTCTTTAAAGGACTTTTTAAACAACCTTGCAAATGACTTCTTTGTGTCTAATTGGCCAGATCTGTGTCCTGTGGTCACCTCTACCTACAGAGAGGCTGAGAAATATAGTTTCTTAGTTGAGCTTATTGCTGTCCCATCAACAGTGGGCTTCTTTTAGTTAGAAAGAAAGAGAATGGATGCTAGGTAAGCATCTGCTGTCTGCCATAGGGGTTGGGTTGGTGATCCTTGATCTAGGTGGCCCTGTCTAGTTCCAGAAGTCATGAACTCTGTTTAATAAGTTCTCGGGAAATTGGTGATGAAGATGTTAATGCTCTGAGTGGCAGAATAACCTAGATCGGGGTTTGACAAATTATGTTGCAAAGGTCAAACCCTGCTACCCACCCGAATTTGTAAATACAATTTTATTAAAGCACAGCCACACTCATTTATTTATACACTGTCTAGACTGCTTTTGCATTACAGGGATAGAGTTGAGTAATTGTGACAGACTGACTGGCCTGCAAAGTTGAAGATATTTACTATCTGGTCTTTTACAGAAAAAGTTCACCAATCCCTGGCTTAGATGATCCAGAAGAGCCCTCCCATTTGGGGGTTTCAGAACAAGCATTTGTTCATTTGTTCAATTTGTATTTGAGCATCCATTACATTTCAGGCTTCAGACCATACACTGGAGGGAGAGCAGTGAGCTTCCATTTTATAAAGTCAGGCAGACAGTAGGCAAATAAGTAAAACTTATAGTCTATCACATAGTAGTAAGAGCTACAGAGAAGAATGAAGCAGGAGAGATGGAGAGTGAGAGCAGGAGAGGAGCCTGCAGTTTCTGAGCATGGTCAGGAAAGGCCTCCCTTAGAAGATGACATTTGAACAAAAATCCAAAGGTGAGGGACAGAAGCCAGGTGGCCCATGGAGGGAGTAACATTCCAGGAAAGCCTGTGCAAAGGCAGTAGCAGTGTGTCTGGAGAGGCTGATAAATAGCAGGGAGGCCAGTGTTGCTGGAGTAGAGTGAGCAGCGGAGGGTATAGTTAGGGCTGTCATGTAGGGCCTTACAAGCCACTGTAACTTCTCAAGCCATGGAGAACCTTGAGAAGAGGAATAACATGACTTACATTTTAACATGATCATTCTGGTACAGTGCTGACAATAGACTGGTCAGGGGGCCTTGGAGAGAGGAACCTGGGAGACCAGCCTGGATGCTGTCAGGCTATGAGGTAGTAGATAATAGTGGCTCAGATTCGGGTGACAGTGGCAGGACAGAAAGAAGTGGTTGGACTCTGGATAGTTTTTGAAGGTAGAGCTGACATGATTTGCTAATCAGTTTACAGAGTGAGAGATAGAGTCAAAGATGACTTGGATTTTGGCGTGGGCAACTGGAAGAATGAAGTTTCTATTTATTGATGTGGGGCAGCTTCCAGGAAGAATACGTTTTATGGGAAAGATTGATCAGTGTTCCAGTCAGTGCTTATTAAATGCTCAAGTACAGTGTTAATTAGGCAATTGCATATTCAGATCTCTCATTTGGGGGAAGGCCTGGGATACAATAAATTTGAGAATCGAGAGTGTGCCGATGATATTTTAAAGTGATGGACTGTATGAGTTCACCAGGAAAATGAATGTAGATAAAAGAAGATGTTGAAGGACCCTGGGAACATCCCAAAACTAAGATCAAAGAGATGAAGATTAACCAACAGTGAGACTGAAAAAAGATAGTCAGTGCTCCTCCTGGATAAAATCCAGGGCTTGTGAATTCCTGGAAGTGTGGAGTAGAGTGATCAGTAAGTCAGATGTTGCTGACAAGTAGTTAGGAACATGAGGACCAGCTGATTGATTGATCGTTGACTTGAGCACTCTGTGGAGATCATGGGTAACCTTGCAAAGAGGGTTTGGGGTTTGGTTGGAGTGATGGAGATAAAAATCCCAGTTTGAGTGGGTATAGGAAGATAATGAGGAGAGAATAGCAGAAAGTGAGTATAGACAAGTCTTTCAAGGAATCTTTCCTTTTTTATAAGGATGAAGAGATGGGGTGATAACTGGAAAAGGAAGCTGTGGGGATTTTTTGTTTGTTTTGTTTTCCTCTATATAGAAGACAAACAATATAGGAGAAATTAGAGCAAACAATACAGGAGAGAGGCAAATGACTGCTATGTGTGTGTGGGGTGGGGTAATGTGAGGGGTGAGCTGCCATTGTGAGGTCTTTGATGGGTGAGAAAAAAATGGACCATGAACACGAATCAAGAAGATGTGGTGGAGACCCATGGAGATTGTCCCTGATTGCTTCTGTTTTTCTCAGGGAATTAGGAAGCAAGGTCAGCTGCAGAGTTAGGGTGAAGAAGGAGGCACTAGATTTGAGGAGGAATGAGAAAGTAAAGATCCGTACTTGGGAAATGTATAATTGCTGGGCAGCATCAAGGACTGACACGGAGGGTAGTAGTGCTGTATTTAAAGAGCGTGGTTAGCCATGTTAGTGCCATTCTCCAGCCACCTTCAGCTTATGGGTGCAGGCATGGAGTAGGATTTAATTGTGCTTGGAGTTTTGCTAGGTGAATAAGGTGGCCAAGACCAGGCCAAAAATAGTTGAGAGTTTCTGCAGGGAATTAATTAATAATGATAGGCCATGGACTTGAGCTCACTTATGGATCAAAGTATGGACTTAGGGGGATGCAAGACAGGTTGAAGAATTGTTGGGAATGGGTACTAAAGGGTGCTCACTGGAAAGTTAGAGGCACTGCTAGTGAGATGCTTGCAAGCAAGATCTGTGGAGGAGGCGGAATTTGTTAGTGAACACAAGGACTAGGGTGTGGTAAGGGGGCTGAGTGGCTGACATAGAGTATGGACGAGATTCTTGGGAGAGAAGAGGTCAAGGAATTAAGATGTCATGGAGTTGGAAGTGTAATCTTCATACCTTGTAATCACTAGGAATTATGTCAGGACAGATGTCAGAGAAACTGATCCAGGAGCATAAAATTGAGGAGTGATAGGGAGTGACCTCTGGGGGCCAGTAGATGAACTGCCACACAGACAGGTCTGTGACAGAACACGCAAATCTGGTGAAGGGTGTGTGGACAGCCCCAAGGAGGAGGAAGAGACTACCCAGCCAGACACGACATAAATATTTTATTGTTTCCACAGAACTTATTTACATTAGCATGAATTTTAAGCCTGTGTACCCCTAACGAGTGTAGAAATGCCAACTGTTTGTTACAATTGAAATGGAAAGAAAAATGCACGATTCTCTGAACCCACAAGCACTAACATTGTATGTTGGCTCATGGACCTGCACGTCCACAAATCTGCTGGGTTTTTTTTCTTTTTTCTTTTTTTTTTTTCCTGGGCTATGGCATTAATTGACATGAACATGAAACAGCCACAGGGCTCAGGAGTCCTGGGGTGGAGCCCAGCCAGAGGGGTACAGAAAGTGAGTGATTCTTCTTTTCTTTAGCCCAGAAGTTGATCATCAACTTAAGTCTGAAATGAGAAATTTGAGTTACTGACACTCCCCTTTTTCCTTCATGGTGCTCGCCATCAAAACAACATTGTTCACTCAACTGTCTGCATAGATCATGCTCTTATTAAAAATGGCTAAAATATGTGTGCTGTTTTGAAATATTTCCAATTGAACAGTATTTCTAATGTTAACCTTTTTGGTTGCACACTAGATTAAGGTTTTGTGTGCCACCACTGACTGGGCTATATTTAGTTGTCTCTCTTGGTGGATATGCATAATTGAAAATGTGCAGATGAAAACATCCCTCTGTCCCCTCTTCAAATTAAGACCTTTTTATGAGTCTCACAGTAGTGCTTCACTTGATTTCTATGTTTCCGACAATTTTGTGGGTGGAGGACCTTTTTGCTCTTTAGTAATTATCCCTTTCTGGGAGACAGGTCCAAAATAGACCTTGCTTATATGGAATTCCTCAGATTCTCAGAATGACATTTCTCAATGTTTATCTCAGCTTATTATCATAAAAACTCTCTTGATGAAATTCTGTGTATGTATCTATGTATCTGAATAAACTTGCTAACCTGTAGAATTCCCAGAATTTTTATTTTCTCTCTCTCTCTCTCTCTCTCTCTCTCTCTCTCTCTCTCTCTCTCTCTCTCTCTCTCTCTCTCTCTCTTTCTCTCTCCACGCCCCCAAGGACATACTTAGAAAGAGGAAAGGGAAGAAAGTGAATATGTGTCCTGACTGGGAATTGAACCTTTCGGTTTTTCAAGACAACACTCAACCAATTGGGCTACTCCAGCTGGGCCCAGAGTTTTTAAGAGTGGTATTTTAGCTTTATCCCAGATACTGTTTTTTCCTTAGAATTGCTTGAGTTTGGCGGGGTCTACTGCTTATTCTTCTATAAATTAAAGGTAACTGACACATTAATTTGGTCTTTCAATGTCATTGATGTCATATTAATTCTAGTAGAGATACTTTTACAAATGCAAATGAAGAAATGAAGTTACATTATTTGGTTACTGTTGCTTTCTTTCTGATTGTTCTGTAATGACCAGATCTCTCTCCAATAATGTTTAAAAAATTTTAAAAAGTCATAACTTTCATTTTTTCCTATCAGCTAGTTTTTAAGGTATTTATGGTTTACCTCTGCAGTTTTTTTTTGTTTTTGTTTTTTTTTTATTAGATATAGTAAATGGTTACCCACAGCCCAAGGCTTCTAGGCATGTAGACTGTAAAAATCCACAAGTAAATCAAACAAGGCAGCCAAAATTCCACAATGAAGGTGAAAAAAAAGTTCAGGGCTTTATTTAGTAAAGCGTGACAAGCTGAAAAATAGATCCTGCCCAGCACCTACAGTTCACAAATTAGAGCTCTACTGAATGAGGACAGGGCGGGCATTGCAGAGATGAACAAGGCCTATGATGGACCGACGAAGGGAAAGAAGTTGGAGCCTTCAACTAGGGAAAGAATTTCACAGGCAATGGTAGATCTATCTGTGGCCAGGATGACTGTCCTGGAGGCACTGCAGCTGATCTTACATGATGATGACAGGACATGTAATAACTTGATTGAAATGACAGGTTGAGGTCAGTGCCCCCTTGCACACTTTCCAATGTGGTACACGGAGAGCAGTGACCCAAATGCTCTTCTTGGTAGAGCACCTGCCTTCAGCCCCCCGTGGAATTTCTTCTGGTCCCACATCTACTCTAAGCAGCATCTGCTGCCCTATAGACTCAGCATGATGGGATGGGTCTGGTTTGTTCAGCCATGCTGGGCCGTCTCACTGGGCCCAGGGGAAGGGAGGCACAGGGCACATGGGACTGTCTCTCCGCACTCACTGAGGAACTCGTACCTGGACTACAACAAAAGCCTCCTCAGCACCTCCTCAAGACACCTCCCTCTTCTCTTGACAACTATTCCCATTCCCATCTACTGTCGACATAGCAGCTGTTCTAATTCCTTTTCTATGCCTTTGATGGTCCTCCATTATAAAGAGGATAAAATACAGACATTACCTCATGGTCTCTGTAATCCCTGTCACTCTCCTCTCTTGCTCGTCATGCTGGCCTCCTTGGTCGTCTTCTTGATTTTCTAAATCCCCAGGTTCTGTCACACCTCAGGACATTGACATGTCCTGTTTCCTCCACCTGGAACGTTCCTGTTTTCAATCTTCATCTGGTTCTTTTTTCCTTATCTTTTAATCAAAATAAAAATGCTACCTTCTCAGAAAGGCCTGTCAGCAGTGGGTTCTGCCTGCCCCCATTCATCTCCATCTCAGCCCCTCATTGGTTTCCTCTGTGAGGCTGTCACAATTATAAGTAACATATGTGTGCATTTGCTCCTTTGGCCATCTCTCCCATCAGAAGGTAACCTCTCTGAGAGCTAGGACCTCTCATGTCTTGTTTCCATTGTAATCCCAGAATAGCATTAAGTTTGCAATTAATAGATACTCAAATAGTTATAGAATAAATGAAGGAAAAGTAACAGTGATATACATACACTGTTACAATTGATGGGTCACCTTTTTGTGTCCCTCCCTCCCCTTTCAGTATATAGGCTTCTTTATTTTCCTTACCCCAACTTAGGGGTGCCACTCCCAGAAGGAAGTCAAGAGCTCACTCTGGGAGCTTTGGGTCTAGCGGTGCTTGCTTGATGTTTTGAAACAATTAAAAATATTGTTGGAGCTTTATTAGCAAATTAAGTTCCTAGTTATTATGCCCACTGTCATCAACTTGCTAAGCAGAAGATCTTGGAAACGATACAACCTTTTTGACTTCTGCAACACCAGTTGCCATCTTTCAAAGCTGTCATCTCATCCTTCTCTTTTGCCACAAGATGCCCCCAGTCTGTTCCTTCCTCTGCTGTTACCATCTTTGCAAGTCGACCTGTTCTGGACCGTGGTTCCTTGCCATTCCCCTGTGATATTTTCAATTTAGTCAGTTTGATCTGTTTCTTGTGTAGTTTCTCCCACTGCATAGTCATAGACATTTCCTACAGTGTTGTTCCTTGGATCTCCAGACTGCTGTCCTTTTTCTTCTTGGCTCCTCTCACTAATTCTTATCTTCTTGCGATGACAAACTGCCCTCTATGCCAAAATCCAGTTGCCTCTTTTTCCAGTGTTGCCTATGCCAGTATGGCATGGCTCTATACATGAATGGCCAAGTAGCCTTTAGCCCTTCTCCAGGCCCAGGTCATCTATTTGAGCACTCTGCACTTTTCTTTATGACCTTTCTCAAGGTTCACCTTGGCAAATTGTCAAGAGCAGTGACTGCTCATTCCAGTGCTTGCTCGGTGCCATGACATGGACCCCGGTTCAACCTACTGTCTAAGGGCAGACTTTCCCTTTGCTCCACCTGGAAGCCTGTGTCAAATAAAGTGAGTTTGCCCTTATTAAGTCCCAAAACACTTAACACAGGCCCACTATTGGGCTATCTATTAATTTAGCAACAAATATTTATTGATCACCTGTTTGGGTCAGACACTGTTCTACATGGCAGTTGGTAAGCAAGACATTGAAACTGTCCATAAATTCTAGTGGGCACATGCACGTATTTACAGTGTGTGCATCGTATAAGTATTTCTGTATGTATTAATTAAATATATTATTATACACTGTTATGCAAGTAAATTGTGTCTTGCCAACAGGGTTATAAATTTTTCAGAAACTTTTTTACTTTGCATACTGTACTGCTTGGGAGAATGCTGAGTACAGAGCAGGTAATCAATAAGTTCAATGACTACATTAAAAATAAAATACAAAATAGAGAATTGTTGTCAGAGAAAAACATGCCATGTCTTCCCCTATTGTATATTGGAGTGGGGTTCTTGGGGTACTGCTGAAAGAAGCATTTCTGGAGGATGAGATATGGTAGAAAGTTTATTTTTATGGAATTACGCCCCTGAGTTTCCAACCATTTCCCTTAGTGCAATAATAGAAGAGATGTAGTAAAGCTAAAATCAGAGTCAGTGTCCAGAGTTTCCTTTCCATGTTGGAGCAGGGTCCAGTACAGCATTAGGCTAGCTACAGTCCATTAGTCCAGTGTGTGGGGGCTGTCCGCATAGCAGTGGGCTACACGGGAGAATGCCAGGAAGCCAAGCATTTTGGCCAATGACCTCAGTTCCCAGGTGTGACTGACAGGAAGTACCTTCCCAGGATAGTCAGCATGTGGCTATCTTCCCTTTGTCCTCAGTGTTTTGCAGGGAACATACCTATAATGTCTGGCCTTGCACTTACTCCTTTTCTATTATTAATATAGCTAATTACTCGGTATCAGAAGTACATTCAAGTGAGGTACAATACCCCACATCTAATGCCTTGATGCAATGTCTAATTGCAGTCTAGCACTCCTGCATTAATTAATGGGTGTCTCCCTGTTACGGGTTCAGGATATGCTAGCTCACTATATCTGGATATAAAACAGTTTCATGTAAAGTTCACATTGTAAGCAGGGCAGTGTTTATAGATCTAGAGTTGTGATTTCAAGCACTGGTAGATAATATTAATACATAGTAATCTATTTACCATCTCAGTAAAATAACAAATGTAAGAAATGTTGAAGCATTCACCGTGTGCTAGGAAAACCACACTCATGCATGTCTCCTCCACTTTCAGTACTTCCCTTTTGATGCTCCTGGACACCAGATACAGGTTGGATGTGCTACAGTCTAACTCAATTCTGATACTGTTTACCTGGGGATCCCATCATATCCCACAGGTTAAGGGCTTAGTCCCACAAGACTGTCTCTACTTCAGATGCCAGTCACAAAACCAGGTTGGCACTTGTTCTTCTGACCTACAGCTTTAAATTGGAGGTTCTTGTGACCGTCTTCTTGAGTTCAATTAATTTGCTAGAGAGACTCACAGAACTCAGGAAACACAGTTCACTTTTACTAGATTACTGGTTTATTATAAAAGAACTAGTGACCTGCTGCATGGATTCATGCACATTGAAAGGAAATTAATTAGAAGGTGGCCGGCACGACAGGACTGGGAGAGATGGGACAGACATGCCCTGGAGCCAACCTCCTGCTTCTGCGAGTGAGTGGGGTCCCTCCGGCAGGTGGGGTCCCTTGGCCTGGCCTGTAGGGATCAGGTCGAAACTGGCTCTCTGACATCCCGCGAGGGGTCCTGGAGTGTGAGAGGGCAGTCTGCAAAGTTGCTGTTGTACAGGGTGTGGAACTCAAACACAAGTGTGCAATAAATCAGATTCGGGGCCGACAGCGCCCCAGCAACACCATAACCCATGGCTAATGGTGGAATCGCGCAGCCCTGCGAGGAATTGGGCTCCTTCCTCTCTGGTTTCAGGGTGTGTCACCCAAGAACCTCTGCTACCAAATCCCTGTCGCTCAGTAGCTCCTGTGTTGAGTGTCTGCCCTCTTGTGGTCAGTGCACATCATAGCTGCCGGTCGGACGGGTGGAGGGACACTTAGCATATTAGCCTTTTATGTATACAGATATACCTCAGGAACAGCCAGATGGAAGAGATGTACAGGGCGAGGGATATGGGAAAGGGTTTGGAGCTTTTGTATTTCTCTGGGCTCACCGCTCTCCTAGCACCTCCCTGTGTGCACCAGCCCGGAGCTCTTCCAGCCCATCCTTTTGGGTTTTTATTGAGGTTCATTACATGGGTGTGATTGATTAAATCATTGGCCATTGGTGATTAATTCAACCTCTGGGGTCTAAGGTAGGGGCTGAAAGTTTTTACCCTCTCATCACATGATTGATTTTCTTGGCAAAAATCAATCCTCCTGGAGGCTTTCCAAAGGTCACCTCATTTACATAAACTCAGGTGTGGTTGAAAGGGACTTGCTATCACTGGGAACAAAACTAAATATCGCAACAGAAGACAGAAAAAGTCAAGGACCAGATGCTTTCACTTCTATGTGGGATATAAAACTGAAAGCAGCAAATAACCAACAAGACAAACGAAAAACTCATAGACACAGACAACAGCATGGTGGTTACCAGCAGGAAAGGGGGTTCAGGGAGGTAGTACAGAGTAAACATATTTACTTCTATTAACCAAAATAAATTTTTATTAAATTTATTGAAAAAATTTAATAAAAAAAATTTTAAGGGCAAATCAGTAAACAAAAATAAAAACCATACCAAAACAAGCACACTAACAAAAAGATGCTTCTACAGCTCTCTTAGGAAATTACCAGGGTTTTAGGAGCGCTGTGTCAGGAACTGTGGAGTAGGACCAAAATATATGTTTGATATTGTATCAATAACACATCATTTTATTAGGCTTTCCAGCCAGAGACCATGTGATGCCAGTTGGCCACAATAACATAGATTTATTTACTTAAAAGCAAAGTAGTTGCTACTTTAAACTGACTCTGAGCATGCTAGTAGCCTCAGTGCCATGTGCTTCTGCGCAGTCAGTGAGCAGGATCTGACCTTACAGAGTAAAGATGAAAAAAGTTTGTCCATCAGGCAACATGGCATATGCCAGGAAACAGCTGGAGAAGTGAGGCAGGATAGTAAGAGGCCAGGAAAACTCCTTGACAGGTGGACCAGGGGAACTGAGACAGATAGCTAAACAGCAGTTTGCAGCCTTCTAGTAAATCCTATCTTCCCTAAACCAAGGACACTTAAAGTAAATGACAGCCCTGGCTCAGTCAGTCAGAGCCTCATGCTGGTACGCCAAGGTTGCGGGGTTAATCTCCAGTCAGGGCACATATAAGATTCAACCAGTGAATGCGCAAATAAGTGGAACAACATATTGGTCTCTGTCTCTCTCTCAAAATCAATCGATCAATACATTTTTTAAAAAAGTAAATGGTTTGTACTTTTTCTCCCAACCAGAGGGTAAATAGCTTAAATCACTCTACTCAGGGAGACAGCAGAAATCCAGTTAGTGCCATTTGCCAACCACACCCAAGGACAGATGAAGCTGAGGAATAAATCTCATTTTGGCATGTTAGCATAAAACTGGTGAATATTCTATTGAGATCCTCCCCTAAGAAACCCCCTCCCCAAACTCCCAGCCTTTAAAATCCTCAAAAAGAAGGTCCCTGCCTATGCTCTCCCTCCAGGAGCTGGCCTCCACTTTTCCCCTCCCCTTCTCTCTCTCCTTCTCCCACAGGCATGCACCTCCTAAACTCCAAGGCAGCGGTTCTCAACCTGTGGGTCCCGACCCCTTTGGCGGTCGAATGACCCTTTCACAGGGGTTGCCTAAGACCATCCTGCATATCAGATACTTACATTACGATTCATAACAGTAGCAACATTACAGTTAGGAAGTAGCAACGAAAATAATTTTATGGTTGGGTCACAACCTGAGGAACTGTATTTAAAGGACCAGAAGGTTGAGAACCATTGCTCTAAGGGATCTCACTAGGTTTGCAACCAGGGCAGCAATGGGCAGTGGTACTTCTTCCCCAGCAAACCCCCAGAACCTGTCCCCAAGGCTTCCTTTTCTCTGACTTCTTAGTGCGCCAAAGCAGCCCAGCCTAGGCTCATTTTCCCACCTAGTCCCTGTCATGTTATCCTAGGCCCCTTCTTATTTCACTGTCTCAGTTTAATAAACATCCTCTAAAATTCACCTGGACTCATGTTGTGAAGTGTTTCCTGCACAAAATCAAGAACCCACACACTACCGGCTGGCCCTAGGCAGTCCTGTCAGGTCCCTTGTTTAGTAATAGAAGGAAAAACTCAGTTAGCAGCAGTGAGCAGCTCAAAACAATAAGCAGCAATAGATGAGTGTATATGTTCCTTCAGGTCTGATGTCCTTTGAGGGTCTTAGTGCAGCAATTGGTAGAGACAGCCAGTGTTCTCCCAGGGGCTTATCTGCATTATTTAATCATACTGACTTTGTTTACCACGTTTAGCTAAAAAATTCTAGCCTAGTTCCCTGAAGCAAATGGCATGATTCATGAACATTGGTGCTTTGGGCCATATTATAACTACCATAAGATATTTAGCACAAATGGAATCTAAGATTCAATGTGCAATAACTTTCTCCACCCACAAAAGCTTTTTTCATGTTTCAGATACTTTCATATGATTGGTCAGTTAACCGAAAAATTTGCCAACGCAGACTGTTTTCACTTCACAGGCAACTTGCTATCCAAACATGTTTTGCTTTGTTTTGTTTTTGTCCTGTTCTGGGGGAGTAGACTGAAGCTTCCTGAAATTTTTTATTTTTATTTTTTTTAAATGATTTTAGAGAGGGAGAGATAGAAACATCGATGGTGAGAGAGAATCATCAGTTGGCTGTTTCCTGCACTTCCCCTACTGGGGATCCTGGGGTCCTGGGATCCTGGCCTGGAATTGAACCTCGACCTCCTGGTTCATAGGTTGACACTCAAATACTGAGCCCCGCAGGCCAGGTGATATAGAAATATTGCTAGTGACTATACCAGAAGATAAAAACTTACCATAAAGGAAAAGCCAATGGTTGTTTTTCATACTAAGTCTACATCTCATAAGACATTCTATAAAGATACATACTTGATTCTTTTATTTTTATTTATTTATTTATTTTAAAAAATATATTTTATTGATTTATTACAGAGAGGAAGGGAGAGGGATAGAGAGTTAGAAACATTGATGAGAGAGAAACATCGACCAGCTGCCTCCTGCACACTCCCTATTGGGGATATGCCCGCAACCAAGGTACATGCCCTTGACCGGAATCGAACCTGGGACCTTCAGTCTGCAGACCAACGCTCTATCCACTGAGCCAAACTGGTCAGGGCATACTTGATTCTTTTAAACTATGTAGAGCTGTGCTTGCAAATTATATTTTAGGGGTACCATATCACATTTCTTTGTCTAAAAATCCACATGGTTCCAGCATTTGGAGGTGTCAAGAATGTAATTGACTCCATCCTTAGTTTTCCCTGGGTAAAATTGACTAGGACAACCTGGCTGTTACACAAAATACAATTTTATTAAATTATGTTCATATGAAAATTCCAGTGAGAGTGGGAAGCAGGAGTACTAAGCAAGCCTATTTTTAAGATCATATGGAAAAATCACATGAAAGTAACAAAGAATATTGTGAAAAAAATGAATAATGAGAGGAAACTGGCCCAATCAGATAGAATATAATGTCAAGCTATCATAATTAAAGCCATTCGGTATCTGTGGGAATAGTTTCATCAATGGAACAGGATAATGTAGGTATAAATGCAAATACATGTGGGAATGTAATATGTAATAAAAATGAATTTCACATCAGTGGGTAAGAGATGAATTTGCCAACAAATTTATGTTAGGCAATTTGCTGACCATTTAAGAAAAAAGTAGTAGAGCAGGCCCTCCCCTGCAGTCCTTACGACAGAAGTAGTTCCTAATGGACTAAAGTTTTAAGTGTAAAAACTGAGATTATAAAAGTAATAATAAAAAACATGGACAGCCCTAACCGGTTTGGCTCAGTGGATAGAGCGTCGGCCTGTGGACTGAAAGGTCCCAGGTTCGATTCCGGCCAAAGGCATGTACCTTGGTTGCGGGCACATCCCCAGTAGGGATAAATGTCATTTTGGCATGTTAGCATAAAACTGGTGAATATTCTATTGAGATCCTCAACAATGTTTCTAACTCTCTATCCCTCTCCTTTCTTCTCTGTGAAAAATCAATAAAATATATTTTTTAAAAAAATGGACATCTTATATCATAATTTTGGATTACAGAAGGCCTTCCAGTAAAACTTCCAATACAGAAACTCTAAGGAAAAAAAGAATGATAAATTTGACACATAAACATTAAAAGCTTATCTATTACCAAAAAAAGTCTTAGAAAAAATTAAAAGATATATGACAAACCAGGAAAAACATTTGCAAAAATGTGACCACGACTTATTGACTGAGTATGTTAAGGTTCTGATTGTAGTTTGATGGAATGGAATGGGATTTCTGTCCTGAAACAAGTTAACTTTTCCTGTCTTTCACACTTTGGTAGATACGGGATTTCAAAAGGGTCATTGGCTTCACTCAACTCTCCTCTTTAAAGAGTTAAATTATAGTGTTTAAAACAATGCTTATTACCAGGAAACTGCACATACTGTGGTACTGCGTAGAGATGGGTTTTGAGGAACAGGTGTAGGTCTCAGGGTTTGTAGTGAGAGGATGTGAGGCAGTGGTTTTGTTTTCTGCTCCCCCCGCCCCCCCTCCCCGTCCCCGGCTTCCTCTTCATGTTTCTGTAGGCCTGTCATTTACCTCCCTGTGCCTCAGCTTCTTTCTTCCCTTCCTTTGGTTTCTCACCTACCAAATGAATCTAGTAATAATCATTCCACTGGGATTTTTGTGAGGGCAGGAAATGATAGAATGCAGGTAAGTTTATACAAGTCCAATAGGATAATGGCAGCAATCTGTAGGTTTTTCTTCAAGGGCTGAATATAGTGGCACTTTATGAATGAGCCAATGCTTTGAACTTAGTGATTGGCTCCTCTCATTGTGTTATGTGATCTTCACATCATTGTGCTCATACGTCATGTCTATAAAAGACATGTAAACTTACAAAGGCATTTTTAGAGGAGAGGTCCTTGGTCTTTCAGGAAGTATAAACTGTTATCCTGCTTCTGTGTTTAAAGAATATTTGTAATCTTTATCATTCTTTTGGAGTTAGAGGTATGTGTTTTCATTAGAAAACATTCATTATTCCCCCATTGTTCATTTTCTTGCTCACCTGACCACCCAACCATCTGTCTCTATGTGTATCAGTATATTTATTTTTCCCAAAGTACCAGTATGTGTAATTCCTCCAAGACAAAATGGCATTCAAGTGATTTGGCATATAGACACTAAAAAGAAGAAAGAAATCCCCAGAAATGTGTTTAAAAGACAGAGGTTCTTTGTTCAGTGTGATTGGAAGATGGAACACTAGCAGCTGCCGTCCAACTGCAGAAGCACCATGTTGATAAGTTCTCACACGTTGAAGAGGAAGCGTTGTATTAGGTTTCGCAAAAGGTGCTTGCTGGCATCAGGTAATGGCTGGTTGCTGCTTATGGGTAGGCATGAATCTCTAAAGCTGGCAGTGCCCCTAGGTCTGTGCCTTTCAGAACTGGTGGAGACACCAAGGACTATTAATCCAGTCTCCTAATTTTTCAAATGAGGGACTAATGCAAGGTTCAGAGAGGTGAGTGGATTATCTAAGTTCAAGTAGGATCCTGGGTGCCTGGCTCCATACCCCAGTGTTGTCTCCATTTGTGTTTTGTGTCTATCTGAGAATTTGTCTGTTTGTCTGTGACCCCACGCCATGGCCTCTTGGTCACAATTGATTGTTCTAGGTTTTATTCCTGACTAATACCAGGCCAGTCCGGTTCCCCGTCTTTCTGAGTCTGAATGATGGCCCCAAGAATGGTAAATCTGATAAAGAGAGGTAGTCTCTCTGGTGGATTAATGTCAGGTATACAGCTCAGGGCTTTGATGGGCATTGGCATCCCTAGTAGAGGAAGCTGTTTTTGGCTGTTCTTGAAACCCATCACATCCTTACCCTTCCAGAAGTTTGGGTTTTTTTCTCTTGGATTTTATGAGCCAGCAATCATTCTTTTTACTTAAAATCATCCTACTTGCAATTTTTGCACTAGCAATCAAAAGAATATTGATTAATATTCCCATTGACTTCTTTATTTTAATACTTAGAGTGATTCTCCTTTTCATTTCTTCAAATTCTTTATCCTTAAAGCTTATGGCACAAAATACAATAAGTATTTGTCTCATTTGTTTATAGTCTGAGTTTACAATCTAAATGAATGTCCAGATTGTACACATTTGATCACAGTGAATGTGTTTCTTACCATCTGTAATTATAATTTCACTAGAGGCCCGGTGCACAAAAATTTGTGCACTCGGGGAGAAGGGGGGTCCCTCAGCCCGGCCTATGCACTCTCGCAGTCTGGGACCCCTCGGGAGATAACGACCTGCTGCCTTAGGCCTGCTCCCGGGTGGCAGAGGGCAGGCCCAATCCCTAGGTGCAGCCCCTGGTCGGGCTCAGAGCAGGGCTGATTGGGGAGTTGGGGCGCCGCCCCCTGTCATGCACAGAGCAGGGCGATCAGGAGGTTGTGATGCCACCCTCAGTCACGCTCAGGGTAGGGCCGATTGGGAGGTTGGGGCACCGTCCCCTGTCACACTCAAGGCAGGGTCGATGGGGAGGTTGCGGCGCCACCCCCTGTCACGCACAGAGCAGGGCCAATCAAGGGGTTGGGGCACTGCCCCCTGTCACTCACAGAGCAGGGCCCATCAGTGGGGTTGGAGCTCCGTACCCTGTCACGCACAGAGCAGGGCCCATTAGGGGGTTGGGCACCGCCCTCTATCACCTACAGAGCAGGGCCGATCAGGGGGTTGGGGCGCCGCCACTGTCACACTCAGGGCAGGGCTGATGGGGAGGTTATGGCTCTACCCCGTCACATACAGAGCAGGGCCCGGGGGGGGGGGGGCTTGGCGCCACACCCTGTCACACACAGAGCAGGGGGCTGATCAGGGGTTTGGGGCGCTGCACCCTGTCACACACAGAGCTGCAGGGCGATCAGGGGGTTTGGGCGCTGCCCCCTGTCATGCTGATCCCGGTGCTGGGAGGCCTTGCGGCTCCGCTGATCCCAGTGCTGGGAGGCATATTACCCTTTTACTATATAGGGTAGAGGCCTGGTGCACGGGTAGGTGCCAGCTGGTTTGCCTTGAAGGGTGTCCTGGATCAGGGTGGGTGTCCCCACTGGGGTGCCTGGCCAGCCTGGGTGGGGGGATGATGCCTGTTTGCAGCTGGTCACACACCCTTCAGGGTGGGGGTCCCCACTGGGCGTGCCTGGCCAGTCTGGGTGAGGGGCTGAGGGTTTTCAGGCTGGGGGTGACTGAAACTCCCAACTGCTCCTTTTTTTCTTTTTTTTTCTTTTTTTATTCTTGGCCAGCTTTAGCTTTGAGGCTTGGCTCCAGCTCTTAGGCCTCTGCTGCTGAAAGTAGGTTTCTGGCTTTTGCTTACAATGTTGCGATCTGGCTGGCTGAAGCCTGGTGGACTAAAGCAGGTTTCTAGGGTTTTGTTTAGCTCCTATATTTGTTACAATATTTCTTAAACTGCAAGCTCAGAGGCCGGCAAGGCAGGCGGGGAACGTTGGAGTCCTCTGTCACTGAAGCAAGCAAGCCTCATGTTAGTTTCAAGCTGCCTGACTGCCGGCCGCCATCTTGGCTGGCAGTTAATTTGCATATTGCCCTGATTAGCCAATGGGAAGGGTAGGGGTCGTACGCCAATTACCATGTTTCTCTTTTATTAGATAGGATTCCAGAGCAGTTATAGATTGGGGCACTTAAATAATCTATTTGAGACATTTTATTAGGGTGAAGGAAGCTTAATTATTATTATTTCTTTAATCTTCTTCACTTATTTTAAGCATATATTTTAAGCATATATATTAATATTTTCCCATTGATTTTTAGAGAGAGTGGAAGGGAGAGTGGAAGAGAGAGAGAGGAACATCAATATGAGAGAGAGACATCAATTGATTGCCTCCTATATGCACCCCTACTGAGGCCTTGTCTGGAAATTGAACCCATGAACCTTTGGTGCGCACGCTGATGCTCTGTCCGCTGAGAAACACCAACCAGGGCAGACACCAGTTTTCTGTATGGGCACAGAAAGCATCTACCACGGTGCCCAACATGTCACTCCATGTTAATTTTTTTTTTTCTTACTGGGAACAATAAGAAATAGTGTTTCCTTTTATATAGAGAATATTTAACATTTTAACAGGGAAATTGATACCCTATCACCACCCCTCGTCATTGCTGAATGTCAGCTGAGCACTGGTTCCAGCTGTTGTAGAAGGTTATCGAGGTAGGTACCTTAATAGATTTTGTTCAACATGATAATCTTTGAGAAGATAATTTTTGAGGAAAGAGTGGAGATAAACACATGTGTTTAAGCTACTAAGTTTAACCAGAGTTCCCCCCAAATCCAGTTTGGTTGGCTTTTATTTTTATCAGCAAAATGCTATAAAGTATCTTCCTACCATCAGTATTGCTACCACCAAATGTTTAGCACCTTAGAGGTTACAAAGTTCATGTATATAAAATCAATCCTCACAACAACCCAGAAAGATGTCTTTTAATTAAAGAAGCTGAAGCATGGGTTGTTTTTAAATATGTCTTGCTTAAGAACACAATTGTGACCCTGGAACCGCCCAACCCCCCTCCCCCCCAAAAAAGAAAAAAAATCTTCTGTCTGAGTCAGTATTTTTTTTTTTTAATATCACAGTGATAATATAAAATCTGAATACTTCCCATGAAAAATTTGGAATCTTTAGATATCGCTAATCCTTGTTTCATTAAATTATCGAATGAATTGATACAAAGGATGAGGAACCCTGATATTAAGCTTCCCTGGTGACCTGGGACCCCATCCCCTTCAGAGCACTCACATACTGTCTTATCATCCTCATGCCGCACACCACACAAGTCAGGAGTGTGTGAGTGTGTTCGTTTTGAGGAGGTTAGGGATGGGGATGGTGGTGCATGAGTGAAAGCATTTGTTAGTCACTAAGAGGGTTTGAAAGGTGAATCAGATATCCTCATCCCACAGTCCTTGGGTCTGTATAAAGGCAGTGAGCTGAAGAACAGATTCAGTTAATAGGAAGAATGGGAGCCTGGAAAGACAGTTCATAAACATAGACCTTGGGGAAATGAGATACAAGGAGTCCAGTTTGGCTGGAGCATATCATGTGTAAAAATAAATAAGGAGAGAAGGTTGGGAAGGGAGAGAAGGGCTAGGCCAGGGTAAGGAGTTTGAACAGCATTCTTTGGGCAGTTGGGAGCCATTGATGGTTTTTGAATGGTTTAGTGATGTGATCATAGCTTGGGCACATATTTCTTATTAGAGTAAACTTTGATATCTCTGTTTCCCATGCCCTTCGTATAAACAGCCCTGTTGATTCTACTTACAGAATAAATTGTGGGCTTACCACTCTGCTCCACTGCCACTAGTCTCACCCAAGTCCCTGTCATCTCTCAGCTGGGTTGCCATGGCAGCTTCTTTGGTGGCTTGCTGCTTTCACTCTTGCCCTGCCAACCAGTCCAGTGCAAGTAAAAACTGCCATTGTCCTGGTTAAAGCCCTGCATCATCTTTTCATCACTCTTGGAGTAAAATCCAAACTCCTAGTGTAACCCTACGTGGCCTGACCCTGCCACTCTCTGAACACATGGTTTACCGTCTCTTCCCCTCCCTCACTTGGCTCTTGCCACTCTGGCCTCCTCTGTAAAAAGCTCCTTCCCACCTCAGAGTCTGTGCATTTGCTTGGTTGACCTGCCTAGAAGCTTTCCCCAGACCTTCACATGATTATTAGCTCCTTACCAAAAGATGCCTTCCCTGCCCCTTGATGTACAGTAGTCCCTGACCCAGTCACACCCTCTGTCATTTACTGGGACTCATTTTCTTCATAGCACACTTGCTCCTATCTAAATGGGTTTCTTTATTGACTTGAGTTTATTGTCCCCCAACCTGCTCAACTAGATGTGAGCAGGGATTTCGTTTTGTTCACTGCTGTATCGCCAATACTTAGAAAAGGTCTAGCACACAGTGCATATGTATTGAATGAATAAAGTTAGAGATTTGAATGAGTGGAGCAGGGAGGCCAGACCGGAGCCTGCTGCAGTATGTGCAGTACAGGGTGCACTGAGAGGTTTTTCAGAGGAAGCAAGGGGCAGAGGCAGTATTTGCCATGGCTTGGCGTGCTGAGTCATTGGAGAGGGAAGAGGTAGAGACATTTGAACTTGGACCAGTTATAAGGAACCCAGGATTCTTTTGGACACAACCAACCATCTTCATTATAACGCATCCTGTACTCCTGCCTTCAGAAGAACTTGAAGCCTCCAACTTCTGATGCTCTTGGGTTTTATGACAAAACTGGGTGATTTACTATAGATGTCCCCTCACTCCAACCAACCTCTCCTCCACCCACCCACCCACCCAACTCCTTAGAAGCTTAGGTTTCAGCTTTCATAGGTATCCTTTGCCCGTTTTCTTTCCATTTTCTAAAAGGTCAGTTTTTTTTCTTGTCTGTCTTTTTCTCTGTCCTTATTGGGCCTTACCTTTTTTCTTCCTTTCCCCTCAGCTTACTGGGATTTGAGGAAAGAGTGGAGATAAATGCATGCGTTTAAGCTACTAAGTTTAACCAGAGTTCCCCCCAAATGCAGTTTGGTTGGCTTTTATTTTTACCAGTTTCTTTGATAGCACTTGGTTCACACGTTTAAAGAAGATGTCCTTGGAGAGGAGGCAAGAGGGGTCCTAAAATGCCGTGCTCTTGAAATGCTCATGGCGGCTCAGTGTGAGATCCCAGAGGCCAGTCATTTCCAACCACTGGACTCTCATAGAAATGTAGTTTCACCCTTATTTGTGTAATCTTTCGGGAGTGTTTTAACATGTTTGTAATAAAATTTGTGGCTTATTGTTTAAAATTGAATTTAAGGTACTAAATCAAAGCTTTTGGTGGCATGCCCCTGACAGCAGGGAGAGCCTGGGAAGTGATCCCTAAGAGCTGATCAAAGGGAGTTGCTGAGCATTTTTTTCCCCCTGTATTTGTGTTTGGTCCTTTAACCTGGTAGTGTTTCCAGTTCCATTCTGAATACAGTAATGCACACTCCACCCCCACTCAAGTCTTCTTGGCAGCATCTGGCACCGTCTTTGCCAAATGACCCCTGTTCAGGCATCGGCCTGCCTTTGCTATCAAGCCTATACAAGGCAGGAACAATGGTGATTGTCAGGAAACGGGCATCGTTCAAGATCTTATTCATAGCACATTTTTGTTGTAGTAATCAAATGAAAATAGTAAAATTGACTGAGAAGTGATCACTAGTCATTTCTGCCTAGGTTCACCTTTCCTGGCCAGTGAAGATGGTGTGCTTGGAGGAGTGATTGTTCTTCGATCTTGCAGATGTTCTGCAGAGCCTGACTCCTCCCAAAATAAGCAGACACTTCTAGGTAAGCTGGACATAAACAGTATGTGTGTGTCTTTCTTTCATATTTTCAAGACATGGAAAGATTTATATCCTTAAGTCAATAAGCTGTGGGAGAGCCAGGATGCTCTGTTGACATGTAACGTTCTCTAGTCTCCTGATCTTTTTGCATAGATAAACATCCAAAAGATGAATGTTTACTTCTGAGCCTGTGTGTAGAGAATAGTTTTCAAATGGGCTTAGAACCAAGGATCTTCACAAAAGCTCAATATTAAGAATATGGGACCATGTATTTATCCCCTGCCTTATTCTACAAAACATTTGAGATGACCCATAACAATATACACAGTAACATAGAGTTCCTTCCTGTCCTCCCTCCCAAAAAGGAATCAGAACCATGTGAAGAACTACTGGCCTAGGAATCCATCCTGACTCCATCCCTTATTAGCTGCGACACCTTCATGCATCAGCCTTACTGCTCTTTGTCACTTCACATCTGTAAAATAAGGACATCTGCCATGTCCTCTCATAAAGCTGTGGTGAGGACAGACCAAATGAGTGTTTTTCAGATTTGCAGATGTTCATCCAGATGTGTGCTTTTGTGTCTAGCCAAATGCATCAGTGGGAATAAAACCCAGCCTGTCCTCCACTTGCCCTGGCCCAAACTTGTAGGCTACCTCTCCCATGGGGTGTCTTTTTCTAATTCATTCACCCAGAGGGGGTATTTTAAAAAATCTGCATAAAGGTACCACATAAACTAGCAGGGAGCCCTGTATGTTATTTTTTTTTAAATTGACTTTTAAATTTAAGTATACATACATGCAGAAAAGTGCACAAATCATAGCTGCAACTACTTGACAAATTATTACAAAGTGAACCTACCTATGTAAGCAGTACCCATATAAAAAAATAGAACTTAACTACAACTCCAGAACACCCCTTGTAATCCCTGCCAGTCTCTATCCCCTCCAGAGTTAACCACTATACTGACTTCTAACACCATGATTAGTTTTGCTTGGTTTTATATTTTATATAAATGGAATCATAGGATGTGTACTATTTGTGTCTGATGTGTTCAGTCAACCTTAAGCTTATTAGATTCATCCATCTTATTAGACATGTCATTAGTTTGTTCATTTCCATTGTTGTATAGTATTTCTTTGTATGGATATTCCAGTCTGTATTTATCCATTCTTCTCTAAGTATTTTTTATATGAGCAGTATAGGTAATGCACAGGTAGTTCAGATCTTTGTATCAAATTCCTTATAGAAAGTGTGGGTGGTGCCTGAACTATGTTGTATGATTGTTATGGATTGTTATAGTACAAGTCTCTTTATACCCTGAGCTTCTGTGAGTATAAAATAGAAGACTCAGCATTTCTTACGAGAGTAAACAGTATTTTCTCTATAGAAGCCCAAAGAGCTTTCATAGAATCTCTCCCCTCATTCCTCAAAGGAAAAAAAATGTACTTTTATATAAAGGGCCTCTTTCTCCACCTGGATTCTGACCACCAACCTCATCATAGTTTTGGTAATCTCTCTTTCTACCCATTATACTTGGTACTGATTTGGCTTTGGGAAATTTTTTTTTAAATGGCCACCTTTTAAAAAAACAAACAAGTCTATAATAATAAAAGCTTAATATGCTAATTAGACCAGATGAAGCCAGGGCTGCGAGGAAAATGCAGGTCTCGGATGCCTGCTGGTGGCTGGGTGCTGGAGGGAAGCCTGGGTCCTGGGTGCCAGAGGGAAGCCAGTGCTGGCGGCTAGGGGAAGAAAGACCTGCTCTTGCATGAATTTCGTGCATCGGGCCTCTAGTAAATAAATAAATGGCCACCTTTTGTTAAACTAAGGCACATTAGCTATTTGCTTCTTAATCATTGCTGAATCTTTTGAATATCTTTTCCAGTAGATAATAGGGAGTTTGGTTTTAGAATATGCAGAGGTTGTAGGTGGGCCTTCCAAAAGAACTCAGAATAACACTTGGTACGCGGAGTTGGGAGGGCAGTTATTAAAATTGCTTCATGGACTGATCCAGACAGAGGGTCACTTCTTTACTGAGCCTGGACTCTTGCCCATTAGAGTTAATCCTGAAGATTGTAAGGTATTTTTGGTGGTATATAGAAATGCATATTTAAGGATAACTCATAGAATTTTTGCTTATGTTAAATAGCTTTTATTAGCAAAGTTAGTAATTTTCTCTGTCTTAAGAAGAATGAAATGTAATGCCAATTTATGAAATAAGTGAAATTTGTTAAAGTGAACTAGAGGGATTGATGTTTGTGAGGTTAATCTACTACAACCCAGTGAATACTAACTAGTATCAACTCATAGATGCTCCAAACTACATGGTTGTTTACATTTTTGGCTTTGAAAAAGTTATGTATATTCAGTATGTAGTAAGAAAGCAAACATGGTACAGAAGGATAGGAAGGGAGACGGAAAAGTCATCTCTGCTGCCCCATTCTCAGAGCCACCAGTCTCTGGATCTGGTTATTCTCATGGGAAACACCTTCACTCTATGGGATGTATTCATGCTTCTATTCCTGGATTAGTCAGTAACTTATGCCTCTTGGGGGGAGGGGGATTAACACAACTCACACCAGTTCCACTCCCCTTTCCTCCTGACTTTTGTTAGAATTCTACTCTAGCTTGAAATTATGTTTTTTAATTTTATTGCTACTTTAACACACTATTTCTTGATTCATCAAATTTATATAATCAACTATCCCTCACCCTTAAACAATGTAAGAATAGGAAAGTTCATGTGCTCCTTTCTTTTTTCCTCCTTCTCTCACTCCCAACCCTACCTAACCTCTAGCAACCATACCATTATTTTCATGGTTATTAACATTTACATTCTGTTCTGTAGCTATACTTGTCTCTACTTATCTTTGATTAGAGGTTGATTCCCCAATTAGTAATCAGCATTGACAGTATCAAGATTGTGTAAATAGTATTCACTGCAGATCCCGGTAGTGGAGGATTATACCTATAAGGGAAGTGTCTGTCATAAACCTCTGCCTGCAAAAGGAGAATATTTCAAATGTGAAGCTCAGGTGGATTCTCCTGTGTGGCACCCTATCCATTGCCCCAAATCAGGCCACAACTTCATTTGCTTCATGTTTGGACCATGACTTCTCATTTATCTATACATATAAAGAGGTAATATGCTAATTGCCATTACAGTGTCCCCATAACGACCAATTTGCATATTGATGTGTGCGCAGCAGGGGCGGGTGGCTGGAGCCAAGTTCCCCGGGGTCTGAGGATATCTCCTGACAGGAGCCTGGACAGTAAAGAAGGAAGAGGAAGCGGCCACGGGGAGCTCTTCCAATCCCCCTGCACGGACACCCTACTGCAGCCCCCGCATCCCTGGGGGGATGGATGGACACCCTACCCCAGTCCCCGCACCCCCAGGGGCGATGGGGAAGCTGACCAGATGGGGAGAAGACCCAACCTCCGGGTAGCTGCAGCCCGCACCTCTGACTCCCAATCTCTTCCCCCGCCAGCCCCACCAGGGCACCCACAACAATAGCACACTGGCAACCACCTGTCAGCGCCCCTGAGGCACCAGGGCCCATGGCCCACTGCTCCTGGGCCCCCTCTGCTGAGGCCAGGCACACCTCTCCTCCTTACAGCTCCAGACCTGGATGGAGGCAGGCCTGAGCGGCCCCCCAGGGTCAGACTCTTGACTCCCCCCCCTCTCCCCCGCAGCAGTGCTGTCTCCCTGGAAGTGTGCTGAACCTGGCAGGGGGCACAGCTAAACCCCGCCCTCCTAGCCCATCTGGCTCCACCCTGGCCCTGCCCCCACCTGGCTCCAGGAGATTGGAGCCCCACCCTGAGCAGGTACCGCTGCGAAACAGCAACCTACAATTTAAAGAATGGCGCCAAGCGGGAAGGTTTGACAATTACTCCCCATTCAGCTTTGCTGCCTCCCTAGTGCCCCCCTAACTTCCTGCCCCACCGCCAGTGCCTCCAGGGACAACCACTGCTACAGGGCTGCTGGCCAGAGTCCGCCCCTCCGAGGCCTGCGGAACCCTCTGCAAAGCTTCCATAGCTACAGTCCCAGGAAACAATCATGCCCTCCTCCCCTAATCAGCACCTGCCACCTGTGAGGGTACCCATGGGCTTAAAAATAACAATCCCTTCCCGTTTAGACATCACTTACTTGATGAAACATTTCTAGGTTTATTAGCTCAGAACCTTCTCATGACAACCCAGGGAGGAAGGCGGAGAAGAGATTACAATTCCCATGGTATATGCGTATGTATTCAGAAATGAAGCTCAGAGAGGAAAAGTTTCAAGCTCACTGGTTCCCAAGGTGCAGCACACGCTCCACGGGGGGGGGGGGGGGGGGGGCAATTTGATTTTAAGTGGGGACAGTTTGAGAATGAGTTAAGAGTGATTTTTTGCATTTCTTCTTTTTCTATGGGGCCTCATCTACAGTGTATCCTACATAATAAAAGGCTAATATGCAAGTGGCCGAATGGTGGAATGACCGGTCATTATGATGCATGCTGACCACCAGTGGGCAGACACTCATTGCAGGAGCTGCCCCCTGGTGGTCAGTGCACTTCCACAGGGGGAGCACTGCTCAGCCAGAAGCCAGGCTCACAGCTGGTGAGCACAGTGGCAGTGGTGGGAGCCTCTCCTGCCTCCGTGGCAGTGCTGAGGATGTCCGACTGATGTCTTAGGCCCACTCAGCCATCAGTCTGACATTCCCCCAGGGCTCCTGGACTGCTGGAGGGTGCAGGGCAGGCTGAGGGGACCCCCCCCCCCAAGTGCACGAATTTTGTGTACCGGGGCCTCTAGGTGCTTTATAAAACTCATGGCTCCTTAATACTTAGTAGTATCTACTAACCAAGACTTCTCAGGCACCTTTCTTTCTTACACATCCAAATAAAACAAAATAAGGTCCAAAAGCCCTAGCCAGTTTTGCGCAGTAGTTAGAGCCTTTGCCCATAAATTGTTTGCAAGAGATAGAGCTTAATTCCTCTCCCCTGAGTGTCCCTACCAATGAATAAAAATATGGCAAAGTGACAGTGTATGACTTCTGAGAAGAGGTCAAAAGAGGCATTGTGGCTTCCTCCTTACTGTCACTGTTGGAACGCTCATTCTGGGAAAGGCCAACAGCCATCTTGTGAGGACACTCAAGCAGCATGTGGCATAAAAGTGTGACCTCCTTCCAACACCCAGTGAGGCATGGAGACTTTCTGCCAACAGCCTTAGCTCTGAGTGTGAGCCTTCAGATGCCTGCAGCTGTGGGAAGATTCCTTGATTGAAATCTCATGAGAAAGTCCTTAATTCCTCACTCACAGTAATCTTACCTAATAATAGACAAACATGCAAATTGACCATACTTTCGCTACACCTTAAGCCACACCCACCAGCCAATCAGAGCGACGATATGCAAATTAACCCAACCAAGATGGCGGCCGGCAGCCACGAAGCTGGAGCTAGCAGGAGGCTTGCTTGCTCCAGTTATGGAGGAAGCCAGCCTGCCACCAGCTCTGAGCTCCACTCAAAAGCAACAAAGTTTCAATTATAGAAGGTAAATAAACCCCAGATACCTGTCGCCATGGCCACGGAGCTGGAGCGAATAAAAAAAAAGGAAAGGCTGGGAGCTTCAGTCACTAGGGGGCTTGGTCCGTCTGAAAACAGCCATCAACCCCTCACCCAGGCTAGCTAGGCACCCCAGGGGACCCCCACCCTGAAGGGGGTTTGGGCAGCCTGAAAACAGCCATCAGCCCCTCACCCAGGCTGGCCAGGCACCCCAGTGGGGACTCCCACCCTGAAGGGGGTTTGGGCAGCCTGCAAACAGCCATCAGCCCCTCACCCAGGCTGGCCAGGCACCCCAGCGGGACCCCCCACCCTGATCCGGGACACCCTTCAGGGCAAACCAGCCGGCCCCCACGGGTGCACCAGGCTTCTATCTAATAATAGCCAAACATGGTAATTGACCATACCTTCGCTACGCCTCCCATTGGCTAATCAGCGAGATATTCAAATTAACCGCCAACAAAGATGGCTAATTTGCATACTGCAGGCAGGGCGGGACAGCGCAAGCTGCTATCCAGGCCCCCGTAGGTGACCCCAGGAGCTGCTTGCCTGCCACCTGGGACCGGATCTCGTCCCGGGCCACAGGCACACCGGCCTTGTAAGCCCCAGGAGCCGCCTGCCTGCTGCCCAGGACCCAATCCGGTACCAGGCCACAGGCAGGGTGGCCCTGCAAGCCCCAGAAGCCCCAGAAGCCGCCAGATATGGCAGTAACTCTATCAATAAGCACTCTGAAAGTCAGTGGCATAAATGCACCAATTAAAAGTCAGATTATGAGGGTGAATCAAAAACAAAACCCACTTTAAATATAAAGACACATATAGATTAAAAGTAAATGAATTAAGCTGCAGCCTGTTTTGCTCAGTGGATAGAGCATTAGCCCTTGGATTGAAGGGTCCCAGGTTAGATTCCAGTCAAAGGCATGTACCTCAGTTGCTGACTTGATCCCCAGTCCCTATCAGAGCATGTGTAGGAGGCAACCAATCAATATGTCTCTCTCTTTCCCTTCACTCTCTCTAAAATTCAATGGAAAAATATCCTTGGGTGAAGATTAACAAAAACAAAGTAAATGGATTAAGTAACATTAAAGAGATTATAAGAAAAATGTATTCCAAATTTTGTTAGTTGTATAATGGTTATGTTTAAATTATTAACACCTAAGAAATTTGGTGAAGGGTACATATAATATGCTGTAGTATTTTATAGTTTTTTTTTACATGTATGAGATTATTTCAAATTAAAATATTAAAAAATTAAAAATTAACAAAATATTAATTGAAATATATCTGCATTACATGAAAAATCTCCTAGTTGCTTCTAGCATAATTTATTAAATTGTGCTAAAATTTACAAGGGTTCAATTAAAAAATATCTTAATTCTAAAGGATATAATAGAAAATATATAATAGTGCAGTTATAAGCACTTATCTGAAAATAAAAATTTAAAGAAGTGAATTTAAAGAAGGGATTAGCCAAAGAAAATATATGCACAACCCATGGACACAGACAACAGTATGGTGATGGCCAGAGATAAGTGGGGGGTAAGAGCTGGGTAGAAGGGGAAAAAGAGGGGAAATAAGGACATCTTATATCCTATCTAATAAAAGAGAAACATGGTAATTAGCTGTACCTCCACTACCCTTCCCATTGGCTAATCAGGGCGATATGCAAATTAACTGCCAGCCAAGATGGCGGCCGGCAGCCAGGCAGCTTGAAGCGAACATGAGGCTTGCTTGCTTCAGTGACGGAGGACTCCAACATTCCCCGCCTGCCGCTGCCGGCCTCTAAGCTTGCAGTTTGAAACATTGTTACAAATATAGAAGCTAAACAAAACGCCAGAAACCTGCTTTCAGCCAGCCGGGATCTCAGAGCTGGAGTTAGAACAGTGTTTCGATCATAGAACCCAAACAAACCAGATACCTGCTTTCAGCAGCCGAGGCCTAAGAGCTGGAGCCAAGTCTCAGAGCTAAAGCTGGCCAAGAATAAAAAAAAGAAAAATGAAAAAAAGGAGCGGTTGGGAGCTTCAGTCACCCGCCAGCCTGAAAACAGCCCTCATCCCCTCACCCAGACTGGCCAGGCACCCCAGTGGGAACCCACACCCTGAAGACACCCTTCTGTGACCAGCTGCAAACAGCCATCAGCCCCTCACCCAGGCTGGCCAGGCACCCCAGTGGGGACCCCCACCCTGATCCAGGACACCCTTCAGGGCAAACCAGCTGGCCCCCACCCATGCACCAGGCCTCTATCCTATATAGTAAAAGGGTAATATGCCTCCCAGCACCGGGATCAGCGGAGCCGTGAGGCCTCCTGGCACCAGGATCAGCGTGACAGGGGGCAGCGCCCAAACCCCCTGATCGCCCTGCAGCTCTGTGTGTGACAGGGGGCGGGGCCACAACCTCCCTATCCACCTTGCTCTGTTGGTGACGGGAAGGCGCCCCAACCCCCTGATCAGCCCTGCTCTGTGCCTGATATGGGGGAGCTCCCCAACCCCCTGATCACCCTGCGGCTCTGTGTTGTGACAGGGTGCGGCGCCCCAACCCCCTGATCGCCCCTGCTCTGTGTGTGACAGGGTGCGGCACCCCCAACCCCCCCCCCCCCCCACGGGCCCTGCTCTGTGTGTGACGGGGTAGAGCCATAACCTCCCCATCGGCCCTGCCCTGAGTATGACAGTGGCGGCGCCCCAACCCCCTGATGGGCCCTGCTCTGTGCGTGACAGGGGGCTGCGCCCCAACCCCCTGATGAGCCCTGCCCTGAGTGTGACAGTGGCGGCGCCGCAACCCCCTGATCGGCCCTGCTCTGTGGGTGATAGAGGGCGGCACCCCAACCACCCCCCACGGGCCCTGCTCTGTGTGTGATGGGGTAGAGCCATAACCTCCCCATCGGCCCTGCCCTGAGTGTGACAGGGTGCGGCACCCCAACCCCCTGATCCGCCCTGCTCTGTGTGTGACAGGGAGCGGTGCCCCAACTCCCCTATCAGCCCTACTCTGTGAGTGACGGGGGAGCTCCTCAACCCCCTGATCGGCCCTGCTCTGTGCATGACAGGGTACGGAGCCCCAACCCCCCGATGGGCCCTGCTCTGTGAGTGACAGGGGGCATCGCCTCAACCCCCTGATTGGCCCTGCTCTGTGCATGACAGGGGATGGCGCCGCAACCTCCCCATCGACCCTACCTTGAGTGTGACGGGGCGGTGCCCCAACCCCCCAATTGACCCTACCCTGAGCGTGACTGAGGGTGGCATCACAACCTCCCAATCCGCCCTGCTCTGTGCATGACAGAGGGCGGCGCCCCAACTCCCCAACAGCCCTGCTCTGAGCCCGACCAGGGGCTGCACCTAGGGATTGGGCCTGCCCTCAGCCACCCGGGAGCAGGCCTAAGCCAGCAGGTCGTTATCTCCCAAGGGGCCCCAGACTGCAAGAGGACACAGGCCGGGCTGAGGGACCCCCTGTACCCCCGAGTGCACAAATTTTTGTGCACCGGGCCTCTAGTAATAATAATAATAAAAAGGCTAATATGCAAATTGACTGAATGGCAGAATGGCCAGTTGCTATGATGCGCACTGGCCACCAGGGGGCAGACGCTCAATGCAGGAGCTGCTCCCTGTGGTCAGTGCACTTCCATATGGGGAGTGCCACTCAGCCAGAAGCTGGCTCATGGCTGGCCAGCGCAGTGGTGGTGGCAGGAGCCTCTTCCACCTCCGTGGCAGCACTAAGAATGTCCAACTAATGGTTTAGGCTTGATCCTTTGGGGGCCTAAGCCTTTAGTCGGACATCCCCTGAGGGCTCCCTGGCTGCCAGAAGGATGTCTGACTGCAAGCTTAGGCCTGATCCCCTGGGGAGTGGGCCTAAGTCAACAGGTGGACATCCTCCAAGGGGTCCTGGACTGCAAATGGGTGCAGGCCGGGCTGAGGGACCCCCTCGCCCCGAGTGCACAAATTCTTGTGCACCGGGCCTCTAGTTCTATATAATAAAAGGGTAATATGCAAATTGACCCTAACAGCAGAACGACTGGGAATGACTGGTCACTATGACACACACTGACCACCAGGGGGCAGACACTCAATGCAGGAGTTTCCCCCTGGTGGTCACTGCGCTCCCAAAGGGGGAGCTCTGCTCAGCCACAAGCCAGGCTGACGGCTGCCAGTACAGCGGTGGTGATGGGAGCCTCTCCCGCCAGCTCAGCAGCGCTAAGGATGTCCGACTGCAGCTTAGGCCTGCTCCCTGCTGGCAAGTGGACATCCCCTGAAGGCTGCTGGGCTGCCAGAGGGATGTCTGACTGCCAGCTTGGGCCCAATCCCCCAGGATGTGGGCCTAAGCCAGCAGGTGGACATCCTCCGAGGGGTCCCAGACTGCAAGAGGACATAGGCTGGGCTGTGGGACCCCCCTGAGTGCACAAATTTTTGTGCACCAGGCCTCTAGTTGAAATAATAAATGTTTGTTGCTTGAAACCGCTAGATTTTTGTGATAATTTATGCAGCAATAGATAACTAATAAACCTTCAGAATCCTCTCACTGCCAAATGGCCCTCTAATTTGTCTAACAATCTACAATGACAAATCAGGATGCTCTATTGCATCTGTAGGCAATTCAGACTGTCAGACTTTAGCATGTATCACTGAATCCTGGTCCTCTTCCTTGGAGCCTCTGGGACAAATGTGATCAGTGCCCTCCACTTTGCAGGCCCTAGTCACTCATTTCCATACTGTCTCCTTACCACCTCTACTCATCTTCCACTTCCATACTTCCACCAGACTTCTCTCTATATAGAGAACCCAACTATGGTCTGAAAAACAAGTGAAGTTAGGAGAAAATCAGACTGTCCTGAAGCAGAAAGGGAAAAATAGAGAACTTTACCCAACTGTGACTTAGAGAGCTACACCAATCCCAGGATCAGAGGGATGATAGTGGTTAAAACAAGAGCCATATAAGTATATGTAATTAGTTTGTTGTATCCCTAAGTAAATTTTGAATAACTTCCTATAAAAATATATATATTCTTTATCACTCTCATGCTCTCTACGTTTATTTCTTCAGTGAGGTTGCACACACATACACACTCACAGTCCTACCTCAGTTGCTCATTTCCCTACAAGCAGGATGGGAACTACTTAACTTGATGGGAAATACACTTCCTTCATATGACCCCAGAACACGCTTTCAGTGCTGTTTCTGACTGCTACTTGTTTTTCTCCACTCATCTGTGAAGCCCCAAGTTCTGGCCACTCCAAATTGCTTAGTCTTCTTCCAAAGTGTCATTCCCACTGCCCCCCCAGTAACTTTCACAAGCTGTCACTGGTGCTTGAAATGCCCTGGGCCAATTACATTCCTTCTTTAAGACCTGCATCAGAAGGGAATCTGCCTACAATCCTTTGGAAGCCCTTCTCCCAGGTGATTTGTTCCTTCCTTGTGTTCTTTTTGCAACATGCAGTTGGCACTCACCATGACACATCCTAGTCATGTGTTAAAGTGTCTGCTCCTCCCTCCAGGCCAGCACATCTAAACTTTTTTTCTGAAATCAATCATTTCAAAGGAATAGTGAACCCTAGTAACTCACGTGGACGGTACAGGGGTTTGAAATATCTTTTCCATTATTAGAAGATTCCACTGCCTTATAAGACTCGTACCACCAGATTGTGAATCATTTGAGGACAAGGATTATCTCGTATCCAAACTTTATACTTACCCTCCATAGTAGGCTCCCAATAATTAATAGATGAATAAATTAAGCACCAAGTGGAATTTCCTTATTTGATAATGTAGCAGAAATTTTGAAAGAAATTGGCCATTCTTTTAGGAAAAATGAAAAGTCACGTAAAATAACCTCACAAGCTTTCAAAAACAAACAATATGGGTAGAAAGTGTTGGATAATGATGAGTGCACAGGAACAAGAAGACAGTTTGGAGACAGTTTAAATGGATCGCAGAAGACAGCCCCAACAAACAGCCTTGTAAAAGGACAATTTGGATGTGAATGTGTTTGTAGCACCCGTCCCACCACCTCCCACCCCCCAGATCACAAAATGCTGGCAAAGCCTAGCCTACAAATCACTGCTTTAATGCAAAGCAAATGCTTGTCCCTGGAATGAAACAGCTGAGAAGAATTAATTTTCCCTGCTTTTAGAGAAGAAAAACCAATATATTTTTACCTGCTAAAGTACAATTACATGTGCTTTCCAGGCCACTATAGAAGTGCTTTATTGAGGCCACTGTATATAGTATGGTTAATAATAGTATAAATAAATACACATTCGTTTTAAGCTTGTGATTCAATACAAGTAATTAGAATGTATGCAAATATGTAGCAGAAGAAACCAATCTCACTATATGGGTACATTTTCTCTCTTGTAGCCTGCTTTCCCTCTGCTGTGGGGAGCCTGATAGACTTTGTGAACTTCAGCGGTACTGCCTTAGAGTGATTAGTAGGAAGCAGTGAGCATGGAGATCAATGAGAAACAGACTTCATGTATTTAAGGGAAATTTTAAGCAATTCAGAATAGGAGGCATAGGGACCCTTAAAAGGGCGAAAAGGCTGTTTGACCAGCGGCCTTTGTGATAAGCCTATGGTGGAATCCTTCATTTTAAATAGATTTGAGGCCCACAGTTAAGCCAGTGCCTGATTATCTGGTGAGCACACATGGTAATTTTTACTTTCCCTTGAAGTTACCCTCACCTTACTCAGTCAGGTTCTTGCAATCTAGGTATATGTTCATGATTCTGACAATGGAGTTTATACATAATATTCCAAAAATTTATATGGAACCAAAAAAGATCTCGAATAGTCTCAGCAATCTTGAGAAAAGAACAAACTTAGAGGTATCACAATCCCTGATGTCAAACTATACTACAAGGCCATTGTAATCAAAACAAAGTGGTCCTAGCATAAGAACAGGCATATAGGTCAATGGAAAGGGCAGAGAGCCTAGATATCAACCTACACCCAATTGATATTTGACAAAGAAGCTAAGAGTATACAATGGAGTAAAGACAGTCTGTTCAATAAATGGTGTTGGGAAAATTGAATGGATACATGCAAAAAGAAAAAAGAAACTAGACCACCAACTTACACCATACACAAGAATAAACACAAAATGGATAAAATAATTAAATATAAGTCACGAAACCATAAAAATCCTGGAAGAAAGCATAGGCAGTAAAATCTCAGGCATCTCTCATAGCAATATTTTTACCGATATATCTCTTAGGGCAAGGGAAATAAAGGAAAAAAATAAACAAATAGCACTACATCAAACTAAAAAGCTGCACAGTGAAAGAAACCATCAACAAAATGTAAAGGGGACCCACTGTATGGGAGAACATATTCACCAACAATACATCTGACAAGGTGTTATAATTTCCAAAATATATAAAGAACTCATACAATTTAACACCAGGAAGACACACAATCCAATTTAAAAGTGGGCAAAAGACCTGCATAGATACTTCTCCAAAGAGAACATACAAATGGCCAGTAGACATGACAAAATGCTCAGAATCCCTAATCTTCAGAGAGATTAAAACCATAATTAAAAAAAACAAACAAAAAAACATAATGAGATATCACTTTACACCTACCAGAATGGCTACCATTAATAAATCAACAAACAACAGGTGCTGATAATGATGTGAAGAAAAGGAAACCCTCGTGCACTGTTATGGGAATACAGACTGGTGCAGCCACTGTGGAAAATAGTATGGAGTTACCTCAAAAAATAAAAAATGGAACTGCCTTTTGACCCAGTGATCCCACTTCTGGGAATATATCCTAAGAATTCCAAAACACCAATTGGAAAGAATATACATACCCTTATATTCATAGCAGCATTATTTTTAAATATTTTTTTTATTGATTTCAGGGGATGGGAGGAGAGAGAGAAAGATAGAGAATGAGAATCATTGATCAGCTGCTTCCTACACACCCCCTACTGGTGATTGAGCCCACAACCTGGGCATGTGTCCTGACTGGTAATTGAACTGTGACTTCCTGGTTCATAGGTCAATGCTCAACCACTGAGCAACATCAGCTGGGACATGGCAGCATTGTCCTATATAATAAAGAGGTAATGTGCAAATTAACCCTCACACCCTCACAAGATGGCTGCCTACAAACAGGTCAGCAGGGGTGTTAGTGAGGGACGACCAAACGACTGAACAAGCAGGCTGTGTGGGGTGACCAGGTCGGCAGGGGGGTGGTGAGGGGTGACCGGGCAGCAGAGGGGGAAGTTGGGGCAAACAGGCTGGCAGGGGGGCAGTGAGGGATGACCAGGCTGGTGGGGGGAGGGGCAGTTAGGAGTGATCAGGCCAGCAGGGAGGACGCAGTTGGGGTCGACCTGGCCGGCAGTGGGGAGCAGTTAGGGGTGATCAGGCAGGCAGGCAGGCAGGTGAGCTATTAGGAGCCAGCGGTCCAGGGTTGTGAGATGGATGTCCGACTGCCAGTTTAGGCCTGATCCTTGGACATTCCCTGACGGGTCCTGGATTGGAGAGGGTGCAGGCTGGCTGAGGGGACCCCCCCCCCCGCAAGAATTTCGTGCACTGGGCCTCTAGTTTATAATTATCTGGAAACAGCCCAAGTGCCCATCAGTAGATGAGTGGATAAAAAGGTCTGGTACATTTACACAGTGGAATACTATGCAGCTGTAAAAAATGGAAATCTTATCTTTTGCAATAGCATGAATGGACCTGGAGGTTATTAAACTAAATGAAATAAGCCAGTCAGTGAAAGACAAGTACCATATGATCTAATTTATATATGGAATCTAAAGAACAAAATGAAATGATGAACAAACTAAAACAGAGGCATGGATATGTGAACAGAGTGATAGCTGTCTGCAGGGAGTGGGGCTGGGGACAGCTGGGGTGAGTGTGTGGACAGCATGAAAGAAGGTGAAGGGATTAGCCAAAGAACATATATGCATAACCCATAGACACAGACAACTGTGGTGATGGCCAGAGGGAAGGGGTGGTGGTGGTGGGTGGTCATAGACAAAGGGGGGGAATGTGAACACCTGTAATAGTGTCAACAATAAAAGTAAACTTCAAAAAAAGAATGTAATATATTTGTAAGTTATAAAGGACAATAATAAAATGAGCACCTGTGGACCTGCCATTCAGCTTAAGAAATTACCCATAACTTTGAAGCCCCATGTGGGCCTGTCTGCACTTTACATAAATGGTATATCTATCATATGATTTCCTCTACGAGAGTTTTTGCAGTTTCTTACATATTTAACTAAAAGAATAATGAGTTCCTTTATCATTCTAGACTTTGCTCTGTCAAGTCAAACTGTTCTTCAGTTGCCAATTAGAGCTTGAATGGGGTGCTCCCTCCCCTTTCAGAACAGGCAAAGTTCTTTATCAAGTACTACTTTTGTCACTGTTACCAAAATTAGCTATAGTTTAAAGTTTTTTTTTAATGTTCAGTTGAATTGGTGCTTCCCAGAACATGAAAAAGATAAAATGTCATTTTTTTGTAAGTTAAAATTCTAAACCATCTTTTGGTTTTACTGGCATTAAAAATTGGGCGAGCATGTACAAACACAAACACTTCAAAGGAACTTCATTCTTGAGGCCCCAACAATATCACTTATTTCCAATTCATGGCACATGCCACGGTGAGCTCTTGTGACTAGGCTTCTGCTGGGCTCACACAATCATAAAAATAGCCCTCAAAGAGAAGGCAAATCAGCTATTAGGATGTTATTAGGAAAAGAGGCATGTATGGATGTTCATCTGCTGTTAATAACTTTCCTTTAAAATACAACTAAAACGTTGGTCTGTAAGAGGGTTCAGTGTTGTGCATGGATGCTCATTTCTTTAGTGCCCCAGCAGTGCTTTGGGATTGTTACAACTTTATTCTCATTTTAAGAGATAAGCTGGCATTTTGCTTCTTTATTTAAGGACTAGTAGCTGGGTGCACAGATTCGTGCACATTGAAAGGAAATTAACTAGAAGAAATATTTTAATATCGCTATTCGCCCTTTCTCTATAATAGAAGTGTCAACCAAATTCACGATTGACAATGACAGATCAAAACACATGTGTGCGATTGGCGCCAGCGAGAGCTTTATATGTATTGCGCATGCGCGAGTCAATGTTTATTTTTAAATTGCCGGTGCGTGTCCTATGTACCGGCCAGTCGTGCGGACAGACGGTGGGTCACTTAGCCTTTTATAGAGAGAGATCAGATAGAAAGAAGCAAATGAAAGAATTTATTCTTAGAGGCAAAATATCATGTCTTAGGGTGGACATGCTATTTTAACTTATCAACAACTGAGTTGGATTAATCTGTTGAAGTAGTGCTCTGAGATTTATATAATTCAGAATTAATTTTTGTGTTTTTATTTTATTTTTAAGTTACAGTTTGCATTCAGCCATATTTTGTATTAATTTCAGATGTACAACATAGCAGTGAGACAGTCACATACTTTACAAAGTGTTTCCTCTGATATTCAGGTGCCCAGCTAACACTGTATATAGTTATTACAGTATAGTTGACTATATTCCCTATGCTGTACTTTACAATCCCATGACTATTTTGTAGCTACCAATTAGTACGTCTAGTGTTTTTTCCTTTGCGGGGGGGGGGGGGGGGGGGAGGGAGGGTGTTGTTAATTTTTGTTTTTAAAATACAAAGATGTTGATTACAAGTAGCTATAATCTGCTTTGTTTGCTTTAAAACAACTTTTCTTCCCTTGAATATCACTAGTCTACTTTTTACAATTGCAAATAGATTTTCATCTATAATTTCCTTCTCCATCATAAGAAGTATAGTTCTAGCTATAATCTAACCATGTAGTTTTTTTGGCCACAAAGTTTTCCATCTGAAATAAAAAACACAAAGGTTTATGAATAGAATTCTAGTGATTAAGTACTTCTTATTACTCTGGTTCTCCTAAAACTCAGAAAAACATTTTGACAAATTTTATAGTTAATTTTCATGTGCTCAAACAGTAATAAATCCTAAAAAAATATTTGTTGAATGAATGAAATCATATTTCAATAAAACATGTTTTACTGAATGCTTTTCTTTTCAGCAGAGAACTTCCAAGCCCCAGCCAGTGGCCCCGATTTCCTGCAGTTTCTAATACAATAAAGTGATAAAACAGGAAGAGAATAGAAATGTCCTTCGGGGCTTGTGTTACTATTTGACCCACATCCTCTCTTCCCTTTCAGTCAGCACCCTTCTTTTGTCTTGAACAAGTCAGAGTGAACCTTGGAAAGGGAAGATAATTGTTTCCTTGGCTTAGTATAACTGGGGTTCTATAGAACTTAATCCCCAACCCTCCCAGGACAGTGCAGAGGCGAAAGTTTTTCAGGGAAGCAAGCCAACTCAGCTACTTCAGGCCATAATGGGCCAAGTATTATATGAATCTTAAGGATTCTATGTCAGGATAGTAAAGCATCCTTGTATGAACCTCCCATTGGGTTTTAAAGAACCTAACAACCATAGGGGAAAATCTCCAATGAATTTATCTCTATTCAATAAGGAATAACATAAACACTGTGCAGAATGTCCTCAGGTAAGCCATTCGACCTAAGGCTAAGGAGCAGCAGCTGACTTGGCGACTGTCCAGCCCTAGACAGTTCTGTTTTAGAGTTCTGTTCTTCATACAAGAAACTCTGGGATGGGAAGCCAGGCAGTGAGGATCTTTGTTGTTTTTTTTATGTTTTTTAATCCTCACCCAAGGACATGTTTAGAGAGGGGGAGTGGGGGAGAGAGAGAAATAGAAACATTGATGCGAGAGAAACATGGTCTGGACCTGGGCTCGAACCCACAACCCAGGTATGTGCCCCGACTGGGAGTCGACCCCTTCTTGTAGTTTAAATTTATGGTTCTATTCATGCCCAATGGCCCCATGCTGATAACCAGTGGACCCTTTACAAATCTGAAATGAAGGCCCAGGATGCAGAGCTAAAGGCCCTCCTCCAGAATTCTGCAAGTTGGTAAACCCCGAAAAAGGGGAAAAAAAAACACAAAAAACGAAGGCCTCCAAGTCTGCAGATAATGCTGCCAATGGGGAAACGTTAGAAGAGAATGAAGCTGGGGACTGAGGTGGGTCCCATATCCCCAGCTTGCTTGCTGCTCCTGCCTCATCTCCTTCCTGCCACATCCCAGGCTCTCAAATGCAGTTTCTACTCCACCCAGGACTGCCAGTGAGCAGGGTCTTCCTGCCCTCATCCCAGTCCCCCAACCCAACCCACTTCCAACAACAACCAGCTCCAACTGACTCTGGTCTTGGGAGCCACCAAAGATTAAATAGAAAAGATAAATTGAATAATAAAATCGGGAGTTAAAAAAAATGCTAACATCCTACTACCATTACATAAAATTTCAGTAATTCAGAATATCATAATCTAAACACGTAAGAAATTAATTATTTATAGATAATATAGATTAACAGTATAATTGAGGTTCCTAGGGAAATTCTTTAAAAACATAGAAAATGGCCCTCACCAGTTTGGCTCAGTGGATAGAGCATCAGCCTGCGGACTCAAGGGTCCTAGGTTCGATTCCGGTCAAGGGCATGTACCTTGGTTGCGGGCACATCCCCAGTAGGGAGTGTGCAGGAGGCAGCTAATCGATGTTTCTCTGTCATCGATGTTTCTAACTCTCTATCCCTCTCCCTTCCTCTCTGTAAAAAATCAATAAAATATATTAAAAAAATAGAACATGAATGAAAACAGGACAAACTTCAGAAATTTCAGAAGGGATAGATTGTGAAAAATAGGTTGCCCTCTACTCAATTTTCTGACTCAACCAGTTCCTAAGATCTTCTTCCATGTAGTTTTGTAAACATGTTCATCTATGGTGCCCTTTTATTTTCTTTCAGAAAAATGGCTGCACATCTCTATAAATCATCCTCCACTTTACCTTTTATTTTAGATAACTATATATTTTGCAGATTAGTGTTTTTTTAAACTGAAGTTATATTAATGAGATCTAAAGTCAATTTAATGAGTCACAAGCATAACCTTTTTAATGCATTGGGTAGAATACCAATGCATTGCTAATAAAATGGTATTATTTTATGAAATTTTAGTTATAAAGAAATGTGTATAGTAAGTGAAAATATGTGGGGCTGTTTTGTTTTGTTTTTGGTTTTGTTTTTGCTTTATTGGGGTTCATAGTCAAGAAGTTTGAAAAACATTTAGTTCAGATAGCTCCATATCATGTATGTAGAGCTACTTCCTTTGTTTTTAATTGTTGCGTTATATTCCATTGTATTGAGTACTATAGTTATGTATATATAGTCCCACTAATGGGCAATTAAGCTATTTCCAGTTTCTTCCTAGTTAAAACTACTTCAATGAATATCTTTCTTTTCTAGTCATAAATGATAACTCAGGTTTTAATAGTTATATTGATTTCAGAAAAGGGAGAGGGAGAGAGATAGAAACATCAGTGAGGAGAGAATCATTGATTGGCTGCCTCCTGCACACACCCCACTGGGAATCAAGCCTGCAACCTAGGCATATGCCCTGATCAGGAATTGAACCATGACCTTCTGGTTCATAGGTCAATACTCAACCACTGAGCCACTCTGGCTGGGCCAATAAATAGCTTTTTAAAGGTGTTCTTTTATAAATATAAATGCATATTTGTAGAACCAATACCTAGAAGTAGAATTGTGAGGTCAAAGGGTATGTCATTTTGGTAATTACAGTCAATCCTCATTATTTTTAGGTTTCATATTTATTAATTTTCCTACTTGGAGAAATTTATTTTTAATCTCAAAATTAGCACTCCCAGCACTTTCACAGCCATTTGTGGTATGAGCAGAGTGGTGAAAAATCTGAGTCACCTGACATGCACATTCCCAGCTTAGGTGAACAAGCTGATACTCTGCCTTCTTGTCTCAGCTTATAAACAGATGTCCTTTCTGTGGTCTATTTGTGCCACATTTTTCACAGTTTTGTGCTTTTTGTTGACAATTTTGCTGTTTAAAATGGCCCCAAGGAATAGTGCTTAATTGCTGTCTAGTGTTCCCAAGTGCAAGGAGGTTGTGTAGAAATGTGTATGGCCCTGGTGGCGTGGCTCAGTGGTTGAGTGTCGACCCATGAACCAGGAGGTCACGGTTCAGTTCCCAGTCAGGGCACATACTCGGTTCAATTCCCACTCAGGGCTCAAGTCGGGGGCGTGTAGGAGGCAGCTGATTGATGTTTCTATCTTCTCTCCCTCTCCCTTCCTCTCTCTCTAAAAAAATCAATAAAAACATATCTAAAATAAATAAATAAATAAATAAATAAAAAGAAAATGTGTGTGTGGGATAAGCTTCATTCAGGCAAGAGTTATAATGCTGTTGGCCATGAGTTCAAAGTTAATGAGCCAACAATACCGTATATCCAGAAAAAGGAAGAGGAAGTCACTGATCTGTATGTTGCTCCAGAAACTGCTAAAGTAACCTCTACGGTGCATCATGAAGCCATGGAGAAGCTGGAAATAGAGTTTAATTTGTGGGTTCATGAGAAGATGGCCAGTAAAAAGAGCATAAGGGCCAGCATTGTTGAGGCTAAAAACCAAAGAAATTCGTGGGCAGGTTTTCCAGGGTTAGGAAAATGTTAAACTTGTCTTGGCTGCTGTTTTATTATACAAGAATACTGCATATAGTTAATTACTTATAAGAAACGTATTAAATTAGATGTCTTTAAACAGAAACCCACATTAAATAAAAGTTACTTATTGATTGAAAACGTTGTGACCAGAGACTTGCAGGAACCTAACTCTGTATTTCTCTTAGGAGCAATGGGTCCATTATTTCCTAAATAATTGTTCATGCTGACCTCGTAGGGCATAGCTACCACAAATTATAAGAATGTATTTCCAAATGGCCATACTCCCACCATCATTATATGAGAGTGCTTGTTTTTTCACCTCCCCCCCCCCAAAGTTGTCTTAAACCTTTTGATATCTGATAACCTCATAGTTGAATAATGGTATCTTGTGGTTTTACTTTGCAGTTCTTTTAGTAGGAGAAGTCTTTTTGTGTTTGAGGGTCATTCATGTTCCCTTTTGTTTACATCCTTCTTGCTTTATCTTTGGATATTTGCCTCTTATTAATTTGTAGCAGATCTTTATATATTAATAAAATTTTGTCCTTTTTCTTTGCTATGAATTGCAAATAGTTCCCTAGTTTGTCTTTTGACTGTTTTCCCCATATGGTAAAGAAAATGCAGTAAACATTTTTTTTAAAGTAGTCAAATTCATTGATCTTGTCTTTTATGACCTCTGGATTTTGTTATTGTTTTAAAAGCTTTTCTTTGGAGATATTTAAGAGTTGTATTTGTGTTTGATGTTTTGTGGTCCTTTGGTGTTTGCACGGAATTTAATCTTCTTAATACGTAACACTAATTATAAGTCCTTTTCAAGCTGCGTAAATTTCAGAGTAATAGAACAATGGGAGATCGCGGGTTTTGGAATCCACAAGTCCAGTTTGAATTCCAGTTTGTTTATGTACTAAAATGACGTAAGCCGTGTTTCATTCTTTCTGTGAGCATCAGGTGCCCCATCCAGGCTTTGTTGAGTTCTACAAAAGACAGTGCCTAGCATAGGATAGATTCAGAATGTTAGCTCCTCCCTCTCCTGCTTCCCTGAAGTCCTCCACCAAGAAATAATTTGTCATATTAATTTAAGACATGCACTGAATTGAATAAAATAGGGTTTCTTTTCAAAAGCATTCTATAATTTAAATTGTAGGCAATTCCTGCTGAGTTTTTCAAGCTAGCTTGAACTTCTTATATGCTGAACTGATCATTATCTACTGATTTGGATTGTTGGTATTAAAATGTCTTAGTACAATGCACCCCTTTTTAGGGGGATTTGTGAAAAGAGTGAAGACTGAATTTCTAGACATTGAATTACTTTCTTTTAACTTTGTATTTATAGATACACTTGCATTGTCATTACTCTAGGGAAACTCAGTAAGACTTGAGTGCCTTTGCTCTCTTAGGCAATTAGAATATCCAAGATCTTGTTCTGGACTTGAGGATTTTCAAAGTTCAAAGGAGATGTGTGAGGAAGAAAAAACATCTGGTGAAGAGCGCTTGCTTCATTGCGTGACACTGTGTTCCTGCGCTCTTTCGCAGAGCGTCTGTTTAGCAGGTTGGCAGGTTTGGTAATTAATTGATGATGAGGGAATAAGCCACGTATCTGAGGAACTCAGTTTTGTCCCTAAGCTTCTTTCTTCCCCACATGTCTGGCAAAGCGTCAGTCCAGGATCACTGATCCCACAGTTGTGTCTCAACTCAAACACTTGTCTTCAGGCTTAATTAGCTCAGGGACATAAACAGATGGATGGCCTGGGACCCAGAGGGTTGAGTGTTGAGCAATGCAGTTTTATTATCAGGGACTTTTGAAATTTTTTTTGGATAAGTGCCTCAAAGCTTTACAAAGTATCTTTAAAAAAACTTAGAATTTTGACAGTATGTACTTGAAGGTGATAAAGTTTTGTGTGTATCTCTGTGTGTTTGTGAATTTTCCTTCTTGTAACTTAATTTAGGTATAATTTCAAACTTATATTTGAAAAGTTACAAGAATCATACAAGGGACATCCATGATTTCTTAACCCAGACTCACCCATTGTTTTCATTTTCCTCCATTCGTTTTTCCTTCCTCACTCCTGCTTCCCTTCATCTTCTCCTTACGCACATAGACCCACACACTCACATGTTTAAACATGTACATCTTTTTCGTAACTATTTGAGACCAAGATGGAGATGTCAGGGGTCCTTACTGCTAATACTTCTGTGTGTATTTCTTAAGAACAAGGCCATTCTCCTGAATAATTACATTTAGATATCAAAATCATAAAATTTAACATCAATATGACATTATTGTTGAATCCATAGTCCCTTTTAAAACTCCATCAATTGCTTCAATACTGTCCCTTATAACATCCCCCAACCCCAGTCCAGGATCCAATCCAGGATGACACATTGCATTTAAATGGGAGCAGTTTCTCAACTTCCTTTGTATTTTTTGACTTTGACATTTTTGACAAATTTAAACCAGCTATTTAGTAGCATTTGTAGATCAGCTTTGTGTGATGCTTCCTCATGCAATCCTAGTTCTGCGTTTTTGGCAGGAACACCACAGAAGTGGTGGTGAGTCTCAGGTGTCTTGTCAGGAGGTACGTTGTTGCATTGATTTGTCCCTTAATTGGTGATGTTGGCTTGCATCATTTGATTCACATGTAGTCCATCAGGTTTCTCTGTTTAACTAGAGGCCTGGTGCACAGATTTGTGCACCGGTGGGGTCCCTTGGCTTGGCCTGCGGGGATCTGGGGAGGAGCTGCTCCCGCTCATCCCAGCCCTGCTCATCCTGGTTAGCTAAGCAGCGCTCCCCCTGTGGGAGCGCACTGACCACCAGGGGGTAGCTCCTGCATTGAGTGTCTACCCCTTGGTGGTCAGTGCACATCATAGTGACTGATCAAATGGTTGTTCAGTCTCTTAGGCTTTTATATATATAGATAGGAATTTTGTGGAGAGATACCTTGAGACTATGGAAATAGCCTGTTCCTCTTCAAATTTTCACCAACTAGTTTTAGCAACCATGATGGCTTGTTAATTCTTATTTTGTCTGTATTTATTAGTGGGCATTCTGCTGCAAGGAAGAGCTTTCTCTTCTCCCCTGTTTACTTATTAATTTATTTGTTTGCCTTAGTATGGGCTTGTTGGTTTTACTATGTTCAGTGGGATAGTTAATTACTGTTATTACTTATTTTGATACTTAGATTGGCACAGATTTGGCCAGTGGGAGCCCCTTCGAGCTGAAAAACATTGTGAAAAACCCCTGGTCCATTTGATAAATCCTCATCATTCTTTGAGCTCTTCCTTATTTTCTGGAACAACATGATGTTCCAGATTCATTTTATATTTTCTCTGCCCCAGTTCTGGAATTTACATTTCTTCAAGAAATCCTGGTTCCTTTTCATGCAGAATGGTATTTAGAAACCAAGGTGTGTGTGTGTGTGTGTGTGTGTGTGTGTGAGAGAGAGAGAGAGAGAGAGAGAGAGAGAGAGAGAGAGAGAGAGAGAGATATTTAAAGGGAACTGTTATGGAATATTACATTTACTAAATTATTGTGTATTGTACAAAGGAGTGTGTGTGTGCATGTGTGTGTCTTTAATGTTACAAGTTTCGAACAGAAGAGCATTTATTTTACATGTAATAATCATAGTTTTGACAAGAAAGAAATACATTTTTCATTTCACAGTAAATGGCATTACGCAGTTTTGAGTACTAAATCATCTTGACATTTATGAAGGAGCAAATGGAAAGTGGGGAACTGAGTGTGTTAGGTATAAAGCTATCTTTAACGGTTCTATTAAAAAGCAGAGATTTATTTTCCATCTGTGATCTGAATGTGCCTGTTTGTGCTCTCCTCATGGCAGTGGAGTTCCTGTGGAGCCACACGACGGAGAGCATGTGCGTTGGCTACATGTCAGCCCAGGACGGGAAAGCCAAGGTAAGCGGGAGAAACGGGGCGTAGCCTGAACACCTTGCAGCCATCCCAGGAGCCTCTGACAGGCCAAGTCCACACGATGAATTTTCTCAGCCTCTCCTGGGCAGTAGCTCCATGATCTTTATGAGAATGTGATTAAGAACAGTTCATGATTCCAAAGAAAAACAGCAGCTCTTTTATGCTTTTGATGATGGAGCAGGGAGGTTAGAAACAACGTTTTTTCCATCTTGTTCTTTGTCCATTGTGAATGGGGAAGAGGAAACGGGGATTGAGAAGAGAAAATGGGAGTGAAGCTGATGGGCTGTCAGGGCTGGTGACTTTGCAGGGAGGGTTGGAATAGGTAGAGGAAACCAAGGTAAGGAAAGCCAAGCGCCTGGACCGCACTCTGCACGCGTGAGGGCGGAGCTGGCTGACTTGCTGATACGTGCGACCTGGCTGGTACGCAGTGTGCCCCGCACACCCTGGCGTCCTCATGGGCAGAGGCTGAGGTCTGCACCCCGAGTATCACGTGCCCGTGGCACACGGCCCTCCGTGAGTCACCACAATCACACGGACGTCCACGCAGCACCTCCTGAATGGCTTGGCTTCCCCACACTCACGGGGGCTGAGCCTGGGAGTAAGAAACATCATTTGTGGATTTTATTTTAGCCTTGGCCTCAGGTTCTCCTTGTTCATAAAATTTTTAGACTCAGCTGTGGTACACGATGTTTCCTTGGCATTCAAGAACCTCATTTGCAAAGCTGTGAAGTTGGGCAGCCTCTTTTAAAGGACATGATTTATTTAGCACATCTGGAAACATAAGTAAGGAAACTTTTGATATAAACTGTCTGATATAGATGAAGTCATTGGCAGGCTAAGGATACATGTAAGAAAGAATAATTTATTGCGTATTTATCGTGTAATACCCATCCAGACTGGCCTCTGCGGTCCCCAGCAAACTGGTGGCATTGCAGGCTTCTGTGAGCGCAGTGGACAGGAGCACCTCAGGCAACGTTGTCTCACAGCCGTCCGGCTCTCACTCAGCTCCCCTTCTCGGCATCACCCTCACCTGACACAAGACTTGTATTGCATGAGTAGACTTATATCTCAAGGGAGTGCATAAAGATTGCTTTATTTCATAGTGTTTAGAGAAGGGAATTGTAACTGCCCATTTTAAAGGTGATTTACAAGTTTTAGAGCAACACTCTCTAATAGAATTTTCTGTGATGATGGAAACGTTTTATAATGATATTGTGTTGTCCAGTAGGATAGCCACTAGCCACATGTGGCTATTAAGCTCTTGAAATGTGGGTAGTATGCCTGAGGAACAGAATTTTAAATTTTCCTCCCCTTAAATTTAAATAATCATATGTGGCTAGTGGCTACTGTATTGAATAGCACAGGTGTAAGAATCAGTGGAGAAATGATTATCCAAGTAAATGTTTTCAGAGCATTCTTTTCCTCCCAATGATAAATGGTTCCCAAATATAAAATGTCTGGTAAGCCACAAGAATCCTTGCACAAGAATGGCTTATAGCCATTTATGTTTCTCTCACCCCTTACAAGTTGACTGTCATCTAAAATTGCCTTTTCACAAAAGAACCTCATGGGAGGTGGACTTCAGTACAGAAGCCAGTCTGGTGGAGTGCAGTCGTGTTACTAAGTCCCATGTATAGAAATGTTCTTGTTATCCCTGCTGGTGGCCTGTGGGAGACACCTCACAGTTTAACATGAAATATGTGTGGTAGAGAGAGGGAGAGGACCGCACTGAGCCAGAGACGTTTGGCCTCCAGTTGCATTGCTTGACATCTGGTGGACGTGGTTTTCATATTGCTGGTAAATTCTCCAGCTGCTAGTCTTGATTAGCCCAACAGATACAGCTGCTCCTCTTGCCTCACTTGTAAATTATGTTTTTGACCTTCTTTGCAGAGAGTTAATCCCTCTTCCTTTCTTCCTCCTTTGAGCCTGTGGCTACAAATGCTTTTTTTTTTCTAAAAAACAAACCCCTAACACTAATGCTTTGGCTGCTGAATTTTATTGATCAAAAAAGCCATCTCTTCTTTCATTCAGGCTGGAATTTTATTGTATTGCAAGTAAGACAGAGTTATAGATGAGAAGCTGGGCTCAAAAGAGAAAGGGGCTATAACAGAGTTCATGTTCTTTTCAAGAGCATAAGCCTGTGACCTCTCCCACTACCCCCCCAGCCCTGGTTTCCTGACTTCCATGAAAGAATTGTTGAATTAGTGGCATAACTCTTCAGCAGAATGACTGGTTTGTAAAATTTCCTTTCACATAATGTTGAGAACCATGGTTGTGAAATGAAAAAAGGAGACATCTTAAAAACTAAAAAAATAAATAAATAAATTTAAATTTAGAAACTATTTCAAAATGTGTTTTTTTGTTTGTTTGTTTTTTCATTTGCCCTGCTTTCCAAATATTGCCTTCTTTGTGCTTGTTACCAAACTCAGAAACTAAAACCACAGGGCATTTGGACATTTTATACAAGCTAAATATGTTTAATCTAAGTTAAGGCCTTGAATTAGAGCTCACCTCAAAAATCATACTGCTTTTAAAAAGGCTGGATAGTAATCAATATCATTTTAACCAATTCATGTATAATTTGAATAAAAAGCGGCAGGTTCTTTTAAAAGTTTATTTCCCTTTTAAAAGAATGTTCTTTCAAAAAAAAAAAAAAGAATGTTCTTTCAATTATATCATTTAATTTTTAAAGCCTTCTATAGCCTAAGTTAAAGAGATTTCTTTTCATTGAACAAAAATTAGGGCATTAATAACAGTTGGAAAGCAGTTAATGATTAGTTAATGAATACTTTTTAATAAACACCCAGTATGCATGGATTACAGTAATAAAAACAGATGTTAAAACTGGCATGGAACTTACTCAAGTGTAATAAGTGAAACCAAGATTTATTTTACTATGTAGAGGTCACTTTTTATAGCAGTAGTGAACATACTATTATAAAAATTCTTCCTTGGGGAGGAACAAGCAATTTGTGGTCTTAAAGTATCTCCTCATAGATTTCTTATTAGTTGCTAGGAAGAATAATGGTAGTTTATACTGGGAAAACCAGGCAACAACTTGACTGTGTGGTCAAAATCAGTGTCATCAGGAAGGGGCAGATGAACTTTCTGTGCCTCTGGGTATGATAACCTGAGAAGACACCAACATCACGCATGTAGTAACACATCTGGAAGTGCATGACCTGGATCTAATCACAAGGAAACATACAGATCTAAATGGGGAACATTCTATGAAGAAAGAAAAAAGGGGTTTCTACAGTGGACTTTGAATATGGGTGTGAACAGTACAGTCCACTTATATGTGAATTTTTTAAAAAATAAATGCTATAACTGTATTTTCTCTTTCTTATGATTTGCTTAACTACATTTTCTTTTCTTTGGCTTACATTATTGTAAGCTATAGTATGTAACACATAAACATATAAAATATATGTTAATCTATTATGTTACTGGTAAGGCTTCATTGGTAAGGTCATCAATAGGCTATTAGTAGTTAAGTTTTGGGGGAGTCAAAGTTATGCACAGGTTTTTGACTGCATGGGAGGTCAGCACCCTTAACCACCATGTTATTCAAAGGTCAACTGTATTCTTAAAAAATGTCAATGTCATAAAAGCAAAGGCTGTAGAAATATTCTAGATTAAATTACTAAAGAGTGTGACAACTAAATGCAATAACTAATCCTAGACTGGATCCTGTATAGCAGGGGAAAAATACATTATTAGGTTAATTTACAAAATTAGAATATGGATGGTAAAAAGTGTTGTATCATTGTTAAATTTGTTATAGCTGTACTGTGTTATGTAAGGTAATATCCCTACTCTCAGGAAATACAAACTGAAATATCTAGGAGTAAAGGACCGTAATATACCCAATATCTTCATGGTGGTTCAGAAAAAAAAAATATTATGTGGATGGATGGATGGATAGATGGATGGATGGATAGCAAATTACAAAGCAAATGGAGCAAAATGGAACCTGGGTAAAGGATGTATGGGTGATCCTTGAACTATTCTATAAGTTTGAAGTTATTTCCAAATAAAAAGTTAAATATCACCCTTGGACAATATGGCACATTTGATTAGTCCTTTGGGCCTTGCAATTGAAGTGAACAAGTATTGGAATAGATGTGGTGCCAGGAAGTTGGAACCTGGGTTGTCCCTCCACTCCTTGCGCACTGGGAGACTGACTTGGTATGATCACTCTGCCTCTCTGCTTCTCAGAGGACTCATCTGGAAAATGAGAAATAAAATACCTCTCTATACCTTACGTCCTTCCTGGGATAAGGCATGTGATAACAAGGAAGCAAAATCTTATTTGTCTGAATATGGATGACTGGACCCCATTAAGTTATTCATATCTTATGGCTATATTGTCTATATTATGGGTATTGTATACATTATGACCCTCTACCCCTAGGTACTTGCTTCCAACCTATAAAATTCAAAATTCTACATGCTAGGTTACATAAGCAGATAATTGCTATTCACTTTTTTAGTAGGATTTTTATGACCCCAATGCAGTATCTATCATGTTTTGTTTTTGTGAAGATAGTTTCTGGTGCTTTATGAAAATTCTCAATAAATATTTGTTTTGAAGGATAGCACAGATGAGATTTCTGAGAGCTTTTTGCTAGACTTATCTCTCAAATATAGGTAGAAGACTTAAGGATGCAGACACATTTTGCGAATTGCATCATTAGGCAATTTCATAGTTGTCTGAACATCATTGAGTGTAGTTAAGAAATCTAGATGGTGTAGCCTACTATACATAGTCTATATGGGATAGCCTATTGCATGTTACTGTAGAGCATATTACTGCACTGAATACTCTAGGCAGTTGTAACATAATGGTAAATATTTATGTAAGCATAGAAAAGGTGCACTAAAAATCTATAATAATAAAAGGGTAATATGCTAATTAGACCTTCTGGACGAAGCCAGGGTTGCAAGGAAAGCCCAAGTCCCGGGTGCCAGAGGGAAGCTGGTGCCGGCAGCCGGGAGAAGGAAGGCCTACTTTTGCACAAATTTCGTGCATCAGGCCTCTAGTACAATATAAAAGAAAAAAGAACAGTACATTGGTGTCAGGCACTTACCACAAATGGAGCTTGCAGCACTGGAAGTTGCTCTAGTGGGTCAGTGAGTGAGTGGTGAGTGAAGGCCTAGGACATTACTATACACTACTGCAGACTTTATAAACAGTGTACACAGGCTGCACCAAATTCATAAAACAACACAAGAATAAATCAAGTACAAGAGCAAATGATGCAATCAAGTGATGCTGTAAACACAAGATGTGTGATGAGGATGCTGGTAATGAAACACCGCATACTGCTCCACAGCCAACTTTTGTCAGTAGAAAGAGAACACTCTAAAAAAACAGTAAAATGTATAGAACAGTAAATACATAAACCAGTATTTATTATCATTACTAAGTATTGTGTACTGTACATAATTGTATGTGCTATATTTTATCTGCACTGCAGTGCAGTAGGTTTGTTTACACCAGCATCAGCACAAACACGCGTGTAATGCATTGTGCTATGACGTTAGGGCGGCTATGACATCACTAGGTGATGATAATTTTTCAATTCCATTGTACTCTTTATGGTACCACCACTGCATGTTATCTATCATTGACTGAAACATTGTTATGTAGCACATGACTACAAAACATGAAGTGCATAAGAGAGAAATAGCAAAAGAAGTGAGAAAGAAACTTCTGCTTCCCATTAGGATGAAGAATGTCACAGAGGCTGTTTTTCCTACTCACAACAATGAGAATGAGCTTGATAAACTATGAAAATTACAGATTTTAAAAAATCATCCAAAGAGCTGAATATGCTAGGAAAACCTAAATTAGTTGTGGGAGAAAAAACTCAACTTTTTCATTCCTGGCAGATCAGTAGAAAAGGGCATAAAACTGACATAGACAAGTATAAAGAAAAACCAACCAAACTTTTAATGAACTGTCTATGGCCACATGTGAGCTAGTGTGACAGATTAAAATCCCAAGAGGCCCCAGTCACATGGTGAGTCTTCAGATCAGTTCTTCTCTGTGAAGTCTTCAAGTGCTCACACCAAAGGCTTGGAGCAGGACAAGGAACTGAGAGTGACTTGACAAAGGGCCTAGGATTTTTACCAAATGGACGGCAATGACCGAGCAAACACCAGAGGCCAAGCAGGATTGCCGACAGATGTGTGCCATGGCTCAGAAAGCTGGGGCTGGTTATCAAGGCAAAGAGAACCCCTGAGCATCACTGTGAACAAAGAGAAACCCCTCATGGCTAGAATGCTGGCCGCTGGATTTGAAGACCTGGGGAAGTCTCCACAGTCTCACCAGGGTCAGATCCCAGACGTACTCAAGAGAAATTACTGATCCAAATTTCAAAATATTAGCCAATAGTGATCTTAATCTAAAACTACACAAAGCCCAGGACCAGCTCAACTAGAGATTAGATGACTCAGGTCCTAACCTAGAGGAAAGGGTTTGTTACTTTTTTAGGGTAAATATTATTTGTATTAAAAGTTATTACTGTTCTTTTACATTTGATATATGTGATACAATAAAAACTGAGTCCCCTAAAGAAGCAGGAAAATGAGACTTGTACCTAGGAGAAAAATTAGTAGTTTACCCACAGATTACCCAGATGTTGGGATTAGCATAGAAGGATAATCAAATAATTATAACTATAAAGAGAAAAAAGGAGAAATGGTATAACTGAAAAATAAAATACCACAAGCAGAATTTATTTGATATGTTTAATAGGAGACTGGGGTGGAAAATATGATTAGTGAACTTGAGAACCAGTGAATAAAAATTGTCCAAACCTAAGCACAAAGAAGAAACTGAGTTTAAGAATCTAGGGAGTGTCTGTGACTTGTGGAACTATGACAGATGGTTTAAATTATGTGCATGTGGCATTATATAGCTGTAAGGTTCTTACATTGCTCATGAAATAGTTTGTGATAAGTGAGGGATGCTTATATAATCTCTAGCGCAGGGGTGGGGAACATCCAGCCCGCGGGCCATATAAGGCCCACAAAATCATTTGGTCTGGCCTTGCCAAGGCATTAGGGGTGAGTTCATTAAATGTTTGACCAAATATAGAAGGCTAATTTTTAAGTTGATAATTTTGTATGACCTGCAAATGATGTTTATAAATATCCAAATGGCCCTTGGCAGGAAAAAGGTTCCCTGCTCTAGAGTAATAACTTTAAATATAACAACAGAAAAATTACAGCAAAACAAAAACAGTACAGGACATAAAAGGAGGTACTACAAATTTCTCAACCCCAAAAATAGGCAGGCAAAGAGAAGCAGAAAAACAAATAACATATGAGATAAATAGAAAGCAAAGACCAAAAGATATCAACTCACCTATATCAGTAATCATATTAAATATGGGACTCACCATAATGCTACCATCATCAAAGCAAGTGTTTCCTGGCAGAAGGGATGACCCTAAATCCAGTATATCAGAAGCTTAGAGATCAGCAGAAAGACCGTCTCCCTTTCTAGTAATTTCAGAGCATTCTAAGGGAGGTAAACCACCAAATTTGCTGATAAAGCAGGATCCACCAGACACCGCAGTATATAGAAACACTGCCTCAGAAGTGCAGATGGAAACGTGTCTCAAGAAGAAATTGAATGTATCTAATGTGGAGATCCAGAATAGTGATGGGCAACGTGGCTGCTGTTTGCCATCAGATAAAAGTATTGTCTTCACATAAAGGACTTCCAAAATGACAAGTGAGAAAGTGTTCATTCAACAACTTCAATAGAATAGTCTGTAAAAAAAAAAAAAAACAACGAAAGAAAATTTAGATAGTCAGTTCAATCTCCCAATTAATGTGGCTTGTTCAGCTTCTTCACAAACTTACCTTTTTGTGTACTTTATCCATATTAAAGCAAAATAGAGACAGACTCATAGATGGAGAGCAGGCGGACAGCTCTGGTGTGTGTCAGGGGAGGGGATGTGTTAGTGAGGGTAGAGGGATTGAGCCAAAAAGAAAAAAAGAGAAATAATTCATGGACAACAGTGTGGTGATTGCAGGGTGGAGAGGTGGAGGTGAAAGAGCATAAAGGAGACAAATGGTGATGGGGGGGAGTATATATTTTAAAGTGTTAACCGATTAATTTACTCTTGATCATTAAGTATTGAACTACTAAAAACACATAATATCTAGTAAAGTATTGTAGGTTTCCCTACTTTTACTTTCCTTTCAATCTATTTAGAGGTGAAAGTAATTTATTAGACAGAATTGCTGCTTTAGGGAAGTGAATTTTCTGAAATTAGAATAAGATCAGTGCAATATACCTCATTACTTATTCTTAATTCTCTAACTTTTTTATTCACAAGTTTATTGGAGTACACCTGGCTCAGTAAGTGAATCCTCTCTAAAGGATACTGATATAACCAAAGTGAAACAGATGACTTTGTGATTTTGAGACTGGAAGATAACACAAAAGATTATTTGTAACTTATATTCAGAGAAATAGTCAGAGAGTAAAAATGGAAAATAAATTCAGAGGTCCAAAATGGATATAGCATAGGAATAAATGTTTGACTAGAAGTTGCAGTTTATTATGTTTTGAGAAGTATTAAAAAGTCTTTTTCTTTGGTTTATTTTACTGTTTTGATTGTGATTATGAATGCAAACCCTGACCACCATTAACTTTTTACCCAATTAAAGCAATTTATAAAAATTTAGTAAGGTCTCCCTGTGCCAAGGGTTTGTATCATTATGAAAAGAAAGCCTCACAAAGCTAAATGAATTCTCTTTTATGTGCCCTTTAGTTGACTGATGTCCATCATGTCCTGTCCTGAACAGTCCTCTTCTAAAGCTTAAAAAATAAAATAACCTAAAAACTTTATGTTGAGTGGAGAAAGTCCTACACCAAATAGTACTTACTGAATTATTCTATTATATGAAGTTCCACTTACATAAAGTACAATAATAGAAATCTGAAAGTCGTTGCTTGAAGAAAAGGGCATAAGGAAATTTTCCGGGGTAATGGAAATGTTCGATATGGAAAATGTTCTACTTAGGTTTTGGTTTTCATGGCTATATAAATGGTCCAAAGTCATCAACCCCATTACCTAACATCTATGCATTTTATTGTATCTAAATCATACCTCTATATATTTTTTGGTCTAAAAAGTTATGAACAAGACCATCTATTAAAAAGGCAGAGTGGAATAATAAGAGAATGAGCTTTGGAGTGGCCGTACGTGGATTTCCAAACCTGGAGCCCCTGCTCAGTAACCTGGGACGGGTTAAACTCTGACCCTCAGTTTCCCTATCTTTAAAGTGGGAATATTACTGATGCTTTCATAGCATTCTGAGTATTAATTGAATAATATAACAAGTGCATATAGTAGATGGTACATTAATCATGATGGGTGATGATGGTGTAGTGTTGGGAGGAACAGGTGATGGTAGAAGTTGTAGAGAATCTCTCAGGGCCATCACATCATGCAACTTCCACAGCCTCATTTGTGCATACTTGTGCTCCCAAAGGTGCCATTTATGTTGCCTGTGACCAGAGCAATACTGCTTGGATTTTCACCCTACTCCTCTGATGGAGCTGGTAGTGGTTATTACATTTTGATAAAATGTAACTCTAACTTGTAAATATAAACCAACTGATGAGTGAATGGAGAGATCCCAAAAGAGAAAAAAAATTCTTTGAAGCTACAAGAATGAGCACCCCCTCTTCAACTCTGCAATTCATACTTCAGTTCCATGTTAGTGGCTAGTGGAATTCATTCACTGGGTGGATTTATTGTACCATATTTTGGATTTATGAAGAACTGCCTAGAACCAAGCTGGCCTTAGTCTAAACCAGATTTTAATGCTTTTGATAACCTAGTCCCCATACTATCCAATAACTGAAGGAGTCTGATCTCTGGCAGGAAGCCAACTGCCTCAGGATGGTAGGTTGGGCACCACCAATAAGCTATGTACTAAGAAAACATCCCAGGACCACTAAATTTGGCAGATGTACATATGGAACACAAGGCAAAGTGGCTAATCAGTGATTTTACTTGTACCTTTTAAGCTTGCCCAGAATTTCAAATATAAAAATTGCATGTCTTTTCCATGTTCTTAGGACTGCCAGGAAAGCCCCATTGGATCTATTTAGAAAGTCCTTTAGGCAAACAGGAGACGATTGGAGAAGATTGAATATGTGAAAGACACATTTTAAGACAGACATTTCCTCAGCTTCAAGTTTATTTCTAAGAGTAGTTGGTAATTTTATTTTTGCTTAATTAGTCTTACGCCATCAGTTTCTTCCAAATGATTCATTCAACTTTGCTCCAAAGCAATAAATAGAATAAACACAAAGAGGGAATTCACCATGTTGGCAAGAACATAAATCTTCTCAAAGGAATTAACTATATTTATCCAAATAAATCTCATTTTAATCATAGTGTAGGGTTAGATCTTTGCAAAGATAAATATGTCTATTACTTGGACTTGTCGATACTCTATGTTAGTTGAAATGAATAAGCCTTTTTTTTTGTTATAGCAACATGAAAAATAATGAAAACATACTTACATAGTCATTAGTCTACGTGGTTCACATCAGGTGTGAACTTAACATTAGAATGTCCCCTTATTACCTTCTAATACCCAATGGTTCAGGGAAATATTTACCTTCTCAAAGCAGACACATGCCTGCTGTGTGCCCACAGGACACATAACCATGACATGTAACTAAGACATGTGTCCTTGAGAATGATTGACCTAACTACCCACAGTGATGGAGTAATGATTACAGAATGGTGTTTTCTTTCTTTTGCTTGGAAAGCAGATGATGAAAAGAATCTTTCCTGTTGTTGTTTTTTTAAATATTATAAAAGGACATCGTCTTGGTCATGTCATTCTTATTTCATGTTACCTTTCTAATTCTTAATAAGGAATTGGTTCTATGATTGTAAATACTTGGGATCTCCCACTGATTTTGTGTTGTAAGGACTTTTATTACATTATTTTATTAAATAGGTGAGTAACAGGAGCTGAATCTCCATACATGCAGTGTATATGGAGGTGTTAATGGCTACACAGGGCCTAGCACATGTAGACATTCCATAAACACATCTTGCATGAGTGACTCCATGTTGAGGTTTAGGGTAGAACTTTGAGTCCAGATGGTTGTCTGGACACACTTTTTCCCCACTGCCCTTCCTTCCCAGTAATCTCCAGATTTGAGATAAAAAACTAGACTCATCAGCTTTTTTAAACAAATTGAAAATTGTTACATAAACAATTTTGAATATACGTGAAATACAAATTTCACGTAAATTTTTTTACAAGATAAAAGCATTTTAAGTTTTACATAAAAATACAATTATTTTTCTTCTCATTTATTTTCTCCTATATGAGCATTCGATTTGGCAGCCCTGGGGCCCACTCTATGCAGTGATTGGCTGGAACCAAGTGGTAGCCACCCTGTTCAGTGGGGCCGTGCACTCCACTTTGGCAGCCCTAGACCTGGCCTGCTTCACAAGGCATTTGAGACTGATCCAAGTTGTGGAGTTTGAATCTAAAGCAATGTCTGTCTGCTAGAATACTACCATTCATTCAAATAATATAGTTTCTGTCTTTTTTAAATGCCTTCATCTTGGAATGTCTATTCTGTCCAATCCTAAGGATTAAAATTAATTTATGATTGTTACAGTATATGACTTTGGTGTCTCGTGAGTAAAACAGTGCTGTAAATTGGTGAAATTTAACATTTTAGTAATAACTAATTGAGACATTTGGATACAGTTGAGCTACTCTCTATTTACATTTCTTTCAAATACTTCTGGATGTAATAAGTGGTGGGTACTGTCGATTTACTTTTATGCTCTTGAGCTGTCATCACTGTACTGTACATGTTTGGACTACACTGTCTGCTATAGTGTTGAAGGGGTAAAAAGAAACTTAACTTAGGATGAGGGTTGTATTAACAGTTTGCTATTAGGAGATGCTCACAGTACTTGGAAACAGCTTTTTATTTATTTATTTATTTATTTATTTTTTTACCTGAAATAGAAAATTAATGTTATTTTAAATGTGGTTCCTATAACATGAAAAAACAAAACAAAACCAATAATCTCCTGATTTCTTCCACTGATAGCTCTTGTGTATATTATGGTAAATTTTTGAACAATTAGAACCTGCCAACTATACTGCTCCATTAAAAATGTTTATGGTATTTTTAGGAGAAAAATGGAAGATCTTGGCCAAGCAATCTCTTAATAGGCAGTAATAAGGCCCAGTAGCCCCTGACTAAAACATACTTCCATCTGAATTATCTATAAACTTCCATTGTCAGACAGGAAAACCTGTTGTTTAAGGTGATGACTTCTTAGGTGTAACAAGTTCCTGAATCCAGCAATTTATTTATTTTTGTTCAGTAGGCCATATTTGGGGCAAAAAGACATAAATAAAAATAAGGGTTTCACCATTAAAGATGACAGAAATGCATACCTCCTAACATCAGCTAACTGGTATTAGAGCTAATCAGGGATTTATTACAATGATTGGTAATGACTGACCAGGAAGGATGCCTTAATTCTTTGCCTTTGAGATTTTAGCTACTAAACCAAAATCAGTTTACCTAGAACTAGAATTAAGATTGTATTACTCATGTGAGTGATGATAATGACTTGAACTGGAGTGTTAGTTATACTGGCGGTGAAAACCAGCTTCTGTGTATGTTTTAAGGTAGAACCGTGGGATTTACTGATAGATTGGATAGAAGTATGAGGGGAAATAGAGAAGGCAATGGTAGCTCCTAAGATTTTGTCCTAACCAGTTGGAAAAATGAAGTTGCCATATACTGGGGTGAGGAAAAGGTGAGGGGGAGGAAGAAAGCTTGAGGGGAAGTAGAAAGAGCTCAGTTTTGGACATGTTAATTTTAAGATGCATGTTAAGAATCAAATAGAGATGCCTGGTAGATAGTTGGATATTTGTGCCAGGAGAGAAGACTAAGCTACAGATGTATAGTTGGGAATTTCAATATAGAAATGCCTTTTAAAACGACAAGGCTTGCTGACATCACCAAGAGAGTGAACACAGAAAAGAGTCCTGTGGAACTCCTGTGTTTATATATAAGTTGAGGACATGAGGAGGAACCAGAAAGGAACACTGAGAAGTGGCCATGGAGGTTGGTGGTGAACCAGATCAGTGTGGTGTCTTAGAAACTGAGGAGAAAAGACAATTGGGAAAATGAAGTTGTCATTTTTCAAACTATTTCAAGGCCATCAACTTTGTCAGAGCCTATGAAATTAGGTCTGAGCATAGACCAGTGGAGTAGTCAAGGAGAAAACCTGATTGTAGAAGGTTTAAGGAGAGAATGGAAAGAAAGAATTTGAGGTAACAAGTACAGTCAAATCTTTTAAAGAACTTTGCTGTGAATGGAAGTAAAGAACTGGAGTGGTAACTGGAAGGAGGGAGTAGGTATGGAGAGTTATTCTTTCCTGTTTTTTCCAATGCACCCAGATGCTTCATTGTATGTCTAAATCATTTCTACAAAACATGCTAAGGAAAAGTGGTCCAACATTGATTGAGTCTGTGGGTACCCTAACATTTAGTTGTTGAGAAGGTAGGGAGAACCAGCAAAGGAAACTGAGATGTCAGCGTTAGAGTGGAATAAAAGGGAAGTTTCAGCAGCCTTTTAATAGTTCTGGATGCAGCTGGAATTCAAGGAAGGCATTCATTGACATTGGGATGAGCTGGTGGAAAGTCATGCAGGTTTCTTTCCTGAAGGATGTCTGAACTTACATTCTCACGTGCCTGTCTGGCTCCAAAAAGAGTGGGCTGGGGCCACACAATTTAAGTTGCAGCATTTCCCTGACATTTGGTCATGCTCCCTTCTTCAGGAGCATCTTCCAGGACCAGCACAAATCAGCTCGGGCGATGCTGCTCTCTAGGTCTCAGGGCCTTCACAGCCTCTGGTGTTGCAGAGTCTGATATTCATAAGACGTCAGGAGCAGATGGTTTTGACAAGGAGCACTTTCTTCAAAGCGTTTGTTGGTGGTTTTATTTTTACCCCTTCAAAATTCCTCACTGACAGATCAGCTGAAATTCTCAGGAAATAGTCCATTACACAAATAGTAGTTTCACTCTCTAAGTTAGTTTAAACATTAGCTTTTCATTTCTTTTCAAATACAAGATGCTCTTTTCAAGCTGTAGTGAAATCCATGTTACCTGGCAGCTTACCAAACAGAAGATTATAACTGATATTTTGGATTTTCACCCAGTACAAATCATCAGGATGCTGAGACTTTCCCACCAGGTTCTGCAAGAAGAGGCCACTGGTCTGCCTTTCATTGAGGAAACTGGCCCAGAGCCTCCCCTTACAGAACGGAGGGTAAACCCCCAGCCTCGGTGCAGGGATTGGGGGCAGCTGCACCTGGGTCTTCATTGCTCAGCTAAATCTTCTCCTCTTAGCTCAGCGCCTCCTGCCACCGTTAGCCCCCCTCTGAGAAGAAATATCTGAGATATTAAGTTACTTATATAAGTTCACACAGCTACAAAGAGGTAGAGCTAAGATTCTGGACAAACTATCTGAATTCCTCTGGAGAGGCCTAAGCTGGAGAGGCATATTTTGGAGTCTCAGCATATAATGCTCTTTTTAAAATGACAAGACTGGATGAGATCACCAAGAAAGTGAACACGATCAAAAGAAAATAGACCTGAGTCCAGGGAAACTGTGTGTGTAAGTTGGGGAAATGAGGAGGGACTTGCAAAGGTATTAAGCAGAGCCAGGTAAGTGTGGGGTCCTAGAAACCAAGGGAAGAAGGTGTTTCAAGGAGAAGAGAGTGATCCGACTGACCAGATGCTGTTGCTGGGTCCTGTGTGGACTGTACAGTTTGTTCATTTGTTTTTACCAGTGCAAGGGCGTAGAGTGGGGACACAGGATGCCTTCCAAAATGGGTCTAGGACAGTTAGAAAAGGACATAGAGTAATTTTTTTTTAATTAAATCTTTATTGTTCAGATTATTACATTTGTTCCTCTTTTTTTCCCCCCCATAACTCCCCTCCTCCCAGTTCCCGCCCCACCCTCCGCCCTCACTCCCCACCCACTGTCCTCATCCATAGGTGCACGATTTTTGTCCAGTCTCTTCCCGCATCTCCCACACCCCTTTCCCCCCAGGAATAGTCAGTCCATTCCCTTTCTATGTCCCTGATTCTATTATAATCAACAGTTCATTCTGTTCATCAGATTATTTATTCACTTGATTCTTAGATTCACTTGTTGATAGATGCATATTTGTTGTTCATAATTTGTATCTTTACCTTTTTCTTCCTCTTCCTCTTCTTAAAGGATATCTTTCAGCATTTCATATAATCCTGGTTTGGTGGTGATGAACTCCTTTAGCTTTTCCTTATCTGTGAAGCTCTTTATCTGACCTTCAATTCTGAATGATAGCTTTGCTGGATAAAGTAATCTTGGTTGTAGGTTCTTGGTATTCATCACTTTGAATATTTCTTGCCACTCCCTTCTGGCCTGCAAAGTTTCTGTTGAGAAATCAGCTGACAGTCCTATGGGTATTCCCTTGTAGGTAACTGAGTTTCTTGCTCTTGCTGTTTTTAAGATTCTCTCTTTATCTTTGGTCTTGGCATTTTAATGATGATGTGTCTTGGTGTGGTCCTCTTTGGATTCCTTTTGTTTGGGATTCTCCGCGCTTCTTGGACCTGTAAGTCCATTTCTTTCACCAGGTGGGGGAAGTTTTCTGTCATTATTTCTTCAAATAGGTTTTCAATATCTTGCTCTCTCTCATCTTCTGGCACCCCTATAATTCTGATGTTGGTACGCTTGAAGCTGTCCCAGAGGCTCCTTACACTATCCTCGCATTTTTGGATTCATTTTTCATTTTGCTTTTCCAGTTGGGTGTTTTTTGCTTCCTCGCATTTCAAATCATTGACTTGATTCTTGCGCTCCTCTGGTCTGCTGTCGAGAGTCTGTATAATATTTGTTATTTCAGTCAGTGTATGCTTAATTTCTAGTTGGTTCCCCAATATAACATCGAGGGTCTCATTAGTTTTCTTGTAGATCTCATTAAGTTTATCGGCGGCTTCTAAACAGTTCTTGAGAGACCTTAAAAGTGTGGTTCTGAACTCTATATCTTCCATTGACAATTTTGTCCTGTTTCTTTGTCTCCGCATTTTGTTATGCTTTCTTGGTGCACCCAGAAAAGGACATAGAGTAATTTTTTAATAGATTATATTGTTGCATTAAGTACTCATTAAATCTCCCTGCTATGTAATTAAGGAAATTCGGGAAAATGACAGAAAAAATAATTTTAATCCAGGCTCTGAATGAATCCTGCTGGAATGCAATAAGCTCCCCCACATTAACTACTATTAACATTTTGGTATACTAGTATTTCCTTCTGTTTTTACAACTGTGATTTTTTGGTTTATAATTATGATTGTATGGAATACCTGGAATGGCCTATACTGATTTATTCTTCTTTTAAAGTCAGTTTCTAATATAAAAATAGTATATGTTTCTCTAAGGATATTTGAAAAAGAAGAGTGAAGAAGATTTTAGAAATCAGAGTAAAGAGTCTAAGAGGTCCTTACAATCTCAGTATGTACCATTAACATTATGGTATCAGATATGTATTTCCATATAATCTGCGTGGCATATGGTGGCATACCTACCAACCTTTCTCCCTGCCTGCCTACCTTCTTATCTAAGAGGTAGTCCAGGGACAGGCTTTGTTCTTTCATAGATGGAGGTACAAATCCAGGGGGTGGGGGTGGGAAGTGGGGCGGGATGGGGGTGGAAATCCAGCCTGCTGGGCCTATCATCAGATACCCTGTGGTAGGTTTCAGTAGGTGATCCTACCACCCTCTAAGAAATCCACTCTTAATGTTAAGCCAGGTCTAAGGAGAAGGTAACACAAAGTCCTAGGACCAATTGGTATTTTAATTCTTAAAAGGGATATTTAAAAATCTACAACCTGATTCTAGGAAAATTTAGACATAGTTTTTTTTTTGGGGGGGGGGAAACTTATTTAAACAACATTTAGAGGTTCTTTGGAAAACACAACTACTGTATGGAATATTAGAATCAGAAATAAACCCTGAATATAATTGAGTCTAATTTTTCAATTTTATCTATAAAGATGCTAAAGTTCAGAGAGCTAGTAACTATCCAGTCCAGAGACTAGCAGCAGAGTTAGGGCTCAAACCCAGTTCTGTGAATCCCAGAATCATCCTGAAATTTGTTGGTAAAATTTGTGGTAATAGCTTTTCTGAGCAAGCCTTATTTCAACCTGAAAAACTACTTAGTCGTAAGCCTCCTGCAGTGAAAGGTGTGTGTCTTAACAGAGCTGGATTTAAACTCCTCCATGGTAAGGCGTTGTGGGAGTAGAGAGAGCCCTAAATTTGGAGTCCTGAGGCTTTCATTCAAGTCTCAGTTTTTCCACTTCCTCTGTGATGGTAAGCAAACCACATAACCATACTGAGTCTTGCTCTTTTTTCACTTGAAAAATATGTGTGGTATACATCTTTCTACCTGACATGGTATTTTGAAGAACTTGATGTAAAATAAAGCATTATGCAAATATAGGGATTTGGTATTTTTATTAAGATTTCACAAGGAACTAGTTTCCACATCATACAAAAAACATAATTGCCTTCAGAGCAAGGTCCATGTGTGTTTCATTTTTCTGTTCTCTCATCGTAAGTGCAGAATAAATATTTGCTAAATAGTGGAGAGCTTTTATCACCTTTAGTAAAATGGAATCTTCATGATAACTCTCCATGGGAGTGGTGGTATCAGAGGTACTGAGGGGATTGCCATGTTTATGTGATGCCTTCATTGGGCTTTTGAGTTAAAAATAGGAGGGTGATCTTGTCTGATGTTGCCTCTGAAGTATAGTGTGTTTTGCATGGTAAAAAAGTGACAAAAGTTGCCAAGAGAATCCAACATGCTGTTCTCATCAGACAACATTTTAATCTCATTTTAAGGCTCCTTGGACATGATATTTGTATGTGAAAACAATAGAGCTTTTCCCTCTATGCAGCTTGTTTCAGTACTAATAGTGAAACTTACCATAATGCTCTCATTGTGTTTTGTCCAATTTTGCCAATGGATCTTTTATGGCATCGTTGTTTTAAATTTGGAAAACGAGGCAGGGGCGACGTACAGTGAGATGACTAACATGTGGCATTAATTCCTCATTCTGTTGATATTTCTGATTTGTTAGGTTGAACTTAGGAATCACATCTTCAAATTTCTCTGGCCAGTTTATTACTTTCAGTTGAAAGCAGTGAGGGAATAGAAGTAAAATACTTGTTTTTTGATTTATTAGCAATATTTTGTACACAAAACTCCATGAAACCAGCACAGAAAACTGTTAAAGCTCTGAGAGGCTACTCTAGAGACCATCTGACCCTGAGTCCACATTTTGCAGCATTAAGCAGGCATGGGAATGAGCACCTGGATCTCTTGACCTATAGTTAAATGGGGTTTTGGTCTATAAAATATGCACATTATTCTGAGTTGTGTTAAGCAGGTTCATATGAAACTGTCAATTATGTGAGTACTTCTGCTTTCAGGATGAAGTTTGAAGACCAAACTATTTTTAGAGCAGTAAACTGCATTCCAAGGTTTAATGTACACAACGAGTACTCAGAATATTCTTATTCACAAGTTGTGTCTCCTTGAAAGATAGCTCTTGAAAGCAGTGGGCAGGGCACTTCTGGGAAAAGGATGGGGCAGCGGGGTGGAGGTGGAGGTGTCTCCTGACTCAACTCATTAAGGAAAAAAAAAATGCCTATAATAGAAACAAAGCAATAAAAACCCACCAGACACACTTCCCCGGCCCTTCTCTCAGGAGTGGGTCATTTAAGGTCTATCACGTTCATGCCAGTAAAAGGAAAAGGAGAGTGACTATTATGACATCAGGTAAGAATTCACTGTGCAGGGACGTGAGATGTGCTCAGCCCACAGTGCCACCTCACAGTCCCAAACTGACGTGCCCTGAGAAGCACAGAGATGATGGATCCGGATGACAAGCTTAGCCCATAGTTAATATATCTTCATTCTACAAAATATACACATTATTCTGTACTATACTAAGAAGGTCCAGGTGACACTATTAGTAGATTTTTAAAAAAATGTTACCTGGGACTTAGCAATTTGAAGAATAAGGCAGAATTAGCACGAGAAGGGAGAAGGAATGCCTGACTCTTCAAATGCCCATAACCTTGTGAAATTGAGCTGGAGGCACTGCCTTCACCAGCCGGGCACCCTGCTTTCCAGAAGGGAAAATGCCCCTGCGAGCAGGGTTGCCCTGGGCTTTCCCAGGCTCCTCCTTGTGCTGAATTCATCAGAATTCATTACTGCAGCACAACAGACAGAGGCACACAGCCCCCACTGACCACTGTCTGGGCCGCCGATGGGCAACGAGCTCTCTCTGAAGGAGGGGAGCATGTGTGCAGTTGTTGTGGAGGGTAAATGACCAGACAGTGTCAGTCGTGGGAAATAAGGTAGGCTTCTTTTTCCCCCAGAGTTTTAAGGTCCATAACTTCAGTATCATTTTGATTGCATAATTTGTACAAGTCTCTTCAAAAATTTGTAACAAATTTATAAAATAGAATAAAACAACTAAAAAATTAAGAAATATGAAATGCCTAATTTGCAGTTTGTTCTCGTTCATTTCCCAGCCTTCATTTAAAAAGAAATCCTATATAATAAAAAGGCTAATATGCAAATTGACCAAACGGCTGAACAACTGGTCACTATGACGTGCACTGACCACCAGGGGGCAGACGCTTACCGCAGGAGCTGTCCCCTAGTGGTCAGTGCGCTCCCACAGGGGGAGCGCTGCTCAGCCAGAAACTGGGCTCATGCCTGGCGAATGCAGTGGCGGTGGCAGGAGCCTCTACCGCCTCTGCGGCAGTGCTAAGAATGTCCAACTGCCAGCTTAGGCCCTCTCCCCGCAGGCCTAAGTCGGCAGTCGGACATCCCCCTAAGGCTCTGGGACTGCAAGAGGGCACAGGCCGGGCTGAGGGATCCCCCCCCCACACACACACACACACAGTTCATGAATTTCATGCACCAGGCCTCTAGTCCAGTGATGGCGAACCTATGACACGCATGTCAGAGGTGACACACGAACTCATTTTTTAGTTTATTTTTCTTTGTTAAATGGCATTTAAATATATAAAATAAATATCAAAAATATAAGTCTTTGTTTTACTATGATTGCAAATATCAAAAAATTTCTATATGTGACATGGCACCAGAGTTAAGTTAGGGTTTTTCAAAATGCTGACACGCCGAGCTCAAAAGGTTCGCCATCACTGCTCTAGTCCTTTAATAAAGATACTGAGTTCCTCAAATGGTCAGGCTATCTTTTAGGTCCTAAGGGAAAACATTGAGCAAACCAATAAAACTTTCCACCCCTGTGGAATTTTTGTGCATGGTGGACAAACAATGAATAAGATAAAGACACAAAACAGATGGGTGGTTAGGTAGTGACAAGGACACAGAAGAGAGCGTAGTGGAATTCAGGTGAATGCACTATTTAACCTGCTTGGAAGGTGGCTGTTAAGTAAAGATCAGACAGAAGTAAACAAGAGAGCCAGGTGGATGTTGGGTGGAAGAGCTTTCTGGAAGAGAACAGCATGTGTTGTGGCTGAGAAACAACAAGGAGCAAGTGGAGAGCGGGGAGGGCATTTCAGCTCAGAGGACTGAAGGCAACCAAAACATCTAGGGCACTGTTGGATTTTACTCTGTATCATTTAAGAGCACCCAGGCTTCCCTCGCAGCCTGGCTTTGTCCGGAAGGTCATCGGAAGGACATCCTGAAGGGCGCCTGGTCTAATTAGCATATTATGCTTTTATTATTATAGATATCAATTTTTCTTTAACCTCATTTTGAAATCTTCAGGACAAATATGTTATTATACAATGAGTGTTAACCTCAAAGACCTTCCTTACCACTCAGGGAATTAGCAAGAAAGAAGGGAGTATAACCAGCAGGCCGTTGGGTTCCATTGGCATGGACCTGTTCATGTGAGAAATCTATGTTTCATTCCTGTTCTAACAATACTGTCATTGGGAAAGTGGAAAAATTTAGTCAGTCTATACTTTTTATTATATTTTATTTTTCAATTACAGTTTACATTCAATGGTAGTTTGTATTAGTTTCAGGTGTATAGCATAGTACTCAGACAATTATACATTTCAGAAAGTGCTCCCCCAAATATTTCCAGTTCCCACCTGGTACCATACATAGTTATTACAATATCACTTACTGTACTCCCAGTGCTGGACTTTACATCCCTGTGGTTATTTTAAACTACAATTGTAGTCCTTAATCCCTTTACCTTTTTCACCCAGTCCCCCAAGCCCACTCCCCTATGGCAACCATCAGTCTGTACTCTGTATCTACTAGTAGTCTATTTCAATTTTGTTTGTTTGTTTTGTTCTTTAGAAGGAGACTTAACTTGGGGTGGTGAACACACAATACAATGTACAAATGATGTGTTGTGGAATTGTGCACCTGAAACCTGCATAATTTTGTTAACCAGTGTCACCCCAATAAATTCAATAAAAAGGAAAAAAAATAACATGTATCAATTATATTTCCATAAAGCTAGAAAAATAAATTAAAAATAATTTCCATATATAAGTGAAATCATATGGTATTTGTCTTTGTCTGACTTATTTCATTTAGCATAATGCCCTCTAGGTCCATTCATGCTGTTGCAAATGGTAATATCTCATTCTTTTTTATGGCTGAGTAATATTCCATTGTATTTGTACCACAATTTCTTTAGCCAGTTGTTTATTTGGTTGTTTCCATATATTGGCTATGATAAATAACACTGCAATGAATATAGGGATGCATATATACTTTTGAATTAGTGTTTTGGGTTTCTTTGGATATATTCCCAGAAGTGGAATCACTAGGTCACAAGGCAGTCCCATGGTTAATTATTTGAGGACTCATACTGCTTTCCACAGTGGCTGTACCAATCTGCATTCCCAAAAACTGTGCACGAGAGCTCCCTTTTCTCCACATCCTCACCAACACTTCTTGTTTGTTGATTTATTGGTGATAGCTGTTTTACCAGGTATGAGATGATATTTCATTGTGGCTTTAATTTGATTTCTCTGATGATTAGTGACATTAAGCATCTTTTCACATGTCTTTGGAAACATCTCTCTTCAGGTCCTCTGCCTGTTTTTTAATTGGATTGCTTTTTTTCTTAGTGTTGAGTTCTTTATAAAATTTGGATATTAACTCCTTATCAGAGGTATCATTGGCAAATATCTTCTTCCATTCAGTCAGTCTATATATTCTTTTAATCTTAAAAAATATATGACAAACTAGTATGATTGACTTTTTAGCCAAACTGACCGGTCGCACTAGCTAAAACATTTGAGATTCTTTATGTATTCATAAACATAGCCTTGGAAGGTATATTTTTGTCATTCAGACACTCAGTGAGCATATTTAGCCTTTTGTGTCAAGCATCGTGACAGGTTCAGGGACTACATAGGTGTGTGTAGGGCAGTCTCCCGCCTCCAGTTGGCTTTCAATTACAGAGACCTAAAAGCTCAAAGCAAACCAAAATCAAGACAGTTACATCACATGCTCAGATGAGTGCTCTAGGAGCTAGAATGAGAGTTTCTAGACTGAGTAGGGGATCCAGTCAAGGAAGTATTTCCTTGATAAAGAACCAGAAAAGGATATTCGAGACTTAAAATCAGATATGAAGGAGGTATGCAGCAAGAAATGGAGGGAGATTACCCAAAATGGAGCAGTCTGCTGCTTTTTAACCTATCATTTTCATGTGTTATTTCATGTAAATTTCAATGAAAGTACATTGCTACTTAAATGGCTTCAAAGACACCTTTTTTTAAGTTCTTATGCTTATAGGGTACCCTAGGATCTACACAGGCCTTAGGCAATGTAAAATACTTTATTGCACTTTCAAATACTGACATATAAGTTCATTGTAGAAAGTGGTCTATTTTTAGTCTCAAGAGGAATTCAGACCCACTTCTCTAGAAGAAATTTTGGAGACAAACACTCATGTAAAATAGCCTGTGAAACAGCTCGCAGTGTTTATAATAGAATTTGACGCTCCATTGCAATCTCCACAGAAAGCTTCAAAACATCTTGGCTCTGACCTTTTCAGACCAAGGTCATTTATTTTTTGATGAGTCAGAAGACCGTGTTGATGGATGAAACTGGTGAAGCACTGACATTTGGATGGTTAGCCAATTCACTCCTCTCAACACCAAGACCATGCCAATGTGTTTTGTAATCTCAAAATAACCCCTCAACTAGATGACAATCGAGGGAATGGGTAATCCTGAAGAGAATCTAACCACTAGTTTGTGTACTTGAACATTTCTGTCTTATGTAATCAGCTCAGTCTTTACAAATCTCAATGTATTTTTGAAGCATTTTGCCCAGGTGCTGTTACTTTCTCAAGACCACTGTCATCACTTTCAGTCCTTTTTTCTTTTCCTTCCTAACTCTCCTTGACACTGTGATTTAGTTCCGTTTATTTAGATGTTCTTCTGTCGTAAACTTAATGGGGGTGGGAGTGTTAGAGATGAGTTAGGATTGGCCGTCTGTGTTTTTGTAAATCTCAAGAGATTGCTATCAAGTCCCTTGGTTCATGGGACATGACTTTCTTCCCCCTAGTTCTGGGTCTTTGCCATGGTCAGCAAGAAATCAGTTGCTTTTAGACCGACATCCCTCTGGTCAAGTTGCAGGCCATCTGCTTGGACATATGGTCACTCTTTGATCTTTTAACAATTTATTCTCTGTCCCCTCTGGTGCCTGGATTCTCTCTGGACCTTTGGGAAACATAAGGATGGATTTTCCTGTGAGCTTCTCTTTTAGGGACAGATAATTTAACCTGATTAGAAAATTCCAACTTATTTGTGAACAGAACCTGGTAGTGTTAATGTTTCTCTTATGGGGTCTGCATCCTGGATTCATTCCTAGCTGACCCCTTCTCTTAATGCCATCTCGTGGAAAACTATTCTGTACCAGGTAGGAAAGTGTCATTTCTGCTTTATTACTTTTTTAAAAAAATGGTGGAAGTCCTGGCTGGGTGGCTCAGTTGATTGGAGGATCATCCTGTACACCAGAAGGTTGTGGGTTCAATTCTAGTCAGGGCACATACCTGGGTTGCGGGTTCAATCCCTGCTCAGGGTGCATATGAGAGGCAACTGATCAGTGTTTCTCTGTTCTCTCTCTCTCTCTCTCTCTCTCTCTCTCTCTCTCTCTCTCTTTCTCTCTCTCTCTCTCAAATCAGTAAAAACATATCCTCAGTTGAGGATTTAAAAAATGTGGTAAAATCTATAAGACATAAATTTTTTATCATTCTAACCACTTCTTAGTGTACAGTTCAGTGGCATTTAGTCCATTCACATTGTACAGCCCTCCATCTCCAGAACTTACTCATCTTCCCAGGCTGTGCTCATTAAACAATGACTTCCCATTCCTGCCGCCCACAGCTGTGGCATTCTGCTTTCTCTCTATGAATTTGATTACTAGGTACCTCATATAAATGGAATCCTCCAATGTTTGCACTTTTGTATCATTTATTTCATTTAGCATAATGTCTTCAAAGCTTATCCATATTGTGGCATGTGTCAGGCTGTTGTTCCTTTGTCAAGCTGGATAATATTCCATTGTAAGCATATTACACAATTTTGTTTATCTCTTCATACACTAATGGGCATTTGGTTTGCTTCTACCTTTTAGCTGTTGTGAATAATGCTGCTGTGAACATTGGTGTATAAAAAATATATATTATTGCTTAAAGTAATACAAAGGGTATTACATATGTGTCCATTCCCCCCCCCCCCCGCCCTAGGCAGTCCCCTAGCCTCCCCTATCCCCCAGTGTCTTATGTCCATTGGTTATGCTTATATGTATGCATACAAGTCCTTTGGTTGATCTCTTACCCCCCTACCTCCTGTCCTCCAACCCTCCCCGGCCTTCCCGCTGCAGTTTGACAATCTGTTTGAGGCAGCTCTGCTTCTGTATCTATTATTGTTCAAAAGTTTATAATGGTCTCTATTATCCATGAATGAGTGAGATCATGTGGTATTTTTCCTTCATTGACTGGCTTATTTCACTTAGCATAATGCTCTCCAGTTCCATCCATCCTGTTGCAAATGGTAAGAGTTCCTTCCTTTTTAGAGCAGCATAGTATTCCATCAAGTAGATGTACCAGTTTTCTAATTCATTCATCTACTGATGGACACTTAGGCTGTTTCCAGATCTTAGCTATAGTGAATTGTGCTGCTATTAACATAGGGGTGCATATATCCTTTCTGATTGGTGTTTCTGGTTTCTTGGAATATATTCCTAGAAGAGGGATCACAGGGTCAAATGGGAGTTCCATTTTCAATTTTTTGAGGAAACTCCATACTGTCTTCCATAGTGGCTGCACCAGTCTGCATTCCCACCAGCAGTACACAAGTGTTCCTTTTCCTCCACATCCTCTCCAGCACTTGTCGTTTGTTGATTTGTTGATGATAGCCAGTCTGATAGGTGTGAGATGGTACCTCATTGTTGTTTTGATTTGCATCTCTCGGATGATTAGTGACTTTGAGCATGTTTTCATATGTCTCTTGGCTTTCTGAATGTCCTCTTTTGAAAGGTGTCTATTTAGGTCCTTTGCCCATTTTTTGATTGGATTGTTTATCTTCCTTTTGTTAAGTTGTATGAGTTCCCTATAAATTTTGGAGATTAGGCCCTTATCAGATATGACATTGGCAAATATGTTTTCCCACACAGTGGGTTTTCTCGTTGTTTTGTTAATGGTTTCTTTTGCTGTGCAGAAGCTTTTTATTTTGATGTAGTCCCATTTGTTCATTTTCTCTTTAGTTTCAAGTGCCCTAGGAGCTGTATCAGTGAAGAAATTGCTTCGGCATATGTCTGAGATTTTGTTGCCTTTGGATTCTTCTAGAATTTTTATGGTTTCCTGTCGTACATTTAAGTCCTTTATCCATTTTGAGTTTATTTTTGTGTATGGTGTAAGTTGGTGGTCTAGTTTCATTTTCTTGCATATATCTGTCCAATTTTCCCAACACCATTTATGGAAGAGACTATCTTGGCTCCATTGTATGTTCTTGCATCCTTTGTCAAATATTAATTGAGCATATTGGTTCGGGCCGATTTCTGGGCTCTCTATTCTATTCCATTGATCTATATGCCTATTCTTGTGCCAGTACCAGGCAGTTTTGAGAACAGTGGCTTTGTAATACAACTTGATATCTGGTATTGAGATCCCACCTACTTTGTTCTTTTTCAGGATTGCTGCAGCTATTCGGGGTCTTTTTTTATTCCAGATGAATTTTTGGAGAGTTCGTTCTAGATCTATGAAGTATGCCGTTGGTATTTTAATGGGAAGTGCGTTGAATTTATAGATTGCTTTGGGTAGTATGGACATTTTGATGATGTTGATTCTACCAATCCATGAACACAGTATGTTCTTCCATCTGTTTATGTCTTCCTCTATATCTTTTTTCAACATCCTGTAGTTTTCTGAGTAGAGGTCTTTTACCTCTTTAGTAAAGTTTATTCCTAGGTAGCTTAATTTTTTTGGTGCGATGGTAAACGGGATTGTTTTTATAATCTCTCTTTCTGAAAGTTCACTATTGGTGTATAGAAATGCCTCAGATTTCTTGGGGTTAATTTTGTATCCTGCTACATTGCCAAATTCATGTATTAAGTCTAGTAGCTTTTTGATGGAGTCTCTAGGGTTTTGTATGTATAATATCATGTCGTCTGCAAATAAGGACAGTTTTACTTCCTCTTTTCCAATTTGGATGCCTTTTATTTCTTCTTCTTGCCTAATTGCAATGGCTAACACTTCCAGTACTACGTTGAACAGGAATGGTGAGAGGGGGCATCCCTGTCTCGTTCCTGTTCTTAGGGGAAATGGTGTTAGTTTTTGTCCATTGAGTATGATGTTGGCTGTGGGCCTGTCATAAATGGCTTTTATTATGTTGAGGTATGATCCTTCTACTCCCGCCTTACTGAGAGTTTTTATCAAAAATGGGTGTTGAATTTTGTCAAATGCTTTTTCTGCATCAATTGATATGACCATGTGGTTTTTTTCTTTCAATTTGTTTATGTGATGTATCACGTTTATTGATTTGCGGTTATTGTACCATCCTTGCATTCCTGGGATAAATCCTACTTGGTCATGGTGTATGATCTTTCTGATGTACTGCTGGATCCGATTTGCTAAGATTTTGTTGAGGATTTTGGCATCTATGTTCATGAGGGATATTGGCCTGTAATTCTCTTTCATTGTGTTGTCTTTACCTGGTTTTGGTGTTAGGGTGATGCTGGCTTCATAGAATGAGCTTGGAAGTGTTCCTTCCTCTTGAATTTTTTGTAGTAGTCTGAGGAGGATAGGTTTTAGTTCTTCCTTGAATGTTTGGTAAAACTCCCCTTTGAAGCCGTCTGGTCCTGGGCTTTTGTTTGATGGAAGCTTTTTGATGACTGCTTCAATTTCTTCCATAGTTATTGGCCTGTTGAGATTTTTAGATTCTTCCTGATTGAGTTTTGGAATGTTGTATTTTTCTAGGAATTTGTCCATTTCCTCCAGGTTGTCTAGTTTGTTGGAGTAGAGCTCTCCATAGTATTTTTTAACAATCATTTGTATTTCTGTGGGGTCTGTTGTTATTTCGCCTCTATCATTTCTGATTTTGTTTATTTGGGTCCTCTCTCTTTGCTTCTTGGTGAGTCTGGCTAGAGGTTTGTCAATCTTGTTTAACCTTTCAAAGAACCAGCTCTTGGTATCATTGATTTTCTGTATTGTTTTTTTGGTCTCTATGTCATTTATTTCCCCTCTAATCTTTATTATCTCCCTCCTTCTGCTCACTCTGGGGTTTTCTTGTTGCTCTCTTTCTAATTCTTTGAGTTGTAGAGTTAGATGATTTACTACCATTTTTTCTTGTTTTTTGAGATAGGCCTGTAGAGCTATAAACTTCCCTCTCAGGACTGCTTTCATTGTGTCCCATAGGTTTTGGATTGTTGTGTTTTCATTGTCATTAGTTTCCAGGATGTTTTTAATTTCTTCTTTGATCTCATTGGTAACCCAATCAATATTTAATAGCATGCTATTCAGCTTCCAGGCGTTAGAGTATTTTGGGTTGTTTTTATTGTAGTTTATTTCTAATATTATGCCATCGTGGTCTGAGAAGATGCTTTTTATGATTTCAATCTTCTTGAATTTGGGGATACTTTGCTTGTGACCCAATATATGGTCTATTTTTGAATATGTCTTATGAGCACATTAGTAGAATGTATATTCCCTGGCTTTGGGGTGAAGTGTTCTGAAGATGTCTATTAAGTCCATCTGATCTAGTGAGTCATTTAGGATTGCTGTATCTTTGCTGATTGTTTGTCTAGAGGACTTATCCAGTGCTGTCAGTGGTGTATTAAAGTCCCCTACTATGATTGTATTGTTGTCGATCTCTCCTTTGATATCTTCCAGGAGTTTTTTTTATGAATTTGGGTGCTCCTGCATTGGGTGCATATATGTTTACCAGGGTTATATCTTCTTGTTGTATTGATCCCTTTAGTATTATGAAGTGGCCTTCCTTATCTCTTGTTATGGCCTTCACTTTGAGGTCTATTTTTTCCAATATAAGTATTGCTACCCCAGCTTTCTTTTCCTTTCCATTTGCCTGAAAGATATTTTTCCATCCTTTCACTTTCAGTCTGTGTGAGTCCCTTCTAATGAGGTGGGTTTCTTGTAGACAGCAGATGTATGGGTCATGTTTTTTTATCCATTCAGCCACTTGATGTCTTTTGGTTGGAGCATTTAGTCCGTTTACGTTTAAAGTTATTATTGAAAGGTACTTGTTTGTAGCCATTTAGTTTTTTGTGTGGCTGTTTTCTTTCTGAGCTTTTTATTTCTTCTTTTTATACCAGTCCCTTTAGCATTCCTTGCAATGCTGGCCTGGTGGTGATAAACTCCCTTAGCCTTTTTTTGTCTGTGAAGCTTCTTATTTCCCCTTCAGGTTTGAATGATAGCCTTGCTGGATAGAGTATTCTTGGATTCAGTCCTTTGCTTTGCATCACTTTGTAAATTTCCATCCATTCTTTTCTGGCCTGATGTGTTTCTGTTGAGAAATCATTTGATAATCTAATGGGAGATCCCTTGTATGTAACTTTCCGTCTCTCTCTTGCAGCCTGTAAGATTCTCTCTTTGTCCTGAACATTTGCCATGGTAATTATGATGTGTCTTGGTGTGAGTCTTTTCAGGTTCACCTTGTTTGGGACTCTCTGGGCTTGTGTGACTTTTTTCTTCCCCACCTCAGGGAAGTTTTCTGATATTATTTCTTCGAATAGGTTTTCTAATCCTTGTTCATCTTTCTGTTGTTCTGGCACCCCTATTATTCGTATGTTGTTTCGTTTCATGTTGTCCCAAAGCTCCCTTAGGCTCTCCTCCTGTCTTTTAATTTTTTTCTCCAATTGCAGTACATTTTGGGTGTGTTTTGCTTCCTTGTCTTCTAATTCACTAATTCGGTCCTCCGCTTCTCCTAGTCTACTGTTGATACTTTCAATGGTGTTTTTTATTGCAGCTATATCACTCTTCATTTCTTCTTGGGTCTTACTTAAGTTATTGATTTTTTCATCTGTTTCTTCTAGCTTCTTCCATATGTTATTGATTTTTTCATCTGTTTCTTCTTGCTTCTTGCATAGGTAGTTGACTTTTTCATCTGTTTCTTCTTGCTTCTTGTAGAAGTTGTTGATTTTTTTCCCCCATCCGGTTTATGCACTCTAGGACCCTTATTCTGAATTCTTTTTCTGTCATGTTGCATGCCTCTGTATTACTTAGCTGCTTTTCTGGAGAGTCTTCCTTCTCTTTCTTTTAGGGGTTTCTTTGTCTACCCATGTTTGATCTCACTGACATATCTAGACGTTGAGTCATTCAGTGCTCCCTGGGTGGCAGTGTCTCCTTGGTCTGTGGTTGTTCTTTGGGCGGTTGCGGTAGCAGCTGCTCCTCAGTTGGCAGCAGCTCCTCTGGTGGGTGCTGTTCACAGCTGTGGTGGCTCTTCTGGCTGGTGGGGGGAGGCTTCACGTACAGCTGCTGTTCTTCAGCAGAGGGTGTGGTGCTCAGGAGGCTGCTATTGCTTGGATCTGCTGCGTTGATTTAAAGGCACAAAATACAACACAACAAGGCACCACGTACCAGGCACTAAACACAAATACATTCACGATATTAATAACCCCAAATAAAGGTGACCACCCGAATTAAGAGAATTAGGGGATAAGGAAGAAGGAAGCGAAAAAGATAAAAGAGAAAAAAGAAAAGAAAAGTAGGGACCAAAAAAAGGAGTGCAAAAATGAAATTGGGAAAAAGGAGGGGGGAAAATAAAAGTGAGAAAAGAAAAGAAAAAAAAAGCGAAAAGAGAGAATGAAGTGGAAGAGGGGAAGAGACTTTTTATATGTGGAGAATACTCCTATAGAACCGCCACTAATCCCAACAAATTCCAGCAACAGCTCCCTGGAGATGGATGCAAACTAGAAAAAACTAATAATATAACGATGAAAATAGAATGGAGGACACTAATCCCAAAATAAAATAAAGAAAAAATAAAATGGCACTTTAAAAAATGGTAAAATGGTAGCAGTAATAATACTGGTTAAAAATAAGAAGGTAGTAATTAAAAGGGTAAAATCAGGTGATGGAAAAAAAAGAAAAAAAAAGAAAAAAAATTGGTTTCTTAGTTGAAAAAAGAAAAAAAAAAATTGCAGTAGTGAAGGTCCTTCGGTTCTTCTATTCTTCAGTCTGGCTCACCTTTAGTCCTGCCAGGTATTCAGGAGAGTGTTGAGTTTCCCTGCGATACACTGTTCCTCTGTGTTGTAAACCACAGTCCTTATTTTAAAGTAGGTCATATTTGTTTCCCAGACTGCCTTATTTTGTGTTTAGCAAAGAGTCAGTTTGTGGCTCAGCCTCTGGGTGGCAGTGTTCTGGGGTTGGCCTCTGAGGCTATACGGCTTCTCTATCGCATTTAAAACTGATTTGGAGAGGTCAACTATCCAGAGCTGGTTCCTTAATAGTTACCTGCTCTGTGTTGTTGCTGGGATTGAAAATCCCTCTATAGGCCAGACCCTGTTAAGTCCCAGGGACTGATTAGATTATTTTAATCCTTGATCTCGTTCAGGGTGGAATCTGGGTGTGGCTGTGCTCCTTGTCTGGGGGTTGGGGGGTGGAGTCTCACTCTCCGGAGAGAATGGCTGCCCCAGTCCTGGGCTCAGGGGTGTCTCAGTGCTCAATTTGCTGCCACCTCTCCCGGCCCCCCTTCTCTCCTCAGTCTCTCCCCAGATTCCGCTCCTCCGCACCCTCTCCCTCTCTTCAGCACAGGTGAGTGTCTGTATCCGAACTATCTTATGAACAGGATTCAGTGAAAACAAACAAACGCCGGCCCCGGAAACGGGGAAGGCTTGGTTTCTGTAAGCTCTTCTCTTACCGGCACTGCATGGTCTGGTCAGCTCTTCAGGCTGCCCCCTTTAGGCTCAGTCCTCCGTGATCACAGAACCCAGCTCTCAAAGCCCCGGCAGCGGCAGGAATCCCGCGGATCTCCTTTCCCTAGTCAGGGGCTGTGCCTGTCCCAAGGGACGCGGCTGTCTGCCACGCGGTCTCCCTCCAACCCTCTGGCCTCAGAGGTCTGGCAGACTTTCCTGCCCAAATCCCTGTTTTTTTTTTTACCTTTCCAGGGGAGTTCTGCCCTTCCCGGCTGCAAACGGTCTCACCAGCTGAGCATTTCGCCAATTCGGAGTGGGTGTTATTAGTTTCAGCTGCTCACTCCATTTGCTCCGGGACACGACCTGGGACGCGTCTGCCTATATCGCCGCCATCTTCAGAATCTCCGGTGTATAAATATATTTTTGAGTCCCTGCTTTCACTTGTTTAGGGTCTGTACTCAGAAGTGGAAGTGTTGTATCATATGATAATTCTATGTTTAATTTCTTGGGGAACTGCCATACTGTTTTCCACAGTGGTTCTGCTTTATTCTTGACCCCTGTCATAGCTGCATGCCTGTATTCAGTACTGACGAGGTGACATTAGGGATGAAATGGACTGAGGGGCTTCTACTCTCTCAGGGAGCTTTTGTTTAGGAGAACCTTTAAAAAAAATAATGAATGATCCCTAGGCAAATAATTCTCTTTCACTGCATGTTAACAATGTCCTGAAATATAAACATGGCCCCATCAACACTGAGCCCTGGGAATTATGGGATTTTAGCTTTTTGTTCCTAATGTGACAAGGGCTGTTGGCAGAATCAAACAGGTCCTCTTCTAGCTCCTCCCACAAGGTTAATGAAGCATCACAAGGAGCAGAAGATTCACCAGTTAGTCTCAGCATGGACTTAGCTCTAAGATATCCAAGCAGTGAGAGGCAAGTTAGCCCTCCGACGTGACAATGAGGCCAGCTGCTGGGACACAGTTAGTTCCCAGCGGCACGAGCCTGCCGAGTGAACTCACTGAAACTTTCATCCCAGGAGATGCCACAGGATTGCCTCGTCCAGCTCTCCACCCGCAAGTCCACCAACCTCACCCCCAAAGGTTCCGGGTTGCTGCTGCCTTGTACACACAGAAACCAAGTACCCAAAGGACAGTCCTGTTCTCCAGAACTTTCCAAATGGTTGATCGGTGTCAGCTACTCTAATAGGACTTGCACAATGAGATTCAAGAGTGGTGTCCACCCTCAACTATAAGCCAACCATGTTACCTGTTTTTCCACCAAATGTGCATGCTTGCTTCCTATTTGGCTACCCCAGGGCTGAGCTCCCCTCAGTTCAGTTCTCAGGAAAAGCTTGTTTAGAGAAACAGAATTAAAGAAGATTCCCTAGACCAGTGGTTCTCAACCTCCTGGCCCTTTAAATACAGTTCCTCATGTTGTGACCCAACCATAAAATTATTTTCGTTGCTACTTCATAACTGTAATATTGCTACTGTTATGAATCGTAATATAAATATTTGATATGCAGGATGGTCTTAGGCGACCTCTGTGAAAGGGTCGTTCGACCGCCAAAGGGGTCGTGACCCACAGATTGAGAATCGCTGACCTAGAGGAGATGCAGCCCTGTTCTTCTTAGAAACTCCCTACATTTATCTATCCCTGGATTAGGCAGGACCATCTACAAAGGGATCCCTGGCTGCTGTCCTGACCCCTCGTGGGACGCTCACATCTTCACTCAGGGCCGCCTCCTCTGCATAACGTAGCCCTCATCCCATCACGCTCACTGTCGTACAGCTGATCCACTGTACATGCCACCTACCATATCTGAAGCCCCACCAAACGCATGGCTCCCTGGCCACAGTGGTAGGCGTTCTCCAGGCACATGGTTTGTGTGATCCAGTGTGCCACGTGAACCACCCCGTCGCAGCCGCTGGGAAGCTGGGGGACGGCAGCAGTCTGCTAGGTGTTCACCTCATGCCAGTCTTCACCTTGCTTTGTTACCTCCTCTTTTTTTTTCCTCATTGCCTCACTTACTTTAGGTTGTTTAATTATCTGACTTTTTGTAAGCTATTCAGATCTTTTAAGGGACAAATTGGAAGTATAAACATGAACCAGGTATTCGTAGTTGCTCTGAATGCTCAGAGGACAAAATATATATAAATTATTAGTTTTCATAATTAGTTTTCATAATTTCATATCTTGGAATGTGACCAAGATAGTTGGCATTAAAACCACTGGGGGCTGGGTGGAGATGGACAGAGGGGGTGAATGTGGGGAACATCTGTAATCGTGCCAACAATGAAAGCACACTGCTATTCTGAATACAGAAAATGGGGGACTCGCGCTAGCCAGTTGGACTCAGTGGATAGAGTGTCGACCTGGGACCCTTCGGTCAAGGGCATGTACCTCAGTTGCAGGACCCTCCCCGGTCGGGGCTCTAGCAGGAGGCAACCAATCAATGTGTCTCTCTCACATCGATGTTTCTCTCTGTCCTTCCCTCTCTCTTCCACTCTCTCTGAAAATCAGTGGAAAGAATATTCTTGGATGAGGATTAAAAAAAAATGGGGGACATCTGTAATAGTGTCCACAATAAAAGCACTCTGCTACTCTGTGTACAGACTGACTACACTGTAAGTTCTGTGCTGTCGGGGCCTTGGCTGGCTGCCCGCTCTGAAACTCCAGTGGCTAGTGCTGTGCTTGGCTCACGGGGATATTCAGTACATGTGCCCTGAGCGGCCTGGACAAGCAGGATCTGGGCACCTAAGGTTCCCACCACCACTGTCTGCGGGTGCCCAGAGGCAAAAAGGAGCCGTGAGGCTCTGGTCTTGCCTCCACCTGTCACACCTGGGGGGACACAGCCGGCACCTCTAATGTTCTCCTGTCTCCCTCTTTGCAGACTCACATTTCCAGACTCCCTCCCGGTGCGGTGGCAGGACAGTCCGTGGCCATCGAAGGTGGCGTGTGCCGCTTGCAGAGCCCAGTGAACTGAACCTTCAAGCTGAGCATGAAGCACCTGAGGGCATTTCAGAACCTGAGCTTTCCTTATTTTTAACAGAAGTTGGATGTCCTGTCCCATCGTCTTCATTTTATAACTCCTATTGCAGCCTCGCACACCGCTGGCGACACTAGTGCTGCCACAGTGAGTGCTAGTGGCACGCCGGCCTTTGGTGGGCGGGTGGGCTGAGTGCACGAGTGTGTGCGTGTGTGCGTGTGCATGTGTGTGTGTGTGTGTGTGTGTGCAGCGTGAGTGCTTGCTTCTCCCTGATGAAATAGAAACTCCCCCATATTGCATAACCTAAGACCAGGAATGAGTCAATCATCTTTACAAAATGTGTGCTTTAACTGTTTACAAGTCAAACCTAAAGTTGCAGGAAACATTTTTTATTTCGTAAAGAGGTACCAACTGTCGTCGATGTAATGTGTCTGAATTGAAGGGTAAATCTGCTTGTTTAAATGACTTGACAGTGGTAGTGCTCCATTTAGTAACAGTAATAAGTGATAAAGTGTTTTTATTTGTTAACCAGTTTAAGTGGATCCTGTGGTGACTTAAACTGTTATTCTCATCCCTCATACGGGGCATTTTTCTTTAACAAAGAATGGTTTCAGTGAAACAATCTAGCAGAGAATCAAGGTCAGAACCTTTTAAAATAATAGTCTTATTGACAAAGTTTGTACTTCTTCCCTCAAGCCTTTCTAAACGTAATAGCTTCGAGCTGTGTGTACTGTATTATGAAAGGATATATAAAGAAACCATACGGTAATGCAATCCTTAATTTGTGTATAATGAAATGTTATTTACAATGTAACACTGTAAATAAGAAAGCAAAATTTATGGGAAAATTCAATATTATCTTTGTTTCTTGTTTAAATATATTTTTAAGGTAAAGGCACAAAAATAAAAGATGCACATTACTGGGTATAGTGTGTGACTCCTCAGACTAATAAATTATCTTTTGAATCCTAGATCGGTGAGCCATTTTTTTATTTTGTTTGTGAAACGTTACTTCTTCCAAAAATCATACTGGTAGCCTTCTTGCTGGGATTCTGATTGGTCAAAATCCAGGCTTATGTTTGTACAATAAGTTGGGTGGGGCACTAGCAAGGTGAAAGTTGAACTTAGTACATGATTGAATGGTCAATATAGAACTCCCTGAAATTTCTGTTCCAACTTGATAAAAATCACACAAAAAAGGAATAAGAGCACTTTGAAAAACGGTAGTGGCAGTTGAAAACCCAGCGGTTACAGTCGATAAATTGCTCCTAAATGTTATATTTAGTGATTCTGGAGCCACATAAGAAAACCGACTTTCCTTTTGATTTTCTATGTAAGAAGTGGCTATCAAGAAGATACTAAAGATAGCCTCGCTCAGGGGGAGGCGTCTCCTGCACCCTGTAATCATGGCTCTGGCGGTAACTGATAAGCCCCAGATGAAATTATATACTTGACATCGATGTATGGCCAAATTATAAAGGAAAGACAACCGAAATGGAGTGGGTGTAAATACGAATGATTCGGGAGTCGCTGCCCTATATTCCTCTTACAGGCAATTACATTTGTCTCGCTGTGTTCTCTAGACAGGTTGGTGCCGTGGTATCTGTTTCTCATTCTTAATGAGGCTGAGAACTTAGTGAGAGATGGGCTGGCTGGTGGGGAGCCTTTGGCTTCAAAAGCTTTCAAAGACCTGTTACCTGTTGGCAGGTTTTTTTTTCAGGAACTGGACTGGATCACGTAAAACTATCAGGACACTTGGGAGTCTGAAAATCATCTGACCTATTTCACCAGGAATGCCATGTCTTTCATCTCCTTTTGCCTTTATTCCATTCATATTTAAAGGCTTGGGCTTGTTAAACACGCCTCTTATGAAGAGTTTAAAAAGTGGTCAGTACAAAGGATCATGGCCCCATAACAGTTGTTAAGACTTTATTCTCTAGTGCCTTTTTTTTTTTTTAATTTAAGGAGTATTGTAAAACGAGGGAGAGAAAAAAAGTGATATTCAGAAACATTGGATAGTGTAAGTTCCTTCATTAGAAGATCAGACATTGAAGAGCAGGTACTGTAACCAAAGGATGCTGGCAAATAGAAAATCAACTTCATTTCACACCAAAGGAGAAAAAGCAGAAGAGGGAGAATATAACCTCCTATCCTAGTCTGGCTGGTGGTAGCACGATTCTGAAGCTATATTTGAAGATGTCCACTTTTAATGTGGAGGATCTTGACTGTATGCCTGCATTCTATTTCTTTTTAATTCCTGAACATTGGATGTGTGGTCCTCTTGAGTATAATTAAGTCTGTTCTGGATCCCTCAAGGTCATGGCCATGATCCTGCTTGGGGTTTGGAAGCAGGTGAAGAGGCAGAAGGAACCTGGGTGCCCGTGCTGACTGACGACGCAGGTGGCAGCCTTGTCCAGGCTTTGTCCTCTCCTGTCAGGTCTGCCACTTCTGCCTGCTGGGTGTCTGCCTCTGCAGGCCCTGTCTCAGCTTTTAATTGCCACTTCTAAACGTGAACTTGAACTCAGATATCAACATGAGAATTCTGTACTTATAAACAAGTCCTACCAGTAAATGCTACTCTGTGAGCAAATGGAAGAGTTTTTAGTTCAGGGATATGGGGACGTCTCTCGGCTGCTCAAAGCCTTTTGCACCTAATTCCTCGTTTTCTCCCATGTGTGAGAGGGGGGATGTTGCGTGCCACTTACCTGCAGCTAAGCAAGGCGACTGAAGCATTGCATGGAGGGTGTGAAGGAGGAATGAAGGGAAGATTTAGAAAAGTGCTAGAATTATTTCGTGAATCTTGAGATTGTACAGAATATTTTTTTAATCTGGTCACTATTATTATAAAAGTAATCCATGCTTATTATAAGGATTCAGCAAATAGGTAAGAAAAAAGAGAAGCCATAACCCCACTTCCCTAAAGACAGCAATTAATAACACATAGATTCTTTATGCATACATTTTCTATGTGTTTTTAAACACAAAAATGGGGTTATATTGAACCCTCAAATGGAGTTCCATAACCTGCAGTTTTCACCTAACCTTATGGAAAGCTGTCTAGAACTATAGTCATATAATGCCTCACTTACTACTTCATCCAGTGCTGGCTCCACTAATGCTGTTGAATACATATATTTTATCCTAAAACTTTGGTGAAAATCCATCGCAGTCCTGACAGTATAGTCAGCATCCACTTTTTCAGGCTATAGGTTCATACAGTGAGCACTGTGGAAGGTACTAGCCAGTGAAAACCAGCTTGTCAGGTGTCCTAGACTAGCCCACAGTCCCGGCCTATAGGTCTGTTTCAGAGGCTGAGACAACTTTTAATGGCTAATATCTGCACCTCTGTGTCCATTAATTTTTTTGGCTACAGCAGGCCAGGAGTACTATGGAATCAGCACTTCCAAGAAGAAGCTTTCAACAGTCATAGAGGTTGGTGTATAAAAATATCGCTCGCTCCCAGCTGGTGTTGCTCAATGGTTGGAGCATCGGCTATCACACTGAAGGCTCTCGGGTTTGATTCCTGGGTTGGGGTGCGTGCGGGAGGCAGCTGATGGATATGACTCCCTTGCATCGATGTTTCTTTCTCTCTCTCCCTCTCTCTCTCTCTGTTTCTTCCTTCTTCCCTCCTTCCCACTCTTTCTAAAAATCGATAGAAAACTATCCTTGGCCCAGCTGGTGTGGCTTGGTGGTTGAGCGTCGAACTATGTACCAGGTCACAGTTCAATTCCCGGTCGGCACATGCCTGGGTTGCAGGCTTGATCCCCGGTGGGGTTGTTCAGCAGGCAGCCGATCAATGATTCTCTCTCATCATTGATGATTCTATCTCTCCCTCTCCCTTCTTCTCTGAAATCAATAAAAATATATTTTAAAAAAATATCCTTGGGTAATAATTAACAACAAAATATTGCTCCCTTGCCCTAGCCAATTTGGCTCAGTGGATAGAGTGTCAGCTTGTGGACTGAAGGGTCCCGGGTTCGAATCCGGTCAAGGTCACATGCCTGGGTTGTGGGTTTGATCCCATTGTAGGGTGTGCAGGAAGCAGCTGATCAATGATTTTCTCTCATCATTGATATTTCTCTCTCCCTCTCCCTTCCTCTCTGAAATCAATAAAAACATATCTAAAAAAAAATATTGCTCCCTTGCTCCTTGGATGAGATCATTCTGAGGCTTATGTTTCATACTGTTTTGGGGAGATTTCCCACAGAATTAAGCTTTAGCAACCTGCTGTGGTAGCTGACTTATTAATACACCTTGTATTCGCTTTTCCCCCTTCCCTATGCCCTTCTCAACTCCCTGGGTGTCCTGCAATCATCTACCAAATGAACTACTTGCACTTCACTCCTTGTTGCAGGGTGCTTCCGGGGATCTTGAAACTAAGGAACTTTCCATCCCATATACTCTTGCCCACAAGGTCATGGTGGGCCTTTATACCCTCCCTACAGAGGGTGGGCCCCTCCATCTGCTTGTGTACCCCACAGGGGTCTTTCTTCCTGCCTTGTGTTCCTGATGAACCATTTTCATCCGTGACATCTGATGAACATTCTCCAAGGGAAAAGGCCTGATGGGTCACAAAAGTGGAGGTTTACAAGTCAGTATTGACAGGCACCAGAGTGCTGGAGACAAGCAAGCACTTTGAGGGAGGGAGTGACTAAACAGAGGCTGGACAGCAGCAGTCCACCAAGGACTGATGGATGCCCTGGAGGAAATGACCTGGAATTGTGGGAATGGTAGTTGGAAGAAACCATAGCCAAAGGCATGTCATGACTAAGAGATCTGCAGAGACCAGAACAGTGGCTGCCGTTGTCCCCATGCCGTGAACACATCATGATGACCACACTGTGAAAACCTCATGGGGTGCCATGTCCCGAATGTCATCTCAAGCCTGGATACCCATGACATAATGTTATGGCTCAAAATTTTTAACACCTCCCAACATTTTTTAACACAAAATGTTTATTAAGTCAAACACGTCAACTTTGTTCTGCCATAAGCCCTACAGTTGCTCACAATTTGAAAAGCCCTTTGTGCCGGAAGGGCAGTGTCTGTCCAACATAAGGTTGCGGTGCTGAGCTGTGGGGTGGAGGACCTGCAAAAGGACTATTGGTGGGAGGACCTCCTCCCTCCCAGGAACACTGGCCCAAGGAAAGGTTGAACCCAGAAGACATGAGCTTTTGTGTATGTGATTAATTTGTATTACTTTAGCTCTATTCTAAACCTTCCCCAAAAGCTGATTCGGACGCAGGGGACGGGGGTGTGGGTGGGTGAATGTAGCGAGCTCCAGGTGGGGATGAGTGAGTGGGAGGTTGGCAACATAAAATAACCCTTTTATACGAATGTTTGTTCTGGGATGTTAAGGATTATTAAGGAATACACTGCTTTTCCTCAACACTCAATTTGGGTTCAAGTTCACAAGGTATTAGCCCAGATGTCTGTCATCAGAGACCCACAGGCTGACCAACTTGACCAGGCAGTTTTTCTTTTCCCACGTGCTGCGTCTCTGAAGTGTATGGCCACGGGAAGGATTAAATCTAAAACTGGCAGGGGCCTCCGTGCACTCAGCTTCCAGAAGCCCATCAGCCAAGCCCAAGGTGGTTCTTTGTGACCAGTTGTGGAAAGCGGGAAGGGAAGCAAGCACGGTGGTTTCTCCTTTACGTGGTAGAGCCTCTGGAGCCCTGAAACCACAGTGGCGAAGCCAGAAAAACCGGACTGCCCTGAGGATCCCACTGAAGCTGGAAAGGAACAAATCTAAACATTTCCTTTAACCTCTGCTGTTGCTATGACGTTGGCGATCCAAAGAGTTGCTCCTAAAATGGCCCTTCCTGGCCTTGGAACATGCAGCAATGCTTAAGAATTAGAAGACCTCTTTCTAATATACTAAGAAAAGTATTGTTCTTTTCCACTTAGAAGTAGTAAAATTTTAACCCGTCCACCCACATCTTTCCCTCAAACCTGTTCACTAACAGTCTTCTCCATGTGCTTAATGGTCGCTGCATTCTTCCGGGTGCCGAGGCCAAAACTCTTGAGGTCACTTTTTTCATGTATCTATTGCTATATAACAAGTGGCCCCCAACCTTGAAAGCTTAAACAACAACTTTTATTTGCTCACAGTTCTATCAACCAGGCGTGGCCTCATTCAGTGTCTATCTGCTGCTCTTGCTGGTAGCCACTGGTGTGCTCCTTCGACTGGGGGTGAGCTGAGGTGTGGCTGGCTGAGCTGCTCTCTTTCTCCACACAGGCTCAGGCCCCTCCCTCAGCACAGGGTCTCTCTACACGGTATCTCCATGCTCCCTCTCCCACCGCACATGGTGGCCCAAGGTGCCAGGAACACAAAGCAGAGGCTGTCATGTCTTCCTTTTTTGTTTTTTTAAATATATTTTATTGATTTCTTACAGAGAAGAAGGGAGAGGGATAGAGAGTTAGAAACATCGATGAGAGAGAAACATCGATCAGCTGCCTCCTGCACACCCCCTACTGGGTGTGTGCCCGCAACCAAGGTACATGCCCTTGACCGGAATCGAACCTGGGACCCTTCAGTCCGCAGGCAGATGCTCTATCCACTGAGCCAAACCGGTTAAGGCTGTCATGTCTTCTTAAGGTTTAGGTCCAGAACTGGCCCAGCATCACTTTTGCCACCACATTTATTGCTTAAGTCAAGTCACCTGGCTTAACCCAGATTTAAAAGAAGGGGCATATGGGCATAAACACAGGTAAGGCTCACTGGGGGCCACCAACCTGATATCCTTGAATCTACTTTATCTCCCATTTCATAACCAATCCATCACAAATGCTGTCAGCCCTTCCTTTAAAATGTTTCCTAAATCCAACCACTTCTCACCATTGTCTCTGACCTGAGTTATCAAAACAGTTTCCTCACTGGTGTCTGAGTTACTTGTGGACCCGACAGGCAGATGGAGTCTGATCATGGTGCTCCCCTGCTCAAAACAGGGCACCTCGCCCAGAGCCCTACCAGACCCTGGGATCTGGTCCATCAGCCCCCTCACTCACTCTGCTCCAGCATCCTGGCCTCCTTGGATTCTTCAAGCATCCCAGACATCCTCCCTTCCCTTCTCAGAACCATTGCACTTTACAGATGGATCCACATGGCTTGCTCCTCTTCAGCTCCTCCAACTCTGCTCAAATGTCACCTTCTTGAAGAGCACCCTCCTCACTGTACCACAGAGAAATCAATATTCTCTCTCCCTCCCTCCCTCCTCCTCCTCCTTCCCCTCCTCCCCCTCCTCCCCCTCCTCCCCCTCCTCCCCCTCCTCCCCCTCCTCCTCCTCCTCCTTCTTCTTCTTTTTTCTCTCTCTCTCTCAAAAACAAAATCAATAAAAACGCATTAAAAAAAAAATCTTAGGAAGAAAGTTCAGTACTAGATGGCTATATTGGTTCATTGTACCTAACATTTATGTAAGAATTAATACCAATTCTTCACAATATTTTCCAAAAAAATAGAAGAGGTAGGACACTTCCCAACTTATTCTATGAGGTGCCGCCTCTTCAGAATAGTCAGGCAGTTCCTCAAACAGTTAAATATTGAGAGTTTTTCCCCCTCCTAGATATATACCCAGGAAAAATGAAAACATGTCCACACAAAAACTTATACATGAATGTTTACAGCAGCATTATTCATAACACTCAAAAAGTTCAAACAACCCTGATGTCCATCAACTGATAGATAAACACAATATAGTATATCCATATAATGAAATATTGTTTGATGATAAAAATAAAATACTGATAAATACTGCAACATGAATGCACTTTGAAAATATTATGCTATGTGAAAGAGGCCAGTAACAAAGAACCACCTGTTGTATGATTCTATCGTTTTGGAATTCCTAGTATAGGTAAATCTATAGAGATAGAATGTAGGTTAATGGTTTCCTAGGACTGGAAGGGATGGGCAAGGGTGATAAATAAGGAGTATGAGGGAGTGAAAGGATTAATGAAGATGTGCTTACATTGATTGTGGGGCCAAATGCACAACTCTGTGGATACGGTGAAAACCATTGGGTTTTATGCTTTAAATGGGTGAATTGTAGGATATGTGAGTTGTACCTCAATAAAATTGATGATATAGAAAATAATTTAGGAATAAATATTGGAATTGAATACTATGTTCTATCAGATTCTTCACTTTTCCTGGGTGATCATTCCCAATGTTTCCAAACAGTTTTTGTGTCTTTTAAAATAATGCGACTTAAAAAGGTACAAGCAGAGGCAGAAGATGTAAACACTGTGCTTGCCTCCTCCCATGACCACATCAAAATTAAAACTAAACTACAGAACAACCGTCATTGAGAACCACCTGAAATCTAGCTGAACAAGACCTGAACACGCAAGCTGGCCCCACATCCATGGGATAGCTCAGCTTTGGAGATCCCGCCTGGGGAGCACAGGGTCCCAGCCCCACACTGGACTCTCCAGCCCTGAGCACCACATAACCGCTGGCGGTGAAAACCACTGGGGATTGTGGCTGAGTGAGGGCTGCTGAAGTCCCACACATTTCTCTTAAAGGGCCCGCACATGGATTTACTTGCTGATGTACTCACTATTGACCTTCAACACTGGAACAGCAAGCAGGTCAAAAAGCACCAGGGAATCACATTGTCTGGCTTCAGGGTGAGGGCTAGAAGGGAAGCTCGCTCTAGCATTTTGTTCCTTTGTTGAGCCGTCACCCCACAAAGTCTGCAGGTACAGGTGAGCACCAAGTCTGAGTCTCCATCAACCTGGCTAACACCATTCATCCATTCTGGTGACTCCCTGAGATATCACCTTATCCAACATGGGGGCCTAACTAAGCCACATCCAGCAGCTTTCCCATACAAATGGCCTATCTCAGCTTGTGCTGTGATCTTTATTAAAATCTCTCAAAGGTTCACAAACCCCAAACAAGTAGCACCTGGCCTTGGTGTGCCTCGTACCTCTTGCTAAGTGGCCTCAGCCTGGCAGTAGTGGCAGCTGGCTTCTGTTTGCAGCGCCAGGGGTGGGCAAACTTTTTGACTTGAGGGCCACAATGGGTTCTTAAACTGGACCGGAGGGCCGGAACAAAAGCATGGATGGAGTGTTTGTGTGAACTAATATAAATTCAAAGTAAACATCATTACATAAAAGGGTACGGTCTTTTTTTTTTTTTAGTTTTATTCATTTCAAACCGGCCGAATCCGGCCCGCGGGCTGTAGTTTGTCCACGGCTGGCTTAGACTCTGCCAGGCACTTTCAAGCCCAGTACAGTGGCAACTACCTGCAGATCACTTTATAGCTTATCCCAGGTGGCCCCTGGCTGGGCATAGGGAGTGGCTGACCTTGGCCTGTACCTGTGACCCTCCCAAAGGGCCCCAGAACCAACACATCCCATAGCCAGCTTCAGACCACAAAAGAATACCACCCAATCGCCTCCACAAATGGCACGCCCAAACAACAGACTTGACAGCACCAGAGCCCTGTTAGAGTGAATTCTCTGTGGGGTCAGCCCCTGCACACACCACAGCTCCTCTGCTGTAGTCACAGCCAGTCTTCATAACCACTCAGCCTGGGAGTCAGTTCCTCCCACTGACATGCCAACAGCAATCAAGGCTCAACTGCAACAGGAGGGGACACATCTGGTGCAGTTCAGGTGACCAGGGAGACTGTGCCACTGGAACCCACAGCACAAGCACTAGTAAGGCCACTCTACCAAGAATGGGAGATGTGGCAGATCTACCTGATAAATAGACACAAATACAGGGAGGCTGCCAAAATGAGAATCCAAAGAAACTTGTCTCAACTGCAAGAATATAACAAAACTCCAAAAAAAAAAAAAAAAAAGGAAATAAAGTGGCAACAAGCAATCCACCAGATGCAAAGTTAAAACCCTGGTTTTGCCGAAACCGGTTTGGCTCAGTGGATAGAGCGTCAGCCTGCAGACTGAAAGGTCCCAGGTTCGATTCCGGTCAAGGGCATGTACCTGGGTTGCAGGCACATCCCCAGTGGGAGATGTGCAGGAGGCAGCTGATCGATGTTTCTCTCTCATCGATGTTTCTAACTCTCTATCTCTCTCCCTTCCCCTCTGTAAAAAATCAATAAAATATATTAAAAAAAATAATAAAACCCCGGTTTTAAGGATGCTCAATGAACTTAGGGGAAAGATCTGTGCAAATATTAAAGATACTTATAGCACAGATTGCCAAGTCCTCTTGTTTATATCACACAGACATTGGGGGACACACCATTCCCATCGTGGCCATCTGGATCTGCAGGAGCAATAAGGTAGAGGCAGCTAGTCTTTCTCAGCTCCAAGATAGTTAAACACATCCTAGCTCAGCCTTGTTTTCATGATGTTCTCCTCATCAGCACTGTGAGCCTCTAAAAGTCACTTTACTTGGAGGAAACTCATTCTTTGACATTCTAACTTGGGCTTTAAAAAAGTATTTCCTTTCAAGGTTCTCCTTTAAGGATTCTAATGAGTTCTTTAATAAACAAACATTTATAGATCAAACCATATTCAGCAGTATGAAAAAAGAAATATCTATTGCAGTGAGCTATCCACTTAGATGCTAACTCATTAATCAATTTTGACTTAAATCATGCATCTTCCCCCAAATCAATGGTTATTCTGTGAAGCCATTTTGATTCCCAAGAATGGCTTTCCCTAAACTTAAAGTCATCAGGCACATTAAAGGATATCCGATTTCATTGGTCTAAGCTGAGTGATCGCAATTCATCAAGGCATGAAAAGTCTGTCCAGTCTTGTGGAATATCATTAAATGGTTCAAGGACGTTTCTAATCTTAATGATGGCCAAGGGGGAGCAACTATTATGATGATGAATGGGAATGAATATCTGGAGAAAGTTCAAGGCATGTTGTACTTACAAAGACTAATACACATTGTTTATCTAAATCATCCAACTGATTAAAGAAACACACAAAGCCCAAGACAGTTAAAAGCAAAGAACCAAATAGGGTTTGACCTGCCCTGGTATATTTATCGCTGACCATGTCATGCGTGTAAAATGTATTGCTCCACCAAGATGCTGTGTATATAAATCGGGAGGGTCTTTTGAGGCTGATGTTGAGTAATATAGGCTGTCCAGTTTATGGCCCGGCTAAATATTTATATAAAATGAGTTCATTGATGGTGGGGAAGCCTCCATAAAAGGAGTCTTTCAATGTTACTCACTGATTAGCTACAACGCCCAAAGCTTAGTAAGAGCTGGGTGGTGGTAACTTTGGTACTTCTGTTCCTAAAACCAATTTCTGAGCTGCTCGATGTTTTTAATCCCTGACCTGAGTTAGACTGTGTGTGTGTTTGTGTGTGTGTGTGTGTGTGTGTGTGTGTGTGTGTGTGTGTAGCCAAGTAAGACAATAGCCATTTGGTACCAAGAACAGTGCAGAGTCTGCAAGGAAAGGGAAAATACATTTTGGTACACTTCTAGAAGTGTACGCTTTGGCGCCATCTCTTATGGGGAGAACATGTCTGTTAAATGCACACTGTTCTTAGTACAGGGCAGTCAATGTTGGATTAATGGGGGAAGACTCCTTTCATTTACAGGCCAGAAAATAAACCTCTTGTTTGGAGGACTTGTTTTTGGCTGACCTTTCCTTGGGCAGGAGGAGGAAAAATCACCCACATAGGTGGTCCGGAGGATGTTAGGCCACGGTCCAAAGACTTAATCATGGTATCGTTTCAGTAGGTCTGGGAGTGGAAGGTTGTTGGGCTGAACTAGTGCAGCCATTGCTTTGGGATGGTTTAAAGGTAAGCTGGAGTAGTAGAAAACTTAGAGTTAAAGACTTTCTGCACTTGGATTCCCAGACACCTCCTGCTTCTGGTTTTCCTTCTACCTCCCTCTCAGTATCCTTTCATGGTTTCTTTTCACTTACTGACCTCTGAACATTAATGGTCTCAGGGCTTAGTTCTCAGTCCTCTTGTCTCCATAGATTATCTTATTGAGTCTGGTGGCTTTCAATATCATGCCTCCCAAATCTCCAGCCTGAACTTTGCCTGAACTCTGACTACTGACTTGACACCTCCACCATGAAACCTAATAAAGCATTTCATAGGATGTCCAAAACAGAACCCTTAGTCTCTATCTCCCCATTCCCTGCTCCTAGCCCACTCCCCCTTCCAAATATTCACCATTTCTATTGATGTTGTTCTCATTTACTCAGTTACTTACGTTAAAAATCTAGAAGTTGTCCTTGAATCCTCTCTTTTTCTAACCTCCACAAAATAACATTAGGAGCAGGCAGGTAGGACATCTGATGAACAGCAAACTATTCCCAGATCACTTCAAGTTTATTTTATGTTTCCATGGAGATATCACATTGGGCCATCCCAGGGGTCAGATATGCAAACATCCAATCCTAGGTCTTTGTTTTCAAAACTGGGTATTTCAATCCAGCTCTCGTAGGTCCATACACAGGAACCTGGGGCAAGCTGCTGTACAACAGCATCTTTGGCCCTTGCAGGCAAAAAGGCTTAAGGAGAACTGCCAAGACCAGATCAGCATCTGCCCCTCCCCCAATGGCCAGGGTACCATTTGTCTCATTCTCTTGGCATCTTTCCTTCCCCAGGAGTTCTCTTTCTCACCTCATTTCCCTCCTCAACTCAGTGCTGTTGAGAAGACATGGCCTGTCCTTCACAAGCTCTCAGATCACCACTTTTGTATTTCTTACCTTATTTTTCATAATCAAACACTTTTTGATAAATGCAATTTCTTTAAATGATGATGAAAAACAATTTCTTATTATTGGAACTGCAAAGGTTATGTATTGATATGCTACAAAGTTCTAAAAATACAGACAAGGAAGAAAATAAAATTCCCTTACAATTCCATCACTGAGAAATAACTACAACAGTTAACACTTTTAAATTTTTTCCTACCAACTTTTTTTAGTGCATTTATATTGAGAAGAAAAAAATTAGTCTCGCATCTTATTTGGGAATAAAGCCTTTCTGTCGGTTATTACTCATAATTGTCCTCATAGGAAGCAATTGGCTTTCCTGATAAATTTTATAAGCAATTTTCTGATGGGTTCTGAGGGGATTGAGGCCATGTTTGAGAAACCAATTCTTCTTCTTCCCAGCTGAATCTCAGCTGATTGTCAGTAAAGATTCTAAAAGATCTTCAAGTAGACATTTTTATTTGTATCCAGTCTAACAATGATTGCCTAATCTTTTCTTTCCCCATAAAATGTCCCCACTAAAAGTAAATCCTTGGATTAGCCCATTATAGTTCATCTCCCTGCAGCAAGATTGTCATAAAACTTTGGCATTTGCTCTTAACCAAATCATCTAAAAAAGTGTGTGTGTGTGTGTGTGTGTGTGTGTGTGTGTGTGTGTGTGTGTTTAAAGCTACCATTAATGAAACCTTACTGTGTTGTAATAAGAATAAATTATTTAAAATATTTTTATTGATTTTTTTTTAGAGAGAGAGGAAGGGAGGGGGAGAGAGAGAGAAAAAAATATCTATCTCAGAGCATAACATCAATCAGCTGCCTTCTTCATGCCTCTTATGGGGTATTGAGCCGGCAACCCGGGCATGTGCCCTGACTGGGAATTGAACCAGCAACCTTTTTGTGTACAGGACGATGCCCAACCAATGGAGCCACACTAGCCAGGACAAGAATAAATTATTTTAATGCTAATAATACATTCCCTCAATCCTCCGCTGCAAACATCTGGATGTTCTTTTCATGAGAGATAACCTCTCAAGGACCCTGTTTTGAGAAGTTACAGGGAATGTGTACTAGAAATGACATTGGCAGTACACACCTGAGAACTAGCACCTGCTATGTTATACTTTTATCCCAGGGACATAGCGGAATACTTACTGCTGAGTCAGTAGTATAGGCAGTAATGGGTATTAGCCACAGCATCACCATAGGCACCATGACCAAACTAATAGAATGGGATTGAATTCGTAATATGAATAAAGTGCTTGGGCACATACTAAAAGTTATGTAGTGTAATCCTCACAACAACTTGCTTCAGGCAGAAACTATCATTCTTCCTATTTTTCAAATGGAGAAACCAAGGTACAGAGAGATTCTCACGTCCTTCTTTCCTTCCTCAAAGTAAAATTGATAGTAGCAGAGTCAGGATTTGGATTCCAGCGTCCCCATCCCTCTGCTGACTCTCAACAACATAAGAGATACACTTCAAGAGACCCACATTCCTGTTCTGCTATCATTGTGCTTCTGACCAGCTGTGGACCCTTGGGCATGCCACTCTATTAATTCCCCACATCTCTGTTGAGTACCTTTGCAAGGTAGTTTCCAAAGATGGCTGCCATATTACTGAGTCAGTTTTGTTTATTGACTACCCCTGTCGCTGGTTTGACCGATAGAATGGAGCAGAAGTGAAGTGAGAGACTTCTGAGCCCAGGCCCTAAGAGGATTGGAAGCTTCTGTTTTCTTCCTCTTGGAACCATTCCTTTAGCAACCCAGCTGTCATGCTGTGAGCCAGCACAAACAGCCACATACAGAAGCCCATGTGGAGACAGTCTCAGTTAGGCCACTAGCCAGCAAGCTGCACCTACAGCTGGCGATGTAAACAAGGCCATTGGGGACCTTCCAGTTGTCCCACTGTCTCAGCCATGACCATGTGAAACAGAAGAACTAAATGGTGAACCTGCAGAATAGAAAGAGTAATATAATGTTTAAACAACTCAGTTTAGAGTGATTAGTTATGCAGCAAATGATAACTGAAATAACCTACTACGTGCATACAGCATCTCATCTTTAAAATATGGACATGAAGACCTATCTCATTGATCTTTCAGGAAGGCTGATGAAGTAGAGAGTTCTAAGTTTACTAGTAGCAAGGCAGCATGGAAATTTTAGCCCAATGCTTGAATAATGTATTTTTAATTACACCCAAAGAAAACTAGGGAAACATTCCTCCTGCTCCTGCTCCTGCTCCTCCTCTTCCTGCTCCTCTTCCTGCTCCTCTTCCTTCTCCCCCTCCTCCTTCTCCTCCTCCTCTTCTTCCTGCCCCTGCTCTTGCTTCTCCTCCTGCTCCTCCTTCTCCTAAAAATAAAGAAAACTAGGGAAACACACTTAAGCATTTTTTATTTTTTACTTGGCTCATACCGTAAGTCCTAATTATACTTAGCAACAGTCATGAGATATTCTTTTTTTATTATTAATATCATTCAATAACTTGATACATTTATCTGTGAACATAGCTTAGTTCACAGAGAAGCTATTTAGGAATGGATACAAGCTAAATGGTAATTTGGCTTTGAAGAAATATATACTTCATCATACACTTATATTGAAGAAAATAATGGCTATTGGCCTCTTTAAAATATTATAAATCATTACTTCTTCACCACCAGTCTGAAAATAAATCTTTTTCTTTTTTGATTGTCAGGGAAAGGTCGTGTGTAATAAACTCTATGCAAAAAGTCTGTTTGAGCTCTGGCCAGTGTTGTTAAGTAGTTAGAGTGTTGGCCCATGCATCAAAGCATTGTGGGTTCAATTCCTGGTCAGGGAGGTACCTGGGTTGTGGGAGGCAACCAATTAATATGTCTCTCTCACATTGATGTTTCTCTCTCTCTCCTCCTCCCTCCCTTCCACTCTCTCTCTGAAAAGCAATGGAAAAAATATCCTCAGGTGAGGGTTAACAACAAAAACAACAACAATAAAAAAATAGTCTGTTTGAAAATATGAAACTATGTGCCTGAAGTCTCCTTCTTTCAAAGGCTTGTACTACACAAGTTTCTTCAGTGTCTCCCTGTTATCTCCCCCTCTTGTGGCCAGTTCCATCGCTACCTTCCTCACTACTTGGGCTGATTGCATTGAGCCTTCCTTTCTCCAACCCCTCTTACCCCTAACCCACATGCCCATCCACTCCATACCTTTCAGCTCTGGCAGGGTTCAGGAAGGACAAGCAAACCTTGTGACCCCTCAGCTGGATATTGGAATCTGAACGTTCATGTCTTCATGTGTAAGATGGCGGTAATAACATTTACCTCATGAGGTTGTTAGGAATTATGACTGTGGTAGAATTAGGAGCAGAGTTCAATGGTCTCATATGGAAACACAATTCTTCTATCTATTTCATTCAAAAAAGTCAACTTCATCTAGGTAAAATTTACTCTGATAAAATACACCCATTTTGAGTGTATGGTCCAATGAAAGACATATATATGTTAGAGGCCCAATGCACAAAATTCATGCAAGAGTAGGCCATCCTTCCCCTGGCTGCTGGCACCAGCTTCCCTCTGGCACCTGGGACCTGGACTTCCCTTGCAGCCCTGGCTTCATTCAAAGGATGCCCAGTCTAATTAGCATATTACACTTTTATTATATATATTTATTATATATCTTGCACCACAATCAACATATTCAACATTTCTATCACCCAAAATAGTTCCCTCATGACTCTAGGCAAACACTGGTCTAGATTCTGTCACCATACATGAATTTTGTCTTTTGTAGAATTTCATATAAATGATATCATACAGTATATATTTATTTGTGTCTGGCTTGTTAAATGTGTTTGAAAGATGCACCCATGTTGTTGCATGTAGCAGTAGTTAATTTTTTTTCTCTGTTGTATAGTATTCCATTAAATGAATATACCAGAGTTCATTTTATCTATTCTACTGTTGATAAGCACTGGGTTGTTTTCAGTTTGGGGATATTAAGAATAGTGCTGGTAAGAATATTCATGTCTAAGTCTTTGTGTGAATATAAGCTTTTATTTCTCTTGGGTAAGTATCTAGGAATGAAAATTCTTGGTTATATGGTATTTTAAATTTGTATAAGAATATAAGCATAAGAAATTGCCAGTTGTTTTCCTGAGAGGTTGAGCTTCCATTTTTGCCATGATTGCTTCTTAGCAAAGATTTAAAGAATTTCAGAGAAAAGGGAGTTTAACAATGAAAAAACATGGGTATATTGTCTTCTCTCTTTGTTTTTCTTCTTATTTGAAACTTTTTTTTTCCATTTTTGTGAAAGAGAAATAGTCAGAAAAAACAAAATAGTTTTCTGATCATGAAAATAAAGGAATTGAAGAGAATGCTAATGAATTCCTAGCCTAATAGGGTTGAATTTTTCCTTCAGCCTGGAAGGTTTTTGTTCTTCATTTTGATTCTTACCTGGAGATTACTCATTCCTCCTATCTCAGCCCCACTGGCCTAATGCTTTACAGATTTCTCCAGTAGGCCTGTTAAATGTTTCTTTGGCACCACATACCCTTCATTTATAGCACTTAGCACAATTTATAGTCCTTTATATTTTGGAATTAGTTTATTAGTGTCTTTCTTCCTGACTTCATGGAGCGGAACCAAATCTCTTTATATCCCCCTGGATACATTTGAATGAGTGAATAAATGAATGAAAGAACTGGAAAAGCCTAATAGGCTTCCAAGCCAACACATGTGACTCAGCAAAATTGTTTGAAACTCTACATGTGCTTATCAACTGCCAACTCCCCCAAAAGACCATAGTACTCTATTGATCAGCATAGCTGTTTATTACCTGCTGAAATAAGGGAGAATACCACCTTGGCAAAGTCTTAGTAGTAGCTTAGAAGGGAAGGTTTAGGAGCAGATATGTATATGGTTTTAGGTCTGGTTTTGAGTGATTTAAGACAGGCCTTTCAATATGGGGGTCCTGAGTGGACAAAATTCATTATTGAATAGTTTAGTGCTGATGGACACCCAAAGTAAGCATTCTAGAGCAAGGTCTGCCCTATGGAGCAACCTGTTCATCTGAGTGAGGGGGTTGGTTGAGGAGTCCATTGTTTGAAAATAAATTTTCAGGAAGTTCCTGGAGCAAACATTGAAGTCTCTTACTGGGCTAGAATTTTCTGGAACAAAGAGTTAAGTCATGTTGATGTAAGCTTACCTCTGGTAGTAAAGTTATGAGGCTGCTGGCAGCTCCCCAGTCTTAAAACCCAATTTCCTGAGTCTTAATATAGAAAGGTAGATTACTTCTATGATATTTTTATGCTGAATGAAGAAGACTGGGCTTTACAATTCCTCATATGGTGGATTGTTAAACGTGGGAAAATTTGTAGGCATGACTGAGATACTAATTATACATTCTCACCAGTTGAATTGAAGCCATAAAACTTTTTATTGTATAAAACAGCAACTCCTGGAATCAAGGTATAGATTTGTGATGCTTCTTTCTTTTTGTCCTTTCTCTGACTTTCCTTTATTGTTTTTATTTATGATTGCTTTACCAGACAAAAGTTTAACTTCCCTGTCAAAAACCCAGTGGGAATGAAGAGTGAGAGGAGGTACCGATGGCGTATTAGTATGTTAGTTTAATAGCGGGTGATTGTAAGAAAATCTCATCATTTTAGGGTCTAGTAGTTTTTGAGTGAGAGCACGTTTGCATATGGTATCCACATGGCTATTTTGTTGCCAATGTGAGGAACACTAAGCTCTCAACAGGACTCTTTGGTGATGGAGCATCTCCCTGATCAAGAGGAACAGGACTGGGAGGTCAGGGGGAAAGAGAGCAGCAGAAAGAGTTACAGAGGCAGGGTCAGTGCAGTTGCGTAAGTTGCCATTTCCCCACCAATCAGGTCCCTGGTGACTTCAGGAACCATTCACCTGGTTGACATGGGAGACAGAGCCAGTCCATAGAGCATTCCAATGGCACCATCACTATCATGTTACACAGAATTCACAGCCAAGGTTGACGCACCAGTGTTGGAGGAAGCATTCCGAGGCGTGTGCACTTCCTTACCACACGTACTAGTATGGTGGGGAGGGATGTAGGAAAATTTCTAGCCATGGAAAGTAAACATCTCACCCCGAAAGAGTAGAGTCCTGCAAGCGCTATGGAACAAAGACTCAGTATTGTGAGCTGAGCCAGAAGTCTCCCAAAAGAGAGGGTGGAGCTTGGGCATGGCTTCCCTTCTCTTCCCTTGTGGAATATCGTCACAGCATCCGTGGGTAATGTGTGCAGAAGGGGCCTTTAGAAAGTCGGTTGTGCTACAATTTATGGCTTCTCTCAGCAACTAAATCTCTGCTCTCTGATCTGTAACCCAGCATCCATAATTCCTCTCTCCCCTTTTAAAAGTTTTTTTGTAAGTTATATGAACATAACTTTAAAATTAAATAATATGCCTCAAAAAATAGCAGGGGCCTTTGCCCTTCCTAACTCCAGGTCCTTCTGCCCAAGACCCACTTTCATCTTTTTCAACTCTTCCTTCTGGTGTTTATCTCCATGTGCTTATACTCTTTCTGGATTTATGCATTTTAGACCTGTGGATTGACCTCTTGCTGCGTTCAATCAAGACATAACACCTTTACATACTCCCTCCCCTTTTCCTCTCTCCCTATTCTCAGAATTACATTGCGATTTTTACCTAAATTAATTGTCACTGTTTATATGATTTGCAGATATGGTTTACCCCAGAACCAACTAGGGAATTGTGATTACCTTTCTTGTGCCATGCTTTATTTTGTTATTGTTTCTTACTTGCAGAGTTTTCTAGGTCCTATTTATTTTTTTCTGTCAGACCTGTCAATGCCCATTGGTAGCTTTTTCAGAACCTCAAACTATCAGCTAACTTATTTATTCTATATTCCTCCCCACCCCCACCCAGAGGTTCTTTGTGGGACCCCTCTGTCCTGTTCTGCAGTCTCTAGGGCTGCAGCACAGTGGTCATCTGGAATTTTTTCTTCATGTCACCTGTGACCACCTCCCTTCTGAAGGCCCTGTTTCTGGATTCCCATGTCTTCCACTTTCTTGGCTTACTCCCTTCTGTTGTAGGATTATCTTCTCCAGTGATTTCCTAGGAAAGGACACATGGGAGCCAATTATTGTTCAGTTTAGGGATATATCGGAAATGTCTTTATTCTCACTCTTACAATTACTTCTAATTTGGCTGTACTATATAGATTATACTATATAGACTGATAAAACTCAATTGCTTTATCATGTACTAGCACACATATTGCTCACACACTGCTGAGACTAGTCCAATGGAAATTTTATTTCCAGTCATTTGTAAATGACTCTCTCTCTCTCTCTCTTTCTTTCTTTCTCTTTCCCTTGGATAGTTTTTAGAATCTGTATTTTGATGAGTCTCAGACTACTAGTCACTCTGTAGCCCCTTTCAAAGTGAAGGTATATTCCTCAGTTATTAAATTTTTATTTTATTATTTTATGATAATTTCCTTCCCTTTTTACTCTAAGTCTCTGGAATAACTGTTATTTGGATTTTGGGCCCCCCTGGATTAAGTCCCCAAGGTTCTTATCACTCTGTAAGGAAACTCTCTTTCTACTCCTTTTACTTCCGGAGAAGTTTCATCTACTTTCTTTTCCAAACCTTCTACTGATCTAAAATTTTTTTAACCATCCTATTTTAAATTTGAGTTCCTCCTTCTTATTTTTCCCATTATTTTTCATAGTGTTCTGTCCCTGTCTCATGGAAGCAACATCTCTTTTCAATCTGAGGGTATTAACTCTGGTGGAAATTTAGAAATTTTCTTCTGATCCCATTATCTCTTTGTCCTTCTCTCTCCTTTTCTTCTCTTTCTTTGTTTGGGTATCTCGTCTCTTATGTTAGGAGCCATGCCTCAATGTCTGGTGGCCTTTGGCTCTCTGCTCCTATTTATAGTAAATTACTTAAAATATGATTGGAAACTTTATATGCAAAGATCGGCGGGGGGGGGGGGGGACTTTAAAGTAAAGTCAGGCAGTGGGCCAGCTGCTCTGTGGGAGGACTCCCAAATGTCAAAACCTGGGCAGTCATTTTCCCCACAAAGAGGGGGGGAAGGGCGGGAAGAAATTAACCAAAGAACTTATACGGGTACATGCATTGTCCATGGGCACAGACAACAGGATGGTGAAGGCTTGGGGTGGGGCCGGCACTGGGTAGAGGGCAGCAATGGGGGAAAGGAAAGGGGAGGATTCTGTAATAGTCTCAGCAATAAAGATTAAAAAGAGTCTTCTTCTAATCTTCCTGGGTGGGGGGCGTTGCCTAACTGATGGGAAGGTGGCGTGCATAACCTTCCTGGGGGTGCAGATGCTGGAGCTGCCACGTTACAGAAGCCACATTACCCAAGCTGCTGAGTGTGTGTCATCGGTGGCACATTGCTCAACTTGAGGGCAAAAATGTTTAAACCCTTTTTCTTACTACATATATAATATATAATTAATAATAACATATAGCATATAGCATATAGTACATAGTACTTAATACATAGTATATAATATACAATATATGATATATAATATAATGTAATCTAATCTAATAACATTATTTGCTTTAGTGTGTGTTGGCAAAAATATAACTAGCACACTAAACCCATGACGTCATGATATTATCGCTTTAAGACAAACGAAGTAAATGAGAGTGAGTCAAGTTTAAAGTGTTAAGATAACTGATAGTACAGGAGGGTTATAGACATGGAAACACATCATGAAGGAGGTACTACATTGACTGAGCTTTGGAGACAGTGTGATAAAGAAAGGAAGGCATCTGTTACTCCCTTAACAGAGGTGGAGCTGGCAGCCAAGGCAAAGGGCCAGAGCTGGTGGTGGTTGGGGGCGGATTACAAGTCCCTGGTGTCTGCAGAGTGGTGAGAGGTTGCCGGGGGCCGGGTTATAAAGAACCATGTATTTTCTTAAAGCACTGGTTCGATGGTTGTGTATGGCTGGTCTGAGAAGCAGCATGCTTGCTCACTGTGGCTGACCCAAGTAAGTCAACAGGTAATGACTTGCCTTTGAACTATTTACGGTGAGAAAAGGACACACGCAGTTTTCTGCTGCCACACAGCAAGCTGATAGTGTGTCTCCAGCCCCTGCCCGCACCTACACCCGCACCCAGCACATATGCTCATGGCAAGTCACTGAATGCTGAGAGAATGTAAATTTATTTTATTTATTTTTATTATTATTATTTGTTAATCTTCACCCGAGCATATTTTCCCATTGAGTTTTAGGGAGAGTGGAAGAGAGAGGAAAAGACAGAGAGAACTATTGATGTGAAAGTAACATATTCATTGGTTGCCTCCTGCACGAGCCCCCACCGGAGCCAGAGCCCGGGCTGGGGAGGAGCCTGCAACCCAGGTACGTGCCCTTGACTGGAATCGAACCCGGGACCCTTCAGTCCGAAGGCTGATGCTCTATCCACTGAACCAAACCAGCTAAATTTACTTTAACACAAATCTCTTCAAACCTTCACCAGAAAGGTAAATCTGCTGTAAAGTCTAAGTTAATGCATTTTCAATGAATACACATGTAATGAATTTGGGGCTTCTCTTCATTCTCTATATTCTTGTTTTTTGCATCTGCCCAATTAAATAAGCTAGGGAACACAGCATAGCAATTCCAGGGTTCTGCAACTTCACTGCCCAATATGGCAATAAAATAAAAATTTAGTGTCTCACACTGGCCACATTTCAACAACTTTCTAGTCACATGTGACCGGTTGCTATAATCCTGGATATCACAATATACAACTTTGTGATCAAAAGTTCTCTTAGCTAGTACTGCTCTATGGTTACACAAAGCCTATATTTTATTTAGATATAAGGGGCATATAACATTATGTTAGTTATAGATGTATGACATCTATACAAAGCCTACTTTTAAGTTTAAAAAAAGGGTCTTTTAAATTTGCATACTGTAATATTGATATTTGTGTGTGCGTGTACAGTTCTGAGTTTTAATACAAGTACAGAAAGAAGTACATACCACCACATTAATGTGTTAGACAGACTGACAAGAGCAGAGCAAGGATGATGGGTCAGGTAGAGAAGGTCACCAGGCAGAAAGCCCTGGGTGCCTAGCAACGGGCAAAACTGGGAAAACAAGGGAAACCTTTCCTCCCCTAGCACATGGCTGGTTATGCTGTTTAGACCCTTCACCCTATCCTCCCTGGAGGTAACAGCTAGGCCTCCATTGTATTTAAGCTCCAGGTCCAGAAAAGCAGCAAAACAGGTGGGTGATGCCAGGACCACCTGCATTGACCCCCTGCCCTGGTGCCAACCGGTTGGCAAAGACCACGACCCAGAAAGGACACACCGGGAAAACTAATGAAGAGCCTATCGAGACCCTCCCCTGACACCTCCCCTAAGATTCCCGGCTGTAAGGGAGATAAAAACCTTCAGGACAAAGGACCCAGCGTGCCCTCTCCTTCTCAGTAGCATGACTGTGCCTTTGTCTTCCTCCTCTTCTTCCCCAACAGGCACGCTTCTCCTAAACGCTAGGGGACCCCATGAGACTTGAAAGCAGGGGAGCAACGGGCAGTGGCAGCTCATCCTGGCTAACCGCCTGAACCCGTCTCCAAGGCCCCTTTTCTCTGGCTTCCCGGTGAGCCAGAGCAGCGGCCTAGGCCTTCTGTTGCTTCTATGCTGAGCCCTTCCTCCTCTCAACCTCCTGAGTGTGCTTTTGCCGCAGCCAAGACATTCTTGCTTGCTTTGCTGCACTTCGTCTCCTGACTGAAATGTTTCCTTCAAGAAGACAAGAACCGAGGTCTTGTGTTCTCAACGGCATCACAACGATCCGGAGCAGTTTCAGAGCCCCGCAGATTGCCCGTGCTATCGTTTCAGAGGCAAATCCTTTTACCACCCCGAACCACTAGTAATCTATTGTCTGTTCCTACAGTTTTACCTTTTCCGGAACGTACTATAGATGAAGTCATGTAATACGTAACGTTTTGAGACTGGCTTCTCTTTTATTTTATTAACTGTGTTGGGGTGACATTGGTTAAAAAGATTATATAGGTTTCAAGTGTACATGTCTATGAGACTGGCTTTTTTTTCCGCCACACAGCTCAGTACCTGTAGGATTTATCTAATTTGTTGCAAGTACATTCCTCAGTGCTGTAAAGCACTCCGGTATTGTGGTTTTGCCATGGTTTGTTTACCCATTCACCCATCGAAGGACAGCCTGGTTGTTTCCAGTTTGGGGAGTTTATGAATACAGTTTCTAAAACATTCATGGTCAGGTTTCTGTGTGACTATAGGTTTTCGTTTTTCTAAGGTAAATATTCAGGGTTACTGGGTCATGTGCTAAGTATATGTTTAATTTCATGAGAAACTGCCCAACAATGTCCCAGAGTGGCTACCGTATGAGTGCTGTGGCAGCTCTACCTCTTTGTCAATACTGGGTATTGTCATTTTTTTTTTTTTTGGTCATTCTAATACATGTATGTATATAGTATCTTGTTGTGGTTTTTAATTTGCAGTTCCTAATAAATGGCTAATTTTTTTTGCTTCTTTTTAGGTGTTTCTTTACCATCTGTATATCTTCTTTGGAGAGGTGCCTACCAAAATCTTTTGCCCATTTTAAAATTAGACTGTTTTCTGACTGTTGAGTTTTGAAAGTTGCTTATAGGTCCTGGTTATAGGTTCTTTGTTGGATATGTGATTTGCAAATATTTCTCCCAGGCTGTAGCTTGCATTTTATTATCTTTATAGTAACTTTCACAGAGTAAAGGTTTTAAATTTTGATGGTTCTGATCATTGTTGCTTTATAATAAATCTTAGATGGTGTGTTTTCTCTAATTTTATTATTCTTTTTCAAAATTGTTTTGGCTGTTCCAGTTACTTTTCCATATAAATTTTAGAGCCAGTGTTACTGTATATACCAAAGAAAATACTACTGGTATTGAGATTGAAACTTAGTCAAATTCTTAGATTATTTTAGGGGAAAATTACTATCTTAAATCTGTTGAGTCTCTGGTTCTTGGATGTGGTATGTCTCTCCATTTATTTAGATCCTCCTTGATTTATTTTATTAATGTTTTATAAGTTTATTATGCATATTCTGCACATATTTCTTATATTTATACATAATTTTATCATATTTGAGCTATTTTAAATTACATTTAAAACTTTTTTGATTTCTAATTGTTGATTGCTAGTATGTAGAAATATGATTGGGTTTTAAAAATATTGACCTTGTATCCAGTGACTTTGAATAATAACTATTTATTAGTTCTAAAAGCTTTTTTGTAGCTTCCTTGCAAATTTCTACATAGGATACCCATCATGTTATATGTGAATGGGCAGAGACTTCTTTCTAATATTAAGGTTTTGGTAACAATCTTCTAAAAATCAGATAAAAAAATTCAAGTCATAAGTCATGTAAAATAAAGTTGGATATTCATGTTTTTATTTTTATCTTCCTGATTGAAACTCCTTTTAGATTATTTGCATGCTTTCGTCCCACACCCCTAATTATAAGGACTTTGTGTATTCTCTCAATGAAGTGGTTTTATGGCAAGAGTGGTTTTGGTGACACGGTCTTTCTGAAATATTAACTATTCTAAAACTGAAATCAACTTTCTTAGATGTTTGCAAGGATTTATAACCTCATAATCAGCAACCCCCTCGAATGGGCTATTCCACATAGTTACTTGGAGGTAACATTTGCATCTTTTAGCACCAGTAATGATAAAGTGAAACTGGAACCAGACATCCTTGTGGTCCAGAGGTCTCGTTAGGGCCTTCTGATAACAGAATGGAAAAGCACCGGTCCCAGGAATGAGACAGCCTGTGGAGACAAGAGGAAGGGGGCTGATATTTATGTCCCTCAAAAGGCCCCCAGAACGAAACCACGGCTGGTGTCTTCCAGACATCGAGGTTCCATCATTTGTTTATAGGAAAATGGTCCTCCCACCACTGGCTGACCCCTCAAGGATTTTTCAAACAACTTAGCCCACACAAATGACAGGCTGAAGTTAACTGTATTGCTTTAATTGAGGACTGTCAAAAATACCAACTCGCGGGAGGTGGCAGGACATGGGTGTTTTGCACGTCAGAGTTGCTGGCTCCTGTATGATGCATTTGATCTGCTGTCAGTCCAGAATTATTGTTAGGAAATAAGAAGGAAGGTGAGAGAAATATTTCTCTTGGGCTGTCTTCGCTCACATGCTGTGTATTATTAATCTGGCAAGAAAACAGGAAGCAACATAGATGCTCAGAGCCAGAAATAAAACCCAGGCGCCATGCCTGGGAGTCCTAAGGACAAGATGAGGGAGTCTTTTTAATTAGGACTGACCAGCCATAATAAACCTATGGTTTATTACCATGCTCCCTGGCATGCACTACACCACCCATACAACGGTGTCAGTAGCTAAAAATTCACATCATTTGAATGAAAAAAAAAAAAAAAAGCCAACATGAAATCCATTGGGTCCCTAGGGATGGGTTGACTTGCCAAGTTTTGTTGATAGTAATGCACAGCTATGAGTGGACTCTGTCAAATCCAATCTCTGCCTCTCAGGTACCATTTCCATTCTATGGGGAAGGGGGGCAGCCAAAGAATGCCTGGAGCTGCTGGTTGGAACCAGGTTTTAATTTTTTTTTGCAATAAATACTCAGCACATGTGGCCATGCCAGAACTTTTGACATGCTACAGCTACTGTTTCTTGCAATTTTTCCCCTATTTTTCAGACTTATTCAGATATAATTGACATATAATTTTGTGTAAGTTTAAGGCATACAATGTGATGATTTGATAGATAGATGATAGATAGTAGGTAGATAGATAGATAGATAGATGATAGGTAGGTAGATAGATAGATAGATAGATAGATAGATAGATAGATAGCAAAATGATTACTATAACTCATTTAGGTATTCTTGAGGAAGTTCCCAATCCATCCATCCATCCATCCATCCATCCATCCATCCATCCATCTCCAATTACCCAGCACCCACCATGTGCCAGCTACTAATCTAGGTGCTCAGAGCATGAAAATATAAAAACCTCTGCTCCAAGAAGTTCCTAGTTTCAACTACCCCTTTCCAGAAACCATGTTATCGTCTACCATCTTTCCTGCATTTATTTGACCAATCCTAATTTGGTACAGCCACTTTATATTAAAACTAGAGGCCTGATGCACAAAATTTGTGCAAGGGGCTCGGCCCTTGCAGCCCTGGTCTTCATCCGGAAGGCTGTCCAGAATGTTGTTTGGCTGTCCGGTCTAATTAGCATATTATGCTTTTATTATTATAGATGTAAAGTAACTTTAAGTTCTTTTTCTTATTATTAAAGCAATATACATACACTGTAGAAACATGAGAAGATACAGAAAATAGAAGATAATTTATTGTCAATTCTGTATATACCCTTAAGATCAGGGTGATTCAACATTTGCACTATTGGCATTTGGGGCCGGGTGAACTTTTGTTGTGGAGGGCTGCCTTGTGTATTGTAGGGTATTTAGCAGCATCTCTAACCCGAACCTGCTACCCACTAGCAGCCAACAGCAACTCCCTTCCTACTCCTCACCCTTGTTGGAACATCCAAAAGTGAGTCCAGACATTGCTAAAGGCTTCCTTGGCCCTAATTGCCTTAGGTCACTCCAGGTTCCAGGGTGGGGTTTGTTGACTACATTCTCTCATTCACCCCTTTTTGCCTCCAAGAGTCTAGATGACACTTGTAAATGCAGGGAACTGAGCCAAAAGGGCTAATCAACGTTATCAGCTTTGGTAATTGCTTAAAGGTGAGGAACTGGATGAACCTCAGGTGAGTCTGGCTGGTTCACTCATGCGAAGCAATCTGAGAGGCTGGAACCAGAAGGAAGAGGGCTGGTTGGGCTTGTCTGAAGCAGGAATGAGCCTATGGTTGAGAGGCCAGAAAAGGGGGAGGTTCCGTTTTAGGGTTTGAAGACCAAAGGACCACCATCTACTTGTGTGCCAATATGCCAACTAAGCTAAGCCACTCTGTCCAGGTTGGAGGGTTGGCCTCATGGCTGGGCATTTCCTCCTCAGCCCTCGGAGAAAGCCACAGAGTTGGAGAGAGCTCCTGTTTTATGCGTTGAGGCAGAAATGTGGGGAGCAGGTAAAGGACTCCCCCAAATGAATATTTTTTCTGGGAATATATAAATACGCATATATATTTTAAGTAAAAACAGTACCATACTGTACACAGTGTTTTGTAACCATTTTACTATCACACTGTACATACTGTTTTATAACCCTTTACCGTTACCATATCAGCACTTCTCACATTGAATTATTGAAGACATAATTTTAAATGGCTGCATACTGCTTGCTTGCATTTAACGCACTTAGCCAACTCACTTTTCACTTCTGACTTTTGTTGTTTTCAGATTTCTTCTATTACGAACACACTTGAAGTTCTAGGAGGTTAAGACCACATTTGTCCCTGATTATGGCCTCAGGGCAAAGTATTAGACTTGGAATCATTGGCTCAAACATTGTGTATTGCAATGCCCTCCTATAAAGGGTCCCGATTTATATGTAGCTTCAGGAGCTAAGAGAACTAGGGCATAAATGAAGAAAGGGCGACTTACCAGATACATTGCATATTTTCCTGGCTTCTCTGAAGTCCAGATGACTGCACAAATCTGAGGCCTCCAGTTTCAAAGGTTGGAGCCCTGATGTGGGTTTTGCTACCCCCCAGCAGCTGACAGCTCCCAGGTCCCCAGGACACCCTCCTCTCCTGCCCCTGGGTGCACCGAACTCCTGGCACGTCATAGCAATTTGCCATTAGCTCTGTGCTGTGGACAGCACCAGTGTGGGCTTCTGCATTGGGCATCCCTGATCAAGGTAGGTGCCTGTTCATGGGCTGAGGACTCAACTGGAGATGGCGATGTGTATTGTAAATATTTTTAATTTTCTGAATATTATAATGTTTTGACATCTTTTTAAAAAATAGATTTTTATTGACTTCAGAGAGGAAGGAGAGGGAGAGAGAGGGGGAGAGAGAGAGAGAGAGAGAGAGAGAGAGAAAAACATCAATGATGAGAGAAAATCATTGATTGGCTGCCTCCTGCAGGCCCCCCACTGAGGAAGGAGCCTGCAACCCTGGGGCATATGCCCTGACTGGGAGTTGAGCTGTGGCTCCGGGTTCATAGGTGGACACTCACCCATTGAGCCACGCCAGACGGACTGTTTTCAGATCTTAGAAAAATCTTTCTGGCTGAGAAAAGACTGCCCCTCCCTGGGCTAGTCAATTTTTAGAGATAATAAAGGACCCAGCCAGGAGCATGCCTTTGATATGCAAACTAACTAATCTAGATCCCCAACCTCCTCTATCTAGGCCAGGCACCTCAGGAGGCAGCCTTCCTCTGCCTTGATCATCCCAGGACCAGGGCCAGGTCCTAGGTAACTAAGGGGCACCCTATAGCCCCAAGCCTACCTAAATTATTCAAACTAGCCAAACCTAAACTGTTTGCCCTGCTCTACCTTGCCTTTCCTGAGAAAATGCCAATAAAGGCCTTGGCCTATGCAGTGCCCTCACTCCTGCCTTCTGCCTCCTGTCCATTCTGGAGTCTTTCCCATGTGGTCCTGCATGGTGTGCCCTGCCTCCTGTCCCTAGATCCGTGAGTATAATAAACTTTGTGTTTTCTGAGCCTCTCCTCTGTCCCTCTTGTGGCCACACCTGCTGACCATCTCATTAAAGAATATAATACAGGTCCTTAGGCTTATGATGCTGATTCCCAAGGCTTCCGGCCTTGAGTTGTGGTGATTCGTTGTCACCTGAGCACTTTCACCATCTTTACCAATAATCTAGGCATTGCCATCTTTAGGTTCATATTTCCAGCCTGAGGACCCCCTCAGAAAGAGCTGCTAGAATTGACCATGCCATCCCTTCGGCTCTAGAAGTTCCTAGAAAAATATCCTTTAGTCAGGGCGGATCTGAAACACCAGTACTGGTTCAATACTGTCTAGAAATCAAAAGCTCACTTTGTTCCAGGAGACTTTACTTTTTTTTCCTTCTTTTCTCTCTTCCCCAACTTAAACAGGACCCCAAAAAAGCACCGTCTAAGTTGTAGAGCAGGAGACAGCCAGACTGCCAAGGTTAATATTTGTATTTGGAAGCACGGCCCCTGTTGAACGGGCCTCCAAGCTCTCCCTTCACCCCTGTGTTGGCCAAACAGTCCTGCTCTTCATTCGATTTTTACGGTTTCAAAGGGAGCTGAATGTTTTCATGGGAAGTGACTGACCAGGCACGGAGGAGACTGTGACAGTGGTGGGGGTCGGTTTCCCGGGGTCTCAGCCTCCCCAGCTGCCCCCTTTCAACCTCTGGCCACTCTGGGGAAACCGACGGCTTTGGGGACAGAGAGGTACCGATGGAGTTGGCTCAGCGCACAAACCCCCAGTGTTCCACCCTCTCCAAGCCTGGTGCCAGGGTCCATCCTCCGGAGACACTGACGGCTCTGTTCCACAGGGCACCCACCTTGCATCACTCCGCTGGGAAGAGGTGGATGCTCGACCTCCCTCTTGCAAAACGGAGGCCCACCAGGGAGCAGGGCCAGAGACCTGATCTTGCTAACATGCAGGAGCCTTCAACTCAGGGAGGTGACTCATTTTCCTTCTGGCGCCCTGGGGAGGTCAAGGATACCCCACCTTGTCTCGGGGAAGGATGGGGTGCAGTGTCAGCCCTGGGACGCTGCCTCCTGAGTGGCTCCACTGGCACCACCCTGCCATTGGTGAAGTCCGGTGCCCAGAAAATGCAAGCTGGCGTGAAACAAAGTCAGCCAACATCATTCCCTACATTCTGATTACATGCTACTATTTTAAAAAATCTATATGCAAACGAATAAGTACTAAACAGGAATAAAAATGTTAACTCTGGTTTCTTCGTTTTCTGTCATGTGGTTATATTCTCTTCATAATAAAAAAAAGTGGGAAAGAAATAACACTAACATTTTCACCAGGTTTTCACAGGTTACAGGGCAGGGCTATGCTTCGAGGCATCTGGCCTAGTGAATGTGTGCAAACACGCTTACACCTGGGGAGGCGGCGGGTGCACTGGGAGTGGGTGGGGAGTTTGCGTACCTGTGTGAGGCCTGATTTTTATTTTTTTATTTTTATACGGAATGGAGCACAGGAGAATGCTAGGAGACTTAGGGCCTCTGCTATGCCTCAAGCCAAGGAAATCTTGGAGGCCACTGGGGCTGCCTCCTAGGCCTGCCACGGCCCATCAATCATGTCAGCCCCTGAGTGAGTGAGCACAGGGCCCACAGAGATGGAGAAGGACCGGTGTAGTGGGCCAGGGGCAAGGGGAAGGCGGAAAAGGAAGGCCCTACTGAGACGGGAAACAGACAGGATTTTCAGGAACTTGGCCTCAGGGACATTCTCTCTCACCCTTGGTATGGACCCTATGGGCTAACCTCATATTTCCTTCCCTGGTGCAGCCGGGAGATCGCTGAGTGAATAAACCTTTTGTTTCAGAAAACAAGGTGCCAGCCTTGCGGCAGTCAGTGGGAAGAGGTGTGGGCTAGACCTCCCTCTGGGCACAGAGACCTGTCCTGGCAGATATTTCTGTGAAGCCCTGGGAATCTCATCTTCATCTCTTCACTTCCAACTTCCCATCCCATGTGTAGACCCCCACCCACCCCTCCCCCTCCCCCCCACTGCCCATGGACTCCGTTTACTTTATTTTTTTAAAATTAACCATTTACTTAATTGCACACTTTTATCAACATCTGAAAAGTCTGATTCTAAAAGTTTTGTTGAAGGAAACTTTGGGCTTGGGAATCTAGTCTGGGCAGGTGTGTGTGTGTGTATGTGGTGTGTGTGTGTGTGTGTGTGTGTGTGGGTGTGTGGGTGGGTGGTGTGGTGTGTGTGTGTATGTGTGTGGTGGGGCTAATTTTTCCCCCCATACTAGCTGGGTCCTACCATTCAACTCAATTCTGACACCATCTTCCAAGATAGCATCAGATCCCAACGGTTAAAGACACAATCCCACAAGACTGTCTCCCACTTTAGATGCTAATTCCAAGGCCAGGCTGTTCCCTGTACTTCTGACCTTCTGGCTATAAATCAGAGGTTCCCATGACCCTCTCCTCGGATTCAGTTAATTTGCTAGAGCAGCTCACAGAACCTCAGAGTGACAGTGTACTTACTTGATTGCCAGTTTATTAGAAAAGGTTGTAACTCAGGAACAGGCAGATGGAAGAGATGCCTAGGGCAGCACGCGGGGAAAGGGGCAGGGAGCTCCCATGCTTTTCCTGAGTACACCACGGTCTCCAAATCTCCACATGTTCACCAATCTGAAAGCTTCCCAGACCCTGTCTTTTGGGGTTTTTGGAAGCTTCATTACCTCGGCACAATTGATTAAATCACTGGCCATTGGAGACTGGTCACCCACCAGCTCCTCTCCCCTCCCCCAGGTGGAAGGGGGGTGTGGGTGGGGCTGAAAGGTACAACCCCCTAATTACGTGGTTGGTTCTCCTGGCAACCAGGCTCCCTAATCCCCCCTCCTAAGGTGCTGTCCAAAACTCACCTCATTAACATGACAAAAGACACTCTTGCTCCCATCACTTAGGGAATGCCAAGGGCTTGAGAAGCTCTGCGACAGAAATGGGAAGACAGCCAGACAGTGTGTATATATACTTATTATTGTAAATCACAATATCACACCCCAGATCCTGGATGTCAAGACCAAGGGTACTTCCTAACCTTCAGAGGTCATGCTTCTCCCTTCAGGATAAGATTCCTGCTGGTGTCGCACAACCAAATTCATGTGCATTGAATGACAGAAAAGAGAATCCTCCTTTGTAAACAAAAAAAGATGGAATCAGCCTGGGGTGGAGCAGCTGAGAAAAGGGTGGAGCAGGATGTGGACAAGCTGAAGGGCTAGGTAAGAAGATGTCTTAATGGGATGTGTGCAGAAGCCCGTGGGCCAGGAGGACAGACGGCAAGGCTAGCCTAACTCCAGTGTCCGCTCTCAGAAATGGGGCTGCCCAGTTAGGCTCAGGAATCCTCCCAGGTTCCGGAGTCCTCAGGAGTGAACTCTCCTGGGTGGGGTCCCTCCTGTCTTTCTTCCTCCAGGCTGGCTGCGGCCATCTGCTGGGAGACCTAAAGCAGATGCTCTGCAAGCAGGAGTGGCCCGTGAAAGGAGAGTGGAAGGGGGTAGAAATGCAATTCACCGAGGCCTGAGGCGAGTAAGAAAGTCTCACTGGGGGGAGGGGGGGGGCCATCTCAGGACTGACTGGGAGGCCCCCCATCTCAGGACGGGGCGAGCCATCTGTGGATTAGGAATTTCCTAGTAAGTAGGGCACGGGCCACAGTTGCTTGGCCCAGGCCCACTGCCCCTGGCCATCAGGGAGAAACACACAGAAAGAAAGGAGATGGATTTCTGTTGTTTGTTCCCTAGTCCAGGTGTGATTTGCGGAGTCTCCTTGGCTTTTGGATTTGGAAACTTCCACAAGGGTGAGAAGTGAATTTAGTATTGTCTCTAGAGCCCATGTACCTGAGGAACGAAGCCCAGAGGGCCATTTCCACAGCCAAGCTGCCTCCCACAGGCACTGCCCAGCCCCTGCTCTCCCAGCAGACTGGTGGGAGAGCGTGGCCACGGGTCTTCCTGGTGGAGGTTTTGGCTTCCCCACGTGGGCCTGGGCCTCATTTAATACTACCTGTGGGCATAGAGGCTGGAAGAGGAATTTCTCATTTTGCCACCCAGATAGGAATGCCGCGGAGCAGGACTCTGCCCGAGGTAAGGGAGGCAGTGCAGGAACATTTGCCCCCATTGGCCGGGACCGCCCCTGACCCTTCAGCATCTCAGCTGTGTTGCAATATTTCCTCTGGAGAAGGCTCCCTCTCAGAGGCTCTGCCAGCAAGGCGCATGAGAGCAATTTTTTGCTCATTCTGAGACATTCCTTCCTGCATCCCTGCCAGCTACATCCTTTAGCTTCTTCTTGTCCAGCCCCTGATGGCAAGAGCGACCCAAGCTGGGCAGGCGCCCACTCCCTACCCCCACATGCCTTCAGGGGGCACCCTGTCAGGAGCGTGTGACCCCCCCTTGTCCCCATCCCAAAGGGCCCCATGTGTACTTTCATCAAACAGGACATTCCAAGGCCCTCTGCAACCTTTCATGTCCCTTGTGCAATCTCCAAAGTTGAAAGCAGAGAAAGTGCGAGCCAGATATTGTCATCCAAGGGCCGGGAGTTCCACAAATTCATCAGGCTGGGAGTGTCTCGGATGAGCCGGGGAAGTGAATTCCGCTGTCACCCTTGGCAGGGCTGAGTAACATGGGTCATGCTTTTGACTTGCACAACCCTGGCTGTCAGGCAGCTCCAAGCACCTCAGAAGGAAGACTGTCTTCTGATGTTGGAAGGGCAGTCTCCAGCACCCCCAGGGCCTGTCATGGTCTGCCGACTCTATTCCCCATCAGGTCCCAGGGCCTCTGACCACAAAGCAACGCTCCGTCACAGCTCATCTTAATGCACATGGCAGACAGAACTGAGCCTTCTCCTCTCTGAAAGAAACATCCTGGAAATAGCCAAAAGTCAAAACAAACAGAAAAACAAACGACCCGTCCAGACCTGCAATCTGTGCCCCACTGGAAAAACAAACTGTCTGGGTTTTCGGGCAGAGAAGGTTTGGGAAGGCTGGCTCATATGTATGGCTCCAGAAAACTGGCTGAATATTGTAATTAATTGCTAAAAGGCCACAAGTTCTCCTTAACTCTGCAGCTGCTCTCATCAAGGGGGAGAATCTGTTTATTTCCTCACCCACAGACTCTGGGCTGGCCTGTGACTTGCTTTGGCTCATAGAATGTGGCAGAAATGGGCCTGCCAGTTCTGAGTCTGGGCCTCATGGGGTATTGCACACTTTCTCTCACTCTCTTGTGACCACCAGGTGAACGAGCCCAAGCTAGCCTGCTGGAAGGTGAGAGACATGTGACTAGTCCCCTTATTGCCTGCCCGACAGCCATCCAGTTATTCAAATGTGATTGTGGCCATTCTGAAGCAGCCAGCTACCAGCTGACCCCCCAGTAGCTCAAAGACACATGAGAGAGTCTAGCCAAGCCATCCCAGATGGATGAGAAGGATCACCAAACACATCCATAGAGTTTTGAAAAATAATAAATGGTGGTTGTTTTTAGCCACTAAGTTTTTGTAGTTTGCTATCTACCAAAGTTAACTGATATACCAACAAATCCATCATCAAGAGAAGGGTGGGGAGAAGGGAGAGGTGAGAGAAAGAGATTCTGAGGATGGGGTTTTCATAGGGATTTGCTCAACCTTCTCATATATGTATGATCTCCTTTGCTTTATCATCAACTCTAATTTTATAGGAAAGGTTCAAACAGGACAGGTAAGGTGCTCCGTCTCGTGTGCAGGATGGCAGATTGGAGACTCAGCTCCTGACCAGTCTAGTTTCTGTAGGGTCCTATTCCCCTGCCCCCAACAGGCACAATGGGTGTTCACAATATTTGAAAATGCCAAACAGGTGCTGTAGTTGGGGAGTATTGCCTAGTGAATTAGCCTCTTGGCATTAGAGTCAGATAGACCAGGGTTGATATCCTAGCTCTACTCTTCCCAAGGGCTCTGCGGTTAAGCATGGGGCTTAATTTCTTAGAAAAGGTGAAAATACTCTGTTTTTAAAGGACTAGAAAAAGTTAGCATGCTTCTCCTCCGGTTTTATGATGACATTTCGAAGTGCCTTAGCTCAGGCTGCTATAACAAAATACCATAATCAGGGCATTTTAAAAAATGAACATTTATTTTTTAAAGTTCTGGAGGTTGAAAGTCTGAGATCGGAATTCCAACTTGGTAAGGATTCCTCTCCCTGGTTTTCACACGGCTGTCTTCTCATTGTGTCCTCATGTGGTGGAAGAGAGAGCCAGCTGTTTGGTTTCTTCTTACAAGGGCACTAACCCCATTCATGAGGGCTCCGCTCATGACCTAATTAGCACAGAGGCCACATATCTGAATATCATCACATTGGAATTAGGGTTTCAACATATGAATTTGGGAGGCACAGACAATCAGTTCAGTGCAGGAAGCACACCCTACCTTTAGCACAGTTATGAGCCCTAGGACCACCGGGCTCTGTCTGGGTGACCTGTTAGCAAATAAACCTTCCAGCTAATTGATATCAGCTGGCTTTTAGAATTGACCTCAGGTGAGTTTACTCAGCCTCTAAGCCAGTGGTTCTCAACCTTGGCTGCACATTAGAATCACCTGGGAATCTTGTTAAAAATTCTGATTTCTGAGCCTCATCATTAGTAACAAAGAAACAGAATTTCCGGAGGATGAGGCCCAGAAATCAGGATTTTAACAAGATTCCCAGGTGATTCTAATGTGCAGCCAAGGTTGAGAACCACTGCTCTAAGTTGAAGGTTTGAGTATTTGCTAGAAATCACTAGAGAAGTCTTAGCATGTAATATGACTGAAAGAAGCAAGTATTTATAACCATAATACTTAAATTTCCTTTCTATTTGCCATTTATTTTCCATTGGCCATTTCTTTCCTGGGCAAATTCAATCTCTTCTGCACTTCAGTTTTCTTTCTTCCTTTCTTCTTTTCTTTCTTTCTTTCTTTCTTTCTTTCTTTCTTTCTTTCTTTCTTTCTAGTTTTATTGAGATACTAGAGGCCCAGTGCATGAATTCATGCATGGGTCCCTCGGCCTGGCCGGCAGTTGGGGCCGATTGAGGCCTGTCTCACCCAGTCCCAATTTGGTTCGATGGGGGCCAGCCAGCTGGAGAGGGACCACGGGAGGGCTCCAGGGCATGTCCAGCCCTCTTTCCCAGTCCCAATCGACTGGACCCCAGCAGCAAGCTAACTTACCGGTCAGAGCATCTGCATCCTGGTGGTCAGTGTGCATCATAGTGACTGGTTGAGCGGTTGACCAACCATTCAACTGATCTGTTGGACACTTAGCATATTACACTTTTATTATATAAGATAATTGACATAAAACATTGTGTTAATTTAAGGGATAGCATAATCATTTGACATATACATTTGCAAAATGATTACCATAAGAAATCTAGTTAACATCTCTCACATCACCTCACATAGTTACAATTTTTTTCTTGTGATGAGAACTTTTAAGATATACTTTCTAGCAACTTTCTTTTCCTTTTTTCTAGCAACTTTCAAATATACAACACAGTATTGTTAACTATAGTCACAGTTTTTTTTACTTTCAAAATGGAGATAAGAGAATGAGATAATAAAAGCTAAAGAATCGTAAGAATATCAACTATTTTATTATTATTACGATTAGTAGCAGTAGTAGTAGCAATAGTAGTATTACAAGAGTAAAGTTATTACCAAAGTTGATTTAAATGGCAAATTTTTAAAAATTCTGGGTTAAACAAAAAGACACGTATTCTACCTCTTTCAAAACCAAAAGCTCTTAGAACACCTAGAATACGTTAGCACACTGGTATGGTGAGCTTTTTTCTATGTGGCTGGGTGTATTAGTTAGAAATACTGCATATAAAAGAAAATACAACTACCAGTGGCTTAAATAAATAGGCAGCTATTTTCTTACTTGGTAAGAAATCTGGAAGTGGGAGGTTGCTGGCATTGGTTCAGTTGCTCAATGATGCCCAGGTGCCCACTCAGTCACCCTTACCATATTCACTTTCATCTTCATGCTTACTGTCTCACGGTTTCAAGATAGCTGCTACAGTTCCAAATGCAGGGAGGAAGATGGGAGAATCCAGCGTTTTCCTAGAAACTCCCATAGCATTTGTTTGTTTGTTTTTTATTTAGGTCTCATTGACTAGAAATGTGTCATATAATAACCACCTAAGCTGCAAGGGAGTCTGGATTTACTTTTCCCAGACTTTTTAGTAGAGACAGCCAAGTGAGGAAATACTTGTGAATGTGTTGGCCCAACTAACCAACAGTGATCCCACAGGGGAAATTTGAATATTTATTTATTTACTTATTTACTTACTTTTCCTTGCATGTACTTCCTGATATTTTTGTAACAGACATGTTGTGTGTTTGTATAATAAGAAATAAACTGATTAAGTTCTATTATTTTTTTAAAATAATCAAATAAAATACCTCAACCTACTGTTGGTATATTGAACATGATACAGAAATGGCTTGGTTATTCATGTGTTGCCTCTTGGTGGTGTCTCCTCTTGTCTTCCAAAACAAGCAGAAGATTAATGTTCAACATGTGAAAAAGGTTGACAAACCACCGCTGTGACTCTGGGGCAACAAGGACCATGTCTAATTGAGTTATTCTATATTATACCCTCTACAGATCACTTTTGGACTGTTGTTCTCTGCCAGAGATCACATACAAAGAGGAATAAAGGCTTGAGACACTTGGAGACACATTCAAAAGCAGTCATTGCTGATTTAAAAACTTTGGCAGAAAGAGGTATGCTGGAAAAGTTTATAATCAAAATTCTGTTCTTTGAGTCTGGGAGAAAAACCAGCAACCCGTTATTGACAAAGTGGCTGATTAGCAAATAAAGAAGGTGACAAATGATGGCCCCAGGAGATGTTGCAATTTGCAACATGTTACAGATTAGCTGGTGTTGTCCTCACCAGTGAGACCAGTTTTAGGCAGAAGGGAAAAAATGTGGCTTGATTTAGAGCTGATGATATCATGTGTCTAGTCACTGGAGATCAAAAGAAAGCTGGCCTGTAAAACATCGCTAATGAAACTGGAGCAAAGTGTGTGTCCAAGGGAAGTTTTGCTCCGCACCACGCCAATGGGATGTGAGTCACAGCACATCCTCTGGGATGTGGTCCTGGCACGTGACCTCATGTTCAACCCCACCGGCTACACACCCTGCATATTTATCAGTTGTGTGTATCAGTCCTTTTAACTCCTGATGATTTGGGGGAACACATTGTTCCTTTCTTTTCCTGTGGTGGGTGACTAGAGACTGCAGGCACTTTGTTTTATATTTTCTTAGAAAGCGGCTGTGTGTGTGTGTGTGTGTGTGTGTGTGTGTGTGTGTGTGTGAGAGAGAGAGAGAGAGAGGGAGATGCTGGTGGGGGAGTGTGGAAAAGCAATTCACTTTCATATTCCCATTCTTTAAGATCAGATTTTGAACAGCCCGTCTGTGATAACTTAGTATCTTTTTCTTCAAACTGGAAGCTAATAAATGGAGGTTGAATTGATGTACCTCTTCCTTAGATAACTGTGAGGAACGCTGAAGGCACATATAAAGTCAGGCAAGTTTAAGAAGTGAAAGTCACCCCCTTCGCAGTGTGGAATTAGCATGAAGGAGGACAAAGCATGAAACCCCAGGAAAAGAAGCTTCTGTGTTCTGGAGTTTGGAAGAAGTTCAGCATGGAGAATTCATCCTGTGCAAGGGCAAATTCTTTCTTTGATACAGTGGAAAGCACTGGCCTTGCTCAGCTCCCTTCTGTTGAGTTCCATGGGCCTGGATTTCCACAGAATTCCTATTTATAACACCACGGAGGTGCTGAAGAGCTGTCAGAGCCGCACTCAAAGCTTACCCGAAGCACTCACGTTTCCTTTCAGCTGGCCTCTGGTTACTGAAAACATTTGCTGGAAATTGCTGTCCCACTCAAGAACTGTCAAAGGTAATTGTGCTGCGCAAAAGTTACTGAGAAACATGAAATAATATGGTTACCACCTGGCGACCAAATTAATAGAACCTGTCTGATGAGCCTCAAACCTGCCACATGTGTACATGCCCGTTTCTGTCTGAAAACCACGACAGCATAAATTTGTGAGGAAGACGTGTATCAGGGGCCTCTTAGTGGCAATTTACGATACAAATCCCTATGTAAAGGGCAGTTGTCAGGTCACCCAATCCAGTGAGGTCTGCGGTTCTAGGGGTGGCAGACAGGGAAAAGATGGGGGAGAGAATTAAGCACTTTGAGAATGTGGATCTGTGTGAAGCAAGTAGGTCTAGACTTGGCTATGCTCACAGCTGGCAATGACCTTGGTGTCTACGAAAATAAAAATCAGAGACTCAGGAGCTGTGGGGAGGTGGCTAGAGAGGCTTTCTGAGTCTCCATCCCCTGCCCTTTGCGGCTGGCCCACACCTTGCCTGTCCAGATGAGCAGGAATCTCTTTTCCTCTTAAAACTCCCAGAGAAGGAAATCCTTCTCATTCTTGGTTGTCGTTTTCAAAGTCTCACAACCTCCTTGAGATCGCTTCGCCTTCACTTGAACTTATAAGACCCCAAGAAACTCTCCACAAACAGGTCCTTCTATTCACGTGGCAAAAACTCCACTAGGCCCCCAACTCCACTTGTGGGTTCCCCGAGGAGCATCTAGTTCTGCCTGAAACTGTCTTTTTGGGTCAGAAATTGTGGCTGTTTGGGTATGAACCTAATGCCGGAGTCAGTGCCCTAAACCATTAGTCAGGGTGAGGCTCAGAAAAGATGCACTGAAACCAGGAACTTCCAACTGTGGGATTGATGGTCCACAGTGGGACCATCTTGACATCCTTAAAGCAATCAACTAATGTTAGGAGTACCTGCTCTTTTTAATCTTTGATAATATTCACAGTTGGGTTTTCGAGGTAAAAAAAAATGTTTTCCTTCTCAAGCTGTCTCTAAATTGAAACCAGGGATGGAACATAATTCATGAGACCCAGTGCAAAGTGAAAATGTGGGGCTATTTTCCCCAAAAAGCAGGGGAAAGGTTTTTTTTCTTTCTTCTTCCTCTGTGACCTCTCTCAACCTCTCATGGTGTTTTTTGAAATTTGCTTTTTAGGTCACATTCCCTCAGTCATGGGGATACTTGCGGGGTGAGTGTAGACCTCCATTGACACCTAGAGTCCAGGTTGGCCACCAAGTATGGAGGGGTGTGCATGCCCAACCCCAACCCTCCTTGCACCTGTACCAGGCCCATGGGGGGTGGGAGTAGGGGCAGAGGGAAGCAGGAGCCTCTCAGTGGGGGTTGGGGAGCAGGTAGGTAGCCAGGACACCTGCCAGGCGGTGGGTGGTGAGGAGGCGGCAGGAGCCAGCACTGCTCATGCACCCCTTTCCTATTGGACTTCACTTACAAAATAGGAGTTCAAAGATAAAATTATTAGGCTTTTTAAAAAGGTGACTGCAGTATTAAGCCCAAGTGCAGGGCCCCCTTCTGAGATTAGGGCCCTGTGTGACTTCTCTGTAGCACACCAATGAAGCCAGGCCTGGTGGAAATTCATTCTCTGTTGGGATTGCAAAAGCATAACACAAATCCATGGAAATCTTATTGTTGGAATCTTCTTGCCTGATGACTGTGGTTCCCATTCTTTTCTATGTAATTTGTTGTTAATTTTTGGAAGCCTTTAGGATCTTCTCTTTAACCTCAGTATTCAGAAATTTTTCAACTATGCCCCTTGGTGTAAATTTCCATTTGTTGTCTGGAGCTGTCAGAGAACTTCCAGTGTGGAAACTCCCGTCTTTCTGTTCTGGGAAACTGTCTAGCACGGTCTCTTTGATAACTTTTCTCCTTTTTCTCTGTTCTCCCTGCAACTCTTGTTCCTGGATACTGGCTTAGTTCTCTAACTTGTTTTCCTTTTTTCCCTTTGTTTCTCTATGTTCATTGCCTCTTCCTTTGGGGAATTTTACTTGACATTGTCAATTTTCTATTAAATTAAAAAATTTCCACCATCATATATTTTTATTTACAAGAGCTCATTTTTTCTCTTTATTTTTTCATAGCAACCTATTCTTATTTTGACCTGTTATTGTTGAAACTTATTTGAGAATACTAATCATATTTTCAATATTTCTAAAAATTTTTTAAAGCAATTTGTATCCTATTGCCCTTTTTTTTTTCTTTCTTGTTTTTAAATACATTTTTATTGATTTCAGAAAGGAAGGGAGAGGGAGAGAGAGAGAGAAGCATCATGAGAGAGAATCATTGATTGGTTGCCTCCTGCATGCCCCCTACTGGGGATTGAGCCCGCAACCTGGGCATGTGCCCTTGACTGGAATCGAACCTGGGACCCTTCAGTCTGCAGGTTGGCACTCTATCCACTGAGCCAAACCAGCTAGGGCTAAAAAATTTTTTTTATTGATGGCTTGATTTGAGAGAGAGAGAGAGAGAGAGAGAGAGAGAGAAATATTGATCTGTTGATTCACTTTTATGCATTCATTGGTTGATTCCTGTATGTGCCCTGATTGGGGGATCAAATGCAAGCTTGGCCTATCAGGATGACACTCCAACCAACCAAGCTACCCAGCCAGGCCTATTTTCACTACTTTTATTCGTTTCTGTTTTTCTTTTCTATTTGTTTATCTTATTCTTTCATGTTGGAGAGGTTTCACAGTTATCTGGTGATGTGTTTATGTGGTATGATAAAAAATATTTGGTCTCTGTCCCAGTTTCCTCCTCACAGAACTCTTAAAACCCTTGGGATCAGAGTAAGAAGAGTGTTTTTGGTATGCTAATGCGATGACTTTTGGCTGAGGGGCTCCTGGATAGCTTCAGGATAGTGTCTGGTCTCCAGAAAAACCAAGCCATGATTAGAGGGTTGGGACTCCAAGCTCCACCCCCTGATCTCTGGGGAAGGGAGAGGAATCTGGAGATTGAGTTCAGTTACCAAAGGCCAATGATTTAATCAGTCTATGCAACGAAACTCCCTTAAGCACCCCTACACCATAGAGTTCAGAGAGCTTCTGGGAAGGTGGACACATTGAAGTGCCAGGGGTGGAAGCTGGCACACGCCTCTCTTCCATTTGACTGTCTCTGAGTTGTATCCTCTCTAGTAAACTGGTAATACTAAGTAAAGCACTTTCCTTGGGATATTTTAATTGAGTTGTTGCAGCAAATGATCAAACATGAGAAAAGGGTCATGGGAACCCCTGATATGCAGCTGGTTAGTCAGAAATACTGGTGGTCTCCAGTATTTATGATTGGCATCTGAAGTGAGGCAGTCTTGTGGGACTAAGTCCTTTATTTTTATTTTTTAATTTTTTTTGTATTTCTGGGCAATTCTTACTCTAACATGTTTTAATATTGCCACAGTGTCCCTTTCACAACTGTAGTTAAGGAATTGTTTCACAGGTTGTTAAATAGACATAGAACAATGGCTTGCTTTGAATTACTTAAAAAATATCAAACACGGACATACACACACAAAGGTTTTGAGACTAGATAACTAGATCAATAGATTTTATTTCTTAATATAGCAGCAATGCCCTTCTTAGAAACAACTACCACTACTTATCAAATACATATTTTTCAACTAAAATCTACATATTGAATGTAGATTTCAATGAGTCATTTCCAGTGAAGTTGTCATCCTTCCTTATCTTAAACAAGGTCTGGGTAGATAAAGAAGCATGTTAAGTCACATTTTATCAATACTCACAGGATTTAAATGATTCTTTCATAATGGGACTGAGCCCTTTAAAGGTGGGACCTGAACAGTTGGGCACCTAGTTGGTGTCAGAGAGTTGGGTGCCGGGAAAGACAGCAGGTATTTGATGTAAGAAGGAAAACCTCAGTCTATAGTCAAGGGTGAGAAGGCTACACTATGACCAAGGATGGAGCATTTCTCTAAACCTCTCCATAGAGTGATGGGGAAGTGAATCGCCGATTCATTGAAGAACTCCCAAATGTCATTATCCATTGGTATGTTTTCTGGACTGTTTTAGAGGAGAATCTGAATCTCTAGCCAGTGTGTGTGTATGTGTGTATATGTGTGTGTGTGTGTGTGTGTGTGTGTGTGTGTGTGTGTGTGTGAGAGAGAGAGAGAGAGAGAGAGAGAGAGAGAGAGAGAGAGAGAGAAGTTCTGGAAGCAGGGTGAGGAAAGGGCTTGGGGAGTCCACAGTATGACACGTAGACATTTCACTCTGCTTCATCTCTGCATTTCTCTGGGCCTGCTTCCCACGCCTCATTACTCCGAAGAATAAACCTCCAACTTGCTGCCAGGAAGTAGGGAAAGGGCTGCTGCATGAACGCACACGTGAGTGGAGACGTGATGGGTTCAACCACACTGTGGGCCAACTTCCAGCAAACGCCCTTTTTTGCTGTGAGCTTTGTTCTCACCTTCCTTTTCAAATATTCATTTCTTATAAACACTGAGCAACCCAGAGGTTCTTCAGGGTGAAGCAGCTCTGTTCCCACTTGTCTGCAAGCAATTGGCTTTCTCCTTTCTTCGTTCTGCCAAGGTAATTACCATTCCTTCATCCATTTCTCACCTCCCAAAAATTTGTTGAAAGCATTTATGGCAAATTGTCTCTTATTCTCTTTGACCTTGTTGATTAATTTGTATTTTAAAATCCCCTGGCAGTCATTGTAAGGAGATTTGGGTAGGAAGAAAAGATAGTCCTGGTGAATTCCACAATTTTAAACCAGAAGTTTCCTTCAGAAACCTTAATCCTTACTGAAGTCTATACCCATGTACTTTACTCTTAGGCTAATCCTTGCTGTTTACTAAGTAAAACAGTAAATAATCTAGAGAAATAGAAAATTTCAGTCTATTTTTCAAAGCGTGTTTATGCATAAGTGCAATTATAATAATGTTGGCTGTTTAGTTTCCTAGCTTTTAGTAGACTACAGGCAGAATTTTAATAGAATGTTAGACCTAAGTGTGTCTATATCCAGATAGATATTTTGATACAATCAAGAATAGCTGGCAAACCAAAAGGTAACAGAAAACTTATAATAACCAGTCAAAAAACAAGTACTATAATAGCACCACAGTTTTTATAGGTACAAACAATCCTACACATTTCAAAATGCGTTGATGCATTAAAGTGTAATGCTGCTGTCATCCTCCTATTACAAAACCTTCTAATGGCTCCCACCGTGGATAGATGTAAGTTTCATCTATTGCCAAACATATGACCTGTGGTTCCAATATTTTAAAACACCCTGCTCTATTTCACACCTATCATTTCATTTCAGCACTGTGAATTTCTGAGCATGGCACACACCTTAGCATGCCCACCCCAAATCATCCTTCAAGACCCATTTGAATTCTCATAATGTTCTCTCACTCCCTTCTCTTCTGTGTTCTGATAGTACTTGTTTTCATTTATGTAATAGAACTGTTTTGCCAAGAACTTTGAACTTATACACCTGCCTTACCTCTCCAACAGGATCATAAACACCAAATGGCAAGGGCCATTGCAATGAACAGAATGTGTCCACCCCCCACCCCAAATTTATGTTAAAACCCTTCTCCCAGTGTGATGATACTTGGAGGTGGGGATCTTTGGGAGGAGATTAGCTCATGAGGTAGAGCCCTCAAGAATGGGATCAGTACATTCATCAGAAGAGGCCAGAGAGCTCACTAACCCTTTGCACAGGAGAAGATACACAAAGAAGTTGGCAGCCTGCAAGCCAGGAAGAGGGTCCTCACTGAGAACTGAACCACGCTGGCACCCTGTTCTCAGGCTTCCTGCCTTCAGAACCGTGAGAAATAAATGCTTGTTGTTTATACGTCACCCAGATTATGATATATTTGTGAGAGCAGCCCACACTGATTCAGACAGACATTAATCTTGGCATAATGCCTTGTCTGTAAGGATATGCTCCTGAATAACTTAGTTGAACCCAATAAAAAATACAATAATTGATGTTTCACATGATCATCCTTAGTCCCGAAGGAAAGGTCAAATAAAAATCTGTACGTTCTGTTTAAGAAGAAGATAAATGTGTAATACATTTTTCAAGATTTCAAAAATAATAAAAATGAAACAAGAAATAAATTTTTATAATGTATAAAGGGCAATATTACCTTCAATTTATCATAAAATTTATTTCTTGTTGAAAGAACAATGAGGCTTTTTTTTCACATGGACAACAATCATTTTATACCACCAAGCTGTTTAGGTTTGAACGTTATAGCTTACAGATGGGACATCAGCTTCGTCTCTTTAAAAGGAGGCAGTGGAAAGGGGATGTGGCAGGTGGGAAAAAACGTGAATATTTTTATTTCAGTACGTTTTGGAGAACAGCTATGTGTTCCTTGACATAACTGACCTGTTCCCAAAATATTTGGGATCAAACCCTACCTTGCCATGGACTCATGTTGCAATTTCCAAGGTGCTTTTATCTTTGCTTTAGATTGATCTTTGATTAGGTGTGACTCCTGACACATTTGCTTTAAATTTCTCTCTCCTCCCCTGTCAAGTGGTTAATGATCTCAAAATGTCACACTGCATTTTGTAGATTTCCCAGGAAGTCAAGTGTGGGTAGAACTGTAAAACAAATATAAAATGCAGAATCGCTGTATTGGTGGTTTCTACACAGACATGCTGGGCCAGTTCCATGGGTATATAACTTGCACAAATTGTGCCCAGGAGGGTCGAGTGCTTGGTTGAATGCTCTGCTGTTGTTATCTTGACATTCTTAATAATTTTATCCTTTAACTTGTGCTGTGTAAGTGAAGTCTGACGGGGCAATCGAGATATGTGCACAAGGGATATGTACAATGTGTGGGCCTGCTGTTCTTTGCTACCCATTTGCAGGTAGTGTTTACCAGGGCCCATGAGCACAGGACTCTGGTAGACCCGCGATGCATGAAGTTTTGGCAAGACTGAAAACATGTATGTCTACAACATGCAAAGCAAACTTTAGCCCTTACAGCCCTGGGAGGCCACACTTTCTGTTCAGACCAGAACTCGCTTCCAATGCAGAAAGAAGAACATGGTTTTATAAGAAACATGAATGATCAAGAAAACTTATATCCTATATTAGCCGACTATGTATGCTGAAAATAACATCATCACTAAGCCCAAAGTAGGGTCTGTCAGTCATTTGTGAATGTTTAAAGAAGTAAAATTAAAACATTTGCGTCTGTTTCTGCAGCATTTCCTCTGTTCTGGTAAGAACAAAATATATATGGATATATACAAGTTATGAAATACAAATTGCATAGTTTTGGTGATTCCTCCCACAAGTTAAATGGTCTTGCACTTGCACTTAAAACTGGTGTTGCACAATGTAAAGATAAATAGTAAAATTCATACTAATAACTTAAAATTTTATTTTAATTTGTCCTTTACTTAAATAGCAGATAAAAAACATCATGACAGGTTAAGAATGAAACCGTGAGAGGAAACAGCCTTGTATTTTAGTAACTTCAATGATACTTTTTCTATGCTTTATGAACAAGGGCCCCACATTTTCAATTTGCACTGGGTTCCACAAATTACCTGGTTGGTCCTACAGGAAAGTATGACTTTGATGGGCAAAGTCACAAGCTAGTACAATTTTGAAGTAAGGATCATAAACTCTTCTTGAAAAACTAGAAAGAACATTGTCAGGGATTTTCCAAGATGGGATACATGTTTTGTGATCTCCAGGGACATAGTCAATGAGTATCCCATGATGGCCAGGGCCCAAGAGAGGAAGCCACATTGGGAATTACCTGAGGATCAGCCCACTCATGGTCATGAAACATGTTCCAGTCTCATTACACTCAAGTCAACCAACCCATTTGCATCCTGACACAAACTATTGCAAGTTGAGGACCAGTGACCCTTTATTCATTCCACATATATATGTTGGTCATAGAATATTGCACAGTGAACAAGACAGTCACAGTCCTTGTCCTTTTAGAATTCAGAGACCAGAGTCATAGAATATAACAAAGAAGGGAGTAAACACACACACATGCAACTTAAATATATATATATATATATATAATTTCAGAGAGGAAGGGAGAGGGAGAGAGGGGATAAAAACATCAATGATGAGAGAGAACCATTAATTGGCTGCCTCCTGCATGCCCCCTACTGGGGATGGTCGGGCATATGCCCTCGACCAGAATCAAACCTGGGACCTTTCAGTCCATAGGCCGAGGCTCTATCTACTGAGCCAAACCAGCTAGGGCCACACAAACAACTTAAAAGCGCTCTGGAGTTTCCTGTTTATAGGAATTTTTATTAGTCATCAAGAACCTTCCATTGTAAGTGACAAAAAACCAACAACCTTCATCTCAAAAATAAAACAAGTGGAAGATTATATAACCCAAGTCACATGAACTATGAATGGGGCAGAGGTGATGCTCCAAAAGAAAACTAAGGTGACTTTATCAGAACAGGGAGACGGAATACTCCACTACAGAATCTTTAAATAAACCTTTTGATGATGTAAATAATCACTCCTGTTTCTACTGGAACAGGTACTTTAAAATGTTGGCATGATGGCTTTTCTTAAAGCAGGAGATTCCTGAATGCTCTTGCTATTTTTGGCTGTGTCTGGAATCTGAAGAACAGCACCACTGGATGGTTGGAAATGTCAATCTGAGACTTGGGTAAAATACCAAAAAAGTTGAACAATCCAAAGCAGGCAGGTAAGTGGAAATAGGGGATTGAGAAAACAAAGGAACAGACATAGATAATTAGAAGATGTTTTAAACTAAACAAAAATAAAAATACAACATATTGAGACTGTGGGATGCACCCGGGTGGTGGTGTGGCTCAGTGGTTGAGCATTGACCGGTGCACCAAGAAAGAGGTCACAGGTTCATTCTTGGTTAGGGCACACACTTGGGTTGCAGATTTGATCCTCAGTAGGAAGAGTGCAGGAGGCAGCAGACAGATGTTTCTCTCTCATTGATGTTTCCATCTCTCTTTCTCTCTCCCTTTCTTCTCTTTCTAAAATCAATAAAAACTTAAAAAAAAAAAAAGACTGTGGGATGCAAATAAAGCAGTTCTTAGAGGGACCTTTAACGTATTAAATGCTTATGCTAGGAAATAAGAAAGGTCTCAAATCAATTTAAGCTTCAAGCTTGAGAAACCAGTAACAGAGGTAAGTACAACAAATTCAATGCAAGCAGAAGTAAAGAAATCATATAGATATGAACACAAAGCAATGAAACTGAAAACAGAAAAACAGTGGAAAAAATCCATTAAACTAAAAGGTGGTTCTTTAAAAAGGTCAATAAAATTTATAAACTCTAGCATGATTGATAAAGAGAAAAGGCAAAAATTAACAATGTCAGGAATAAAAGAGGAGACCCTCTTTTATTATATAGGAGATCCTATATAATAAAAGCCTAGATGGCATCATGTGCAACATAATCACAAGATGGCTGCCACAAGACGGCCGGCAGGGGCAGGCAGTTGTGGAAGATCAGGTCAGCAGGGGAGAACAGTTAGGGGTGACCAGGCCAGCAGGGGAGGTCACTTTGGGGAGATCAGGCTGGGAGGGGAGCAGTTAGGTATCAATCAGGCCAGCAGGGGAGTGGCTAGGGGGCAATCAGGCTGGCAGGCAGGCGAGCACTTAGAAACCACAGTCCCAGATTGTGAGAGGGATGTCCAACTGCTGGCAGTCGGACATCCCCCAAGGGGTCCCAGATTGGAGAGGGTGCAGGCCGGGCTGAGGGACACCCCACTCCCCATGCATGAATTTGGTGCACTGGGCCTCTAGGTAAAACAATAATAAGGAGACTCTAGAAACATTTAAGACAATAGTAAGGAAACACTATGAATAACCAAGTGCACATAAATTCTACAACTTAGATGAAATGGAACAATTTCTCAAAAACCACAAGCACCTAAACTTACCCAAGATAAAATAGGTACCTGAATAGTCCTATAACTGGTAAATCAATTGAATCTATAGTTTAAAATCTTCCACTAAAGAAAATACCAGACCTGGATTTTATTCACTGGCATATTGTAGTAATTATCTTAAGAAGACATACACTAATTATAAACAATGTCCTTGGGAAAATAAAGAAGAGGCAACACTTCTAATATAATTTTATATGGCTGTTATTATTCTGATACCAAAGTTAAACACACTACAAAAAAACTACAGACCAATATTGCTCATGAATACAGATCAAAAACATTAGAAAATCAAATTTAACAATATATAAAACTAACAGGCTTATCGAGCAAATGCACAGCTGATTCAATATTCAAAAATTAGTCAATGCAATCCAGTATATTAACAGGTTAAGGAGGACAAACCACATGTTCATATCAGTAGATACAGAAAAAACATTTGACAAATTTTAACACCCATTCATGGTGAAAATTATCCACAAACAAGGATTAAAATGAACATCCCCAACTTGAGAATGACAGTAAAAAAATCCTACTCCTACCAGCATACTTAATGGTCTAAGTTTGGGAACAAGGCAAGAATGTCTTCTCTTGATATTCATTCCTATTCTACATTAAACTGGAAGTCCTAGCCATCATAATAGCAAGAACAAGGAATAAGAGGCCTTCAGATTAGGAAGGAAAAATAAAAACTGTCCCCATTTACAGATGACATACTTGTCTATGTAGAAAATCTCAAGGAATCTCGAAAAACAAAACAAAACACCTACACACAAAAACCTTTGAACAACTGAAACACCTTTTTTTTAAAGGAGAGATTATTGTATTAGTTTGCTAGGGCTGCCATAACAAAGTATCACAGATTGGTGACTTAAACATTAAAAAATTATTTTCTCACAATTATGGAAGCTAGAAGCCTGAGATCAAGGTGTCGACAGAGTTGGTTTCTTCTGAAGCCTCTCTCTTTGGCTTGTAGATGGCTGTCTTTGTGTCCTGATCTCCTTTTCCTCTAAGGATACTAGTCAGATTAAATTAGAGACCACCTTAATGACCTCATTTTAACTTAACTACCTTTTTAAAGTCCCTATCTCTGAATAGAGTCACAGTCTGAGGTACTGGAGGTTAGGACTTCCACATATAAATGTTGACAAGACACAATCTAGCCCATGACGATTATTAACAATAGCTCCAAAGAAAAATAAATAATTTATAAATCTAAAAACCCATGTGCAAAATCTGTATACTAAGGACTTCAAAATATTATTTTAAAAACCATAGATGTCCTACATAAATGGAGAGACATACCATGTTGGTGGATTATAAGATTAAACATAGTAAAATGTAAATCCTACACAAATTGACATAAAGATTTATTGCAATTATACTAAAATGCTATCAGGATTTTTTGTAGATAAGGACAAGCTGATTCTAAAATTTACATAAAAATTAAAGAATTTAGAATTTAAAAAAAGAAAATTATAAAAACAATTAGGATAAAAAAATTAGTAAAACAATTTTGCAAAAGAAAAAAGTTGGTGGACCCAACCTGATTTAAAGACTACCTTAAAGCTACAGTAATCCAGACAGTGAGGTATTGGGGAAGGAATATACTCATAAATCAGCAAAACAGAATAGATCATCCAGAAAAAGACCCACACAAGTTAGATTAACTGACTTTTTGACAAAGGTGCAAAGATACTTAAAAGGAGAAAGAATATGTGTGTGTGATTTTTTTTTCTTTAACAAATGCTGGAATAATTAAACATTCTATCCAAAAAGTGAACCTTGACCTAAACCTCACACTTTATACAAAAGTTAACTCAAAATGAATCATTGGTCTAAAAATAAAATGTAGAATTATATAAAAATTTAAAAAGAAGACAAAAAACAAAAGAGAAAAGTCTTACCACTATGGGATTTGACATGACACCAACACACAATATAGATAAAAGAAAACTATTGATAAATTGGAATTCACCAAAATTAGTAAGCTTGCTTTGCCAAAGACACTCTTGAGAAAATGAAAAGAAAAGCTACATTCTGAAAGAAAATTTTTGAAAAATACATACCTGATAATCTGTATCCAGAGTACATTAAGATCTCCCAAAACTCAATGGTAACAAAACAAACAACTGGATTTTTAAAATGTGAAAAATATATTTCATTATAGAGGCCACATGGAAGGCAAATAACCACATGAAAAGATGTTCATCATTAACTATTAAGAAAATTCAAACTAAGAAGGTAATGAGACATATAGAAAGTCTAAAATAAAAAATACTGACACTACCAATTGCTAATGAATGGCAACTGGAATGCTCCTATATTGCTGGTATGAATTCAAAAATGGAACAGGCACTCCAGAAAATCATTTGGTAGTTTCTTACAAAGTCAAATATCTACTTATCATATGACCCAGTTATCCAACTCCTCAATTTTTATCCTAGAGAAATAAAATCTTATGTGTACACAAAAACCTGTACACAATTATTTACAGCACTTTTCATAGTTGCCCAAAACTAGAAACAACTTAAATGTCTGTTAGTGAGTGATGGATAAACAAACTGTGGTATATTCCTACAGTAGGATACTGCCCAGTGATGAACCACTGACACACACACACACACACACCACCACCACCACCACCACTACCACCACCACCAACAACAACTTGGATGAATCACAAAGGCACTATGCTCGGTGAAAGGAGCCAGTCACAAAAGAACATACTGTATGTTCCTTTCTGCATGACAGTTGAGGCAAAATTGATGGTTGTCAGTGGTTGCCAGGGGTCAGGAAGGAGAAGGCATAGCATGTGACTACAACAAGCAGTAAGAGAGAGAAGTGTTTTGTTTTGTTTTTTTTGGGGGGGTAGGAATGTGATGAAACATTTTTTATCCATAAAAAATCTCCATTTGTAACTGTTGGGATTGAAGAACAAGGTTTGCTTCCAAGGTGCATGTTAATTACTCTTCTTTTAATTAAATTTATTTTAATAATCAGCTGTACAAGTAGTTTGTGGTATATATGTGGAAAATCATGCCCTAATTGATGAATCAGTTCTTCAAATGGGAAGGAGGAAGGAGTACATATTACCCACATGCCAGTGTTTTGATGTAGGTGGAATTCACTGAAGAGCTGGGCATTTTCGATCTGCCTTTCTCCTGAAGGGAGTTTTGTCTCTGAAGTCATCAGAGGGTTTTTGTCCATGTTCAAATCTTTGTAGGCAACCAGATGGCTGTTCCAGGAAACAGCTTGGGCAGGGGTGAGTTGTATAACGTCCCCCCCCCCCCCCCCCCCCCGCTGCAACCTTTCCTGTAGCAAAAAATTGTGAGCCCTCTCACGACATTTAATCACTACTCTCTTCTGCTTTGTATGGAAATCAAAGTGACAGGATTTTCCCAATTTTATTTATGGAGACAGACATCAGAGGAGCAAAGCAAGAGCTCTAAACAAATACATCTTAACCACGAGGCTTGCATGTGTTGCAGATTTTCTGTCCCAGGACAGATGTGCAACCTCGCTCTTCAGAAGGGACCTGAGACCTCTAACCCCTTGCTAAGAACAAAAGATAATAGTCTCAGTTGTGGTATCACATGTGTTTCCCATGAGAAGGGAGACTCTCCAGGGTCACCTCCCATTTGTCAGACTGTCTTGTGGGCACCCCCTGGTGGTCACAGGTGGAGTGGCTCTTTGTTCTTTGCATCTAGAAGTTCTGGGGCTGGAACACTGGTGTAAAACAAAAAGAAACATTCTGATTTGTTTTTTTGTTTGTTGGTTTTTTTATGGTCAGCAAGAAAGAAATAACTGACCACCAAGAGAAGCAGCAGCAGAAAATGAAGTATCTTCTGACCAAATGGTGTTGACAGGTGGTCATCAGAGCTCGGAGTCCTTGTATTTTTCTCCAGCTGCGTTAGCAAGTTTTTTTGTACCTCCTCCCGCTCCCCATGTTTTACTTTTCTCATGTGGAAAATAGGAAACTTAAACGAGGTTATTTCTAAGTGTGCTTTCGGCTTTACACGGAGCTACTATCTACTATTTATATGTTTAGTAGGTGTCTTCTACTGAGGTGTTGGATGCCATTTCTGCCACCTGCCTGCACCAGCCCTGAGAAATGGAAGAAAATATGAAGAGGTCATGTGATAGCTCTTTGACCTCTGTCTTTTAGCCTTTTCTATATGTGGCAGCAGGAACTTCCATAACATTTCAAAGAGGCGATTGTGATTAGAGCATAATGAAAGCCAGTCGAAGCGGAGTTTAGTTCCTTCCCAAAGGCTCCCCTCCAATCACTATTAACACCCACTCATTTAGGAGAGACTTTGGATGCAAGTTTAAATCTTGCTGAAACCTGAGGGAGACACCCTCTTTCACACCTATGGGTCCCCCCTTGGTTTAAGGCTTCCTAAATCCTGAAGCTATAAGTTGTATTTTCAAAGCACATCTCACAGTTAGTTACATCTTACAGATAACAAGGCAATCGATCCCGACAATGCCCTGGGTATTTTCAGTATTTGTAAGCAGAGCTACTTAATTACTCTCTACCTCCATTTCATTACCTTTGGAGCTTTGAAAGTCAGAGATCCCATGGGGACATGCTTTGTAAAGGGCCACACAACATTAGTGAGTGTTAGTAAAGGCGATTTCACAGTCAGATCCCAAGATGGTACCTGGAAGTTAAAGTGCTTTCCTACAGAACATCAGCAATTACTCCCAATGTTTCTTGGATTAGAATTATAATTCCTCTTCGTGCAACTTGTCCTCATTTGAAGGAAGATAAGTAATGTTTCTTAGAGAAAAACACATCCTACAAGTGATGAGCTGACTACATAGAAACCCAGAAAGAATCACAAGAAATAATGCAATTCCCATTGATCTGGCTATTAAAAAATACAGTATTTGTTTGATGAAGAGGACAGAAAAACAGTCATCTATTCTGCCATAAGGAAGCCTCCATGTCAAACTTCTGGGGGTGAAGAACAAGGTCCAAGGTCTTCATTTTCTTTTTAACAATCAACTCCAAGAACAGTCCATGGCAGGTATAAGAAAAATCAGATCCAAACTGATGAACCCAGTTCATCAAGTGGGAGTTATAAAGTACTTTTAAGATTAAATAAGAGGAGATGTGTTTTAAATGCTTAACAAAGTAAATGATGAAGAAGCCGTAGCCTCTTAGGAATAGCCTCATATTGAGGGAGCCCTGTATGTTTTTGGAAGAAATGCATGGGAGGAACCAACTGCACTGGGAGAGAAATGATGCTGAGCTTTCTCTCTAGAGGGGGAACCCATTATAGGGGGGACCCCGGTGTATAGTCTGTTATCCCGGAAGATGAGCTCTTTCTACCTTCGTAGTGTGATTCTGAGTTTCCTGCCTTGTGACCCTTGAGCCATTGAATTTCCAAGGAGTGACCTCCTTTTCTTGAACCAGTCTCCAGTCCCTTCAGCACCTGTCTTTTTTCCCACAGGTCAGCCTTGGTGTTCCTCCTGCTTTACATGCACACCCCCCACCCCGACTCTGCCCACCACCCCATCCTTTGCGCCCAGAACGATCCAGGGACTGTATCTCTGCTTTCTTGGCCTCTGTCTCTCATCACGGTCCAATTGCTCCCTCATACTGCCTTCTTTTGCTCCCAATTGTTTGGCACAATGCCTGGCAGGTTGGGGATAAAGCTTATGGCACGTGGCTGTGTACCTTTCCTCTGAGGACTCCTTTGATCCTGGGGAATGGCCGGTGGTGGGGCATCTACTCGGAGACATGAAGATGGTGGCGCCTACCCCAGAGCGCACACCTAGCTGTTCTGCGCCGCCAGCAAAGACTGGCTTTGCCAAGTTTCCTGCCTTGCTCTGTCATATGTTGTCTCTTCCTACAGTAATCCGGGGACTCTTTTCATCCCAGGGTTTTATTCCAAATGGAATGTTAAGAGGGTTCAGATGGGAGAGACAGGTCAGGGCCGTGGGGGTGGGGAGAGGTGTGAGCTTGTCCAGATCTGTGGCTTTGCCAGGGCTGTTTTTAAGTTGACACAGGGCTAAATAAAAAGCCCCTTGCTTTGATCTCAGGGACTTCCTGGGTAGACTGTCTGATTAGATAAAGATCACGGATCCCCCACCCCCATCCTTTAGGAAGTATTCAAAGCTTTGCAGCCATTCTGCATCCCGGGCTCCTGTCTCCTTCCCAAAGTCTGCCTCTCTCTGTCTCTTTGCGTCCTTCTCTGAGTCTTGGGATTTTCTCTGTTTGAACGGGCAAAAGAGCCTGAGAAAATAAGGTTTTTATTTCCCCTTTAATTCTTAAGTTGTTTAGAAACAAAGTGGAGGCTTTGTTTGAGAGCCTCATATGGCCCTCGTCTGGTCCTGGGCATCAAAGGGAATTGGTCTCTGTTTGCAACATGGTCAGCGGCTGGGGTGCTTACAAGCAAAGTTGTCGGCAGGTGGAGGGTTTGGAGCGAGAAATATAGTGAGTCCCTGCCTAGGTTCCTCGGTGGAGACAATGGGTGTGAGGTGTATGTGTGTGTGGGGGAGATTCTCTTCTCCTAGAGCAACTGAAACTCTAATCTAGAAGGAGACACCCAGGAGACACCCAGAAGCTGTCTTTGATGTGATGAGGAACTGACTTGGTCTTGGGAGTGGGGTCATTTTAAGAAGTGCTCGAACCTGAAGAGTTGCCAAACTGAAAATCCTCTAGGCCAGGCCACAGCTTTCCAGCTTGGTTGGGGAGGAGAATCTCTTTATGACATTAGAAAACTGAGACTTTGCAAATTTTTTTATTTTACTTAAGCTTCTGTGCTGACCACTGTTCTAAGTGATACACACACAATTTGCAAAACGTCATTGTTAACTCATTAAATCTTCATGACACCCCTTGGAGCAACAGTACCATTTGGTAATCATATATTACAAACGAGGAAACCAAGGCACAGAGAAGTTAAGTACCTTTCTCAAGGTCACACAGCGAGCCCGTGGCAGATTAAGGATTCAAACCTAGACAGGGTAGCCCAAGAATCTGCCTGCCCACCCCCCACAACTCACAACACACACACACACACACACTTAGAAAATCACTAAGAAAATACAGATGGAAAGAAGTTATAAATTTATGAATTCATTAATATTTTAGAAATGTTTACACACACATGAAAAATAGTCACTTGTGGGAGGCAGTTGAATGTAGCGGTTTATTCATCAGTTTCACAAGCATTTCTTTGAGCGCTCACTGTGTGTGCCAGGCCCCGAGATAGGTGCTGGGATGGAGCGGTGCCTGAAACACCAGGGTCCTGTGTGGACGCTGAGGCAACAGGCCTGCGCCCAGAGGCCAGGGTCACGTTCACACTGCAATGCCACGGAGGGTTTTCAGTGGTGTGGGGCCAGGTCCTGGAACTTCCTGGAACACAGCCTTTTCCTCCCTGGACCCAAGCAGCCATCATCGCTTATCCAGAGAGGAAAAGCCCTGCTCTGGGCAGGAGCCGCAGAGGGACTTCTTACCTGCTCCGCCCACACTGGACATAAGAATTTTGACTACAATTGTCATAGCCAGGATGCACATGGGTTAGACACCTGTGGGAGAATCGACTAATTTCCTCTGCAGTATCTTCTTTATTTGTCACAGAATCGTTATTTGTTAGCTGGGGCACCTGGCTGCCTCAGATAAAGTAATATATCTCATCGTCTTTTGCAAACTGGGTGTGGCCGCATGACTAAGTTTTGGTCCATGGAATGCAAAGAGAAGGGGCGTCTGTAACTTCTGAAAAGCCCTTTTTCACTTCTTGCTTTTTTTTTCCCTAACTAGGAAATGAATGTGATGATGTGATGGCTGGAACGTTGGCAGTCATCTTAGACCCAGGGACTGAAAACGGCTTGAGGAGAAATGTGGAGCAAAGAGATTGAAGGAACTTGGATCCTTACCGACCTGGCACTATCTCCTGCAGACTTGTTTTTCACGAGAGAGGAATAAACGTCTATCTTTCGTAAGCCATGGTTATCTTGTTTTTCTCTAACCTAATGTAGTTAAACCTAATGCGAGTTGATACAGCATCCCTCCTAAATAATATGTGATGTGGTTTTATTCTGAGTTTTATCTGAACCTTTGTAAAGTACCTAATGTCTGTCCAATATGTTTCTTTTCTCTTTAATCAGTTAAGTTCTCTTGTTTTGAGCCTTGTCTGTCTCCACGTTCTGCCCTTGGGTTTGCAAACGCAGGATGCTGCCACTGCTTTTTGGGTTAAAATGCCTCCTCAAACACAAAGCTAGTGTAAGTATTTCACACAGCAGTCTGAACTCTCTTGGAATTTGGGAACTATATTTGCTTAATGCATGCTCTACCATTTTTTCCATGGATTTGAGCCTTAGGCTCCGGTAAAAACAAAAAACAAACAACAACATCCAGTGCTTTTCTAGGGCCCATGAGCCCCTCATCAGTGCTGGGGGTGGAGCGGGGCCCTCACGGCAGGGCATGGAGAGTGGGACCACAGGGAGGGGAGCTGGGCCTTTCCCTCAAGCTTCATCTGCTGCCCCCGCCCCAGACCTTGGAGTCCGGGCCACCTCCTCAAAGCAGGCTTGGCAGATTCTGTTCTTTGGTGACTTTTCAGAACTGCCCGTGCTTCCTTCCCTCAGCACCCCCGAGACCTTCCTGCTCACTGCAGAGCCCGGCACAGTCTCCGTGGGACACATGCTGGTCAGAGAGCCCCCTTTCTTTAACCAGACTCCAGCCATATGTGTGCCAGGGGCCTGCTGGGCCTCAGGCCCAGGGATGACAGGTTGCCATGCTCCTCCAGAGGTCTCTCTCTGTCTCTCTATTTTTATATCTACTAGTATCTATCTATCTATCTATCTATCTATCTATCTATCTATCTATCTTATCTATCATCTGTCTATCATCTATCTATCAATCTATCATCTATGATCTATCTATCCTATCTATCTATTATCTATCTATCTATCTATCTATCTATCTATCTATCTATCTATCATCTATGATCTATCTATCCTATCTATCTATTATCTATCTATCTATCTATCTATCTATCTATCTATCTATCTATCATCTATCTATTCTATCTATCTATCTATCTATCTATCTATCTATCTATCTATCATCTATCTATTCTATCTATCTATCTATCTATCTATCTATCTATCTATCTATCTACCTATCTATCATCTATCTATCATCTATCATCTATCTATCTATCTATCTATCTATCTATCTATCTATCTATCATCTATCTATCTATCTATCTATTTCTCATGTGTGTGTGTGGGGGGGGGGATGAACTTAACTTGCAATAATCTTTTTCCTGTAGGTATTATAGCAACCTTAGAATTCTGAAAACCAACCCTTTTTCTTTTGGACAAATAAATGAGGTAGGATATGGGATTTTTCAAGCCGCCATTTCACCTTTCTTTTTTCTCTTTAGTTCTCTCTTTTCTCTGACCTGTGCCTTGTCTAGCTCTTCTTCTGCTCTCCAAGTGACTATTCCCTGTTAGGACTAAGTGAGGCTCATCCCTCAGCCTTGGCTCTGGGACACCTGGACGTGACGGGATCCCCGGCCCTGGGGTGTCTGAGCTGTCTTCTGTGGTTCCTGTTTCTGACTCGATGTAGCAACACCTGGCGTGCTGTGCTCACATCCGGTTCATCCAGCCGAAGCCAGCAGGGGCTGATAGTCTAGTTGTTCTTTTGCTGTTTGGTTTTGGCAATTAAATTTTTCAGAGCAAATGGTGGGCAAACTCAAATGCTGGGTGATGGCGAGGCATGGCCCACAGAAGGACTGAGGCCCAGGAGAAGCCCGCTGGTTTCAGAGGGCCCTGCTGGAATTCAGAAGGTGCTCAGAGGAGAACCCAATCTTACTCCCTCGCATTCCCACCTAGCGTCTGGCTTGGTGCTAGGAAGGGGTGCAGAGGGAACAAAAGTAATCAGGGATACCATCGTCACATTCAAAGGACAAACAGCGAAGGAAGAAACATGGGTTTGGAGCCTCACATATCCAGGTTTCAATATGGCTCTACTCCTATGATGGTGGGCAAGTCTTCTCTGAGCTCTGGGTCCTCACCTGGGCCATTTCAACAGGTGATTGAGATGATTTCCCGATCCAGTGTCCAGCATGAAGGAGATGATCAGGAAGCAGGGGTTTGAGCCTGAACTGGGAGCCAGAGGCTGAGGGTTGGCATTTTCATGCTGCCTCCCAGCTCCTCCTGCAGCCCTGGAGGCAGGGATGCAGGGGAGAGGGAGCTGGGCATCAGAAAGGGGCGGGAGGGGGGAGGAGGTTGGCTGGAGGCTCTGTTTACCCCAGATGGTGCACATGAAAGAGGGGGAAGTGGGGAGAGGCAATGCATGCTTCTCTTGGAGGAACCGAGGTGGCTAGTAGGAGTGGCTTTACCACCTGGGACGGGTGACTACAGGTGTCCCGACCACTATCAGCCCATGTCGCCTGCACACCCTCCTCTGTGTGTGGACTCACATGTGCCAAGGGGCGTTAGGATAATGACCTTGTACAATGCCATCCACACTTACTACATCATTTGTTTTTTCCTTTCAGTTTTGCTCACTTTTAATACTTAGTTTAAAACATAGCCTATAGCGAAAATAATATAACAATTGTGCATTACCCAATAATCAGATTCAACTAGTATTAGCATTTGGCCATGTACATATTTTTAGGTTTCTTTTTTTTTAAAAAAAGGAAATAAGATATTTCCTTTAAAGTTTTCCACATCTCCCCCGCCCACTGCCATTCATTTCCAGAAGAAAATGTTATCTTGAAGTTGGTGGTTAGCCTTCCTGTGCATAATTTAGTACCTTTGTTACCTAAGTCAGTATCCAGACATCATATGGTATTGTTTTGTGAGTTTTAAAATGATTGAAATTGTATAATACTTTACAAGTCTATTTGCAATTTGTGTTTTTACACATTATACTTTTATGACACATCTGTGACAAGATTCATAGCTCTAGATCAGCAGTTCTCAACCTGTGGGTCACAACCCCTTTGGTGGTCGAACGACCCTTTCACAGGGGTCGCCTAAGACCATCAGAAAACACATATATAATTACATACTGTTTTTGTGATTAATCACTATGCTTTAATTATGTTCAATTTGTAACAATGAAATTGGGGGTCACCACAACATGAGGAACTGTATTAAAGGGTTGCGGCATTAGGAAGGTTGAGAATCACTGCTCCAGATTACTTATTTTAACAGCTGAATGGCATTCCATCTCAATAATACAACATGGTTTATTTGGCCATTCCTATGTTGGTGGACAAGTTAAGTTGTTTCTAATTTTTGATAAGACGAAAAAGGGCCCATGGGAGTGAAATTTGCGGAATTCTGCCATGACAGCTTCAAGTTTACTAGGTGTAGTCAAAGTATTCTCTAACGTACATCACCATAAACAGTGGCAATAAGCACTCTGTTTTCTCACCAACTTTCCACCTCTGGGTATTATCCATTTGTTTTGCTAAATAAAATGGAGCAACTCTGGTTTATTAATTACAACCACGAGAATTCTTCACACCCTCATCTAACCCCGTGCTACCTGTCACATTGTCATCCGAGTTAGCCCCATGAACCACTCATTTGTGACAAGGGTTTCTGTTCATTCTTTTCTGTATCTCCAGCAGGGTAAAGGGTGACACGCACATAGTAAGTGCTCAGTACACAGGTGGTAGCTTAAATCTAGAGAATGAAGAGATCAAAGAACAGAGTGATTAGGGGAGACTTAGTGTAGGGGTAGAACCAAGGCTGGTCAAAGAATCAGAACCTTCAAATACTCCATGTCAACCAATGGAATAATTTTAGAAGACTTTTGAGCAGTGTCTACTAAAGTTGTGCATGCCCTATGACCTGTTAACTCCGCTCCCAATAGAGGTGTGTGCATATGGGCACTAAAAGACACCCGGACTGTTCACAGCAGCACATACATAAAAGCTCCAAAATGGCAACCACCCAAATGCTTACTATGGGAGAACAGTTAAATAGCAAAGTGCAATACTAGACAGTGATGAGCCTGAATGGCCTATATCTGCAAAAAGGGGTATGGAAGACCCACACAATATGATGTTGAGCAAAAGATGCCAGACCTCAAGGAGTATATGCTGTGCAATTCCATTAACTTGAAGTTCAAAATAATGCAAAAAGAACCTAGCATAAAAATTATGATACTTTTGTCTAGCCAGTGTTGCTCAGTGGTTGAATGTTGACCCATGAACCAGGAAGTCAGGGCACATGCCTGGGTTGCAGGCTCAATCCCCAGTAGGGGGTGTGCAGGAGGCAGCTGATGAATGGTTCTCTCTCATCATTGATGTTTTATCTCTCTCTCTCTCTCTTCCTTTCCCTGAAATCAATAAAAATGTATTTTTAAAAATTGTGATACTTTTGTGGGAAGTGGGTCATGAGTGTAAGGGGGCACAGGAGTGCTGGTAATGTTTTATTTATTTTGTATTGAGGTAAAATGAACATATGATGAAATTTAATTTTAAGCGCACATTCAAAGAATTTAAACAAATACATACAGTTGTGTATTTACCACCATAATCAAGATATGGACCATTTTTATCACCCCAGAGAGCTCCCTTGTGAACCTTATGTTCTATTTCTTGACTTTGATCATAGGTTTTGGGCGGTTCTCAACCTGTGGGTCACGAACAGTGAAAACACATCCTGCATATCAGATATTTACATTACAGTTCATAACAGTAGCAAAATTACAGTTATGAAGTAGCAACGAAAATAATTTTATGGTTGGGGGTCACCACAACATGAGGAACTGTATTAAAGGGTCGCGGCATTAGGAAGGTTGAGAACCACTGGTTACATGATGTGTTCACTTTGTGAAAATTCATTGAGCTGCACATTTATGACACATGCATTTTTTCTAAATACATATTATTCATCAATAAAATGTTCCAAGAGTATTAAAAAACAAAGATTGGCCCAGAGAATGGCAATTGGCTACAAGATGGTCGATTGGGTGGCAAAAAGAATGGGGAGATGGAATATCAAAGAAGGGGGAACAGAAAGTCAGTCTGAACTTTTATCTCAAGCCTTAGATTTATGCACTTGCTGTGGTTAAGGGGTGTGAAGCAGACTTGATCTTCCAGAACTGGATCCCTGCTGTCTTCCCCTTTCCCCTCTTTATAACATCCTGTACCTGTAAGAGAGAGCACTCAAGAGTGGCTCAGTGGTAGACTTTTTCCTGAGACATGGAGCAGGTGGCCTTGGCCTCCATCAGTAGAATCCCCAGGTGAGGATCCTAAAACATCCTTGACAGAAAGTTCTGACCTTCATAGCAATCAGCACAGAGTCCCTTGTTTTCTTTTGACCGGAAGAGTCATGGTCATGTGGTTCTGAGTTGTGAGTCCTTTGGAGCCCAGTTCCTGGTCTTATCTGCGCAGGATCCAGCCATCCCTGAGGTGGGGGGTGGGGGGGGGGGGTTGGAGGCTCCTGGAGACAGGTGCCTCAGTGGTATGGGTCTCTTCAGCCTCCTCTTTATAAAGACTTCACTTTAGTTATGCTGACAACATAACCAAAGAGTATTTTTTTTTTTTTTTGCCTTTCTCCTCCCTATGCTGAGCTCTCCAAAGGTTACAAAAAGGTGGTGGTGGTGGAAGGGGAATAAAGCAGAGCACAGATAGACAGAGTGAAACTGCATGTCTGGTGGTGTCATTTTAAAGCGGTACTTGTTAAGATCTGCTACCATTCCCGTTCACTAAGGAATTAAAGGTGTACTGCAGTTAGACTGTTCTCTTCCACGGCCTATAAAATATTTGGCCATGACCTTTGTGAAAAGTAAACTTAGCCACATTAAAAATTCCTTTTTATTTTTTAAAAGTCAGGCTTGAAATTTTTATATCCTTTGAGTCATATCCTCGAAGCAATTGGCTGATTAATTCAAGAAATGTTTCTTTCCCAACTCAAACATGACATTTTGAAAATCATCCATGAATTACATGCTCCAAGAATGAAAGGCTTTTCTATGTCATTTAAAAGATTTTTTTTTCCAGTTTGAGGGCAATCATGAATATCTATAAGGGCACATTTATCACTCCCAGAACAGATAGAAAATTAGCAAAGTCATAAAACTTGTATCCAGCTTTGCTATTGCAGCTGTGTCTCAATCATGCTCCCCCTTCCCGCCCCCCACATTCTCCCCCGCCCCCCACCCCGCCAATTCCCCTGCTGTTAAAATGGTTAAGGATGATGTTATTTTTGCCATTACAGGCAAGGAACTGGTCTTTATGTGTTGGCTTTCCAAATCTCTACATAGAGATCTGAAAAAAAATAAATCTGTATCTAATCTTTGTTCTTCTGCTGGGGTTCAACAAAGTTTCTAGTCCCACCCTGACTGGGTGGCTTAGTTGGTTGTAGTGTCATCCCATCCACTAAAAGTTTGTGGGTTCTATTCCTGGTCAGGGCATGCACATGAAGTAACTGATTGATGTTTCTCTCTCACATTGATGTTTCTCTCTCTCTCTCTCTAAAAAAAAATCAATAAAAACATATCCTCGGGAAAATTTTTTAAAAAATGATTTGCTAGCCCCATAATTTTGTTCCTGAAAAGTCTTACCTTCTGATCCAAGAAAATGTCTCTCTTCTAGTCCCATAGGGTAAACCAATACTAAACCAGAAAAGCCCTGGCTGTAAGCTTTCTGCCCTCATCTACACTACTGTATTCAGGATCTGTATACATGGATATATGTTTCTGTATATATCCACCCAGTAATTACTGAGGCAAGCCTTTAATTAGTCTGAAATTATGCAGGCATAATGGTGACAACCCACACATTTTTCCATTGGAAATTGTAAATGGATGACAAAGAGAAAACCCCATCCTCTCTCCTCACCACACATACTTCCTGAGGAGCTTTTGCATGACTTTTTGAACATCAGGCCAGAATCACTGCTCACAGGGGTGTTGCTCACTGTGGCTCAAAGTGTGGTTCATAGAATAGGACTGGTTTATAGCCAGGAAGGAGATGAATTCAAAAATTAAGAAAAGATGTGCAGAAGCTTTTAGAGGTATTTGGCAGAGTCATTTTCTATCTGTTGCATCTCATCATAAAAGTTAGGAGTTTATTTTTTGGTAATAACTCAGTGGTATTGAAATTTAGTAGAGCTCTTATCTCTGCTCAGAATGAGATTCAAGTTTCTTTTTTGGTAGAGTGACCACCAGCACAACCTCATCTCCACATAAGCATGATGACACTAATAATAAGATTATATCTGAATAGTGCCTAGTGAGTATTAAAGCATAAAGTGATGTCTGGGTTTGGGAGATGATTCCAGTGAGTAAGAGTAGGGAAGTGTAAATGTAAGACAAGCTTGGGAAGGAAGTCAATAAATGGTGTTTAAACAAGCAGGTGACTGCCGTGGACAACTGGAGCTCAGTCCCACTGGGAGCTCCGGGAATGGCATACAATGTGCTTGAGACTAGCCCCACTTGAGGGCTGAGGGAGCTGGGCTTTGATCCACCAGGTTTCTGCCTGTCAACTGTTAAGTTCTCCTGGAGGACACTTGCACCTCAGTCTTCCCCTGTGTAAGCCGAGTGGGCCCCACTGGCTAGAGTAAGCCACGAGATAAAGAGTTGCAGGAGTTTCCAATTGAAAGTTGGGCTGGTATACACAGGTATGGCAAGTGCCAAGCAGATGTGAAGGACATCAAAAGCATCTGCCAATGAGCAGGTAGGATGGGTGTTTTCTCTAATTTATCGATAGTGAACTGAGGTCTGGGTTAGCTCTATCATACCAAGTAGAAGGTGCTGATGGCACGAGAAGGAGCTCTCTCTTTAGTCACCTACTTTGGGCCCATTTAAAGCCCTTTCCACTGGCTTTCATTCCTGCCTTGTGTAATCAGGTAGTGGGAGGTCTACCTCTGCAGCGAAGACTGACTGGGTACTCACACAGCCCATCTCTGCTTTCTGAGCCTCCAACTAGACTCCATTTCCCAGTCTTCTTTGCAGAGGAGCTCAGTGGACAGATATGTGACAACTGAGTGGGAGTGATGTATAACACTTACCTGCCTGACCTATGCAACCCCTTATGCATATTCTACCTGCTCTTTGTCCTCCAAGCAGGCTGGAATAGGGATGACCCCCAGGGTACCCTAGAGTCACACTTGAAGATGGCTAAGCCACAATATGGAAGATGCCTTGATTCCTGGGTTGTGACTTAGAAGAGAGCCACTGGACCAGAAACATACTCTTTGGATTTTTATTGTGGTAAGCCACTGGGATTTTGAGGATTACCTATTACAGTAACTAGCATTACTTGAAATTTAATGCAACATACACATGTGATCAAATAATTTATTTTTCTTTATATCATTTGCCATTTTCTCAGATTATGTACTTATTTATTGGTTGTCTATCCTCCAACAGGAAGACTTGAATTTGTACACTGCTGTATCTTTGGCATCTGGAACAATGCCTGGCAACTAGGAGATGCTCAATAAATTGTTGTCTAGTCACTCTATACCAATGCCCAAACTTCACTGCAGATGGGACATGACAGGCCCTGTTCTAGGAACTTCTCGTCTCTTATCTTAGTTCATTCTCTCAACAACTGTATGAGGACACTGAAATGCCTAGAGGCTGGTTAACTTACCTCCTGGTACCCAGCAGGCAAGTAAGGGAGCAAGGACTGGAAACCAGGCGGTTTGATTCAACCCTCAAACTCTTATACCCTTTGCACATTGTCTGAGAACATCTGCCAGGTGCAGTGCTAGGAGCTGGGGTTATAGGAAAGCTGAGGCATAGCACCAACCCATGAAGTCTACTCAACAGGCAACAACATGGGGTTTACGTGCAGTGAGGGAAACAGACAGTCTCTGTTCTTGTCTTGGAGCTCTGCTACTTATCTAATCTGAGCTAGGACTCAGCTACAGGATCAAAACTTCTTTTGTATAATGAGAACAAAGCAGACTATGTAGAAATGAAGCCAGATCCTCTGTCTCCAATGTGAGACACTATAAAGGGTGGCTCAGGGACACTTGGCAAATTTGAACAATTTGAGCAAAGGCAGGGTAAGAGGGAGCAAAACAAATAACAAACAGACAAACCAACCAACCAACCAACCAAACGATCCTGTGAGTGTTGCGAAGAGTTAGGAAGAGAGTAGAACAAGGGGTTTCGGTTAAGAACGTGGGTTTGGTGATCAGACAGAACTGGTTTCAACCAGCTGAGGTGTTAGTATCTTGGGCCAGTTCACTAGCTTTGTTGGGCTTCTGTGCAATGGACTTAATATGCCTGCCTCCCACGTAACGTGATTAGCACACAAGCACAAAGTGTGTGCTCAGGAAGAGTGGCTGGTATAGTAACTATTCTTTGATCCCGGGCTTAGGATGGAGAACTCCACCCTCCTGGCCACTGAGCTATGAAGACAGAAACACTTGGGAGCCTATAATCATGGTGGACACATCCGAGCTTAAGAGAAAAGCTCAGCACCTACCCAGCCTCTCCCTCAGCCTTCCCATGTGCAGCCACTAGAGGGCCTTGGGTATCTCTGTTTGCCACTATAGGTTTGCTCACAGGTGGCACCCAAGAGGCCCAGAGGCCCAGTGAATTACTAGAAACGGGACTCTCTCTGCAGGGGAGGCAGAGGAGCACAGCATTTGATGAGAGCAGCTGCTGAGGGGTCACAGTTCCAGGTGCTGCAGGGGAGGGTGCAGAGAGCCTGTTCTGCTGCCGACAATCTTCCCATGAGGGAATTAATTACTTGGATGACCCTGGGGCTGGCTTGGGACCCTTACTGAATGAGATAAAGTCCCCTGGTCTTAGTAGATCCTGAGCAGAGGGGTATCGATTTCTGAGGATCACTCATTGGCCTCCTAGAGCTTTGGGACGGAAAACTAGCTCATCCTGATAGAGGCAGATTGTAGTTTAGCAAATTTCCAGAGGTGTGAGACTATCCTCATGAGGTACAGAATGCTAGGCGTGTTCTCAGAAGGTGAAGAGCCCAGTAGCTCTCCCCTGCTCCAGATTTACCCTACCTTCCAGCTCTCCGTTAATTAGATCAGCAAGGGCTGATACGAAAATGCTCATTGGAAACATTACTCATCTCAGTTATCCTCACTGTAGGAGAGAAGAGGTCTGGAACCTTTAATCTCCCGTTCTAAATCCTTAACATGAACACTTGTGCCATGGCTCCATAACTTGTCACTCTTGTTTCTCTGCGCATCACTCTAAACATCCCAGTTTTCAGGAAACACCACACTCTTTCCTAGCTGCTTGTTTTGGTCCATACAGTTTTGTTTGTTTGTTTTTTTTTTTACTCAAAATGCATTCACTTCATCCTCCCACTTTGCTGCTTTATGAAATACTAATTCTCCATCAGACCCAACAGGTACTTCCGGATTCCTGCTTCTATTTTCCCATCATGCCTTGCACTGACTCTTAATAGAATAGAACACATATCAGAGGGTGTTATTGCTGTACATTTTTATCTCTCCTCATCGCTCAGTTGAAGTTCTCATGTGTTTCATCTCCAGCCTCTGCTTGAATATCTGTCCTGACAGAGAACTCATCACCTCAAAGGTAACACATTTCATTGCAATCATCTCTCTTTGCAAAAATAGCTGCCCTAGTATCAGAAACCAAATCTGCTTCCCTGATATATAGACCTATTGATTCTCTCCCTACCGATTCAGTTGCTTAAAATTCCTCCAGATATGATTAAGGCTTCTCATTTCATAATTGGAAATAAATCTCAACTATAAACATACTGAGAGTGGGCCATACATGAATAATTCATTCTAAAGTGTAAATGACTGATAAGAGATTTTCCATAAGAACAAGAATTTATTAGGCAAACCTAAGGGTAGGATTACTTGGAATACCAAAGACACCAGGAATATGAAGATACCAAATATTTGATATAGTAGAAAGAGCATTGGGCTCGGATGTGAAAGAAGGGTCTTATGTGATCTATTTTATGTGAGTTTTGCTTTTGTCATCTGGAAAAAGAGTAACTTGCATTATGAGTAGTTCTACTTATTACCGTAATTGCAGATTCTGTTTGGAAGCAGCCTCACTCATTTGGGCTGTCATAAGCGTTTGCTCTGGCTTGGTCTTCATAGCTCTTTCTTAGCTCTGGGGTGGAGGAGGGGCAAAACGTTGTACCTGTGTCAGTGAGCTTCATCCTCCTGGGGCTGGACTGACATTCTTGGTGCCAAAGATGCTATGACTTACACCACCCACCACTAAATCAGTCAATGAGCCTTTTATCCCCACTTGGCTTGAACCTTTCACGCCCTTGCCTCACAGCCCTGCTTCATCAGAGCTCTTTATGGTATTTGCATCATAAATATTTGCAAGTAACACATTTACTGCAGGTAACACATTTTATTATGATTTTATTATATATTCTCTTTTCCTGGAGTTTTGCAAGTAAAGATTGCATAATAACCAACTCTTTATTTGCCCTAAGTTCCACACCACAGAACCAGGTCAAATTACAACTGCTTGATTCACTAGACTCAATGACTCAATAAATACTTTACAAAAATAATGTAGTTATTTTCCCTTCTTAAAACATAAAAAAATTAGGATTTCCTAGACTTGAGTCCTCCTCCTCCTTTTATATTTATTTACTGTGAATATATTGGTGAAGAAAAACAAGTTAAGGTGGTATTAAAATAAAATAGATGACATGGGGGTCCATGTTATTTTCCCATTTATCATTGCAAAAGTGCTATTCTGTTTTCATGTCTGACTTTCCTGCAGCCTTCTGGACCTATTAAGGCATGAACCAAAATTGTGCCATTCTGAAGCCTTTTAGTAGAATCAAAGCATTAAGCTAATAGTGGCCTTTTATTTTAAAAGCCTATTTAAAACCAGGCCTCAGATTTGCCCCTAAAACATCCATTTGCCCCCACCCCACCCCCTTTCTTAGTCAGGCAAGGGCATTTTGGACACTGAGACTTCAGCAAGGTGCCTCATGACGAAATCATATTTGGGATAGGGTGGGTGTTTTCTTGTTTTGATATATTTCTATTGAGTTATTTTTAAAGACAGCATTACACATTCCCTTTCTCCTCCACCTCCCTAAGCCCTGTCTGCACTCTCACAGAAGCGATTAAAGTTTCCCGTTGACAACTCCAGAGAAAAGGTTACGCTTAAGTCACATTCATATTAAATAAGTTATAGATAAAAACTTATAATGTTTACAACTTCAGTCTCTTTTCCCCCTCTGCTTGGCGAGGAAACCCTGGATCTGGGTGTGACTTGAACCCCACCCACTGTAGCTTCCAGGTTCTCCTGGCTTCTGCGTCCTCATCCTCCTCCCCACACCACGCCTAGGAGGAGTCCCACGGAGGTCTGTGGGCATCGTAGATGGCAAGGGTGGCTTCAGATGGCAGACACCCATGGCCTGGTACCCATGGCTAGTGTGATTTATGAAACATACGCATGTGGTCCATGCAATGCAAACACACACGAAGGCGGATCAGAGGGACTGCGCTCTAGGCCGCAGATCAGTGCAGTGCGTTTGTGTCCCAAATCCCGGAGCTGGTCTCTCTCTAATACTCCCTGGCCTCTTGGAACTGCTTGATGTAATCTTCGTCCGAGGGGCTCTCAGTGCACTTCTGCCCGTTGTTGGGAGGCCGGGCTTCGTTATACCGGCTCCAGTCGCCCTTGCAGAGGATCCAGGGCAGGATGTCCACCTTGTAGTGCAGCTCCGCCGAGAACTCAGTGCTGATGAGGTTGGGGGTCCCCGCCCCTTTGCCCCTGGTGATGAGCTGCATGTTGTCGCCGTAGCAGCAGTGCTGGGCGGCCAGCGTGGTGCTCTCCAGGGACAGCATGGAGCGGATGCAGTAGCGGGCGCTGGGCTTGTAGATCTCCAGCTTCTCCTTGGGCCCGCTGGCGTCCTTCCAGCGGAAGTCCTTGCGCTTGATGCGGTCGAAGATGTCCGCGCTGCTGTAGGCCACCTCGGTGGGGTAGGAGCAGGGGCAGCTGGGCAGGTCATTGATGACCTTGTGCATGTACTTCTTTAAGAACTCGCTCTTGCAGCTCATCCATCGCTCACAGCTGTCCGTGTCTGGAAAAGGCCACAGAGAAACCCTCTCACCACATGCAAAACAGACAGCAGGTGACATTGCCACCGACCCCTCTCCCAACCCCCTCCCAGAGCCAACCCCTGCAGCCCCTGGAACCACCGGTCCTAGCTCACCTCCCTTTAACTTGAGAAGTTTGAACTTGACTACCTGTACACCATCACTAGATTTAACCATCATTATATATGCTTTATAGTTTTTCATTGTTTTTGGAAATATCTGACATTATTATCCCTAAGTCTAAGTTTTAGTAGGTATCTACAAAAAGTAAAAATACAAAAGGAGAATATTGGGATATGGGGTTAACCATACCCCATTATCACCCATAAGAAAATTAACTCAGAGAGCCATTTTAAATCTCCTCTTTCAATGCATGGTGATGGGGTAGAAAATGCTTACAAGCAACATTTGTAGGGTTGAGTTGTATTTCTGCTGGTCACTGACCAATTAAAACTAGGTCTAGTGCCCTAACCTCTTAACCTTAAGCACTAAATGGCAACAATTATTATCTGCAAATCCGTATGAAAAGATGCCTCCAAAGGGAAGCAGCTGGCTGGTGGCCCCAGCTTTTAAGGAACCTAACATTTAGGCCAGAAGCCCCCTTACCTATAAGCCTGGAGCCTGAACCCGCCCCCATAGCTGTTGTGTTTGGCCTTTGCAGTATGAAAAATAGTGAATTAATTGCTAAGAGTTGAAATCGGTGGTTCCACGTATTAATATGGCTTTCTGGTTTAAAAACCAAAAGATATGTTTATGCTGGTCCTGCATTGCTCTATGGCAGTGGTCGGCACACTGCGGCTCGCGAGCCACATGTGGCTCTTTGGCCCCTTGAGTGCGTCTCTTCCACAAAATACCCCGTGCGGGCGTGCACGTACAGTGCGAAGTTGACTTAAAACTTTAAGTAAAGTTTATTAAGTTAATTTTAGGGAACGTTGTGGAGTGAAAGAAGATGTAGTGTCGAGGATTGAGAACGGTATGTTGAGATGGTTTGGACATATAGAGAGGATGAACGAAAGGAGACAGACGAAACAAGTATACAAGACGAGTGTGGATGGGAGAGTTGGAAGGGGTCGACCTCAGCGAACGAACCTCAATCAGATTGAGGACGTTTTTAGCAAAGGCCAGTTTATGAGTACCCTAATTAAGTTAATAACAATGTACCTACCTATATAGTTTAAGTTTAAAACAATTAGCTCTCAAAAGAAATTTCAATCGTTGTACTGTTGATATTTGGCTCTGTTGACTAATGAGTTTGCTGACCACTGCTCTATGGGAACAACTGGCTGAATGAACAGACGAAGTGTGACCACTTGTGCAAACTAAGGTTGAGCAGAAAAAAATCTGGTGGGTTGTCTGGCGGTAGGGAACACAGTCAGTTTCAATGAAGGTTGTGGGGAAGCAGGTTGTGTCAGATCATGGACGTCTTTGACGCAGGTGAGGCTTGTTCAGAGAGCACCAGGTAACCACTAAAGATTTTTTTTAAAAACTATGTTTATATTGCATTTTTTAGAGAGAGAGGAAAGGAGAGGAATAGAGAGATAGAAACATTAATGGGAAACATCACCCATCAGTTGCCTCTTAGATGCCCCCTGCTGGGAATCCAGCCTGCAACTCAGGCTTGTACCCTACTGGGTATGGAACCAGTGACCTAGTGGTTCCTGGGTTGATGCTTAACCACTGAGCAACACCGGCTGGGCTGAAGGTTTTTGAGCCATAGTGAGCTATTTATTGAGCTGTACAGTCAGAAGATATATTCAGTGCTGGTATCAATTGTAAGAGTCCAGGGAGGGAACAGCAGGTGTGACCAACAATAGTTAGAGAAAGAAGGCTGCTAGGCCTTGGCGGGCTTGGGGGTAAAGGGAGGAGGACATTCAAGATGACTCACCAGCTCTGACCCAGGTGCCTGGGAGGTTTGTGGTGTCATGAGTGGAAATCAAGTGGCCAGGATGGGGGCGGGCAGCTTGGAGGAGAGCTTGGGGTCCTCTTCAGTGGAATGAGGAAGTGAGATGGGGCATCTCTCAGGAGCTCAGCGAGGCCTGGCCTAGTTGAAAAGTGGGGGCTCTTGTGCTGGACTGCCTGGGATCAAACCCCAAATCTACTATTTAGCAGCTCTGTGACCTTGAGCAAGCTGTCCTCCCTCACTGTGCTTCAGTTTTCCCATCGCCAAACTGAAGATGTAAACAGCGCCTGCCTCATGAAGTGAGATAAGGATTAAATGGGAGGGAGCACAGAGAGGACACGAGCAGGGTGTTGCCCAGACGGGTGTGCTGAGGCTCCTTTGGGCTCTGAGTTCTACGAGCCCCTGACTGAGCAGTAGCTGAGAGAGTGGAGATTCCATCCTGGGAAGTGTGTGTCTGAAAGTCAGTGGGGGTCTCCTTCAGAGGGCAGGGTCTTCAGAAACAACATTCAGTGCAGCTCCAGAAAACGGCCTTGCATTTTCCCTCCAGAGTGGCCGGTCATCAAAATTCATGTACCTAAAGTACATCCATCGACTTATTTTTATTCATCAAACTTATGTAGATGTCCAGTGTGAGCGACATGTTGACATGTTCTAAACCAGCCGTGGGCAAACTACGGCCCGCGGGCCGGATCCGGCCCGTTTGAAATGAATAAAACTAAAAAAAAAAAAGACCCTACCCTTTTATGTAATGATGTTTACTTTGAATTTATATTAGTTCACACAAATACTCCATCTATGCTTTTGTTCTGGCCCTCTGGTCCAGTTTAAGAACCCATTGTGGCCCTCGAGTCAAAAAGTTTGCCCACCCCTGTTCTAAACCCTTTACAAACGAACTCATTTAATTCTACAACAACTCTATAAGGTAGGCATAGTTCCTCATACCATTTTACAGATCAGAAAACGGAGGCAGCACTGGATTAAGAAACGACCTTGTGCAAGAAATATGCTGGGAGAATTGGACACCATATGAGGAAAAGGAAACATTTAAATGGATCCAAGGATGACATTGCAAAGGCAAAAGGAATGTCCAAAATACTAAATCAATATTTGAATAAAAAAGAAAAAAATCTTACCGACTTCAAACAGTTTTGTGGCATTAAATTCCTCGCTTCCCGCAAGCAGACTCACTTCGGTGGCAGCTGTCCTGAAGGTGTCTTCAATTCCTAAACACAGACAGGGCTCATTTTCCCCTGGTTATATGGAAAAAGTCCCCACCCCCACCTCCACCAATTAAAAAAACAAATATACCTCAACAAAGCCTTTTTTTGTGTTCATTACTATTCATGGGTAGAAACTTGCCAACAGAGGAAACAGTAAAAAGCAGGTAGCAGAGCATAAAATATATTAAAACCCCAGATACCATGTGCAGCATGAAATCAGATCCAAATGTGCCTGACTGAGTCCTAAGGAACTCATTCACTAGGTCCAAGAGTGCAGTGTTGGGCAGTGGGGGACACATATCAAAATGGTTGTCTGCCTGGTGGTGTCAGGATGACAAACTAAACTAAAGGCAGTGGCCAATACCAGTCTAGTGGTCAATACCAGTCTTAAGGACGGACTGACTGACTGGGTTCAATCATTACTAGCTGTGTGACCTTAGGAAAGCCACTTAACCTTTGTGTAACTATTTTCACATCTGTAAAATGGGGAGAAATAAAGGACCCACCACACAGAGTTGAATGAATTAAATGAGTTATGTATAGAGAAAGCACTTAGACTAAGTAGTAAGTAGCAAGAGTTCGCTGATGTTGTTCCTTGAATATTTGTCTAGCTCATTTTGAGGATGCAGTAGTCCATAGCCAAAGACCAGGTATCTCATATTCTGGGACTTTGAGCATTGTTGATAATGCTTCAAAAAGAGTAAGCTGGGCCTGTCATTACTTGCTCAGAGGGACCGAACCCAGTTTGCCTCAAACTTCTTGGCTCTCCTCCCCTTCCAAACTGCCACCCCACCCAGGCTTCCTTCACAGACAGGAATCCTGTGCAAGCCGAGGCAGTTAGATGAGGCAGGAGTTGTGGGATGTAGACGGGTTGGAGAGCCTGGGCTGCCTATTAGGCACGACTTGATTTCCTTTAAGGGGCTCTCTTTGATTTTAGGTGAGGCCCCTTGAACTTATTTATAGGGTTGACCTATGGGACAAGCTTTTACAGTGCCACCAGGCCAGGGAGACCACCTGCCCCGCAATTCTTTTCAATATAGTTGAGAATCAACACACCGAATAAAGAAAAAAATCCTGTTAAAAAAAAATCCTTCATGTTCCAAGAGAGTCCTGAAAAGCTGGAAGAGCCAGGAACAGAGAGGCAGAAAGGATGGAAGGAAGGCAAGATCCGATGAGAAGAAAATGTGGGGGGAGGGCTGCCGGCCACACTGCTCTCAGTGTGAGAGAAAATGAGGAGGCAATATTAAAAACGGCGACAGAGAAGACCCTTCCCCTAATAAGCTGTCTAAATGGACCATCTTGGGTCTGGATGCCAGCTCTGGAAGAGGAACAAGAGGCAATCCCCCGAGCCTGACTTTAAATGCTGTCTGTGTCCATGTGTGGCTGAGCCTGAGACCCTTTCTTCTGCTGGAGGTGGAATAGTTTCATGGTTAAGAACATGGTCTCTGGAATTAGACTGGCTGGACTTGAATTCCAGGTTGATCATTTGCTGCCTGTGTGACTCTAGGCAAATGAAGCCAGTGTCTCAGTTTTCACAACTGTTAAATGGGCACAATAATAAATACCTATTTCATAAGACTATTGTAAAATTAAATGAAATAATGACCTTAGAGATTTGCTTGATACCAAAATACTAGAAAAATCCTGTTTTTCATAATCATATTTTTGTTTCTTCTTCAATACCTTTAGCATCTTCATATTTATCTTCATTTTCTTTTGCTTCCTCTTATCGTCATCATTATCCTTTTCATCTTCTTCAGATTCTCCTTCTCTTCTTTCATTTTCTTCCTGTACTCCTTTTCTTCCTTATCATATTATTATTATTTACTAGAGGCCCGGTGCACGAAATTCATGCACAGGAGGGGAGGGGTGTCCCTTAGCCCAGCTTGCACTTTCTCCAATCCAGGACCCCTCTAGGGATGTCTGACTGCCGGCAGTTGGATATCCCTCTTGCAATCAGGGACAGCTGGCTCCTAACCACTCACCTTCCTGCTGGCCTGATCCCCCTAACTGCTCTCCCCCACTGGCCTGATCCCCCTAACTGCTCTCCCCCACTGGCCTGATCCCCCTAACTGCTTTCCCCTACTGGCTTGATCCCCCTAACTGCCCTCCCCTGCCAGCTTGATCCCCCTAACTGCTCTCCCCTTCCAGCCTGATCTCCGTAACTGCTCTTCTCTGCCAGCCTGATCACCCCTAACTGCCTCTGCCTTGACTCTGCCACCATGGCTTTGTCAGGAAGGACTTCTGGTCTAATTAGCATATTACCCTTTTATTAGTATAGATTGCTTTATTTCTATCCTTCCAAATCCCATCCTCTCAGACTTCTAACTCAGCTTTATTCAGGAAATTTTCACAGGAAAAGCATCTTGATGTTTGCTCCATTTTCTGAAATCCATCTGCATGGCTGACAGGGCGCCAGCACAGCCACTTCTGATATTTCAGCCCTGTTTTCTACACACACCCCTTGGCTGACACACACATGCTCAATCTTATCCTTCTCTCATCAGAAACCCCTTTGCCCTTCCATTTATTTATTTATTTATCTATTTATTTATTTATCTATCTATTTATTTATTTATCTATCTATTTATTTATTTATTTATGTGTGTTAATCCTCTCCCGAGGATATTTTCCCATTGATTTTTAGAGACAGTAGAGGAGGAGGAGGAGAGAGAAACATTTATGTGAATGGATGCCTCCCACATGCGCCTTGACCAGGGCTGGAAACGGAGCCTGCAACCAAGATACATACCCTTGAATGGAATTGAACCCAGAACCCTTCAGTCTGTGGGCCAATGCTTTATCCACTGAGCCAAGCCATCTAGAGCTCTTTCACTTCTTTTTTGGTCCAAATCTCAGCCTTACAATTTGAGAGCAGAGTTCAGGGGTAGGAAACAGAAGTTCTGGGTGCAGAGATTAACTTTTCTGTGCCTGAATTTCTTTGAGATGAAGCCATTTGGAATATGTGGTTTCTTGGGAGAGCCTAAGATATTATTTTAGACTAGAGGCCTGATGCACAAAATTCGTGTAAGGGGCCTGGCCCTTGCAACCCTGGCTTCGTCCGGAAGGTCATCTGGACGGACGTTAGGAAGGTCGTTCGGCTGTCCAGTCTAATTAGCATATTATGCGTTTATCATTATAGACTGGTATTCTACCTGAAGTGGGGAACACATAGTGAATGTAAAACTACAGACCAGGTGTTGGTAAACTTTTTGAAAAGGGTCAGAGAGTAAATACTTCATGCTTTGTGGGTCACATATGGTCTTGGTCACATACTCTTCCTTCTCTTTATCCTTCTTTTCTTCTACTTCTTTTTCTTCCCCTCCTTCTTTTTTACAACTCCTTAAACATGTGTGGACCACACAGTAACAGGCTGGAGTGTGACAACTACTACTACTGATAGTCACAATTATTTTTCATCTCCAACATCTTTTCACCTAGTAAGCTCATTACTCGTCTCTTTTCTCAGTCTGGACAAGACTGAACTTGAACTAGGAGCATAAACCCACCTGGGCAGTTTGGACGATCACACGTCCGAGACTCTGTGGCGGTGCACGCATAGCCACAGGACCTGGTCCGCTTCTGGTTGCCGTTCCCACAGGTGACGCTGCAGACAGACCAGAGGCTCCAATCACCCTCCCCGTCGGTGGAATCTGGAAGGGAGCCAGGAAGACAGTCACAGCCTCATCAAAAGAGTCCCCAAACCCACCCGACAAGCAGCCTTCCAGTTGTCCCCCTGAATCACTCTCACTGTTGGAGGGGCCCAGATGCCTGCTGGAGTCAAAAGGCTTACAGCTCCAGGGCTCATTTTAGGGATATACCTCATGCAGGCAGTGACTCTGTCTGAGGATTTGGGCACTGATGTGGTCAGCCCATGACCAGGGCCTGACAGCCCCAACAGGTGCCGAGTGAGTGCTTATTGAGAATGCATACATTTGCAGAGCATAGGATCATGCAATAATATGATAGGTATTTAGATGACCACCATTAGTTCCTTACCTCCCTGTGCCTACATTTACAGTGAAGAGAGAGAGAGAGAGAGAGAGAGAGAGAGAGAGAGAGAGAGACTATGTCCCCTAGAATCTGTGTGAGCTTTGGCCTTAGGAGGCCTGGCAGCTTCTGACTTTTGCTCTGAGGAATCCAGTTGAGGCTCAACCTATGAATTACGGGACACCACATGGAAAGAGAGAAGCCACATGAAGGCCCACCAAAACCCTAGACATGCGAGTGAAGCTTTCATGAAGCTTCCAGCCCTTCTCAGTGAACAGCTGAATGCGGCTGACGCCCTCAGGAGTGGAGGGACTGCCCAGTGTGGCCCTGCTTGAACTCTCGAGCTATGAGATCATAAGAAATAATCAAGAGCTGCTGTTTTCAGCCATGATGTTTGGGGATGTTTTGTTACACAGCAGTAGACAACAGATACACAATGGTGAAGCTACATGGTTCTTTGAGGTTATTGCTCAACATCCATCCTATTGAGTCCCTATTACATGCCAGGCACAATTCTGTGTATGTAGGGTGTATCATTAAACAAAACTTACAACAATTCCCTGTGCTGGTGGAACTAATATTTTAGTGAGAAGAGTCAGCCAATAATCAGTAAACAAAAAATGAGTAAATTATACAGCAGATTGGAAGTCGGTGAATGACATGAAAGGAGAAGCAGACCAGAGTAGGGGGGTCTGGATAGTGAGAGGCGGTGAGAGGCTGGTGTATTATCAACAGTAAATTCATCTTTTTAAAAATAAGAAACTACGCCCTGAGTGATTGAGTGACTATCTAAGGTCATAAAAGACAGAAAGGAACGCTTGTGCTCTAGCGCTAAACTCTTAATCTCAAAAGCTTGACTCTTTCCGAAGCATCTTCACTCAGTAGTAATTTCTCCTGGTTTGGCCAAATGCTTCTACAGCCTGGGTCTCTGTGGGTGCCAAGTGCAGAGGTACAGGCATGTGCCTTGCAGGGAAGGGGTCCTCTCCATTCATAACAGGTCGTGGTGATTATTATTATGTAGGTCGGGCAAGAATGCAGTCCACACATGTTTCTACCTGAACTACGGGCCCCGTGCCAGCCTCCCGGGCTGTTGTTTACATGGAGTTCACTTTGAACACTCCTCAGGCAAACACAGGGCCCCCGAGTCTCCTCAACCCATTCAGCAGAGGTAGGCTGGGGGGTGATTCATGGTGTTCTCTTCCCTACCCCAGAGTAGAGCGTTTGTTCACACATCGACTGCCCCCGGGGGCCCCATTCATTTCTATTCCCTCCCCAGACAAATTTTTCCAAACTTTGATTTTCTTCTAAGAAATGGTTTTCCAACCACATGGCCAAGCAGATGTTTGAAATGACTGCTTTGTGTGACGAAGCTGGGCCTGCTTCCCCAGCCTTAGGCTTCCTCCTCGCTCCCCTCTCTTACTGGGCACAAACATCGGAACTGGATGCTTCCGGAGGGACACATCACAGAGTTAGGGGCTGCTGCTGCTCCCTCTGATACTTTGCAGCCTGGGATCTCTTGCTAATTTCACCAGGAACACCAGAGGGTGCCTGGAACAACCATGTGACTTCACTCTTGTCAGTGGGAGCATCCGGGTGCAGAGGGTTATACGCACCTGTGACCACATTCAACCACAACCTATATGCACCCACGAGGCCAGGTTTGTTAAAGGGAACAACAGCGCTGAGTCACAAGCAGAGAGATAATGTCTTTAGGTTCATAGGAAGCGGGCAGTGGGTCAGACAGGAAAAGCTTATTAAACCACAGAGCTAGGGTCCATGTCACCTGTGTGATGAGACAGGCATAGGACACAATCCCATGATGCCAAGAGGTGTCCTGCCTGATTCAGCAGAAGCAACAGGGCCCCAACCATCTAGAAATCTCTTGCAACCTTTCCCTCAGTGTGGCAGTAATATGGAGAGCTAATTTTGGGCAATGTCACCCTGAACTTTGAGATTTTAGCATTAAACTCACCATGATGCTTATATTAGAACTTCTGCATTAGATACGTTCTTGTTTTGGGATCTTGGATCAAAATTATTGGGTGTTGATAACTGTCATATTATGTGAAAAGTGATGTCCATAGTTCCACTTCCCTTTGCTTAGTCACCTCTCACACCGACCCTAGCCCGGCCCACCTGACTTGCTTTGGCCAATGGGAACATAGCAAGTGGGATGCAAACAGAGGAAGCAAGAGTGCTCCTGTATTAGGGCTTGGCCTCTACCTGCAGGGAACTCTTCCACCACCATGTGAGGAGCCCGGGGCGGGTTCTGAAGGGTGAGGAAGCAGGTGTGGAGAGGCCCAGCCATCTCCCTCTCCAGCTGCCCAGCTGGGATGCCAGCATTGTGAATAAAGCCATCCTGGACCTCCAGCCCCCTTTCCTCCTCCCCCCCGACCCCCAGCTCAGAGAAGCCACTGAATTTCGGGGTGTTTTCTGAAGCAACAAAAATTAACTGTTATACATATACCATAACACTTTCCCTAAGATATGTTCTCTTGATGGTTAGCAGACTCCAGAACCATGAAGGAGTTCTCATCCTAGCAAGTGGGTTCTCCATGCCTTTATTTTAGGTGCTCACAAAGTCATTTATTTTCCAAACATTTTTTATATGGGACCCTCAGAGTTAGGCACAGAACATTATATCGCCAGGCATTTAGTCATTTCTACTGGGTTAGTAATGAAATAAAACCACCTCCTAGGAAGGTGTGTATGTCAGCCCACAACCCTAAGCCTCCATCGCATACTGTCCCGGATGAATGCTCCAGCAAAGCCCCTCTCCTTGGCGATTTCTATTTGTTTGATGTGTTCAAAGGACAGAAAGGGAACTTCTCACAGTGAACAAAGATTTGAGGGCAGGTGTCCTTTCTGCTATAATCAAACACTGGTTCTCATTCGCTCACCTACTAGGCAGGGAGCATTGCTCAGAGCAGAAACTGAACGTGAGCAGCAGCAACTGCAAAGATGGCAATAATGACAGTAAAAAACAGTCCCTGAGATTTGAGAGCCCCTATCTGTGACATCCAATTGCTCAGCGAGGGAAGAAAACAATGCACAGTACAGTGAGTGACAGCTGGTTTTCAAGTATGTCATTTGAAATTTTAAAGTAGTCATTATACTGTTTCAAGCACTGGAGTTCAGTGGCCCAGTCACGATGTTTGGGCAACTGAAGTGACTCAGGTCTTGAGTCAGCTGCTGGCAAGCCTCCACCACTAATCCTAGGAGATAGTGGCTACCCATTATTGAGGGCCTGCTTTCACCAGCTGCCCTGCCTAACACACTGATTTAACTCCTGTCACAATCCTGCAAGGTAGGTGGAAATAGCTTCCTTTTACAAGTAAGGAATTTAGGCTCAGAGACATTAAGGTACTTGCCTAAGGCCACACAGCTCAAACTTGGCAGAACTGGGATTAGATCTGAGGTCTGTCAGCTCCTGCTCTATATCCTGTTCTATATTTTGGCATTCTACCAGTTCTACTTCTGGCCCAGATTGGCCTCCTTTCTTTAAGACACTCACTTATGTGGCCACAATTTAACATTACAAAGGAAAACCCTTGAAAGAAATCACTGAAATCTATTAAAATAGGATCATGATCAGTTAAAGAATTGCAAAGAATTGAGTCTCAACCTCGGTTACAATAAGCAGTGCCCATTAAGTTTATTTTTCAGATTGTTCTGAACAACTTTGGGAATGGTATACTTCTATTTAACAGAAAGACATTTATTTGAACTCTTTTGTTGCCCTGGGTGAGACCCTCAGTATTTACATATAGAAGGTATTTAAAATGCAGTATCTCAAACACATACAGTCCAAAGTTGAGCTTACTCGTTTCCATGATCACAAGTTAGGTCTAACTAACTTCTGTTGTGTACTTTATAATTTATTCTAAAGATGCCATACTATTTTATTTATTTCACCTAGAATTTTTTGAAATACTCTTTGGCCACATACATTTCAATTCCTATTAAAAATCCTACCTTCGAAAATCTGAGATCAAGATCCTCCAGAAAGACCAATTCCTGTAGCAATGTCAGCCTGTCTCAGACAAGGGAGCCGACACTTAGGTACAGTGACTTGTGCTGCTTTGTCATTGCACGAGCCTCTCCTTCCTGAGCAGTGTGGTCACTCCTGTATCCTCCACAGCATCTAATCTAGGGCTACATACTTACAAATGGCACTATAGTTTCTTGCTGATTGAAATAAAAGAGGACTCAGCTCAGCCAATGCTGTAAGGAATTCTGAAAATCACATGTTCCCTGTGAGCCAGTCTCAGAAGCAATACTTCATTCATTTTGCAAATACTACTGAGCATCTGCGACATGCTGAGAGTCTTGGTACTACTCCGAGTGTGGCCCAAAGGCCAAATATGTCAGCCTCACCTGGGCTCCCACCCTTTTCTACATCTATGGCATCAGAACCTTCATTTTAACAAGACCCCCCAGGTTTTTTGTGTGCATATTGAAGCCTTAAAAACACTGATTTAGAAGTATTACAAGGGACATATTTTTCTTTATAATGTAGCAATCTTGATATCTAGTCTAATGATGAGGAAGTTACTAAGAGAGACTCCAAAATCATAAAAGATTGAGTTTCTTCATGGCCTAGGGATGCTGGAAGATTCAGATGCAAGGCACTCTGCGGGTATCATAGACCCAGAAAGCTGGGGTGAGGGTGGCTGAGGCAGCCACAGTAATTGCTCCAGTAGAAGCAAATTCTATCCTCAAGATTGAAATAGAAGATGCTCTTAATGTTCATGAATTCAACTGAGGGTGCTCTATAAAAGCTTTAGTGGAAGAGATGTTTTTAGTGTTAGTCTTCAAAATTCAGTGAGCATGGGGATAGCCTGCTGACCTTGGTTGAAAAAAGAAACAAAGACAGACTGAGCCTAGGTCTCGCTGTTGGACGTTCTGGTTTAGTAGAAGGTCGGCAGTGGCCCTCAACCTGAGCTGCACATCAAAGTCACTCACGGAGCTTTAAAAAACACAGATGTCTTGGCCCCATCTCCAGAAATCTGGGCACCAGGGTTCCAAACGATTCCCCAGGTGAGCATAATGAGCAACTGAGAACTGTTGATTTCAAATACTCAGTGTTCCAGAGGCCCCTGGAAAGCTCATTCAAACATAGATTTTTGGGGACCCACACCCAGAATATCTGATTCAGGTGGCCCAGGGACCAGGAAACTGAACATCTGCATTTTTATCCTGGTTCCAGATGATGCTGATGCCGCCAGTTTAGGGACCACACTTAGAGGACCATTAGGATAGAAGGATGGGGTTGGGGCTAGGATTGGCATTTTTAAACATGCAACCAAGGGATTCTGATGCCGAGGGTCTAAGACCCACTTGTAGAAAAAATGTTCTGTGTGGGCTGGGCAAACAGGTTTAGCCACAGAGCTGTGAAATGTCATGCTAGCACCCAGGATCCTGTGTGCTTTGTTTCTCTGTTCAGTAGCACTGTTCCAATCTTTTATTCCTATCTTCCAGTCCAAGTGACCATTTCTAGATCCACTCCCCTCTCCTAAAGGATGTGTTTCCTTCCCACCCCGGCACAAGAGAGGCAGAATAAGATAGTGATTAAGAGGACAGACTTTGGACCAACTGACTGAGATAAATCCTTGAGGTCAAGTTTCTTAATTTCTCAGGCTTCAGGTTCCCCATGGGTAAAATGGGGCACCTGGCTCAGAGAGCTGATTAAACGAGCGCTGCATGTTAGATGCTATGAAGAAGGATTGGTGCATGTTAAATGCTATATGTATGTTGGCTACTATTCCGAGTCCTTCTTCCTGGGAAGTAGATAAATTGGACTTCCTCTGGGAATGCAGAAGTTTTCACAAGTCTCCTGGCTGAAAGGGGTTTGGGAGCTCTCTTTCAGCTCCCCTCGCATTTGATGTATATTTCCACAATGGCACTATTTTGCTTTATCAGTTAATTTTTCTCCCCTTGTCCACAGATAGGTGAGGACCACTGTAGGGAAGGACTGTGTCTTACTCATTTTTTTTATTCCCAGCACCTAACATAATACTGATCGCAAGATATGCTCTTAATAGATGTCTGTTGAGCCCTGACCTGGTGGTTCAGTTGATTGGAGCATTGTCTCATACACCAAAAGGTTGCAGGTTCAATTCCTGGTCAGGGCACATATCTAAGTTGTAGGTTTGATCCCCAGTCAGGGCATGTGTGGGAGACAACCAATCAGTTTCTCTCTCACATTGATGTTTTTTTCTCTCTCTCTCAAATCAATAGAAACATATGTTCAGGTGAGGAAATAAATAAATAAATAAATAAATAAATAAATAAATATCTGTTGAACAACTAAATGATGCAGCTGGAAAAAAATTATCTTGCTGTTTTGGAAGTTGCTTAGTGGGGAGAAATAACTCTCCATCATACAACTGGTCTTTCTGCTGAAACATAGGTGTAAGGGTGAGAGTTCATGACAGTGTTTGCACCTATGCCTGCTGATGGTAAAGCCACAGAATATCCCAATGATGGGTGCATTTATAAGACTGCAAATATTCTATAGCAAAAGGCACACTCTCTGATCTCTCACAAAGGCTGCTTCTTCTTATTGGACACACAGAATACATTTTCCAGCCTCCCTTGCAGCTATGTGGGGCCAAATCATCAGGTCATGCCAATAAAATTTAAGCAGATGTGATGTGTGTTATCTCCAAGCTGAGGGGCTTAATAGCATGTGTACATTTTTCAGGCTGCATTTCCCCCCTTGGCTGAGCTGGATATAGAGCATCCATTGGATAACTCTCAGGCCCTAACAGTTGGAGGAGTGCCAAGATGGAAGGAGCCTGGGTTCTTGAATGACTGAGAGGAGCTGAGTTCCCCTTACCCTGTCTCCCATTTAAAATTAAAAATGAACTTCTATTATTTAAATTACTGAATTTGAAAGTTTTGTTACTTCACCTTACTCTAAAACATGAGACAGTAGAAGTCCCTACTTGGGGGGGTCTTAAAATTTATTGGTGGGGAGGTCTCATTTGGACAACTCTTGAAGCATATGTTCATGTGGATTCTCAAGGGCCACACTATTGCCAATGTCTAACAACACAGTGGCCTTGTCAAAGGAAGCAGCCAATACATTTCTTTTACCAAATTAATTTTCCATATGCATTTTTACAGTAAAATATACAAGAAAACTGATCTGCTGATTTCTTCCTTTTTATAAACAAAACTATTTTTTTTTTTTTTTGGAAAAAAGGAAGAACCTCAAAGACCCCTGACTGGAAAAAAAACTTCTCTCCTAGGATAATTGGTGTGATTTTAAAATTATAGTCTTTCCAGAAAAATGTGGCTGCTGGTGCCTCCTTGGGGCTTCTGTGGAATAGAGTCTTTATGAGGTACGCCTCATAGAAGACCAAAAGCCACATACTGTAAACTGGGTTTTGCTTGGCTCCATTTCCTCATCATCCTCATTTATTCTCCCCACCAATTTTATATTACTGGGTGGTAAACTCACCATATTCTGGTTGCTCTTTGGTTTCAAAAGTCCGGTGGCCTGGGGCCGGACGGTCCCACCCCCGGGGAGGGTTGAGGAAGTTGCTGTCATCTGAGGTACTGTCGTACTTGTAGTCCTGGTCCCCGCTGTTGGCCCTTGACAAGGACAAGGACCTCTGCCACCAGGCCCACCAGTCAGGGGATGGGACTGACCAGCTGGGCTTATTCTCCGGATGCTGATCTTTATCTGCTTCAGAGTCAGGACCGTCCACCACCTCTATGGTGACCTGAAGAATTCAGAACAGGCCAGGGTCAATGAGGAGTCAATAGCCTCCAAGCTGGGTGACCCTTGAAAGAAAGTCTGGGATACCAGAGGCAAATGATGGATGTGTCCCTCATGAAGGATAGCAGAGACTGCATGGTGATACAGAATGGCAAACATCCAGGGATGGCCCAAGTGAACCCCACGATTACAGAGAATGAAGTACATGGACCTTGGGTGGAAGGAGACAATTCATCACTAGGGTCACTGGTCTACTGAAGATTACATTGCTGGGAAGTCTCTAATTCAAGGAGTAAACATGTATTATACATGTTCCTGAAGTGCCTCAAGAATAATTATAATAAAACTGAACACTTATTGAGTACTATCTCTGTACCAGGTATGGTTCCAAGTGCTCTGCCATATATTAACTTAGTTAATCCTCATAATGACCTTATAAGTTTGGTTGATTGGCCCCTATAATTGATGATCTGCAAAGATGGTCCAGATAATCCCTCCCATCCTTGTACGTGGGTGCTACCCCTCACATCAAGAGGTGCAGTTGACTTCCTCTCCCTTTCTATCTGGGCTGGCCTTGTGACACACTTTGACCAGTAGACTGTGGGAGGAGTTACAATGAGACAAATCTCACGAGGTCTTGCAGCTTCCATTTTCATTCTCTTGGAATGTTCCTACCATTAGGTAAGGAAGCCCAGCCTAGACGACTGTTCACATAGAGACCACATGAAGAGAGAGGCCGCAGAGAAGAGAACTGAGGCTCCTCAGCCACTGGCCAGCTCCATGGTCCCAGTCGTATGAGTGGGGCCATCTTGGGTCCTGCAGCCCAGTTGGGTCATCCCATCTGATATCATGTGATACAGAGATGAGCTCTGCCGGTTGAGCCCTGCTCCAATTCATAAACCATAGGGACCATGAGCAATCCGATGGTTACTGCTTCAAGCTACTGAGTTTTGGGGTGGTTGTCAGACAGCAATGTATAGCTTTTTATAGACAGAGAAAACTAGCACACAGAGAAGTTAACAACTTGCCTAAGTCACACAGCTAGTATCTGGCAGAAATGACTAGTGTAGCTCAAGAGCCCACGCTCTTACCCCAACTTTGCTACACTGCCCCTCTCAACAAGTAAGGAACAGAGGTATTGTCCCCTCATGCAACCAAGGGAGCAAAGAGACCACAGATGCGGGTGATGCTGGATGCCACAGGTTGTGTAGAGATGTGAACACAAGGTCCTCAATGTCCAGGCTTTCACAGCTGGGATTTTCACTTGTTCTGAGGTCCAGACCCAGCACATACACCCTTCAACCAACCCTCAGGTTCAAAACAGATAGTCCCAGAGCCAAGGTTAGAACTTGCTCTCTAATTTACTGAGCCTCATTTGGAAGTCACAGGGCTGGAAGAATGCAGCTTCTTTGGCTCTGAGAGACAATCAACGTAGAGAAACTTGTTTCAAAAATATAATAAAAACTCATCGGGTTCCTTTGGCCATCACATAGCTCTTGCAACACCCCCTGGATGAGTTATGTGCAAATGAATCAGAAACACGTGCTCCAAGTAATCAGCGCAAGATGTACTGGGCAGATGGATTTCTAGTTTTGCCCTAACCAGACATTTGAGAGAGTTGCTGGTATGCTCTGCCAAATTGCACCAGGGTGTGCCCATCCTGAGACAAACAGCCTCTTCCTTTTGTGTTAGGAATGGGAAATTTTGCATTCTGCTCCCTTTACCATTCAAAGGAAGTTGCCCAGCTGATGGTGAGCCTGGGCGGTGGCCTTGTGTGGTCCAAACACAAGATCAAGAGTGTGGCCTTCAATACCAGAGTATACTTGGGCTGCAGCAGGTCAAGTGTATCTTTCCTCTGGTGTGGAATGCCTAGAAGCACACCGTTCGATTTATTCCATGCTACCACCATTACCCCAGTCTTTGCATATCTATCACAATAAAAGCATAATATGCTAATTAGACCAACATCCTTCTGGACGTTCTTCCATCCTTCAGGACAAAGCTGGGGTTGTGAGGGAAGCCCGGGTCCCGGGTGCCTGCAGGTGGCTGGAGGGAAGCCCAGGTTCCTGGTGCCAGAGGAAAGCCGGTGCCGGCAGCTGGGGTAAGGAAGGCCTACTCCTGCATGAATTTCATGCATCAGGCCTCTAGTGTATAAAGAATGATGAAATTTTTAGTAATCACCCAAAAAGAAAAAAAGAGAGAAGAAAATGAATGCATTGTATGTCTTGTATCATTGCTGTTTGCTAGAACGGATGGCTGCTGGGGAATGACAGTGACTGGGACCCACACACAACCCCGGAAGGACAAGTGGAGGAGGCGTGCACAGCTGGGGAGTGACAGGCTACTGAGCCTTGGAGACATACCCTTTCTCCTCTGCAGTCCCATCCCCCTCAGCCTGCAGACAGAACAACTGAGCCTCAACAATCGTCTGCATGGCTGTTAAGGGTCTTGGAGGGGAGAAGCTGCCAAGAGCCAGGCAAGCCTGCAATTATGGTAATGAAATCAGTCTCTGGGTAGAAGATAAGGGGGAACATGCCCAATGGTTTTGGTATTCCATTTGTATTCAGACTGGAGTCAAAGGGATTGCCTAAACAAAACGTGCCCTGCAATTTCTCCAAGCTGGGAATAAAAACAATTTCATGTTTTAAGCTATTACCGTCAATATAATTCTTTTTCTTCCAAACTGGTACTCAGATCCAAACAAAATAGATTTGTTGCCTGGCCAGGCAATGAGTAGCAAAATACAAATTTACTCCAAAAACTATATCGATGACTAAATCTCAACAGTTTAGAGGTTTCTTTTTCCCCTTTAATTTCTAGCCACTGCCTCAACTGAATTAACAACAAAAAAACAAACAAAAAACCCCCACACAAACCTTAGGATCTGCCCTTCCCTACAGTTAATGTGGAAACCTCATACTGATATCAAAAGAAGAAATCTAATCTTGAACCTGAAATTTCATAGGCATACAATTAAAAAGACTTAATGAGCATGATCAATGACTTCTCGAATGATGGGGATTAGTTTTATGTTTCCTGTTGCTCTCATTCTACTTACATGTTCTTTGGCATCAAAGAGTCCTTTTATAAAAATGTCTTGAACAATAATCGATGTGATGAGCTTAAGGTGTGGGAGTGAGCACAGCAGATTTCCAAGCTGATAAAGACTCGAGCTCTTACCATCCTTTCTCTTCCTTGATGCACACAATTGAAGTATATAAGTACATTTGTTTTTTCTGGACTTTTCCACACCATGAACCAAGACAATAAAAGAAAGAAAACTCTTTCAAAATATCCAAGCCCAACTTCTGGCTGAGTCTCATCAGCTTCAAGAAACAGAGCTCTATGTCACTGCCAATTTGGGGAATTCTGTCCAAAATCCAGATGTGAGGATCCTAGGCAACACTACCAGTTGCTTTCTTCCTTTGGATAGTTAAAACATTTATTAAGAGCATTTATTATACTTTCTCCGAAAGCACTTTCTTAGGGAAACTAACACAATTTTCAGTCTAACTGATAATAAACTACAAAATACAAAAGACTTGACCACCTGAACAAGAGAGAATCTTCTAGCTCGATGGTCCTGTAAGCCTTGTGAGCTTGGTGACTAGGCGGGCATGAGTCGGTAGTTCCCTGAGAGGTGAATTGATTCCACAGGAACACAGAGCATCCAGGGACAGTAAGATAGTCTCCAGCAAAGGATTAGGCCCCAGATTACATACCCTCCTTCCTTGACAATGTAAAAAAAAAAAAAAAAAAATATATATATATATATATATATATATATATATATCTCACAGGTGGTATTATCATTTTGATTTTTACAGGCAAGGAAACTGAGGCATATAGAGGTGGAGTAACCTGCATGAAACCACAGAGGTCAACGAGGAGTTGAACAATATAGGCTTGTCCCCATGGGTGTAAGGGACCATGTCTTGGGCACAGAAATTTCTTTGATTGTTACTCAGCAAAACCTGTCATTCCAAGAGTATATTAGAGAAAAAAGGAGGAAGGGAAATCAGAAGTAGAAGCCCATACAACAGTGAGAGCCCTGGCCAACTCATTTGATTGTATCTTGTGGCCCTCAAGAGGCCCATGGCCATGTAAATACATCTGTGCAAGAAAAAATAGGCCTTTAGATGACTATTTTTAAGTCTCTCTCAATGGAAGAAAAGAAATAAATATATTGGTTGAAATGAATACCAATCTCAGCTCGATCCAAAAAAGAGAAATAGTTGGTTGTGATTAGCTACCGTGGTAATGAACTGATGCAGTAAGCCTAATAATGAGTTTATTTTAGAGATTTTTGTCTTTGCTATCTGACCATCAGCTACAGACCGAAGCCCAGCCAAGGATATGAAAGTTCAAGTGTAACTTGTCCTGGGGGATCTCTTTTCTTTCCTGACTGATTTATTTTTTAAACAAAACCCTACCTCTAGTATTGTTTCAAATTTAATATGGAGATTGGGTTCAGGAGTTTGAGGCTATTTCTTTCTATTTTGCACATGGTTGTTTTTCCCCCTCACTCATTTCCACAGCCTGAAGCCAGTCTTTTACAATGGAGAGCCAGGCCCACTTGGAATGGAGGCCACCTGGCTTAGGGGCGTTTGAAAAAGCTCTACAAAGCAGGGCTTTTAAAAGGATTTCCCTTCCTAAAAGTCAAGAGGCCCAAGAGGGATGTGGCCTTTGCCTGGACTCAGCATTGTCACTTTGGAAAGGTGTGGGCTGTTTGGCCAGAGGGACAGTGGCCCCCAGCCCTGGGGCGTGGGAAATGCTTCCAGACACGGGAGGGGTTGGGGGTGGTTCAGAGAGAGGGGTATCGAATTCCTGTTTAGCTACCCGGCTCCAGTCAGACATAAATAGGTGGGGGTGAAGGGCAGTTTGCCAGAGGAAGGGGGAGACAGGCCCCGGGCCCTGGCAGCCGAGGCCAACCCACTGAAGCGGCCTTCACCTGTCTTCACTCAGCTCCCCAGGGAGAGAAAATGCTTTCAGGGGACCACGGTGACCAGCAGGGCTGTCTGCTTGGCTGAATCAGCCTGTGTCAAACCAGTGGATTTCAACAAAAGAGGAGTGCTTGCAGGAAGAAGGGAGAGCTGCCAACGCGGAAACCATCACCCCCTTTTAGGAAGTACCTCATCTTTTAAAAGACCACCAGGGAATTGGTTTACTCAAGGGCAGTGGTGCATGGGGCCAGCACTGTGCCTGTGTGTGTGTGTGTGTGTGTGTGTGTGTGTGTGAGCGCGCGCACATGCGCGTGCCCACCTCTGTGTATGTGCATTCACACACACTTACACGCAGACCTAGGGCAGGGGCTCCCACGGGTAGCAGCTGCTTCGTTCTTTGACCATCTTTCTGAGTGACGGACATTAACCTTTTGTGGTCTAGAAAGAGGAGGCCAGAAATGCAGCTCGATTTTCTTTTCTCTAGGGCAGTGGTTCTCAACCTTCCTAATGCCGCGACCCTTTAATACAGTTCCTCATATTGTGATGACCCCCAATTTCATTGTTACAAATTGAACATAATTAAAGCATAGTGATTAATCACAAAAACAATATGTAATTATATGTGTGTTTTCTGATGGTCTTAGGTGACCCCTGTGAAAGGGTCATTCGACCCCCAAAGGGGTCGTGACCCACAGGTTGAGAACCGCTGCTCTAGGGCCAACAGGCCATTTGATCAATAAAACACAGGCCACCCCACCCTCTGCACTTCCTGCGGAAGGTTAACAGAAGTAGGGATTATGCAAAGAGACAGGCACTCCCCCAACTGGACAGTGGGCAAAAAGATGGTGTTGGCCTACTCTTTTGGGATTTTTTTTTTACTTTCATGGTATCTGGGTTAGAGTTTCCTTAATTTTTTAAGCCATTCTGCCAACAACCCTGATATTGGAGCTATGGGGAACCTATGTTCTTGGGGGCCATGGTGAGTTTTGCTGTTCAAAGGGTAACTCGAAAGTCTGGGACCTCCGAGGCGTAGCCCTGTTCCTCTTCCTACCCTGTGCTCTAAAGCATTTCTCTCAGAAGCAGCACCTGGAGGTAAATTTCTTGCTCCAGGGCTGGGGGAGGGGGATGATGGAGGGGGTAAGACAGAGTGAGAACAAAGCACCGATTGTTACGTTTCACCTGTTCTAAGTCTATATGAACAGGTGGCTGGGGGTCTCAGAGGGGAGGAGGGTAAATAATTTCCGCTTATACTATCTCTGCAGCCACAGCTTTGTGACAGCACGTGGGGAAGCTGCATTTGATAAAAGTCCAGAAGCCTTTGCCAGAGGGAACCAGGTGTGGCCTTCTCATAATTCGTCCTCCACTCAATTCTCTGCTTCCTTGTCTCTCTGGTTTTCTCCATACCTGGGAGCTCCAGCAGCCCCCTCGGGCCTCAGGAAGCCAGGTGAAACCATTCTGAAGAATTCTTTACCTCCCAGCCGGCTAAACAACACAGCTTAAGATGATCAAAATGAATTGCAACCTCGACTGCTCTCTAGAGCTTGTGCACAGCTCTGCCATGTGAGCTGCAGAGGGCTCAGCATTGCGCAGTCGCCTTTTTCTTCTTTTTGGAAAAGTCATGTGGGTTTCCCAGCTCCATGGATCCCCATTGCCTTTACACCACTGTTCTTCCCTAACATTTAGGTAATATTTTTAAAAGAGTCCCTGTGCAGTCTATGGAATATGGGGATTTCCTGAAGGGTGAATTTATCTGGGAGAGAGAAAGAGGATGCTGAGAAATTTGGTTCTTAGGGGAAGCCCAAGTACTTAGAAACATGTCTGTGAGGGGAAGCATTCCTAAGGCCTGGTGTTCCCCTGCATCCAGGCATATTCTCATAACTTTACATTAGCCATTTTAAACTCCATTACACTCATAGCTCAGTCCTCAGCAATAAGATCCACAGTGACATGTCCCACCTCTGGAGAAAAATTGTGAGCCATAGAAGGTCTAAAGTTGTTCCAGGCATGGCCTAAGCACCTTGGGGGTAAGGGCAGTCTGGTCCCATAAAATCTATGAACAAGGAAAAATCACTTCCTGTGGATAAATGCATGATGGAAAGTGATGTTGAGCAACAATAAGGAGATGTCTGGGCTTTTTCTTTTTCCCCCAATCTGCACCTCCCCCAAGTGGATCCATTGTTTTTTAGCAGAGAGCCAAGTGTTCAGTTCCTGGAGAGAGGGCAGTGGAGCAAAAGGCCTGTTTTTCCAATTAATCAATGAGCACAATGCAAGACTCATCAGACATATTAATTGGGGCATGCAGCGATTTCTGTGCATGGGTTGTCAAAGAGCGACCTCCAAACCATTGTCCACCTCTGTACCATCAACCCTGACTGCCCTGCCCTACATCTGCCCATCTATTCAGTCTGTGCACCATGGAACATAGCGATTTTTCCCCCTCTGTCTCCATGATCCCTTGTCTCCCACACAGTCTTTGGTGGTAGCTGGGATTTTCACACCTATGTCATTTCCTGGAGGAAAAAGGCCTTACATTTCTTAATTTCTCAGAACCTAACCCAGCATTTTTAATGCACTAGGGTTTGGCCTATGTATTCTAATTGAGGTGTAATCCCAGGGGTATTGGGTAGTCAGTCACCAGGACACTGGTGTTATAAGCAAAGCAACTCTGATCAAGGAAACCAGATCTAAAATGGTGTCATGGAGAGAGGGTCCGTCTTGAGGGAGAGAGACGATTAACTTAATTAAGAACCAATTCCTCTGGGGTCAGGTTCAGGAAGCTTCTGCCATGTAAACTCAGGCAGAGAGGAAAAATCAGGAAAAGCTGACCCTCCCCAAATAGAAAGAATTAAGAGCAAAGCTGAAGAGTAGGGAAGAAGGCAAGAGAGAAGAGAGTGGGAGCTGCACGGGCCCAGGTTGCTCAGGAGAGAGCACCTCTCTCAGCTCTCATGGGACCATCTCTGGAAGAAACAGAGGGAGATCCAAGCAGAATGGAAACTTAGAAGCCTGTCCCTGAAACACAAATTGGTGGGGTGAGTATTCCCGAGAGCCGGAGAGACTGGATTTGAGCCCCCAACTACGGTTTACGAACCGCGTGACCTTGGGCACACCAGAGTAACTTCCTGAGGCCTGACTGCCTGGCTGACAGTTTTGAAAAAGTGACATGTGCTTCATCAGGGTGTTGGGAGAGTCCATTCGGATCAACATCTGCTTGGTAGTCTATTTCGGTGGCGGTGAATAGTATCTTTTTCAGCCCCAGGCACCCCTTTGAATAGCCTCCTATTTCCCTCAGCTCCACCCCATTCCACCTTGGTGGTGTGTGTTCCATCTCTCCCTTAGGAATGTCTGTTCTCACCTCCCTTCTTATAAAAAAATTCTTTATCAGCCATTTACACTTTGGAGCCACTGCAGTGTTGTCACCTCCTGAAGGCATTTCTGGTGTCCAACGCAAGCTAGAGAGGCATGTGAGGGAGAGGGCCTGCCTGGGCACCAGTGAAATCATGCGATGATTTGCCTCATTTACTCACATGCTGGATTGGCCCTTTCCACAGCTACCATATTTCTTCAATTTCAGGGCATATTATTTTGTGTGGTTTTTACATTTTAATGCCTCTGATATAAGACTGTATCTTATAATCATCGGTTTGTCATAATTTAATTAGCAATGTTTTCTTTTTTTTAGGGGTTTATCAAATAATGGTGTATCTCACAATCAAGGGTGTTACGTAGACAAAATACACGACTATTCTTACAGAGATAACACAATCATAAGCAGGAGTCATTAAGGGGTTAACAAGAAAAGTGAGGAAAGGCAGGGGTTGCTTTGAAATCAGGTCAGGCAACAAAGAGATGGACTGTTTCATTTTCTTGCACTTTTCAGCTGCTGAGCCTTACCTGGATATTTGGATTCTGCCCATTGATATCCGCTTTGGAAAGATCTGGAAAGTTTGGTAGGTCAAGGAGGAAAGATCTTGGACCATCTCTCTGCAATGAAGGGTGCCCAGCCTCCGGCTGGAATCGCTGTCTAGAGAGCGGCTGGTGTGCCGCCTGGTGGTCCAGATGCTCCCCGGGTGCTTCTTTGGAGAAAGGAAAGCTGCTTTCTGACGTAGAGTCACCTTCCAAATTGAGGTTATTCTAAAACAAACAAGAAAATGAACGAATAAATAGGGTACGATTTTAAAACATCACCCTTAGCAGTCTATTAAATTCGGGAACAAGGATAATTGCAGTGGCTGGAGTGAAGCCAGGATGGTATTCCCAACTCATTTTCATTCCCCTGTGGTTTAATTTCTCCATCTTCAATAATTGAGTTATAAATCATCGGGCAACTTCTTCCAGCCTGCTTCTTGGCAATTTTCTGAAGGTAAATGAGTTACGGGTTATGTATTCAACATCAAGCACATCAACACAAAAGTACAATTTTGAAGGACAGTAGGTGCTCATTTAGAATTGAAGTCAAATTATGGCTTCCTTTCACAGCTTCAACTGATTAACCACTCCGGCTTGAGTTATCATCCTATAGTCCAGAGTTTGTTTCTTTGGTGTGGGTCATGGAGCAAAAGATTTGACCAAACTGAATAAAATACTTGAGCCAAATCATTGATTATATGCATTCATCCATTCACTCATCTCTTCTTTCCTTCCTTCCTTCCTTCCTTCCTTCCTTCCTTCCTTCCTTCCTCCTTCCTTCCTCCCTTCCATCCATCCAATCAACAAATGCCAACCACATGCTAGGCACAGGAGATACAGCCATAAACAAGGCAGACATGGGCCCTATTCTCTTGGAGTGTACATCTAGTTGAAAGATATAAACAATAAATATATGGAGAAATCAATAAAATCAGATCAGAGAGTGGTGACTGCTAAGAAGAAAAGAAAGAAGAAAATGATAGAGAGCAGCTGGGGACACTGTTAGGTAGCTAGGGGATGTGTCTGAGAAGGTGACATCTGGCACGAGACTTGAACAAGAGAAGAAGGCATCCTGCAAAGATCTGGGCGGAGGACATTCTAGTAGAAGGAATAACAAGCAAGACAGTCCTGAGGTGGGGATAAACGTGGCTCATTTGAAGGACAGAAAGCAGGCCAGTGAGGCTGGTATGGAGCGAAGGAGGGGAGAACAGCATGAGATGAAGATGAAGAGATGGGGGTAGCTGAAAAAAAAGTGACAAAATGGCATTCTAAAATTTTAATGTCTTTTTTTCTGAAAAGTGCAAGCCTGTTGTTTTCCCCGGCTAGTGAAAAATGTCTCTATTTAGTTGTCACTTGGGGGGAATTTTTCCAGTGACTGAAGTGTAGAAATTGCTGGACTTCTTTCCCAAACCAGCCCTTCTCCTCGCATTCTCTCTGGACCTTGTGTTGGAGGCTCCCTCCATCCCTTCGGGGATGGCATGTTCATGTTTACTGGTGGAGGGACATGTGAAGATAGAATTTCACCAACCCTTGGGTCCGTGGTTAATGTCCTTGTTATTCTTGGGCATGTTTTGGGGTTTGGAGCGTATATTCCAGCACACTGTCTCCACACGCACTCCCCACCCCCACCACAGTGCTTCTGACCCAGCCAAAGGGTTATGTGTGGTATCAAAACACTCCTGACGCTGAGTCCCCAAGGTCAAGCATGGACTGAGGATGAAACTCATGCAGCAGATAAATATCTTCTTAGAGAGCAAACGTGATGGAAGGGATTGTTCTGTATCTCCAACAGAAATGGGACTGAGGAATAAACTCGCTGGTACAGAAACCAGCTTTGTGGATGTTTCAAGAGGCCAAGAAGAGGATTGGGATAGACAGCATGTCTGCGGTCTCCTCTTTAAAACATGAAGTTGCAGAGGGTTTGCTGAATGCTCTCAGCATGTTTTTGCTTGCCCTCTCCTTCTGCCCAGGAGATGTGGGTGGGGGCAGTGTCTTGGTTAACCTTTTCAGCCACCTTTCTGCCATAGATTTTGTCTCCTGGCACATCCTCATAGAGGGAGTTGCCCTGGCTTGAGAGAAAGACAGAGAGAGAGAGAGAGAGAGAGAGAGAGAGAGAGAGAGAGAGAGAGAGAGAGAGAGAGAAAGAGAGGACACACACTACATGTCTTTCCTCAACATAATAACTACCACAGCCCAATGAGAGATAACTAAATGTGATTGTTACCTTGCTTTTCCCTAACCCTAAAACTCCCCAACAGTGTTAGTGAGGACAGTGGATTCTCAAGGAAAATTTCTTGCACAGGATTTGGGAATGCAAGTCTCAGAAGGGGGCCAAGATTTGCTTGCCAGTTGCTTGGGGGATCCCCGGCAAACCTAGCCCTAAATGCACTACAGCAACTGGGAGTTGCTCCTTCATTGGGTTAAAAATGAAGCCCTCTTTCTTTTTCCCTGTGATGAAGTACTCTTTCTCCTACTGAACATACTTTAGAAGAAGAGATAAGAAATGTATTTTTGCTGCTATTTGGCATTTTGCTTAGATAGCTGATAAAACAAGAATCGCATCTGATTGGTTCCTTGATCTGGCTCTGGAATTTTTTCTGGTACGCAATACTCCACCACAGAGTGATCCTGGCTCAGCCATGGACCAAGAAAACCCTTCAACGTCTCTGTGGCTCAATGATCCCCCATGTAAAACAGAGAAGATTATATGGAGAGTCCTGCACCCTCCCAGCAGGATGGGCAAGATAACTCAGGTTGGGCTGTATCTACACATGAAAAGACAAATAGAGAGTTAGGCGATTGGCTGGACAATTCAGGCCACAAGCGCCTCTGCCGGGAAGAGACTGGGGCTAAAGTATGTTTTGGCTTGAGTTAGGCATGCAATTGTGGCCTTTCTCCATCTTTCTCCAATCCTCCCCTCTCCCTGCCCGCCCTCCCCCACCCTAAGCTCAGTATTTATAAAGGATTTGGCAGATGGGAAGTAATAAGAAATGCTAATCACATTCTCTGACTATTGAATTACTCTTGCATCTCTACCAAAACATATTTATCTAGAAAGCCTGGTTTCCTGCAACTGCATGCCCCCAGACTCTTCAGAAACTGGAATTCCTAGGATGGGGAAGGTACCTTAGCATGGCTCACATAACATGAAACTCAACTTTATTCAATCAATAACAAGATTCTGGAGTAGCCTTTATTTTGATGGTATAGATTTTAAATCTGGGCTGGGAGATGACAGACTGGATCTACCAATAATGCAGGGAGAGGTCTTTCAGCCTTTCTAGAGGATGTTTTCCCATTGATTTTTAGGGAGCGTGGGAGGGAAAGGGAAAGACAGAGAGAGAAACATCTATGTGAGAGAGACACATCAATTGGTTGCCTCCGGCACATTCCCCACCAGGGCTGGGGATGGGGCTTGCAACCGTGGTACATGCCCATGGCCAGAATCGAACCCGGGAGCCTTCAGTCCGAGGGCTGACACTCTATCCACTGAGCCAAAATGGTTAGGGCTTTTCATCCTTTCTTAAGGACACACTGCACATTTTTCTTCCAGAGGGCCCAGTGGAGGTCTTCCCTGATGGGCAGCACTCATCTCTCACCAAGCTCACTCACTGGGTGTTCCACTTAAATGATACTATCAGAGTGAAGATCCTCAGGAAGTGTGTATCTCAAAGTAAAGATTTAAATAGTTGTGCTTTACTCAGGAAGGCAAACATCCTTTCTTGAAGACAATAGCTTAGGAAAGTCTAAGAAGCAAAGAAAAAAAATGCCACCGCTCTTCCCAAAGTGCTGCAGGATTCATTTCGCCTAAATTCAAGTGACATGAGGGAGGTTTGCTTAGTTTAGGAAAATATTTCTTTACCCACAATGTGTCTTTGGCTTGACCTTTAATCTGTGACAGTGCTATGGCTCCAGTAGCAGTGTTCTCTCTGCAACTCTAATTTGAGAGCTGTGACTGCCAATAAAAAGAGAAACAGAAGAACTGAGGCCATTATATGGTTTCTACAAAGACACTGTTCAAGTGATGAGGTCGTTGATGCACAGTGGCCAAATTATCCAGCCACTGCTGATGCTCCCCATCTCTGTGCATTATTTTACAGCTTATTCTTATCTAAAATAGGAATAAACTAATAATAACATAGGCTTCATGCTCATGTATGTTGCCTTGGATGGCAGTATTGTGGCAGACATTGCGATTGCCTACCCAATATGCATTCCTCCCATTCTTACCCAGTGTTTGTGTAGGTGACACAGTGTTGGTTAAAACTATAGTTCCCAGCATCCAATGCAGCCAGGGGTGACGATGTGACACAATCCTGCCCAATGAGATGTAAGTGGAAGGTACTGGATGGTACTGCTAATTGGAGGCAGAGTCAGTTTGTCTTTTACCTTTCTCTCTTCCACCTTCTCCTGCTTGAAATGTGGATATAAATGCTCGAATGGAATGAGGATGAAGTCTGAAGGGAAAGATGGATGGGCCTGGGTCCTTGAGGGCATTGTAAAGTCATCATACCAGTCGTGGAATGGTGATCTCTGAACTTCTTTTACCCCTATCATCAACACTGATGTTAACCTTGACAATGTTATAGCACCAGTACCAGTTTCTTATTGTGACTCTAACCCTAATTTGATTATCAATAAAAAAGGAGAAGCCCTGTTTAGCTAAGTGACTCAAGGTGGAGGTCTGTGCTGTTGGCAATGGGACACAATCACCAGCTGATGAGGTACTGACAGGGCAGTCAGTGAATCACGGTGAACTTCACCATGGTAGCCAGGCTACGGATGCTCAGCTCTGCTGCTAACGTCCCTAATACCCTATGCCAGCTCGGCCATCTATACCCTTCTCCATACACATTCAGAAACTTCTCGCTGTTCCAGCCTCTAGACATTGCATTACTACACATTGCAGTGTAATATTTCCTTTCATTTGTCCTAAAATACTATCATTAAATTTCAAGGAGTTCGCCCTTGCTAAAAGGAACCAGAGCTCCTTGGAAAAATAAATGGCTGATTCCAGAGCTTGGGGTGGAAAGTATAGGTGATACTTAATTGGGAAGGAAGCTTTCAGTGACTAACAGTGTCCTCTTTAAAGAACTCAGGAACCAGCTTAAAGGGGCCCCACTGCATAAAGATTAAACAATTTGGGCCTCAAAACAAAAGGTTTGTGGTTGACTAGCACACATTGAATTGATGAAACCCCCTGAGCTTACTCACAAAAGAGAGAAAGATAGAAAAGCTATTTTCACCATTCAAGGTAGGAATGATAATACTCCTTACTTTGAACATTGATATTAAAAAGGAAGGTTTTCTCGAGGAAACACTATTTGAACTGAGACTGAAAAGATGAATGAAAGTGAAGCAGATGAAGAGAACAGAGCGGAGGAGAGTGGGCCAGTGAATATTGTGTGTGAACGGATACGGCGGGGGCAGACTCCCCAGGACCTGGCATGGCCTGGTACAAGGACCCAAAGGATATCAAAGATGGAATGGAGCGGGTGGTAGGACCTAGGTCACTGCTTAGTAAGAGATCACTGAGTTAAAGAATATAAATGCCAGGCCCCACACGACATCTCGACCCACCAGCTGTTGATCTGAAAACTTCCTATCATAGTGTGTTGTGACTTTTCCATGAGCCACCACTTTCCTGGTGGCATTCCCTGGGTCATTGGAGGCTTGTTGAAGCTGTCCGTGCTGGGATCTCTTCCCTCCTTCGCTCTCAAAAACTGGCCCTAAATACCCCTGGGGAAGCCCCGCCAAGATGAACTAAAAGAGAAAACCTGTCATCTGTAGACTGAGTGCAGTTTTTAAGATGACAAGCCCAGGTGCTTTACTGTTGAAGTCCTTTCTCCCCAGGACACCACTGGCCCAAGACCAGGGATGCCCAACCACTGCCTCCAGCCACTGCATGAAGCTGCTCATTTTGGCTATCCTTGTGACCAAGGTGGAGCACCACAGCCACATCAAGGTCAAAGCGGTCGCAATGGTCAGAGTTCCCAGCTAGTCATTTGGCACTGACAGAGGGAGAGGGAGGGGGTCCTTGGAGGACCAAGCCACAGGACAAATTAGGGTGATCAACTCCAGGGGTGAGATCAAGTTGGGAAAGAGGCCATGACATCCATCTTTGGGAAAAGTGCATTAAGCATCATTGTCTCATTCTGCAGACCCACTCGCCCTGTTCTGCAAACAGCAACCAAAGGCTGGTGTGTGAAACAGGCCTGATCAGACCACTTCCAGAACCTCCAGAAGAGGCACAGACTAGCAACAGTGTAGCCGCCTAGGACAGTTTTAGTGCTTCTTAAAAAACGGCTGTGGTAAGTATTCCCACATTAGCACAACCAGGCAGACTTCTTGGAGGCAGACGGGATGGCGGATTTCTTCTGGAGGCTAAAGAACAGGCCATATCTGCAATCTCAAACCCCACACCCTCCAATTCCCCAAGCTCAGGGGGCACCCAATAAGTACTAGTTGATGATAATGATGGCCACAGGCCTAGTTAGATTTTATTTTAATTAGACTCAGGCTATAGGCCTCATTACCCCTCATGTGGCTTTTATGTGGGATTCTAAAGAAAAAAAAATCCGGAATCCTCTATTGAAGATATTAAAGAAGATATTATTAGCAATGCTTTTGGTCTCATAGACTTTGAACAACAAACAACAGAGATTATAATTAACGTCACTGCAGCCTCTCTCCTTAAAACATACTAACAATATAGCTAATTAGCAATATGTCCTCATTTGGGGCTGGACATCTGCATATTATTATCGACAATGCTTGTTTCCTTTTTCCAGATTAAAGGAAGCCATACTGCACCCAGGCATATGGCTGTGCTCCTTCCACATTAAAACACTCTGTTTTCTTCTACCCACGATAAACACTCAGGGCTTTATCTGTGCTGGGCATCGATTTTTGTCTGGAACACTTCCACATGTCTAAAAATAAGTTCAAGAATGCCATTGGTGGTGTTTCAAAGGGAAGAGCAAACGTTTCTCTGTTTGGGGAGATAAAAGAATAAAAGGGCACACTGATTATCTTTACACATGATTGGGGAGCAAGTGCCCCTAGGAAGAGACAACCAGGAGAGAGAACAAAATGAATTGCAGACCATAAAATCTGCTTTCACAGGGGGCACACTTGTTCTGAGGGCTCAGGGCCGTCACGTAGGAGTGGCAGTAGGGGGTGGTGGAGGCTCGTTCTGCAAAGAAGTAAGCAGGAGCCATGGGGAGAACCATGCACTCTTAAATACACAGATGCAAGGTTGGCCACCTCCTGCTCTCTCCACCTGTGTGTGATGGACTCACTGAGCAAATATCAATGGCTCTATTTTATAGGAAGGATGGGCATGCAAACTCCTGGCCAAGGAGAAATGGCCAGAAATGTGCTTTAGTCTTTGCTGTGGGAACCTGAAGCCAATTCTGGGAGCCAGTGACACCGGCACATCATGCGTCAAGAATGCAGGAGGCTTGCAGGAGGCTTGCGTCTTGGTTGGCCATGGAGCCTTCTGTGACTAATAGCTGAGGAATCTCTCATTAGAGTGGCAGAATGTATCATAAGAATGTTTATTTTAGGGCTTGGGAATGACCCTGCTTATGAGCTCAGTGGACACTTTAGAAGGAATGAAGAATGGTCAACTCCTTGCATCTGGGCAGGGAGCTGGTTCACAGGGGACAGGGCCACTAGTGTGGGCTACCCAGCCCTGTGCTTCTTTCTTAATTGAAGGCTCTGGGGGCCGGCTGACTAAATGGGAGTCAACACCCCACTGGCTCGCCTGGGATACTTCTGTAAACAGCTTTGATCTTGAAAATGTGTGGATTATTGGTGATTTTTCAAGTTGTGCTTTCTCCACTGCTGGCAAAGAAAACAGAGGGGGAAGTCTCCAGGACCCATTTCCTTTATGTCCTGTGAGGCTAAAGAATGAACAGAAAAGAAACATGAACTAGTCTTTCAAGTCTAAGAAAACATGTAAGAAGTAGAATACAAGGGTGGAAAGCCAAGCTGGCCAAAGAAAACTTTACTCATCATCTAAAACATCTTTGTAAATGTAAGAGGATGAAAAAAATTCTATTTTCCAGAACTCTTCTCAGGGGAAATGGTGGGCTTGCCTAGAAAGAACACTTTAATAGATCTCCTGGGATGTGAGACAAACCCTCTTCAAGAGTGTGCTAAGGGAGGGCTTTGTCTGCTGTGAGGGGGATCTGAATTTGAGGGCAGAGCTAACTTGCTCTGGGCTATAAAGTACAGGGTGGCCACCAGGGGGCCTTGGTCCTTGCTCCTAGGCCATGTAAAGCTCAGCCTCCTAAATCAAACTGTGAGCAAATATTTCAGAACTATGGATGACTGAGGATTTTTCAAGTTGTGCTTTCTCCATTTCTGGCAAAGAAAACAGAGTGGTAATTACCTGGGACCCGTTTTCCAGGACTCACTCAGTCTGAAGAGGCACCAAATCATTAGCGTGCCTAAATGGCTCAACTATGTAAGTCCTCTCTTGATCAGAGGGGAGTGTGTCGAACAGGACAAGGACAGATTCTGTATCTAATAGATCCTGAAGCTAACAGATTCCGTGTCTCCCCACATGGGATGGGGGGCACCCAAGGCCTAGGTCAAGGCTGGTGTTCTTCTGTTGGAAGGCACAACCAGGAAGGCAAGCAAAAGACTATGGGATGGCAAAGTTCAGAGGCTGACCTGGGGTGGGGTGGCCCTGGGGACCCTTGCCCAGGTTATTATTTTAACTAAGAAGATGGATTTCCCTCACCACCTCAAATCAAGATCCCTCATGAAACCTACCACAAACCTCTCTGTTCTAGCACCTCTAAAATAGGTTTTAAAGTGAGCTGAATCCTGGAAAAGGGCTCATGGGATTGTGGCAGGGGACTGGGCCAGGTGGTCTGAGGCCTGGGTCTCCGTCCCAGTGTTATGCTTACCCAGTTTTGTAAGCTTAGGCATGTTATTGCGCCTTTGTACCTGTGTTACATTGGTTTGTAAAAGTGTCCATTTGGTAGGTGCTTCCCACACTGTCTTTCTACTTGGCCATGTGACTTACCTTGGTCAATGACAACTGTAAGCACAGACAAGTGCTTGTTCTTTGGGGCTTGCCTGTTTTTGTTGCTCTTTGGAATCCTGAGACTACTGTGTGAAAAGGCCTGGGCTAGTCTACTGGGTGATGAGAGACATATGAAACAAGGACAATCTACCCCAGACCATCCAGCCAGCCAATGACCAGTCACTCAAATGGAGACCATCCTAGACTATCCTAGACCATCCAGCCCCAGCTGAGCCAACCCAGACTAGAAAGGCCCGCCCACTTGACCCATAGAATCACAAGGAATAATAAATGTGTGTGGTTTTAAGCTAACACATTCTTAATGGTTTGTTCACAGCAAAAGCTAACTGATGCAGGACCTCAGTTATTTCTCCTGTAAAATGGGCCTGGAGAGGAAGAAGGGGAACTGCAGAAAACCTCTCAATCCACCAGTTCTGACACCCTAGGATTAAAACCCTCTAGAGACATTGTTCTGGAGAAATTATTTTCCAACAATAATAAAAAACACACAAAACACCTGAATGCTGAAAGCATCAAAGTGAAGATGGGGAGATTAAACAAAACCTGATAGTTCTAAATACATGAAATGTAACTACTGTCTTCAATGACCAGAATTCTACCTTCTCCTTTCTCCTGTCCTTCCACTCCAAGTTGGGTAGAGTCTGTTTGAACTCGACCTCCACTCCCTCAACACACACCATTTCTGTCATTTACATGTGCTGTTTTGTTAACAGTTCCTTGACAGTTTTTCAAATATTCTGAGTGGAGCTTTAACAGTTCTCCCTCACACTTTCATGAGGCACCTGTACAGCCCTGTGGGCCACCAGAAACTAGTAAGGCTCCTTTATTAGGGAACCCCTACTGACACCATAAAACAATTATAGACCTATCATAGACCAACTACGACTTGAGGTGAAGAGAAAGCTGTAGCCACCAGGACCAGTTCCCTTTCCCATCTGCCTGTACAGATTGTTCCTATTTGGACTGCTGTTCTGTTCTCTCCATGGAAACTGTTTGATCTCTGCTTGAAAAGCTGGCAGCCCCATCGATGGGACTGTGGGCCCTTGGCTGAGCTTGGCTAACCTTCTTTATTCATGGTTGGGGTGCTTGTTTTACTTGTGGGTTCACTCAGCAAACACTTAGGGGGTGTCTGCTTTGTGCCAGGTGTCTTCTGGAATGAGACAGTTCAAAAGCACATAACTTATTAAGACAAACTCTCCAAAACTTGAAAATAATGCAAAAAGATGTTGGCAAGTTTATCAGTTCATCCTGGGGCACAGTATGCAGACCTATCCAAGATTATTTAATTCTCTAAGAGAATGCATGTACCTTTCTTTCACTTATTATTATTATTTTAAAAATATTTTTATTGATTTCAGAGAGTAAAAGAGAGAGAGAGAGAGAGAGAGAGAGAGAGAGAGAGAGAAATATCAATGATGAGAGAGAATCATTGATCGGCTGCCTCCTCCTGCCCCACACTGGGAATTGAGTTCACAACCCAGGCATGTGCCCTGATCAGGAACTGAACTGTGACCTCCTAGTTCATAGGTCAATGCTCAACCATTGAGCCATGCTGTCCTGGCTCACTTATTATTTATTACTAGAGGCCCAGTGCACGAAATTCATGCACTCGGGGTGGGGGTCCCTCAGCCCAGCCTGTGCCCTCTCGCAGTCCAGGAGCCCTTGGGGGTTGTCTGAGTGACAGCTTAGGCCCGCTCCCCTAGCTGTCAGTCAGACATCCTTAGCACTGCCCAGAGGCAAGAGAGGCTCCCGCCACCTCCTCGCTCACCAGCTGTGAGCCGGGCTCAGGGCTTCTGGCTGAGCGGTGCTCCCCCTGTGGGAGTGCACTGGTCACCAGGGGGCAGCTCCTGTGTTGAGCGTCTGCCCCCTGGTGGTCAGTGTGTGTCATAGAGACTGGTCGTTCCACTGTTTGGACGATTTGCATATTAGGCTTTTATTATATAGGATTGATTAGGGCCCAGACTAAAAGTTACATGCTCACTTATAGAGTTTTAATCCTATAGAAATACAAATGCTTTTGTCCAGTTGAAACAACAATTCATTAAAAGTTCTTGTCAAAAGGAAAAAAATTGTAACTATGTGAGATGCTGGATGCTAACTAAATCTATTGCAGTGATCACTTCCTAATACATACATATATTAAATCATTATGTTGTGCACCTTAAACTTATGTGATGTTATATGTCAATTATATAAAACTAGAAAGAAAGGAAGCAATAACTCAAAGCTTACTGTCTTATAGCCCTATTAGGACATTAACCAGTTTTGTTTCCCGCTTACAAACTTACTTCCTCGTAATTTTCCCAACTAATTTTTTAAATATCTGTTCCTCAAATGCTCTGAACTGGCACCAGCATCTTCCTAGTTCCCTGGTTAATTAAATAAACCTTTGACATGCATTCATTTTACATTTGCATGAGACAAGTTTTTGACATGATAAACATCCTATTTGGACAGGCTTTAGTCTTCAAAGACTTTAGACTCCAGTGGGGAAGTTAGGAAGGGTTCACACACTATAAAATGCAAGGTAGAAAGTGGGAAATTCTTTAGCAGTAGAAGTTTTCAATGCAAGGAAAGTAAAACCAGGCAGACTCCTAATTATGATTTCACAACTCACCATGTACTGAAGCTTTAATGCCATCACAGTATGTCCTTTCTTTTTCTCTAAAAGACCCCTATCTGGCTACGGTCCAATGCACTAACAAGCTGAAACAGTTATGGAGAAGCACATTTGTGAGCAGGACTTCTCTTGGCTTTCTCCTTTTTGTTTTTTAATACATTTTTATTGATTTCAGAGAGGAAGGGAGAGGGAGAGATAGAAACATTAATGATGAGAGAGAATCATTGATTGGCTGCCTTCTGCAGGCTTCACACTGGGGATTGAGCCCACAACCCGGGCATGTTCTCTGACTGGGTATTGAACTGTGACCTTCTGGTTCATACGTCGACACTCAACTACTGAGCCATACCAGCTGGGCACTTCCTCCTTCTTGAGGGGCCCTGAGGGGAGGACAGAAGGCAAATGCCAGATGTCAGAGGGCACTCACCCTACTTTCAACCATGTTGCAGCTCCTTGCTCCCATACAGTTTCCTACCCTGACCCCAGGGAAACAAAACACACCCAATTATTTTCATTGTCCTCAATGAAAATTATTCTCCCATAGAGTTTATCCTGACTGGGGTTCAAAAAGAGGAAGCAGCAAGCTTCTCAGAGGTTTTCTTTCAGGGGGTGGTCATGAAGGGCGGTGCGGCGAGAACAGGTGCACACACTCATGACTCTTCCCCAGTACAAATATTGTAGTACTAGGGGCATCAGTCTGAATCTGGGCAGGAGACGGATGGCACTGAGCTCCTGGATGAGTGAGGAGAGCTTAATAAAGGAACAATTTACAGATGTCTGGGCAAGAGGCTAGAACCACCAAAGAGGCTGCAGGGCCCAGGCCAGGAAAGCCAGAGAGATCTTACCCCCCACCTCCAGGCATGAAGAGGCAAGGAAAGGAAGAGGTTACCATTATCCAAAGTGGGATAAACCAAAGAACTTAGATACTTCTATGCATAGCCCATGAACATTGGCAATAGGGTAGTGAAGACCTGGGGGGAGGGGGGAGGTAGGGGCTGGGAGGCAGGGGGTAAAGGAGGAGAGAATAGGAAATATCTGTAATACTACCAACAATAAAAAATATGTTAAAAAAAACAAAGTTGGAGAGGTGAGTATGTGGGAGGGGGCCTGGGGACACATAGGGAGCTTATTAAAAACTGCAACCTCCCTCTCTTCTTCCTCTCATCTCCTGCCATGTGTACCACTGGCCAGATCCAATCAGAAGCTCGAGAACCCGGGAGCCCGTTGATGTAAGACACACAGATCATGCACCTGAGGCAACATTAGGATGAGGAAGGACAAACACTGAATCTAGAGAGGTAAACAGAAGATATGGTCACATAGGACATGTCTGGAGGAAACCACAGTATTATCCTGCCAGGCACTGGATGTTAAATCTAATCGTCATGGCGTCCGTTTGAGGTGGACATGAGCACTCTATTCCAGGGATGAGGAGATTTAGAGGCCCTTGGGCTAGTAAGGAGGCGCCAGTGCCCTGCTGTCCTCATTTCTCCCTGGAAGTGTTGTGGAGGGTAAGAGAGTCTGCAGCCACCATGAGGTCCCATTCTCCCCCAGCTGCAGCCCAGTCAGGGGGAACTGTTCCAAGGAGACTGGCTCAAGGACACTGGCCTGAAGTGTAGCACTGACTGAATCCTCGCCTCTGCTTCCCTCTTTGTTTGGTCAGGAGTCCTGGCCTCATTTTCTTAAAAAATGTGTATATGTGTATATTTATGTGTATATGTGTGTGTGTGTAAATATCTATATATCTATATATCTATATATCTATATATCTATATATCTATATATCTATATATCTATATATCTATATATCTATATATCTATCTATCTATATCTATCTATCTATCTATCTATCTATCTATCTATCTATCTATCTATCTATCTCAGAAGGAAGGAAGAGGGAGAGAGATAGAAACATCAATGATGAGAGAATCATTGATCGGCTGCCTCCTGCACACCCCACTCTGGGGATCGAGTCCACAACCTGGGCATGTGCCCTGACCAGGAATCGAACCATAATCTCTGAGTTCATAGGTCGATGCTCAGCCACTGAGCCACGCCACTTGGGCATGGCCTCATTTTCCTAGGAAAACTTCTACTAGCCCAGTGCTTCTTGACTTGTACAGACTGAAGACTTCACAGGGCCAGTTAGGTCTGGTCAACAAAAAACCCTGATAGAATGAGGATGAAATAAAATGGATGGTGACTAATTCATGAAGGGAGAAGCAGAAATAAAGCGGCACATTGTACTTCATTAGGACATTATGGGAGTTTCCAGTGGGCCAGATGAGGCAGAGAACACAGAGAGTAGGTCCCTAAGAGCCAGGCTCCAAACATGCACAATGTATTACTTTGGATATTCGTGTCCAGGGTCATCACATGCTTCCTCAGACCTGTTAAACATTTGGGGTGAACTTTGAAAGGGACAGGGGCCCAAATGGCCATGCACAGTAGAATGTGCAAGTAAAATGTTTGCATAAAATGGTCACAGAATGAAACACATTTGATGAATTTCACAAATGTAATGCTGAACAAAGGGAGTCAGATACAAACAAAACATGATTCTTTTAAAAAATATATATATTTTTATTGATTTCAGAGAGGAAGAGAGAGGGAGAGAGATAGAAATATCAATGATGAGAGGGAATCATTGATTGGCTGCCTCCTGCACGCCCTCTACTGGGGATCGAGCCTACAACCCGGGCATGTGCCCTTGGCAGGAATCGAACCCGGGACCCTTCACACTTCAGGCCAACGCTCTAACCACTGAGCAAGATAGGCTAGGGGTGCCGAAACCGGTTTGGCTCAGTGGATAGAGCGTCGGCCTGCGGACTGAGGGGGTCCCAGGTTCGATTCCGGTCGAGGGCATGTACCTGGGTTGCGGGCACATCCCCAGTGGGAGATGTGCAGGAGGCAGCTGATCGATGTTTCTCTCCCATTGATGTTTCTAACGCTCTATCTCTCTCCCTTCCTCTCTGTAAAAAATCAATAAAATATATATTTTTTAAATAAAAAAGATAGGCTAGGGCCAAAACATGATTCTTTTTATATAAAATTCAAAAGCAGGCAAAACTAACCAATGCTGTGAGCAGTCAGGACAGTAGACTGCAGGTACTAGTGACTAGAAGGGAGCCCTTGTGGGGGTGGGGCTTTGGGGTCACTGGTCACGTTCTGTTTCTTGATCTACAGTTTTGCTCACTTTGTGAAAATTCCCTGCTCCCTCTGTGTGCATGTTATTTACATACAGAACTTACATAACTGCCTAAAACACAAAATGAAAGGAGGATCAGAGAGCAATGACAATTGGCAAGGTCACAGAGATTTCTTAAGGACCCCGAGCTTCTCTGTTACTGCTGTTTCCTGAACAATAAAGGGTGCAGGGGAACACAGCATTTGGGGAAAGAGGGACTCCACCGGTGGCACATTATTTCCCCGTGGCTCAGTTTTCTCTCTGTAAAATGGGGAGCATCTCTATGGTGAAAATCACTTCTTTTCTACCCTTTGTTATTCCCTTCTCTCAATTAGCCTTTCTTACATTGTTATTTTTCCCTCCAGAATATAAAATCTAATATACATATTTTTTCTTTTCCTTCAGGAAAGGACCAGGCCACTGAGAGAGAGCCCTTGGGAACAGGTGAGGGAGGGCAATGGTGATCCATTTCCCTGGCATCTGGGATGGCAGGCCACTCTCCCTATTCATTATTAAGCACATAGATGTAACCTCTCTTCCTGTTTTTCAGAACTCCCTCTCCTCTTCATACCCCATTTATCCTGAATAGATAAAGACAATGTGGCACATACATCCAACGGTATGTTTATGAGGAAGGAGGAAATCCCGCCCTTTGTGACAATATGGAAGGGCCTAGAGCCCATGATGCTAAGTGAGGTAAGTCAGACAGAGAAAGATACATACTGTATGATATCACTTATATGTGGAATTTAAAAAAGCTTATAAAAACAGGAAAAAAAAATGGTGAGGTGAGGAGAAGACTGATGCTGTTCTTTTCTCGTGAATATTTTCCACCTCAGACCCAGCTTTTATGTTCCCTAGTCATAACCACAACTCCACCTCCACCTCCACCATCTTTTAAAGGGTCATCTCTGTGCTAGTTTTGTCCAAACACATTTTATGCTTCATCTCAAGCAATGCCTCCCAAAGCTCCCTGTATGAGGGGTACAATTATTATCATGCCCATTGTACAGAGGAGAAAGGTGAAGTTGAGAATGTTACCAAAGTTGCCCAGCTCGAAAAGGGTCCAGCTAGGGCTTACCAAGCCTGTGAAATCTGGCTGACTGGTAGGAGCTAGAGGAGTTAACCAGTGGACATAGGAGCAGGGCACAAGGGGTTTTGGGATTAAATTCCATATTTTTATAGACTATGATCAGAGGAGATGAGAGGGTTCTCTGGCCTGGGCCCAGAATACAGGGCCCTGAGGCTAGCTTGGTGCTCTTCCTATGGAACTGGCTACTTGGTGGCTCCGCCCGGTTGTCCTCCATGGTTTTGCATGACTGAATCACAAAAAGTTAGCTTTTCCTTTTATAGTTGTAGACTTACCAAAAAATCTGGATCTTGCTAAATACCATCTGAATGCATGGATAGATGAACAAACAGGGTTTCAAAGGCCGACAGGTGTGGGCACAATTGACTCCCTGTGGCTTCATTCAGGGCTGCCATGTACATTGTGTAACCTGTGTATGGCACAAAGGAGTCTGGTGAGGGGCATATGGAGGTTGAAATGCAGACTGGAAGAAGGGATGCTGTCTGCCCAGAGGAGTGACGAAAGATGCCCTAGCGCCACAACTCTTTCTGTCTCCTTTAGTTTCCTTCCTTTATTAACATAGAAAACTCCTATGCATTCTTTAAAACCTTGTTTAGATATTGCCTTCTCTGTGAAGCCTTCCCTGATCTCAGCATGCTCTGCATTACATCTGTATCTTATACTACTTCTTTTATTCTATTTATAAACATTATTAGATGTTTATTCATTTTTGTCCAGTTTCTGGCCAATAAAGGCACACAAAAGGCAATTTAACAGTAAACTCAATTGTACCAAGGGGTAAATTATATTAGTCACATTCTCTTTAGAGTAAATGCATATCTGCTAACAACAAGAGGAGTACTTTGTCCATTTCTGGAATTCCTCAGCTATCATCCTAGTGCAGGTGACCATCATCACTCTCTCCTTCAAGTTCCAGCCTGGGTACCACCCAGAAGGACAGCTTCTCTGATCATCCTCTATAAACAGTATCCCTCCTCCCCGAGCAGTTTCCCTCCATCGCCCTGTTCATTTCCTTTCTAGTAGTTATTACAAGCTGAAATGACTCCCTTTATGGGCTTTCTTCTTTGTTGTAATCCCCTACCAGGATGTCAGCTCCTTGGAGTAGAGATTATGTCAGTTCTGTCACTTCTGTATCCTTGGCTCTTATTCCAGAGCCTGGCACATAGTAGGACTTCACTAAATGAATGAACAGGTGAGTGAATGAATAGACAAGCAGGAGTTCAAAGTCCAATGGGCATGGGCACTGTGGACTCACCCTACATCTCTGGAACCACATTTGGGTCCTGGGATGTGGGGGGGAGGGTGTGAGGGGAAGGCCTGGCAGAGGTGGAGAAAAGTCTCTCTGGCTCACTTTCTGGCTTGATCTTCACTTTTGTGGTGACCCCAGGTCCTGGCACAACATGGCATGGCACTGTGATGTCATGAGCAGTGCCTGGCTCTCCCCTTTGTCCAGGAGGAGAAAGGAGAGACTGTTCTGGAGGTACCAGTGATGACAACCACCAGGGCAGGACTGATTCACCACTTAATGCTCAGCAAGTACAGCCAGGAGCAGCCCTGGTGGACACCATGGGATGGCAAGGATTTGAAGCAGGGGGAGAAAGGAGACACAGGAGGAGCTGAGGTTCAGGGCCAAGATATTTTGCTCTTTTGCATTCAATTCTGATACTGAACATTTTCAGAGTCTGCTTGCTTTTCTTCAATGTCAAATAAGAATTCAAGGATACACCTCTCTCTCTATCTCTATACATATTTATTTATATGCATATTTATTTATATATACACACACTTGTAAGTATGTGTACACGAATATATATAAATATCTATTTAAGTATATATAAAATCTATACACAAGTATATATATGTGTATATATGTATATAAATATACATACATATTTATATATATATGCATACAGATATGTGTTTAAACTTTAATTTCAGTTTTAATTTTAGTATCTCCTAAGTGTCCCCTGTATCCTAAACAAGCTCACAGAAACCTGGTAAGAAAGCTGAGTTATCACTTTAACCCAGTTCTCAAAGTGTGGTCCTCAGCCCAGCAGCCTCGGCGTTACCTGGGCACCATAACAATGCTGATTCACAGGCCCTCTGCAGAATCAGAGTCTGTGGGGGTAAACCAGCAGCCTGTGGTTTAAGCAGCCCTCTCTGGGGTTCTGATGGGGGCTATCATCTGCAAACCTCAGCTCCAACCAGGAGAAGATGAAGAAAAGTGGCTGAGTATCAGTTACCAAGCTATTATTCTGAGGGTTACTTCACCAAGGGAAAGGTTTCCAGGAAATGGTTGTGTGTTTTCATCTTGGGGAAATGTAATCAGGTAAATAGCAAATGAGCCCAAGGCATCCAGTCTGGCCTGGGGAGTCTCCCACTCCTCAGAGACCCCCCACAAAAAGGACACTGTGAGGGGAAGGGGGCAGAGCTCCCCACTCCAGGTCCCCAGGGGGAAGGAAGTGGCTGCTGAGTCAGATGACATTAGAGGTCAGCCCATGAGGTGAAAAGATAACCCAAGGTTGGAGGGTGAACTATAAGACTTCCTGCTTCTCCCAGCATCAACGTATTCCAGGCTTGGCACACTTGCCTAGGTAGCAAGTGTCCCAAATAGGGTGGCCAAGGGTTTCTACCTGATTGCTTCCTCACCCTGTGCCTGTCTCTGAAAAAGCTACGCAGGTCCATGGGGAAGGACAGGCTTGGGTCCTGATTGGTTGCTGGACAAACTTTTCTAACTTGGAGTTCTGGGAGAAGATTAAGCAAGGCCTGGGAGAGAGAGAAATTACCCATCAGTCTATGAGAGAAGTGGGAAGAACGAGGGTGGGAGACAGAGGAGAGAGTTGGACCAAGAGTTCCTCCAGGTGCCCCAAATGCCAAGTGACTATTTCCATGGTTTGAAGATGGCTCCTCTCCAACCTGAAATCTTCCTGGTGCACCCAAAGCCCAGCCACACACAGCAACTCCATCAGCGAGGATAAATCTCAAGCTGCCCTGCATCAAACCTGCAGTTTTCGAGGAGATTAAAGCAATGACTCATGTATGAAGTTGAAGAAGCAACATCTCTTGGTTCCCAGCATATACACAGCAGTCACCATCAAAGCCAAATGTCCAACATTCCCACTCCAAAGGAAGAACACCCTGACCAGCAGTCATTCCCCACCTCCTCTGCACACTTGCTCCCAAATCTTCCAGGGAGACCGGGAAACAGCAGCCTAATGGAGGCATTCACATCCACGTGTCTGATGGCTATGTACACAGGGTCAACTGTTGCCAGGAATCCAACCCAAGAAAATGCTCTCTTCAAACAAGCCACACAGGCCCGGGCTGGAAAGGCTCATGTACCAACCAGAGCTTTGCTCCCTTCCAGCAAATGTATACCTCGTTCGTGAAAATGTGTTCCCTTGCTTGAACTCTCCTATTTGCTCTCCATGTCTGCAGATAGAAAGACTGGGTAGCACCCAAAACCTTGGGTGTTCAGCCACAAAGAGCTCCCTCCCAAGGATCACCATCCCCATTGGTCTGCAGAAAAGGTGCAGAGAACTAGAAAGCTCTCCAACATGCCACACTATACAAACCTATGAATGGCTTCTTTTAAAATCCTGACTTTTGAAAGCAGATTTCAGAAGGTCAGAAGATAGTTTGTTACAAGTAGATTTGCTCTCTCTCTCTCTGACCAAAGTGTGTTTCGCTTTTCAAAAGAGAAAGAAGCACCCGAAGATCCCTCCCTCCTGCATGCCACTGCTGGTTCCCCCGCTCCCCTCGCGCCTCACTTTATCTCATGCCAGATCATGATCTCAGGCCCATGAACAGAAGATCCTGTTCCCCGGAATTCGTACACCGCCCCCCCTCCACCAAGGGAATGTCTCCCGTTCCAGGTCTTGAACAAAGATTCCACGACGCGTGTTTGATCTCTTCACGCTCCATTTTCATTAGTCCTTCACACTCTCCATCACTTGGAAAAATACAAACAGCATGGTTCAGTTTTAAGGTTAAGAACTGACAGTCTCCATAAACATTTTTACAATCAAAGCTGACTTATCCACTGCCAGCACTCGGTGTCTGTAGGAAAGGGTGAGGTGGGATGGAGGCAAGGAGTGGGAAGTGGAAAACTTCAGCATCAGAAGAAGAGAACAAGTGCTGTGCCTTCAACGGCCGAGTGAAGGACGCCCCACGGCATTGCTGGCAAGGAGCTGGGTTGATCCACCTCCAAATAATTAAAGTACAGTCATCCCCCCTTATCCACGGGGATATGTTCCAAGACCCCTAGTGGATGCCTGAAGCTGCCGATAGTCCCAGACCCTACGAGTAGATAGACTATGTTTTTCCTATACGCACATACCTGTGGTAAAGTTTAATTTATAAGGCAGGCAGACACAGTAAGGGATTATAACAACAGCGAATAATAAAATAGGACAATTATAACAACATACTGTAAGCAAAACTCTGTGAATGTGGTCTCTCTCAAAACACCTTATTGTACTGTACGTACAGCTTGGATATGCTGAACAAAGGGATGATTCACGTCCTGGGCAGGACAGAGTGAGATTTCATCACACTACTCAAAATGGCGCTCAATTTAAAGCATATGAATTGTTTATTCCTGGAATTTTCCATTTGATATTTTCAGACCATGGTTGACTGCGGGTAACTGAAACTGTAGAACTGGAAACTGGGAATAAAGGGGGTCGGGGTACTATATCACAGAGAGGGACAGGGAAACACAAGGAGCAGGGTAGCTCAGGTATACATTCCTAGCAGTCCTGAGTTATGACATTGGCGGGTCGTAAATATTAAAAGTGGTCTATGAAGAGGTTGTAAAGTCATTCCCAGGATGGTTGAGATAGAGACAAGCAGAGGGTAAAATAGATGGGGGCAGAGGAGGCATAGAACTTAAGCCATACTCTACCCTACACCACCCCAAATATTTATGAGCTGAAATCATTTAATTAGCTGGAATTCATATTGATGGTGTGTGGGCAGATGAACTTTAGGGCCTTTATTCATTTACTCACCCAGCATATAATTAAAGAGAGCCAATTACTCCATTCCAAGAGCTGGGAATACAGTGGTGAGGAGACCGGTACAATCCTTGCCCTCATGGAGTTTATAGCCTCCAGCATTGGCTCCCAAGCTTTATTGCCCCTCCTAATGCCCAAGTCACACCCTAAACCATGTAATCAAGATGTTTGGGGTAGGATCCGCATGCCATACTTTCAAAGATCCCTAAAGGGTTCCCAAGTGCAGCAACGTTTGGGAACCACTTAGGATTCTTATCTGTGTTGCCATGACTGGCCCGATCAATAAACACCAACGTTTTGCCCATGGCTCACCTTAGCAGCTCCTGTTCTGCTTTCTGAAACTCCTTGTGCCCACCAGATCTTCGTCCTAACTCTTTAGTGTAAGTGGGAAATTTACTGTAAACTTAATCCACTCTGAGTCCTCTGAGAGAGTTTCCGAACTAAAAGTACCAGTCACATACTCAAACTCTGGTACGTGATCTCATTAATCCAAAACCTAAACCAGGACACATTACCCAGCCCCTAATCTGATCATGGTATAAAATATTTCAACCCCAGGCCAACCCAGAAACCCCAAGCCTCCTAGCTGCCATATCTACAGGTTCCCAGCAGGTTTAAATCACCTGGTTCCCATGTGAAGGTAGAAAAAAAGAACTTGCTTGATAAACCCTTTCCCTCTGTTCTCTTTGAGCTTTTGTACCCCATTCCCCTTCAAGTGATCAATGGAAATTCATTATAGACTTTCTTGGACCTACTCCTGGATTTTCATCCATTTAGAAAGGAAACATTACATTAAGTCTTTCTCTGGAAGGCCCCAGGAATTTTCAAAAACGAGGAGAAAAGAAAAGAGAATGAAAAAAGGAGTCTGCTTTGAAGTTGCAATGAACAGGCCAGTAAAAAAAAAAAGTACAAAACCCCAAAATGATGGATCCTGAGAAAAATGCTGAAGGAGAAGTACTTCCCCCGTTTCCCATTGTGTGTTCTTAAGGGTGAAGTGGTCCCCACTCAAACCACCAGAGCCTGCCAGTTGGCCAACCCAGAGGCATTCCACTCCAGAGATTAAAACCAACTTTATGATTGTGGTGCAAATAATAAAGAGTCTGGCAGGGTCTCCTTCCAAAATGAAAGCTCATTTATTTTCTGAGGTGTATAATTTGGTTGTAAATGTTTCCTTTGGGCCCAAACATCCCAGATTGTGTTTTTGCCTGGAACACATCACTGCTTTGCTGGAGAAGAATGGACTCCGTGTGGTCCCGCCGAGTTCGTCCACTCAGGGTACGGAAGGGTTCAAGTTGGCTCTGCTTTTGTTTCACGTCTGGCGGCAGTGGTCTGCCAGGCAGAACCAGAGACGGGGAGGCAGGGGGCACTGGTTCTGGACCTGCTGCACCAACTCCCAAATCTTGGTCCATCTGTGCAACAGGCAGGCTCCCCAATGGCTTTTACTCACACCTGTTTCAGTACCTCTGGGTGTTGAGGAGAGCTGAAGAGCTTTGGAGCCCTGTTCCCTGTGAAGTCTGGCTTTTCTTCCAGGTCTTGGTGTCTTTATTGTATTTATCTTTTCAAAAATCATCCTAAAAAATCCACCCAGCAATGACTAATATTTGGATAAAGGCAAAGCCAGATTCTTTCCAGGGCTCAGGGGCTGACCACACGTACTTGGGACCAGAATTTGGCCCATCACATTTAGCCAATCTCACCCAAATATAAACAGCTTTTCCTCCTTTACAAACACTTTAAGAAATAACAGTCCTTTCTACCATTTTCATGTTTATCATCTCTCTTCCTCACATCATATACTTTCATCCTGTCTTCCAGTTGCATCTCCACGTTAAATCCAAAGCCAGCGCTATGCTTTGTAGATAAAAAATATGCTTATTTCACTATCCCCCGTACCCCAAATAACAGGTAATGCAGATCAGGGAAAACACCTGATGAGATCAAGGGAGTGACATCAAGTCATCATGTGACATCCCTTGACGATCTCTGAAGCTGTTGTATGGGGTAAAAGAAGTGGACTGAAAGGGGAAACAAAATTAGTGCAGTTAACCCAGAAAAATGAGAAGAACACTGGTAGGAGATAGTGTTATGGGATCTGGCTCACGAGGTGAAGTTCAACGGCCTTGTGCGTTATGAAGTTACCTGCTGGGAAATGGCGGAGAATGCTTTCACTGCACCTGAGATTGACCTTGAAGCAGCATGTCTGGCAAAATGTTACATTAAAAAACACCTTCCTATGGAGTATAGCCATCTCATTACTCAGAGGACGGTCCATCAATTTGTCAAATTTATATCTTATTTTCCAGTTGATAATGGCCCCACTGGGTCAGTTCCCACGCTCAACGTTGTGGATAATGACTGGCTGCTGATCTTCAGACCCCTAGTCAAGGGGAGCAGTAAGAAATGTTCTTAAAGGAGAAGCAAGTGAAGAAATGCTAGAGCACAAAAGGCCTATGACAAGTCGTGCACAAAGAAACATGCATCTGGCAGCCATCGCCTCAATCTCCAAGTGACCCAGTGGCTGTAGCTAATTCCTTCAGCACTTCAGCTGCTGCCATCACCCACACAGCCCACCTGGAACGTGGAAAGTCAGGGTTTACACAGTGTTGGGAAACCACATGAGGAACGAGTCACAGGAAATTCAGACTTTCCTCAGTATCAGACCCACAAGAGCAAGGGATTCAGACCACGCCTGTTGCATGAATGTCACTTACTCACTGTGGTTAGAGGATTTTATTCTAGGACACACACATCATACGGAGATAAAAGAGAAACCAGGATCTGACTTCTTTTTGAAAACCATAATTCTTTCCGACTTCACTACCTTATGTCAATACATCTGAGCCTCGGGGCTGTAAATCACTTCCTGTCGCGGTCAAGTTTCATCTCCTTTATGAAGCTTTCAATGCTTTTCACAGCTCCCAGGTGCAAACACGACTGCGCTGAAAGTCATTTTGAACTCAGAATATTGTCTACAGAGGTCTGGACGGTGGGTTTTGAGAAATAATTATCCCTTTGCCTGAGTCTCCCTTTTAAGTTGCTCCTACGCGCGCGCGCGCACACACACACACACACACATCACTTTCCTGACAGAAATGCCTGTAGCTCCAATCAAGGCATCTGGCAAAGGTGTCACAGGTCACTAGAACACTCTTGACCTGTGGAGGCCACAAACTGCATGATAACTTCACGAGATGGTCAGGGTGAATCAGGGGACAGCAAGAGATGCACAAGGTGACATTTCAAAGCATGTTTCCTATAGCTGCTTTTTTTGGTAAGAAGTTTAAGACACAGAGTAACAAGAACTTGCAGATCCAGGCCCTTTTCCTGCCCTGACGCTCACTCGTTTGCTATTTATTTATTTATTTATTTATTTATTTATTTATTTATTTATAAAAACTCTCTATTCTATTCCCTCCTTTACCTTAGAACGTAAAACAAAATGAAAAATAAGCAATAGAAATAAAAATAGCCCTCGCTGAATTTGCTCGTTACAGCCTTGGCCCACAGACTAAAGGGTCATGTGTTTGATTCCAGTCAAGAGCATGTACCTGGGTTGCAGGCTCGATTCCTGGACCCAGTTGAGATGTGTGCGAGAGGCAACCAATCGACATGTCTCTCTCACATTGATGTTTCTCTCTCTCTGTCTCTCCCCGTCCCTACCACTCTCTCTAAAAGTCAATGGAAAAAACTATCCTCAGGTAAGGATTAACAAAAATAATAATAAAAATGAATCAAAGAGTAGGAATGTTATTACATGCAGGGGTTGTTGAATGACTGAATTATGTTATTAAAAATCAGGTCGAGTTAGGTGGTTCTACACTAAAAAGAAAAAAAAATACAACACAGATATGAATGGAGAAGCCCAAACTAGTCACTTCTTTCTTAGAGGCCTGCGCTTTGGGAGGGAGATTGAATGACAGACACCTTGGAACTCGGGAAATGCAACTGGGCTCTGCTGTTGTCTGCTGCCAGTAAGTAGGTAAACTTTCTGGGCCTCAGTTTCTTCACCTATACAATGAAAATAATGGTATCTTCTCAAATGTGCTGAGGGCATTTTGGGAAGCACAGCACTCACTGAGGTCCCAGACTTTAGTGAACATATGCTATATGCAAGGGTTATACCACATGCCCTGGGGTATAAAGGGAAGTGGGAAGCAAGCGACTATTCCTACTCTCCAGCCCCTCACTCGGTTTTGGCGTGCAGAGTGGGCAGTAGGGATGTGTCGTACCCCCAGATAATCATATATGTGAAAGAATGAAATCATCCTTTCATGGACATACAATGACATGAGGGTTTAGATATGACCCACGTCCACCTCGATAGTTCACAGGAAAGCTTTTGTGGCTTGTCCAGAATGTTTGCAGCAGGAAAGAGGAAGGCCGCATTAGCCAAGGAGAGGGTCTGAGCAGCGAGGGAAAGTGTCATGGGGAGGGCTCAAGGGGTAGTAAATGTCCCGTCTGGCTGCCAATGCTTACTAGTATAAAGGAAAGGGCCAGAAAAGTTGTTTGATTCTAGGTATATGCCTCAATACCTGTTTTGAGGCAAGGAATGAGGGAATTGTTGGAAGTTCTTAAGCAGGGGAGGGCAGCAATTTTGTTGTTGTTGTTCATCCTCACCCAAGGATATTTTCTTCATTGATTTTTAGACCGAGTGGAAGGGTGGGGGAGAGACAGGGAGAGAGAAATATTGATGTGAGAGAGACCCATTGATTGGTTGCTTCCCTTGACCAGGGCTGGGGATCAAGCCTGCAACTGAGGTACGTGCCCTTGACCAGAATCGAGCCGTGGGCCAACACTCCATCCACTGAGCCAAACCAGATAGGGCTACGGCAGCAATTATTAAGAAGATGACTCTGAGTATTATATTTTAAATGGGCATGAGGAGAGAGAAACTAGAGTTGAGATTAGCAAGATCTGGGAAAGTAAGGGCCCAGGTCACCCACCAGACAGTGAAAGGGAACCCCACCATTGAAACAAACAGAATTGGTCAGGGACCAGCATACATGTGGAGGGGAGAATGGAAGACAGCTTCTGCAAGGCCCTCAGTGACTCCATCTCCTGGAATTCACACTTTGGTGCCATCCCCTTCCTTTGAGTGTGGGATGAAGCAAGGAACTTGCTTTTAACAAATAGGAGCTGGCAAAAGTGATGAGGTGTCACTGAGGTTAGGTCACAAAAGACCATAGATTTTGTCTCACTCATGTTCTCTTTCTGGCTTTACTCCCCTGTTTGCTCTGAGGAAGTCAGTTGCCCTGTGTGAGCATCCCATAGAGAGGCCCACATGGCAAGGAGCTTTGGGTGCCTCCCACTAATAGCCCGCGAGGAACTGAATCTTGCCAATAACCAAGTGAGTGAATCTGGAAGCCAGGCCTCTTGAGATGACTGCATCCCGGTCTGTTAAACTCAACTGCAGCCTATGAGAGAGCCTGGACCACAGGTGACTAGCTAAGCTTTGCCCGATTTCCTGATCCACAGGAATCCTGAGACAATAAATGTCTGTTTTTTAAGCTACTACATTTTGGAATTAGAGATCTCTCATACAGGGAGGGAGGTACTTAACTGACATGGAGATGGTAGGGGACACATGTTCTTTGAGATTAAAATCCCAGATTCGTGGCCCAAATTTGTGTATATGCTTTTTTCTAGGCTTTGTTGATATTAGAAACTTTTCATAAAAAGAAACTTCTCTGCCACCTCTTTCACTGTATCCTAGAGCTGATTAATAAAACATGACTTGATTTTCAATTTCAAGCGACGCAGGGAGGGCATTCCAATAGAAAACTGGCAGGAAATTAATGCCATACACGCCGGGCAAGGCAGATGCTTCTGAATCTGACACTTGGGTGAAACACACCTTTCCTTTTTGTACATCTGACCTTCCCTTGATTTTGCATCAGTAGTTTGATTTTAGGAGCCTGGGAAGGGGGGAAATACTCTCTCAATATAAAACAAGTCATCCTACAAATGCATTTACAACACCAAAACACTTGAATGATAGTTAACAAAACAGTTGGCCTCGGATTTTTAAGAAACTGTATTATCTCTGCATTTATGCTTGAATTGTGGTATTCAGTAAAGCTAATAATCATGCCTGTGAACTGTGGAATAAATCTTCATGCTAAACTTTTGCAATGTGTTTTTATATGAAATGCGATTACTTATAATTAAATTCTTTTCACTAATCTTCTTGCTGTGAGAAAAACAAAGTACAAAACTGCCTTACCACATAACTTGTAGGACTTTAAGGGCATATAATGTCCAAGTAAATAATCATGCTCTGTTTTTATTAGCTAAGGCTTTTTTTTCATATGACATCTTCTGTATTGTAGTGGGAAACAGAGCCTCCTTATTTGAGCTTGACACCTTGGTGAGACTCATGGTCATCTTAGTGGTGAGAGACTTACAAACCAGTAAGAAATAAGCTGTTCAGAAGCCAGCCTCCAACTCATGGAGACATTTCATTCAATCTTTGAAAGTGCAAGGAGATCTCTGTATTTAGTCCAAGATTGAGGCAAACTTTCTCTCTGATTACCTCACCTGTCTGTGAGTGAAGAAGATAGCAAAGTACACCATTTGGGTTTGTCCATGTTCTCCCTTTCTCAACTGCGAATGGGCTCTTGCTCTGATCTGCAGGTGGATCAGCGCCTCTCCCATTGCATGTGTGGTAACTCCCTTCTGCAAACACTAGGAGCATTGAGGCTTATCTTCATTTCATTAAAGCAAACATATCTGGACAATTGAGAAAATAAGTCCGTCTCCCCTTGATATATCTAACTATTTCTGCTCTAACTGCAGAAATACTGTGAACCTCTAAGTCCTAGATTCCTTGTCAATTGGGTTATAACAACTCACAACTCCTATTCAAACTATGTTTTGCTGATTAACATCTAGACACATGTTCATAGGCAAGCAGTTGCACAGAGATGATGAATATGGCTCAAAAATCTGGGCAAGCTTAATTTCTTCCTTGGGTTTTGGCACTGGGGAAGGAATATGGTTTCTTTTGACTCCTGTCTTGTATTCTGAGAAGTGATGGGCTTCAACATGGCAGTTAATGGTCAGTTATTAGTCATGTGATGAGAGATTCCTAGAGGTGAGGCAGGAGAAAGACAACTAGCCGAGAGCACAGGCCCAAGTGTGGTACACATAAGTGCACACCGAGTCCTGAAAGCATAAGCCACTGAGTAACAGGCAGAGAGGGCTAGCTGGACCCCCCAAAATATAGGCCCCTGTTCCAAGGGGAGGCAGACCCTCAGTGAGGGAATGCATTTCTTGGCCACCTTGCATCGAGGTAGGATTGATGTGAGCAGAAGTGAAGCGTTCCTTTCTGAGCTGAGACTGCTAAGAAGACATAAGAGTCCCCGTCAGCCTGGGTCCCTGAGTGACTGCATGGAACTGACACTAAGAATGCTAAGGATGATAGAAGTTAAATGCTGTGCCCAAGGTCATAGTCAGTTAGTGCCAGAGTGGGAACTCAAATTCATGTCTCCTGACTCTCAAGGTGATAGCTCTTTCTGACAATGGAAAAGGAACTTCTGCCCAAGCCACTGAAGTCACAGTGATTGAAAGCATGGACTCTGGGATCCAGAGAGCCAAAGTTTAAATCCTGCCTCTACCTTTACTAACTGTGTGACTTGGGCAAGTTGCTTACCTTTATTGTGTAAAATAGGGATAATAATAGTGCCTATTCCATGGTGTTGTTTGGGGGATTAGTCAGGTGCAAATAAAAGTGCTAGGCCCATAGTATTATGTAAGTGTTTGACAAAAACCAGGTAGATAAAATCAGATGAAATCTTTATAAATACCAGTTTCCACCTCTCCACACATGAACACTAGGGGAGCTGATGCTTCAAGCCCATCTTATTCACCCCTACCCCTCATCTGAGCCTTTACCCCAACCGATATAATCATAGAAATGAGAGCCCATAGGCTACCATGCCACTGAGCAAAGGGTGGCACCTCCATTCAAGAGAAGCTTAAGACCATTTCCACCATGGTTTGTCCAGCTGCCATTGAGAGATCTTCTATAACTGTAAGCTTTTCACCCCACAACGTTTTGAATGCCCTTTAATTGTACTCAACCTGTCCCCCTCCACCTCCCCAAACCCCTTTTCTACTGGACCTTCCACAAATTTCACTTCATGATAAACAATCTCCTCTCATTTTCAACCTCTTCTCTGAATATCCTTTCAAGCTCCTCCTAGACTTCCTGGTCCCGAGAGCTGCTTCCTGACCAGTTTTCCCCTTCTTCTTCAGAAAACAAAAACGATAGGGAAAAAAATCCACCTTGCTCCTTTAAGAATGATGGATGCTCCAATGTTTACATGCAGTTCCCATTCATTCTCTCTCATTCACTGAAAATGTAAGCTTCTGTCTCAGTCTCATTCACTAGTCTCCTCTGTTTTTCTATTTGGTGACTTCAGTATCAAGTGGACATCCATGTAGATGGCCTTTCCAGCTCCCTAACCTCCTCATCACCAGCAGCCTTTGCCTCCTCTGCACCTCAGCAACCCTCGGCCCTTTAGTCAGCAAATCTTCTACACAAAGATGCTTCCTGTTCTGTTCATTCATTTCCCTGGTTTTCAAACTCTTTGAGGTCTCAATCTATGACCATTTTCTCACCAACCTTCAGCTTTCTCTAACTTTCACTTTCCTTCTTATTCAGGATATGTTCCCTGTTATAATCATTCCTCTGCAACTTCCTTCAAACCTTCTGCCACGTTCTCTCCCTCTGATATATTTAATTTGTAAAACGTCAATTCTGGTTGAACCTAATGACCCAACTTCTCTAGATTGGTAGCCAAACAGATTGGTGACAAAAAAAAAAAATAGCCCAATTTGAAAAACTTGCTCAATTTTAGATTCATGCTCTCAAACCTCAAATGAGTACTGATTCTGTTCCAAAATCAACTGCCCTTTCCTCACAATATTGCCTTTTCCAGTATCCAAGATTACTACCTCATGTCTTCTCTCTCCAAATGTCCTACTCTTCCTCAGTGTCCTCACTACTTATATCATTGCAGGAACAGGAGCCTTTCTCCCAATGGTAACACCATTATGTCTACATTCCCACCTCAAAACATTGGTGCTTTTGACCCTTCTGCCTGACCTGCTCTCCTCCTAGTTCTTTGTACAGCGGGCCTTTTCCTATTCCCCAGCTTGAAACTTAAGTGTCACTTTTCTACCAAGTCCTTACTTGGGCACCTGTTTTAGTATGTACCCCAGGTGCTCCTTACCTTTGCTTCCTTTTATTGTCCCGCTAAGCACCTATAATGGTCTATATTATAGACTCTATAATAATTCCTTCATTTATGAATTAGTTATTGTCAATCTCTCTTTCTAGAACATAAGCTTGTTCTCTATTGAATATCCAGTGTCTAGCTCAACACCTGCACCTAATAGACACTCAATATGTAAGGGAAGAAAGGAAGGAAGGGAGGAAGGAAGGAAGGAAGGAAGGAAGGAAGGAAGGAAGGGAGGGAGGAAGGAAGGAAGGAATAAATCATGGAATTCTACTATATGGTTGGGCCGTACTCTATACTTCTATGTACATTATTTCATTTATCTGACTGCAACCTGATTGTCTCTGAAATAAAAGAGACACAATTCATATTCATTTAATTTTCTTTTAAATCCCATAACAATCCAACAGCAACTGTAATGTCGCAGAGTCTGGCATTTTAGATGTACATTTTGCTGCAATGCTCTTTTGCAAAGAAAGACCATGAAAACTCTGAAAGATGTTCAGAAATAGGGGCTTGAATGGCTTCATGAAAAAGGACTGGCTTGCAAGTCAGTCAACTGCAGAGACATGTCCTTTCATTTTTCTGGGTTTTGAATTCCTCACGTATAAAATGAAAAGTTGGGACTCAGTTTTCCAAGTTGTTTGGCAACAACAAAATTCTAGGATTTGGTGAGTGTCTACAGCCTGCCTTCTAAGCAGAATACCTCATCGTGTTTGTGGGGGTGGTGTAGCACTCAGATGAAGCTGTGGTTCAACCCAGTGAGCAGGACAGTGACCACGCGTGCAGCCATGAGGGTGACCCCTGTGTGTACAAGCACCTGTTATGTGCCCTGGCATCCTGGTGACACAAAAGGCACTCAACTTAGATCACTAGGAACAAGACACAGAACATTCCAGGGGCTCGGCCACAGCAAATCAAATGCCAGCACCCACCTTCCCTTGGACCTCAATGGGGAGCCCACAGATGGCCCCCTCATGTTGCTCCAGGCTGAACACTTGGGGTTTTGTAGGTACAGAGTTTTTCTTTTAAAGGGAGTCTGTGTAGCCTACAGACAGCTCTGGCCAATTGGGCAGGCTCCATCTCACTGGAAGGTTTCCACAGCACTTCTATTTATACCTCATCCTAAGTGGCATGAAAAACTCCAACCCAAAGAAACAATAGACACACACAGGAGCCCTCAAAGTAAAGTCAATTGAGTTAATAATTTGAGCAATCTTACAACTGCTCAGAGGTCCAGAGAAGCAATGCTGTCCTTAATTAGAGGGTAGTTCTTTAAAGCTGTGACTCCGTCTCTTCATTTTCCCTCTGCCCAAATCCCTGTCCTTCACTCACATTAGGAAAATGGGAATTGTACTCAGCCCCCTGGTGCAATCCTCTCTTATTTGGAGCCATATCATTCTGTAATTGAGTTCCCTGGGCCAGGCCCACTTCCTTTTTCTTCCTCCCCATTTATGTGCAAATTTAAGGCCAAGGACATTGATGTTCCTTTTTGGGTTACTCCAGAGCGTGGCATTGGGCTGGCCCTTGAAGAAAAAGTAGTGAGAGTACCACTGTGGGGCATGGGAACTGCACTGGACTGCGCCTTAGGGCAACGAGGCCAGCGGGGTCACCGGTACCTTCAGAAGAGCCCGGGTCCCATTATTTCTACCTGCTGTTCAAGTAGTTAGAGTCACTCTCCTGTGATTCCACAGCCTCTCCCAATAGTCCCAGTTTCTTCCAGTTGATGCTTACTGTCATTTATAAATAAGATATCTCATTTCATAGGTGTCTTTTGCCTTCATCAAATTTCAGCAGAAAAATCGTAGCTGTTTCAGTGGTTGATGTGTCTTCCTACACGTGCCAGTGAGGGGAGCCGAAAGGAAAGATCTAGGCAGTGAGTGGGTAGGCTTTTCCCAGCAAAGTGTGGAATGCTGAAAACTTCGTGAGAGCAATAGAGTAAACAGAAATGGAAGCTACGAGCCAGGATGACTTGACCAACTCTTTAAAATGCTGTATCCCCTCTGGGCAGATTCACTGCTGTAATAAGTGAGTGCATATTGAAAGGATCATTCTGGATTGTTCGGTTTTCAGTGGGCTGGTAATTTTGATCTTAGATGGATGCTTCTTTCTCCAGCACCTGGGTCAGACTCCAAGTTAAGTCAAAGACATCCTTTATGTGATAAGCGATGTTACTTGGGCACTGTAGAACTATTTTCCCTCTTAGAACGGCCATGACATCCTTCATTTTCTGGAAGTTATAGAAACAACTCCGTTCTTTTCCCACTCAGTTCTAGTATTTGTAAATGTCAGTAACTCCCTGAGATTTCTACAGCAGGGCTGTGTGAAGGAACGCTATCCACATAGATTTTGGGGGACTGCATGTAACTGATCCAGGACCTTAGCCTGGCCTCTCTCCTTAATTAATGTTTACTCTATGAAGGGCAACCCCAGCTAAGTTAATGAGTAATGTCATATGAACTTCGCCATTTTGCCTGATTTCCATGAGGTGGCTCTCTGGTTTGAAGTAGATCGCCTCCCATTAATAACTTTCCCAAGACCTTGCAGAGTCTAAGGAAAAGGTTGGAGCATAAAAATATAACTCAATTAGTCTAAAAAAAAGTCACCATGTTGAATAGAAGGCCAATGGCTAGACTTTCAGGAGTGTTTGGGCACATGTAACCACAGTGATGGAATGCCCATCTCACGGCTGCCTCAAAGGTATTCTTTAAATAAAATTTAAGTTACTGCTTCTCTTTATTGTACACAATGTCCTATAAAGAAGATATATGTCCACAATTAAGCTTTGAAAGAGAACCATGGGGCCAGTTCCATTTAAAGGGAATGAAGTCAAGCAGTAAATTTGCTGGTCACTCTTTTCATATGGACTGTATCTTAGCCAGCAGTTGGTCTTTGATGTCGCAACAATAGTACTGGGCCTCGGAGGCAGAGGAGGCCCCCATCATCGAAACTAGTCCACATTCATTAAAATGTGGACACCCGCGGGCAGGGGAGCACGCATCAGGGAGCACCGGGAGTGGGCTCCAGGGCTGCGGGAGGCCGTTACCAGAGTAAAATGGCCATCTCTTCTGCACCATCTCCCCTGCCTGCTGTGTTCTTTACTCTATTTTTAATTGAAGTATGACATACGTATGGACAGGCGCACATATGTGGCTATACAGCTAAATGGGATTTCACAAACTGAACACACCTGTGTCACCAATACTGGGATCAAGAAACAGAACATGCCCAGCACCCCAGATGGCCCGTGTACTCCCTTCTGGTCACTTCCTTGACAAGGGTAACCAAGGTCCTGACTAATCTTCCAACAGCATGGATTAGTTTTTCCTGGTTATGACCCTCACGGGAACAGAATTGCATGGCATGTACTCGCTTGTGCCTGGCTTCCTTCACGCAACATGACACTTGTAAAGTTGTACATGTTGCCGGTAGCTGTTGTTTGTTCATTCTGAGTATGAGCATTTACTGCAGTATTATCTATCCTATTGTCGATGGGCATTTCTGCCATTTCCAGTTTGAGGCTGCTTTTCGTAGTGCCTCTATGAGCATTCTTTTCCAGGTCTTTGAGTGCATACAGGAATACGCTTCTGTTGGGTAAATACCCAGGGTGGCTAGGCTTGCTGAGTGAGAGGGTACACATTACATCCTGTTTCAGTAGTTACTTTGGAAAATCAATTTTCAAAAGTGTTCATATCAGTTTACTTGCCCATAGGTGTTCCACATTCACACCAATACTTTGTGTCTTCAGCGTTTTTTTTTTGTTGTTGTTTTTTCCATTTTGTCATTCTGATGGGATAACAGACTGTTTTCACATGTTCAGTGGGGATACATTTTAAAAGTTATTTTTTAGCTATCTACCCAGTCAGGTCTCACTTTTGTGATATTTACCAAATTAATAAGCTACTAAGATAGCTAAAATGAGACTGGTCCCAACTCAACATTTGGAGTTCAAAGGGAAAAGAAGAGAGGGCGCTGTAGAACATCCCTGAAGTGTGGGACACAACCCATCAAAAATAAAACAGAACAAAGGATCAAATTCACTGAGTGTCCATGGCAGTCAGGAACTCAGGACGAACAACAGAAAAATATCTAGAACCAGAGTGGTCCACAAGCTGATTAGATATTAGCAATGTAATGCCATAAATAAAAAAGAAAATAGGAAACTATGGAAAACATTGAAAAAACTCTGACCACTTGTTCCTCAGAAGACCTTGGGATGCACTGAGGAAAGAGACATCTGATTAGTCCCAGGGAAGAGGTTCTGGCCGGCAACAATAATTCAGAAGCAGAATATCCAGCTCACAGAGCTTGTGGAACTCCTGTCCCAGGCATGTCCTGTTTCTCCTGTTACCTCTGAGAAAGGAAGGTAGGAAAGGGTGCCCCTTCATCAGTGAAAGTGGTTGCAGGCTTACATTGTTACAGTGCTACAGTGATGAGTAACATATTGGTGGGCACAGTTCCATCCCTACCATGGAGCATATGATTTTTCAGCAGTGAAACTACACAAGGGAGACTCTGAAACAATCTGATGGGCAGAGTCCTGTGCTGACAGAATTCCACGGCCTTTTCCAGCTCTAATTTCTCAGAGGCAGGATCCTCTGGGCTCTATCCTTCCCCTCAACCTGACTATGTGTGGCTCCACAACACAGCCCTATGTCATGGTTGGGTCCCGCTGGAAATGTTCAGCACGTTCATTGGGCATCTGCTTGCTGGGACATAGCCACATAGTTAGGCAGGGTGGAGATGGGGACTCTGCTCAACCAGGGGGCCAGCTGCTTCCCCAGTCTCTTCTCTCAGGCTGCCCCTGTCCTTTCCTTTTCCCATATGAGAGAATAAGCCTCTCTAGAAGCATCACCGACTGGCATGAGGCATCACCAACTGGCATGGGCCTCATGGAGCCAGCTTGGACTAGATCAGTTCTCTATGTGAGGTGCTCAGAACAATCAGCTTTTAAACCTTGATTTCCTGACATTGTTCTGCCTCAGTTTCTTCAGCTGCAAAATAGAGATAATCACCACTGGGCTATGATAGAGGTTAAAAGTGTAAATACATATAAAGTCCTTACAGCAGTTCTAGGCACAGAATTAATGTTCAGTGTTAGCTTTTGCATCATCATCATCATCAATTCTGAAGATAAACTTCAAAATTTAGTAGAATTACCCCATGAGAATGTCTATTCTTAGATATAGAAAATGAAATGTGGAGTTGAAATGACTTACCCAAGGTCACACTGCTCTGTATTAAACCATTCCTATGAGTTAAACCATTCCTATGCACCAAGAATGGTCCTCACAACATTATAACCTCCCAGCAAAGTAGCTATTATTGTCCCATTTTACTGAATAGGACAAGAAGCACAGAGAAGCATGAGGCTTTTGCCTAAGGGCAGACATGTAAGTGAGAAGAAGTAAAATTGACACAAATCCACAGCTCATGCCTTCGGCCACTCTGTTGGGCCTTGTGACTAGTTTTGGCTGGTGGGGTGCTAATAGAGTGATCCAATCAAAGGCTGAAGTGTGCTGTCTATTTGGGCTCACCTCTGCCTTTCTGTGCATTTTCATAGCCATGAGAGAGCTGCATGGCAGGTAGCCTGCTGGTTGCACAAGTATGGGAGACGCATAGAAGACACCCAGACCCAACCCACAGCTTGGAATCTATCCTGCCTAGATCTACTGAACTCCAGCCAACCCACAAACCCACGAGTGTGAGAATACATGCTTATTGTTATAGGCCACTGAGTTTTGGAGTAATTTGCCATGCAGCATAATTGGGTAATCTATAATAATAAAAGCATAATATGCTAATTAGACTGGATAGCCAGATGACCTTCCGGACGAAGCTGGGGCTGTGAGGGCCAAGGCAAGCCATCGCGGCTGCAAGGGCCAAGCCCCTTGCACGAATTTCGTGCCTCGGGCCTCTAGTAGCTAAATAATACCTGACCTGTATTAAGTACTTTCTGAGATTTGTAACTTGCAAGAAAAAGAAGCATTTTGACCAGTGCTTCTGTATTGTGTATATCACTAACCTGAGGGCCTTGTTAAAAATGCAGATCCTGACTCAGTAGTTCTGGGTGGGGCCTGAGATTCTCAATTTCTAAGGAGCTCCCAGCAGTTGCTGCCACTGCTGCTCCACAGACCACACTCTGGGTACAAGGATGGATAAGTCCTCTGGAGCTTCTCACCTGCATCTCTGGGTCACAACTGCACCTGGTGAACATCAGGGCAGTGGATGGGCCACCTTATATATAAGGGAAGGATAGTCCTTGCCCTCCAGTGAGAATGCTATGGTTGTCTTATAATCCACACTCTCCTAATAACCAGAGTGGCCAGGAGGTTGGCTCATGTTGACATTTCCTCAGCCCACTTCTTGGGCCAAGGACTAGAAACACCTAATGAGATCTCCCCCTTTACTTTTGTCCTTTCTACTTCCTGGAAATTGAAGGTGCCCAGCAATAAACTTGACTTCCAATTCATTTTGGGCTCCTAACCAATACCATATTTCCAAGTCACAATGTAATTGAGTCCCCAGGCAGGAGCTACAACCCCTATATCTGCTTTTCTTAATTTTCAGTCAGGCAGGGGCCTAGGGAAAGGGAGCTTAAAGGAAGCCGAGTATTCTGCTGGGACACTTTTCCTTCCTGTCTTCCTGCCAGCACCTAACTTTCCTTCACCACCGCCATGGCCACCATGCTCTGGAGAATCAAGCCCCGTGATATGTTTGTACTTTGGGCATGCTAACCAAAACAGGAGAATCCTTTCCAAGGAGACAGTACCTTTTCTCTTCCTTTTAGTTTTTCATACTCTTTTGTAGATCACACATCTATACCTTAACTGTAGAAAGGTAATCCTGGGATTCAACTTCAAAATTCTCTGAAGTTGTCCAACGATGTTCCTGGGTGGTTTAGATTCTAAATATGTTATGTGAGCACCTTAAAAAGATTGCCATAATTTCCTAATAAGCTAAACATACATTCCTGTATTACCCTGCCACTCAGCTCTGATATATTCACACAAGGGAAATGAAAGCATATGTTTATGCAAAGACATATACCTGTATGTTCACAGCACCTTTATTTTAATAGGTCCAAATTGGAACACAATCTAAATGTTCTTTAATGGGTGAATGGATAAGCATACTAGTATTGTAATCGCATACAATGGAATATTAATTTAAAATAAAAGGGTCAAATGCTCTATGCTCAAAACAACATGGATGCATCTTTGCAAAGAAGCTCACTGTATTGTACATTCTGTATGATTCCACTTATATAAAAATCTAGTGACAAAGGCCTGGAGATTGCTGGGAATGAGGGATGAATCATAAAGGAGCATGGGAAACTTTTGGAGATATATTTCTTCAACATCTTGATGGTGCTGATGGTTCCATAAGTGTCAAACTTATCAGATTGTTCACTTTAAGTATGTAATTCCAGTTCAACGTATGTCATGTATAGCTCAATAAAGCTGTAATAAAAAAATAATAACACACTGCCATTTCCCCCTCATCCTCTTCCCATCTCTATCTCCCTGGGGTGGCTGGGAGCCAAGGCATGTTTGTTATGTGTCTCATTGGCATTGGCATGAATATTCTATCTGGATGCCTGAGGGAGTAAGCTAACACCGGGTGGCCTATGACGTCATTTCCAGCTTCCTTGCATCCCTCATATAGATTCCAGCCACACCTTGTCATTTTTGAAAATAGAGATGCAGTATCCAGCAGGAAGCGGTCTATTGCATTCACAGTCTTTCTTTTTTTTTCTTCTAGGCCCTTTCTGTTAAACATCTGGGGGTTGGAGGATCCCCCAACTACAAGTCTGGCAGCCCAGGGCCCCAAACTTGAAGCTAGAACTCTCCCATTCCATGGGCCCTGCAGCACAGTCTCTTCCTGGGGGAAGGGCTGCTGCTCTGTTACAGAGGGGCATCAGTCACCGAGAGTGCTCCATGAAAGATGACTCGGTTTACTAACATGTGCATGGGTCAGGCTAACAGGAAGAAGGGGTAGTTAACCTATTGTTTTTACTTCTACTCAGTTTACAGAGACAACTTTCCAGTGACACATGCTGGTCTGTGCTTGGGGAATTGATGTAAAGCTGTATTTACCAAGGCACCATGGCCTCTGCCTGTTTCAGGCATTGGATGACACACCTTTGATGACTTCCCATGGCAGCTCATCCTCCCACCTAAGATAGCAAACAAGCACCGGATCAGGCTCTCAGGAGAAAGACAACCAGTTAGCTCTCCAAACACCAGCAATTTGTAGGCGTTGCCTAGGCCTGACCTTCTCATTTCTAAAATTTTGAAACTCCCAGATTCAGGGGCAGGGGGTGGGGGTGGCTGGTATAGCCTGATTCCATTGCTGCCCACAGCACACCCCTTTCTGAGGCTAACAGACTTCAACTTGGTTACGGACAACAAGAAGCAGCAGGTGCCACATGGAAACTCCGCACCTTACCTTTCCTACATCATCGCTATCTATAGAAGTCATTGCTATCCCCATGACTTAGGTTTGAGTAGTGCTTTGTTTTGTTCAGGTTCTCCCAGAAGCAAAACCTGAGACAAAGAGCATACCTGGGAAATGAGCCCAGGAAACTGGAAGGGGAAGGGGAAAGAAGGCAGAGAAAGGAAAGGGCCATAGGTTATGTTATCAAGTGAGTGACTACCATGGGCAGTGAGTACTTAGTCCCCAAAGGAATGCTGGGAACCAGCATGGAAACATTATTAGCATAGTGCTCCACCCAACCTCTGCACTGACACGGTACACAAAGAAATAAGTTCAGCTTTTTGTATTTTATGATCATGGCTTCTTATGAAGTTATTATGGAAAGGGAGTACAGACAAGAGTTTAAATAAAATGTGGAATGGGATCTGTTTTTTTCAATAACACATTCTCTCACTGTTTCTTAAACTCACTGCATATAATCCTGGGCCTTAGACTGATGCCAGATCCAATGGCCTAAGTAATCTTCTGTCTTTTAGGGGATGAATACAGACAGAAGGGTGCTCTTAGCCATCACTGAAGAAAGAGGCTTCATCACCATCTTTTCTTTATAAATCGTAAAGTCCTGAGCCAAGGTTGCAAAAGAAAGACTTTCTCAGAAGATGAAAGAGAAACAAGAGAACCACAAAAACCACTAATACATTGTAAGATAAGACCAACGAAGACAAGTTACAGGAACCGAGATAATCAAATCTGGAAAAGACAGGAACTATTAAATAATAACCTTCCAGTCTTGCAAGAGATGTTTTTTGAAAAGAAGAAATCAACTGCTCATAATGCTGAGAAGAAAAACACAAACATGAAATAAGATTTAAAGGAGACATTACAGGAAGAATGTTCTGACTCTGAAGGTTATAAAAAAAACTTAGATGGCATATCGAAGATAGTTGTGGGATTCTTTCCTTTGGAGGCTTTAAATCCAAAATAGATTCTTCTTTACTGAATGGGTAGTTCTTATGAGCTCTGAGGTTTCCCCCCAGCCTCACAGATCAATGCCTGCTAGAACATGGCTGAAAGAACATGAATGAAGAGGTCACACAAATAATGTAACTTTCTTTTGGTTTGTATACAGGAAAGTAAAATTAAGAAATACAGTTATAGTGTTTCAGTTCAAGGTGGTGGGCCAAGCATTTTTGTTTATTTCTTTCCCCTCTTCAAATTCTCTTGAAGAGTCAGATAGAATATAAACATAAATCACTACAGTAGTGGAAAGCTGAAAAGGGATCGCCTATGGAAGAAGGAATGATTTCTGGTAGATATAAAACAAATGTAACCCATTGAAAGTGAAACACTACAGAGCTGAGAAAGTGAAAGAAAGATCTCTAAAAAAGTGAATTTCCCTAGAATTCCCATAATAATATCCAGGATACTAGTAGAGGCTGTGTTAGTTTCACTACCAGTATCTACTTGCAAGAAATGAAAACACATGTGCACAGAAAGGCTTGCCCAAGAACACTGACATTGTCTTATTCATAACTAGAGGCCCAGTGCATGGATTTGTGCACTGGTGGGGTCCCTCCGTGTGGCCTGTGGAGATGGGCCAAAACCAGCAGTCCAACCCTGCCTGCTGCTCCCGCTCATCCTGGCCCTGCTGCGCCTGCCACAGGCTCGCAATCCTGATTGGGAGAGGCTCGCGCTGCCGCAGGGCTGTTGAGTGGCTGACCACTGGTGGTCAGTGCATGTCATAGTGACCGGTCGACCAGTTGTTCTGTCACTTAGGAATATATATATATATATATATATATATATATAGAGAGAGAGAGAGAGAGAGAGAGAGAGAGAGAGAGAGATAGATATAGATATAGATATAGATATAGATATAGATATAGATATAGATATAGATATAGATATCCAAAGTAATGGAAATAACCCAAATGTCCATCAATAGGGAAATGGGCAAATAAATTGTGGTATAGCTATACAATGGAATACCACAGAGGCATAAAAAGGAGAAACCTACTTATATATACACAACAACATTAATAATTTTCAAAAACATTATGTTGATCAAATGAGGCCAGACATACCAAAAAAAAATGCATACAGTATGATTCCATCTATACAAAGATGTGGAACAGCCAAGATTAATCTATGGTATAGGAGTCAGACATTGGTTGCCTCTTAGCGGAATGAATTGCCTACAGGGGTACACTAGAAGACTATCTGTGATTATGGGGATTTTCTACATCCTAATTTTGATGGTAGCCACATGGGCATATACAATTGTCAAAAATGAAATTGAACCTTTAAGCCGCATTCATCTTATTGTATATAAATTATTTATTATTTAAATTTTTAAAAAATGCAAGGAGAAAGAGAAAAAGAGATAATAAGTAGAAGAGGGGAGAGGAGGAGGAGAATGACAAGATGAGGAAGAGAAGAGGAGTGAAGAGAAGAAAAGAGAGACTAGTGAAGCTAGGAGGAAAGAGTGAGGGCAGGGAACTACTGACTAAAAAGTGGAAGAGAGAGAGAGCTGTGGGCTTGTAAACCATGAAAGATTGAGCCATGACACAAAACACACTAGAAAACCACAAAGAGAGAGAAATATGAGAGAAAAAATTGAGAGACATCAAAGATAGATTTTGAAATTCCAATATTAGTTTCAAATTCTAATAGGAGTTTCAGAAGGACAATACAAGGATATTGGGAATACTGGTAAGCAAAGGATTACTAAATAATTATTCGAAACATAATAAAACTGCTAAGAAATTATTCCTGAGGTAACTATACTGAAAAAGAAAGAATAAAAGACATAATGAAGGAAAAAAAACAGAAAAAAGAAGTAATACAGCACTAATTATTTGGATAATGTGATGAAAATTTGGTAGCCATCAGAGATAAAGAGTATGTCAGAATATTGGTGTTTTTGGTTTTTTTTGGGGGGGGGATTATGTTACAAATATTTATTGGTTCTTAGTACTGATAGAAAAATGTAAGTGCAAATCTGTTAATATGTTAAAAGTAACAAAAATATGACTTTCAAAACTTTAAAAATGAGAAAAATAAACCATATTTAAATATTTTATAAATGTTTAAATGCCAAGATCTAATAGAGCACTTAGATGCAGCCAGTGTTTTAATTCCTACGACAACACTAGGATATAGTTATTATATGTTTATTTTATAGATGGGAAAACTTAGACATGGGCTAACTCTCTTGTCAAAGAAAACACAGATAAATTGGGGGTGTGAGACAATATAAAAATTACAAATTGAGAACATCAAATAAATTGGAAAAATATTTTTAAATCTACCAGTAATCATAATAAGATAACTGTGTTAAAGTTATTGATGTATTGCATGGGAAAAATGTAGCTATTGGTTATTAATAAGAGAGATATTTTAATCAAATAGGCAGAGAACGTTTGAAAAAAAGTTGGAAAAGGACACTCAACAAATATAAAAATAAAGCAGCAGTTGCAATACTAATATCAAAAGAGAAAAGTATTTCAGATAAGATTCAATAAAAATGTAAATAAAAATTTCACCCTGATAAAAATTAACCAGTACAAAGGATATTTTATGTCCTAAAATTATGAATTCTAAGAAAGTGAAGCAAAAATTAATGGGATAATAAGGAGAAACAGACAAATCCACAAAAGTAGTATATGAATACAATTAAGTTCTTTGAGGAATCAGCAGATAAGTAGACAATAAATGAATCAAGACTTAAAGGGTTTTCATAATATAATTAAACATGTTGATCTGACAGGTCTTAGAAAGATATGTAAGACTTTGTACATCATAAAGAACATGAAGTCATGAAGCATTTGCAAAATAGGCTTGTGCTATGCATAAACTTTATACTGATAAAGTTGAAATTCAGTTAAAATGTATGGAAAACATAAATTATCAAAATTGACTAAAGTTACATTATCTGAATAGACTACTCACCCTGGAATAAGGTGAAATTTTAATCAGAGATTTTAACAAACATGTACTAAGCCCAGAGGGTTTTATGAGTAACTTCCAACAATCTCACAAGAAACATACAATTATTATTTAAAGTGCGACAGTGAAAGAAATGGAAAGATTTCCAACTCATGTCGTAACTATAACGTTACTACTACTGAATGGATACTACTAGTTCTCATTTATTCACCAAGAAAACTGTAAGCATGTAGTATTACTAAGTAAAGCTTTCCTAGATTTCAGAACCAACTAATTGGAGAACATAACAGAAAATAAACCCTATTCACAATAGTAATCAAACCTGAAAAATAGCTTGTAAAAAGAAATGTGAAGAATGATGAAGGGAACTATAAAAGTTTACTAGAACATAAATAGATATGTATACCATGTCCTGAATGGAAGCATTAAAAATTTAAAAAAGTAGGGTCGATGAAGCAGAGAATCAAATCAGTGATTTGGAAGACAAGGTAGCAGAAAACAATCAGAGCAGCAAAATGAAAACAGAGTTTAAAAAATGAGGATAGTTCATCTTACATAAACCATAATTTTAAAGAAAATGGTACTACAATGACATTGTTTTTGGTGTGTTAAATCACTGTTACAATGCTATATAATAAAAAGTAATTTCTTTTACATCTTCAAAAAAAATTCTCAACTCTTCTAAGGTAATAAAAACATATAAAGCAATTCCCATTAAAGTCTCACTAAATATTTAAAATAATTCTAGGGTCTGTTTGAAAGAAGACATTTATGGAAAATTTTAAGAAATATTTTTTTTAAATGAAAGGAAATTTGCCATAAAAAACATTTTATGAAAATACATAAAATGAAGCTAGTGTGGTGTTGATAAATGAACAGAGAAAATAAAGGTCAAGAAACAGACTTATGTGAAAGTGAAAATTTTAGTATGTGATAAAAGTGTTATTTTGTATCCATGATTGTAGAATGAAGTATTTAACAAATAGTAGGACAAGTGACTATTCACTTGGACAAAAAAACAAAGTTGTATCTTTATCTTTTCTTTTAAGATATATTTTTATTGATTTCAGAGAGGAAAGGACAGGGAGAGAGAAAGAGAAAGATCATTGATGAGAGGGAATCATTGATTGGCTGCTCCTGTATGTCACACACTGGGGATGGGGCCCGAAACCCAGGAATGTGCCCTGACTGGGAATTGAACTATGATCTCCTGGTTCATAGGCTGATGCTCAACCTATGAGCCACACCGGCTGGGATGTATCTTTATCTTAAACCTTACACCCATAAACAACTTCAAAGTAGATTGTAGTCTTAAACAAACAAAAATAAATAAATAAAAATAGAAGTGTTAAAACAAAATATATTTAAAGATTTTGACAATCTTTATTTGAGGAAAACTTTCTAAAATAAGGCAAGAAAATCAAAAGTCATAAGGGAAATGATTCAGGGTTGATTACATTTAAAACGGAAAGTTTCTGCATGGCCAAAGGCAGCATAAACAATGTTAAAAGGTGAATGCAAGATTGGTCCAAACATTTACAAAGTTCATGAGACAAAAGTTCAATATGGTTGATAATTAGCAAAGCTGGCCACAGTAATTCCGCCCCCCACCCCCGTCCCTGTGCACATGGTTCTTTGCAATGTTACTTTGCTGGCCCTGCCATCAGGAGGATTTTATTTCCTCCCCCTAAAATCTGAGCTGACCCAGTGATTTTTTTGCTGAATAGAATGTGGCTAAAGTGACATTGTTCAAGTTCATCAAGAGGCCTCTCAACTTCTGCTTTTAGACTCTTGCTGTTCTGAGTCCACCATGTAAAGAAATTCGGCTAAATCCTCCTTGAGGATTAAAGACAATATGGACAGAGAGCCAAGGTGACAGCCAGCACCAACCATCAGACATATGATGTCATCTTGGACCATCTAGCTCATGTCAAGCCAACAGAAGGCTGTTGCCATATGAGTAATCCTAGGCAAGATCAGCAGAACTACCCAGGTGAGTCCAGAGAAGGTGCTGACACACACACTCATGAGCAAATAAAAAATGGCTGTTAAGTCACTACATTTTGGGGTGGTTTGTTATGCAGCAATAGCTAAGTGGGACAGTTATCCACAATTATAAAGAATTGCAGGGATAAGAGCAAACAGACAGCCTGGGAAATGGGTAGGCAAGTCACAAAACAAGAAACAATGGCTGTTGACTTGAGTCAGAGCTGGAGGAGTGTTGTTGATGGAATGAAACAAGAACTTGGGCTCCACGGTCAGCCTGCCAGGGTCTGAATCCTGGCTGTGCCCTACCACAGCCTTGGGCAAGTTAGTCAGACCGCTCCAGGCCTCAATTTCCTAATCTATGAAATGGGTATATAAATACTATCTATCCTATAGGGTCATTGTAAGGAAACTTACTTGTATTAAGTACAAATGAATGTTTTGTACATATAATTGTTTTCTTACTATTATAAATTAAAGACATATGAAAGAACTAATCTGCGTATCTGATCAACATGAGCCAAACTTATTTCAAGGAGGAGATAAGATTTCATTTAAAAGTGAAAAAAGTTGATGGCTTTTGCTTTTACTGCTATAAATAGCTCAGGTGAACTTTTGAATCCAGAGAATCAGTGAGTACAAGAAGCTAAACTGGTTTATTGAGTGCAAGTAGAGGAATAAGAGGGAGGAAGAGCCTATAAGATTATAGTTAGGAAATAGAGAACAAAGACATTTAGTTACATTTCAGAGTTTGGTTTGCTTTAATGTTACTGTAATAATAACCAATTTGATGTTTTATAACACTTGCTTAAATGTCATTGTCTTAATGAGTTGTAGTTTTACTATTTAAAATCTATAGAAATTCATGGTTCTAAATCTGGCTGAGATTTAGTAGAGAGACACTTATTTGAATTTCAAGTAAAATATTATTATTATTGTTATTACCTATGGGTTATATAATTTGAGATGTTTTGTCTTCCAGGCTGCTTTTATTACATATAATTGTTTTCTTACTATTATAAATTAAAGACATATGAAAGAACTAATCTGCATATCTGATCAACATGAGCCAAACTTCTTTCAATGAGGAGATAAGATTTCATTCAAAAGTGAAAAAAGTTAGTCTCTGCATTTTTTGCACCTGTTGCAAACAACTGTGTAATTTCTTATTAGATATTTTAAAATAACTGAAAATAGTACAAAGACTAACACTATTTTTATGAGCCACACATATCCAATAGAGATAGTGTGCTCAAAGCATTTTACTGCCTCCTCATAGCATACCTCCAGCACAGGAAGTCACAGAGTAAAAAAAAAATCTATCCCCAAGGATGCTGAAATTACCAAAAAAAAACCATGTTAGGTCATGTTGTGTGTGTGTGTATGTGTGTGTGTGTGTGTGCCTGCATGTGTATTTTTATGTGTGTATGTATATATGATGTATCAATGTATTTTTACATATACTTATATGTTCATATTTGACACAATAAAACCATCAAGAAGTTTGAAAATGTAAATTGTTAAAAGGCTTTCTCTCTCGTAGTCAGCATGATGACTTTTCCAAGAATTTAGAATACAAATATTCTTCAAAGATTTCTCACTACAAAATAACAAAAACAAATTAAGCATCTTCTAGCTGTGCAACCTTGGGCAAGTTACTTAACTTCATCTTTTCTTTTTTCATTTGAAACAGGGATAACAATAGTACCTCATTCATGTGGAATTTTTGAAAAGATTTTAAAAGCTACTATATTTAAAGCGCTAAGGACAGTGTCTGACACACGAGGGCATTTTACAAATCTTAGCTATTATGGTTGTTATTCTTGCTACTATTTTATCGGGTGTCATTGATGTGTCAAAATCACCAGATCTTAAATATAAGAGTGTATCTCCTTTAAAATGATCCAAACACATACTACAATTTGGGTAAATAAACCTACCACTCTGTATTTCTAACTCCAACCTCCTATTTTAGAATGTTTTAAGCAGAGAAAACCAAAAATAACATAGTATAAGCATTCATTTTCCAGTTGCAAAGAATGATGTTAGCAGCTTAAGATCACATAGAGCCAATACAGGAGTTTAGGAGAGGTTAAAAATGTCCAGTGAACAGAAAGAATATTTCATCCGCAGTTATGTTTTCAAATACACCTGCTACTGGTGCATTTACTTCCTAGGGCCTGAAAGCAACAGGCTAATCAATGGCTTTTGCAGAACTTCTTACTTGGCGGAATATACATGCTCCACTTGAATCATAACGCCTTTGGGGAATCAGAGGGCCAATGAAATAACTTTAGTCAGGAAGACTATAAAATTTTTATACTAACAAATTACAAAAGAGGGTTCAATTATGAACTCAACTGTTAAACTCATCATTCTGCCTGGATACGTGCATTGAGTGGACAGAATAACCGAACACTACTATAGGGTAAACTGAAGCTGGGATATCAGCAGCTCCTTGGGACCCAAGTGATTCCTAGGGGCATTACTCTTTCAAATACCCCATTTCTTCCACTCTCTTGGGGCAGTTCTTGAGCCAAAGGCGCTTTGGAGAATGTAATCCACTTCCCCTTTGCAGTTGCCACTTCCACCAGCTGCTTCTCTCATTACCTTACTGTTCAGGCAGCAAAGGCCGGCCCCATTTCTTCTAATGATAGCAAACACCTCATTAAAAAATCTGCCAAATTTACTTTTCCATGGAACATCACTTTTGCAGCTTTTCATGAGGCCACGAGGAAAGAAAGCATCATGTATAAAATATGATTTCCAGAAATCTTGAAGATATTAAGAATTATTCCTACATGACTGGTGGGTGTACCACAGTCCGTAGAATGGCAGTATCTTCCATTTCCCCAAAGGAATCCCAGCAGTCTGTCCCCGTACCTGTCTGCCCACAGGAAAAGGCGAGAGGACCCCACAGAGTTAGACATTTTCAGAAACGTCCCCAAATTAAGAGAACTTTAGGCTCTGGGGTGAAGACTTTCCTATTCCTGGTTTTGCATGTGTTCAAGGGTCACCTTGCTTTAGTCTATAACACCCAGGCAGAGAGAAAACGGTGTAATTCATCAAGAGTTTGGAATGTGTGAACTTTGGCAACTTTCTTAACCTCTCTGAACTTCATTTATTTGTGTGTGTGTGTGTGTTCTGTAAAGGGGAGATAGTAATAATATAGTACCTTATTAAGTCAGTTAGATTTTGTAAAGCACTTCAAACAGTTGCATAGTAGCCACTGTTTTAAATGTTGAAGTGAATTCTCTCTTTAACAGTAAACGTTTCCCCCAACAAATTACATAAAGAGGCAAACACTGAATAAGAGACAACGATTGTAAAGTCCTTTGGAAACAATACTTATCTGGGCATTGCAGAGCAAAGAGCTTCAGAAGGGCTAACTTGCGGAGGAGATTTTAGGCGCCAGAGAATTCCCTCTGCTTTCGGAGGGAATCCCTGCAGACTTTTACCCATGCCCCAAGCTGACAGTTGTCACATCACTAGACCCAAGGGAAAGCGCTTTCCAAGGTAGCGGCAGGCCATCCTTACCTGGGAAATCCTTTATTAGGAAACCGAAACTCACCTTTTATATGACGCCCACTCCCCCCCCCCCACACACACACACTCCCCTCCTCTTCGCGACCCCCAACCCCCGGGCTCCTAGCTAAAATCGATCGTCATTACAACCCCATTCTCAAGGGGCAGAGCGCTAGGAAGAAGTCTTGGCTGTAAGTTTAAAAGCCTGAGTAACTCCGTCCCAAAGCACGGCAGGTGCCTAGACTCCGCGCCCTCCCCTTGGCCAAGACCGCACTCGGGAGCCTTCGTGAAGCCCACGCGGGACATCGGAGGCACCCACCGGGACCGCGTGGGAGCTGAGAGGATGCCTGGCCACTCTCCTCGGGAAATCATTTCCTGACCTTCGGTATTGCTCTCGGAAGGGGCAGACTCACCAGGGCTCTCGCTCCCATACCCAGTTTGTGGATATTATCCTATACAGTCTCCTTCCGCAACCTCCGCCCCTCTCCCCCTCCCAGAGTAATACTACTCGGCCCCTAAAGGGCAACCGCAGCCTGGCAGCCCCCCAAAGCAAACACATGCATGTTCCACACTTCCTCTGCCCTGTGCACGCCTCGCACCCCTGATGTCTGACCTGCGGCAGACCTGGAGGCGCGCGTCCGCCAGATCTCAGCGCCAAGTCCGGCCTCCCGATCGTACTCCCGCGCCGCCTCAGCCTAAGACGGGTTGCCCCGGCAAAACTGCTGCCAAAACAGTTGCTCTCGGGTGGGGCGGGAACCCGCCTCCTCGCATCCCTCACGCGCGAGCCCGGCACCCAGCTCCGGGTCCCCTCTGCCGCGCGCGCCCCTCTCCGGCAGCGCACTCACCTGCAGCTGGGTCCCGCTGGCGTTGCCCGCGACGGCGTCCTGCCCGTCGGCGGCCCCCGTGCCGCGCAGCACCGTTATGTGCAGCGTGAGCAGCAGCAGTCCCAGCAGCAGCAGCAGCTCCGCCGCCAGGCGGACCATCCTCTTGAGACGCGCGGCTTTAGGACCCGGCGCGGCGGGCGGCGACGGCGGTGGCGCCGGGGGAGGAGGAGTCGGAGCTCCCGAGCCCGGCAGCGCGGCTCCAGCCTCGGCCCCCGCCGGGCCCCCGCTCCCCGGGCCCGCGGGGCCGGCGCTGGGCACGGCGGGGCGCGCCGGGCCGGGGGAGCAGGAGCCGCCGCCGCCGCCGCCGCCGCCACCGCACCACGGCGGAGCCACGGCGGGGCCGGGGGCGTCCAAGCCGGCTGCGGAGCAAACCCGGGCGCTTCCCTGCAGCGGCGGGGACAGGGGGCAGCCCGGGACCCAGGCCGGGCCGGGGACCACCCTGCGGACAGGGGGCAGCGGGGGCGGCGGCGGGGCGGGCGCAGCCGAGCCCCCGAGCGCACATGGGCGCCCCAGATGTGGCCGCGGCGCCGCTGCTGGAGCAGGAGCGGCCGCCAGAGGAGCGCGGGGAGGAGGAGGAGGAGGAGAAGGAGGAGGAGGAGGAGGAGAAGGAGGAGGAGGGCTTCAGTGGCGGCCCGCAGTTACCTCCACGCTTGGCTCCCCCGCCCTGAGCCACTCACCCGACGAGCCACCTCCCCTCCTTCCCGGGCTACTTTGGGGCGCGGAGTGCTAAGGTGAACTGGCTTCAGATGGGGGCCCTGGGGACACGGGGGTTGTCACTATTTGGAGGTGACCTGGGCGCCCTTCCGGGGTCCGCGTCCAACTGCCGGGATGTGCCAAGGGTGCGCCACCGCTGCCGAAGTCGCTGCGGCCCTCGAGGGCAGGGCCCTGAGCGCACTGCAGCTCGGGGCTGTGGGTGGGTGGGGGTGCCTGAGCGAGTTTAGAAACCTTTATTGACAAAGTGGAGTTGGAGTTGTGGTGATGGAGCACGGAGGGAGCGCAGGACCAGCCAGGTGTCTGTCTGCAACTGTGCGCCCCGCCTGAAGCTGGCGCGCCTAGGAGCGGGGATGAGAGTCGTTCCAGAAGGATCTTGACACTTGCTCCAGGTCGATGGGCCGCCCGCCTCCTGGGCACCGCTGCTCCTGCACCGGCGTCTCCCTGTAGAGCCTGGGAAGGGAGGCGACTGGGATTCGCTGGGCGTGGGGCAGGTCCAGCGCGCAGGTGTCGCGGCGGTGAGCTGCCGGGGCCGGGCTCGCGGCTCCCGCGCGCAGAACGCAGGTGGGCACTGGGGTAAATCTCAGCTCCGGCAGTCGCGGGTCCGGGGGCTCATCCCGGAGGCGCCGCGCCCGGAGGAGACCTGGGGGCTGCAGACGCACAGCCGCCGTTCCTGGGCCGCCGCCTCATGACCGCTCTGCAGCCTCGGGCTCCCGCGCGCCGCTCATGCCTTGCAGGGGTAGCTGGCGAGTGAAGGGGCTTGGGTCTGGCCGAGGGCGCGGGTTCCTCTCCTCCGATGCAGGAACAAACTGGGTCCGACGGTGGGCTCAGATCACTGCCGCGGCACCGCGCGTTTCCCTCCCTCCGGGTATGGCTGTGGCTCCTGCCTTCCAGAAGTGGCTCGGAGTGGCAGGCGCTCCGTCCGCCTGGTGCCTTTTATACTGCGCTCCCTCCGCCTCCCACCGGGTTTCCTCCTCCCCCTCGGCGCCGGAGCCCGCCCAGCCCTTTCCTCGCCGCTTGCGGAGCCCTCCGTCCTGGCGTTCGCACACAAGCCTTTCGCAAGTTTCCAAGCCCATCTCGCACCCAGTGCCCCTGGGATGGGTCCTCCCGATTCTCCCTTGGTGACTGATATTAAATAAATAAACAAACCTTTCTCGCCGGCTTGACTTTCTCCCCCTCCGCCCGGATTCTGCCCTCCTGCTCCCTGGGCTCCAAACTAAGGAAATATTCTTAATTCAACGACTTTGATTGATTTTATGAACATCTTTATGCGCAAGACACCTCAGCCAAGTCTTACCCAGATTAAGACAAGACACACCTTCATCATTACGGAAGCTCCACAGTCACGGTGGCATTTTGCAGAATTTAAATAGCAATGGTTAAGGTATGGAGTGCTGGTTGGGTTTATTTATGTCCATGGGAGGAAGGGCTAGTTGCCACTTTAAAGATGCCTTCATCATCTTTAAAATTCTAACCAGTTCTAGCATCTTATTAATAAGTTGGCAGCCGCTTATTAAGCACGAAATTTATTTTCCTTTTCAGTGTTTTTTATTTGTTTGTGTTTTTTTGGTTTGGTTTGGTTTGTTTGTTTTTGTAGGAGGGAGGAGGGATATTTGGAGGGAGTGCTTGTTTTGGATTTTTAGGTAGCCAGTCCTGCGAGGCAACTTATTGCACTCTCCAGGCTCTAAAATGCCAATAATTGTCAACTAGAGCGCTGGGGAATAATTTGAAACAATAGACTGTCCGTGGTTCAGATGGGAGATCAAAGAGAGGATCCCAGCCGCTTTCAGATCCCTCCAGGATCCTCCAGTGTGTTTTTTAATTAGAATCACTTAGAGGGGGCGGGGCATGGATGGAATATATAAATTAAGATGGCAAACTAGACAGAGTTTAGGGCTGGCTCTAACCCCTGAGTGCCAGATTGTGAAGTGGCGCAGAGGGACAAATGACTTTCCTATTGCCCCAGGCAGGCTGTTCTAAATTAGAATCCAGGCACTGCTGTGTCCTGCGTTTTCATCACACACAGTCCCCACATGTGAGCCTCAACTGCCTCTCCTCTCATCTCAAGTTAACATTTTTGGATCCTAAGGAAAAATAACTTAAAAAAAAAAAAAAAAACTCTGGAAAGAAATCCTCCCAGTGTAAATTCTTGTAAATTTGTTAAGGGAGAGTGGGAGATCAAAGTCTTTGTAAGATGTTGTAAAAATTGTAAATTGATTTTTGGGGACAGAAGTCTTTATAAAATGTTGAACAAATGCATGAGTGACTGCTCTTAAAACCCTTTCACGCTGTGAGACCCAAATTCCAGGTGAGTTTATGTTTTAGTAAGCACCCATAACCCGTATCTGTAAATGCCGGTGCTCTGTGACTGAGCTGTCAAACGAGGCTGCCAGCAGAGCTCTGCTTTTGAGGAGATGGGAAGCACGGGCTTACAATTTTTGTGGAAAAAGAATGACAAGTTTCAAAGCCTAAATAAATTAAGTTTCAAGTATATTTATGAAATGTTACCAATAGCTGAGGAAAGTCTTAAAGATCTTACCTCCTTCAGCATTCCAACAGCACCGTCCTTATGTCTTTATTGTTGATCTTACTTCCTAGTAAGAAGTCTGATTGTATGTCCATCTTCCCACTGGACCGGGGTCACCTTTCTGGTGGGACATTTCAGAGCATATCTCCCACCCACACCCCACCCTCCACCCCTCCAGTATCCAATTTTCTTCTTCCCAGGTTCACAGCTAAATAAACATTTTTTTTTTCAGCAATACGTGAGGTGAGATGGTCAAGAATTCTGGTCCTTCTTCTACATCTGGCCATGAAACATCCCTAGTGAGTATCTATATACAGCTTTCTCTTTCCTTTCTACATGGCGAAGGACTCTGAGGTAAAAGGAGCCCTATTCTCTGAGCTACGATTCAAAAGAGAATGACTGGGCCAGAATGCCTTCATTTACCCTTGCACAGTGAGAAATAAAACTTTGTTGTTCAAGGCACTGTGATTTTGGGATGTTTGCTTTAGCAGCTAGTATCACCAGTCCTGACAAGTAGCACATTCTTCACGCAGGGACACCTGCCTTATCATTAACATATTTCTAGACATGAGCACAAGGCCTTCCATCTAGTAATTGCTCAATCAGTGTTTGTTTAATGAATGTAATGACTATGGTCTTTATTTAGATCCTACTTGGTGAAGGAATTCTCTTGAGAGTGTTTCTACTATAAGTGGCTGACCTATGGATATTAACTCTTCTGTCACTTGACTATTCCCTCATAGATTTTGTCTTTTATTATTGATCATTGGCCCCTTTATCTTGCAGACAAGCTATTTGACTAGAATATTTGAAGAAAGTAAAAAAAAAAAATAATAACACACCACAACACCTGTAGTAAATATCATTGAAGAGAACCTTATAGCAAGGTTTTTATTGTTTTTACATTTTTTTTTACTAAAATCAGTTGCAGGGCAGCAAAAAGTAGTGTTAGTGCAATCTTTAAAACGCAACTTTTTATTCTATATATTATACTTTTAAATATATACAAAAGTAAAGAGAATAATGTAATGAATGATTACAGACCCATAACCCAGCTTCAACAAAACTCAAGGCCAATCTTGTCTCATCTATATTATCATACACTTCCTCCTTCTGAAATTATTTTGAAGCAATTCCATGACATCATATAATTTCACTTGTATCTCAAAGTGTAAGGGTGAACTTACCCAGTTCAATGAAAACAAATTTAAACACATAAAAATGTTTTTTAAGTTAAACACATGCCTACTGTATGTGAGCTGTAAAACAGATTTGAGACGTCAAAACTAGACACTTTTTTTCTGGGTGTAAACTTATTAGCAGTTAGGGATTATGGTGGAGGCTGTTATATGTTCACCAAAACTTGTTTTCTCTTCTTCCTGGACATATTGATAAACTATTTGCCAATACCCTGTCCATTTAGATACAGCCATGTGACTGGGTTCTGGCCACTAGAATGTGGGTGGAAGTGATGTGTGTCCTTTCCATATCTAGCCCATAAAAGTGTCCTGTGCATGACCTCTCTCTTTTCACCTTGTCTGCTGGCTGGATGCTTCTGCCCAGGGTGGCCTTAGATCAATGATCAGCCTGGCTCCCAGACGCAGAGCCCTTACCCCAGCCCTGCCTCTGCCCAGAACACCCTGGCTGGGCTATTGTGTGACTGAGAAATAAACTTTTAAAAAAATTTGTGTTAAGCGACCAAGGTTTTGAGGTTTGTGACAGGAGCGTACATTATTCTCACAGATAGAAGCTGGTAATGTTCTGCGAGGGAGGGCTGGCAAATCTTTTCTTCAGAGTGCCTGACAGCAAAGCCTTTTGTCTCTGTAAGTTTTGAGGTCACTGTCCAACTGCTCAACCCTACTGTTGCTGCTGCAGTGGGAAAGCAGTCAAAGAAAATATGTCAGCAAATGGGTGTGGCTGTGTTTTAATAAAACTGTGTCCACAGACAGGCAGCTGGACCACATGACTCAGTTTGCCAATCCCTGTTCTAACAGACAGACACAAGCCACCACCTCGTCTCAGATGCCATATATGAAGGAATTACTGCAAAGTGGGGTTGGATGGATTCTACTTACTAGCCATGGAACCTCTTGGGCGAGTGATTTGACCTCTTTGAGTCTGTTTCCTCACCTCTAACTTGGAGCTAAGAATGTCTACTCTAGGGTGGTTGCGAAGTTCAAATATTACTCCCACAGTAGGACAAGGTGAGTAGGTCCAGTTCTTTCTATCGGATGAGGAACTCCGTATTGTGCGCATGAGGACAGGGAGCGTGTCTGTCTCATTCATTTCTGAATTCACATAGTAGATGCTTCATAAATATTTGATCAATGGATGCAACTGCTAGAAAACTGCTGAAAGGAGTCTTAGAAGTAAACTCTAAGCCCTGGGGGGGGGGGGGGGTACGGGTAGAGAGGGAATACAAACAAACGAAAAGCCCGAAGTGTTGTTCCATTAGAGTCCTTTGAACTATGAAGTGCTCACAGTGCTCAGAAGTGAGAAAATCACCACCCGGGAGGCTCAAAGGCGCTCCCAGGGGCTCCAACCCCTGCAGCCACAGCGAGGCTTGTGGGACACCTGGACCATTGCTTCCTGGTGCTCTAACTCACACACAACACGTGTGAAGATAGAGGGGATGCCTGTGGCTCTTCGCTTCGCCCCCAAAGCCCCTAAATGTACAAAGAACCCAAGAGACCACTGCATGTATGATCCGAAGAGGTGAAAAACCTTTATTCTGGAGAGAGGGATGTCCTTCCCAGGCATTGGCTGGAGGGACAGGGTAACAGGACTGGCTTTTTGAAAAGGTTCGTGACAGTTCTTCTTTATGTGGCAGGGTCCTTTACTGCATTCCCAGTGTGATATTAAAATAGGATGTCCTGCTAGTCACCTGACCTATTCTGCAAATAGCTGACCTTTGAAGACCTCATCTGTTTCAGAGGCCACTCTCCACTCTTTTGCTTTTGCATTGCTATACTTATTTTTGTGCAAATTCTGGAAAGCAAAATCTCAGGGATAGTTATTGCTGGGGGAGGAAAATGCTTCATCATGATAAGATTATATGTTATACAATATACATCCTGTAAGTCCCTTTAAAACTCTGAAAAGTAATTTCTAGGCAAGAAGAGAGCACATTGTTCAGTCAGAATTGAATCTCAGAGTTGGAAGGGGCCCGTAGAGCTCACCCAGCTTCCTTTTACAGATGAGGAAACGGAGGCCCAGAGAATTAAGTAGATATTTTCAGTATTGCAGAGGGACTTAGTGACAGCATCAGGTTCTCCAGCTCCAAAACCAATGCTCTTTCTATTTTTCAAGGTAAACTTTTAAAAATAAAAGTATGACTTACATATGGGAAAGAATACATGTCCTAAGTTTATAACTCAAAGCAATTTTTACTACTCAGATAAAGAAATAATATGTAACCAGCACCCAGAAGTTAATTATCCAAATGTAACCAATATGATGGCTTTTATCACCATACGAAGGATTTGACTTTAGAAAAAACTATATAATTTGAGTTTTATAGTACATATATCTCTTTTGTATCTGGCTTCTTGTGTTGTCTTCTATCCCTCTCCACAACTTTTTATTTTGAAAACATTCAAAGTAACAGAAAGGGTGCAAGTATAATCGAATGAACACCCATACATCACTGGGGTGGATTCTACAAATAGCCACAGTTTTTCCTTCATTGTATCAAGGCCCTTTGCCACCTGACTTTGCAGCTTCTCCCACCACAATGTGGGGCATCCTCAAGCAGTCTTGCATTCTCTCTCTCTCTCTCTCTCTCTCTCTCTCTCTCTCTCTCTCTCTCTCAACTTTGCCACTTTCATATGAATAAGCCAGGGCTACCCTGCTGGAGGAAAAGAGACAGGGTCCCAGTCAACTGCAGCCAAGAACCAGCCTATGTCTAGAAGCAGATCCAGCCAGCTGGCCTGCTGCTGAAGGAAACCCAGCGGGGATCTCACAGAAACCACCCATCCGGCGAGCTCAGCCTGAATAGCTACATAAATAGTTGCTGTTGTGTGGGGTTTGTCATACAGTAAAAACTGATCATTCTACCTTTCACCCCAACTACTTCAGCATATTTCTTCTAAGAATAAACAGCTTCTCCTACATCATCACAATATAATTAGTTATCATGCTCAGGACATTTGACATTGATACAATAATATCTAATTTACAATGCATACTCAAAATGTTCTAATCATCCCTACAATATCATTTACAACTGTTTGGTTTTCTATCCAGGATTCAGGTGAGAATTACTTATTGTATTTTAAAAATTGAGATATAATTCACTTATTGGATTAGTTTTAGGTATATTAGGTATATTAGGTTTAGGTAAATGATTCAACATTTATTTATTTATTTTTAAAATATATTCCTATTGATTTCAGAGAGGAAGGGAGAGGGAGAGAGAGAGATAGAAACATCAAGAATGAGAGAGAATCATTGGTCGGCTGCCTCCTGCACGCCCTCCACTGGGGACCGAGCCCACAACCCAGGCATGTGGCCTTGACCAGAATCGAACCCAGGACCCCTCGATCCACAAGCTGACATTCTCTATCCACTGAGCCAAGCCAACATTTTCATATATTGCAAAATGATCACCATAATAAGTCTAGTTAGCACCCATCACCATAAAATAGTTATATAATACAACCTCCTTTTAGGGAAGGTTGTATTACATAGTCACCATGCTGTATATTATGTCCCCACAATTTATTTATCTTTTAACTGGAAGTTTGTACCTTTTGACCGCTTTACTTATTGCACTTAATTGTCATTGTCATGTTTCTTTATGTCTGTCTTGAACAGTCCCTATCTTCTCCCCACATTTTATTTTTGGTGTCTGGTGTCATTAACATTTTTTTTTTTAAAGTCTAGGCCAGTTGATGTTGCAGAATGCCATCAGTTTATACTTGCATGATTGCTTTCCCAGGATTAATGTTGGGCAGGATACTACCTGGATAATGTTGTGTTCTCAATGCATCACTTCTCAATGCCACTTTGCCCAGTTGTCGGGAACTCTCTTTTAAGGTGCAGTCTTGAGTCACTTTTATGAGGTTAAGTGGGAAGAGTTCTTAATGGAAAATGTGTTGGTATGTTATATTTTTCTTTTGTGGAAAGAAAGGAAACATGACTTCACCTAATTTTCAGGAATCTACTCTACTTTATTCTAAGTTGTCAATCTTGTCCCGTCCCCTCTGGACAGTGGGCTATGACTGTATTAGAGGGTGACTTTCATCTATGAATCAGTTATCTTTTTATTTGCTCTCATAGAAAGTCATTATTAATTCATTCTTAATGATTCTTTTTGTTGTTGTTGTTAGAAAGCTGGGCTCGGTGTAAAAAGGAGAAACAAATTTATTGTTAATCACAATTTTCTTCAATGATTTAAACATATTAAAACATTAGCTTTATGATGCATTTTTAATGCAAATAATCTAAATATATGTAGGAACATTTAAAAAGCTCAGTCAAATGAAGAAAAAACTCCAACAGATTAGAAATATTAACTCTTTTCTCACAACTAAAGCGCAGTTAAAATAATCTTTTCAATAGCTCCAGGTGAGGTTGTGTCTGAAAGAAAGCGAAAACTGGTAAACTTGCATACAGAAGTGAACTTAATGACAGCAGTTCCTCAGCAGAAAAACATGAACTGACAACTTAGAGTGCAGCGCCAGAGATGTCTCCACTCAAAAGAGTTTTGTGACTGACTGGTTCTCACATCTTTACTAATAAACACAAGATCTCGTCACCAATGCTTGTGGCAGGATTTCACAATGATTGGGGGTGGAGTACCTCATTTGTGAGCCAGATGTGTCTAAACTTAAATCTGAAGATTCTCACTTGGTAAACTCTAAACAGGATGATGAAAGTTACATGAGAAATGGCCTTGTGAAGGAATAAGCATGAAAGAACTGTTTACATATCCTTGGAGCTCAAATTTGGGTGGTTGTTATTTTACAAAGGGCAGGATTTTCCTTTATTTCCTGGTGTCTAACTTAGTTCTGAAATCATAGTTCAATTTTATGCATAAGCAGCAAACAAAAAGCAGTGTTTTGGAATAAAGATTTTATTGATTGAGAATATGAATGCCAAAAATACTGTACTTCAATGGGATGTTTTGGTTACTCACAAAGATTGAAGGATGAACTTTTCTTATACTTTGTTTGCTGTTGTATATGATTAAATAACATGTGATAGTAATATGAAGCACAATGGTATTGAAAAATATTTTTATATATGTATTAGTCAGGGAAAGTAATTTTGGCTGCCATAACAAATGGTCCCAGAAAGTTCAATGGCTTAACACAATAAAACTGTATTTCTTGAGAAAATTTGAATATTTTGGTCTTCAAAGGGAAGTCTTCCTTTGATTAAGGGGCGTGGAATTCTTTTATTTATTGCCTATGCATTTTCTAGAACTTTCTTCCAGCAGACAAGGGAAGGGAGAAGAGTATATGGAGGCTTGCTCAGGAAGCTGTAAGGCCAGACCACATGCTATGAACTGGAGCTCAGTCACAAGGCTCCAGCCAACTGTAGGAATGATTGGAAAATATAGAATTCTTGTGTGCTTAGGAGGAAACTAAAATGGGTATGCTAAATGATCAATTCTTTTTGCACATTGAATCACCTCTGCCAAAACATCACTCATTTTCATCAATATGTGAACAAAAGTATATAATGTCATGAGTGGACCAGAGCATGGGCCAACACATTTTTTCTATCAGGGCTGGAGAGTAATCTTCAGGTTTGTAGGACAAGAAGAAGCATTAATGACATCATGTATATAATAAGCATTTACAGTATAAGTGTATTTTAGCTCAGAGTCCATACAAGAAGAGATGGTGTGCTAGGTGTGGCCTAGGGCCATAGTTTGCTGACCCCTAGACCAGAGAAACTCTAAATTTTAGAATTTAGAGTCTAAAAGGAAATAGTTGGCATTGAAGGATTTTCTGTTTCTCAGATTCTTTCCTAAGTGGATTTTGACTTTGGTTGAGATTCTTCAAATGACCATTTGTATCAAATTATATGAGAATATAAACTTAATTGAGGTTACGAAGATTATGCGAATAAAACACCAGTTACATTCTTAGAACATAGCATGTAAAATAACATTTATTATAGGCTAAACAGTAATTGGGAAGTTTTCTATATATATAAAAGCCCAGTGACCTGAACGGCAGAACGACCAGAAAGACTGGAATGACACGTGGCTATGACGCGCACTGCAACAGCCAACCAGCCTGATCTGGGCTCCAATTGCCCCCTGTCCCCCCCTGCCCCGGCCGGCTTGGCCCCCAACACCCCAATCAGGGGTGGGGCCGGGTGGCCAACCGCCCACAGCCTCTCCCTCCTGCCAGCCCAGCCCTATGAGCCCCCATTGGGGTGGGCAGGCTGGACCCTACCTGTGTATGAATTCGTACACTGGGCCTCTAGTATTTTATAATAGTAAAGCTATATCCTATATAATAAAAGGGTAATGTGCAAATTGACCCTAACGGCAGAACACCTGGGAATGACTAGTCATTATGATGCGCACTGACCACCAGGAGGCAGATGCTCAATGCAGGAGCTGCCCCCTGGTGGTCAATGCACTCCCACAGGGGAAGCTCTGCTTAGCCACAAGCAGGGCTGACAACTGCAAGCACAGTGGCAGTGGTGGGAGCCTCTCCCCCCTCCTTGGCAGCACTAAGGATGTTTGACAGCTTAGGCCCCCAGGGAGTGGTCCTAAGTTGGCAGGTGGACATCCCCCAAGGGCTCCTGGGCTGCCAGAGGGATGCCTGGCTGCTAGGTTTGGCCCAATCACCCAGGGAATGGGCCTAAGCTGGCAGGTGGACATCCCTTGAGGGCTCCCAGACTGCAAGAGGATGCAGGCTGGGCTGAGGGACCCCCCTGAGTGCACAAATTTTTGTGCACCAGGCCTCTAGTGTCATTATAAAATGGTTCATTTCTACAACATAATCCTCAGATGCACCATGCTATTTTATTTCCAGGTCACTTTATTTGTAATGATTTATTTCAGTTATCTCAAACACTCAGATGTTGCCTTTCTCTTTGCTCTTCCTTGCTTCTCTCTTTTTTTATTAATCCACACCCGAGAATATTTTCCCATTGATTTTTAGAGAAAGTAGAAGAGAAGGGAAGAGGAGGAGAGGCAGAGAGAGAGAAACATTGATGTAAGATACACCAATTGGTTGCCTCCTGCATGTGCCCAATTGGGGCCAGGGATCAAGCTGCAAATGAGGTACATGCCCTTGACCTGGAATTGAACCTGGGGCCCGTCAGTCCTCAGGTCGATGCTCTATCCACTGATCCAAACCGGCTAGTGCTTCCTACTCTCTTTGTTTTAGAATGGTTACTTTTCCTTTATATTGTATAACTGGGTAATAATATTAAGCAGAAACTGGAGTTATGGAATGGTCCAGGCAGAGCCACATAGATGGGTGTCTGTTTGGCCTGACCATATCGGTTCTGACCCGTGGTATGGTGAGGGGTAAGATTTTGTATATCGTTTAGAATAAGAAAATATTACAACTAAAAGGAAGCATTGCAAAAATGTGGTTTATAATATAAGATTTCACTAATGAATAGAAGATACCTGTTGTGGCTTTTTATATTTTTTATCAAGCACTTTTGTGATTAACGTATTATGTTTTCACTTTTGAAAACATGGAAAATTATAAAAGAATGAAATTGCAATTATACACATATTTATCACCTAAAGATGATCACTGTTACCCTTTTGTATAATTCTTTTCAGTTTATATACTCACAAGCACACACCAAACACACACACACACAAATACATAGTTCACATGCCTACGTTTTTACATAGTTTGGGGACATAATAGAAACCATATTGTATATGGTGATTAAAAATCTTCTAAGAGAAAACTTTTAATGGTTGCAGCATATGAACTTGTATAAATATATCATAATGTACTTAGCCTAACCTCTATTTTTGAACACTTACATTGTACAAAGTTTCCTTAATTAAAATAACATTAACAGAGGTATACCCAACAAAATGAGCACTTATATCAACAAAAAGACATGTGTAAGAATATTCATAGCAGCTTTATTCTTAATAGTCCACAGCTGGACACAATCTGAATGTGTATCAATTTTAGAATAGATAAACACATTTTGATATATCTATACAATAGAATATTAATCATCAATAGGAAAGAACTAATGACTGGATGCTGCATGTAACAATATGGATGATTCTCGCAGACATAATGTTTACTATAAAGAGTAGATATAGCCCGGCTGGCATGGCTCAGTGGTTGAGCATCGACCTATGAACCAGGAGGTCATAGTTGGATTTCTGGTCAGGGAACATGCTTGGGTTATGAGCTTGATCCCCAGTGTGGGGTGTGCAGGAGGCAGCCAATCAATGATTCTCTCTCATCATTGATGTTTCTATCTTTCTCTCCCTCTCCCTTCCTCTCTGAAATCAATAAAAATATTTTTAAACAAAGTAGATACAAAAGAATACATTCTGTATCATTCCATTTAAAGTAATAAGCACAACTAATCTAAGGTGATGAAAGCTCTTGGGAGGGGAGTAGATTCGGATGGAGCCCAAGGAAACTTTCAGAGTACTAGAAGCGTTCTATATTTTGAACTGTGTTCTGGTCCATATATATGTAAGAACTAATTGAGCTGCACACTTCATGTAAGACTTATGTACTTTCTGTAAGTTGTACCTCAATAAACAAAAATGGGAATAAAAGTACTCTGTGATACATCTTTGAACATAGGTTTTGATTATATTTCTTATGAATTCCTTAGTACAATCCCATACGTCCTAAAAATGCTATATTGAATTAGGTAACATATTTTTTCTAAAAGTCTATGATCTATTTTTTCTGTCACAGATCTCTATTTCTGTTATCCCATAAGCTAAAGGAAAGAATTTATCAGATAATGCTAATGTGTTTAGATTTGTCAAAAGATAATAAGTCAATGGGGAGTCAGGACTAGAACTCTATTACTCTTCTTTGGATTTCTTATGTTTCAACAGTGTTGAATATATAAAATCTGAATTCAAAAGTGAATGTAATTAAAGACGTTGTTTACAAAAAGAGTTCACAATAGAGTTCTTTACCTTGTAAAATTTTCTAGTACAAATCAATTATGATACAATTAATAAACAATTGTTTTATGTATTCAAGGATGTTGCTAGTTTACAAAGTGAGACAATGTGCATCCCAGAGTACATTTCTGCTATGATAGTGTTGCTTAACAAAAACACCAAAATGTCAGTGGATTACAATAACAAAGATCTTTATTCATACTCATAAACCTGCAAATCAGCTGTGGTTTGATTGACCTTGGCTGGTCCAGGATGAATTATAGTCAGTTTCAAGTTTGTTTCCATGTCTGCGTTCAAAGACTGAAGCTAACAGAACAACAATGTGTGGAGAATGAAAACTCCAAAAGGCCTGCCCAACAACACAGGCACATTTGTTGTTCCGCCTATTTATGTATTCATTGGTTGCTTCTTCTATGTGCCCTGACTGGGGATCGAACCCTCAAACTTGGCCTCTACGGACCGTACAGGCACATTTAAAGCTTCAACTCATGTCACACCCATTTACATCCCATTGGCCAAAGCACCATAATTAAGCCCAACATCAGTGCATTAGGGACAGGGAAGACCAGGGTGAATACACTCCATCTATATTAGTAACTACTGCTGCATAACAAACAACCCTAAAACTCATTGTCATAAAACTATTTAAACTTATTATTTCTCACAAGTCTATGAGGTGGTTTGGGTGGCTTTACTCATCTAGGCTGTTCTTACTCATGCATCTGTGGTCAGGTGACAGGTGTTTGGCCTTAGCTCTTTTCCATCTGGTGTCTTCTTCTCCAGCAGGATAGCTTGAACTTGTACTCATAATGGTGGCAGGGTCCAAAAGAGAATGAGACCCATAAGGCTCTTGAGCCTATGCCTTGAACAGGTACAATATCACTTTTGCTGCATTCTGTTGTCTAAACTGTCATAAGGCTGGTCCAGACTCAAAATGTGAGCAATGTGTCTGAAAAGGCACATTGCAGAAGGTATAGATCAGTGGTTCTCAACCTTCTGGCCCTTTAAATACAGTTCCTCATGTTGTGACCCAACCATAAAATTATTTTCATTGCTACTTCATAACTGTAATGCTGCTACTGTTATGAATCGCAATGTAAATATCTGCTATGCAGGATGGTCTTAGGCGACCCCTGTGAAAGGGTCATTCGACTGCCAAAGGGGTCGCGACCCACAGGTTGAGAACCGCTGGTATAGATAAAGGGAAGAGCAGGAAATTGTGAGTGGCTTTGCAATCTTCCATAATGACTACAGTGCAGATTGTGAGGGTGAAAAGGGAAGGCATATCTGTATTTTAAACAGCAGAAAAAATATTTCAACTTTGTTAATTCAGTTTCAACCTCGCTTTCCTCTAACAGGTTAAAAAAACAAACACTGTTCTGCATTGCTCATCTTATGTTGCAATCCTACTGTGTGCTGTTCAAAATCATTGTCATCACCAGATTATAGGTTTTGTCAATTTACGACCTTATTCAGGCTCATAATGAGACTTTGAGAAACTTAGTCACTAATGTCCTTTATGATGGCAAAGGAAGGTGACACATAATACTAATTTGTTTCTCCAGATTTTCAGTGTTCATTACTCAATTAACTGTAGGAAGAGACTTCATTATCAGAGAAACTGGTATCAGAGTAAATTTTGGTAATGAATAAAATTGTGTATATAAGGTGTGAATTTTATTCTCATGTCTTTTTCTCTCCCAAGTCTCTCATTTCTCCCTTGAATGTCTTTGAGAAGACCTGTGGTGGATTGCATGTGGGTAAGCAATTCAGGTCACTTTCCTGGAAATTTTATCGTTCAAAGCCACTGAGTTTTAGGGTGATTGTTGTTAAGTGCTGTTAGCTGATTCCTACTCCCCAACTAGCACTGATCTGTCCACCTGTGAGAAATCAATGCTCACTGTGTTAAGCTACTGGGAATTCAGAGGTATTTGCTTTATCAGTTAGAGTTACCTGTCTAATAAAAATGTGCCACCCTTAAAATTAGAACACATCCTTCTGTTTGTTACCAAAGCTCACCTCAGTACCACATGTGAGCCATATCCCACACTTTAAACATAGCTACGATCAAAATTCCCATTTTACAATCAAAGAAATTGAGCTCCAGAGAAGGGTGGTGACACCCATGTGTGCACAGTGAGCCCGAGCAGGGACTCAAGCTTGAATCCAACATGCCCACATTCCTGACTGGCCATATTCCAGGGCCTCTGGCCACATATTTTGTCTCCTCGGGGTTACAAAATCGTAACAGACACCGCCCGTGTCCCATATTGCCTTGGCAGCGGTAACAGATGACAAGGACTGTCCACTTGGATCACTTGCGTCTGCTTGCAGGTGCTCTTTGATCATAGGAGTGCCTCCCGCCTGCATGCAGGGTTGGAAGCCCTGGGAGCTGCTGCCTCCACCCATGCTCACACAGGAGTGGGTGGGAAAATACCCCCATTTGCTTCCTTCAGTACTTGTGATAGACTCCAAACAGGTCCTCAGAGTGATAACGTGCCCATTAACACCCCTTTTCTTGGCTCCTTGCTGCTCACTCTCACTTCTCCTTCCTCCACATAACAGGCAGAGAGCACGAGGGAAGATAAACATTGCACAGACACCTGGATTGGACAAGGGACAGACTAGAAGAGGGGTTCAGGCAAAAGATTCATCACATAAAAGAGTCTTGGAGGTGGGAAAGGGCTTGGCTCAGTGGTTGCACATCAACCTATGAACCAGGATATCACGGTTTGATTCCTGGTCAGGGCACATGTCTGGGTTGTGAGCTCAATCCCCAGTGTGGGGCATGCAAGAGGCAGCAGATCAATGATTCTCTCTCATCATTGATGTTTCTCTCTTTCTCCCTCTCCCTTCCTCTCTGAAATCATACAAATATAGTTTTAAAAAAAGAAGATACGCTACTCTTGGTAGCATATGAGTAGGCTTAGAAATAAGGCTTAGAAATGAGGCCTGTGTGGCTGCGGCAAGGGGGTGAGTGGTGGGGGAGCTCTTAGAGAGATGGGCATGGGCCAGATCCAGAAAAAACTTGACTTGATCCTAAGAAAAGTGGAAAGCCAGCAAAGGTTTTTAAGCAGAGGAGCCATTAAATCTGATTTATGTTGCCCTAACTGGTTTGGCTCAGTGGATAGAGCATTGACTTGCGGACTGAAGGGTCCCAGGTTCGATTCCAGTCAAGGGCATGTACCTTGGTTGCAGGCACATCCCCAGTAGGGAGTGTGCAGGAGGTAGCTGATCGATGTTTCTCCCTCATCGGTGTTTCTAACTCTCTGTTCCTCTTCCCTCCTCTCTGTAAAAAATCAATAAAATATATATTTTTTAAAAATCTGATTTATGTTTCTGGAGTTCAATAACAGACCTTTCCAAGAACCAAGGCATTGGCCCTCGTGGGCAGGAGACAGCATTGGTATCCAACAGGTCCACTTCTGAGCTCCCCGTAAGGGGAGGAGGGGCCTGGTGGTGTCCAGTGCCTCCCTTTGCCTTCCACTTTCCCCATGGTCATCTGTTCTTCTTCCAGTCAGAAAGTGTTGATAGAGGTGGCCCTGGATGGGTAAAGGCATCCCCCTGTTTTCTAAACTGATACCTTGGGCCCTATTCTATCTTAAAACCCTTAAGCTCCCAGCAGACTCATACCAAATCCAAAGTGCAGCTAATTCCACTGGGAAGAAAATATGAGTCGTGATTAAAAAGGCACCCCCCCCCCACACACACACACTTTCCCCCACACAAAATAAATATCCTTGCACCACACTCCGTTAAAATTATTAAGAGGCTCCAGCAATATTTCCATGCCCAGGGGAAGAATTCTATTACAAAGGTGGACAAAGTGGGCCCTTGAAAACTCCAACAAGGGATCCTGGAAACGGCGGGGGAAACTGAGCTGTGACTGTAAAATAATTGACAATCAGTGGTCCAGACAAGCCCAACAGCTCAGCCCTCTGAGGGGAGTCTCTGTCACCCCCTTCCCGTCAAAGGTGGGGGATTCTGTTGTGAAAGCAATTAGGCTGTTTCAGACTTGGAACTAAGACGTCTCCAAATTAAAATAAAACTATGGAAATCCAAAACCAATCAGTACTCAAAAGGCTGATTAAACCTGTCTTTGAATGTATAGATGCTGGAGGAATATTATTTGAGGTATTATATTCATGAGGATTCTGGGAAGTCTTATGGTGTTATTAAAGTTTTATGCGAAACAATTCCGCAAAGCTGTTTTGGTGTGAGCCAGTGTGACAGGCACTTGGATAAACACTGTTTTCCTCTGAAAGGCACATTTATTGTAGTTTCAAAATGGATTGAAAAGAGTTGGGCCAGAAAGTGTTTTAAAAGGTGAGCTTGTCCTTGTAGGTTTTGCATTTCTTAGCCCAAAGCTTCCAGCCCCCACTGAAGTTTGAAAAGATGGTTTGACACTACAAATTACTTTCTTTGTTTTCTATTTAACAGAGTTTGAGATTTTTATAGGTGTATACACTATTTTTTTAACTCAGCCTCTGTAAGTTGTGGCATTGGGAGAAAGAGTCAATGGCTATAAAAAAGGTATGATTAAGTCACTGCTAATAAAAGTGCAAGGTTTGATCATGTTAACTGAATCAAATAATTGCTTTTTCATATAATTTAAATTAATATTCTTTTAACCCATAAAGGCACATTTTATTATAACAGACCATTATTTCAAGTGCAGTTCAAATGTAAAAAACCCTTTCAGTATATAAACAAGATACAAAAGTTTGATCTGTGCACCAAGCTGAGTGTTTGCATATGAAATAGATAAATGTACATATGTATCTTCACAGAATTGTTGAAAGGGAAATTTTACTCCCATTTTTATTTACTTAACTTTAGAGAAAGGTTTCAAATTGTCACATTACCTACATAATAACCTTCTCTGTGCTCCAATTTTCCTCATAAAGTGGCTGCAATAGTTGTAGCTACTTGTGGGGTTGTTGCAGGTATTAATTTAGTAAATAAAGAATCTAAACAGTGGCTGGCATTCAATGCATGTTGCTTATATTTCCCAACCCCTAACACCCAGTTATTGAGCATGTAGCTAATGCTTAGCAATTGCTTCTTGATGAGTATTCTGTCTGGTAAAACAGACCTTTTCCTGGATTTTGAATAAGATATGCTACTCTTGGCCCGGTTGGCATGGCTCAGTGGTTGCACATCAACCTATGAACCAGGATATCACGGTTTGATTCCTGGTCAGGGCACATGTCTGGGTTGTGTGCTCAATCCCCAGTGTGGGGCATGCAAGAGGCAGCAGATCAATGATTCTCTCTCATCATTGATGTTTCTATCTCTTTCTCCCTCTCCCTACCTCTCTGAAATCATACAAATATAGTTTTAAAAAAAGAAGATACGCTACTCTTGGTAGCATATGAGTAGCATTTTAGGAATTCTTATGAGATCTGTGTGTTGCATTTATTTCATTTTTAATCGATTAACAATGTTTAAAGATGTGTACTAATATAAGTAGCTATGACATGGAAAATTCAAAATGGGATTGAAGTACTAGTAAGTGCTGCCATCCACCTAGTTACTCAAATTTCTCCTTTCCCTCAGCCTAATCATCAGCAAAGCCTACTGATTCTCTACCTCTACAACACATCTGAAAGTTACCAACTTATCCCCAGCACCCGCCCCTCAGCCAGACCTCCATCAGTTCTCATTAAGGTGCCTCATTTTCACTCTTGCCCTTTCCCAATCCCTCTCTCCCGTAGTAGTAGGACTGATTGTTTTTTTCAGAATACATTACCTTTATTTTTCCCCATTCTTTTTAAACAATTACTTTATTAAGTTGTGATTGACATACAAAAAGCTGTACATATTTAATGTATATAACTTAATGAGTTTGGAGATAAGTATATGTTTGTAAAGCCATACCACACAATCTATGCCATGAACATATCCATCATCTCCAAAAATTTTCTCCCACTTTATTTATTATTATTATTATTTATTTTTAATATATTTTATTGATTTTTTTAACAGCGAGGAAGGGAGAGGGTTAGAGAGTTAGAAACATCAATGGGAGAGAAACATCGATCAGCTGCCTCCCACCCCCCCCCCCCACTGGGGATGTACCCGCAACCGAGGTACATGCCCTTGACCAGAATCGAACCCGGGACCCTTCAGTCCACAGGCCAACACTCTATCCACTGAGCCAAACTGGTTAGGGCTATTGTTATTTTTTAAAAATAAGAACACTTACAAGATTTACCATCTTAGAAATTTTATATTATATAGTATAATTAACTATAGATACCATACGTATAATGGATCTCTAGGATTTTTTCATAGGAATGATTTTTTTATAACAGCAAATGAAGTCATGTCACTCCCATCTTAAAAGCTATGCAGGGTTGTGCATTGTGCTTAGAAAAAAAAATGCAAGTCCCTTGCCATGGCCCATAAGACTCTACAACAGTGGTTCTCAGCCTTCCTAATGCCACAACCCTTTAATACAGTTCCTCATGCTGTGGTGACCCTCAACCATAAAATTATTTTCGTTGCTACTTCATAACTGTAATTTTGCTACTGTTATGAATTGTAATGTAAATATCTGATATGCAGGATGTATTTTCATTGTTACAAATTGAACATAATTAAAGCATAGTGATTAATCACAAAAACAATATGTAATTATATATGGGTTTTCCGATGGTCTTAGGCGACCCCTATGAAAGGGTCGTTTGACCCCCAAAGGGTTGCAACCCGTAGGTTGAGAACCGCTGTTCTACAAGATCTGGGCATTGCCTGTTTGCCCCACTCCATTGTGGGTCATTTTCCCCCTGACTTCCCAAGCACCAGGCTCATAGTTCTTCTGACAGTTCCTGGATCACAGCCATTCTTTTCTGTCTCGAGGCCTTTGCATAATTCTGCTTTTTGTATCATGGCCATCTTCCCCATTCCCCAAAACCTAGCTCTTTTTTTTGTCCTTAAGATTTTAGCTAAGGTGCCCCTCATCAGAAAGGTCCTCCTTGATCACCCTATAGAAAATAAGTCCCTCCTCTTATATTTGTCTTCACCACAGGTCTAGGTCTCTTTTTTTATTTATTGCAATTTTTTTCCATATGTAAATGTGGATTACTTGTTTATTTACTTGTTTTTATGTAGTTCCCAAGCTTGACTGTATGGTCCATGAGCTTGGGGGCCACATCTGTCTTGTCTTATGAAAGTGGGTCCAATGCCTAGCACAGTGCCAGGTGCATGGTGGGAATGCAGTAATATTTACTGAATGAAAGATGCAAGTGTGGCCATGCCAGAGGTTTATTTTTCAGTGAAATGCAAATGAAAATAATACTCACTTTAGGTGTTTTTTTTTGTGACAGGATAACAAGAATTTGTTGCCTAATACTCTCCTGTATGTTTTCCCACTTTTATGTCTTTACTTGTCCTTTTCTTTTATCCCAGCATACCTGTTGCTCCACTACCACCCTTGTAGATGAGGTCCCATCTCAAGGCTACCCTCTCCATGAACTTTCCTCTGGTCTTCCCAGATGGATTGAACCTCCCTCTTTCTTTTCTTGTGCCTTATTACAGGCTCTTATCTTGCTTAATGTGATGTGAAAATAGACTGTAAACTTTTCCAGAACCCATTCCACACTCCATTCCCAAGGATCCTGGCAGCATGCTTTATAGATAACCCTGCCCTCCCTAAAAGTTGCTCAATTAATTTGCTTATGATGAAAAACTGAAAAAAAAAAATGAGTTAATTACCCAAATGTTTCCAAATGTCCAGATGTTTAGCTTCATATAGAAGGAAAGAAAACTCTGAATGACTGATCAAATGTATTCCTTTTCATCTTTGTGGTTCAGAATTGTTTAAACACAATCCCTTGGTTCGTTTCTCATTAGCTTAACCATGGTCTCTCCCTTGGTCAAATAGTGCAAATCTGCCTCCATCTAGTGCTTCCTCTTTGAAAATATATTTTAAAAATTTAGTGTTTCCCCTTTAAGGAAGGCCGAGAAACATTAAAAATACTCCTATTGAATAATAAATATCATGGGGTGGAATTTGTTTTGTGCATGTTGTAGGAAGAGCCAAGGCAGACCCGCTGAAAGAACTGGCAGTCTCTCAGTGCTGGGATCAAAGGGCAGGTGACCCAGATTCCAGCCTGATGTTTGCAACATAATGTGTTTGCAACTCTGCCTCCAAATTCCAAAGGAGGTCACAGTGAAACGAGTGGGGTTGGTGCTGATGCCATTTGATTAACTTAAAAGGCTCAGAGAAGTACTACGCCTCTCATTTTAGTTCACCCGCATCCTGTTTTTCATTTTGACCTTGTACACATATATCCTATAACCTGGTTGCACAAAATGGGAGCTGCAAACTTTCTGAGGTGATGGCAATGGTCCCTCTCTTGACAGAGTTCTGGATTACATACATGCAGACATTGGTAAGGACTCATAGAACCAAGCACTTAAGACCTGTATGTTTCCCCCTATAAATATCATAAAACAATTTTAAAAGAAAAAAAAAGATAACACATAGGAGCCGAAAAAGTCAAGTAGTACAGAATTGGATAAAAAAAATTAACAATAAAAAAAATACACAGGCAATTATTACAACGTGGTCCATGGCCAGCAGCATCCATCAGCATCATCTGAGAGCTTGTTTAGCCTTGAAGACCCTCAGGCCTCACCAGGGAGATGCTGAAGCAGGATCCCTAGTGCAGCAATGTGCCCTAGGCTATCTGGCTGCATATTAACATTTGAAAAGCTCTGTTCTAAAAAAAAAAAAACCTGGGATCTCAGTTATCTGCATGCTGAGGTGCATCCTATCAACTGTGCTGTACGATTTACCTGTTCTTTTGGTTAAAATTTAGCCATTTTCTCACTTGCCCTCACTTTGGAGTATCTCCCCTTCCTTCTATCCCTGGAAGCCTCCTGGGCTTGTGACTGGGGTGAGCAGCTGTCACTCAGAGCGGATTTTGTTCACAGCTCTGCACTGGGCTGGCTGAATGAGCCTAGTAAAACCACTTAACTCCTTTGCACTTCTGTTTACTCTTCTTTACAAAAGACATAATGGCACTGGGCTACCCAGAGCTTAAATTAATTAATGTTTATAGAGCACTTTAAGCCTTGGGGATAAAAGCCTCTTTGAAAGTGAGTGTAATTATCATTATGGCTAATGAAGCTCGCTCTAACCCCTCCCCCTCACTGAGGGGCTGAGAGCTGCCTTGGGTAACATTAACCAGAGAAATTGAAAATTTAACTCAAAAGGTATTTTCCTTCTTTGGTCACTCTATTGAGGTTTTCAGGGTTTTTCGAGTTTTTTCTTTTTTCCTACAAGCCTCGGACACTGCACTGCACTTCCACTGTTTTCTTGGTTGGGAAATGAGATGAGGGAGAGAGAGAGAGAGAGAGAGAGAGAGAGAGAGAGAGAGAGAGAGAGAGAGAGAGAGAGGTGACTTAGAGTTTATAGTGCTGGTTCTCCTGATGCTGAGGTTTATCATTCAGACTTGGGGTTGACCAACTTCCAGGAACATATTTAGTGCTCATTGCATAGAGAAGACACCCTCAATAGGTTCTCTGCTCTAGGAAAATTAGTTTAAAGAACGGATGCTTCTCCAAGTGGCAAAGTCAACAACTGACAGTGTTAAAAGGAAAACCTGTCTCCTTAACACAGATTATGTTGCAAGTGACATTTGGCATTGACAATTTTAAATTACTCTTCATTTTATTTCTATGGTTTATGTCTCTGATGGTCACTGTTAGCTGATTTCAGAGATCATGAAGGAAGCAGATGCAGAAAGGCAATGAAATAGTCACAGTGCTTTTGGAATTTATTTTAACGAGATCTGTTATTTGAGTTCGGGGAAAGCAACTCATTTTTGTGTGTATGAGGAGAAACTTGCTACTTTAGCTATTGGAATCATTTTGAAGAGAGACACTTTCATTTGAAAGGATCTTTTAAATCAGTTCACATGTTTGTTAACTGGGTATTATCACTACTAGATAAAGCTACCTAAGCGTAAGAGTCCCTGAATCAGGCCTTGGGACTGGTCTGACAGAAAGAGTGAAGTCAACACCATCGGTTGAAGGAGTTACTCTACAGTACAGGCCACCTTTGCAAGAGGAAGAATCACTGAAATGAAGGTCAAGCAATATTTTGTTTAAATCTCTAGATTTGGGCCTCTTGAGGACAGCTTCACCCCTTAACTTCCTTTGTATCTCCCAGAAAGGTGAAGGACCCTGCTGTGGGGATAGTGAGCCAGAATCAGAGTTCTAGAGGTGAATATGCCAAGTCAATTATCATCATAAATATTAAAGTCACTTAAAGGGCATTGGTCAATGTAAGAGGCATTTCTGACAACCTCCTCTGTGCTGCAGAATTTAAAGGGTTCCTTACCCTCAAGGGGCTTGTGAGTTCACTCTAGAGCAGGGGTGGGCAACCTTTTTGTGGGTGCGTGCCAAAACCAGCAAAATCTCTGACTCAAAATTCTTCTGTGTGCCAACCCTAATTTTTTGAGAACATGTTACGCCTACTTGATATCTCTTAAGGTGTACGTACGTGAAGAACCTTGAAGAAATAATAAAATTCATTCGAGCGACAAAAACACAGTATATGATGATGAAAAATACATTTATTTTTTAATGTATGCATGTACACTGATAGTCCGACAGAAAACTTTATGACTCCGTTTGACATTATCAGTGGGACTTTTGCTGCTGCATCACTGATGACAGAGATTTTACATCAGGTTTATATTTCGTGACCTTCAGAGATATGCACGAGCTACTACTTTCATCCGTCAGGCTACTCCTATTATGAGACTTAACAAAATTCATCACTGAGAACAAAGACTCACAAGCGTATGTGGATGAAACCAAAACACTGGTCGGATCTAGGAAGGCAGGGAGAGTTAAGGCAGAGGCATAGAAATTGCTCTTCCCCTCTCTCGTCAATCCATGTCTATGGTCTTTAAGATAACTTGTTATGTAAAATTATTTATTTATCTAAGATGCACCTTCACTGAATTTATCTGAAAAATGTCGATATTAAGAAAAAAATTGTAAATGGAAGATTCTAAGAGAGGGTTTCGCGTGCCAGCAAAAGTTACTGGTGTGCGTGCCAGGGGTTGCCCACCCCTGCTCTAGAGTCAAACAGGCCATATTGTAACCAGGAAACAAGAACAGAAAGGGATTATAAATTTGTGAAAATCTTTCTGTAAATCATTGGCTAGAATAGAATTTGACCACTAAGTTGCCTGGAAATGAGTTGAAAACCACATACCTTCTGGGCTCTTTGAGTTTAGAAATCTCTATTCTAGGATAATAAGGTGGAAAGTACAATTTATCACATATCCTGTAGAGCACCATGGTTGCCTAACCCCAGACTCTGAGTTCTGTACAGGACGGAGCCAATTCAATGAGCAGAGTGTAAGGTTTTGAATTGGTCTGGACAAAGTCTTTAAGTCTTCAGACAGGCAAGTCTAAAAATAATAGTAGCAAGTAAAGTGTGAACTTTACCATTCATCTTAATGGGGTTGTCAACTATGACGTATAATTATATCACCGGTAGCCATTTGATGGCAGTAATGGGACTCAGAGGCCAGCAATTAGAGATGACTTCTAGCCCAAGAAGTGCCTCCAGTCTCTTGATTGTTGTAATGATTGTTCACTAAGCAGAAGGTCAGTGAGAGTCTTTTTGATCCCAGTCAATCGCCTTAGTTACTGAGTCATTAGCTTCCTAATAACAGGTAAATCCTCTGCTCAGTTAGGTCTGTGCTAGGTGTGTTGCTCATTCTTACCAGATGAACCAAATAGTCGTCTATCTGATTGTGGTTTCATAAAGAAAACCACAAAATATAATTAAGAAATGGCCAATGAGCAAGTTCTGTTTCTTTTGTGTGAAGGCATTTTCTCTCCCCCAGGGGATTCTAGTCCAGCTCACCAACCTGGTGAACAGTGAGGTGGAGTCACTATTGACCAGAGGGGCTCTCAGGAAAAGAGAATGCATGTCCACTCACTCCTTTATCCCTTCATCAGTACATGTCATAAAGTAAGTTTCCACCTCTACTATTGGCCAAACTCTGGTGTAGAGTAAGCTTGCCAACAAGATCCCCGGAGTTTAAAATACAGCAAACAAACAAACAAACAAAAACAATTTACAATTTACTTGTATAAAATTCCAGTAAACAAATACATAGTTTAGAATTTACTTGTGTAAGAGTGATAAAGTGCTATGATGACAATAAAGCAGGGTGTTGAGGCTGGTGTGGGCATTAGCTTAGGTCAGCACTGCACAACACAAATATCATGTGGGCCAACATATGCCATGTATAGCATTTTAAATTTTCTGATAGTCACATTAAGAAAAGTAAAGAGAAACTAAAGTAAAAAGAAAAAAAATAATTTTAATAACATACATGTTAACTCAATATATACAAAATTTCAACATGTAGTCAATATAAAAATTATTGAAATGTTTTACATTCTTTTTTTCATACTAAGTCTTCAAAATTCAGTATCTATTTTATATATATGGCACTTCTGAGGTGCTCAACATTTGCATATGGCTAGTGGCTACTATCCTGGACAGCACAGCTTTAAATAGCAGATGAAGAGGGACTGTGCACCACCCCAAAATAAGAAAGAGACACCCATGAAGACATATGCCCACTAGAGAGAGGAATCAGCAAGTGAAAAGGCCCTGAGGCAGGGTAAAGTTTTTAACCAAATTTGAATTCAATTGTAAAGTAAGAAAACAAATATAGCTAGACATTCGATTTATAATGTTTGTATGCAGCCCTGGTAAATAGTCTGAAACCAAACTATTCTTTCAAAGTGCTCATGTAACACAACAGGTCATCATTTCTTATGAGCCTAAATAAAATAATCTGTTCATTTAATAGCTTGATTATAATAGAAGTGACCTCAGTGCAAAGCAGAACTTTAAAAAAAATGGCTAAGTGAATGCACCTTGAACATTTTTCCCCATTTGCCTTCAAACATGCAAATTCATCACATTCTGGTGTGTATTTTTACTGAAAAAATATACTAATTGTAGATTCTAGGTTCTAATAGCATTATCTATCTTCAGGACAGGACTTTGTGAAAAATACATCTGGGTACCATTGCTCGTGTTTCATCTTTGTCTGGAGTCAGGCCATGTTTGACCCCTTAGTTAGCCTAGCAACATAATGAATTAATTAGAAACAAAGGTATGCTATACATACAAAATGAAAACTCACGCAGAAAACCTTAAAAAGAATCATTAAATGCATTTTAAAATAAAATGTCTGGAATATACTTTTTATGCCAAATAAGCATTCTCATATTTATATGATACTAGTTTGATGTATGTCTTCATTGGGATGCCTCCAGAAGCCAACAGGATATGAGAGCAAGAAGTTTATTTGGGAGGTGGTCCCAGGAAGCAGAGGTGGGGGAAGGGGGGGACTGGGAGGGAAGGAAAGCAATACAAGATGCTTTAGCAAGCTGGTCACCATAGTGGACAGCTGGAGTCTATTCTAACTGGAGCTATGCTACGCTGGGATTTGGTAGACCAGTGATGGCGAACCTATAATACACGTGTCAGAGGTGACACGCTAACTCATTTTTTTGGTTGATTTTTCTTTGTTAAATGGCATTTAAATATATAAAATAAATATCAAAAATATAAGTCTTTGTTTTACTATGGTTGCAAATATCAAAAAATTTCTATATGTGACACAGCACCAGAGTTAAGTTAGGTTTTTCAAAATGCTGACACGCCAAGCTCAAAAGGTTCACCATCACTGATGTAGACCCTGCTTCAGAATTATCCCACTTCAGGAGCAAGAAATTTATTCCTCAACTCTGTCAGCCGTAGGCTAGCCTGCTCCTGGGCTGGGTAGAAGGATTTTAATACCCTAGCACTTGTGACTAACTCCCACATGGGCAGAGAGGGCTCCAGTGCCCAGAGAAAAACTACAGGCAAAGGGATATAGATCTCGGTAGCGTGATGGATGGTGTTGGATGGTGTGAGCAAGAATAGGAAAGGCCAAGCGAATCTGGGCAAGTCATTGACAATCACTGCTCAATGTGTATAATGGAAATTCATCAAGAACTTACCTTCAGCACTTAGTAATTTAAGTGTATCTCACATTGTTGAGCACTTTACTGTTTACAAAGGACCTTCATTTATGTTACTTTACTTAATCATTACAAGGCCCCCCCGAGGAGTGCATTGAGCCAGTTTTACTATTCATATGTTACAGAAAAGGCAACAGACATGAGGACAAAAGCTAAGGGAAGTAGTATGAAAAGGCAGAAATAGTCTCGCTCCCTAATGGCACTGTTGAGTAGCAGAACCCATACCAGAAACCACTGTCTCAAGCCTTTCTCTCAGGTGAGAAATCTAAACTCCTATTTGTTTAAGCAAGTGTTTATGGAGTATGATCTTACTTGAAGCCTAACTCATTCCTAACTTCTGTAAGATGCCACCTTAACAACTCTATGACTAGGGTTATTTCAGACATTTTACTCTGTGATTTTTATGTTTTGATGAATATAACTTAAGTCAGGAGATACTCGTATTTGAAACATGTCAGTGATTGAATTCTTAAAAAAAAAAAAAAGGACTAGAAACCATCCAGCTGTTCTAGTTAAGCAGAAAAATCATCTTGGGAGCATATCTGGGCTCTTAATTGGTGTTTTTAGACCATCCACATCTATAGTGATTATTTACATAATTGGATACATGCCTGCCATGTTAATAATTGCTTTCTTCTCATAGTATTGTTCTTTGCCTCTTTTCTCCTTTTTCTTCATTCTCTGGCTTTAACTGAGCACTTTATATGATTGTTTTATTTTAACTCCTCTTTTAGCATATCAATTATACATAATATTTTTAGTGGTTTCCCTAGAGTGTAAAATACCTTTTATTTTATTTTTTGAAATTAAAAAAAAATCTAAATCCATCTTCAAATAACACTATAACACTTCACATGAAATCCAGGTACCTTTGAGCAGGATATTACAGATTCATCTCTCCCATCCCTGTGACACTGCTGCCATTTATATCACTTATCTTATACTCACTGTAAAACACTGTTACTATTAATTCTTTTAAAAAGTTATTTAAACAAATTTATGAAACATTATTTTACCTCTATTTATACTTTCTGACACTTTTCTGGTCTTTATGTAGATTCAGATTTCTTACCTATATTATTTTTCTTCTGCCTGAAGAATTTCTTTTAACATTTCTTATAGAGCAGGTCTACTGGCAATGAATGCTCTGGTTTTTGTCTTGGCCAGGGAGACTCTTTATTTATATCTTTGAAAGAAACGTTCACTGGACATAGAATTCTAAGTTGATGGCATTTTTGTTTTCTTTCGGCTCTTCAAATATTTTTTCACTACATCCTTCTTTTGCTTGCATGGTTTCTGATGAGAAGTCCACCTGAATTCTTATTCTTGTTCTGTTGACAAGGTGTTTTTTCCCCATATAGCTTCTTTTAAGATTTTTCTCTTTGTCTTTTAACATTATTTTAGTGTTCTCTAAGCTTCCTGGATCTGTGGTTTTTATTGTCTGTCATTATATTTGGAAAGTTCTCAGCCATTATTACTTCAAATATTCCTTCTGCTTTACCATTTCTTTCCTCTTCTGAAAGTTCAATTACTTATATGCTACCTTTCAAAATTGTCCTACAGTTCTTGCATGTTCTCCTCTGGGAAGTTTCTATTGACCTATCTTCAAGGTCACTGATTCTTTCCTCAGTCATGTCAAGTCTACTGATGAACTCATTAAAGGCATTTTTCATTTGTGTTACAGTGTTTTTTATTTATAAACAAAAACATCTGTGTCACATCTGAATCTGCTTCTGATAGTTATTTTGTTTCTTTAGACTGTGTTTTTTGTTTTATTTTGAATGTTTTATTGGATAATAAAGAGCTATGGTAAATAAGCCTTTAGTACAGTGGTTCTCAACCTTCTGGCCCTTTAAATACAGTTCCTCATGTTGTGACCCAACCATAAAATTATTTTCGTTGCTACTTCATAACTGTAATGTTGCTACTGTTATGAATCCTAATGTAAATATCTGCTATGCAGGATGGTCTTAGGCAACCCCTGTGAAAGGGTCGTTCGACCGCCAAAGGGGTCGCAACCCACAGGTTGAGAACCGCTGCTTTAGTGTGAGGTTGCATGCTTGTCTGGTTAGGAGTTTGACTTTCTTTAACCCATTGTTGTACTGGAGAGTGGTGATAAGATGTTGGGGAGGGAAAGTGTTTTATAGTCTTCCAATTAAATCTTGATGTTTTAGTGAACCTATGTCTTTGGGCTGTGACCTTCACACGTGTTCTACTAGTGGTACAGCTGTCTTCTGCTTTGCTCTCTACTTCCTCCCCTGGCTGCAGCATTCGCAATCTATTTCCTTGGAACCTTGTTCCTTGTTGACTGTGACTCCCTGCCCCAGTAGATGAAACAACGAAGCTAGAGGGGACTGGTGTGGAAGCAATGCCCCTTTCCTAGATGGTATAGGATCTGCCTTTTTTTTCTCACCTTGAGAATAGTTTCATGCAGTGGAAAATGTTCTGGGTATATTTTTTACAAGAGTTCTTCCTCCCCTTCTTGGTCAGAGCTGGGAGGGGATCTTTCTCAGATCTTCACTGTGAGAACCTGGTGAGGCTCCTGGAGGTAAACCCCATGAAAGTTTGACACCCACCCTTCAATCCTGGGGTCCTCAAAAATTTCTTCCTCTCATGCTAGTCCACCCTCAGCCTCTAGCACTTCATCAAAATTACCCTTTCAATGTTCTTATTCCTTTATGGCTCTAGCAGCTTCTGTTCCAGGCAAGCAGGTCTTGACTGTGAGTTCCTGGATCCCCCTGTGTCTCCAAATTTCAAAGGGGCCATTGGTCCTTTACCTCAGTTCTCTGATGGGTCCATGAAAAGTCATTAATTTTCAGTTTGCTCAGCCATTTATTATGGTAAGGATTGGAGTGACAACTTGCATGCTCTTTACAAGTCAGAGAAGAACCCTAAGCCCCTATGTTTTCCCTTTGAGTATCATTTTTTTTCATTTATAAAATGAGTTTATTTATAGCTACCTTGCAATTCATTGCCATGAATTTATGAGATAATAATCTTTAATTAAGTAATATAAGACTTATAGCAGGTGGCCAATAAAATGGCATTCTATACTTAAATTTTAGAGGGGATTCCATTGTCATAAAGAAACAAAGAGAGTAGAACCATGCATATATTTATGTTGCATAAAATCAACTAGATGTGCTCATATAAAAATTAATAAATGTATAAACTGATGAACAAAAATAGATACAGAGGCAGAGCAGCATCGAACAGACTGTCAAACTACAGCGGGAAGGCCAGGCTGGGTTGCGGGCGGGAGGGGGGCAGGTAAGAGATCAACCGAAGGACTTGTATGCATTCATATAAGCATAAACAATGGACACAAGACACTGGGGGGTAGGAGAGGCCAGGGGAATGTCAAGGGGGAAAAAAGGGAGACATATGTAATAATACTCTTTGTAATACTTTAAGCAATAAAACAAAAAAAAAAATTAATAAATGGGGAGAAAATAGTTTAAATAATGTGGACAAATCTGTCTGTCGAGCCATAGTGTGTGCATTTGTGTCAATGGAAAGAAAGATGCAGTGAAGAGCTGGGAGTGGAAAAGAGGAGGAGGAGGAAGGGAACTTTCCAGGCAGATGGAACCATGTATGGTTGATGCCTGAGGCAGGAAGAAGCTACGAATATTTTAGAAATAAGGCATTGGAGCTGGAGGAGGTGAGGGGTGGGAAATAGTGATCATTGCAGAGTGCTTGGCTTCTGTTTTAAGACAGTGAGCTAGTTACCTCAAAACTCAATTTTTAACATTCACATATTTAATAGGTAGAAAGTTGAACAGAGTGTCTTACTACAGATATACTTTATGTTTCTTTTCATTATTGTTCAAATTCAATATTTTTAATGTATTTATTTGTGTGAAATTATTTATTGTTCCATTTCTTAACTTATTGGTTCTTTGTGATATTATTACTTTTTAAGTAAATTCATTGTGTATATACATATATATTTAATTTATAAAATGGGTTTATTTATAGCTACCGTGCAATGTTATTTATATACATATTTATACATATATTTATATTTTTCTTTCATGTTTCATGTTTGAAACAAAATTCTTCCCAAATCTTTTTTTTTTTCTTAGTTATTACCATTCAATTATTTAAAATGACTAGGTCTTCCCATTTGTGGGTGTGACAACTCAGTGTTTTATAACTATATGAATTTATTTCTCATGCCCGTGGGTTAGTTGCAATTCAGATGCTTTAGAGTGGCACTTTCTTAGTTGGTGATTTATTTGGCAAGATGGTCTTATGGAAAGGTTAATGTTTGGTTTCTCGGAGAAAGTTATAACAATGTCATCACTGACTGGGCAAGTTCTTGTGACTCCAGTAAGACCATAGGCTGCAAGATTAAATGTTTGTGATGAAAGGAAAAGAGGTGTCCTTTTTCTTGGGTTTACCTGACAGCAGACTCAGGAAAAAGAATTTGTCCAGTAGTTTATAGGGGAGATGTTTCTAGAAGCATGGTGAGAGAATGGAAGAAAGACAGGGAAGAGAAGGCAGCCAATAAAGAATTTATTGATAAAACAAAAGAGAGGGGAAAAAACCTCATGGATGGGACAGCAGTGTGGTGATTGCCTGGGGTGAGGGGCAGTAGGAGGTGGAGGAGGATAAAAGGAAGATAAAGGGTGATGGATGGAGACTTCAGTTGGGGTGGTGAACACACAGTACAGTGTAGAGATGATGTTTGTGGAATTGTGCACCTGAAACCTGTATAATTTTATTAACCAGTGTCACCCCAATACATTCAATAAAAAAGAAAAAAATAATAAAATGAATTTATTGATGAGCAGGTTACTACTGTGGGCAGCGGGAGTTCTATAGTACTGAGGATGCTCTGAAAGACTGTGTAACACATACCTTCAAATAATACTCCCATATAGCAAAGAAGTTGAAGAGCTCATCTGCCAACTCCCATTGCTCTTGGGGTATCAACTCTTGGTTTGTGTGGACTGGGGACTATTGAGTCCAGAGAAAACTCTTAGGCAAAGGGATGCAGGTGCTTGCAGGAGGCAGCTGTCAGTGTGCAGGAAAATGTCCACTGAGCCGCAGGCAGCCTCAAAGGAGGGCTGAGAGCACAAGAAAGTACTAGACGGCAGACCTAAAGTGAGCCTGAGGATGCAGTGACTCCTTTTATTACACACGGCTGTGGATTCAGCTGGTCTTCAATAAATGCTTGTTACTGTGAGTGAGCACCTTGCAGGTAGGAGAGAAGCGATTTTATTTTCCTTTCTCAATATTTAGTTCAGAGCAGAACACATCTATTACTCAATAAATCTTGGCGTAGGGAGGCAATTTAGGAGAGCTTGGTCCTTAGGGCTGGATAGACTGTATCGAGTCTCTGGCTTGGTGATTCATGCCATGTATTCCCACTGGCAAGTTACTTGCTCCTTTTAGTCTATTTCCTCATCTTTGACACAGAAATAGTGATGCAGTACTCAGATATTATTGTAGGAAGCAAATGAGTTAGCATACATTCAGTGGCCCTTCTAGAATTTCCGTATTGAGGGAACTTAGAACAGTTATCAATTAGGGTGGAAGGGAAAGCAGGGCATTTGCAGAAGATTGAGAACACATTCTCGACTGGGGAAAGAAGCCCGCGCAAACACCCCTTTGGTGCTGCTATGGTATCTGTTAGGTACCTGGACTACGTACCTAGACTAGGGCTTGGCAGTCAACAGAGATTTCATCTAACATAGGTGTTATTATCCGGCTTTAATGCCTGAGATTGCTCTGTTTGGAAATGTTGAGCTGATAGCATATTGATAGTGTTTGTATCTTATCCTATCTAATAATAGAAAAACATGGTAATTAACCGCACCTCCGACACGATTCCCATTGGCTAATCAGGGTGATATGCAAATTAACTGCCAACCAAGATGGTGGCCGGCAGCCAGGCAGCTGAAGCGAACAGGAGGCTTGCTTGCTCCAGTGAAAGAGGAAGCCAAAGTTCCCTGCCTGCCGCTGCTGGGTTCAGCTTGCTTCTATAAATGTTGCAATTATAGAAGCTAAACAAACCCCATGCTTTCAGCCAGCCAGCCGAGCTGGAGTTGCAACAGTGTTTCAATTATAGAACCCAAACAAACCAGATACCTGCTTTCAGCAGCCAAGGCCTCAGAGCTGGAGCCGAGCCTCAGAGCTAAAGTCGGCTCTCAGTTCCAGTGACAGCCATAGAAGGTAAATAAATCCCAGAATAAAAAAAAAAGAAAAAAAGGAGAGGTTGGGAGCTTCAGTCACCCGCCAGCCTGAAAACGGCCCTCAGCCCCTCACCCAGACTGGCCAGGCACCCCAGTGGGGACCGGGTGTGACCAGCTGCAAACAGCCATCATCCCCTCATCCAGGCTGGCCAGGCACCCCAGTGGGGACCCCCACCCTGAAGGGGGTGTGACCAGCTGCAAACAGCCATCATCCCCTCATCCAGGCTGGCCAGGCACCCAAGTGGGACCCCCACCCTGATCCAGGACACCCTTCAGGGCAAACCAGCCGGCCGCCACCCATGCAGCAGGCCTCTATCCTGTATAGTAAAAGGGTAATATGCCTCCCAGCACCGGGATCAGCAGAGCTGCAAGGCCTCACACCCCAGGATCAGTGGAGCCACGAGGCCTGCCGGCACTGGGATCAGAGGAGCCGCCAGGCATCCCGGAACCAGGATCAAAGGAGCAGCGAGGCCTCACTGCCCCTGTGTCAAACGGAGCCACAAGGCCTCCCAGCACAGGGATCAGCGGAGCAGCGAGGCCTCCTGGCCCCTGGAGCAGCGTGACAGGGGGCAGCGCCCAAACCCCCTGATAGCCCTGTGGCTCTGTGTGTGACAGGGGGCGGGGCCACAACCTCCCTATCTGCCCTGCTCTGTTTGTGACAGGGTGCAGCGCCCCAACCCTCCCATGGGCCCTCCTCTGTGTGTGATGGGGTGGAGCCTCAACCTCCCCATCAGCCCTTCCCTGAGTGTGACAGCGGGGAGTGCCCCAACCCCCTGATTGGCCCTGCTCTGTGTTTGACATGGTACGGAGCCCCAACCCTCCTGATGGGCCCTGCTCTGTGCGTGACAGGGGGCAGCGCCCCAACCCCCTGATGGGCCCTGCTCTGTGTATCACAGGGGGTGGTGCCGCAAACTCCCCATCGACCCTGCCTTGAGTATGACAGGGGGTGGCGCCCCAACCCCCCAATTGGCCCTACCCTGAGCATGACTGGGGGTGTAATCACAACCTCCCGATCCACCCTGCTCTGTGCATGACAGGGGGCAGCGCCCCAACTCCCCAATGAGCCCTGCTCTGAGCCCGACCAGGGGCTGCACCTAGGGATTGGGCCTGCCCTCTGCCACCCGGGAGCGGGCCTAAGCCAGCAGGTCGTTATCTCCCGAGGGGTCCCAGACTGTGAGAGGGCACAAGTGGGACTGAGGGACACCCCCTCCCCCCCCGCCTGCCAGTGAACAAATTTTTGTGCACCGGGCCTCTAGTGATATATAATTGTTACCGCAATACAGCTATGATGATGTGACAACCAAAACAGTAAACTTACAGTGCAAGGCAGGATGCACCCTTGAAATCACTACTTTGCCCTGATTTCTCTCTTGGGAGTATCTAGCTCCCATGAGTGACTGTCAACACTTGGAATCAGGATTCAGAATGGGGTGAGGAACCAAACCAAAGCTTGGGTGAGTGATGACTAAGCAGAGAAGGTCAGACTTTCTCCCTGAACACCAAGGATGGTTAGTCGTGTGGCATAGAGCACAAACTCTGTAGCATGGGGGAACTTGGTGTATGGTGGTGTTGGAGACATCAACAAATTCATCCTATAAGACAGAATGAGGTCCCACCATGCTTGCTGTCAGACAGTTGGCTGGGTGTCCTAAAAAGCTTGTAGCAGGTTCCTCCAGGTAGATAACTATAAGGGAAAAAAGACTTGGTGGCTAGGGGCCCCTGAACAATTCAGATGTTGACCTTGAGTGATAAACACTACTTACCTGAGATCCTGATTTCAGTGTGAATGGATCAAAAGACTTTATTGCAGTGGTTCTCAACCTTCCTAATGCCACGACCCTTTAATACAGTTCCTCATGTTGTGGTGACCCCCAACCATAAAATTATTTTTGTTGATACTTTATAACTGTAATTTTGCTACTGTTATGAATCATACTGTAAATATCTGATATGCAGGATGTATTTTCAGGGGTCTCGACCCACATAAAATTTATGGATCAAAAGACTTTCCACTCTTTTGTCTCTCAGTGCAAAACCATACCTTGTAAGTAACCCTGATTGATACCTTTAGGGCTCAGCTTCCAACCAGTGGGGATTTCAAATCAAGGTAAAACCAAAGGAGAATTGTTGATCTAAGAGTAATGTTCTGGGTTAGTCTAGTATGTTTTATTCTTCTTCCAAATTAAGTATATATTATGGAAGGTCTCACACACACATGTACATACAAACACGCACACACACACATACATACACATAATTCTTACCTAAAGAAAATTGGGTATAGTTTTTGAGATATTTTTATAGATTTATATGAATATATATTTAAGTATTTAATTATTTTTGTAAAAATATTTATACTTTCAATATCAATAAATAAATTTTACAGTATCATTTAACCTGAGTTAATTTTAAGTATAAATAGATCTTAAACAAAAATCTTAAAAAGTAATACATTGAAATTAAATAAAGCTCCTATTCATGGACAGTTATATTATTTCAATATTTAGATTTTACAAACAATACTCTGATCCTTGTTGCTAAACCTTTGTGATATTCTCAATTTATCCTTAAGCTCTTTTTCATATTTTGTATCTTTTTATCTCTCTGAGCTCCATTCTGAACAATTCTTATAGTTCACTAGTTTTCTCTTAAGCTATGTCTAAACTGCTGTTTAATCCATCTTTTGAGATTTTTATTTTCAATGGTCATATTTTGACATTTCTAAAAGTTCTATTTTTCAGATCTGTCCTCATTTCCTATATTCTCTGTTCATTTTTAGGTCTTTAATCATTTAAGCATGACTTTTGTGGTGTTCATCCAAGGGCATCTATTGTCATTGTTTCTCATACTGACTTTTGCTCTTGTTCAGAGTGGATTGTTTCCCCAACAGTTTTGTAATTTTGGACTGTGAACGCATCTTCTGTGGGACCTCAATGGGGATCCTGATGTAAGAATATATTCCTTCAGAGGGCTTTTCTGATAGTTTCTGCCAGGCACACAATGGGAATCATCAGCTCAGAACACATTTATTCCTTGACATGGGAATTCGAGTGTAAATGTGAATGCCAAATCCATGAGGCCACTCCAATGGTTATAAATTCTCAGAGTAGACCATTTTTTTCTTCCACCTGGTAGACAGAAAACATCATTGTCATCTCCTCATTGCCTTTGGATAGATTATTCTCACTGGTCCAAGCTCTCATCTGTGTTCCCAAATGGGCATTAAAACACAAGTGTCTATGTTGCCGTTTCAGAAAACAGCCATAGGGCCATCAGAGTTTCAGCTCAGCAGTGACAGGTGAAGATTCACCTTCCTTTTTATTTTTCATCCCTGGGGACTTCTTTAATTTTCTTGCAGGCTCAGCTCTGTATTTAAAAAGATCTTGCGTTTTCTCTAGTATTTTCACTTTACAGTAGGAGATTTTCTGGTTCTTTAGACTATAATGTTGCCAGCAACTAAAGATCTTAAGTATTTCTTTAGTGAAAATTTCCAAAGGAGGAATTTCATGTTTAAGAGGCATGTGCATTTTAATGTATCTCTTACATAAAGTATCTCACAAATAATAAACAATGTTGAAAGCTTTGGGATATCTTATGAATTTAATTCAAGAACATAATAACACAAGGCAGCTTTAAATAATGTCTTAGCTCTTGGGTTAACTAAATCTGTGTTCAACTTGCCCATGTCCTTTAAGAATCTTTTAATTAAAACTTTTAATTTTTTCCCAGAAGCATAACAATCAAAGTATGATGCTCACTGTTAGATTTTAGTTTCTGGTGCTTTATTCTTGTAATAGAACATCTGTCTCCTTACGACCTTTGGAAGTATAAATCCAAAAGACCTGAATAGGAATGTTCATGGAATTCTGATGAACAAGGGTTTTCTATAAGCATGTCCCCACATTCTTGCTTTTGCCGAGTGAGGACTTACTGCATATACATTTTATTTTCACACCACTCAGTTACATTCGTGTTTAAGGCTGGGTGGTGAAAAGGAAGGGAGCCACTGCACGGGGTGGGGCAGGAACGAGTGCTGTGCATGCTGTTATTTTCAGTGGCTGCCTCCCCTAGTCCTTACACAGTCACTGAGGGGTAGCTTTGAACAAGCTGCAAAACCCCGGAGAGGTCATAACCCAGGAGGGGAGAGGCTCCAGGAACGTGCACCAGGGAAGATGCAGATGGATAAACAAGCCATAAAGTGCACCATAGTTTCTCTTTTCCAGCATTTCACTGAAGAGTTGACCCCAGGCTATTACCCTGTGAAAGTGGAATTTTAAGAGTCAACCCCAAACAAACCTATACTAATCCCCAGTTGGCTGGCTTTCCCCATCACTAATGAAACCCAGGAGGGTCCTGATGTGAGGTGTGACGATCCGAGGGGCAGAGTGAAGATCACAGAGGCGAGAAACCTATCACCTCTCCTTTTATATCCTGAAGAGCATATGGGCCAGACTCAGCATGCCCCAAGTTCTCACTGGCCACTGCCAGAGAGCTGCATGTAGATGGACACCCACCTCTGTGGCGCCCCCTCTTCCAGTCTGGCCCAGCCCAAGTCTTTTCCAAGGTTCCTTAGTTGACAGCATTCAAATCTGACAGCCACCTTGCAGGCACCTTTTCTGAGGATTCAGGTGAATGCCTCCTGTGACGAAGTGATGAGAATGAGAGGTGGAATAAGCAACTGATCTGACCAGCCGGCTGTGGAGTCACACTCTAGGCTCTCTGACTGGAGCATGGATAGAGCTTATAAGGCCTCATCTATCTGATGGGGAATAAATGGGTTGGGTTGGAGCAGTGCTGGGGAGGATCTCTAGGAACTGAGACATTAGGGTATAATCTGCAGCCATTCTGCTTCTTATAAATCTCTAGAGACTTCCTTTAGATCGTGGGGTCAGGGCCTGCCATCCTCATCAGAATGTGTCCAGAGTCAGAGTGAAGTCGATCATCAGACACGAATAAGATGTGGGTCTCCTCCACACTCATTTCCTTTCTCACAGGTTAAAATCTGCAGCCTCAACTCTGCACGGAATGACAAAGTCCTAGGGCTTGGGGAAAGTTCAGGTGGGAAATGGGGCCAGGTCCTTGAAACAATATGTGGAGGAAGGTGCTTGCCAACCACAGGCACTAATTTTCACTTAAGGAGCAAAACCCAGCCCCTCACCCTTTGTTATAAAAGGTTAATCTACTGGGATTTCTCTGCGTTGTACTCCTGGATTAATCCTGTGCTTTCCTAGATGCCATGTCTTCCTGTTGCTTGGATGTGTTTATTGGAGTCTTGGTCAAGTAATTTTTTAAATTGGTTTTAGAGAGGGAGGGGATGAGAAAGAGAGAGAGAGAGAGAGCCATACATGCGACCAGGAGTCGAAGCCTCAACACAGATATGTGCCCTGATGGGGAATTGAACTGAAGCTCTCTGGTGCTTGGGATGAAGGACACTCCAACCAAATGAGCCACACCAGCCAGGGAGGTCAGTAATTTTTTAAAGAGAGGGTACTGAGAAAATAAGCTTTCTGAACCTTTCCTGTAAAAAACAAGTCCCAATTTCACCCTCCCTCGATTAGATAAATTTTTCTGAATATAAGATTTTAGATTCAAAACTATTTTCTCTCTGAATTTGAAGGCATTGCTTTCAGTATCCAGTAATGCTAATTAGACATTCATGATAGAAAAATAAGTAGCAGGGAATACAAACAAAAAATGTGCAAAAGGCCAATACAATAGCCAATGAACACATAACAGAAATACATCACTAGTAAATGGGAAGCAGACATTAATTAAAACCCATTTTCTTGGTCCCACTTCTAGGAATATATTATAAGAAACCTGAAACACCAATCAGAAAGATTTATGCTCTCCTATGTTCATAGCAACACAATTTTCAATAGCTAAGATCTGGAAACAGTCCTAATGCCCATCAGTAGATAAGAAAGCTGTGGTACATCTACACCATGGAATACTATGCAGCAGTAAAAAAGAAGAATCTCTTACCCTTTGAGACATCATGAAGAAACCTGGGAGTATTATGCTAAGTGAAATAAGCCAGTCAGAGAAAGACAAGTATCACATGATCTCACTCATATGTGGAATCTAATGGATAAAATAATCTGATTAACAAAATGAAACAGACTGTCAAATCTCAGAGGGAAGGTGGAGGAAGGAGGGTGGGTGGGTGGGAAGAGATCAACCAAAGAACTTGTATGCATATATACATAACCCATGGACATAAATAATAGTGTAGTGAAGGCCTAGTCTAGGGGATGGGGGCAGGCTAGAAGGGGTCAATGGGGGAAAAAGGGGGACATATGTAATACTTTCGACAATATTTTTTTAAAAAAACATTTTCTTTTCCATCAGATTGATAAAGATTATAAAAATGGTAATACTCAGCATTGGCACAGATTGGGGAAATGAATATTTTTATACACTGCTGAAGGGTGTGAAAATTGGAATGAACTTGATGGAGAACACATTTACAATATTAAGAAATAAAATTTGTTACTTTTACCTTTGTAGGTGAGATTGTTTCGTTCTTTTCCCGCTGGGAACTTTTTAGTTCTTCTCTTTATCCTTGGTGTAACAAAGTTTCAGAAAGATGCATTTAGGTGAAAATCTATTTTTAGGTGAAGGGATTCCGTACAAATCAGCCCTTACAAAATAGTCATGGGGAAGTAAAGTACAGCACAGGGAATATAGTCAATAATATTATAAGAATTATGTATGATGTCAGATAGGTACTAGACTTATGGGGGGATCATTTGGTAAGTTATATAAATGTCTAACCACTAATCTGTACCCCTGAAACCAATATTGAATGTTAACTGTAATTGAAAAATAATTAAAAAAATAAAATCTATTTTTATTAGTAGGCACTGGATCATTTCCACCTTCCGTTCTGTTTTAGCTTCAAGGAAATAATACTTCTATTATTTCTTTGTTTTTGTTTTTCCCTGTCTTCACTTTTCCTGAATCTTTTGTTCCTCACATTTTTATTAGATGAATAATGGTCCTCCTGCTTGTATCTTCCACATCTCTTGAATTTTCTGTCATGTTTTTAATCGTTGCTTTATATTGATTTATTTTCATCAAACATTTAAACATGATATATTTAAATTTAATGAACTCTCTGGTTTCTTTTCATATCAACCTATTCTTGTTTTATAGATGTCATACCTTCATACAATCAGGTTGACCAACAAGAATAATAATTAAAATATTTAAGAAGTTTTCTTTTCTATGATTATCTGCTTCTGTTGGTGAAAGCTTTTCTATTTTTTAATCTTGGCCACTCATTTTGGTGTTGTTGGTTTTCCTCAAATATCTGATAATTCCTGATCTTTCATTCTTACTCACAATTGAGCTCCATGATGATTAATTTGAATAGCTGGCTTGTTTCTGCTCTACTTGGCTACTATAAATAATAAATGCACAGTTAAAATGTAATTTTAAACAGAGTTAGTGTTAACCTCATTAGAAATGAACCCACTTTAATAAAGTATTTTAATTTTTAATATAATGTGTCTGTAATAATTACTATCTATAGGACTTACAGGCTTACCTATATAGAAATCATTAATATTTGGTTGTTCCAGAGTTGACTTATTAACAAAATATCTTACAAATACACATTTTGAAGTTTTATCTAAGTTTTTTTTTGAATTAAAAACTCTTCATAATTATTTAGTTGAAAATGTTTTAGAGTAACTAACATTTTTTTAATGTTAAGACACTATCTATAATAATAAAAGCATAGTATGCTAATTAGACAGGACATCCTTCCAGAGGAACTTCCGGATGAAGCGGGAATGGGCCTCTAGTTTTATATATAAAAGAAAACCCATTTTGTCCCAGGTGTCTATACTGTGTGACTGTAACTTATTGATGCCTTAAGTGTGCAGAGATTTTTTTCAAAGACTGGTATAAAGTTGATGTAGTTGGTATAGACATTATTAAAATAGTTGCATGACTTTATAATTATTCACAAAATAGATAAATTATGGGGAAATCATGTATTATTGGCAAGAGGGATTCTTTTTCCCTTTTGAAAAACTCATAGACTGATTGGCTGCCTCAGACTGGTGAAAAATTTTCATTCAAAAGATGCCAAGATCTTTTTCCATGACCTCACATTGCTACCCATTCATTTTTCACACAGAGCCTGATTCATGTAGGGATCAGCCAGGTTGAGGCTGGATTGATCTCATCACAGTGAAGCCATTACACTTCCTTCGGTCTTCCTTACACATTTGCTCCATGCATGCTTCAGATCTGGAAAAAAACATACTTACGGGCTGGAGAAACAAAGCAGCAGCAATTTCCTTGCCTTATTCCTTGGACGGGGATGAAGTAGAGAGCATGATGTGGTGATTGGAGCCAGACCTAACCCTGGCCGTGGGCATTGCAGCCGACCCAAACCTAATTAAGAAAGATCCTGAATAAACTTGGATCAGAGCCAAAATCACTAGTTCCTTCAATCAATATTTTTGATATAAAAATTAGCATCTGGGCTGAATAAAAGGGAACACTGTTTCATGCCACAGCAAAAAAAAAAAATCAAAAAAAAAAATCCCCTCTTGCTTCTACTCTGACCTCCTGATGTTGGATACTTTATTGATTTGTATCAGTGATAACTTTTCAGAGCAGTTGCTGTCAACCATCAGATGGTAGCCTCTCATTTGAGGAGATGCAATGAGAATGAGGGTAACACACTTTCCCTTATACCCTAACTGTCACAGGCATCAAACTTTTCCAAATGGGTAAGCTGGTTTCACGTGTTCTCTTATTCCTGCTGGAATTACCATTGCTAATGTATAAAGTTAGCTAAAATAACTTTTTTAAGAAATTGGCTTTGATAAAGGGAGAGAGGATATTCTCAGAAAAAAAGCAATCGTCTGTCAGAGTCTTGGAAGTCCTCTTTAGACTCTGCTAATCCCAAGACAACATCAACACTGTTGCCTTCCAAGATGAGTCCCTTAGTAATCGCTCCAAGAGTCTCCAGAAGGTAGTGGGTGTCAGAGTTCTTAGTACAGCATCTGGCACAAGATAAGTGTCCAAAAATAATTTGTTATTTTTTTAAGATACTACATACCTACTTTAGAAAGAATTCTTAGTCTTGATCCCTAAAATTCATATGCAGGGTGTAAGATAGAGAAAGAAAAGATTAACATTTGACTCTTTTTGATGCCTTTGTTATCCTGAAAACTTATTTTGTAACAAAGTGGAAACCAATTAAGGAACAAGTTAAGACATCTCTACTTTTTAGATAGATTCAGTGTAATATCTACTGATGGAATCTTATTATATCTGGAACTTGCTTCCAAGTTATCTGGTGGAAATGGGAGTGAAATGGGTGGGGGAAGTAGGTGAAGAGAACTGGCTATGAATTGATAATATTTGAAGCTGGTGATAGGTGCATGTTGGCTCATTATACTATTCTCTATGTTACTGTATGTTTAAAAATTCCCATTATAAAACTATTTTTTAAGTGGATGGACTAGAAATATTTTTTTAAACAGTTGGACTGCTTCAGTTCAAAGCTGAATTCCTCTACAAGAATTTCCTTCGACTGAATAGTCTTGCCCAAGGTGGTTTCCTTCCCCACACCTAGCTTGCATCCTGTTACTAGTTGATGGTGGGGAAGAACAGCACACATAAAGCTCCTGGCTCTCTCATTTTGCAATTTCGCAATAACTCTAAACAACCATGTCAGTCGCACAGCTCCCATGGAATTAACTAAGGCCTTTGTTATAGCATCACAGTTTGACTTCTTATTTTTCCAATCCTGTTCACTCTCTCCAACCTAGATATTGTCCCACTGTATGTGATCTCAGTGGTGTGCTGGTAAATGTTTAACATCTGGCTCTTCAGATCCCTAATTAGTAGTGTTTGCCAATTTCCATGGTGTAAATATTTGCAGCATGGCCAATTTTAAGCTACCAGTGTGATGTCATTGAATGCAGAATTGGAAAGAGATGAGTACAATTGGTTCTTGTGACAAAATGCAAGCTAGCACCAGCCACTCTTGCCAATTTTCCTCACTGAAATTCTTAAATGCAAATTTCTACTTCAGTCTGTTTTTTTTTTTTAAAGAACAACCCACTAAATTAACATAAAACCACCAATTATTTTTATATCATCAATTTTGGTATTTTGTTTATTAAATAAACTAACATTTCACAGACAGAATGAAATGAAATTGGTTACCTCAAATGTTTCAGTGAAACATGTGCACACACGCGCGCGCGCGCATACACACACACACACACACACACACACACACACCCCAACACTGTAAGACAACATTCCACAAAAATTGCTTAGAAACATTTAAAATACAGATGCCTTTTAATTTCCTAAACAATACACAGCTGCAAAGGGCCTGAGACAACAGACTTCAAATATGTTGTTCTTACTGAGACAAGTAAAATGGCCAAGAAATCACTAGATAAGCTCAAAATACAATTGTTATCATTGCTGTAAATAAAAGATATATTTAAGAGTTAGGTTTTATCATCAGAGCTTTAGGTCAGAGTAACCCACTTATATTTGCTGTCTCTGAAGAAAAAATAGAGAGGAGCATTGCATATTTGAAGAACTCTTAAGACTCACCCTATCCAAGAGCTGTTGTTGGAATAAATAAATAATCAAAGGTTGAAGGTTTTTTAAAGGGGTAGAAGAAAAATAAAGAAACAAGACACCATGTTCAATGGAACAAAGTGATGAAAGGAAAATGAACATTTTGTAGGAAAGAATACAGAGAAGCATTCGAGAAGGAATAATTTATTCAAATGAATATTCAAGTGAATATTCTTCAATATTAGATTCCTTATTGTAGGAAATGAAGATACCTGGAAAATAGGAGTGAAATGTCCAACTGAGTAGGAAAAGTTGGAATAATTCACTTTACTTTAGTAGTATAAGTACTCTTAATTATAAACAAAGAGTCAGAACAAAGCTTCTGTTATGTTATTAGAGCCAACTGGTCTATCAAAACAAAAGCTCCAGTAATTATTCTCAAATTATGACATGGATTAGAATCCCCTGGGAAGGCTGATGACAATGTAGATTATTCTCTCTCACTATTCTAATTCAGTAGAATGCTGGTGTGGGACTCAAGGATCTGCATTTTATCAAGCTTTCAAGTAAATTCTGAAGCCTGTGGTTCTCTGATCAAAACTTACTGAAATGCAATCCAGCCAAGTATCCATGATACTGAAGTCCCATGATAAGATTAGACATGTGTCCATGTCATTTCATTATGCAAATAATCTTTCTTACAAATATCATCTGGATCCTTTATCTTCTGCTTCCCTGAAGATTATTTTTAGGACAACACCTTCCATCTATCTATCAACCAATCAGATTTCCATCTCTCTACCTTTCATCTCTCTACTCTTACTTGCTCTGTAAGGGAAAAGTAAGTGTGTGTGTGTGTGTGTGTGTGTGTAAATGGGAAGGTTGGGGTACATAACATTATAGTTCTGTTAGAAATTCTCTTTCCCCCCAAAATCAACCAAAGGGACATTTTTGGCTCTGCTATACTTATGGAAACTCAGTAATCCCTATTGAATTAAAATCATGGTCTTATTAACCTAGCAGCAGAAGAAAAATTCTCAGTATTCACAATCACCCTCTTTTTTTTTTTAAATATATTTTATTGATTTTTCACAGAGAGGAAGGGAGAGAGATAGAAAGTTAGAAACATCGATGAGAGAGAAACATCGATCAGCTGCCTCCTGCACATCTCCCACTGGGGATGTGCCCGCAACCCAGGTACATGCCCTTGACCGGAATCGAACCCGGGACCCTTCAGTCCGCAGGCTGACGCTCTATCCACTGAGCCAAACCGGTTTCGGCCACAATCACCCTCTTAACCAACCTCATTATATATATGCACACTTATATTGCCAGCCCAGTGGGACCTGGATCCCTCCAAATGTACTGCTTGTGAAGCATTCCACTTGGCTTACAGTTGTTCTTATAAGTGTATATTCAACATAGACTCTGACAGAGATAGGCCTTTTATCTTATACACGAGAAAGTAATAAATTGCCCCAGAACTCTTGGATCTTGATGAAGAGAGAGTAATCTCCCCCTGCCTCCCATGCCAACTGGCTAAGTAATTAGTTTCCTATCATGAGTTGACTCAAGAGCCTCCATGAAAGTAATTATGAGAGTAATTCCTGCTCAAGGAGACACCCCTCTGCAGGCTTCAAACTCAAAGGGTGGGTGTGTAGATCACAGGCACCCAGAATGGAAGGGGATGTTTATTGCTTGCTATACCGTAGGGAGGCCCAGACATGTTGTCGCCCTCTTTGTTCCCTGTTTCTTTTACAGGACTGAAGACGTTTATGCATTTTGGAAAATTAACTAAGATCAATTTCATTTAAATGCACATTTTCAAAAGAAAAGACCTATGTGTCTGTTTTTTCGTTGTACATTTACTCAACATATATTTTCCTTGCACAAGTAATGCTTTACTGGCTCCTTGAGAAGAGCTGAAATTTAGTTATCAAATTCAGTCATTAGATGGGGCAACAGCATTTCAGAACCTGCTTTCTCTCCTTCTAACCTAATTGTACATAAAAATTGTTCACGAGGAATGTTATACTACTTAAAAATGTTCGTGATCCACTTTCAAATTGTTGTACCTACTAGGGGTTATAATTTCCTAAAAATTTCCATGCAGATCATCTTTCTCCTTTAATAAGTTTTGAACATCAGGGCATGTTGCTCCATCAAACACCAGTGCTTGGGGTTGAGTTTCTATCTCAGTGCACAGCATGAAAGCTTGGGTCCATGTGTGTCACACAAAGTCAAACCTCTCTTGAAGCGATTTGTTTATAGTGTCATTTGATGGAGTGGAATGTTCTGTAACTCATTCAAACTATTACAGAAGCTTTGCTAAAAGGTCACCACTGCTCTTTAGAGTTTCCAAATCTGTGCACCATCTGGGAGCTTGTTAAAGATAAGGTTTTCCACTGGCTTTTTCCATACCAACTAGATCCAATTAGCAAAGGGGTGCTATTCCAGAGGAGTTTGTGTTCAGAGACACACACACACAGAGAAGGGGAGAGAGAGAGAGAGAGAGAGAGAGAGAGAGAGAGAGAGAGAGAGAGAGAGCTAAGTAAATTACAGTTAGTTGCCAATAGTGCACACGTTCATTGTGCACCAAATTGAAGTGCATTTGGCAGATGACAGAACTATTTAATGTTAATAGGCCTAAATGGGGACGGGGGGTGTCAGTCTTGAAAAAGTTGAATATTTGCTTTTAGATATTTTTAAACCAATTCTTCAAGTATAGTCATAGGAGTCAACTCTCAAGAAAATGAAATCTCACCATTTACTCAAAATTCAATAGGAAAATGTCAACCCATTCCTTAAAGTCATAGAGACTACGCATGCTAAACATTCACTCTACATGGCACCAAAAATGTTCAAATGCTTCTAACTTCGTGGTTTTAGTTTAGGCCTAAAATTGGCTTGTGCTTGCTGTCTACCCACTTCCTTATGAAACACACATCTTGAATTTCCCAAACCTTAAAAGCTCAGCTGTAAAACTGTAGGAGAAACCAGCGAGAGGAAAAAGAAAGTTTCCTTCAAAGATGTCTCTGGGTGCTGCTGGCCAGCTCTGCTCTCTCCCTCCAAACACTAACTACGGCTTTTGACACTTGTCCTTGGAAAAAGCCCAAATGTGGCAAATGGTAGAAGCAACATTTCTTTACCTTCCTGCCTTGAACTTCCTGTGACACACGAGTTCTAGATGGTGCTTTCACATGGGAATAAGGAGGTCTGCCACTGACCACCATGCTGGCCCATCCGGAGATGGAATAAGTAAACACTCAGTGAGATCTATGGAGTTAAAAACCGAAACCCTCTCATTTGGTTGGAATTCCTGAAAGGATCTGGACTAGAGAGGCTGCACAGTAGCAGCTAAAACGCAGGCTTATTGCCATTACAAACATTATAAGAAGTGTGTGTGTGTGTGTGTGTGTGTGTAGCAGGTTACTTGGGAGAAGAAAAACAGAAATCTGAAACTGTATTTTTGTCTCTACAGTCCTGAGTTGGGGACATTAAGAACACAACAACGTCTCCCTCAGTTCGACTAAGCTGGTTTGAAAACCAATTGTCCTTAGAAATGGAGAGAAATGCACTTATATTCTTTTTGAGGCAAAGAGAGAATTTTGCTGGCAAAGTCTTTAGGTGCCAATCAGGACCTGGAAACTTAATCATCAAGTTCAAAGCTTGTTTCATCATAGAGTTCGGGGCGTGCTGACTTCTTGTTCCGGGAATATTTCAGGTGCAGGAGATCACCCATCTCATCTAGGGCTTCCAAGACCTGTAAAGAGATCACCTTCCATTAGTCATCTTTGAACCTCCAAGTGGCTCTGCTCTCCAGTGCCTCACAGAGAGCTACACTCTTCTTTTTCCAGCTTCTTTGATTTTAAAGAAAAGAAGAAAAATCCAAAAATCCAAATCATTAAGGTATGGTGTATAAGGCATCCCTAGAGGAATGTTAGGTGCTAATTCACTTTATTTCATATTCTTTGTCTAACTCCACATAATGAATGTGTCACTTATTTTGGTGGTATGAAGAAAATAATAAAAGTATCTGACCATGCTACCCTTTAGCTTTATTTTAAAGTTTAATGACTTACAGGTAAACTTGTGGAAGAAAAAGATAAAGTTTCTACCTTCATGTTCCTGCAATCATATAAATTTCCTTTCCAAGATGAACTTATTCTATCTAGTATTATCATTAGTTGCTTATTTTTTATTGTCTCCTCTCAGACTTTTTACTTCAGGATTTTTCACATAGTAGACACTCAATAGTTTGCTAAATTGAATTGACATTATAAGAATGTTCTATCAACTCCAAACTGAGATGGCTTAGTTCTCTGATATTATTCATCCACATAAAGATTTAAATCAAAAGACAATGAAATGTGGTTTTAAAATCATTAATACTTCCTGCAAATAGCTGCCTTTGTTATTAGTTTTCCAACATGTTGCCTAGTTGGGTTATATGTTATTATGATGAATTTGGTGGCTATGAAAAATGTTGTGATGCAGGCAGATGATGCTGAAAAAGCATGTTAGATTAGCTTTTGCATTTAGAACTAGTGTAAATAGCACAACATTTGGCTACTCAGTCAGTCTTTTCTATAAAAACCAAAACACTGACTTGACTCAGGTCTTCACTAAACTGATTTTTTTCTTCCTGTCTACTGAGTTGATCACATTGTTGGACAGTGTTGGCATACCCTTGTTTTTAGCAGTGAGCATTATTAGTGCTATTTTCCTAAATTTCCCAAGAGAGGCCCAGGGAACCCTTAGCTAGTTCAATAAAAGAACATGCTCAGAATCCAAGGTACTGGTACTGGAGATTCCCTGGCCTGTGCTGTACTCACCGTGTCTAACATCTCTCGGGTATGTGCTGCTGAAATGCAGAATCGTGCCCTAGCTTCCGCTAGGGGAGTAGCTGGAAATCCAACGACCACTACCCCAATCTTTCTGTTTAGTAGGTGCCTTGCAAAGGCCCTAAAGAAAAGACAAAAAAGGAAGTTTACTGGGAGATGACAACATCATACTATACAAAAAAGAGAGAATATGACTAATTGACTTTTTCTTAAAAAAAAAAACCCAATTAATAGAAGATGATTGAAGTTATTAAGCATCTGTCAAACACAATTCACAAAGAGATGGGACAGTCACTTGATGGCACCAGAGTGTGTATATTATGGATCCTGGCACACTCATTGAGTAATCTTAAGTACTGAGTCTCTGACATTGTGCAGAAAATGCTGATGGACATAACCTTGATTTAACAAGTCTGACTGATGTTAAATCTTTTGTCTGCAGGATTCCTAGGAATAAAAACCAAACAGCTAACACAGTGCAATTACATAAAGAAAGAATATACATGATGTTGTCCCCCGCCAAAAAATGTATACACACTGTAACAGCTGATAGCTCAATTTTGAAAAATGAAATGTATTTTAATAAACATTGCCTTTATAACTATTCAAAGTGTATGTATGCATTTTTGGGACACTCTCTATATTAAATCCACACCTATATGTTTTAAAAACATAATGCTAATGATATAGTATGAAAATTTCAAGAAAACTGTACTTAATGACTGTAATTTGAAGACCAAAGTCAGAAGGTCTGCAGGAGCCAACCCCAAGCCATATTCTTACTCCGGAGCCAAATATTTTATTTTTTATTAAACCAGAAAATAGCAAGGGTCTCCTCATTTCTTTATGTGTGAATGAGGAGTCCAGGGAGAATAAATTCATTAACTGGTTAAAAGGGAAGTGGGACAGGAGGGAGACAGGGAAAGAAATGTACACGCACAGGGAGGCTGGCTGGTTGTAGGACAATAGTCTCACAACTGCAAAGCTTCCTAATGCAGGGCAAAACCTCTTAAAGTTACAATTCCTTCCCCTTTACTGCTTCTCGTCTCTTTCTTCTCCAGAGCTAATCTCAGTAACAATTCTAGAATATCAGGCTGTCATATTCTGTAAATTTTTTCTGTCAGAGCCAAGGTCAGACAAAAAGACATGCCCCAAGTGAATCTATCCCTCTTACTGAGTGAGGCAAATGTCTCAGATCTGTTCTTAGCATTAAGAAGTTGCTGGTGTCTTATTCTGTGACAGCATCACAGAAACCCTCCAGTCATAACTTAGGAAGAATTCTTGAACCAGGCTGAGAGCAAGCCTGCTCATTTATTCGTTCCTCTCGCCCTTAGGCTGTCTGCCTTTCGGTTGCCTCATGCAGGTTATCAAACGAAGCGATGGAGATTATAAGACCTACTGGACACACAGCCTCCCTGGCCCCCTGGCTGGGATAAGGCCAGATCTGCCCTTTGATTTGGCCTGGGAAGGTTACAGGAGATGAAGCTTTCTAACTGAGAAAACTTGAAAACAGAGGCTGTTCTTTCTGCTTCTTGATCACCCTATGGAAGGCTGCCCACGGAACTACACAGGCTGAGAGCTCATAATTGTCTGAGAAACAAGTCAAGTGCTTTTATTGCTGGAGTACAAACCACCTGACCCATGATCTCAGGCCAGTTGTCGGGACTCCCAAAGGAGCGTTTTCACTGTCTGTGAGTTTCTCTTTGTACCAGAGGAAGCGAGTTTTGCCAAAGAATGTAGAGCAAACTCTATGACTGTTGATTCATTAGGCTAATCCGAGGCCTCCCTGGAGCACTTTTGAGCTTAAAACTTACACTTCTAAACTCCACCTCTTTCAGTTAATGCATATAATTGCCTGGAACATTTTCTATAATGAGACTCCGGGTTTGTACTCCCCAAAGGAAATCAGAGCTGGCGTAGGCTGAAAGAAATGAAATTATGTAATAATAATAATAATAATAATAATAATAATAATAATAATAATAAAAAATATTAGCATGTGTTGCCTGCAGCATCAGGGCATCTTGTGTCCCATCATCTTCTACCTGTGTGACAAGGGCCATAAAAGGAAAACATAAGCCCTGTACCAAATAGTAACTACTATGGATTCTTGAGTACTTAAGTGCATTTTTTATAAGTGCAATCACATTCTATTGAACTTTTTAGAAGATCCCAGTGGTAGAGTTGCAAAAGGACTCTTTTCAAAAGTTCAACTGGCTGGAGATTATATTTTCATTCTGCAGTTTTTAAATGAAATCAAAGATTTTAAAATGAGCCAATGAAAGAAGTGCTAACACACTGGCTTATACCATACAATTAACTCCTATCTCATGATCTACCTATAAACTTATGATTGAAGAAATAGCAGAGATAGAAATCAGGCCAGGCAGCAGGGCAAACTCTTGCTAGCAATTCCTGCTAGCAATAGATGATATGACCTTTTGTAACTAACCTATTCTAAGTTTCCTTAGACAACCAAACAAGTTGAGTTTCTGTTTCCATTGTAACGACTGATGCCTTTGGATTCACCAAAGATGACATTAAAGAAGGCTGAACTCATACCCTGCATTGCTTTAGTGAGATGTGCCTTTTTCCCAATGGACTAAAGCTTGACAGGCTATGCTATTCACCGAAAAGAGCTCTGGTGTAGGAGGCCAATGGAATTGGCTTTGAATTCTATGCTCTACTACCTACAACCTGAGTGGCCCTTAGGAAACAGTTTGACTTTTGTGAGTCTTGGTGTCCTCATTTGTAGACCAGGGCTAAGCGTCCTACCCTCAATGGATGACCACTGGGTCTAAGAGCCTTAGGAGCACATCACTGGCATTTAGCAACATTAGCTCCTCATTAAAAACCATCTTAAACTGGAAGACACTAGAGAGTTTGACATATCATCCATTGTTTAAGATAGCATAATTGATGCAGGGTATCACAATATCTTTACCTACTATTTTCCCCAGAAGTTCTATTTTTATTAATGTAACTAAAGTTTTGGAGAGCCATGCAACCATGGTAACTCAATCTTGCATTCAGTTAAAACTAGTAATCATCATCATTGTAACAGAATTAGAAGTAGTAGTAGTAATAATAATGGTTACCACGGACTGAGTGCTTACAGTACACTAAACACTATATCGAGTGCTTTATACATATTATTAATACTATTAATAATAATAGTTAACACTGAGTAGCTTCTACATAAGAGGCAATGCCAAATGCCGACAGACCTCATCTTGTTTAACCTTCACAATGGCCTTATGAAATAGGTACTATTATATCTCATTTCAAAAATGAAAAAACTGCGGCTTCAGAAGGTTGGGTAACTTTGTCCAAGGTTTCCCCGGTTAGGAAGAGGCAGAGTCAAAATTCTTTTTCCAAATATCTCACTACACCATAGTGCATAACTTTTACATAAAGCTCCTCTTAGTTCTATTTTTAATTCCACATTTACTGTGTCCAGTCAGGCCTCCTGGCACTTAAAGGAGCAGACACTCTCTTTCTGTTATGGTAGAGTTGAGTTCTTGAATTTAAATGAATTTGCTTTTACTCTTCATGGAATCTTCTCATTGGATTGATCCGTTTCCCAACCTTTGAGATTTTTATTATGGCTTTTATCATCAACGTTGGAACTGTCCAGCACACCCCCTTCTGTCACCTGCCAGTGTTGTGCACATCACACTCTCAAAAATAAAGTAAGTTGATATTTGATATCTTCATTTGAGTTAAGGATAAAATATTAGGTTGACATGAACTCAATATAGAATCTTCCAGAAAACACCATTTCCCCAACAACTCTGAATAAAGGTAAGTTTTCTTTTGTGCTCTCTAAAATCAGAGGGTAAAGGGCTTTGGATTATCTGCTACTTTGAATCACCATTGTCACCCCTCCCTGCCATTAGCACAGAGCAGTATCCCGGGTGACCTTTCCGTAGCACACTGTCTTCTTGCCACTCCAGGCAATGCAATCCTGACCCAGATCTGTAATCTGTGGCACACTAAACAACTCACACAAAGGTTTAACTGTTTGGAATTTTGCTGTGGTAAAGTGACACAAAAGCATACTCTGAAGAATCAATCTATTAACTCATTCCTACCCATCACAAAGGATCAATGGAAAACAACTCCAACTAAGCTCACAGGAGAGGCATTAAAATTTGGTGTTAAGATCATGAGCATTGGAGCAAGCCTAGGTTTGGATGGCCCCTTGGTTTTACTACTGCTTGACAAGTATGACATTGAGCAAGCTGTTTACCTGCTCTCAACCTCAGTTTACCTTTAAGGCAGCCTTAAAGCAAGGCTGCCTTCTTCTGAGGATGGCAAGTGTTCAATGGGAGAAAGCACAGAACCTGGTCATGTTGTTTTAAATATTAGGAGAAAAGGTCTTCAGAATTTCTCTTTGAGAAAGATCTTAGGGTAGGAGGTGGCTCAGGATCATCCTTGATTTACTGTTGAGCCTTAGGAGGGGTAGGTGATTCCCCTAAATTCACAGAACTTGGAAATGGTGGACCTTAGCAATTGTGAAAAGACCCTGCTGATAGGCCATGTGGCTTCTGAGCAGCTCCACAAGTGAAATCCGAACTCAGCACCTGTCAAAAGCACACGGTCAAGGCCTACACTGCAAGAGCCTCAGTGTCAAAAGCACCATCTTAGTCAGATCACCTTGGGGCTTAAGCATTACTCCGAGAGTCTGTTGGATACTCACGCTACTTTACCAGGCATGTAAAGGAGCAGGGGGACCACAGGAGATTCCTCATTGCCATAGATAATGAATCCCATTTCGTTCAGTCTCTGTCTGAAGTATCTTGTGTTTTTTGCAAGTTGCTGTACTCTCTTTAGCCCTGAAAGGAGACAGGCATGAAATCCATCAATTACCACCAGGAAGAGGGAAGCAAAGGTCAGATGGGCTTGGCAAGCATTCCAAAGTCTTTCCGCAGGCCTGCAGCGTTAGTTGGGAGGAGGTGGAAGTAGGGTGGGAACGTATCTCCTGGTAAGTAGGTGTGGGCACTAATGCCTGAGAACTGCCCTGAGCCTGGAAGATAGGATCTAGGGGCAATGGTGCTTCCAGGTATTGCTAGCATCCAGGTAGGCTAGGCTGTAGAATTGCAGTGGGGTGGGGTGGGGTGGTGGGGAAGTTTCTAGCAAGAAGGAATGAGATGAATTATCATTTACTAGGTACCCATTGTGTATGAACTCTGCAGTAACTGCTTTAAAAACATTAACTTAAGAGAAGGAGTGACATAAGGAATCTCTCTCACTCTCTCTCTCTCATACACACACAAACACACACACGTATTATCACACCAGTTGTTGGTAGAGGCTTTTAAACCAAGCTGAGCTGGTCCATTAAATTGCCCCTCATCTAAGTCTCTAATTAAAGAACATGTCACCCAACCTGAGTTTGAAGGGGTAGCACTTTCCTACACAAGACAGGTCCAGCGGAAACCAGGACTATTTTGTAAGGTATTTGATGATGGTAGCGTAATAGAGGGAAGGGAAGAGGGAGACCTCTGCTTTCCCCAAGCAGAAAAAAATGACAGTGTTGACTCCAAGCAGAAGGTCAAGCCAAGGTACGTGTGTCCATTTCCAGGTTATTGGTGCTTTTGCTCTAAAGTTTATCTTCTGTCCTCAGCATGTGTCCAGTGGGGAGGTTACACACATGAGACAACCATGGAATTAAAGAGCACAAGGAGTTCTGAAGACATTTGTCTACTTCAGTCCTGTCTCTAATCAGGAAAGTCAGTAAATCGACCACAACTCGTCAGTAAATCTTCAATAGGAAGGTTGAAAAGGACTGAGTGTTTAACTCCCCCCAGAAATCAGTCCAATGTTCACATTTGATGCCAGGTTGCTACTCAGCAGGAATGTGCTGCTACTGCTGACCTCCGTTCAGCTGTCCATTCAAACTGATCAGAGCTGCTGCTCTACCAGTTATTCAATAATTTGAACATCAGCCCTGGTTGTCTTTAGTTCTCTAGATGTAAAATGGGTAAAATATTTAGTAAACATGCCCTCTAGTTCCTCCTTAGATTGTGCCTTGGCAATGGGTTAAGCAGTGGACATCTCCTGCTCAACATCCTTCCTCCAGGGGACCATGATGTGAATTCAGGTAGAGTTCACCCTACCTTCCCATTTTCCTGATTATTGGTTCATGATGGAATACAACCCGGGCCTATCAGAGTCTTTCAGATCCACTGAGGAAGAAGTGTAAGAGTTAGGTTAGTCTCAAGCTACATCTGTCACCGTATGGAGGAAACCGGCTTGAAAATGATGCTGACCCAGAAGAAAGTTAAGATACAAGTCTGCAAGAGGCCTGGTAGCATCATCGAAACTCTTGGGTTTATTCATGCCTGAGTGAGTCCATTCCCTGGACTGGCTCTGTTGTGTGAATCAATACATTTATTTTTCTTAAGTTACTTTGAGCTGAATTTCTAACACCTATAACCAAATGTGTCCTGAGAAATATAGGTAGGCCACTAATTGGATGAGGTTACCTCTAAAGCAGCCGTGGGCAAACTACGGCCCGCGGGCTGGATTTGGCCCGTTTGAAATGAATAAAACTAAAAAAAAAAAAAGACCGTACCCTTTTATGTAATGATGTTTACTTTGAATTTATATTAGTTCATACAAACACTCCATCCATACTTTTGTTCCGGCCCTCCGGTCCAGTTTAAGAACCCATTGTGGCCCTCGAGTCAAAAAGTTTGCCCACCCCTGCTCTAAAGGATAATAATAATAATATCAACAACAGCCCTAACCGGTTTGGCTCAGTGGATAGAGCATCGGCCTGTGGACTGAAGGGTCCCGGGTTCAATTCTGGTCAAGGTCATGTACCTTGGTTGCAGGCACATCCCCAGCAGGAGGTGTGCGGGAGGCAACTGATCGATGTTTCTCTCTCATCATCGATGTTTCTAACACTCTATCCTTCTCCCTTCCTCTCTGTAAAAAATCAATAAAGTATATTAAAAAAAATAAAAAAAATAATATCAACAACAGTAATTGTAGCTCACAAATATGTAATATCACTACTGTTACAAGCACTTGATATTTAATAATGTATTTAGTCCTTTAAAAACTCTATTGTTATAGATGTTATAATCTCATGTTATACATGAGGAAACCAAGTAACTTACCCAAGTTCATACAGTTAGTAGGCAGCAGAATCAGAATTTAAACCCAGGTAATTGGGTTCTGGATTCTGTATTGATAACCCCTATAATATGATACTCTCCCAAGAGCAGCAATGAATAATGTCTGGCTAGATAATGAATGGTAGCCATCTCTTTTCCTGAAGCTCAATAAAATTTATCTCTGCCAGCTGTTAGGATCACTGTTCTACCATTTTTTTTCAGCAGAGGCAGTTGAAAGGTTGAAGCTCTAGACAGGTTCATGTTGTAAGGGCTGAGGTAGGATATCAAGTCTGGACCCTACCACAGAAAAGAGCTGGCAGACCCCCTTCACTTTGGATCAGGGACCTGAAAGGCTAATTCTGAAAAGTCATGGTGAACCAAAAGTAGACAGCCCCAAAATGGCATTTTCTTTATCCAAACATATAGCATTTTTAAATTAGGCTCTATCACTCCCCAAATACATCAGATCTTCTTTTCAGAATTTTTCTTTGCTCATCAGACCCACATCTACCTGACCTCTGTGACATTTTCAGTGAGTTAACAATAAATGTCGAGTAATGAAGATTTAATTGAGTGCTACACCAACTAAGGATAATGATGTTGAATACTCCAATTGTCCCTTCTTGTTTTCTGTTATTATCTTTCACCCATTCCCAGTTCTCAAGGAAGATACCTTCCCAAGTCTGCCAGCTCTCAGTAAGCATGTCATTATAAAAAAGAGAAAGCATCTGGCTTATTGTACTTCCTCAGGAAAGCTGACCTCTTAGCCCCATCAGGCTGGCCACAGCTAATGGATGCAAGACATCCTTGATCCGAGGGCAGTACATTTGGATATTGGGCCAGGATCCATGAATTGGTCTATCACAGGAACTTTCCCATAGAGATAACAAATATCAATTATACCAATAAAATCCTCTTACTCCGTAAAGTGTGAATGTGAAAAATTTAGAGGGAACCAACAATTGGTAGTAAGACTAGATATTGACAGACAGAGAGAGAAAAGCTTATTATCAGAATCTATAAGATAGAGGAAACCATTGATAAGTAAGAGCTATGAAAAACCATGAAGAAGAGAAGTGGGCAGGGAAAAGTTAGTAGAAACAGTAAAAAAGAAACAGGAAGAGGGAAGAGTTTATAATCTAGTGGGAGACAGACAATCAAATCATCATAAATGGATGTAAAATTGTAGCTCTGATGAGTCCTGTAAAAAATGTTATCTGATATTATGGGAACCCATGTCAGATTGTACCAAGTCTGAGGAAGCCAATACATAATAAGTGAGCTTAGATCTGAAGGATGAACAAATGTTAACCTGGTAAAAGAAAAGAAAACCATCCACAAACAAAAAACAAAAACAAACAAATAAAAACAAAACAAAACATCAAACAGGGGAGAGCATTTTAGGCACAGGAAACAGAACAGGTGCAATAGTCCTACAGTTTGTAGAAAAGAGTGGTTGAGAACAAGGTATGATAAGGCTGAAACTCTGGGTAGATAGTCTAAAAAAAGTACAGAGATTGAAAAACACAACATTTAATGGTTGGGAAGAGAAGGATGAACTTAAAAGCTAGATAAATAGCAATTGAGGAGGGAGAAGATAAATCAAGAGATAAAGTAGTGTTCATGGGCTTTATCAACATGACCATATTTGATAACCTTTACTTTCAAGTTCCAGATTGAGATGTTGGTTTTTAAAAAACAAGTAGTTGCAAGTATGATTTACTTTAATATATGTTTCTATTTTCCCACTCACCTTATCCCCCCCCCACACACACACACACAAATGATAAGCTTTCTTTCCCAAAGTTCCAGACTTGAAACTTTAATTCTAGCAAGGGGTTAAGATAAGTATAGAAAAATTTGTATAAATTTTATAGACATAACCTCCTTGGTGCTTAAAAAAGTTGTTTTGTGACATGCTGAGCATCCCTTGGAAACTAGTTACGTGTACAGGGAGAAACCTATGTAAAGAAAAGAACTAGAAATTAGGAATGAGAATATTTGTCTTTATATTTAAAAATTTCATCCATACATCGACTCTGTGTATTAGAACATGAAAAGCAGGGGGTGATTGTGGACAGGAAAGAAAAAGGAAAGAGGGATGAAGTAAGACGTGTTTTAGAGAAGGTGACTGAAATGAAGGCACAGATATACATCCCAGCCACCCAAATGTATTCCATATGGCCTGTCCCCTGGTGCATTCAGCTCTTTTGTTGATCGTTAGTTGCACAATGAATAGATGACTTCATCAGGCTGGGTCTGATGATTCTTAAATGATCCCCCTCAAAGACTAGAAGGATTTCCTGGCCTGGAAGTGCATGAATGACTTAAATTGCTTTTCCCAATGGCATTATCTTTGCACTTGCCCATAATGATTCATCTATCATTGGGCTGCCCAGCTACTTAATTGGCCCCGTCTGTCCCCTTTGCCTTGATTAACCCAAGTAACTGAATCATCAGCTAATGTCATCACTTTACTGCTTCTAGATCCTTTGGAGAGTTGACCAAACAGATCAGAATATCAGTCCCAGGGGTAGTTGATTCTTAAGAACTGAATGTTTTATTCTTGCCCTGTCTCCTATCTTTGAACCATTTAGCACAGCATGGATTACAAGCCATTATGACACACTTTGTGGTCACCATGTTTTCTCATCTAGGTCACTATAAATGCCTTTGAGGTCTTTTGGCCAAGATACAGCTCCTTTCAATTACTCTATTGCTCACTCTTTAAAATTGGAAACATTCTCCTACTCCTGGAGGGCCTGAGGGCAGAGAAGAATTTGTACATATAAAATGCTACTCATCTAGACAGGATGTGGGTGATTTTATTAATTACGTTGTGCTTTGAGATCCTTGCTGGAAGAGTGCTTTGTAAAAGTAGAAGGTATGCTTAGCACTTGGGCTTTCTTACAGGGTCAGCCAAGCCAGGATGACATGGAGACTGGCCTTTGCAGCCACAATCCCTTCTCAACATGCAAAATCCATCACTCATTTCTGATCCTTCTTCCACCTATTCCGTAGAAGACAGGGAAGATCCCTGAGCAGATAAGTAAGTGAATGAGCTGATCTCTTATGTAGGATTCTGGAGAGGTGAGCCAAGTGTTTTATTTTGCTTTATTCTGGGTCCTCCGAAGAGGCTGTTGAGTGGAAAAAGATAGGTTTTAAAATTAAATGGTCTAAGAATCAAACTGGACCTGGACAACCTAAGGCCTTAAAACCTCAGTTTTACCTGTAAAATAGAGATAAATAAGCTTACCTCCCAGGAACATTGAGAGAAATAAAGGGATTAATGCAGGAAAGTGCTTACTACTGTGCCTGGCATATAGTAGGTGCCCGGAAGGACATTATTGCCTTCCTTTTCACAGGGCAGCAGTTCTCAGCAGCCTGGGTGCCACCTCAGAATCATCTGGAGAGCTCGGCAAAATCCGATGCCCAGCCTGCACCACACACCATATAAATGAGGTTCTTTTAGGATGAAACTAGACATGAGTTTTGTTTTTTACAAGTTACAGCCAAGGAGACTCCGATGATGATGCAGGGCAGTGTTAGGTGCCCGATTGTGTCCTGGCTGAGTCACGCTCCTTGGTTGGACTTGGAGAGTAAAAGATGGGCTTATGTCATAGTTTCTCATTTGGCACGATGACAACCCAGCGGCTACTGAGTGCTTGGGCTCTCAGATAGTACATATCATGGGGGTGACCTGCTTCTCTGACAGCTATCTGCTCCAAAGCGCTCACTCAACTTGAGGTCGACCCCTGTGTCAACCTCACCCCTCTCGTGAGGGTGGATGAAATCAGGGATGAACCCATCTTGGCAGCTGACCTGTATGCTGCCGTTCCATCCATTCAGATTTCTAGCTGTGTCGACTTGAGAGATGGGCTAGGTTAACAGAGGCCACAAATACCTTAACCTTCCCTCCAATGCTGTTAAAACAAAAACAGCTGGGGCAGGGGAAGGAAAACAAATAAAACACAAAGCATCCCACTACAAAGCCCCGCAGTCCCCAATAAAAACAATCGTCTGTGGCCTTTCCAAAAATATGTTTGAGACGACTCAGTCTCCAGAGGGCCAGAAAGAATTGCGGACGGTGGCGACCCCCAGAAAAACCTGTCAAAAGCTAAAGAAGGAAAATTTCTTTTCGGCTGAACCGTCAGCATGCAAAACAGGAGAGACAGGCATTTCCCCCTGTGAGACTAAGTGAAAGAGGAGGATTTGCGGAGCTCGTGAGCCAATACCAGTGCCCCTCTCCATTTTCTGCAGACTTCGCAAGCTGATTTTTGAACAGAGGAAACATGAATATGCCCAGATGCCACGGGGTGACTTATTGTATTATTTTCCAAGCTTCAAAACGCACAGGCAGAAATACACACTGCTCGCCCCCCTTACATTACTGCGCATGCCACCACTGGCTCAATGGCCGCAAGCACACGCAGAGGCAGCGTTGCTCGGAAAATGTGGTCCTTTTCTTCAGGGATGGGAAGAATCTTTCCATAAAACATGTCTCACCCCAAATCCAAATTGATATCAGAGAATGCCCGCGGAGTTCAAAGAATGCCTGATCTCCCTGCCTCTTCCCCCTTCTTTGTCTGCCCACATGGAGAGGGGGCAGGAGGCGGAGGGGAGTTTGCGAGAGACCTTGGGGTAAAGTTTCAACATGGAAGCAGGAACCCAGCGTCTATTATTTTAAGCTCTGGACACCAGACGGGACATTTTGTGTCCAACACACTCAGGGGCAGAGAGATCTCAGTAAAGATCAAGAGGCTACAGAGCGGCAAGAATCATAAGAATCACATTAGCAGTGACAAGCTTCTCAGTAGGATGGAGAAAACAGTGTTTGGAGTGGTTTGCTGAGAGGAACGCATTTTTTTTTTATCAGGCACTGGAGCGCTCCCTTTTGATGTCCGGATTCCAAGGTTATGGCAGGTTTTATAGTCACATACACATGTTCCAAGGACTCTCCAGGCCGCTCAGTCCTACCCTGTGGAATGCGCGCAGGAGCAGGCAGGCCGGACATCAAGGGCAGTGGCTGTCTGCATGGCCTGATTTCAAGGGCCCTGGGAAGACACTGCCACCTCCACCTCCCCACCCACCCACTGCTGACCTATCCCATCAGGGGCTTAATCCACAAGGAGGGGTAAAATGGACATCTCTTGTGCACCTATTATGAGCCAAGCAGTGTGTTTTTGGGCCCCCTGAACAGATGAGGAAACTGAGGCTGGAAGGTCATTAATGCGTTACCCAGCTGACCTGGAAACTGGCTGGGCCTCTGAGTCTATCAGAGCCTGCTCTTTGGAAAGAAGCTGGTAAAGTCATTCCTGATGAGGTGTGAATTCCATGATTCATGGGTTCATACATTTCACAAATGAAAAGCACTCACTATGCACAGGAGCCCGGCCAGCTGCCAAGGTGGCGTAGAAGATGGAAAACTTCCGAGGCTGTTTACAAAGAAATGACCCACTAGTTACTAGTAGACAGGGCAGGTATCAGATGATTCACACTTGAGAACAAGAGTCGTGAGACAGATACAGATGAAGTTAGCAGGCTTTTCACATGTGAGTACTTCATGCGTACTTATAGGAAGAATAATGATTTCATGTTGGCTTGCATTAAATAGAGAGCAGTATCTTCAAAAGTCACTAATTATGGAACTTTTACATGCTGAATGGGGTAATTTGGAAGGCTAGGGTCCTTCTGGGAACCTTGTAAATCAGCGATTCTTAAGCAGGAGGACACACAGAGTCTTTCGGATTTGTTTTTTCTCGAATACACACAGTAAGGCCCTCTCTGTAGAGATTCTGCTCCAAAAATGATACTATTATTTAATTTCATAATATTAAATTATTAGTTTTCAGAAAAACTCCCTGGGTAACTGCGGTGTGCATCCCAATGAAGAACCACCACTCCAAGTCACAAATTATACTGTGGGTTTTTGAGTCTACAAAGATAATAAGGCTGATCTTAATTGAAGACACCAGAGAACAATTTAGTCTTGGTATTTTGCTCTCTGTCAACAGATCTGTGCCTCAAGTTCCATCTGATTTTTTTCTTTTTTCTATAAAGATGAACAAGCCACTCATTATCTCTGAGCCTCGATTTACTAATCTGTTAAATGGGGATGATCACATAACTGCTTCATCTGTTTCCCAAGATTTTGGGGAGTGTACTATTAAGCAACTGTTGTGATCAATGGTGGATTAAAAGGCAAAGGTATCTACTATTTTCAAGGAGCATATATGATCTAGTCTATAGACACAAAAAAAATCATGTAATTATAAAGAAAGGTAGAAAATTGAATGATCTGTGGAAGAAATGCTCTGGGAGTTTGGAGCAAAGACCTACAGGTGATGGGTTAACATCTTGTGCATGTAATTTTGGAGACGGTGGGTTGGTTGTCACTAACTTACTTATCTAGAATGTTTGGATTACGGCTACGAGAAAGATCAGTGAAGTCAGACCATTGGGATCTGAGAGTTCCACCCTAAGGGCTGGAAGGTTCTGGTGAGTCATAGGGAGCCACAGCAGCATCAGGAGCAGGAAATGCCACGTTCCAGGGGAGTTAAAAAGAGAAAAGCTCATTGTGTATTGAGTATGGATTCAGACGAGGAAAACCTGGAGGTGGCAAGTCAAGGTAGGAAGCCAGAGTGGCAGCAAAAGTCTGTGTGTCAGCAACTGTTCTGATTTGTGGCAAGAAGGCAAAGGAAGCAGCAATGGACAGGCTCTGCATTGAGTAACCGGGTTATTGGGGCCTCTGAAAGGCTCTGAGAAATGATGCAAATGAAAGTGGCCACCAGGAAACCTCATCCAAGGCAGCTGCCTTCATGATTCAAATATCTGGTTTTCAAAGTGTTTGCTGGGAGGTGCTCTGGGGAAACCTCAGGGAGGGGCATGGGAGCAAAAATTGAAGGAGAGGCTCAGCAAATAGGAGATCAGACCACCCCGCTCCCCAAGCTGCCCCCCCACGGCAACAGCAGCATCAAGACCAAGTGCGCAGGGACTGTGACCCAGTGTCTTGGGTTCAAAATCAGCTCGGCCATTTGGGACAAGGTGCTTCATCCTTCTGTATCTCAGCTTATTCACCTGTGCAATGGGACGGATGCCAATCATCATCATACTGAAGCCCATTACATACTGTTAGAGAGGATTAGGTATTAAGTAAGTACTTAGAAGATTGTCTGCCCCGCACTAAGCCCTATATGTGTTGTAAAATTGAAAAACTATATATATTTTACAAAATGGACTTTCATGTAGATTTCATTTGAAAAAGATTCCATGGTTCAAAAATATTGAAAACCAAACTCACTGAACCAAAAGACTAGCCTGAATGATTTGGATTTGCCCTCTACCGCTGGACCCTGGTGATTAATCGAAGTGACCTGCGGCACCTGCAGCCCATCTGGCTGTCCCTGTGCCTGCCTAAGTCTTCTTTGGTGTCTGGGACAGGTCTTCAGATCTTTTTATGTCCCAGGATTAAGTATTCACCAAATAATTTTTATTCTCAGTATTCCAGTTGAAGCATAGAATCACTGGAAATCTAACTACAAAAAGTCTCCTATTTTACAAAGGTAAAATAACATTGAAGCACATTAACCAGTACATAATCAGGTGAGCCCTTAGAAGGGGCTGGGATCTCCCTGAAGAAAGAGGTTCAAGAAGAGAGAGGGGTGTCTGACCTGAAGAAAAGTCTCCATCGCGGCTGTAAGGTGGATGGGGCCACGTGGGAAGGAGTTCGAGCCGTCCTTGGGAGCTGAGAGAACCAACTGTGCCTAGACTCTGACCCAAGACTATGAGATAATAAATGGGCATTGTTTCCAGCCGCTTAGTTTGTGGTACTGTTTATACCAAGATAGAAACCAAATACATTCACTCCAGCCCAGAACACATGCTGGGCTTCTCCAGGCACAAATCCACCTGCTTAATCCTCCCCAGCTGTGGCTGCTGGGGTAGCTGGTTTTCTCCACGCACTTCTCCAGACAAAAGGGGGGCTGGGGTATGGCCCCTGCTGTACTTGGGGCTTTCGCTGCTTAGCTGAAAATGAACCCGTGGTGGGGAAAACAAAGATCAATGAGGAACAGCGGCTCCCCTTCATCCTTCAAGATGCTACAGCTGGCATCAGGCTCGCTCCTTCCCCAGTTGTGCTGAACCAACATGGAATTCCATGTGCGCTTCATCGCCTCCCCCCCCCCCGCCCCTCCCCCCCCACCCCAGAGCCCATCTATGCAGAAGAAACAACAGTGGAGAGGAAACTTTCCTAGGGCCCGGGGTGTAAAAGGATATCTTGTTTGTAGGATGGTGGAAGGAAGTGGCCACACTATCCTTTTGCCCCATTGCCATGTAAAAGACAAAAAGACAAACAGATTCTCTTTACACTCTTGCTAGGGACATTTTTTTAAAGGGCTCAAAGCAAGTGCAGAATTTACTGAGCTGCCCTAAAATTCTGCCCTTGGCTAACGGTTAAGGTGAGTAAATGAAGGAGCAGAAGGTTGCAGAGCATTTTGCAAGGGATTTCTGCACAAACAAACTCCCCTTCCTAGCCAGAGTTCAGTTTGCTGGCGAATTCTGTGTTTATGGGACAAACCCAAGTCATTCTCCAGGCACATAAGCAGCCATAGGGCAGAGAGGCAAGGCCTGTCACTTTGCTTGCTAAGTGCAGCCTCAGGTCCACACGCACAGCACACAAAGACCAGGTAGAACTTTTTTACCCCCCAGCACAGGTGATTAATCATGGACGGAGGCAGCCCTGAGTTGAAGGCCAGCGGAGCGTAGCACCCGCCATCTGTTTTGTATTAGCTATTGCTGAAATGCCAGTGGCCTGAAACCATTTAGAAAATGCAGCTCTCCGTTCTCTCTCTCTCTCTCTCTCTCTCTCTCTCTCTCTCTCTCTCTCTCTCTCTCTCTTTCTGCGTCTCCAGCTGGTAACCAAGTAGCAAATATATTTAGGAAGCAGCAGCTAGTTCCTCCCTCAACAATGCCAAGGGTCTTCAGTGCCAGGGCCTCAGATGGTGCATTGGGGGAGGGTTCTCTGGGGACTCCTCTCACATTCATTGAGAGACTTCAGAGGGACAGAACTAACAATCCTTGCCAGGTTTGTGGGGAGAAAAGAAATGGTAGAAAGCCAATTTTGTACTCGCTGAACTCTCCGCCAAGGTAGAGGCTGAGAAACGTGAGAAGGCCTTTTAAAACTAATTATCATAGTTTTATCGCCCCAATTGCAAGCCTTTTTGGTTTCCACTCTCTCTTCTTCTCTTGGAGGAAGAGACAGAATTTCAGATAAAGAGTAATTAGCAAGAGTAGCTGAAGGATAAATTTGATGCTGCAGATGGGTAAGTGTAGTTTGCAGCCCCCAAGCAGCTGAAGAAAAGCAACAACTTAGGAGAGACGCCTGTGCAGGTATCTAGTGTCAAATATAAACAGTAGGAAAGTGAGAAAATTCCACTCTTGAGAGCGAATTGCTGTCACCCGGTATACTCCTTTCTTGCCTCTTCCAGAGCCCTAAATCTTCCCGGTTAGTCACTTCTGTTTTTTAAACCTATCAACTCAAGTGCAAAAATATGTGTGCCCTGTTTCAGGGACCAGAGCAAAGGTCCAAGGTCACAGCTGGAAGGCACTGGTGCCACTTTCTTCAAGTCCATGTTGGGTTAGAGGCAGGGTCAGTACCTCACCTGCCAATCTCATGATAAAAGCTCACAAATGATCAGGATGAATGAAATAATCCACCCGAGATGATTTAAAAATGAGGCAGGACTATATTTTCCAGTGCGAATGTACTCTAAGTCTCCCTTTCCTTCTCTTTATCTTATATTTCCTCTGTAGAGGGGAAAGGCAAGAAATATGATGGAGGTTCATAAATGAATAAAGTTACTTGAAAGACATTGCCATTTTATACAACTTCTTCTAATAGTTGAATAAACAACAGAAATTTAAGCACTTGAAAAAGAATCTTTTAAATCTTGGACATGGTACAGGATGAGTTGTGTGGAATGAACTTGCCCTTGTGGCCATAACAACAGAAACACAGTGTTCGTGCTTCCCAAAGTAGATGAAACGCTTAAAGTGATGTTGATCAGGGTCATATTTTCATATGAATTTAACCTTGACATAGAGTCACTAATTTCATCTCTACTAGGGCTCGCAGTTCAGTCTTCTCTTGTGACTGGTTACCTTGACAAGTCAAGTGCTGGGTGCCAGTGTGATGGACATCAGAGGTTCTATCCTTGCTCAAGCCTCTTAGCCTCCTTTTAGTTCATGGACCCAAAATTCTGAACCAAAGTGTGGCTGAACAGGAGAGTTGGGGTGACTCAAAATAAACCCATCCAATTCAAATAACTAGCCTACATGTCTATGCTTTTAAATTGCATGTTTAAAAGTGAAATTTACAATTTTCTGATAATGACGCAATTTATAATTTTCTGTCTCATGACACCCTCTCTTCCAAAAATATCTCCTGAATGTTTGAGAGTGTGTTACTATTTCCAAAATATACGTTCTCTCTTGGTTTGGCCTGACTTCCAGAGCTGTTCCAATTTTATGTTATTTTAATTTCTTCTGGGGCAGCATTATGCCCAGGGTTCATTTTCTCCCTTCAAATAGTACACAGCATTGGGGAATTTAGCAACATAATAATGATAATGATCTCAATCCCTGCCATGGCCTGAGACTAGGTTTTGTGAGAAAGCAGCAGAAGTGGTTGTAGTAAAAGCCAGACGAGAAGCCCTGAGAGTCCCTATAAAAGGGAAAGAGATTCATCGTCAGTCCTTTGGACTTTGTTTTTCTTTTGTCCTTAGCTGCTTTTATTCCATTCCAGGTCAAGAGTTTATTTACTAAGTCAATAGAGAAACATTGGGAAACTGTCTAAAGTATACAATGCCTTCCTACAGTGTACACTCATCTGAAAGTCGGGAGAAAGAATGTGCTGGATTGAGGTTAAGTACGGAAGCAAAGACTGGCTAGCTATTCACTGAACCCATTTCCTTGGCCAAGGCAGACAGTTAACTTCATTTCCTAGGCTTCTTTGTGGTTAGGCAAGGGTATGTGACTGAGTTATGGCCAATAGAATGTGGACAGAAATAAAATGTGCCTTTCTAGTTATGGCTCCTGAAAACATCACACACATGATCCTCGATTCTCCTTACCATGTTGGTGGCAATCTTGGAAGTCATATGTTTAAGCTGGAAGAGCCACAAGAGCAGTGGTTCTCAACCTTCCTAATGCCGCGACCCTTTAATACACTTCCTCATGTTGTGGTGACCCCCAATTTCATTGTTACAAACTGAACATAATTAAAGCATAGTGATTAATCACAAAAACAATATGTAATTATAAATGTGTTTCCCGATGGTCTTAGGCAACCCCTGTGAAAGGGTCATTCGACCCCCAAAGGGGTCGCGACCCACAGGTTGAGAACCGCTGCATAAGAGGGAAGGAGGCTGGGTTCCTGGAAGAGAAAATTGCTCAACAGGAACACCCATTTTGGATTTGATATGAGCAAAAAATAAATTTCCATTGTGTTATGCCATTGATATGTTGGGGCTTGTCTGCTATAGTAACTAATTCACTGATTTACCTTAAGTAATATGGCCTTATAAAGAAAGGTACCATATAATTTTCAAGGAATCAAAATCTTCATGCCTTCTACTTTTCATTGGCTGTATGGTGTAAAGGGAAACTATACATTTTTTGTGCGAATTTTAGTTTTTCAACCTCTTATTACTTGTCGCCAAGTAATGTCATGAAAACATAAAGTTTATTAACTGAAAAAAATCCTAAGTTCAAATCATCACGGACATGGGGAAGAGTATGGGAGGAAGACCCTCCAGAATACTCTGTGGAAAATGTAATTTTTGCATACTTAAGAATGAACCTATTCTCTTCTATTTCAGAAATGCACTTCAACTTGGACGCAGATTAGCTGGTGCCCAGTATTTGCCGATTACTGTGTATAAAAAGGTCAAATGCGCCTTTGAGCTTTGGATGGCGTCTCCATAGGAAACCTTAAGTGAAGGATTCAGCTAACAGCTTGGGTAATAAAAGAAAACTCCATTTTGCTTCTGCTATTTGGGCATCATTGTCTTGAATTATCCAGCTTACTCACCTCTCTATTAGATGGTATCTAGAAAAAGCTACTAAAAGAATATCAGTTATCAAAAGAATAGAAAAGGAACTTTAGATTTTGGCGTATGCATGTACCCATAAAGGAAGTGATTATAACTCTAGTATTTAAAACAAAATAATTCTACAGCTAAAAAAATAATATATTAATTGTTTACAGATAATTATTAGATTCTAAGCTTTGCCCAGAAATCTGCTTCAAACACCAAATCAGGTCACTCAATATTCATTCATTCACATATTTGATTCTTAAGGCACAATTAACTAATCACTACCAATTTGAAGGACCAGAATGGGGTGTGTATGACTACCGTCATAAAAGTGATAGATTGCATGAGACTGAGAAGGCAAGGTTTATTTTCTGACTGTAGCCATGGAGATAGGGCTTAGAAGGCTGAACAGGGGCTCAGAAGATAAAGAATAGGTATAGTGGGTTATGGAGAGAGATAGGGCCTTCCAGACAGAGGAACCACCAGGAGCCTGCATACTAGAGGTACCAATGCCTGCTGAGTAGTTGATGGGATATGCCCAAAGCTTACACTGAATGAGGTCATTCACTCAGCCAACAGGTACTGCTTGAGGTTGAGGACAGTGTTCCTGCCCTCATGACATTTGTATCCTCCTGGTGAGACAGACAATAATTGAAGAGACAAGTACATAATTTCAGGTGGTGCTAAGTGCTATGAAGAAAACATGGTTGACATAAGAGAGTAGACAGAGTAACCCACAAGGAAGGTGGTGATATTTTAGAAAGGGTGGTTAGGGAAGGTCCTGCTGGGTTGGTGACAGGAGCTAGGAGGACCACTCCAGATGAACCCCCATTCCAAGTTGTTCTGAGTCCATATATCATCTAGGCCCCACGTTTCAGTCTGGGCCTGTTCTGAGAGAGGAGCTCATGTATCAGCAGCAAGGAAGGTCTGTGTGGTGGCCAAGGGGTCAGATATGAGGGAGGTTGACACAGCACTGGAAAATCAGAGAAGGCCCCCATTGTTTTTTGTTATTTGTTTCTATTTTGTAGAAAAATTATCTCTTTCTTTGTGGGGCTAAAAAAACTTTATCTGTGACAATTTTTGACTTATCTGTGTTTTTGAACAGGATCGAAACTCCTTCAACTAACACAGTGGTTGTCAACCTGGGTCGTGACCCCTTTGGGGGTCAAACGACCCTTTCACAGGGGTCGCCTAAGACCATCGGAAAACACATATATAATTACATATTTTTTTGTGATTAATCACTATGCTTTAATTATGTTCAATTTGTAACAATGAAAATACATCCCGCATAGCAGATATTTACATTACGATTCATAACAGTAGCAAAATTACAGTTATGAAGTAGCAACGAAAATAATTTTATGGTTGGGGGTCATCACAACATGAGGAACTGTATTAAAGGGTTGTGGCATTAGGAAGGTTGAGAACCACTGAACTAACAGAGCAAATGCCCTCTCTCCATTGCTAGTTTCCTTTTTGTATAGAAACTGCAGCCATCTTTAGCCCCTCGGATTTCCCAGTTAATAGAACCAAGGATTTTTGCAATGAAAGGAGGAAATATTCCATTTTAATTTTAGAATAGGCAGTGTCACCATACAATAGTGACACCATAATGTTGATTTAAAGGACATCTCTTCCCCAGTTCAGGGATGGAGAGTCTTCCTCCCAGAGCCAGATACTCAGAGGGGAAAAAAATAATCCCATTAACTGAGCCTTCATTCCCTGGACCTGCCAAAGGCAGCATGTGATGTGCAAACAGAGTCCTAGGGCCGAGGTAACACCTTCTTCACAGACGGAATGTTCTGAATACTTCCCAAGTCAAGCAAGAACTTAAAACCCCAGAAAGATTTAGTGGGAGGAGGCCCTCTGTTAGGGAGTATGTCTATTTAATACTTTTCCTCAGGTGCTGGGCTGATTACATTGTTAGTTTTCTAAAGGGCAAAGGAAGCTCAGCTTGAGGAAGGCTCACTTGTGTTGGCACATGGCTACAGGCACTTATTTTCAGCCTCAGTTTCCTCATCCTTCTCTTATTGACCTTCTTTCTGAAGTTCACCAAAAGCTGGGAGTCCACACTCTGAAAGGCTTAGTAAGCTTTTTCTTCAGATTGAAAGTGGGGAATTGAGGTAATTCTGTGGATAATATCTAAGTTTGATTGATAATGTCTAAGATGCTTGATGAATATGAACTTGGAAGTGTGACAAGAATAGGAGCAGATCACCTTTCTTAGAAAAGTGCCAATATCATTTCAACACTGTGTTATCAAATTGTAACCATCATAGCAGGAGAATGACTAGCCAACAGGAGGGTGATAATTATAGTGTAAAGTTAAGCAGACTCCAGTACATATTGGAGGAAAAGCCATTCTTTCTAAGTTATGAATTTGTCATAATTGATTGTCAACTTAACTTGTCATAATTTAAACTTAACAGTACTGCCCATTGAGGATTTCCTTTCTCACCCACTGGATTCCACCTATTGAAGATGCACTGAAGAGATAAGTAACTTAACTATATGGATAGTACCCTGTCCACACTGAGAGACATGAGTTATTATAGAAATGGTCATATCTCTACCAGATGCCTACCATCAAATCAAATAATATAACCCTTGTTGTGACCATAAACTCTTAATGACTTTACATACTTCCAAAAGTTACATGAAGGCATAGGTTCAAGGGGGAGCCTGTTGTGAGGCACATATACTTCCTGAGGGCTTAAAGCTCTTGGCTATTCCTGATACCAGAGTGGTCACAGGCATGAGAGGAAAGGTGCTTGCAGTGAATAAGTGAACAGGGTTGAGGAAACAGAGGGGTTTAAATAAGTAGATTAAAATGTGTTTCATGCTTTTTTCTTGGTTTTCTCTTATTTTTTGTCTGTTCTTCCTCCTCCTATCCTGCTAGGTCATCTATCCATGTCTGCATTTGTCAAAATTCTATCCTCTCTTCTCTCTGCTGCACAATACCCTCACCTATTTCCTTCCTTTGCATCTGGGGTGGGGAACCTTTTTTCTGTCAAGGGCCGTTTGGATATTTATAACATCATTCGTAAGCCATACAAAATTATCAATTTAAAAATTAGCCTGCTATTTTTTGTCAAACGTTTAATTAACTCATACCTAATGCCTTGGCAGGGCCAGACATTCCCCACCCCTGCTTTACATAGAAACTTGCTTCTAAAACTTGAGCCCATATCAGAGTCACCTGCAGGGAAGGTGAAAACAGATTGCTGCCCTGCCCTCAGAACTTCTGATGCAGGAATGCTTGCTGCAGTTCTCCTAAGTTCCTAGGCGATACTTATGCTGCTGGTCCAGGGACCACACGTTGAGAACCATTACTATACAATAGTTTGTGGTCATTTTCTCTCTTCTATCAGGTAGTCCCATCACTTCAGATGATTGGGAACACAGAGGCCACTTTTTCTGACATCCATGGCATTTAATTAGCATATAAATGTTAGGAGCATGAACATAGGCAAGAAGTCCAAGGAAAAGGCTGATCTTGGTGAGCAAGTCCAGTTGCTGAGATGGCCAGTATTAAGTGTTTAGAGATCCTGCTGCCATCTTTTGATGAAAAGATGTTCCTAACAGATATTTTATTAGCACCCACTCATGGCAATGCACAATTGGAGCTTAGACTATTTCTTTTTAATTCAACTTGAAAATATGTACTGGAGGCCTACTATGTGTCAAGCACTGTGCTGACTCCTGGTGATATGTTGATGGTTTTTAGCCATAAGAAATACACAATCCATTGGTGCCTGATGGAGAGAGGATGACTGATGATGAGGTCATTATATGGCAGTGGTTCTCAAAGTGTGGGTCCCCGACCGGCAAGATCAGCACCACCTGGGAGCTTATGAGAGTTGCTACAAGAATTTCTGAATCAGAGGCTACGGGGGCAGGGTCAGCAATCAGTTTTCACCATCCCTCCAGATGGCTTTGATACATGCTCAAGTTTGAGAACCATGCTTCTATATAAAGGAAAGGAAAAGAGTGCAAAGTTGTGCAGAATGTAAAGATAACAGAAGAGGAAATTCTGGCAAATGCAGACAGGGAAGGGGCCTAACAGGAAAAAAAGAGAAAGAACAGACAGAACATTAAAAAAATAATATTTCCATAATGAAGAGAAGGCTGTTTTCAAATAGAGAGAACTAAGCAGAGGGGTCCATCAAATCTGGTTGGAGAAGCGCCAGTTGGGTAGGTGGACAAGGGGGATATTTGAGGAAGCAGGCCTGGAAATGGGCAGAAGACAGGGTGAGGGTGCTGAAACTGCGTGGGGAGGAGGAGGGGAGAGAGAGCAGAACAGGCCATATTTCCAAGAAGCTTTTATATCCATCAATGGAAGGGATGCAACTCAGTGGCTGTCTGAAGAGGGAGAAGAGGTAAGGGAAGGCTCTTTAGGTTGAAGGAAATGAATAAGTTCATGGTTGAGAAGAGGGCCCAGTGGTTTTAGAAGGTGGAAAGGGAGAGAATCAAGCACAGAGATGTGAATGAGATAAGGGCAGTTTATTTGCTGAGTTAAGAAGCAAATACAGAAGGATTCTAGTTTTTAACAAATATTTGTTGAGTATCTGAAACTGCCAGGCACTGTTCTAAGTGTATTGAATAAAATAGACAAATGCCTTTATTCCTGAAGTTTACATCCTAGTGAGGGAAAACAGAAGACAAGTATATCTAGATCTAGATAGACATATCTATCTATCTATCTATCTATCTATCTATCTATCTATCTATCTATCTATCTATCTATCATCTATCTATCTATATCTTTTCAGGCACTTGTAAATGCTATAAAGACTTAAGCAAGGTGAGGAGAACTGGAGGGCCTGGAGGGTGTACAATTTAAGATGGTGCTGCTCCCCTCACTGGCTGATTTTGAGCTAAGACACGAGGAAAGGAAGAGTGTGGGTCATGCAGATAATGCTCAGAGATGCCGTTCCAGAGAGGCCAGCAAAAGCTGTTCCCTGCATTGCAGGAAAATCAAGGATGCCAGCTGCTTGGAATGGACCAAGAAGGGCAAGAGTGGTGGAAAATGACAGACCATATCATGAAGCTTGAAGGCCACAGTCCAGACTTTACACTGAGATGGGAAGCAATGAAAAGTTTTGAGTGGATGAGTGATATGGTCTGAGTTACATTTTTTAAAATAGAATTTTGGCTTCTGTTTGGAGAACAAGTCATAAAAAAACAAGAGCAGAAGTAGGGAGACTCTCCTGGAGTCTCCAGTAATCCAGGTGAGAGCTGCTGGAAGGAGGGATGGGTGTGGTAAGAAGTGACTGGATTCTGGATATGTGTCAAAGGAAGTCCTGCAGGACATGCTGTTGGAGCAGGTCTGAGGTCTGAGGGAAAGACAGAATTCCAGAATGGACAAAAACAACTGAAAAATGTAGAGAAGGGAAGAAATCAGATGAGCTAAAAACAACAGTAACTATTAACTGTGCATCAAGCATCATGCTAAGTTCATTATCTACCTGACATCATTGAATCCTCCTGACAACCCCAATTTACAATAAAGGAACAGAGGCTAACGAAGGTAAGCACCTTGCCAATCATGGAGCAAATGTGGGGCAGGGAACTGGGCCCTGAGCAGTCCAGCTGCAGAACGCACCCGTTAATTCTCCTTGTGATACAACCCCCATTGTCTCAGAAGTGAAAGGGTGCCCAGAGCCAGGGAAGTGAGGGTGGGGAGGCAGGGCCACCATTAACAGCTCGAAAAGAATGTTGACTGATTCATTGAAAAGCTACAAATATTAAATAAATAAAAAGAGAACTGTTGACAATGCTTGCTTCAGGGGACCATTGGTGTGGTTTGAGGCTCACCCTCCTGTGCCTGCTTGTGCCTTGTCTGTCTAGATCAGTGGGTGCCAATGTGAGGCACATGCCCCACAGGGGGGCAACTTGGTTTTTAAAGGGGGGGGGGCAATTCTAGATGAGTTATTAACAGTGATCTTTTTTGCATTTTGTATGGTTCGAGGGGCCTCATATATAGTATATAAATATACATTGTGACATATTTATGCATTTTAGTTCTCCATTAAATGTTTTGAAACTTTGCTATTTTTTTTTATATTGCTTCATATTATTATTATTATTATTTAAATTTCTTAGTGATTTCTTCCTCAGTAATTCAACTGTCCTTTTGTTCTTTTATTTTTCTCTTTCATGGATGCCATGTTTTTTGGAAGCTTGTTTAGACCTAGCTAATGGCCTTTGATGCTTCCTCCACATGAATAGGAGTTCACTTTTTGAATAATAAGAATTATATGTCATGGTCGGGGGGGGGGGCATCAGGATTTTAGAGATGCTTAGGTGGGGCATGACCAAAAAAAGGTTGGGAACCACTGGTCTAGATGAGGAAAATGAGCGAGCTGCAATCTTTCTCGACCTCTTTAAAAGTGATGCCAATCATTGAAGGTGCCCAATCACAAAGGGGTCCCCTCAGTGGCCACAACTTATGTAGAACTGATTCTAGGCTCCCACTCCTCTGAGGTACCATAAACATCCCCTCGATCTTGTTTGGCATAGACACTGCCACTGAAATCGAGTAAGCCGGCGAGATGGAAGTTGAGTCACGACGTATTTATTAAGCTGAGCATGGGCTTTGACACTCAGAGGAACACCAAATTAATTCAAGACACATTTTAGCTCTTCAAAGGCTGATAGCCTTGGTTTGGCTGGTGGACCACCCAACATCCATTAGGATGGAGAAACCAAATCTTCACTTTGGGCTCATTGTGCTGCACGGAGTGACAGGCCAGGAGATGAAACGGGCCTCCGTGCATGTGGTACCCACGCGCCAGCGACAGGCCCGCAGCCCCCCAGACTGTGTGCATTAACTCCCCCAGCAACCAGGCTGCAGAGTAGAGGTGGCTGTTTGTGCATAAACACTGTCATTTCACTGGGACTTCTATTTCATCTTTGAACCTTGGCTTCAAAGGAATATTGACCTTATTCCTGTAGCTCGCCTTTCTTTGAAGCGCATGGCTTTGCATTGCAGATTAAAGTGAAGACATTCATCAAGGAAGAGATCTGGCCAACGCTCCCCAAACTCCACCCGACACAAAGCCTTGAAAGGCTCCAATCACAGTAGCAGCGGAGTGGGCTGGGGATGAAGGCTTGGAGCAGGGCCCTCTTTCTTAGATCCTATCCTGGAAGGCAGCTCCGGGGTGACATAGTGCTTCCCTTTGAGCGTTGGGCAACTTTACCCTGAGAGTCTGTCTATCTCGGCAGAAAGGGGTGAGTTAACTCAATATTCCCAACCTGTCCTGCTCATTTTATTTAAAGCAGGCATTGTCGTAAATGAGGCCAGCATGATCAGTCAGCTTTGCCTTTGAATTCTTCAAAAGACGTGTCAGGCAGAACCATCTGAAACTCGGCTGATGACTGTCAATTTTCTTTCCTATTACTTTCCTTTGTTCATTCCTTTGAAAAGAAACTGTCCTCTCTTTCTCCCTGGTTCTCCTAGCTTAGTTTTAAGAAAACTAGCTGTTCACATAGCTTTCTCTGTTACTTATTTCTCTCTTGTGAGAGGAGTGAGGTGAGGAACTTGAACTGAGAGGTTAAAAATAATAACCAAATAATTATTAAATTTTAAGGCAAAGAGAGAAAAAAACAAGGGAAATATCTCCCTCTGCAGAGGAGTAAAAATTGCTGATAGACAATTATCAAAGGAGAAATGGTTATGTCTTTAATGTAATTTTTCTGCCGATCTCCAACTGTGACCAGATACACAGAGCGAATTTTGTCTGGGACGAAGTGGTAAAGCAATATAGAGGAAAGAAGATGACTGTCAAGTTGGGTACATATAATCATCTGGTTCTGACAACATACACACAAAACAGCTTAGGAAATATGCAAATTTTCAGAATAACTTTTTTTTCTAGCTATTCATCTCTAAAATAAGACAAAGGATAATTCTGTTCATTGCAAGACAATTCACTTAACTTGCTCTTTAGCATAAATCTCAAATCGTTGTTTTCCATGAAGAAGTGGGTGAAGTTCAAGAAGATCTTTAACTGGCATCATGAGAAAGCAGTGGTGCCAGGCCAGCTTTGTGCCCATCATGAGAACTCATGTGGGAATGGGGTAGCTCTACTTCTAGCTTCAGTTTTACAAGATTGAAAGATATCTGCTTATCCATGTCATATCCATATCCCTTAGTATACTATGCTTCCCAAATTTGGGTGTGGCCATGTGACTAGTTTGGGCCAGTGACACTGCAAGCAAGGTGATAAGTGTCACTTCCAGGCTGATGCTCTCTTTCTCTCCACCATGGTGCCCAAGGAGGCCATATGCTGAGATGGCCAACCCTCAAGCTAGCAGCAGCATGAATCAGTGCCCCCATGGAGGCAAACTTTGCAGAGAATTGCCTGATTTGTAAAAGATGTGGTACAAACAAGAAATAAAGCTTGGTTTTGTTAAGCCACTGGGAATTTCAAGGTTTACTTGTTATGGCAGCATAACTTACCCTGACTAATCCAGGACCTTGGAGTACATGTAGTCTTCCCCCACTTCCATCATAAGAATCCTTCCTACAGCACCCTTGAAATATGGTCTAAATTCTTGAACACCTCAGGAATAACAGCCGATAACATAGCGAGCAATTATATAATGCTTACAATACAATTGTTTTCAGACACAATTTTAAGTATTTTTGATGTCTCACAAAACCATTGACACATCAATAATAATGCCCTTATTTTACAGGCAGAGGAAACGAAGCATAGAGAAGTAACCAGGGTTAAACAGAAAAGTTAAGTCATTTGCCTAAGGCCACACAGTGAGTAAGTAGTATTCCAGGTGTCAAAGCCAAGGAGTTGCTTTCAGTCTATGCCCTTAACCATCATACCATGTGGCTTCCCTAGATTGGATTTTCATTTCCTTTTCACTCAAACTGTTCAATAAGACATGGAATAATAAAACCCAAAAGACAAGGCTGGAGGGACCCTAGAGATCAATCAATAGCTGTCTTTTACATGGAGGAGGAACAATGTCACTCTGAGGGTCATCTTCCTGGCTTTGTGAAAAAAGGTTTATCTTGGGAGTTTTCAAACTAGTGACCTGGGGGGATCACTAGGACACAGTAGAAAGGTCTCAGGGACCACCAGTTTGGAGATTAGAACAGACCAACCCTGTTCTAATCTATTTTATATAGTAGGCTTCTAGGTAAAATTTGTATGTGGCTATCCTGCTGTTTTGATAAAATTGAAGAATGATGGATTTCTGTAGGCTTCCACTGAAATAGTAGGCTTGTAAGGCTGAACTAAATAATAGGACTGCACATCAGCTGGGAGGTGGGGTGGGGCACATGGATTGTTTAGCCCAGTGGCCAGTTCTGGTCCCATATAATTCGCTACTTTCCTGAATGCATTCGCCAGATGTCTGGCAGCAAGAAGTGACTAATTCACCACTGTTATTTGCACTATGCTATGAAGTAGAAGATCTATAAATTATATCTGAAAGATAGAAGGAGACCTCCAAGAAGTTTTGATGAAACAATATTTCAAAAAGAAGATTAAGCTCATTTGGGTTGAGCCAAGTGGCAAACTTTGGCTATGGAGACCCAATGTCAAAGAAATGGCTGGAAAGTTTTCATTGTGTGTTGGTTTGTCCATATATTCTCAATGGCCAATGGTGGATTTCCTTTCCCATGAAAGAAATAAAGGCAGAAAGAAAGAATAAAAGGAAAATGGGTAGAAAGATTTAAAAAAATATGACAAATAGCCCCGAGAAAGCACAGGCAAATACATGGCGTTGTTTGCTCCATTTTTAACACAACTAATACACAAAGTTATCCAAATTTGCTGATCACATTAAGAAGCAAATGAGAAAGTTTTCATTGCTTTAAAAAAGCATTCCTTTTTTTGTGTGCACTGACAGCAGTTCTAGTACATATGTGTACTATGTATAATGTGTATCAGGTACTATTTATGTACACATGGGTTGATTTATAAATTGATTTACATTAAGTCAAAGGTATATATTACAGAAGTGGAAAATTGATGGGGCAAAAGGACAAGGAGAGGTCTAGAAAGGATTTCACGGGAGCCATGCTCACTGCAGTCCTGCTTACCTTCCGTGGTCCCATCCAGTCCCATGATGAATTTCATTGATCTGATGATTTGCTCTGCTATCGGGGGGCTCATGGAGGTAGCATAAACAGCACTATGTGAGTGAACCCGTAAATAATCCACAAGGTCCTTTAATAAAGGAGGTAAATCCGAAAAGAAGGCAAGTAAGTCTCAGTGTTGGTGGTGACAGTCACATCTTGTCCCAACCCCATTCATCACAGCATGAGACATTTGATTCTTGATATGGTCCAATTTTTAATAGGTATTACCAAACTTTTTTTTTTTATCTCTCTTCTTAGTTTCTCCCTCAAAACCTTAGAAGGTATACAATAAAGGCAGCAACTTTGGAGTTGAGGTCTGTAGGGCCAAACCAGATGTGTAAAAGAAAAATGATTTCCCAAACATTAGTTGAGTATTTAGTATGTACAATTACTGGCTTAGTATTCAGGAGTGTCCAAAAAATACAAGATGTGATCTTGCCATCGCGCATACTACATTACATTGTGCCCACGGAAAATTATTGGTAGGAAAAATAACAAGAAATAAACTAATATATGCAACAGAGCTATAGACTGCAGAGGAAAGAGAGGGAGTTATTGCTAGCTGGAGAAGGTAGGGAAAGTTCCAGCGAGAAGGTGAAATTGATTATATTTTGAAGAATAAAGACAAATATAGAACAAAAGAAAACTTGGGTGTGGGATGGAGTGGCAGAGGGAGAAGTGTGACATTAAACCACAGTGTAGATCAGAACCAGATAAACTCTGGTTATGCCTTGGGCAGTAGCAAACTACTAGAACTTTAGTGCAACACTATTTGGAGTGTTGACTCACTACAGAATGCTGGTCCTCAGTGGGAGTAATGATTGACTCCTAAGGCCAAACCTAAGGTTCCACGTAGGTCTGCTGAGAGCCTGAAGAAGCTCCTAAAGTCACAGTCAGGAGGGCCACAGAGCTGGCATCTGGAGGTGTTCAGTTCCAGCTGGGAATCCATCTATCTTCCCACCTGTACTGGCTCATTGCCTGGGACCTTCAGGGTGTTCTGAAGAAAAGCTAATGGGCTGATGACGGCTCTCTGTATTAGCAGTGGGGTCTGTAAAGGATCAGCCACCTTCTCTTCTAAGATAACAAGACAGTTTAGAATCCCACTGAGACGTCTTATCAATTGTTCCCTCATGTAGGTGAACTGGGGGGACCTGTGCTTTTGGCAGGCTCATCTCTTCCTAATCTCCCCTTTATTGGACACATCCATGTCCACCTCTGAACCTTGAACTGTGCCCTATCCTCCACTTTTCTATCTCACTTGGGGTCTGGTGCCATGGTTGTTCACAAGCTTTGTAAACATTCATAGCTCATCTTCAGTAAAGAGAGTGACCTGCCTTACAGCTGGTGGGTAACATGATGCCTCTACCAGGCCCAGGGCAGGGGAACTGGTAGCTCCATTCTGTCCTTCCTGCATCCTTCATATGCCCTTCATTCTAAATCCCCTCTTCATACATCATTCTTCCAAAATTCCTTCTTCATTTCACTCTTTTTTCTCCATTCCTTCTTTTTGTCTCTTTCTCCTTCCTTCTACTAAGTCTCCCTCTTCTTTTAATTTCAAATTCTCCACTTAAATTTTTTCTCTCCTTTTCTGTTTCCTCCCTCCTTCCTTCATTTTTTTCTCTTTTCTCTTCCTCCCCCTACCCCCTACCTTTTTTCTCTGGGCTATGCTCTGGATGTGGGAGTCCAAGAAGAGAAGACAGGTCTAAAAACTAGTCCTTGGCAGGTATTATCCACTTATCTTAAAATTAAAATTCGATTCTGTCTATTCTTTTGTTTAGTGAATCTCATAAAAACAGTTGGGTTGGCTTTCACCTTATTTGAAGAGTATGTGCATGATGATGGAAGGCACTGGCTGCAGGCATTTGTGAAGTTCATTTTGGAGGATGGGGGGGGGGTTGAGAGAGAGAGAGAGAGAGAGAGAGAGAGAGAGAGAAAGGCAACCATTTCCCAGAGCAGCTGCACCAGCTCTATGTTCAATGCTCCTTTTTGAGCAGCAGCTGGGATTTCCTTTCTCTGTTGAGAGCTGATACCACCCAGCAGGATGCTGAGGAAGCCAACTAGAACACCTGGGAGGGTGCAGGAGACAGGATGATGGGTGCTCCTGTGGACCTGAGTCAGAAAGGGCTGTTTCAGGGAGGTGGTCCAGTCTTGAAGGATGGGTAGATTTGGATATAGGAGGAAGAGGAGAAAGGCATGGGCATGTGCTAAAACTAGGAATACAGATAGCATCTTATTCAGTAAACAATGGAGGAGTCCATTGGGAGTAGAGAGAGAAGATAGTGCTTCTGAAAAAGGTGATGAGGGGTTGTCTCCTTGAGAGAAGATATGACCTTGGAGTTCCACCACAGGCTCTGGGATCTGATTGCTTAGGTTCAAGCCCTGGCTCAGCCACTTACTGATTTGTGATCATGGGCAAGTTACTAAACCTCTCTGTGCCTTAACTTATTTCTCTGAAAAATGAGAAAATTATGTTTACTTCAGAGTCATTATAAGGATTACATGAGTTAATATACATATGGTGCTTAGAATAGGATCTAATTCTAAGTGAACACCTGATGCTGTAAGCAAGTATTAATAGATTGCCAACTTAGAGATTCTTAGAACTGGGAGCATGGGGTAGAAGGAAGGGACCAAAATATAAAAACTCCTTGGAGTCCTTTTATTCCAGCTCTCCTGGTTTGCAGAGGGTAATGTTCAAGGGCTATGACATATCCATAGCTGAAACTCATTGGCCGGCTGAGGTTCCATTTTACAAACTTTACATATGTCAACTCATTTTAGCTTCATCATAGCTCTACGATATAGGGACTGTGTTCATCTCCATTTTATAGATGGGATTGCTGAGTCACAGAAAGGATCAGAAAACTGTTCAACCAAATAGTGGTTAGATATCAAGGATTTAGACCCAAAGTGTCTGGCTCTAGAGTCCCCTCCCTTAACACCACACTGTACTACCTCTCCAGACAGGAGAGGAAGGACCAGGAGGGCACAGAGAAGACCACCTTCACTTTTACTTTTTCCTAGTCCACAGAGATTGTTCCTCTTTTTCTGAGAGGATGTTATAATTCCTTATATATTCAAGTGTTTAAAGAGCCGAACAGTAGATTGAATTGCATCAACATCAAATGTTTCATGTATATTAATCTTATTTCTCCAAAGAGATTGAAACCTCCTTGAGAGCAGGGAACACAGTTACACACTTCTCTGAAAGTCCATAGTGGTGGTTACTTAGCCGGGGTCTGGTAAGTCCTGATGGTCTAATGGAGAGCAGGAGCCTTTTAAGGATTGAGGAAGGGTGGTGAGGGTCCCTGAAGGGTATCAGGCAAACTAAGCTGCATTCTATAGCAAAAAACTATAGTGATACTCTCTTAGCCTTGGGGCATTGATCAGACAAAGAAACAAAACAAAGGTGCCTTTGATCCCTAAGGGTTCTTCTCAGTGTCCCCAACCCTCAATTTTTCTTAGAAAATCGAGAAGTTTCATAAGATCACATGCATTCTGTTAGAATAAATGCCTCCTCAATGCAATATCACATCCTTTTAACATTAAGCCTATCTTGCCCATGCTCTTCTTTCTCCTAGACGGAGTCCACTTTCTCTCAGAGTCTGAGTGTACGGACAGGGGCTAATTTGCTTATGTGGTTTAGAAAGTGGGGTTCTTTGAGTAACTTCTGCAAAGCATCAAGGAAAGCCTTGTTTTCTGTTTTTCTTTTTCTTTTTTTAAATTCCCTCCTAACATTCCCCCATTGGGCACCATGAGCCATGAATTAAGAGTTGGCTTTGGTATTTTTTGCAAGGCGGGTCTGGGTTGTGTCTTCCTTCAGGGTGGGTTAGAGGTCTTCTTAGACCGAAGTTTCCATGTCCATTTGTACGTTCAAAACCCTGATTATTTTCTCTACCCATAGGCTTGGAGTTCAAGGACAAGGGTAGCTTTTCTGAGAAAATCAGACAGGAGACTCTTAGAATAAACATCTTGGTGTTCATTCCATGACCCCCATTTACTTCAAAGGGCTGTTAAATGCAGCCAGGGCTGAGCACGCAGGGCAGAGCTGGCTTCTGCAAGGGGCCTGCCTTCGTCTGGCACACAGGCTTCTGGGGCTGATGCTCTCTCCATACGTGGCTGCCTGTTCCCACTGCCCTCCTCCAGAATTCCAGCCCTGCAACCTATCAATCATGAAGGCTACCTTTGCTTCATTCATTTGCAAGTCTCTGGTCAGTCTGCGAAGGCTGTGAAAGATAGGAATCAGCACCAGGCATGCAAGAGAACTCAAGATCATGCCTGAGGAAAACGTGAACTCCCAAAACTGGATTTGCAGTGTCGACCCATCTCCTCAGCAACTGGATCAATACAAATTACAAAATAAAAATAAGAAACCTAGCTCCATCATCTCAGGTATTCTTTAAAGAAGCCGTTCATGGCATGGAGCTCCCACAGGTGAAGACAATTACCTGATATTTCACCTCAAAAGTCTTAAAAGGACAGAATCCTCCAAGTTGAGTTGCTCACAGATTATCTAGAGCAGCTCCAAACTCAAAGTGAGCAAAATCGTAAAATCTTGCTGACAGTTAAGATACTTTTTAGCAGTTTCTCTGAGGCAGGGAGAGAAGGTTGAGGTCAGGGCAGTGCCTCCCAGGAAACAGAGATGAATTTGTAGGACACTTTGTGACAGGAAGACTGAAGCCAAGACAAGATCTCTACTATCTGTGGTACTATCTTAGGAGCAAACCATTTTTTTTCTCCCCTTTGTTTCCAAATATTTTTTCTTACCTGATGCATCTGGTTGCTAATATACATAGTTCTCACCTTGACCAACTCCACTAAGATTTCTAGTCTCTTAGTAATTGTTATGTTTATCCCTCTATGACTAACCCTAACTTTGGCATTCAATCTTTTTCTAGATTTTTGGATCAAAACAATTATTTTCAAATCACAAGATTTTACTAAGAACCCTATCAACATAGTAAATTTGAAATTATTAAGGTTTCAGACCAATGTAAAGTCCCCATATGTGCGTGTGAACACTTTTTATGGTTAATTTTGTTGTTTTTGTACCCATTGGTTTAGAATCCTGGATATTTTTAATACCCATCAAATTGAGACATATATTGAAAATTATCCAGAAATAGTTATATGGTGAAACTCTGAAAACTGTACTCTAATTATTTAAATAGATAAGTAGCAATATTGTTTTTCAAGCAAAAGCATTAGCATTTGCTCAACTCTATGTCCTACTAGTTAAAAAACATAGTTTAAAACAAATACCAGGTAAAAATTCGCCACAAATTTATTAAAAGTCCAGGGGAATAAAAGTTTGATTTAAATTGAAACTATACATAATTTAAAATTAACATAATTTTAAAAAAAATGTACAGAAAAGCAGATATAAAAGTTCCATTAACTCATTTGGCTGGAAGGAAACCATAATTTATCTGGGTTTATTACAGTCTCACCAAAACCATTCCAGACAGGCGTGTATCTGATTGATTTTTAAATCATCAGACACTTTCTCAGGTGGCCTTCTATCTTCTGCTCACCTTTCAGGTCTTGAAAACTAGCCTCTTGCTGATTGGGGCAGAAGAAGGTCTCCATGTATAGGCTATAATGGATCTCTGCCAAACACTTCCTAATTCTTGCTGCCATCTAGTGGTCAATTCAGAGCCTGCAGGGCAACATGAAGGAAAAGAAGAGAGAGGGAGGGGAAGAGGAGGAGGAGCAGGACGAAGAAGAATGATGCAGTCCTCTGGACATAAGCATGCACAGAATGAGTATTTTACAGAGCAAGAAAATGAACAGATAGGCATACATTTTCTGCGTATTGGTATGAAACCTTAATAATTTCAAATTTACTATGCTCATCGGGTTCTTAGTAAAACTTTGTGATTTGAAAATAATTGTTTTGATCCAAAAATCTAGAAAAAGATTGAATGCGTACTGATTAAGTAAATAATAGTAGTTTCACAATTGTCCAGTATGTACTCCAAATGAAGAGAAGCTACATAGACAAGAGCAAATAAACCTTTAAAATAGTCTACTGACTGTGGGATGGAGAGTGTGAGAGAAAACTGTGAGCTGGGCCTTACTTCAGGGTAACCATGAGTCTTTGTTTAATGTGATATAAGAGGAAGGAACTCTGAGGGGGAAAATGTGACATCTAACAAATTTGACAATATTTCAAGGACACGCTAGCCTCGGTTTATTCAGGTGCCTTTGGATCAGGAAAAGGAGTTAATCTTGGTTAAAATTTCCATAGCTCAGAACTGCTGCTAAAGTAATCACAAGACCACAAGCTCACGAAGCCCTGGAGCCCGGAGAAGGCAGCTCAGGCATCCGAGACCTTCTGGCCCTTTAAATACAGTTCCTCATGTTGTGACCCAACCATAAAATTATTTTCGTTGCTACTTCCTAACTGTAATGTTGCTACTGTTATGAATCGTAATGTAAATATCTGATATGCAGGATGGTCTTAGGCGACCCCTGTGAAAGGGTCGTTCGACCGCCAAAGGGGTCGCGACCCACAGGTTGAGAACCGCTGCTCTGGTCCCACTGCTTCCATGCTCTAGGGCGGGAGCATTTCACCCTGCACCAGACTTAGCTGAGTTTGGTAGGCTCCTGTGCACTCCCTTGGTATCTAGCGTCACCCGGCTAATTCCCACAGGATGAAAAACAATGCTTTGAGCTTGGGGGAAAAAAGCAATGCTTAGTGAAGGGGAAAGGACGCTGAAAACGCTGAACATTTGAAGCATTTGTGCAACTCATGGCAGGACCGCAATGAAATCTGTTGCTTTAAATCCCAGTGTTCAATGACCACACTGTTTTCGGCTGTCCTCCATGTTTGTCTAACTGGTTTACCAGGAATCTGAACTCTTTCTTGTCCCTGCTGGACACAATGATCAAGGAACAAGAAATTCTCGGTAAGCAGTTGATGTCACTTGCACGCACTGGTTTGGGGCCTGCTGTGCCCTCTTGGGCAGAGCCAACACCGCTGCATGCAGTCTCTTTGGGACAGGCGTAGACCTATATGAGATAGCTATCAGGATTTGTATAAAACCCTCAGAATAACGAAGCAGGCAACTGTCTCCTTTATCCCTCAAACACAGGTTTGAATATCTCATTTTCTTTTTCTGCTTCCCTCTTTTAAATTTCATTTAAACGTTTACTGGTTTATATTGGCAACCCCCTTGGTGACACTGGCACTAGAATGAATGGAGTCTAACCCCATCAGATCAGAATTTTTAAGGCATATAGATATTAAAGGATGACAAGATTTGATCACAACTTCTCCAAAATTGTGAGAGATAATTATCCTGCAGAGAAAACCCCTAAAAAGGATGTTTCTGATCTTGCTACTCCTATTTTGATTAAAACCACTACAGCACAGAGTTCTGAATATCTGACCTTTGCCCACTGTTGCTTTGTATTTTCATACCCCCCAACCCACACTACTTACAGTTTTATAGCACCCCCTTATCATTTCTGAGGTTTGGTATATAGAAATGTAATCCCCCATTATTTGTCTGCAAAGCTGACATTCATTCTAACACTTCTTCCCTGCAGTTAACCATCTTCTGCTTGGCACTGTCTTGGCCTGTGTACACAGATAGGGTGGCTGTTGTATTCTAATCCAATAACTCATCACCTGTTCCTCTGCACTGTCGGCTGGTGAGCTCCTTGACATTCTGGGTGCTCCTTGGCTGTGGAACTCCTGTCGTGATCAAGCGAGGTATGGGGAACTGAAGTTCTCCCGGAACCCAGAGAAGTCCTCAGACAGCGTCCCCAGATTGTTCAAGGTTGGCAGAGACACAAGGAGTCCCTCTCTTACCTTCCTTCCAGCGATGTAACCTCCCGCGGCTCCAAAGCTTTTGGTGAATGTGCCCATAAACACATCGACATCTTGAGGGTCCATTCCAAAGAATTCCACTACACCCCGGCCAGTCGGGCCCACAGACCCAATACTGTGAGCTTCATCAATGTAGAGGTAAGCCTTGTATTTCTTCTTTAGAGCCACGATCTGGGGCAGATTCACAATGGAACCTTCCATGCTAGGGCATAAGGAGAAATGCTTGTTACTAGTGTGTACCCTCCTGGGAAGCTCTGCCTCAGTTTCCCTTTCAGTGTTTCTCAGTCAGCCTGCCCTGATACCAGTTGGGGCGACAGGGATGTGCCACTCCTTTCTTCTTAAGGGATATTTTATTTGGCCGAGACAATCTTCTCAATCTTATAAGGCTAATCTGGCAGAATTTTATATGAAAAAAAATAATTTACATTTAATGGGTTTAAGTGCTTTGAGTTGTTATAGCTAATTCCCAAGTCAACAAGGAGCTCACAGCAATGTTGATCAATTTATTTGTAAAAGATGATTAGTTTAATTGGACTGACCAATATGGGTTTGGGGCATTTTGCTAGTTTTAATTAAATTGCTCTATGTGATCCACGCTTATCAATCTGCCACTGTCTATTTGGCCAGTTCCATCTGACCTAAACTCAGTGCTTGAACTGCCAAAGATTGAAAGAAGGAATAAAAACTCACAAGACAACTTTATTTAGGGCACATAGTATTAACTAAAGCACAATAGAAAATTCTTAAGATCTGTTATTCATACAGTCATCCCCACTTATCCTTGGGGCTACATTCTAAGACCCCAGTGAATGCTTGAAACCAAGGGTAATATGAACCCTACATATGATATGTATTTTTCCTATGCATATGTCTAGGATAAAGTTTAATTTATAAACTGGCATAGTAAGCTGGGCCAGCATGGCTCAGTGGTTGAGCATTGATCGACCTATGAACCAGGAGGTCACGGTTCGATTCCAAATCAGGGCACATGCCCAGGTTGCTGGCTCGATCTCCAGTGTGGGGCATGCAGGAGGCAGCCTATCAATGATTCTCTCTCATCATTGATGTTTCTATCTCTCCCTCTTCCTCTCCCTTCCTCTCTGAAATAAAAAATATATATTTTTTAAAAATAAACAAATTAGCACAGTAAGAGAGTAGCAATAATAACGAATAATAAAATGGAACAATTATAACAATATACTGTAATAAAAGTTATGTGAATGTGGGCTCTCTCTCTGATGGCTGGTCTGATGACTGAGACAACTACTAAATGGCTGATAGTCGGAAAGTGTATACAAGTGTGGACACTCAGGACAAAGGACTAATTCACATCTTGGGTGGAAAGGAGACATTTCATCATGCTACTCAGAACGGTGTGCAATTTAAAACATATGAATTGTTTATTTCTGGAATTTTCCATTTAATATTTTTGGACTGTGGTTTACCGCATGTAATTGAAATGGCGGAACACAGAACTGTGGATGCCGGAGACTGTACTCACTGGAAGTCAAGGGTTCATTTGAGGCATCTGGTGGTGTCCCCTCTTTCTTTTCCTTTAGGGCCATGGCTCTCAATCTGCTGTGAGCATGAGAATCCCCTGAATGGTTTATCAAAACACAGATCTCTGGGCCCATCCCCAGAGTTTCTAATTTAATAGGTCAGGGATGGGATGAGAATATGCATTTCTACCAAGCTCCCAGGAGAGGCCCATATTGCTCACTGGGGACAACACTCGAAGAACAACTGCTGTAGATAAACTGTTTTGTTTTAAGCCCTGCGTGCTTAACGTTTCATGGTAGTGTACATTGCAAAAACACTTCAAGTTCTCCAGCGATGGGGAAAATATGAAGTGAATACATAAGGAAAATTATAACATATTTACATGGCACCTCTGGAACTCAGGGGATGTAAAAGAACTTTTGACTTGAATCAGCGCTCAGCACACTGGTAAGCTGTGTCCCCACCGCACACAGTTTGGGCTGCACTGACAGGAGTTCTATGAAAACACACAGACTCGCACCCTCACCACACAAAGGAGTTTGTCAAACAATTCAAGCAACCCGTCAATTCTGTTCAGGAGCTAATCAACTGACGCAAACAGAGAGTTGAACTTTTCCTTTCTTCCTGATTAGTTTATTTATTAAAGTTAATACATTTTAAAAAATAAACTTAAGTGTTAGGTCAATTCAATCAAAACAGTCCAGCTGGTTGTACGATTACCCAGACCAATGGTGTTGGTTTGGAGGGAGTGTGTGTGTGTTTAAAGGACTTCATTTTTTTTAGAGCAGTTTTAGGTTCACAGCAAAATTGAGTGGGAGATACAGAGATTTCCCATATATTCCACGGTGTATCCTCACACACAGGCATAACTACCCCCATTACCAACATCCCCCACCAGAGTGGTACATTTGTCTTAATTGATGAGCCTACATTGACACATTATCAACCAAAGTCCATAGTTTACATTAGGGTCAACTCTTGGTATCGTACATTCTATGGGTTTGAACAAATGTACATATAATGACATGTGTCATTATTATATCATATAGATTATTTTCACTGCCCTAAAAGTCCACTGTGCTCTGCTTATTCACCCCTACCCCCAACCCAACCTGTGATAACCACTAATCATTTTTTTTTTCTATTGAGAAACTTAATTTATTTCCATGATAGAGGCTGAAGGATCTGGAGCTCCAGCCCGGTCTCCTGCCCCCTCCCCTTTTGTCCCAGAGAAGAGGGGCTTGGCCAAGAGGGCCAGCTGGACCACTAATCATTTTTTGTCTCCATATTTTGTCTTTTCTTGAATGTCATATAGTTGGAATCATACCCTATGTAGCCTTTCTGGATTAGCTTCTTTCACTTAGCAATGTGCATTTCGTGTTTTCTCCCCCACAGCTTTTCATGGCTTGATAGCTCATTTCTTTTTAAGACTGAATAATATTCGACTGTGTGGATGTACCAGAGTTTGTTTATCCCTTCACAGACTGAATGGCACTTCGGTTGCTTCCAAGTTTTGACAATTATGAATAAAGATGCTATAAAGATTTATGTGCAGGGTTTTGTGTAGACACACATTTTCAACTCTTTTGGGTAAATGCAAAGGAGCATGACTGTTGGATTGTAGATCACAGTGTGTTTAGTTTTGGAGGAAATTACCAGACTGTCTCCCAAAGTAGCTGCACATTTTGCAGCCCCACCAGCAACGCATGAGAGTTCCTGTTGCGACACATCCTTGCCTGCATTTCATGTTGTCAGTGCTCCAGATTTTGGCTATTCTAATAGATGTGTAGTGGTATCTCATTGTTGCTTTAGTTTGCAATTCTATGATGACGTATGTGGAGCATCTTTTCTATGTGTGTTTGCATCTCTATATCTTCTTTTGTGAGATGTCTGTTGGCTCATTTTTTAATTAAGTTGCTTGTCTCTTTAATGTTGAACTTTGAGTTTGTTTATATTTTAGATAACAGTCCTTCATCAGCTATACCTTTTGCAGATATCTCACCGGTCTGTGGCTTGTCTTCTAATTATCTCGACACTGTCTTTTGCAAAGCTGAAGTTCTTAATTTTAACAAAGTTCAGCTTATTTCATTTGTGCTTTGTTCTGAATGGCTGTTTTCAGATTTTAATGAAATGAAGACCAAACAGAGCCATCTTCTTTTAAATAAGTTTGTGAGGTAATTCCAATATTTTCTTAGATCAATTGCTTGCTAAAGTTGCTTCCACTGAGGAGGAGGAGGTACAGCCATCTAATTGCCTAAGCTTAGGTTGTAGCAATACCACTTGCGAAGTGAGGATATGGACAACTTATATGATGTTCTGTGCCTCAGTTTTCTCATATGTAAAATAAGCATGATGATGGGACCCTCCTTATAACATCTTTATAAGAATGATGAGAAATGATGTTGGTAAAGTGTGTGACATATGAATGCATGCTCACTGGGTTGTTCCTGTTCTTGGGAGGAGCCTAGGAGACATGGCTGTGATGAGGCCTCCCTTGAGAAAGTGGGAGCCCTTGACAATGCTCTGTGTTGCATCTTCTAGGAAAGAGGCATATGGGTGTCATATATAATAAATGGCTCTATGCCTTCAAAATGCTAGAATTTTCTTCTCATCTTTAAACTGTTTTAAGTTGGTAACACAAATATACTAAAAAACTTGACATGTCACAAATAACCATTCTTTGTTCTGGAACTGAATTTGGCAGGAGCCAGAGTTAATGTTGAACAGTTTGCAGACACTGGGGGCAGCTAATTAGCCATCCTTCGCTGGGGCTGGTCTAGCTGATGTTAGGAGTCTGCCCACCTGGTTTATATTTCTCCCTGTAAGATTAATGACTCTACGATACTGCTGATTTCTGGAGTTAATGCAGGGCACACTTGAATCTAAGGAGAACTCAGCCTTTATAAAGAGTTATATTCACTCGCACTAAGTTTTCATTTTCTCATTGTGACCCCATTTGAATTGAACCGTTTCCTATAGAGGGATATTGAGTTTGGTGCATGCATAAAAGGTATCTATGCTATTCCTGTGAATTTCTGTCAAAACGAAGTAGAAAACAAGAAGAGTGTTTATTCTTTCTTCCTGAATGGAAAGTTGTGTTTTCTTTTGACTTCAATAGAAGAAAATCAACTAAAATATACTGCAGGTAAGATAATTCCACCAGTTAATTTGAAGCTCTGTGCAGGAATTTGAATTATGCTTAAACCAGCAAGCCAGTGAATAATTTCTTTATATCTTTTCTATTACATAGTGTATTAGCTAAGTGACAAGACTCCTTTTGGAAATCTTCCTCTCACCACCTTCTCCTCCCGATATAAACCATATTATCCACTGGCAGGATGGGAGTTAAACTGGTAGTTTGCCAACTTACATGGTGGAAAAATCTCCTTGGTGGGCCCAAAGTATAACCCACGAGAAGGAAGGAAGGTGGAAAGAGAGAGCAAAAAGAGCTAAGACTAATTAAAAATAGAGTAACTAGTGTTTTCTTATTCTTTGTCTTTATTTATTTCAATGATAGAGGCATAGGTTAGAGATTACCACAGAAGTTCTCAATCCTTAAACCTACATTATTTTGAGGAGGAGAATGGCTTATATGCTTAGAGAAAATGGCATTCTGAAACTTCAGCATTTCTTTATATATGTGTTTTTTTGAAGGGTTGGATATTATTTCTTGGTTAATTTTATTTTGAAGGTTTGTGTTACAGCTATGCTAGTTTATATCTCAGATTATTTAAAGACCCCTCTCTCCTTCTTTTGTATATTTTTTAGTAATTTTGAGATTTCTCTACTGCAGTGATTAAAAAACAAGACTTCTCAGAGACACAAAATTTGAAAAGTGTGATTTTAGAACAATATTTAAATGAAAATACAAACCAGAATGCTAAAATATTACTATTGTACTTTTAAACCAAAAATCATGGAGTCATGGAACTTTAGACTTCAAGTTTCAGTTTTCCTATTTTACAGATAAAGAACCTAAGCCCTTGATAGGTAAATGCTGAAAGTCAAATGGATGACCTTGTAGTTTCCATGTTTACTTCATTCGATGTGGACACATTAGCTGACTCTCCTGTTTATACTGGGCCTCTGTCCCAGCAGGGCCACCTGGTTTGAATCCCAGCTCTGTTTCATCTCAGTTATCTGCCCTGGGGCAAGTTGTCCTGGCCTCGGAGCCTCGATGTCTTCACCCTCACAATAACCTCAAGAGACCTGGGGAGGCTTACTCAAGATGGTCTATGGGAAATGATTAGCAAGGAGTAGAAATATGATCAATGTGGGCTCCTTCCTCTGACACCACTCCTCGAGATGGGTGAAGAGCAAACAGCTTCGCTATACAGAAGGTTATTTTCCAAGTTGCAACTTCCTCAAGTGAAAATAAATTTAATGATGAAAGAAGCTACCCTTGGTTGCAGGCTTACTGTGGGCTGGGCTTTGGCAAGCACTAGCTTATATGACCTCATTTAACACTTAAAAAAGAACATCATGGCCCTGGCTGGTTTTGCTCAGTGAATAGAGCGTTGGCCTGTGGACTAAATGGTCCCAGTTTTGATTCCGATCAAGGGCACATGCCTGGGTTGTGTGTTCGATTCCCAGTGGGGAGTGTTTAGGAGGCAGACAATCAATGGTTCTCTCTCATCATTGATGTTTCTATCTCTCTCTCCCTCTCCCTTCCTCTCTGAAAGCAATAAAAATATAAAAAAGAAGAAGAAGAAGAAGAAAAAAAGAACCTTATGAAGGGAACTCAGCTGTAGGCAGCAACAATAAGATTTGAATCCAGATCCCAGGCCTCCCTGCAAATCCTGACTCTTCTATATTCTAAATGTAAAGAATAATATGTAGATGATTGATGGGTAGTGACATGACTATTATTATTGATGTTATTATGATCACAACTGCTTTTGTTGAGCTTACTGATTTCTTGGCCTTGGTATCTAGCCGTTTCTACCTGTTACCTGCCTGAAACTTTCTGATTTGGCTGACTGCTCTCTTTTGGAGTTACGAAAACATTGATTTCGGTGAGCTCCCTGTGGTGGGAGGACTTTGCCCATGATGGGAAGCCACAAGCAAGAGATAAAATCTGGGAGTGAAAGTTCAAAGGAGGCTTCCTGTAGATATCAACCAGGTATGTGTTCATAGTACATCTCTAAAAAGTGGCAGTGCATTTGTAAACTATTGATTGCACATTTCTAACCTTAGCCCTTTGGAAAATCTGTGGGAAATCATTTCATTTTCTGGTGACTGCATCAAATGAGAACATCCATATGTTCCAGAACTCTACTCTAGGCTAGCCTTCTTTTACAGTTGAGAAAACTCAGGCCCCAGGAGGCACTGAGCACTGTCTAAGAGGTGCTCTACTTCTTATCTATGAATGAAGCCTCTTAGTTCACAGTCTTATTTAAAGGTGATATTTCTGTGCTGGTGACATTAAAGGAACCTCTTTGTGATGGCAAGTCCATGGGAGGTGGACTCTGCACTGTGGACACATGCCAGATTCATGGAGCCCTTGGGGTAGATTCCCACCAACGATGGCTACCTACACATCTTCCCATCCCTGGACACATGAGCCAGCCTTGCCAGCAAGAAGCCATTCTATTTTCCCTCCTTTTGAATCTGGGCTGGCCTTGCAATGTGCTTGGACCAATTGAGTGTGGCAGAAGTGATACTGTGCCAGCTCCAAGCTTTGCCCTCAAAAGACGGGCAGCTTCTGCTTTCCTTCTCCTGGAATCCAGCTGCCATGCTGTGAGGAAGCTCCCGCTAAGTGAGACGAGCCTACAGATAGAAAAAGCACCCCAGGGAAGGGCAGAGAACCAGGCACCTCAGTCAACAGCCAATACCATGAGCCCAAATGTGGGAGTGAGGTCGTTTGGATATCCCAGACCCAGCTGACCACCCAGCACAATGAATGACCCCTAACCAACAGCAGGCAGAGCAGAAGGGAGCATGGGAAACAACAGCTCATTGCTGTGCAAGCCATTACATTTTGGTGCGGTCTGTTATGCAGCAATGGGTCACATTACTAATGAATGGTCATCATTACTAGAGAAGCTGAAGTTGTGGTTTAGTGCTGGGCTGGCTTAGAGCCAGGAATCCACACCCGGCTCTCCTGTCCTCCTGAGGTCACAGTAGGACCCAGAGCCAGTGCAGCCATGAAGAGGGCCTGCTGCTGGAGTGATTTCTCTTGTCACTGATGGGAGTATCTGAGAGTAAAAACGCTGGTGGCCCACTTAATTTCAGCCACGATCAAAGTGCTTAAAATGCAACTTCCCTTTAGTGGAGTCACGGTCTATTTATTTTCAGTTGGATTTTGTTTGCTCTGGTTAACGGAGATGCCCAGTCTGCTCTTCCTCAGCTGATAGGTCCTCCCGCTATTCCAGGCCCTGTGACAGGTGTTTAGATAAGGGCTCTCCTGCAGGCTGGCAGCTGGCACAAAAGGAAGAAAGGTCTGTGCTTGCGGTCATGACAACCCAAGGCAATGTGAGGTTATTTCCTAAAAGTGCAAGTTCAGAGCCAGTGAGTAGTTCAATTATTCTACAGCAGGGTGTCCCAACCTCAGTCTTGTTGACATTTAAGCTGGATAACCCTTTGTTGTAGGAGACTGTTCTGTGCATTGTAAGCTGTTCGGCAGCATCCCCGGCCTTTTGCCCACTAGATGCCAGTGTGATCTGCATTTGTGACAGCTGAAAATTGGCAAATGTGCCTGGGGTGGGGTGAGTTGTGGGTAAGAAATCACCCTGGTTGAGAACGCTGGGCTAGGGTGATCCCAGAGGTTTCATAAACAGGACACGCCTGAGGAGTCCCGGTAGGTGATGCAGAGAGTGGCCTATTAGAAACTTGAAATGCCAACTTTGCAACCCCACAGTAGCGCTGGGGACACCCAGAACACCAGCCATTGGGGCAGTAAATACTAGAGGGGAAAAAATGATACTAGTATGATGATAATTTTATTTTGGGAGAAAGCACTTCTTTTTTCCCCCCAAAATGGATGAAGACACATTTCATCTGCTGCTTGTCATTTATTTATGTAAGAGGAACAGCATGCACTCTGGGACCAATTAAAAAAACAAACAAACGCTGCTTCTGTTCCCAAGTCTCCACTGCGGCCACATTCCTCCTTGTTGGGAAGTGAAGCCCTCGTTCTCTTCCTTTTTGTATTTTTCACTTTCCTATAATTATCTCATAGGAAACATCTTCCTCCATTCCTCTAATATAAGATTGTTTGAGGACTGATTTAGGAGTGAGCAACTCTGAGATAATGTTTCCTTGATTCTTGGACTAGGGTATCTAACAGAAGGAGAGCTTGGAGGAAATTTCCATTTCAGTAACGATAATCAATCCAGTCAGGGATGAGGCAAACTCAGTCACAAGCTGCAGTATATAAGTGCAGCTCCAAAAGGCTTTAATGGGGTGTTTTGTCTGCTTGGCTCAAAAGGGGGCAGAAAACTCAGGCAAGAGCCAAGACCATTCTCTCTCCCCACCCCTGAACTCTCTTGGAGAACTGCAGTTCAGGTTGAGGGAAATGAGCAGGCCTTTTGTATTCTGATACCAACTACTGGCCAAGATCAGCAAACAACTGGAAGTTGGCTGCACTGTCCAGGTTAAGGCCACCCAGGTGCCCATGGGCAACATCTACTAGAGTTGTAAAGGCAAAGAGCATTCCAGCCCCCAAAGGCCTTTGAAACTGTGGGCAGCCACAGGTAGAAGAAAGAATCAATGCAAGTCAGCAATGACCTGTGAGGGTATTTCTGAAGAAGCCTTCACAAGCTTGCCAGCCGCCAAGGTGCTCTGCCATATGTATAGCCATTAAAGAGACAGGTGACCCAAGGCTTGGCAGCTCACATTCACAGCTTAGCTCGGACCCCTCCATCATATCCATATCTCACCCATTTTTCCCTCTTGCTAGCGGAGGTCAGCCTTTCCCCATTTGTCAGCTTGCTGCGGGCTTCTTAGTGTTGAAATGTCTCCGGTTATTTACATACCTGTAGACGCCCTCCACCATGATGAGAATCTTTTTCCAAGCTCTGCGGGTTCGAGGCTGGCCATAGATTACAGCGTCTCTCAGGAGCTTCTCTAGGCTTTGCATGTCTTTAAATAATACAAAAAAACTGAGTCACAAGAGGAATTTTTTTCTTCCCTCATTATCATTTTTGGGGCGGTGGCAGATTTTTTAGGCTCAGGCTGAGACCTGAATTTTCAGAGAACAAAGTTGGAATCAGAGAACACCTGGGGGCAGGGGGTAGGGTAGAGGGCTCCTCTTTTTAGTACAATTGGAATCTGACAAGGTGACTAGTCGGGTTTGCATAGCAGGCAGAATAAACCTCTGCTGGAGGCACATGGCGTCAAAGGCTCTTAAAAGACTCTCCTTTCCTGCCCTAACAGAGAAGGAAATTCTACATTAAATGAATCTTTTACGTGTAAGCTTTCTTGCCAGGTTGAAAGGAGCTGTGAGAGGTATAATGAACTAACCCTAGTGTTGAAGACACAAGCATGTTAGAGTTTGGCTGGGTTTGCCTGGGGTGGCGGCAGTGCTGGCAGCTGGCTCACTTCCTATGCTTTGGGAGCCTCCAACTTCAGAGTTGTCAACACTTGAAGGCAGGGGGACAACTAGCCTTTCTTTGCAAAATATGTGGAGATTTCTGGACGCATTAATAATAGCTTACAATTATTGAGCCTTAGCTGCATTCCTTCGAAGCACATTCTTGGTAATAACTCATTTACTCCTCCCAATGAGCCTAAGGAGAGGTATCTGCATTTTGTGGTAAAGAGAACTGAGGCATGGAGAGGTCTGCTAAATTGCCTGAGGTCTATGGTCATAAAGAGCAGAGCCAGGATTTGAACCCAAGGCAGTCTGTACCTGACCCACATTTGTAACCACTACGTTTCCTGTGAGAGCCACTCTCCCTTCTTCTCACTCTCCACAGTGACATAGAAGGAGGAAGGAGAATATCTGCTAGATTTTTCTTGTTAACTTTGGATGTCAAATATAATTAACAGTGATTTCTCATTTGTCTGCAATCAGATGGAGATGACTGGGCTTTGGTTGACAGATCCTTGGGAAAGATTTGCCTACCAACCCAGCTGTGTGTGTGTGTGTGTGTGTGTGTGTGTGTATGTATCTGTGTGTGTTTAACCTGCAAAGCCTAGAGAGAAAAAAAGGCGAGGTTTATGTGCATGTATTTTTACACTCATTATATTTCTTTGCCCTCACTAAGCTTTCCCTTTTTGAGGATCTGAGACTGAAGTACTTTAGACCTAGAATCCAATTTTAATTGGAAAAGATAGGGATGCTACGGAACTGCTGATCTGAGTGTTATATAATGGTCTCTAGGCATTAGAGACTCCATTGAAAATGCTCACAAAGAGAAACCTGGCAATGATAAATTTAAAATAGCACAGTCAACATTGGTTTTAGCCACTGCACACAAGGTCTCAAGAGACAGGAGTCACAGGCTTATCACTGGTCCAGGCTCTGGTTAGCTGAGATTCTTGATCGATCTCAATGGAAAGCCCTCAGCTTTGTCTCTTAGCCCCCAGTCTGTGGTTGGATCTCTGCTTTTGGGTTTCCCCCACAGCTGGGTGAATGCATCAGCTGGTGCATTTACATTTCCACATGGCAACCGAGCCACCCCCAATGAGGCCACAAGGTATTTCTCTGAAATAAAATTGTGTGTGTGTGTGTGTGGGGGGGGGGGGGGGTGGTGGAGAGGGTGGGGTTCGAGTTCTGTAAGGTATTTTTTAATTGATCAAGTACATTTGATCGAACCACATTCAGAATGGCACATGACTTAAAACTTATGAATTGTTCATTTTTGGAGTTTTCCATTTCATATTTCAGATCATGGTGGACTGAGGGTAACTGAAGCTGTGGAAGTGAAACCATGGCTAGGGGGGACTACTGGAGTTACCTAATGCAGCCTCAAAGGCCCTTCCTGACCTATTCCCTGCCTAGCTCCCTGACACCATCTCTCAGCGTTCCCCAACACACAGCCTCTAACTCCTCTTTATGTTCTTCCCTCTTGTCTGTCCGGAGAACTCCCACTCATACCACTCAGCCTCAACTCAATTTCTTCTGGCCCATAATACAGATTTTCTTCTTTCTTGGTGTCCCTGACGACTCCTTTATTCTTTTTCAAAAGCACTCATCATGTTTCCCATTATTTGATTTCATGTCTCTCCACGGAAGGCAGGGAGATTATTTTATTCATTCTAATAGCGCTGGTCCTGGTGCACAGTATTAATGCTAAATCCATGAATGGTAATGGAATCCTCTGTCTCTTCATGGAATAGAATATAAACCAGAAAACAGGAAAGTGAATGACATTTTAGAACTAACTATGAATTATTAGAAAAGCCTCATGTCTGCAATAATATTTATTTAATTAACTGTTTTTGCTCTTGCGTTGAAGAGTTCATCTTCACAGATGTAGTGTTTTATTGGCACTATGTCATTCACCACTAGATGGCAGCCAAAGAAACCAAAAGCAGCTTTCTCATTTTGAGAATTTCAGGGATAATAAACCTTCACCTATACTGGCATCTTGTTTTCCCTTTTGCGTTGCTGTTAAGACGGATGTTGAAGGAACCCAGGTGATTGGGGGAGCCAGTCTCCCTTTCTTTAATCTACCACAAGCCTGTTAGTCTCTGGATGGAATAAAGAGATGATGAGTACGAGTACTCCTGCTTAGTGTCTTTTCTTCTGGGACTTGAAATTTATGTTTTGTACAGAAATGCATGATGAGTGTGGTTCCAATGCCAAAGTAATAAAAACATACCCAAGAGAACAAATTTAGCAGTCATTTAAAAATGAATATTCAGACCACGTGGTGTGGCTCAATGGTTGAGCATCCACCCATGAACCAGCAGGTCAAGGTTCGATTCCTGGTCCGGGCACATGACCGAGTGGTGACTCGATCCCCAGTAGGGGGCATGCAGGAGGCAGCCAATCAATGATTCTCTCTCATCATTGATGTTTCTCTCTCTCCCTCTCCCTTCTCTGAAATCAATAAAAATATATTTAAAAAAAATAAAAATGGATAATCTAAGATTTTCAAAATCTGGACATAAATAGATTTTTGTATTGTTTATGCAATCAAAAAGACATAACTTAGTTCAGGATTAAATTGAAAATGGATTCCACTAAAGAGAAGAGAACTTTCTCTCCTATTTTTTAAGAACAGGAGGGACCTGAAAACAAGCCTTTGTGTGGCTGGGATGTGACTTATGCGTTTTGCAGATGGAAGGCAGATGAGTCCCAGCCCTTGGCAGGGGCCTCCTGTGCTCGGTGTGAATGGAAAGTGCCATGGGGAGAGGCTGTTGGTGGAACTTCACAGAACCCCTGGTGTCCACACCCTGGGATCCTTGAGCAGAGGGAAAAGCAATCAGCCATTTTCCCCCTGCAGGGGACAAACATACTGGCCTCTTTGAATCACAGAAACAAGACAGGGAAAGGGATGACTTCACTTAGCATGGGCTGCTGGACCCAAGTTAGCATCTGGATGGCTTTTCTTATTCTTAAGGTCTTGCTCTATCATGCTCCAGCCTGTGACTCAGAGACTCAGAGGGTTCTGGAGATTGAGGCTTATGTTCTGCAGGCCTTATGAGGTTCTACTATTTTAGCAAACCACATGCTAACATCTGTAAGGGACTTTTAAACACTGATGTTTATTAGAGCACTTATGCTTGCATTATGTTAATCCTCATGGCAACTCTGAGAAGCAGGGAAGAATGTTTAGGTACCTGTTTTTCCAGATGAGCAAACTAATGCCAGAAGATTTCTAAAACCAACAACTACAACTCCCCAAAACAAAAACAAATCCCCAACTCAAGGAAACCACCACTTTCTTGTCAGGGTATAAAGAAAACTCTGAGATATGGAAATTGAAAGAACAAGTTTGATGTCATCAAGGTGCACATACATGGTGCTATTGTGCAACATGGTTATAAAGTTATAATCGCACACTGTGGGTTTGTAATCACCACAAACTTGAGTATCAACAATGCCTTAGACATTACTGGCCACTAAAGTCTGGCTCACAAAGACTGTTTCCCTTGGTTTGTGAAGGGCTGAGAGGAGCAAGCCAGCCGGATGGGTGATGAACATATAGCTATCAAAAATGAGTGCATGAGACCACAGTCTGGTATCCGGTGCATAGCCAGGCATGGCTACTGGACTACTAAATTACTAAATACCCTGGGTACTCCAAGTCTGTACCAAAACCTAGAACCAGGCTTGGGTGGCAATTACACTGAGAGCTTGTTCTTGGACCTGTCCCAAATTCCAAGCCTCTGGGATCCGGGAAAGCTGCAGATAAGATCCTGTGAAAAGAGGGCACAAGGAAACAAGGAAGCCAGCCAGTATTCTGAGCAGAAAGACTGGGTGTAGCTGGAAGAGTGTCTTCCAGAAGATAAGAATTGTATATTTGGCTTTGTTCTTTCTTTGCTGTACAGGGACGGCACTGTTTCTTCTGCCAAGGCTTCCTCCTTCCTCTTCTCTTATGCAACTGAGCTTTTGTTGAAACATAAGCACTTCCTGCACTGCCCATCCCTCAATGCCCCTTTTTCCTCCATGGATCCAGGACTCCAGGTCCTGGTTGGGATGAATGTCAGTCTCCACTTTTCATACTCTGCCCCGTGCGGTTGGTGGTCCATCTTTCATCATTTAAAGCTCCACAAACCCTACCCCTAGCTGCAGTTAGATAAACCCTCTGGTTCTCTATTCCATGGGCCGAGCGCCAAAAATACAGCCATGTCTGAAGCACTCAACAGCTATTGCTTCAGTAAAATTATGGTTGGATGGTGACGAAATGCTACCTGTTGTTTTTAAAAATTCCTTGGTCCCCATCTTTTCTCCTATTCCTTTTGTTTCTTCAGAGATATCTAGTTTCATCCTTCAATATTGAACCCCAATGTGAAATATTAAGCAATAGGTACTTAAAGAACTGTGAACAATGATAAAGAAATTATTTTTACTTTTAAGACTGCCCCTTCTTTAGCCTTTGGTGGAAAACATTCTAATAATGGCCAGCTTTGGCAAGCAAAGCAAATGTTTTCCTCAAAGTCACATTTATAGAGTCTCTTTTTTTCACAAGATCAATGAGGACATTTCTGATGCATTGAACATTTGGTGCTTTAAATTTTGCATGCAGTCTGGGCAAATACTATGTAGTTCTGGTTTCCCTGATGATGGCTCTGTAAATATGTGGGCAGATGTTGCATGGCTTTTGGTAGGGCAAATGATTTTCTTGGAAGAGTGAAAAAGGCAGCTGGGAGCAAGGACCTGGACTGGGTTGGAGCGTGAGATAGGTACTAGGGCAGGGTCTGTGTACCTTGGGGAGGAGGGTTCATATCTGCAACTCTGATGGGGAAATGGGATGAAGAATAGGCAGAGCAGAAAGCATGTGCACAGTGTGTCCCATGCACTCAGGCCCAATGCCGCATATAAGTAAGGCTTTGATGCTCAGGAAGGGGCCTGTAGAATTAGACAAAGTACTGAGATGTGATCTCTAAGTGAATGGGGTCAATACAGGAAGGTGAGATGTAACTCAGGAAATAACATGAAAGCTCAGAGGTTAGTGCTGGGATCCTGAGTCTCAGATCAAGGTGCCAGCAAGGACAACTGGAATGAATGCTTGGCTATATCCTTTGGACCCAACTTCCCTGACTCAGGTCATGGCTTATACAGCCGTGGGCAAACTACGGCCCGCGGGCCGGATCCGACCCATTTGAAATGAATAAAACTAAAAAAAGAAAAGACCGTACCCTTTTATGTAATGATGTTTACTTTGAATTTATATTAGTTCACACAAACACACCATCCATACTTTTGTTCCGGCCCTCCGGTCCAGTTTAAGAACCCATTGTGGTCCTCGAGTAAAAAGTTTGCCCACCCCTGGCTTATAAAGTAGTCAAAGTGATTTCTATAGGTCTGACTTTCTACTTAAATAGCCCCCATGAGCCTTCCTTGTGTAGATGAGGTAGGACTCAGAGTTTTCCCAGTAACACTGCATTCTTTGTTCTTCCTCCTCTTGGCCATCAGATGCCTTTAGGTAGAGTCTTGCTTCTTCTTCCCCACTTTCCCCCTGCAAACCATTCCAAATTCTTGGCCTGCCCAGCCCATTGACCTCATGGCAACTCCCCTAACTGAAAATACTGCTTCTCTTCTCCAAGGCTAGCTAAAAAAGCCCTTTGTGGCTCACTTGAGGACAGAGATGGCCTACAGCCTCACTGTTTCCTGTGTGGTCCTACACCAACAGCATTGGCGTCACCTGGAAACTTGTCAGAAATTCAGAAACTCAGGCCCCACCCAAGATCTACCGAGTCTACATTTTAACAAGACCCTGAGTGACTCCTCTGTACAGGAAAGTCTGAGAAACCTTGCTCTGGAATCCAGATTATATGTAATTACCAGTAAAGTGAGCCGATTCAGGGGAAAAAATCACTCAGTCTTGATATATCCAAATCTCTAACAGAAGATGTAAATCTTTCTAGAGAGTTAAACCTTACACAACGGTTTGAGGTCCTGGCATGCTCAGGGTGTTAATATACTCAGCCCAAGGGTGTGTTTACCAAAGGCAAACAAGTGCCCCATTTTCTCAAATACACTAAAATCCTAGTGGAGATCAAACTTGGTGCCTGGTTGGAGCTGATGCCATAGCTTAGGATGTGCAATGGCTGGAGAGCCTGTTTTGTGCCACCCAATGAGTCACAAATGCAAACTAAGGATTGGCTATTTCAATGAAGCTGCCCACAACAGAAAACTCAGGGAGATATTCTTAGCACTGAGCCAGAGGACTTCAGAAGCCAACGTCAGCAATCTGAGTTGAAATCCAGGCTACTAACAGGATAAACCATAGACTGATTTTTACACAAGGACTCACAGACCTCTGGGTCCCACATATGGCCTGGCAGTAGCTAGAGTAGCTAGTGAGTAAGAGCATTTGCATATGCTGTACATGCCCTGCCTATATCCCTCAGCCCAGCTCCTTATTGCAAAGATAGGCCAAGAATTTTTTTTTCAGGCTGTGGGAACAAACTCAGGCTGAGTAGGGACAGCTCTCAACCAACCACAAGCGTGAATTGGTGGATAAATGTCCCAGCTCCCTTCCCGCCTGAGATGGAATAACACTGAAGTATGTCTACACAGCCTCCCATAGTTTCCTAGTAGGACTGAGCTCCACTTGTCTATTGGGGTAACTTGCTTGACAACATGCCCGGGATTGGCTGCCTTTCCTTCTCTGTCTCCATTCTCTGCTCACCTGCTGGTGCTTCCTGGGATCACTTCCTGAATAAGTGACTGGCACCCAAACCCTTGTCTCAGGGTCAGCTCCTGGGAGAAATGAACCAACACGAGAGCAATTTCTGAGTAGCTGGGATGAATGGACTCATCTGTGGCTCAACTGCATCATTTTATTTCAATATTTAAAATAAAGTTGTTTCGCAGGGCTCTGATTAAAAATGTTCCCATTATATGGTTTCGGCTAAATCATTTGTATTTCATGTTTGTGTTTGAACAAAAATATGGAAATAATCTTCACTGACATGTTCACATTGTTGGCATCCACTTCATATATCCAAGAATAAAGGCATAATTTTTGATGGCTCTTTGTGGAACTGGAGTGTGGGTGATGATTACCCCATATTTTAGGATTAACCAATAGGAAAAGAAGCATTTCAAGCCACCTCTTCCCACCACCACCACCTCCCCGCCCCCCCCCCCCTCGCCAAAAGGAGGGTTTGCTAACATAGCTGGTCAAAACCTGACATTTGGCTATGGGAAACTGTGTCTCAAGAAGCAGTAGACAAATCTTATTTTCCTCCCTGATCTATGTGTTGCAGGCTCTCGAGTTTCTTGTCCCCATGTAGAACAAGAATTACTTGTCTTCCAACTTGTCCTATTTTGGCTTCTTTGCCAGTGACAATGTGAATAAAGTTGGGTGGAAGAACTCAGGCTCTGCTGAGCCATTCATTTTAGAATGAGCTATTCATTCTAGATTCAAAGAAGGAGGAAGTAGAAAGTCATGCTTGGATGTTTAGCTTCTGCCCCAGCAATGGTGGCCAGAGAAGATATATAAGTTATCTATTGTTATGTAACAAATCATCCCAGAATTTAGAGGCTTAAAACCACAAACACTTATTATCTGGTAGATTTTGCAGATGAGGAATTTGGGAACCTTAGCTGGGTATTCTGGTCCATAAAATATGTGAGACTGCATTGAAGATGTTGGCAGGAGATCAGTCAATATGTCCTCCTTCCATGGTTCTTGGCTGCCTGAATGTCCTCATAAGTGACCCAAGAAAGGAGATGCAGAAGCCTATAATGCCTTTACAACATAATCTTAAGAGTGACATATCATTTCTTCTACTGTATTCTTTTAAGCACACAAACCGATCCTGAGACAATGCAGAAGGGGATTATACTAGTACAAGATTATTGCATTTAACCATATATGGATGGAACTACAGTCAAATAACTGCCAGCTGTTTATCTTTTCCCAACCAGATAAAACCTCTGATCACCAATCACCCATCATGCCAAAGAATCAAAAGGGTATAATTGTGCTCCAAATACATTTTCTGTGGTCTCTCTCTCTCTCTCTCTCTCTCTCTCTCTCTCTCTCTCTCTCTCTTTGTTAATCCTCACCCGAGGATATTTTTCCATTGATTTTTAGAGAGAGCAGAAGGGAGGGGGAGAGACACAAAGAGAGAGAGAAACATCGATGTGAAAGACACATCAATTGGTTGCCTCCGGCATGTGCCCTAACAGGGCCAGGAATCGAGTCTGCAACTGAGGTACATACTCTTGACCTGCAACCCTTCAACACTCTATCCACTGAGCAAAAATGGCTAGGACTCTGTGGTCTCTTAATAAATTTATTTCTTGAACTCCATAAATATGTCTACTCAAAACATGAATTTTCTACACTGTCAAAATAATTTGAGTCTGGATGTGACAATCAATGGTAAATGAAACAGAACTGTGGGAATGTAACTTGGCTTATCAGAGACTAGCCAAGACTGATTATTTGATGCAAAATAAAGAAATAGAGCAAAGATATTTTGAATGAACATGGATTTGGCTGTCATAATTGAACTAGGTTGGAGGGACCTCAAGTCTGGTTCTGAACTCGACCCCAGAGTACTCCTAATCACACAGCTGCTGAAGGTGGTTCACAAAAGGCATAGCCGGACCTCGTCCTATTCAGTGAAAGCAGGAGATTTTTTCATTAGAAAAACTGCAGGTTATAAAAGAGATTCACTTTAGAACTCTCCCATTCTTTTGCTTTTCTTTCCATGTGGCAATTGTTCTTTAGTTTGGTATTTCTGTGAGGTGAACATAACAACTGGAACAATTCTCCCTCAGTTCTCTATCACTTTTTTTGCTCCTCACTTTAGTCTTTGTTAGTTCCTTGGAGCATGGAGGGTAGTGTCAAGGAAGAAGGAAAGGAAACAGTAGGGAGGAGGGGAAAGCAGGAGAGGAAGGTGGTAAAAAGGAAGAGAGAGGAAACAGGTGTGTGCGTGTGTGTGTGTGTACATGTGCACACAATGAAAGAAAGGAAAATTCTGATCATAATAATGAATTAGAATCAGAAACTGAACCTTGCTCACCAGATAGTTCAACACCCTTATTTTTCAGATGAGAAAACTGAGTACATGAAGGATTAAAGGATTTACTTAAGGTGATGAAACAAGTCAGGGGCACAGCTGGACAATAGAACACAGGTGTCCCCCACTACCTCCTTTTAAGTATTTCCTAATATTTCCCTGGCTGCCCCATCAGTCTGTAAGAATAAATAGCCTCTGCCTCCTCCTCATCCAACCACACAACTCAGAGCCTGAAAGAGCATTTCAATCAAGTTGAATAAACTGTGTGTGTGTGTGGTGGGGGAGGGTGTCTGAATCTGCAGTGAGCCAGGATAGTGAAAAGAAGCATATTGCTAAGGAAGATGACTTTTTACCTGATTATAACATACAACTTAAACAAGTCTTCAAATTTCCCAAGGCGGAGTAATAGAAAAGGAAGAGTTATAACACTCCTGACAATTAAATGGTAGTTCTAACAGATCCGTCATGTCTTCAGAGGCCATATTGCAAGGCCACTAATAACAGAGACACTAATGTGTTTGGGTTGCACTTAACAATCCGAGTGTTTAGTGCACTTCAACCATTTGTTCTGGGTCAACAGAGGTTAACAAGCCAGTAGTGAATATAAACACAATTGTGTTTCGTTAGGCTAAGCTCCTGGTTTGAAGAGCAAGGACAAAGCCCCATCAATTATTACGTCCTTCTAGAAACAAGTGATGCATGTTGGATAAATATACTGATACTCACTGTTGTGTTTGAAGATCCTTATGGTTGCACCTGAGAGTCGGGCCCCAAGCACAAGAGATGCGTGGTTTAACTCATCACTTAAAATGAGGCACCCCTGTTTAGAAAAAAAGCACATATGACTCAGGTCAATAAATAAAGTTAAGGAAAAACAACATGGGGGACAGTAAGATACTTCAAGACTTGAAACATAGAATCTTGCACACACTTCAGTTTTAAAAACCCAAATGGTAATCTGGTGTCTATATGGATAAAATACTATTCACCAATTAGCTGATGGAGTTGGGGGTTGTTTTAAGAGATTACATCTTTAGTCACATACATTTAATTTTCAGCAGAAAAGGTCATTTAAGATCTTGGTTCAGCAACAGCTATTGTACAAAGAATTGATGTTTGACAGGAAAACTGATGTACTTTTGGGTGGGTTGGGGACTTGCTGGGGTCCTTCAATCCCATGCTGGATTATTTGAGACAGTTTTGGTGTGTTCCTACTGAAAGGCAGGGTCTTTTCTTTCTCATTCTTCACTGTACTGACATTCATGCAATAAGAGCGCCATTGCTTGACAGTTAAAAACACTGCATTTGGCAAGTATGACTGGCAATGCAGTCTGAGGCACGTGGAAAATCCCAATCTAATTTACTGCTTATACATTACAACTTACAAAATTATTTTTCCTTTTGAATGAAAACACTTTAAATTTTGAAACTGCTCAACCATATCCAAAATGCAGACAAACTACAGTGGCCATTTGTCTTCCATGGCCACCCAGGATCTGTGAGTTCTTCCTTATATTTTGGAAACTTCATACGTAACATGTTTTGAGTTTTTGAGGCAAGAGCCAGCTACATTCCTATACTCTATACTCCAGACATGGGTGTGCATTTATTATTTTTTGGTGAACATTTGAGAGTTACTTGTAAACCTCATGATACCTCACCCTGAAGTTCTTCAGCATATTTTTATTAAGAACAAGAACATTCTCCTACAAAATCACTATGTAATCATTACACCCAAGAAATTAAACATCTATATATTATCATGTAATATACAGCTCAAAATAATGTTTCCCCAACTGTCCTAATATTATCTTATGCTGTTTATAGATATTGTTTTTCCCTCTATTTTTTGAAAACATAATCCAATCAAAGACTATATATTACATTTAGTTGTCATGAGTCAGATTTCTCAAAAAACATAAATCTGGTTATGGCACTTGATTTTACTTAAAATGAACCAACCCACTCCCCATTTTTCTCAGGAAGAATGTCAAAATTTGCACATGATTTACACTGCAAGACTTTGCAATTTGGCATCTGCCATCATCTCTGGTCCCTTCTTCATCCACTACTCTATCTATACTCTAGTTCTTCCCAGCCTAGACCGTTACCCATGCTGTTTCCTCTTCCTTGTCTTAAAGAAATAACTTATCTATCTTAACAGATAAGTAAAAAAAATTCTCATGTCACCCACTTTAAATGAGCTTTCTCAAGAAGAGTTTGAGGGCAACTTTTTGTCCTTCCCCATGAATATACATGCCTTCTCTGTGTTAGTCATCCTACCTTATTTGGTGTGTTTTTTTCTCCATTAGAATGTAAAATACATAAAGTTACAAGGCACAAGTCTTGTTCATCTTTGTATGTTCTGTATCTTGCCTCACAACAGGACATAGTAGATTCTCAGTCAGGTATTTATTGAGTGAATGAGTAAATGAATGAATGGTACAAGCAAAATGTTGGCTAATAAGTGTTTGCTTCATTATAGATGATGAGTTGTGAGCCAACAAATTTAATTGATTTTGCTAAGAAACCAATTGATTTTGCATGAAAGATGAAGCTTGACTCACAGTTGGGGCTGCAATTCTATAACCAGAATATAATGATGAAGAGGTCTGATGGACTAAGCTGGTACATTTATTTAAAAAGCTGGATATCCATTAGGCTTTTCCTCAGAAAAGGAACTTCTGAGCTATACCTCTAACAAAGGGTCTTCTCAGTTATAATTCTTAGGAAAAATACAGCAGAAGACAATTATGTCAACAAATTCTCACCTTTCCAACTAGTGCAGGAATATTCATTGAGTTAGTTGCAAATCCCATCCCAAAGACCATGGCTGCTTCTACATTCAGGAACTGAGCCACAAGGTCCTCCAACTCTTTATGCTTATTCAAGGTTCCTGCACATGAAATAATAGGATGAGTAAGTCTTCTCTTTCACAAAAAGTCCAAGAATTAAAACTCAAATTCCAGTACATAACCATCACCAAAATTTATATGTTTTGGTGATACATAGCAATATATTTACTATATAGTCCCCATACAGAAACAACCCAAATGTCCATTTACTACAGAATGGATAGATGCATTGTGGGAGTATCTATATAGTGGAATTCAACACAGCAATGAGAAAGAACAAATTACTGTCCCACACAACAACTTAAAAAAAATCTCACAAATTAGTGATTGAGTGAAATAAATCAGATACTTATATACTAATACAGGTTGTATGAGTACATTTATATAACATTTACAAACAGATAAAACTAACCTATAATGTTGAAAGTCAGGGTGGTGGTTTCTTTTACTGGGAGCATGAGAACTTTGAGATTCTTTAAATGTTTTATTTCTAGATCTGGGTGCTAGTTACATGGTATGTTTGCTTTGTAAAAATTCATTGAGCTGAATACTTGTGATTGGTGTACTTTCTATATAAATACCTATGATGCAATAAAAACTACAAAAAATTCCACAATTTCTTTCTCGCCACACCCTACATCTCACAAATAATTGATTAAATGTTAACCCCTCAGAAGTTCCCTACACTCACATGTAAACAGATTCCACGACTTTCATAAATACTAATACATCTAGTTATAATTTATTGAACCTTTGGAATGTGCTAGATTTTGAAGCCCACTATTTAGGTTATCTCATTTCATCTAAATAGCCCAGTAATCTAGGTATTATTACTTTACAGATAAGAAAGCTAAAGTGTAAAGAGGTTACAGAAAAAAAGCAACAGAGGTAATCTAGTCTAACTCCAAAGTTCACATTTTCACCACTTTAGTATCTTTTATATGTGTACTCTCTGACCCCTTTCTATGCATAATCCCCTCGTGCCTTACTGAGAGCAAACCCGATGCTCCCATGTTTTCCTTTTTGTCACCACTCTGGCTTCTAGATCTGCACCATCTCATATGGTAGCCTCTAGCTACAAATGGTTAGTGCAATAGAGTCAAATTTTATTTAACTTAATTTAAATTTTTAGACCTAAGCACTATAAAATATTTACCACTCAACACAATTTCATATTTTGATAGGGTTACATTCTACTTATTTCACTTTACTCGATGAAAATGTCTGATCTGAATTGAGATGTGCTATAAGGGTAAAATATACACAATTTTTAGGGCTTAGTTCAACAAGAAAAATAATGTAAAATGGCTTATTAATCTTTTTATATTGACTACATGTTTAAGTCATAATATGTTGGATATATTGGGTGGAAAATATAAAGTTGAGTTTACCTGGTTTTTAAAACCTTTTTAATGTTTTAATTTTTTTACTATAAAATTTAAATTATAGGTGTCTTGCATTATATTTTTATTGGGCACTACTGCTCTAGATGATACATTTAACAGGACGGAAAAATGGACAAGTGGAGAGATGCTGTAATTTGCATCCTTGGGATGTAGAAGCCAGATTTAACTCAAATTTAAGTTAGAGCTATATTGTTAGCTTATTCAGAACTATTATAAACATGCTTCTTTTAACCTAATGATTAACATACTTTAGTAAACATAATGTGATATCAGACTTTAATTTAAATTGGTAAATTATCTTGCTTATTGTGCTAAAATGGTGATGCATTAAACTGTAGAAAGCACTGAATGGTTCAAAGTTTTAGTCTGCATTTAATACAGAAGCTAACATTTGATGTCCAATCTTTATCTTTTATGAGAAATCACACTATCATCTAACAGATAACTGGTGGTCTTTCTTTTCAAACCAGAATTCATCTGTTTTTCAATTGTCAGGAACCATAGTAAAACATGTATTTCGGCAAAGTCAATTTTGCTTAAGATTTGAAGGAAAATGTTAAAACTTTAAATTGTAATTTAAAACCTTTTCATTATCTAAGATATATTAAATAAAAAGAGAAACAAAAATTTAAAGATAAAAATGCAGTCACGTAATCATTTGTCAGATTTTTACCTAGCAGAGACTGCATCCCAACAGGAATGGCCCCCGGAATAAGGAGTGGAAAGGCCATTGGCCTGGACACAGGAAGACTTGAGTTCTGGCTCCGGCATTTTCACAAAACAGCTGAGTGGACTTGCAGTTTCCAGAGAGGCGGAGAGAGGCACCTTTGTAGGTTTTCCTGACATGGGGAGTGCTCTTTTCTCCACATCTATTTTCTTGCAGCTCTCACTCACTCTTTGAGATCCACCCAACATGACCTCCTTTCTGGGATTCCATTCTCAGCTTCCCCAGGTGAACTGGTCATGTTCTCTTCTAAGATTGCATAATGCTCATAGCCTTTAAGTTGAACTGAGGATGTCCACAGGACCATCTTCTTTTTTTATTACAGAAAGAGCCCTCAGGATATGTATACCGTGTTTGAAATGTTCCTCTTGGCAGCCACGGTGCCTAGTGCAGTACCGACACATAGTACTGGTAGAATTGCATGCTGTCTTTTGACGGAGAATGAAGATAGAACTGAGCCTAGAGGAGGTGATGGTGCAGGGAAGAAGGTCAAGAACCATGTGATACTAGGGCAATAAGGTGGCTGGGCAGTGAGGACCAGCTTGAAAATACCCATATCTGAAAAAGGCCTCCAGCAATGAGGTGGCTAACCAAGCCTTGCTAATGCTGTAACTTTTCTCAAGAGACTTTCCTACCTAGAGGGTGAGGGGACAGCAGTGTCCTGGTCCAGACACCCAGAACTGTGTGAGTAGGAGTTCATCATGAATCTTTGTGACCTCCACCTTCCTAAATATGATATCTCAAGGGTTTATCTATTACAGTTGCCTCACTAAAACTTCTTAGAATAATGAAGGATGTGTTGTAAGCAACCGAACAGCCAACTAGCCAACTAATGAGAAATGGGTGTATCTAAGGACATCTTGAGAAATTGCCAAGATGGAGATGAGAGGAAATGCAGTGTCTATATAAGGCCTCCAGATGCAAGTCAGTGGTGACATGGTTAGTAAAGTAATATTTAAATACATGAATTTCTATAGCCAGATGCCTCACACCTGAGTTATGAGTTATGAATGGTTGTGCATCTACAGGCTTACCTTCATGTGTTGAAACAAGAGTCCCCAATCTCAAACCCAATTATCATAGAATTTCTTTGTTTAGTGTTCATAGCTCAAATTTCATAAACAGATTTGAAAGATTCCCAGAATGGTTGGCCATTTTCTTATTCAAGAAGTTATGGCTTTTAAAGTTAGCCTGGGTTGGTCTGGGGTGGGGTAGTTTGTTAATAAATAATAAAGAGTGTGACATATTTGCATTAATTGACTGCTGATTTCCTCCTCCTATTCTTCATATTCAATAAATAGAAGTGTAGGAATACCTTGGGAAAACAAAGGAGTCACTAGAAACTTACCTAGTTTGCTTTCCACAAATATTCAGTCCATACACATTTACTGAATTGAGGTGTCTGAGTTATGACAAATTATAGTAGGTAGTTGAGTACCTGAGTACTTCTAGAAATTACATTCAACATTTCATCTGTATATAAAGATGACCATTTTTTAATCCCAAGAAAATACAGCTGATAGCATTATTATTAGCTAGGAAAGGAGCTAATTAGGAAAGGAGGAAAGGAGGAAGCCAGACCTTATAAGCATAGCTATTTGGGCAGCTTCACCAGGAAGCTGCAATTTTGTACTCTGCAGGTAATCACCTGCCCCTTCCCTGCAGATCACTGGGGAAGGGGACCAACAAAGAGGAGATGGATACATGCACAGTAAAGTTGGGGTGACACAGGGAGGGTGCCTGTCAGTCAAACCTTGGAGCAGAAACCATTGGCCAGAATAGACAGGGCCACTGCAAGCCCATGACAATTTGGAAATACATAATCCACTAAACAAAGGAGCTTGCTGTCTTGGCTCTTGCTCTCTGGCTCCCTTGGCTTTGCTCCTGTCCACGTTCTCTCCATAGACACATAGCCATGTGGCATGTGGATCCCACAGCAGTGGACTGATGAACTGCACCTGGGAACACAAACTAAGCTAGCCTGATGCTGGACTGGACACTGCTCCAATGTGGAACAGAATCTCTGGGCACCGGCTTTGATTCTAGCTCTCTTGAAGCTACAGCTACACTTCTTATATGGTGGGACAAAGGGAAATGGGACCAGGGGACCTCAGGGGTTTAACTTCACAGAAATAAAGCTTTCTACAATATTTCATCCTCCCATGCGAGTCTCCAAAAATTCATTTTCTCTGGATATTGGAAGAATCCCACTCCCACTAGCAACAGGTAGGGATGAGGACCTTTCCCCACTGATAACACATCTATTGTCCTAAATGAGGGTACAGGTAAATTCACAATAACTTTTATTTCCTTTTCTCTCTTTAGTCCCTGAAGGTCAATAACAGTCATAATTGCCCTAACTGGTTTGGCTCAGTGGATAGAGCATTGACCTGTGGACTGAAAGGTCACAGGTTCGATTCCAGTCAAGGGCATGTACCTTGGTTGTGGGCACATCCCCAGTTGGGGGTGTGCAGGAGGCAGCTGATCGATGTTTCTTTCTCGTCGATGTTTCTAACTCTCTATCCCTCTCCCTTCCTCTCTGTAAAAAATCAATAAAATATATTTTTTTAAAAGTCATAATTGGCAGAGACAATTGCTATGTTGTGCATATATGGGCACTTATTCTCATCCTGAAGGTTCATTTATCCAATGGGATAATGAATAAAAGAATAAATACAAACTGGGTGTATCCTCTTGCCAGCTCTCTTAGCATTATTTCATCTGCCAAGTACTGGGTTTGCAACTATCAGTCAAATCAATAAAAAATCAGATTCAGGGGAAAAGTACCTATATTGTATTTATGGATGATGCACTGCTCCTGGATTTTTATTGACATTTACTGACTAAAAAATTTCAGTAGAACATATAGATTGCTGGCCTTCATATTGACACTGATCAATAGTAAAGAGTGTGGGTGTTATTAACAATCTTGTTTCACAATCACCGATTCTTCCCGAGTGGCGCATGGGAGGACTATTTTTCACACTGAGGTTGTGGTCACTTTTTGTCTAGAGTATCCTGTGTGTAGGTTGTTCCTTAGACTTGACCCAGGAGCAGGGTATTATTTATCATGGAAACCTGCCAGCTGGCTCATCTGGCTGCTCCTGTTGTGCTGTAATGATCACGCCTCTGAGCCACTTTGCTTGAACTGGCGATTCCTGCATTAAAACCAGCATCAGTCCTTCTACCTAAAGAATTCCACCTTCCAGCTCATCACTCAAAAACTCTTAGAATACTTTGCTTTCCTCCTTACTCCACTGTGCCCAGTCTAATGGGGGTTATAGAGCTATAATACCTATTTAGGAGGTTTGTTTTCCTGTAGACATGCAGAACAAGTGTGAAGAAAAGCCACATGTGATGTCTACAGTAGATCTAGAACATACTTTCATACTGTACATAGGCAGCTTCTGCTGGGTTAAGAGTCCTTCTATCCTGTTGAAATAGAAGAGACAGTTTTTATCTGCCCACCTATCCAGGCCTTCATTTTAAACAAACTATTGCCACCTCTTGGCAGGTTAAAACATTAGTAGATCATTAGAATCTGATACAAAAACATTAAGTGAGGCATGGATATATAATCATTATGATCCTTCCTATCATAAATAATCATAATACTAGAATAAGTTTTTAGTAGACCAAAGGAGAGAGATTAGGGTATCTGAGAAACAGAGAAGGTCAGGGGGATTTGATCAAGACTGGGGTCAGTGGGTACATGTGCATTTCTTGTTGGTAGCTGCCCCGGGACAGCTGCAAGGTGCATTAGAGTAGCTTGACTGCTGGACATTGGACTTTCTATCCATACCAGCCACTCCTCAGCCCTCACCATGGGAAAAAAGTACCTGGACTGCTGGATCACATGGATTGTGTTCACTGAAACAGTGGGCCTCTCAACAGGGGAACAAAGACCAGGGTGACATCTTGATGTCTGGGAGCTGCATAACATTCTAGAACATTTGTTCTCTCTTGATGAATGGGAGCCCCAATAAGGCCCAAAAATAGAACAGCTAGATTCAGGCTTACAGTTAACTTTAACTTGTTTGAAACAACAACTTAAACACTTCTTTCACACCTGAGTTTGTGAACCACCTGGCTTTTTCATTCATTAGCTATGCGACCTTGGGAAAGTTATTGATATTTTTTGGACTTTGGTTTACTCCTTTATAAAAGGAAGTTCGAATAAATAATAGGGGCCTTGTCAACACTCAGTTGTGATTCCATTCTCTATTTTAATTCCATGAAATGGCAGAGAATTAAGTCTGGACATGGTGCATGATGAAATGGGCAAGTTCTACCTGGTAGCATGGATGGAAATTAATTTATAGACTCCTGTGTAGTCTTTCAGTCCTCACTTTTTACTTGTAGAACTTATCTTATTCCTTCTTGGCTTATTAAATATACCCACAATACATAGGTTGTCCAGCTAGAATAGAGTTCAAGAAAATATAAAAGGGTTTTTGCCCTGATGGAATAGGAACGACATGTGAAATAAGTAGAAAAAAAAATAGAAGCCTGGATAAATTCATTGATTCTGCAAATCAAGTCTTCTTAATTCTGCTAGTCAACACCAGGTGAAAAGTTGTATCTAGGTTATATCCTGTGTATTAAAGGAAACACAAATGCCAAAATGATAAAAAAAAAAAGGCTTTTTCAAGTGGGCATGGAATAAATGGGTATCATATTTCTGTCAAGTAGTATTTTTGCCATCCCAAATGCCCCCATTCCCACAGTTAATCGCCTGAATGTGTGAAGCTAGCAGTAGACATTGACAATGTCCTTGGTTTTCCTCAAGTTGTTATCATTGGCTTTCAAGGGTATACCCAGGTGTCTATGTCAATGAAAGTTAATCTATATCCTTAGTATATTTGGATGGGACAGGATTTTCAGTCTAAATAAAGTAAAGGAGACTAAAGTGTGATGTGTGCTGATATGCAATAGATTTGGGAATCTGGAAAATGGTATTAAATATACAGGATTCTTCTTCCCAAGTTGCTATGATAACAAGCACTTGTCTATATCAGCAGACATTTTATAGAGGGCCAGACACAACATATTTTGGGCTTTGTGGGCCATGTGGTTTCTGTTGCAATGACTCAACTCTGCTGTTATAAAGTCAAAGCAGCCAGTCCTGGCTGGTGTGGCTCTGTTGGGTGGGTGTTGTCCCGTACACTAAAAGGTTGCCTGTTCAACTCCAGGTCAGGGCACATACCCTGGTTGGGGGCTGGATCCCCTGGTGGGAAGCCTGCATGAGGCAGCCCATCATTTTGAATAGATGTTTCTCTCTCCCTCCCTCTCTCTTCCTCTCTCTCTAAAAAAAATCAATAAAAATGTATTAAAATTCAATAAAATCAAAGCAGCCATAGACAATCCACAAAATAATGGGTGTGGCTGTGTTCCAATAAAACTCTATTTATGGATACTAAAATTTGAATTCCATAAAATTTCACAAGTTGCAAAATATTATTATTATTTTTATTCTTAAGCTGCTTAACACTAAAAATTATTTGTAACTTGCAGTCAGTATGAAAACAGGGGGCAGTTTGGTGAGCCCTGATGTAGTTGGTCTCTGGTGATAGCTATGAGCAGTATGGGATAATGCTCTCTTCTGTGAGACTCAGCATAACTAGTGTCTAGTCTTGACTTCTCAACCTAGTGACTGCATGAACACTGATCGGCAAGTCATTAAAAATCTCTAGACTTGATGTACATGGTATTTGTGAATGGAGGGAAGATAATCTACAATTTCTAAAATTAGATAAACTATAAATTCTAAAATTATAAGAGTTCTAAATTATCCCATGTATTACCTTGCTGGTAAGTATACTTGTGAAAATTATTGGCATAGCTTGTTGAGTTGTTATGCTTGCTTGGCTTTGTTGAACCTACAGGGCCAAATTCCACATTTGCAAAAACAGCCCTGCTAGTTGAAATTTGGCTGGGCTGTAATTTCTGTCACTGTCAAGAGTAGGGCTATTACCTTGTTAGGACTATAACAGGTATTAGGGAATTTCCAAAAGGCTTTCAGAAACCAAGATGCACTTTCATTTTCCTACTCATAAACAATTCTTCTGAGTCCCGTTCCTCTTACAATTACTCTTAAATGAAAATAAAAAGGCTTGAGAGAAAAGCAATAACATCTTGTTAATCAGGTTTTACAATAATTTGGTCTGAGAGGAATGGCGCTATTTATGAAGAACAATTTTGCTGTGTGAATTAGAAGGTAAAACTAATTGAGGATGTTTATAGTCTATTTAATTGAACCTACTGTTATAGAGCATATTTATAGCATTGATTTGCATAAAACCATGTTAATTAAATTTGTTGTTTTTTTTTTTAAAGAACACAAGATCTTTACTTGGTAACAGGTTCTTAGAAAATGCTCCTTCCATAAGAATTTGAAGGACATAAGATGATATTTATTTGAAATAGCTTTAATGTCAACATTTGGCAAATTCATGCTGGCCCCTTATTCGGTAGCTCAAGTTAGTAAGACTGCACATTTCTTGAATCTAGCTACAAATATTTGAGGAAAAACACACAACAGCCTTGATAGTTTGAATTAAATGATAGCAGAGAATTTGTCTGGAAGATAAAGAGGCAGACAAACCATTTAATGATTAAGGAAAATGTTCTCAAACTTTGAAAAAAAGGAGACATTTCAGCAAATTTGCACATTACACCTAACATGAAAATCACAGCTGGAACTCAAGAAAGAAAAATGATTTCCTATTATATTCAGTTACATTGATTCCTAAGTCAATATGTCCTTTATGATGTTTTTACAGTGAAACTATTTGAAGGTTACTTCTTGAAATTGCAATTATAATTTGAAGGAGTGTTCTCAAACAGTTTTAAGGTATGTATACTATTCAGGTTTCCCTAATAAGATGAATCAAACACAAGGCTTTCCTTCTCTAAGGAAGAGAAAACTACAAGTAGAGATGAGCTTTCATTGGCACCGAGTTAGTCTTGTGGCATTCCATGCGTTTGTTTTCCTAGAAGTGAACTTCTTACTAATAGTTGCTGGTCAAATTATGACAGCACAAAGAGCTTAGAGAGTAGATGTATTCAAATAATATACTACTACTGCACATCTTCTGCACACCCTTGGAGAATAAAAGTGGAGCAGGGGAAAGAAAGAAAGAAAGAAAGAAAGAAAGAAAGAAAGAAAGAAAGAAAGAAAGAAAGAAAGAAAGAAAGAAAGAAAGAAAGAAAGAAAGAAAGAAAGGAAGAAAACAAAGCTTCTCTATGGTTTGCCTGAATTTAACCATTCCTGGTTTTAGAAATATGGACCAGCAATGTGTGCTAGGTGGCCTATGTTCAGATATCAAAGCCAACTGTGTTCACTGATTTTCTGGGGTGTCTATTACCTACTTATCAGTTTTTATTGATAGACTCAATCTCCTAATCATATATGGTATGCACTTCACACAAAGTAAAATAAATTTTGAAAATTTTTAGACTGATTTGGTTAAGAAAGTTAGCCATGTTGGATAGTTTTCAGTGGTTCCCAAAGTGTGTTCCCCAAAGCAGCAAAGTCACTTGGCAGCTCCTTTGGAATACAAAATTGTGGGTCCTATTCCAGACCAACTGAATCAGAAACTCTAGGTCAGTGGTTCTCTACCTGTGGGTCGCGACCCCTTTGGGAGTCGAACGACCCTTTCACAGGGGTCGCCTAAGACCATCGGAAAACATATATATAATTACATATTGTTTTTGTGATTAATCACTATGCTTTAATTATGTTCAATTTGTAACAATGAAAATACATCCTGCATATCAGATATTTACATTAGGATTCATAACACTAGCAAAATCACAGTTATGAAGTAGCAACGAAAATAATTTTATGGTTGGGGTCCCACAACATGAGGAACTGTATTAGAGGGTCCCGGCATCAGGAAGGTTGAGAACCACTGCTGTAGGTGGTACAACAAACTGTTTTTCTGTGCCCTTCAGGGGATCTGATGTTAAAGTTTGAGAACCACAAATGGAGTCACTACAGCCAAACTGCTAAATTACTACAATCAAGTAGGTTGAGGCTTGAGCATACAATTCTATTCCTGTTTTAAGGAGCCTGGGAACTTAAACTTTTGACCTTTCCAGTCCTGGGTCAATGCCTGGATCTACATCAAACCTCCAGATAACTCTGATTACCCTGAAGTACTAAGGTAAGAATGGTCACCTATTTAGACCACCTGATACCCTACTGGACCACTAGTTATCTGCAGGATTATCATCTCAAAGCAATCTAGAGGCTAAGAATGTGGGACTGATGCTTCTCAAGAATATACTTTTTCTTTTTTTTATTATAAGAACGCTTAGCTTTTCTCTCTCCTTCAGAACACCAAGTATTGCCTAATTGCATTTCTGGTTCGCGAACCTTAAGACTCTTGAATAAATCTTTATCATTTATTTCTTGGCAGATCCCTCAGACTCTGAGTTCATTGTACACACTAAAGAATCCACACAGCCTGGGGCAGGGAACCTCCAATAGACGGAAAAATGTGGTCAGTCTGATTTAGTGGCAACATTTCAAAAATGCCAGAACTGTTGTTGTTAGACTGTACCTCATTTTAGGCTCCTCTTGACTTTTAAGAGAATAATTAACCCCCGAAATAGGAGTTCATTGTGGAAAAAATTTGAAAATACTACAAAATAAAATATAACCATCCTTATCAATGCAGATATTCATATGTAAAATGTATTTTTAAAAATGGGCCCATCATTTACATACTGTTTTATAACTTGTTTTATTCTTTTAACAATGCATTTTCCATGTTAACGATAAGAAAATGGAGGACCAGGAAGACATATACCTTATGTCTTCTCTAGCTAGTTATTTAAAATTTTAAGACAAAATTTCTCAAAATGGAACTGTTGAGTTAAATACCTTGCTGTTGATACATTTTCATATTGCTCTCCAGTTTACTCCAAAAGCAGTTTATAACAATAGACTTTTCTTCACTTGTTTGAAACTATAGAATATTATATTATTTAACTTTTGCCAATTAGGTGAAAAGTGGTAACTATGTCTCAAGAGAAAATCAATGATAAGTATAGAACTCTTTGAAATTTCATAAAGTGAACATACACATATAACTGCAACAAGATAAAAAACAACATGAAAAGCAACTACAAAGTTCCTTTGTGCTTCTTCTGATTACCATTCAGCTCCCCCAAAGTAACAGCTATTCCATGCATTCTCAACAAGGGTATTATTGTTCCCAAAGAGTTGAAAATTGGTTTTTGGAGAGGGGATATCTTACTCTATGTATGCCAAAAGCACAAATGTCCATGTACGACATACACAGATTTACAATATATCCGTGGTATGAAAATACCATGGGAGGAGGAGATAATAAAAAAGGTTGAGAAACATCATACTATTCTGATTGTGCAGTTTTGCCTGTATTGAACTTTGTCATAATCTTGGCCCATTGCTTAAATTGGAATACCTTTTCTTTTGATTTGTAAGTTTTTACCTATGAAGAATTTTAATATTTTCTCATATACATTGGGAATAACTTTATCTAATTTTGTTCTGTGGCTTTTAACTTAGTTGACGTGGTTTTTATGTGAAGAATTTTGAATGTTTGCTTTTGTTGAATCTTTCCCTTTAAGTTCTCTGGGAGTGCTCTCTCTGGTTTCCTAGAGTGGACTACTTCCTGAATTAGGCTTGAGAAAGCTGAAGGGCAAACACTTGTGGATAGCTGTTGATTGGAAGCAAGCTGGCCTTCCTCTAAAAGGGAATAGTGCCTGTTTTTCATGGTCCAGGGAGGCCTGGTATGGAGTGGGCCTGGAGGTCATTTACAATGGATCCCTCTGCTTAAGCGGGCATTCTGCCAAGTGAGGTGAGCTCTGGTGGAAAATATTGGAGGTCATCGTGGGATGTAGAACTGAGGAGGTGATTACAAGTGACAAGCTAGAGAAGAGGCTTTTGTGCTCTGAATGTTTCTGTCTTTCCCACCCCCCAAAATTCACATGCTGAAAAGTTAATGCCTAAAGTGACAAGGAACACACACAAGTGCATTCTGTATTTGCATGGTCTGAATAGCTTTATTCTGTTCATTTTTTCATTAATTTGTGAGTTCATTCATTCATTCAATTTCAATTTTATTTATATAGTGTTTTCTGGTGGTGGCTGTTCTTTGTTTATTTGTTTGTTTTTACATTTCAATTCCAAATACATTTGCAATTTACCTAAGTGTAATTTACCTAGAGGTAAAGTGTGAGGTAGAAATCTGATTTATTTCCTTATATGATTATCAAGTTATCACAATACTAATTAGGATCCTTTTCTGATTTGAAATATTGTTCTTATTATACACAAATGAGTGTGCCACATTGTGTATGTCTCTAGACTTTCAGTTTAGACTCTCCCCACCTTGTCCATTCATGTTATTGAGATTGTGTTCAATTTACATATTCATTTGGGGAAGTACCAAGCCATTTCCATCTAGGACAGCCATGGGCAAACTAAGGCCCGCTGGCCGGATCCGGCCGGTTTGAAATGAATAAAACTAAAAAAAAAAAAAAAAGACCGTACCCTTTTATGTAATGATGTTTACTTTGAATTTATATTAGTTCACACAAACACTCGATCCATACTTTTGTTCCAGCCCTCCGGTCCAGTTTAAGAACCCATTGTGGCCCTCAAGTCAAAAAGTTTGCCCACCCCTGACTAGGACATAGTCTCTCTCTCTCTCTCTCTCTCTCTCTCTCTCTCACACACACACTCACACACACACACACACACACACACACACACACCTCAAAGATTTATAATCTTCCAGAGCACATTAACAAAGTTATTACAAAAAATTATGCTATCTTACCAAAGTTGTCACACATGGCACACAATTTGAAACAGACAGCCTAGACCAGGGCGCATGCTAATAGAAAACAACATGAGTATAGAAGATGTAAATTTAAAATGTCAAACCTTTTAAATGCTTGATTATGACTCAAATTGCCATTTCACTCTGCCTCCTATTCAGAATATAAAAAATGCACAACCCTCCCAACCCCATCAGCCTGTGGATTGTTAAATTGATCCACAAGCGAGTCAAAACCTCCCTTAATTCTTTATTTCACAATTATTTCAGTTGTACACAAAAATGAATAGCAGGACATCATTTTGGTTCTTAAAAACAGCATTTGAAATTCTGCAATATCTGTCTGGAGATGTACTGTTTCCAGCTATATTTTGGGCTTAGCTTGAGCATTTACAGGTGCGGATTTGGACTGCACATTGGACTTCTTCTTTGCTGCTCCCTGAACTAGATCGACCTCCCTCTTGGGCACTGAGGTATTTTCGTGGTGGTTGCAGCAGGGAGATGGGAACCAGGTGCCCGGCAGGGACCTATCTTTCTACTTTTATCCTTTGGGATAACTTTAATTTAATTGTATTTGTTTTTTATTACAACACATAGTTGAGTTTAGGTTTTTGCCAAATCTCAGTTGTTTTCTTTCAGTAAGCAAATATGTTCTAGTTACATATTTTTGGTCAAAATGATATGTGTGGTCTTCTATCCTTTTATTATGTTTTAAATACTTCATCTTGATATTCTTTTTTGCTTAATTTTTTTATTTTGTAATATAATTTCAGTGTTCTTCCCCCCCACCCCCCAGGACATTGGAAACTATTTTCAAAAGGCTGGGATATATATATATATATATATATATATATATATATATACACATTGATTAAGGTATTAAATATGTGTCCATATCCCCTGATTCCCCCCCTACCCCCCCACTCATGCCCTCATCCCCCTGGTGTCTGTGTCCATTGGTTAGCTTATATGCATGCATACAAGTCCTTTGGTTGATCTCTCCCCCTTATCCCCACCCTCCTCTACCTTCCCTCTGAGGTTTGATGGTCTGATCAATGCTTCTTTGTCTCTGGATCTGTTTTTGTTCATCAGTTTATGTTGTTCATTATATTCCACAAATGAGTGAGATCATGTGATATTTATCTTTATCTGACTGGCTTATTTCGCTTAGCATAATGCTCTCCAGTTCCATCCATGCTGTTGCAAACGGTAAGAATTCCTTTTTTTTTTATCACAGTGTAATATTCCATTGGGTAGATGTACCACAGTTTTATAATCCATTCATCTACTGATGGGCACTTAGGCTGTTTCCAGATCTTAGCTATGGTAAATTGTGTTGCTATGAACATAGGGGTGCATATATCCTTTCTGATTGGTGTTTTTAATTTCTTGGGATATATTCCTAGAAGTGGGATCACTGGATCAAATGGGAGTTCCATTTCTAGTTTTTTGAAGAAACTCCATACTGTTCTCCACAGTGGCTGCACCAGTCTGCATTCCCACCAGAAGCAGTGCACGAGGGTTCCTTTTTCTCCACATCCTTGCCAGCACTTGTCATTTGTTGATTTGTTGATGATAGCCATTCTGACAGGTGTGAGATGGTACCTCATTGTTGTTTTGATTTGCAACTCTCAGATGATTAGTGACTTTGAGCATGTTTTCATATGACTCTTGGTCTTCCTTATGTCCTCTTTCAAAAAGTATCTATTTAGGTCCATTGCTCATTTTTTGATTGGGTTGTTTATCTTCCTTTTGTTAAGTTGTATGAGTTCCCTGTAAATGTTGGAGATTAAACCCTTATCAGTGATAACATTGGCAAATATGTTCTCCCATGCAGTGGGCTTTCTTGTTGTTTTGTTGATGGCTTCTTTTGCTGTGCAGAAGTTTTTATTTTGATGTAGTCCCATTTGTTTATTTTCTCTTTAGTTTCCATTGCCCTAGGAGCTGGGTCGGTGAAGATATTGCTTCGGCATATGTCTGAGATTTTGTTGCCTGTGGATTTCTCTAATATTTTTATGGTCTCCCGTCTTATGTTTAAGTCCTTTATCCATTTTGAGTTTATTTTTGTGTATGGTGTAAGTTGGTGGTCTAGTTTCACTTTTTTGCATGAATCTGTCCAATTTTCAACACCATTTATTGAAGTAACTGTCTTGACTCCATTGTATGTTCTTGCCTCCTTTGTCAAATATTAATTGAGCATAGTGATTTGGATCTATTTCTGGGTCTATTCTATTCCTAAGTGATTAAACATTCTGAAACTTTTACTTTTGTTTCCTTAAGAAGCTATTTGGTTACTAAAATTAAGTCTCTATATTTCCTAGTTTTTATTGTTTACCTATTACACTATTAAACATTTTCTTAATACTATATAGCATAAGGTTTCCAAAAGTTACTTGTATTTCTTGAAATAAATGTTATTCAAAATTATGTTACTTCTTGCATGTTATGTTAAGGTTACTATTTATATTGCAGAAGTATTTTAAATGTACCTGTTTACTTATTTATTTTGGATTATTTATGTCCTTGTTTTCAGGCCTCTTATTTGTCTAAAATTATTGTGGATGGTTTTATTTTGCTCTCTCACTGTTTATTTGAAAACTGTTAAAATCTTCTTTCTAGAGTTTGAGCTGGAAAGCTCAATGAAGTAGGTAAACATTAAAAGGCCACCTACTCATAAGGGTGAGTATGCAGGGAGAGAACTGAGGCTATGCACTGCCCACACTGGGATCATCTCCTCTCTCTGGGTTTGTTGAGCCTGCAGATTCAGGGAACCTGATTCCACATGTGGCTTCTACTTGGGGAAAACCATTGCCCGTATCAAGCTCCCACCCTTTAGTTTCTGAGGGCTGTGATGGGGGAGTGTTCTGTCTCCATGAGTTGAGGGGGATCATCATATTCAGGATTTTTTTTTCTTTTAGGTTCATTAATAATCCTGGTGTTGAGTATCACTAGCACCAAAAGAAACATCCCCCAGAGTTACTGACTGCTGTCCATTATGACCAGGGTCTTTTCCTAGTCTCTGCTTTATGCCAAATGGGGCATGTGGGCAACCCTGTTCTAAGTGGCATGGAACCTTTTTATACCCTGCTTTTCATACTTCCAGCCCTCATGCCTCAAATAAAGATAAGTAAGATGTCTTTCTTAAAAAATTCGGGCAACCACTTATACATTCTGAAGTTTTAGTTAAGTATTTTTTGGTAATTTGGATAAAAAATTTACTTTGTTCAATTTGTGTGTTATTTCTTGCACAGAACTGAATAATTAAATGTTTTTAAAGCCCCTCTGCCAACTGGTTATCTAAGTTGTGACTCATTTTTCATGAACGGTAAATCTTTTTTTAGCATATTTACTCCTGATTCTCAGACAGGCACTGAAAATTACCCTGGATGGGAAACTGCCATAGTAGAAATTGCTGAGCTACACTGGGAGTTGAGGTGATTAATAAGCCACCAGGGGCCCACCTCTTAATTTGCTATGATCTTAGTTTGTTCCTCTCGAATATGGGAATAACACAAACTACCACAGCACAGCCTTTCTGTGAAGAACAAATGAGATGGTATATAAGCAAACCAAGTGCCAGGAATAGCAAAGTCCTCTATAGGAGGAAGTTTGTACCACTCTTCCTCCCTGAAGTGGAGTAGTAGTTTCCTTCTCACTGATGTCACTTCTCTGAATAAGAGAGAATGTTCTAGTTAAAAAAGAAATAAATAAGCAGTCTGTTCCACCTTGCCCATTCATTCATTCATTCATTCAACACAACAGTCAACAGGCCCATTCCTTCCTTAATGAAGTTTATGTTGTAGTAGCAGAGACAGACAATATACAAATCAAGATCGGTGTGGACATCATTCAGAAAATTGGAAGAAAGGGCTAAATCCAAATGAGAAGTTATTTTCCAATGGGTATAAAGTTTCCATTTGGTAAGTGAATAAATTCTAAATATCCTCTGTACAACATAGTGGCTATTGTCAACAATACTGTATTGCACACTCAAGAATTTGTTAAAAGGGTAGATCTCATGATAAGTGTTCTTACCACAAAAAATGGGGGACACAAAGAAACTTTCTGAGGTGATGGATATATTTATCACTTGATTGTGGTGATAGTTTTATGGGTGCATGCATATGTCCAAATTCATTAAATTGCATATATTAAATGAGTACAGTTTTTTGAATATCAATAATACCTCAATAAAGCTGTTAAAAAACAGAAAAAGAAAGGTGGGAGAAAGGACCCAAAAAGGGGCCAGGCAAAAGAGACAATAGTTGCTATTTTAGATAATAATGGTCAGGAAAGATCAAATTTTTATTCTGAATAACTAAAATCTGTAATCAATAGACTACTTGGCAAGAGCATAATGTTTGAAATTTCCACGAAGACTTTCATATACCTTTTCCTTTTGCATTATATAACATCTGTTTGAGTCACACAGTCTAGATAAGATCTACATTTGAGAAGTAGCCACAGGGAATCTGAGACCCAATTAGACAAAATTTCAAAATGGTGGACATACATACCCATTTCATGTCTGGTACTGGCCACACCTACGCCATACTCCTCTAAAACATCCTTCACTGTCCTCATAGATTCATCGTACCTGACTGCCAAGCCAAGGAAGTTATAGGAGCCCATGTTGATGACATCTTTGATGATTCTTCCAGTGAATCTGCAGAGAGAAGGGCGGGTGAGCACAAAGGGCTTTGTCATTTAATATCTTCATAGTGCCCCATACAAGACTCACAAAGAGATCTTGAGTTCTGGCCCAAATCATACATATATTTTTAGACTTGCATTGTTGCCACCACAAAATGGTTTGTCCTTAGAGGAAAGTATCCCCATATTGAAGCTGGGTAGAATATTACAGAAAGGTGTCCTGAGCCATGCAATATTACATAATCCTGATTTTCCTTGGGCACTCGCTTTCATGACACCTATGCCCTGGTTTAAATTCCAGTAAAAACTTTCTAAATGAGAAAAAGCCATGGTTATCACTTCAGCAAGAAGTAGAGGGGTATAATTTGTCAATACAGCTGGAAAGGGCTTTTCCTTGCTGGCTGGCTGGCTGGCTCTGTGTATCCTGCACCTTCTGACACAGGTCTTACTTAAATTGCAATATAAACATGCTACCAGTGGCAGCATAATCACCGTGACTTCCCCTACTGGCATATGAGGGCTTGCAAAAGGCTGAATGATGGAAGACCAGTTGCTTCCTTGCTATGGTTTTTCAGTTCTGTAATCTGGTGCCCACGACAGGATTTCCTTGAAAGGATTTCCTTTCAACCGAGCCCCTCCAGGGGATAGCCTCACCTAAATGTCCAGTTGTAGTCATCCGACACCCTCTCCATCACATCAAACAGAGCCCCCGGGGCGCTGCAAATGGGCCGGTTCCAGTTGTCTCTGATTCTCATGTAAATGTTTCGTGTGTAAAAATTCTCAAAGTTTTGATACAGTGGCACAAAATCCTGTATAAGAGAGGCAGAAGTTTACCTTTGGCCCTCTTCTTTTTCTATCTCATTTGCAATTGAAGACTAAGGGAAGACCTGGAAGATCCATTCAAATATTTCATTTGCAAATATTTTTTAAAATATATTTTATTAATTTTTTACAGAGAGGAAGGGAGAGAGATAGAGAACTAGAAACATCGATGAGAGAGAAACATCGATCAGCTGCCTCTTGCACACTCCCTACTGGGGATGTGCCCGCAACCAAGGTACATGCCCTTGACCGGAATCAAACCTAGGACCCTTGAGGCCGCAGGCCGATGCTCTATCCACTGAGCCAAACCGGTTATGGCTTGCAAATATTTTTTAAGCAAGGGTTTGTGGGCAAGGGGACAGGCAGGGCCCATAAATAACTGTAAGAACTCCATACTAAAAGAATTTACATTTTAGTGGGGAATGTGAAAAAAATGTAGCAAATAAAGGCAACAAAGATTACAGAGTGATATAAAACAAGTCCCAAAATGTGTGGAGACAATGAATCTCTGCAGAATTTCATCTGAAGAGTAACAATAGGTGTTTATGTCCAAAACAGTTTAGTTGGAAAAAACTGGTTGGGTAATAATATGGCCTTAACTTTTTAAAAACATGAATATTCCAACTCATTTGTGTATTTAGAAATGTGGATGAACTTGAACTTTGGACCTGTTGGCCAAACTGTAGGCAGGTATCTATCTGGCTATTATATAGTCCAGGGCCTAGAAAATGAGTTGAGTTTGTGGAGGCACCTGGCTTCTATCACAGTTGAAATAATAGCGCTGTTTTGCTGTATAAAATGTAATCCATGCCTGAGGGGTGTGCAATCCAGCTGAGGTTCAAAGCAAGATATATCTATATTGTCATTTAATTCCTAATAGTAAGTACCAGGCAGAAAACGCAAAATCTTGGCCTAAGCCAAGAACATTGGGCATTTGTAAGGTTAGAGCTAGAGGGAGAGAGACATCTTGCTGGAGGAATCAAGGCGGCTTTATGTGGAGGGACACTAAAGGTCGAAGGAGATTGCTATTGGCAGGGATGCTTGGCCCCATGAGGGTGAAGGGGTCCATGTGCTAGAAATGTAGGGTGTATTTGAGAAGAATGAGTAAGAAATAAAACTCTTGCAGGTCAGTTGGTCATGTATAAAAATGCCCATGGAGACACTTGGCCCACACTGACCCATTCACCTCACCCCATGTGTCTTGGCCAGCTAGGCTACTGAGGTGAGAAGGGTTATTATTTGCAATACCCCCAAATGCAATTATTGGACCCATAAAACATGATAGTATTTTTTATGTATGAACCCTGTAAACCAAATTTGAAATGAATGTTATGGGCTGTTTAAACTGAGGGATGTTTTCTAAGTATGAACGTTTTGGACTAGACCAAATATCAAGGACATCTGGCATGGACACAATATCTCAGTGGACATTGCAGGCAAGACCAACTGTTCATTAATTAAATAAAAGATGTGGCAGCTCTTGTTACTCTTTGCTCTGAACCTATAATGGTCCCCACCTCACTGGGAATCAAAGCTAGAGTCTTGTTTGATTGGTCTGGGACCCTGTCACCTCTCTGATTCCATCCTCTTTTTTCCCTGTGGTGTAGTTGAGGCTGTAGTGTCAGCTGGCACAGAAAGTGGGAGCTGTAAGTGTCTAAATGAGGAACTCACACGTTGTCCTGGAGGCAATGGGGAGCCATTGAATAATTGGGAGTGGGCTTCCTCATCCTCATGCCCATCCTCTTTGAATTATTTGTTCTCCTTCCCCTGGTAGAATGGAGCTAATTTCCTGAGGGAACAGGAGAGCCCTGGGGAAAGGCTTTGTGGAAGCCCTTCTTGTGCTACTGGTTAGACCCAGTCATCTCCTGAGCTGGTCCATTCCACGGGAAAACATACAGAATCTGAAGGTCTTAATGGCTGGTAACTGCACCCAAGCCATGATATCTTCTGTCACTTTACCCTCTGGTCTTCAGTGACAATGGAATCACTTTTGGGGTGACATTTTGATTATCTATAAGATAGAATGTTCATAACCACATACTGAGGCAATCCACTGCGTGTGAATTTGAAGGTTGGTAGGGCTCCTATGCTGGTCACATTTGTAAGTTGAAAAATATCATTCCAAGTGCATTTGTTCTCAAATACTTAATGATCCTGATATAAGTTTTATTATGATTTAAAGCCACAAGGTTATGATAATCAATTATACCTTTTTATGCTCTAATAAGGAAATGGACATGTTTTTGAGAGAAAAGGGGATTGTGCAATTCCAGGAAATTTTTTCTAAACTATTTCCTCTTTGATTTAATAACATTTTTACAGAGTGTTTACTATCCTGCAGATTACACTATATCCCCAAACATTATTTGTCTTTCTATTTCTAATTTTTTAATTTCTTATTTGAAATGCATCATATAAACTCATTCTATCCATAGAAAAGAGACAAGTAGGTCCTTAAGGAATATTTCTGGACTCTGAATAAAATTATGGTTTTAGATTTTATGATAAATCTTACCCAAGATAAAATTACTCATTGGTTTAAGAGAGAACTGAGTAGTTGATATAGGAAAACAGTTGGTTTTAGGTAGAAAATATTATGTCTTCAAAATTAAGATAAAAATTAATTTCAGACATGGAACCACAAGATGCATAGATACCAGGGCAGAGGGAACATGGAAATCATAGAGTTCCAATACCCATTTGACAAGTAAGGAAAATCAGATCCAGCAAAGGGACCTGAACTCGGGTCCACCTCCCACTTCACTCACTCTCCTCAAGCTGGCACCTGCCTCAGCTTTTCCAAGCTTCCCTCTAAAACACCAGCAATGATGAAAAACATGACCAATATGGAAAAGTAAGGCCAACAGATTGCCAAACCATGGAGTACTGTCCAACTCGCCATAAGGAACTTGACATTGACTTGAGAAAACAACTTGGGGCTTCCCATCATTGATGCCTTATAAAGTTATGCCAACATGGACCCTGAGGAAAGGTGGGAAAATACTCCATTCTGCCAAACCTTTCTGGTTTCTGGCCCAGAGATCCAAAATTTCTGCTGGTAAGGAAACCAGCAGCTAGCTCTTAATTGGGATATATGCTCTGAAGGCAAAATACAGGGATTATAAACTATTTTGCAGGATTAGAGAAAATTTTCTGCTAGAAAATGACCTTTACATTAAAAATAAACTTTTATTAATTAGGCATCTGAAACTTCTTGGTCAAAAGGATGGCCCCTACTTTTTTTTTTTTTTTACTATACAGAGTCATTTCTTTGTGGGTCATATGACTACTAGTCTAGATCTGAAAATCAAGCTCAGCAGTCTACATGTTCCCGAGAAGGACAGTTGAGCTTGGAAACCTATTTAGAACTCAAGATCTGGTCCAGGAAAGAACTACCTTGCTTGTTCTTTGCCTCCTCCTCCTCCTCACCTGTGAGTCTTCCTACCACTGCATGGGTGTGCTGTCACCCCACCCCATTCCTTTGAGCATCAGTGAGGTTTATTCAGGAGCAGTCAATACCTTGCAAAGGTCAATGTCCTCTAGTCTAAGGTAAGCCTCCCATGGCATTTTAACTATACCAGAAAATGAAACTTGACTAGATATTGCAAAAACAAACGTTGCAATAGGATAGCATTGCAATAGCATGGCAATATCTTGATCTATCTGTAGATTTATTTTGTCACTTGACCTACCCACTGCTCATTTTTTCTTCCTGACACAAATGACTAGATGTGAGAGTGAACCCAAGGCTCTAAGGACACCATCATTTTAGGGGTAGGCTACAGGAGGATTCAGCAAAACCTAAAATGCAGTTACAAATATGGATTGCCTTTTTCTGCAATATGACAACCTTTTTTCTTCCACCTTTAAGCCTGTAGGGTGCTTTATAATTTTCCAAGTGTTACAGGTATTTCTATCCAAGTTTTATAGACAAATTAATAGAAAGGCAAAAAATGTGAATGGAAAAATTGGGAATTGAACTTTATTCTAAAACCAGTGCTCTTTTTGATAAATCATGCTGCAGGATTAGGGTGATTATAAGGAATCAAAGAGAACATACCCACAGTTCATTGTAAAAAAAAATACCACCAAATCTTGAAGCATATCAATTTTTGTTTTATTTAACTACATTCCCATTCAGTAGCAAATAGAATCAGGAATTTGTCAAGAAAGAAAAATCATTATCAAGCACCATTATTCATTTGTTCCTACATTGACACTTCTGTTCTCACCTAACATTTACTTTTATATCATTATTTCCTTTTGGAAAATAGCTGTTTCTCTAACAGGGTTGAGCTCAGAATAATAATAAAATATGTTTGTGTTTTCTTTTTTGTTGAAAAGAATAACTGTATCATAAACAGTCCTGAGAAATATGAGGAACACAAAGAAAAAATGACTAAATTTATTTTTTCTTATTCAGAAATTAGAGGGATGTTGAATAAACATAGTGGATTTAGTACTTGTACATATTCTACCACTCACCTAAAAGTCCTATGAAATAACAAAAAATAGGAATTTAAGAACAAAATGAATCTATAAATGCCAGAAAACAGTCAAGAGTATCATAAGTCAGAAATGTTAAAGGATCACAAAAGATAGAAAATGAATTAAGATCTGATCGATGGAGAAATAAGACCACAGGGAACTGTAGCTTTAAAACATTTGCAGAGACTTGTGTGGACGTAAGTGACCTGTAGCAGAGTGTCAAGCTGAGAGTCAATACCTGTATGAAGTTGATACTCAGGATGAATAACTGGAGAGCTACATCTCTTTGTCCTCCTTTTCTTGGGTCAGTAAGTAAGAAGCAGTAATATTATCCACAGGACAAAGCACTGTGGTGGGTAACAAGGGCTGACCAGAAGAGCAATGTCCCAATGTGGGAAGCCCACACAGCAAGAACACAAGCTACTGTTCCTGGCATCTCATTCTATTCCCCTCTACAGTCCCTCAAGATAGGGGGATATGTGGGCAAATAAGGATTCTAAATACAAAGAGGAGCATAAAGCAAAGTGCCACTACTATTTAAGGCGGTGGTTCTCAACCTTCTTGCCCTTTAAATACAGTTCCTCATGTTGTGACCCAACCATAAAATTATTTTCGTTGCTACTTCATAACTGTAATGTTGCTACTGTTATGAATCATAATGTAAATATCTGATATGCAGGATGGTCTTAGACGACCCCTGTGAAAGGGTCATTTGACCGCTAAAGGGGTCGCGACCCACAGGTTGAGAACCGCTGATTTAAGGAAAACTAGCACAATAAGAGGTACAAAATTTAATAAGCAGAAGAACTAACATCTAGAGAAAAGGCAAAAGAGAAAACAGAAGAATAATTATTTATATACCTATATAAGATATTCTTAGAGAGACAAAACAAAATAGTGTGTTCTTTAAAAAGATAAAATATTTAAAAGTATAATGGACACAGCAGAAGAGCAAATTAATAAGCTAGGATAATAAACAGACTACGTTTTTCAGAGCCTAGTGAGAAAGGATAGCAACAAAATTAAGGAAAAGCCAAGAGATGTGAAGAACAAATTCAGAAGATCTAATCAGAGTTGCAAGATTGAAAGAAGGAGGAGAAATGGAAGAGGAGTAAAAGGTGAAAAAGAAGGAGAAGGGTTGGCCAGTGTGGTTCAGTGGTTGAGCATTGACCTATGAACCAGGAGGTCACAGTTCGATTCTGGGTCAGGGCACAAGCTTGGGTTGCAGGCTCGATCCCCAGTGTGGGGCTTTCAAGAGGCAGTCTATCAATGATTCTCTCTCAACTGTCTCTCCCTCTCCCATCCTCTTTGAAATACATATATATATATAAACATAGTGGACTTAGTACTTTCCCACCTTCCCTCAGGGTCCGTGATGGCATATCTTCATAAAGCATCAATGATGAGAAACCCCAAGTTGTTTTCTCGAGTCAATGCTAAGTTCCTTATGGTGAGTGGACAGTCCACCATGGTCTGGCAATCTGTTGGCCTTACTTTTCCATATTCTTGGTCATGCTTTTCATCATTGCTGGTGTTTTAGAGGGAAGCTTGGAAAAGCTGGGTGAAGTGGGAGGTGGACCCGAGTTCAGGTTCCTTTGCTGGATCTGAATTTCCTCACTTGTCAAATGGGTATTTGAACTCTATAATTTCCATGTCCCCTCTGCCCTGGTATCTATGCATCTTGTGGTTCCATGTCTAAAATTAATTTTATCTTAATTTTGAAGACATAATATTTTGGTTATTTTCTAACTAAAACCAACTGTTTTCCTATATCAACTGTTCAGTTCTCTCCTAAACCAATGGGTAATTTTTATCTTGAGTAAGATTTATCATAAAATCTAAAATCATAATTTTATTCAGAGTCCAGAAATATTCCTTAAGGACCTACTTGTCTCTTTTCTATGGATGGAATGAGTTTATATGATATAGTTCAAATAAGAAATTAAAAAATTAGAAATAGAAAGACAAATAATGTTTGGGGATATAGTGTAATCTGCAGGATAGTAAACACTCTGTAAAAATGTTATTAAATCAAAGAGGAAATAGTTTAGAAAAAATTTCCTGGAATTGCACAATCCCCTTTTCTCTCAAAAACATGTCCATTTCCTTGTTAGAGCATAGAAAGGCATAATCGATTGTCATAACCTTGTAGCTTTAAATCATAATAAAACTTATATCAGGATCATTAAGTATTTGAGAACAAATGCACTTGGAATGATATTTTTCAACTTACAAATGTGACCAGCATAGGAGCCCAACCATCCTTCAAATTCTCATACAGTAGATTGCCCAGTATGTGATTATGAGCATTCTATCTTATAGATAATCAAAATGTCACCCCAAAAGTGATTCCATTGTCACTGAAGACCAGAGGGTAAAGTGACTGAAGAGATCATGGCTTGGGTGCAGTTACCAGCCATTAAGACCTTCAGATTCTGTATGTTTTCCCGTGGAATGGACCAGCTCAGGAGATGACTGGGTCTAACCAGTAGCACAAGAAGGGCTTCCACAAAGCCTTTCCCCAGGGTTCTCCTGCTCCCTCAGGAAATTAGCTCCATTAACATACATTTCTCAGAAATTGTAAGTTTGAGTTGACAAAAAATAAGTCAAAAGGACGCAAATAACATAATGAACAAGTTTGTTGTGATGGACCTAAAGGACAGTTTATAGTTTTTCATGGCACACATTGAAAACTTACAAGAAATTGCAATACCATCTCAAATTTACCCAGGTCTAAGCTGTCCCCTGAATATAGAGGAAGACCTTGTTTGTCCTTCCTGAATCCTATGGGCTCCACTAGCACATTGATCTTTAACCAAATGGGCCTTTAAGGTTAGCCTGGAAAAGAGCTGTTTTTAAAAATAACTCGTTTCAATGGAAAAATTTGATCTAAGGTCCAAATAACATATCTGTCCAGTAACATCTAAGTTCCAGGTGTGGCACATGATTTCAGCACTCAAGGGCTTGATAATTTAATTAGGGAATAAATGATACATATAAACCTTGATGATGCCAACCCATGATGAAATCAAGTGCTATGCAGACTGACCTGAGTTTGAAGCCAGCTCCATTTTTTATTTGCTATATGATCTGGAATAGGTCAATTAAGTTCTCTGATGTTAATTTGCTCTTCATAAAGTGGAGATAATAAAGCCTACCTGTGGTGAAGATCATCAGTAATATGTTAAAAAGCACAGCACCTGACAGAGTAGCTGGTGCAGAGGTGGAGTGAATGAGGTTAAAGATACAGGCATGTGAATCTGGCTCTGCCATTTACCACTTATGTAACCTGAAGCCAGTTTTTTAGCCCTCGTGGGCTTAGTTTTCTCATGGGTAAAATGGGAATAACAATTCCTATTTCATAGGTGCCTAAGAATTCAATGAGAATACATGTTGACTACTGTCACAGAATACTCTGTGAATAAATGGGAAAAAAAAGAAATTGCAATACAACGATCTGAGAACCTGTGACAACTAAGAAGAGAATTTATTAAGGTGGTAACATTTAAAGTTAATATGAAAATATCAATAGCTTTCCTATATGTCATCAATAACTAATTAGAACATAGGATAGGGATAAAAGATAGCATTCAAGTAGCACCACCATAAAAAAATCATAACCAAATAATAGTAAGAGGAAATGATAGAACTTTAGAATAAAGAAAATTACAAAATATTAAAAAGAACATTAGAAATATCTAAATAAATGGAGAGATGTATCATATTTCTGAAAGGGAAGACTAAATATTATTAAAATGTCAAGTTTTCCAAAGTTAACCTATAAGTTTAATGTATTGCTAATTAAAATAACAATTTTTTTTTTCTTAAAATCCAGTACCTGACAAGCTAATTCTAAGGTATTCACAGAGAGAAAATCTTTAAGAATTACCTAAAACTTGTATATTTATCTAAAAAGTAAGCAGATCAATATTTTAAATCAGTGGGTAAAAAATAACCATCTATTTAATTGAGATGATTTCAAATATATCTTTTAAAAATAGTCATCCTACCTCACACAGCACATAGAAATAAATTTTAGATGAATTTTTGGATTAAATATATTAACACCCAAAATCATAAAAATACCAAATAAAATGAAAGAAAAATGTGTTGTAATTTTGAGATTAAAAAGTGCTTTCCTAAACATGATTAACTCCCCCTCCTCAAAGAAAAAAATTAACAGCAAAATAATAATAATCATAACAACAATGAAGAAAACATAAAAGAAATGTTTGATGCATATGACATAAAAAATTGAAACTGTATGTATAGCTAAATATAACATAGAATAAGTTAAAAGGCAAGAAGAAGAATTAGATAAATCTTTAAATTACATTTAACAAATTATTATTATTTTTTTAAATATATTTTATTGATTTTTTACAGAGAGGAAGGGAGAGAGATAGAGAGTCAGAAACACCGATGAGAGAGAAACATCGATCAGCTGCCTCCTGCACACCCCCCACTGGGGATGTGCCCGCAACCCAGGTACATGCCCTTGACCGGAATCGAACCTGGGACCTTTCAGTCCGCAGGCTGACGCTCTATCCACTGAGCCAAACCGGTTTCGGCTACATTTAACAAATTATTAATATAAGAATATATAAAAGGAACTGCTCTAAATCAGTAAGAAAAATAATTTAATAAAATTATGAGCAAAGGTTACGAATAGGCAATCTAGAAGAGTAAGTATAAATTACCAACTAATAACCATATCAAAAGAGCCTCCGTCTCACTCTTAATCAGGAAATGCAAATTAAGACAAGAACAAAAATATGTACAGCTATCTGATTGGCAAAAATTAAAAAATATGCTGGTGATGTCAACATATCAAAATGGCAAGGTAGCAAGATCTCTCAGGTACTGCTGACTAGAGTCTAGCTATGCAAACTTCCTGAAAGGAAATTTTCCAATCTCTCAGAAGTTAAATGTACAGTCGGACATTCCTTGAGGGGTCCCAGATTGGAGAGTGTGCAGGCTGGGCTGAGGGACAACCCCCTGTGCATGAATTTTATGCACCGGGCCTCTAGTACAGTGATGGCGAACCTATGACATGCATGTCAGAGGTGACACGCAAACTCATTTTTTTGGTTGATTTTTCTTTGTTAAATGGCATTTAAATATATAAAATAAATATCAAAAATATAAATCTTTGTTTTACTATGGTTGCAAATATCAAAAAGTTTCTATAAGTGATACGGCACCAGAGTTAAGTTAGGGTTTTTCAAAATGCTGACACGCTGAGCTCAAAAGGTTCGCCATCACTGCTCTAGTATATATATAATAAAATATTCAAAGGTATACATACATATGCCCATGTATACAACACACAAAGATAATTTCTAATGTGTCATTAAAATGTTAGTCAAATCATTTTTTAGTTCTTTTACAATATAGAACTTTCCGCTTTCTTTTGCAAGAAGGCATCTGTCCTAATAGGCAGGGCTGATTGATCTCAATAAGATAGAGCTTTGCTAATGTAATACCAACTACTACTAAGCCAATGTGAGGAGTGGGTGGGTCATCACCAGCCCTAATGGAGAGCCCTTCCTAAAACTCATGTTTGTTTGTTTTTACTTATATTATTATGAAAATAATGATCAAAAGCAGGCTCTTCATTCATCTTTTCTGTCTTTTTTGTGCACTTAATTATAGATATATTCCTTTGTACTTATATGTCCTTTCCTTAATTTAAATGAGATCATATCATACATGTGTGTGAATCACTTTTCTAAATCTAACTATATATCTGGATATCTTTACAATCCAGTGCAGGATTTCATTCCTTTCAATAGTTGCACAGTGGTGTTCTGTCATTTGAGTGTACTAGAGGCCCGATGCACAAAATTCGTGCAAGCGTAGGCCTTCCTCCTCCAGCTGCCAGCACTGGAAGATGGCCCCTTGCCAGGTTGTCCCTGCCCTCAAGCAAGTGGTTAGGGGCAATCAGGCAGGCAGGCAGAGTGGTTAGGGGTGATCAGGTAGGCAGACCAGCAGTTAGGGGTGATCAGGTATGCCTGTGGTCGGCTAACTGCAGCTCACGAGCGACATGCGGCTCTTTAGCCCCTTCAGTGTGGCTCTTCCACAAAATACCATGTGCGGGCGTGCACATACAGTGTGATTGAAACTTCGTGGCTCATGCACAGAAGTCGGTATTTTGTGGAAGAGCCACTATTTTGTGGAAGAGCCACACTGAAGGGGCCAAAGAGCCACATGTGGCTCGCAAGCCCTGGTTTGTCGAGCCGCAGTTTGCTGACCACTGAGGTAGGCAGACCAGAAGTTAGGAGAGATCAGGTAGGCAGAAGGCCCCTCGCCAGGCTGGCCCCACCCCCAAGCAAGCCATTAGGGGCAATCAGGCAGGCAGGCAGAGTGGTTATGGGTGATCAGGTAGGCAGACCAGCGTTAGGGGTGTTTAGGTAGGCAGGCAAGTAGTTAGGGGGCAATCAGATAGGCAGACGGCCCCTCGCTGGGCTGGCTTCACCCCCAAGCAAGCAGTTAGGGCCAATCAGGCAGGCAGGCAGAGTGGTTAGGGGCAATCAGGTAGGCAGGACAGTGGTTAGGGGAGATCAGGTAGGCAGACAGCCCCTCGCATGGTTGGCCCTGCCCCCAGCAAAGAAAGAGGGAGGCCCAGGCCAGCCAAGCCATCGCACCCCAGCCTATTTCCTGCAGAGAGAGGCCACTGGTGGCAGGGGAGGGGGTGCAGCACTGCACAGATGGCAAGCAGTGGCAGCGGTGGGGTTGGGCCAGCTGCCTGCAGCTGGGGGAAGGAAAGCCCTGATAGGCCCTGGTCTAAGGTCAGGCCTAGGTACCCTACCTGAGGGGTCCCAGATTGTGAGAGGGTGCAGGCCGGGCTGAGGGAACCCCCCCCCCCCACACACACACACACACCCTGCCGAGTGCACGAATTTTCGTGCATGGGGCCTCTAGTGGTAAAATAAAGATTTTGCTAATAAGCTCTCAGGTGATACCTTTGAGAAGGGTCAACTTATGGTCCTTGGACCAGCAGAACTGGCATTACCTGGAAGCTTGTTAGAGATGCAAAATCTTAGCCCCAAGTCAAAGCTATTAAAGGAGAATGTACATGATCTCCAGACCATTTGAATGCACAGGAAAGTTTGAGAAGCATTGCTGCACAGATTGGTTTTTAAATTAGGCTGCACAGGAGAATCACCTGGGAAGCTTTTATGAACCCCATCAACCAAGGTTCACCACAAAACAATAAAATCCCAATATCTGGAGGTAAAGCTCGCATATTAGTACCTTTTAAAGCTTTACAAGTGATTCCAATGTGCAGCCAAGGCTAAGAACTGGTCTGATATTACCATCCTACAAGCTGCTGGCCAGCATGTTAAGTTCCCAGAAAAAACCCATTACAGCTCTCTGAGTTTAGACCCACCCAGGTCCAAACAGGAAGACCAGTGCTTGGGCCATCTGTTTGTTTTGGACAAAATCATATCTCATACCCAGTGATCTTAATGGACCCTGTACTTCAAATTACTCAGAAGAAAGTCTCTCTGGGAGAATCAGGCTGTTGCATCAGGGTGCAAAAGACGTTTTAATTCATGTAAACATTTGGAGATGTGTCTTAAACATTCCTATAGCTACAACTTGCTGAGCCCTCTTTCTCCCATGTGGATGTAAAAGTCTCTTCAGAAGGGCAAGAAATGTCTGGAATTTACTTGTAGGGGCACTGGGGGACTGTCTGGATCTAATGTGAACACAAAATTGCAATTAAAATGTTTTATAACAGTCTGGTGTCATTAGAAGGAGTCTTGATGAACATGTTAACAACTAGAAAGATTGAGAAATGTGGCTGTGCGTGAAGATTTTAAAGTCTCTGGTGATGCTTGACATTTACTTGATTATATTTGCTTACATCTTCTTGTTTTTGAGAAGTTGGGCCATTACCTCATTGAGAAAGTAATTAACCTAGAGGCCTTTCATAAATTACAATTCAACTTTCATAAATTACCTTTTATTTTAAAAAAGACATGTTTCTCCAAAATTAAAAGTTAAAAGAAGGATTTAAGCAAACATACTTTAACTACATATCTGTCTGTATCGTTCTTTTCCTTGCCAGTGTCTTCTGATTGTTGATGGAGTCTATGGGAGGTACCAGGTGTCCTGGGCCTGTGATTTTTTTACTGCTCTCTGGAAAAGAGATTTTTATTTTTCTATTCTTTTCATTTAGTTTATACTAATGAATCAGAGCCTTCATGTTTTGGAATAAACTTCAGAGAGTTTGGGTTAGAAATAAAGAAAAATAAAAATAAAAAAGGGAGTCTAAATTTAGGCAACAGTTTAGTTTGAATGGATGGTTTGGTATGACAGAAGTAATCCCAGTGAGAGAAAATAGAGAAACTGAATTAAAAAATGCTTATATTTGATTAACAAGAAAGTGAGGAAAAGGATATGTCCATTAGTTTGACCATGTTGTACACTTTAAACATATAAAATTTTATTAAAAATAAGATCAAAATTTGAAAACTAAGAGTCAAAGAGTGTAATCATAAGTCACAGCATCCATTTATCATATTTTTAAAACCATAATAACTCTTGACCACCATAACTTTGTGGACATGCTTTCTTTCCTGATGTCATTTTGTGAATGGCAGGTTTGTCTTATGGGACAATCTATTCTGCACTCCTAATGACCAGCTTTGAGAATAGAATAATGCTCATTTCAGCTAAAAGAACCAGCGGTCATTGAAAAGCAGCCAGAGACTTCAAGATGTGCCTCAGATAGCTTATTTTCACAGAGTAAGGTTACTGTCAGAAGTGCAGGGCTAGAGGCAATATTAAAAGCATAAAGGTCAGCCTGGAGATAGAGTATCTAGTGACTAAGTCCCATAAAAAAGTATATAGTGATTGCAGCCATTGCAGTTAATTAGGACTTGTTGTTCTGAAAGCCTCTAATTTAACAGGGCTCAAAAGGAAGAAACACATAATAAAAAGGGTGCCACATAAAAGGAATATCTATTAAGGAGAGTCAATTGACTGATGATGCTCTCTACTTCACAGAGATCAAATGGGTGGGACATTATTTATTTTGTAAAGAAATACAACAAGCTGTCTCACTGAATGCAATGCCTTTTCCCTGAGAGGCGATTCAAGCAGTTCTTGCAGCAATAGTGAGGGGTGTTAGAGACAGGCTGCTATGCCCTGTGCCTATCTCATTGTTTAGGACTAAAGCATCCCTTCCTTCCCCAATGCTCAGAGTGTTGGAGGCTGACAGCTCAAAGAAGGGAACTGCCCGGCTCAAGGTCAAATCCCTTTCTGGAGGTAGCCCCCATCTATCATCATTGAAGGCTCAATCCCCTCTCTCAACACTTCTGAAGGGCCCTCCCACCTCAAGATCTCCCTGACTGCATCACAAATCACCTGCACCATCTTTCCCCTTCACTCCCTCCCAAGTGTACAGCCGTTGATCCCAGGAGCACATCCCTATAACCTTCTTGCCCTCAACCATCTTAGAGTTGTCTGTGCTGAGAACCAATTTGTGCATATATATATATATATATATATATATATATATATATATATATATGTATTCTTCTGCTTGAAAGTAAGAAGTGCTTTAGGAAACCCAAAACTAGCCCCTTTGGATTGATAGAGCTAAAATCCAAAATATTGGAACAGGCTAGAAGATAGATGGCACATCTGAAGCCCAAACCTGCCATGTGATGCCACCCTGAGAAATTTAAATTTGACTGACACCTTGTTTCAGCAAATATTCTGTAATGTACTGAGTTAGTGCATGCTACTTATACCCAGGGAGCAGGCAGGTTGGTGATAAGAGCTTCTAGAATAGACCAGCTGGTGTCAGGGGGGGAGGCTGTGGAGATCCTTGTAAGAATTTTTTAAAATAACTTGCTTCCTCCTTCCAACTTCCCAGGTTCATTATCAGCTCTGCTAGGACCTGGGAAACCTCATCTTTCTCTGGGAGCATGGATAATTGTTCCCTGCTTGATTTAACTGCTTCGATATCCTTTACCATTCAAAAATCTTTATACCTCAAAACTGTGTCTGTGACCTCTTTTTTGGCCAAAATAAGATCATTTGTTGTGATGGGTATGCCACTATCATCCTCATGTCAGACCAAAGTAGAAATTTGGCATTCCTCCCTCTATATTATTTTCTATATAATTTCAAGTCTTGTTGATACTATCTCCCAAATTAGTTCCCTTTTCTTCCTCAGTTCAAACACAAATTATTTCTTTCCTAAACCATTATAAGGGTTTTCTGGTGTCACTTTTCTTCTAGTCTAGAATTGGAATTCCATCTCTGACGTCTATAAAATTCTCTGAAGTTTTTTGTTCTCTTCTCTCCCTTTCTCTCTTTTTTCTCTATAGACTTTCCTTGGGAGAGCTCATCTACTTCTTTGGGTTTGTTTAATGTTGATATGCTCAAGATATATGGAAGATGCCATCTGAGACTTTTCTCTGGAAGTCTAGATCTCTATCTCTAGCTGCCATTTTTTCAAACTCAGCTTGTCAAAGGATGAATTAATCACTTTTCCCCTCCTCTGAATCTTTTTCCTCTATCCCTCATTTCAGTGAATGACACCACTTTCTTGTCTCCTCAGCTGCCCAAGTCATAAGCCTAGGTGTGGTCTTTAATATGTCCATCTCTCTAATTTCTCAAATCAATCCAATAATCTCCTACTACCTTCTTAAATATCTCTTATCACCATCCCAGTTATCATCACTACCATGGTCCTAGCCCAAGTTATCACTTAGGTTTTTTTGTGTTTTTTGTTTGTTTGTTTTTTTAATCTGGATTTCTACATCAGCCTTTTAACTGGTTTCTTTGGTCTCTATGTTATCCTCCTGCAATATCTGTTTCATAGGGTAATGAACATGATCTTTCTAATCTGCAAAACTGCATTCCTTTGCCTGAAATCCTTCAATGCCTTCCCATTGTTCTTATAATAAATATCCATGGCTTATAAAAACCCATTATGGTCTGGCCCCTACTTGCCTCTCAATCCTCTCCCCACATACTCCCACTCTCACAGCCCTGCAGTCATTGGAATTCTTGGTTCCTTGAATGTACAATGCTTTCTCTTACAGCTGGACCATTTCACACCAAGCTTCCTCTTCCTGAAGACTCCTTCTGTCCCATCTTGCCTTATCCTTTATTACTTACTCTTGAGCCATCACATCTCAATTTAACTTTCTCTTCCTCCCATAAGCCTTCACTGACCACCAAGTTCGGGTTCCATGTTTTTTTCTTTTTGGCTCTCTTGACATCCTCTACTTACCTCTATAGTATCTCTTATCAAATTCTATTGCAATTTTTTAATGGTTAGCTCTCTAAAGGCAAGAACCCTATCTGCCCTGGTTATGCTTATATCCCTGATTGTAGCATGGTGGCTGACAAAAATGCATGCTCAAAGAGAATCTGACTTGATTAACAAGTTAATGAATACCTTGGCACAGGCAGTGCCCTTTTCTGAGAATGTCTTTCTTTGTGCCCTTGATCACTAGTCAAATTCCTGCTCACCATTCAAGCACCAGCATCATGACTTCCTGACTTCCTAAAACGGATCACAGGACACAGATTCCCAGTTCCCACATCACACTCCTCCCCATCATCACTTTTTGTCAGATGCTTTGCTTATGAGTCTGTTTTTACACACCAGGCTTCAAATTCTCTGATGGCAGGAACTGTCTTTTCTTCTCTCTATATTAGTAGCCATTACATGACATAGAGCATCTGCTCACATACTTGCTAAAAGTAGGAGGAATTATAATAATAAACCTGGGCCTTATTTTCTGTTGGAGGTGATACACTTGACTTAAGGCAATTTCAAAAAAAAATGCCCATGAGATTTATTCATGGAAGCATTACTGTAATAAGTGTTTATCTTACCATAGGTACTGGTTGCTAAGTTACAGGATTTGAGATTCCCTCATTATATTGAAATTCATGCCTTGCCTATCCTTTCTGTTTAGATGTGTTTAAAGCTCCATCATGTCAAATAATTTGTGATCACACTCATAGTATTCCAAAGCAATTTTTAGGAATAAAAGGTTCATGATATCATAAATCATTTGAACCAGTTTGAAAATCATGTTAACAAAATGCAGACTCTGCATATCTTTAAATGTTTTCTAGGCTGTTCTGTTAGCTCGATGTGAAAAGAGGATGATATAGACTTTTGTAGGTTAACTATCGAAAGTATTTAGATCAGAGGTGATTTTGCAGCCCATTAGACATTTGGCAATGTCTGGAGGCAGTTTTGATTGTCACAAGTATGTGGGAGAGTGCTAATGGCATCTAGTGGGTAGAGGCTAGGTATGCTATTAAAGATTCTACGATGCACATGCAGCCTCCCACACCAAAGAATTATCCAGTCCAAAATATCAATAGTTCCAATGTTGAAAAGCCCTGATTTGGAGAAAATAAAAATCTCACACCTCATTTAGACACACTTTTATATTCCAGGATTAAACATAAATAATACACATCTTGCAACTAGAAGACCAGAATATAGCCCCATCCATGTGTCTTGCTCTTATATTATGATTTTTTAAAAATCTCTAAAATAGTATTTTAATATCTATCTCATGGGGTTATTATAAAAGTTAAATATGATAGTGTGTGAAGAAACTCTTAGTTTACTATCTGGTGAATGGTAGTTACTCAATAAATATTTGCATAAAACAAGTCCATGAACACACAAGGGATGGGATCTAGGGGTAGAAATAAATAGCATTTACCCTGAGGAGTTCCTGAGCTCCTCACTCTTTTTAGAGTGCATCACTACTTGCGAGAACATTTTAGAGAAGAACAGCATTGACAAAGATCCAGGGAGATGTGCATACGTACTTTTTGTTCTTCTCGCTCTACAGCTGCATTGCATTTTTCTATTCCCGAGTTTCTCAAAAAGTCTCTGAGATATCCGAATAGGGTTCCAATTCCATATCCCATATAAGTGAAAACCATAACGTGAAGAGGTGCTTCCTCAAAGGATTCAACAACCGGCTTCTCATAAAAATGTGGCTTCCCATTTTGCTGAAAACAGAAGAAAATCGAAGGTTAGTACTCTCCCATTACAATAAAGTATGAGACTTAAAATTTTGGACTTTCAACGTTTTTGAAAATTGGTCACTGAAAGAGGTAATCAGAAATGTACATTTTATTCTACAATCCCCTAAGGAAGTAATTGATTAAGGTAAACATTCTCAACAGATGTTAAATCCATTAAGTGAATAGTTAATGAGGAACCAGGTTTTTACAAGATGATAAAATATCAAGATGACATACTTGGTTACTACCTTACCCACATGATAAAATTACATCACAGATGTTGGAACAATTGGCCACTCTGTGCTCTTATTATGTTGCAGTATTCAATATACCAATGGAACATTTAAACTGAATTTAGTCAAGCTCTTATATCTAACTTCCATTTCACAAGAAATATCAAGCTAGAGGAACATGATAAATTGCTTCATGAGGAAACAATGATATAATCACAATGTGGAACTTTCTGTATGACAATTGGCTTGGTCTTTAATAGCAAAAAATATAAATGGGACTATATCAAACTAGAAAGCTTCTGCACAGCAAAGAAAACAATCAACAAAAGCAATCTGAATGGGAGAAAATATTTGCAAACCATATGTGATAAGTGGTTAATCTCCAAAATACATAAGAAACACATACAACTCAAAAATCTAAATAACCCAATTTAAAAATAGATAAAGGACCAGAACAGACAGACATTTTCCCAAAGAAGACATACAAATGGCTAACAGGTATATGAAAAGGTGCTCAACATCACTAATTATGAGGGAAATGCAAATCATACTGTGTTGAATAATGCAAATGAAAATTGCATTGAATAATGCAACTCTGAGTATGAGATAGCACCTCACACCTGTTAGGATGGTTGTCATAAAAACAAAAAGAGATAACAAGTGTTGTCAAGGGTTTGGAGAAAAAGGAACCCTGTGTACTATTAGTGGAGATATAAATTGGTGTAACCATTAGGAAAAACAGTATGAAGTTGCCTCAAAAAATTAAAAAATAGAAACCCCACTTCTGAGTATATATCCATTGGAAAATACATATCTTGAAGAGATGTTTGCAACTCCCATATTTATTGCAGTATTATTCACAATAGCCAAGATACAGAAACAATCTAAGTGTTTGTTGATGGATGAATGACCTTATGAACACACACACACACACACACACACACACCAATATTATTCAGCCATAAAACACAAGAAAATCCTGCCATGATGAACTTGGAGGACATGATGCTGAGTAAAATAACCCAGACAAAAAAAGACAAATATTATATGATCTCAGTCAAATGTGGAATCTAGAAAAGCTGAACTCGCAGAAGCAAAGAATGGCATGGTGGTGAGGAAATGGTGAGATGTGGGTAAAAAGGTACAATACTTCAGCTATAGTATGAATAAGTTTTGAGTATGTCTAACATGGTGACTACAGTTAATAATACTGTATAACATATTTTAAAGTTGCTAAGATAGTAGATCTAAAGTGTTATTACCACACACACAATTTGGTAACTAGGTAAGGTGATAGATGTGTTCATTAGCTTGATCGTGATAATTTCACAACATATGCTTATATAGAATCATGTTGTACACCTCAAATATACACAGTTTTTATTTGTCAATTATACTTGAGTTGAATGGGAAAAAAGAGGAAAAAAGAGGAAAAAAGAGGAAAAAAGAGTAAGGGAGAAATCTTAAAAAAAGACAACCAAATGCAGTTGTGGTATTTCATTGAATCACTTGTTTGTTTTTGTAAAAAAAAACAAACCCAAAACACTGATAAAAAACATATTTTGACCAACTGTAGAAATCAAAAAATTAACTGGAAATATATCTTATTAAGGAGTTATAAATTTTAGTTGGAATGACAGTATTATAATTATGTAGAAGGATGTTTTCATCTTTGTAGATGCATGCTAAAGTATTAAGAAACGTGGTTAAAGAATTATCACAGCTGCAACTTTCTTTCAAATGATCCATCAAAAATAAAATATATACATGAAGCAATTTTTGGAAAAATGTTAATAACTTGCATTTAGAGGTATGGATGTTTGTTAAATATATATATATATTTTTACATTTCTATGTGTTTAAATTCTTTTCACAATACAAAGCTAAAGTATTTCTCTCTTTTATTTTAGGTGTCAGCATTCCAGTGGAACGCAGACTTTGGTACCAAACCTTTCTGAGTCCTGCACCCAAATAGCTCAATCAATGTTGACTCAATGCATTAGTGAATAAACTATTCTTAATGCTACTACTTAAATAAGTTTCAGTCTTTAAAGATTATTTATACCTTCATTCATTACTTCATTCAACAACATTTCTTATGAATCATCTCATTGGAGAATGGGGAATCTGTTTTGATTGCTTGAATATATAAGTTTTAGTGATTTACAAGAAACTGTTGAATGTCTACTGGTATTTAATGCATTAATTTATCTTATACATGCATATTTAGAAAGATATATTATGTAAAATCATGTAAATTAGAAATACTGGTTTTGCTACTCAGGTACTCTTTATCACTATTACAAGCATGTTTGAGTCCACCGACAGTTTTCTAGAGCTTATCACCTTTGTTTCCTCTCTATTATTTGAGATGCAGTATTTTTTTTTATTTCTTTTAGTATTACAAAGAGTATTACACATGTCTCCTATTCCCCCCCCCCTTGACATTTCCCCGGCTTCCCCCACCCCCCAGTGTCTTGTGTCCATTAGTTATTCTCATATGCATGCATATAAGTCCTTTGGTTGATCTCCTACCCCTCCCCCCCTCCAACCCTTCCCAGGGTTCCCACTGTAGTTTGACATTCTGCTCAATGCTGCTCTGCCTCTGTATCCATTTTTGTTTATCAGTCTATAATGGTCCTTATTATCCATAAATGAATGAGTTCATGTTGTATTTTTCTCAGCTTCCCAGGGGCTGTCTCAGTCTCACAGGGGCTATCTCAGCCTCACAGGGGCCGTCCCAGCCTCACAAGAGCCATCTCAGCCTCACAGGGGCTGTCTCAGCCTCACAGGGGCCACCTCAACCTTACAGGGGCTGTTTCAACTTCACCGGGGTCATTGCAAGCTCACCGGGGCCATCTCAACCTCACCGGGGCTGATTCAGCCTCACCGGGGCCGTTTCAGCCTCACCGGGGTTGTTTCAGCCTCACCGGGTCTGATTCAATCTCACCGGGCCGACTCGACCTCACTGGTGCCGTCTCGACCTCACTGGGGCTGATTCAACCTCACAGGGGCCATCTCAACCTCAACGGGGCCGTCCCAGCCTCACCAGGGCTGTCTCAGCCTCACTGGGGCCGTCTCAGCCTCACAGGGGCCGTCTCACCCTCACAGGGGCTGTTTCAACTTCACCGGGGCCGATTCAACCTCACCAGGGCTGATTCAACCTCACTGGGGCTGTTTCAACCTCACTGGGCCCATTTCAACCTCACTGGTGCTGTCTTGACCTTACCAGGGCCATGAGATGCAGTATTTTTTGATTTTCTGTGACTTACTCACCAAGCCACAAAATATATGACAGTCAAAAATAATCTAACCAGCCTTAGCCTGTATGGTTAAGTGGTAGGCACTGAAAGGTCACAGGTTCTATTCCTGGTCGCAGGTTCTATTCTTTGATTGCAGGTTTGCTTCCATGTTCCCAGTCAGGGCATGTGAGGAAGTCAGTAAGTCCCTGATGACATTGATGTTTCTTTCTTCTTCACCCACTCCCCGTCCCTTCCACTCTTTCAGAAAAGCAGTGGAAAAAAAATTCCCTTGGGCGAGGATTAACAAAAAAAAATCTATCTGGTAGATGACAATTTTTTATCTTTACATTACTTGTTTTTAAAACAGTTTTTAAAAAAATCATTTTTATAATAACAGCTAACACTTGTGTTAAGTCAAAACCTCAAAAAATCTTATTAAAATGTATTGCCTCCTTATTTATTCAGTATATCAGGTTTCTTCTCTAGTACCTCAAACTGACATTGATGGATGTTGCTTTTGCCTGATATGTCATCTCCAAATGCTACTTGGTGGTTTACAATAACAAAAGTGAGAGAGTGTTGCTTAATATGAGGTCTTGAATAAAAGGTGAATGAAAGATTATAACAAATGCCTTGTATTTTGGAATATAGGACATTTATTGAGTGCCTACTGTGAGCTGTCAATGAGCTAGGTTCTGGGGATGCAATGATAACCAAGACAGCACATGGTTCCTGCTCTTGACTTCTTGGCCTCCCTTTTCTTTCTTTCTTTCTTTTTTTTTTTTAAATATATATTTTATTGATTTTTTACAGAGAGGAAGGGAGAGGGATAGAGAGTTAAAAACATCAATGAGAGAGAAACATCGATCATCTGCCTCCTGCACACCCCCTACTGGGGATGTGCCCACAACCAAGGTACATGCCCTTGACCGGAATCGAACCTGGGACCCTTCAGTCCCCAGGCTGACGCTCTAATCGGTGAGCCAAACCAGCCAGGGCAGCCTCCCTTTTCTTATGATTTCACATTAGTTCTGTAGGTCTGGGGGATGACTTACTATTCCAGTGCCAACTTTTGGCTCTCCTCTTTGGCTCTGTTCTGTGCTTGACTTTGGACTGCATCTATCTTCAGTATTCCAGGTGACCTCCTGACCCAGTTAAGATCCACTTCCTCAGTTTATTTTGTTCATTAGGGTGGGAAGAGATCAAACAAAGAACTTGTATGCATATATGCATAACCCATGGACACAGACAATAGTGTGGTGAAGGTCTGGGGGTATAGGGCAGAAGGTGAGGGTGGGCCAGAAGGGGTCAATGGAGAAAATAAGGGGACATATGTAATACTTCCAACAATAAAGATTGCCGGAGTCCAACCCCAGCAGGTCCAGGGGTCCCCAAAGGTGTGGATGGAGTCGGCGAAGAAGGAAGGACACGGAGACAGTGTTCAGTTGATCAGCAGCCTAGCCAGGATCTCTAGCCAAGATCTCCAGCCAAGTTCTGGTCTGGATCTCCAGAGAGGTTCTGGTTAGGATCTCCAGCCAGGTTCTGTGTCCATGTTCTCTTGCTAGGTTCTCCAGGTTCTCCAGCCAGGTTCTGTAGCCAAGTTCCCTCGCTAGGTTCTCCAGCCAGGTTCTGTCCAGGTTCTCCAGCCAGGTTCAGTTTCCAGGTTCTAGTCAGGTTCTCTTGCCACTTTCTGTAGTCAGGTTCAGTCCAGGATCTTTTGCCATGTTCTCTCGCTAGGTTCTGTCTCTAGGTTCTGAGGCCAGTTTCTGTCCAGGAACTTTTGCCATGTTCTCTCCAGCGAAGTTCTTCTGTCTCTAGAGAACGTTCTGTGTAGGTTCTGTGCCTAGGTTCTGTCTCTCTTGGTTCTGTATTCTAAGTTCTGTGTTCTGCTGTCTTGTTACATCTGTATTTATACCAGTTGATTCAATCCTATCAATCTCTATTACAAAGGTTAGGGTGTTTCTTATCTCCATTCCAGGGAGTAAAGATTATGTAGCTTAAGCATGATTGTTCATAGTTAACGTGATTAATTACCCTCCTGGCACTTAGTTAAGAGGTTTTATTCCCTCCCTAACTTCAGGGGAAAATCCCTACCTGGGGAAACAACCTTTCTCAGAGAGGAGACCTTGGTTAAAACACATAGTGCCAAGAAGGTGAGCAAACATATTAAGAACAGTATGCCATATATGCCAGGTCCCTTGAAACAGCAAGGATGGACTGGCTCCCGGCAAAGATTTTAAAAGTTAAACAAATAATAAAAAAAAATAGAATACACACATACACAAAGATCCACTTCCTGGTTCTTTCCACAGCATGGGGACACACAATTGGCTTCCTTCCTTCCTGGATTTGTCTAGACTCTAGCAAAAGGGACTGAGATCTTCATGAAGAAAGACTTGATGAACGTTTGTGATTAGGTGTGATTTCAAGGAAGAAGAAAATGAAAAGTATCTGCAAGGAGCATTAAAGTATTGTTAATAGGAAGAAGGAATCAGGAGAGCTGCTTATGGGGGTGAGACAATGGGTATGTCTGGGTCATGCTAAGCTGGAGGTGGAGATTGCACTCAGAAGTGGGGCTGTTTGCTGGGCAGTCAGGGATGCAGAAGGAGAGAAAGGCTCTGGCTGAAGTAGAGGGTCTGCGAGTCAGCCATTGTGAGGCACAGTTTAAGCCATGGTTGAATGTGGTAAAGTACCAGTTATAAAGAAAGATCAGTGGGCTTGGGACAGGATTTGGAGACTTATTTCTTTAAAGAGCACTACAGAGGAAGAAGCATGAGTCAACGGTACCCAAAGTGACTTCAGAAACCTGAGTTAGCCTGCCCACAAAATGAGAGGATGGCTGAGTTATATGGGTGCATGTCATTCAAGGCCATCTTGTGAGAACCAGCAGGAGGTTTTCCCTTTGTCCTTTCCTGGCCCATATCCATTGCTGAACTCCATATGTGGCCAAAACAAGCAGAGCAACTCCCCCAGAATTCATGGGAACGTTCTGCTTAAACTTAAGGCTCTGAGGCAAACCTGTACTGGCATAACAGACTCTCTACCTACATGCAAACAAAACCTTAAGTTGAGTGCTCAGTCTGGGACCTGTGTAACTAGTTTCCCCCCTATGACTTGTTCTCTAAGATAGCTATAACACAAAGAAGAAACTTTCAACACTATCCAACAGCCCAAATGAATATCTACTTTACTCTCTCTCTCTCTCATATAACTTTATTTATTTTTAAATTTAATGTAATTTTATTTGGCAGGGCGGAAATGAGATACCTTTACAGAGAATAAAGTTATCTGGAAATATACAGGTCTTTCTGAACAGATGAAAAGTGACTCATTTACCACATTCCTTTACTTAAAATTGAAGTTAGTCATGCCTCATGGGAAGGATTTCTTAGACTAGGGTTGGATAGTTGTTTTAAAAATATGAGAATTGGCCCTATTACAGTAAATGAAGCATACAATTTTGCTTAATAAGTTTGTTGGCTCAGGCCAACACAGCATGGTTGTGTGTAATGCATTGTCTTTCTTTGTTCTACCTTTTTTATTTACAGCCTTGAAAATGAAGAGCTCCTGAGCCACCTTGCCCAGAGGGCCGGGTCACTTGGGGCACTGTGACACCCTGGGGTTGGTTTACTTCCTGCATTCCTGTCGCCTGTGGAAATAAACAGTGCTGGGGCATGCTGGGAGGACCCACTTTACAAATTACTCTTCCATTCAAACTAGCAGATCTTTTACCGGCTGCCTATTTTGCACTGTCCTAGGATGATATGAATGGGGATATGTAATCAATAAATCCAGTCCCGTTTTCCTAGAATCGATAGGATAATGGTCTATGGGGGCAGGGGAGGAGGTTAGTGAGTGTAAACGACCATAACATAGGGCAAAAAGTAAAAGTCCTCAGAATGACCCAAATGGAGGGACCATTATCTCATTAGATGGTCAGGGCTAGCCTCCTGAAAAAAAAGTGGACTTTGAGGCCAGTCTTGATGGAGAGGAAGAGCATAAAGGTGGAGAGTGCTTGCAGAGGAGAGAGACTGCCTGGGTTCAAATCCAGGCACTTTCATTTTCTGACTCTACGACCTTGCCCTTAAATGACTCAAAGTAAAATGGAGCTAATAAGGATTGTTTTGAAAACTAATTCAGATAATATATGCAAAGTACCTGCCATACAATGAGCAACCATTAATTGTTTTGATTTTCATTAAATCTGAATAGAGGTGATAGATGAAACTGTTAAAATGGATGATGTTACTTTTAGAAAAATATTTGGAAAAGAAGAGAAAGAGTATGTATAGAGCCTTGGCCAATGCCTACACATAGGAAGAAATGGGAGAATGGGGGTCCAGTAGGAAAGAGCAAGTGTGAGAGATGAGGAAGAAATGGGAGGTTAAAGAGGACAGAGTGGTGGGGGTTGAGATACTGACCTTGAGAAAGGTCATCATATATGGGGACTCAGACAAGAAAACCTGAGCAAGTGATGCTGAACCCCTTCTTTACAGCATACACAAAAATTAACTCAAAACAGATCCTAGACCTCTGTGTGAAAGCTAAAACTGTAAAACTCTCCGAAAAAAGTTTAGGAGTAAATGTTTCCAACCTTAAGTTAGGCAAAACCTTCTCAGATATGATACCAAAAGTGCAAATGACAAAACAGATAAGTTGTACTTCATCCAATTTAGAAGTTTTTGTGCTTCAAAGGATACTATTAAGAAAGTGAAAAAACAACTGACAGTATTAGAGAAAATATTTGCAAATCATCTATCTGATAAGGGTTTAGTATCGAGTATATGAAAAGAACACAGTTCAATAATAAAAATCAATCCAATTAAAATATAGGCAAAGAATCCAAATATGTATCAATGGCCAAGATATACACATGAACTCTCTCTCTCTCTCTCTCTCTCTCTCTCTCTCTCTCTCTCTCTCTCTCACACACACACACACACTAGTATTCCTAATGGTAGCTAAAATTTAAAGCAGCTCTTTCCCCAGTAGAATTCTCCACTTTTACTCTAAAATGTTTGAGTGTCTTATTGGTTTAAAAGTTACCATTTATTTACCTTCTAAAATACTTTGGAATGTCATTAGATAATGGTTGAAGCCATACAAATAGTGCAACACCAAAGCTCATGGAAGTGAAGTGGTATAAGAATGATGAGAGTACACAGTTATATCTTATTTGAAAGGGTATTTACTAGTAATGTCTTTAAGTTGTCTGGGCATTTAAAAAAAATGAGTGTTTTAACCCCATCCTTATGTCATCATGCTCTATGAAACTCAGATATTTCACTGCTGATGTAATTAGTCATTCACCTATAGGCAGACACTAGATTATGATGTTCCACCTGATACACTCCAGGTGGAAACCTCCTACCTAGGAGATTCCAGTAGGATAGCTGGAGTAGAAGAAACTGAGTGTCTCAGTCAACTCAAGTTGTTCAGACTGCTGAGATGACTAATACATGACAACTTAAATTAAAATTTATATTTTTAATATTGCCTTAAAACTCCAACATCACATCTACCTAAAAGATCTTTTTGGTGTTGTTATTCCTATTTCAACACTAAACCAAGCCTTGTTGAGTGTCTGTGTGAGTAAATGTTCTGCTGGGAGACAGGATGTTCTCATAGATAGACTAGGGCTGACAAATGGTATCAGAGATATGATCAGGGTACTGTGGGAACTGGGAGGAAGATGCATTTAGCACTAGCTGGAAGACATAGGGAGCTTTCATGAATGAGAAGACAGTTGACCAAAGGCGAGAAGTATAAGGGCGGTAGGAATGCATAGAAGGAAAGGTCTAGATAGACTCAAAGCATCCAAGGAGATGTTCATCAACCTTTCTCTTGGGCCACTGCAATCACTTCCTGGATGGTCTCTTTACTTCATCCTGACTCCCCAAATCTGAAGTTGCTAAATAGCTTTATCTCTAGCTCTGACATCCAAGCATCATTTATAACAGCTTTCCCAGTGCTTCCTCGATATGGTCACCAACAAAAGGGTTTTGGGAAGGCTACCTAGCTCTGCACCTCTTGGGTGTTCTTCACAGTGTACATCAGTGGTTCCCAACCTTCCTAATGCCGTGACCCTTTAATACAGTTCCTCATGTTGTGGTGACCCCCAACCATAAAATTATTTTCATTGCTACTTCATAACTATAATTTTGCTAGTGTTATGAATCCTAATGTAAATATCTGATATGCAGGATGTATTTTCATTGTTACAAATTGAACATAATTAAAGCATAGTGATTAATCACAAAAAATATGTAATTATATATGTGTTTTCCGATGGTCTTAGGCAACCCCGTGAAAGGGTCGTTCGACCCCCCAAAGGGGTCGCAACCCACAGATTGAGAACCGCTGGTGTACATGATCTAGAATGTGAGAGCCAGGGGAGACATCTTTCTTGTTCATCACAGTATCTCCATGTCAACACGCAGTTTCCAATGGTAGGCTCTGAATAAATATTTGTGAATGACTCAGCTTATTGAATATTATTAAAATGCTGAAGTGAAATTCCACATAACTTTGGGAACCCAGCACATGTATCAGATATATTTATCACCTTTCATATAAACTTGGCTATACCATGACTAAACTCTATTTGGGAAGTGTTGGTCTTCATCATAAAAGTACTTATATTATTTGCCTGCTTAATATTCACTATTTGAGACCCAGCACTGGCTTTACGTGATTAAAAATCTAGGCTAGATGTTCTCACTGCACAACACTGTCATTACACTTACCAGATTGTATTACAATGATATTTTAAAAAGACAAGTCATTTGATAAAAGGACAGAAAATAAAAGATCACTTGCAGGAATAATAGCTTTCATTATCTCTCACACAGGCCTTTCAAATATTTCAAATATTTAAACCCTGTTGTCCAGTGTGACAAAGACTGGCTGTTCTTCAAACGCATTTCCCTTTCCTCTTTCTCTCAGCTGGACTACATTTCCCATAAACCTAGCAGACAGATGTGGTCAAGTTACTGAGTTCTACCAATGTGAAAGGGGTAGAAGAGAAATGTGCCATGTCCATGCCTGGCCCATAAAAGCCTCTCTCATGATCCATCACTTTCTCTCTTTCCCCTGTTGCCATCTGAATGCTGATGGCCAAGGTGGTCTTAGAAGCCACATATGAAGGATTGCAAAGCTTTTGTTAGTCTAGTTCCCTGAATAACTGTGTAGAGCACCTCCCCTCAACTTCCTATCACTGCCAATTAGACTTAATATGAGTGAGAAATAAACTTCCATTTGGTGCCTTTTTTATTATGACATCTAGTATTACTTTAATGAATACATACTATAGGAATTTTGTTAAAATACTTTTATTTCTAACCCTCACTTAGATGCATTTGAAAGAAATCTGGGAACCATGTTACCTTCCCAAGGCAATGTATCAGGACATGTCTGGGCTGACCAAAATTCAAACTTATATCTGGGGAAACTTATTCCAGAAAATTAACGGAATTTAAGGTGAAATTATTGAATTATTGAGCATCTTTGCATGTTAGGCAGTACCAATGGGGGAAAATCATATTACAAGATTTACCACCTAAGTCAGAGAGAAAGAAAGAAAGGGAGGAGAGAGAGAGAGAGAGAGAGAGAGAGAGAGAGAGAGAGAGAGAGAGAGAGAGAGAGAGAGAGATAACTGTGAGGGGACTTGTTCTTTTTTTAAAATATATTTTTATTGATTTTTTCCAGAGAGGAAGGGAGAGGGATAGAGAGTTAGAAACATCGATGAGAGAGAAACATCAATGAGCTTCCTCCTGCACACTCCCTACTGGGTATGTGCTCGCAACTAAGGTACATGCCCTTGACCAGAATTGAACCTGGGACCCTTGAGTCTGCATGCTCTATCCACTGAGCCAAACCAGTTAGGGCGGGACTTGTTCTTTATATATTAGCTACTCCAATGCTTTCTTTCTATCAGTAAATCAGTAAACAAGTTCAGTTCCTGAGAGGTTAAGTTGGTTTCCAACTGTCTTGGCTTTTCTCTTCACCACCTGACAAATTAATAAGCCAGAAAGAACAGCCCATGAAGAGAGCCACAGGCTTCCACAGGACACACCCACCCTGAGAAGTGAAGGATTCACAGAAAGGGCAAATTTACTTGAAGGGGTCTAAACAGAGTCCCCAGCAGAGTGCCAATGACTATCTGCTTTAGAAATGAATGAATGAACAAACGAATGAGAGAGAGAGAGAAACCCAAGACTGGGAAAGGTTGGGAGAGGAAGTGAGGGCCTTCTCAGACAGGAGGACCAACATAGGCATTTGCTAGCGAGATAAAACAAGAGGAACGGAACCTTACATGGACCTCATCTGTTACCTAGTTGGAGATGAGATGTACAAAGCCCACTGTAATGAAATAGGCCCTCTAAGGGTAAGCCAGACTTTCTGTTTCAGATAGCAGTGAAAGAACAGTGCGCCTTCTTTGGGATGCCCCCTTATGAGAACTGCTGGAGAAATGCAGAATAGAAAGATGTGTAAGATCCTAGGATCCTACCTGCGGTTGACAGTGAGGGTGGAGGCTCTAATGTCAATTAGACAGAATTTAACTCTGGAACAAAGTGGCTGTCTCACCACCTTGCAACCATTGCATTATTCTGATCTTATTTGCAATCAGCTGACTCACTTGAGGATCACAGAGCTTTTATTAAGTTATCCTGGTAAATGAGAGAAAACAATGCATCAGGGTTTAATATAACTGAGAATAACTACCACCTACTATCTCCCTGATCAGTTATAATGAGGCATGTGAAAACAGTGCTTATCTCTGAGGTGCTCAAAGCTTTTGTGGCCATGATCTTATTTATTTAGGTAATATTCCTAAGAAGTAGGTGATGAATAGCTGTAATAGAATTAGAAGTACCTTCACTTCATAAAAGAGACACAGGGCATTAAGCAACTTCCCCAAGGTTATTAAGCGGGAAAAGGCAGGGCTAAGTTGAATTTCCCAACTCCACAGCACCAGAGCTAAAGCAGGAAAGCTTGAAGTTAGATCTTTGAAACATGACAGATTGGAACAGATTTCATAAATCAAATAGCCAGGGGCTGAATCTTTCTCCTTTCCAAGTGGGTACTGGTGGCGTTGTGCCCAGATTTCAAAGTTCCCAAGACCTCCAGGGAGCCAGTCAGTCTGATGCAAAAGCAAAGAGTCATTTATTTCAAACCTAGGTTTGGCTCCCCTGCCACACTCACCAATGCAACGGTAAGCTCCAGTGGCCGAGAGAGAGCGAGACCTGATGGGACAGGGGTTTTTAAAGGGGGGTGGAGTGAGGGCAGGAGAGGGGACTGTGGGCCCCGCTGATTGGCCAGGCGCAAGTCGGTCATAGTGATGGCGTGCACTTCCCTTGATTATTATTGGTTAGTCCAGAGAAATCCTGGGTGTGGCTAGTAGCGGCTTCTTCCCGTGAGGAAGCACATGGTACCGTCCCAAAATGGAGGACCCAAGGCAAGATGGAGGGCGCACATGGCTCTGTCCCAAGATGGAGGACCCAAGGCAAGATGGAGGGCGCAGTCCTTGCCCGGCTCCTGCTGCTGCCGCTCGAACTCACCACAAGGCAGGATGGCCCTCCCGCACAGCCCCCGCAGCTGGCCTGTGGGCAGACTGGGACTCCAGCGCGTCTGGGCGGCACAGGCCCAGCAAATGGGGTGCGGCCGGTGGAGCGGCCCAGCTCTGGAGGAGCGGCATCCGCTCAGAGCAGGCCCGGCCATGGGGCCGGTGCACTGCAGCATGGCGGCCTCCCCGAGCTAGGGCACGCGCCCCACTCCGCTGCCGCCGCTGCTGCACTGGGCCCGGTCCGGGGGGCAGCGGGCGGGTGGCAGCCCACGCCGGGCTCCCGCCGTGGGCTGGGGAGCCAATGCCCCCCCCATGGGGCCCAGCGGCTGGCCCACGCAGGCCCGGCCCCCCGACCAGGCCCCAAGGGCTGCATGGACCCCCGGCCCCAGCGCGGGGCAAGCGGGGAGCCGACCACGGGGGAAGGGAGGGAAGAGCCAGGCGGTGAGGCCTTCCGCTCCCATGACCTCCCCCGCAGTCGGTCGCCGCCCGGCCCCACCCCTCGGCCCGCCGCCGGCCACCACGCAGCCGGTCCAGACACTCGGACCCGCTCTGGGGAGGCCGGCGGCCGCGGAGGGATCCCAGAGCCCAGCGGCCAGACTCCTCCTCCCGCACCGCCCGGAGAGGCGGGCAGCGCGCCTTTCAGTGGCAGCAAACACTTCGTGGGAAGGCTGACTACCATGTGCATGGACCTGTGCTGGGCCCTGGAAGGAGCATTTGGGTAGTCTCTCTTATAGCTCCCATCCTCATAGAGTTCACAAGATAATGGGGAGATCAAATGTGTATACAAAAATACAACATTTTGGACTGGACAGCAAGAAGTATCCTGTGGCAATATCTAATCAAGTGGACTGCAGTGGTAAAAAAAATAAACAAGAAGTTTGGTAAGTCATTCCATATGTATACACTTGTTCTTTTATTCAACAAACACATCTTGAGCACTTACTCCATGCCAGTAGCTGTGCTAGGTCCAGGTGACACAGTGGTGACTAAGAGGGACACAGCTCCTGTCCTCATGACAATCATGGGCTATATGCATGCTATTCAATACACTAATCCCCAGCCACACAAGGCCTTTATATTTAAACTTAAATAATTGAAATTAAATGAATGTAGAGATTTATATCCTCAATTGCACTAGCTAGATTTTAACTGTTTAATAACCATAGAGGGCTGATGGCTACATTACTGAGACAGATATATAGCATTTTTAACACCATAGGAGGTTCTGTTGACTTAGGTCAGCAAATTGTGGTGCACAGGCCAGATCTTGCTCACCACCCACTTTTGTAAATGAAGTTTTATTGGAACACAGATGCATCCTTTTGTTTATATATTGTCTATGGCTGCTTTTACACTATAATTTCAGAGTTGAATAATTGTGACAGAGGTTGCATAGTCTACAGAGCTAAAAATATTTGCTATCTGGTCCTTTACAGAAAAAGTTTGCCAACCCCTGGTCTAGATGGAAATACAGGTTCAAGCAAACACAAAAAAGAAAGTGATGCGTACGTAAAGGTGCTGTGAAGTGGGTAGGACAGAGATCTGACCTAATTCAGGAAGAGACAAAAGGCCTCCCTAAAGAAGATGGTACAGTTGCTAAAATGATATTGGAATAATCTTAGGAGTTTACCAGGTACATTGTTCCCAGCAGCAGAAATAGCCTGAGGACCTGCAGGAAAGGGATGAGATATGTGTGTGTTAGGGATAGTGAGGGGACAGGCATGGCTGAATGTCAGTTCCAGGAAGGGACTCCCTTCATGTTGGCCATTGCTAGTACTCCAGTACCTAGAATAGCATCTAATATGAAGTAGGTATCGACTACCACTAGTACATTCTGATGACTGATTGAATAGGCTAACTTAGGAGGTTATACAAAGTTTATAAGCCAAGTTTTGGATTGTAGCCCTGATCCTAATAAGGGAAGCCACTGATGAGTTTTAAGCCAATGGTGGTTTAAAATTCTGATCAGATATGTGTTTTCAAAGGGCCTTTGCAAGGTTGTGTGGAGACTGTGTCTTCCAGGAGCACCCTCATTCAATGTTTCACAGTGATTCGTGGTTGTGTAGTTGGTGATTTTAAAGTCTCTACCATATCCATTGTAGAAGATTTGATGAAGCGACTGTGTTCAGCTGATTTTGAAATTTTGAACCTACAACCAAAACTCACAAAGAAAGAGCCTCCTGAACTGCAAGAGAATGAACCAACATCAGAGGCATGTTTTGACAATACAGCTAATGACTCATAGGTGAGTTATAACAAGGGTGGGGTTCCTGGAAACCCACAAAATGTGGTTCTGAGAATCACTTGGCTGAACTCAGTGGATTAAACTTGGATTGCAAACAATCATTTTTCTCATAAAGTCAAATTGAAAAAATTTCTTTTTGCCCCTCAATGATCCTGAACCCCACCCAAAACTTCCTACTCCCTGAAGCTAAACCAAACAGTGCCTGCCATTCAATAACACAAAAAAGCAGAAAATCTTTCTACTCAGAAAGAGAGAAACTGGCTAAGGATTCAGTTGTTGTTCCTTCTTTTTGTTTATTAGGATTTTGCACATACCTATTCTTTTTTTTAAATCTATTTGTGTTGACTTCAGAGAAGAAGGAAGAGGGAGAGAGAGATAGAAACATCAATGATGAGGAAGAATCATAGATTGGCTGCCTCCTGCACGCTGCACACTGGGGATTGAGCCCACAACCTGGGCATATGCCCTAACCAGGAATGAACCATGACCTCCTGGTTCATAGGTCAACGCTCAACCACTGAGCAACACTGCACATAACTATTCTTGCTTCTCTCCCGACTCCTTCCTACCTGCCACCCTGTAAAAGCACACACCTTTATGTATGTTATGAGCAGCCTAAGAGCCTATAACCTGGTTTATCTTTTGCTTGCCTTTCAAAACAGAATGTGTCCATAAAGAAATAATGTTTACCTGAATGTATACAAATTTCTGAAATCTATTGTTTTCATGGAAGATAGAACATGCCATTTTATTTTCTATAAAAAGCTTTTGCTCCTTGGAAAACCAAGCATTCTGTCTCCAAACAACCTAGTCACATAACAATTTATTTCTTTTCTTCCAAGAAATCTGATAATAGTCATAGTTATAATTAGCAGATTAATTTTTCTTATCATGTGGCACATAATGAAGAAAAAAAAGTAACTTCTCCCAGAGCAAGACTAATCTTGACTAGTTTTTATCTATACTTCTGAATCAACCAGCTTAGAGGATTCAGACATTCTTTTAAGCCATCGTAGTTTCTGACCCGTGATTAATGGGGGTACAAGACTTGACTCATCTGATTGGTATAATGATTGATACTACATTTAACAACAACAACACAAAAAAAACACCCTGATGTTTGTGACCTATTCATTTCAGTCTTTGAATCATTTTCTCAGGTCAACATGTGCAGTGTTTCTATCTGTTTCTGTCTACAGGTACCTGATTCAGTAGTCTTGCTAAGAACTGACCAATGGGACACATGGTCCCTTATGGAAAAAGCCAGTCCCTTTTGCATAAACTAACAAACCAATTCATGAGGTACATGAGTTGTGTGTTTTTCCCAGATGTCCCAAGTTATTTGCAAGTGTTGACAAAACATGTTAGTGCCAAGGGCTCTTATATTTGTTTTTAGTTCTATAATGTGAAAGGGAGTGTTGTGTGAAGGTGCTAGAAACTGGCGGTGGACAGAGGTGTGTCTTGCCCTGGATTGGCCATTTTGAGAGCTTGAAAAAGTGGTGGCACCGATTTGAGTCTCACTGCCTATTGATTTCTCTGACATGTTGTCCTAAGATATACAAAAAAAGGAAGCACTGTATATATGACTCTTATTTTGGGAAACAAGAAAGAAGATGCCTTTAGTTCTTATATGAAACAAATGCAATTTTTTATATCAATTTTCAAATTGAGACTAAAGAATTTGAAGCAGCAAATACCATGCTGAGTCTTCAAATATGTGGTCCCTGGCTGTTTGCTTTAAAGGCTTGGAGGTTTCCAAAAAAATTCAACTTCTCAGAAAAGGCCTTGGTCTGGGTGACAAGAGACTAAGGGAGTATCCCAGTGGTGTGACTTTGAACTCAGTCACTTAGCTTTGCTGAGCACTTATTTCTCCATGTGTAAGAAGACAGGGGATAGAGTGGAATTGTATGGACTTCTAAACCAAATTCCCTTACTGCTAGCTGGACTACACTAAAGACCAAAAAGGAAAATAGCTCTTGATCCTTTGGAATTAAATGTGTACAACAGGAGAACTCTAGTGAGTGAGCCTTCCCTTGAGTCATTTCTTTACCGCACTCGATGTTAATTTGCATAGTATTCAGTTCTTTGTCTATAGATTAAACTCTCCAATGTTAATTGAACAATTTTATAGTATCTTTCTGCAGTCAAAACTATATTATGAAGTACTTTTTAATAGGAACAACCAAAAGATAATGTAGGTAAGAATTCATTGAATGGTATACTTCAGATTTGTGCATTTCATTATATGTAAATTTTACCTCAAAAGAAGAAAAAGAAATTTTAAACAAAAATTGAAGTCTAGTTAATGATATACATATGGAAAAGTTTCGGAGTAAAGTGTATTGATTCAACAACTTTTTTTGAAAAGCATAAATTCTATGAATTGATAAATGGAGAAAGGGATAGATAGATGGATAGACATGAGATAAAACAAATATAATAAAACATAGAATTTAGGTGGTAGGTATATGAGTACTCATTTAGAACTCTTTTAATTCTTCTGTCAGTTTGCAAATATTCACAATAAGATGTTTGAGGGGAGGTATTTATTTATTTATTCTTAGTCATAAAGATAAAGACTCTGGGGGCATTCTGCTGGACTAACTAAAAGTTAAATCTTAAACAAATTTAACTTTTGTATGATCAGTTGCCTCATGTAAAAAAATGGTGATAGTAACAGTATCAAACACATAAGGATGTTGTAAAAATCAAAAAGTTGGTATTCGTAAAGTTCTTAATATGTAGTATGATGAAAGTTTACTAAATAAAATTAAAAAACAACAACTCATAGCTCTGGCCTGTGGCCAGATGGTTAGAGCATAAACCAGTGAACTTAAGGGTTCACTTCCCAGTCAAGGACATGTACCTGAGTTGTGGGTTTTATCCCACCCTGAGTCAGGACACATGCAGGAGGCAACCAATCCATATGTCTTTCTCACATCGATGTTTCTTTCTCTCTCTCTCTCTCTCTCTCTCTCTCTCTCTCTCTCTCTCTCTTTCTCTCTCTCTCCCTTCTTCCTCTCTCTAAAAATCAATGGAAAAAATATCCTCAGGTGAGGATTAACAACAAAAAAATCAACTCACATATAGAGTCATTGTGGAAAAACAGATTGTACTGACTTTTCTTGGACATTCAACCCTGAGAATAGATTATTTTATTAAAACCAGATGACAAGCTTGTATACTCTGAGGTATTAGTCATGTTCTCTATAATCTAGGCATATTTTATCTCCTGCTAAGAGGCAACAGAATCATCAGGACTAATCAATAATATTTAATTTCTATTTTTATTTCCTTCAAAAAGGTTCATTTGCTTAAAGCATGTTCCCTCACCCCAGGCCTGGAGTATACATAATATCTGGATATCAATATAAATTGTGCACTATTTGTTGGATTATAAATTAGTGCAGCCACTATGTAAAACAGTGTTGAGGTTTCACAAAAATTAAAAATAGAACTACCATGTGACCCAGCAATTCCACTTCTGGGTATTTATCCAAAGAAAACAAAACACTAATTCAAAAATAAATATGCACTCCTATGTTCATTCCAGCATTATGGACAATATATGGCAACAAATTAGGTGTCTATTGATAGATGTATGGATGAAAAAGATGTGGTAATATATACAAGGAAATATTACTTGTTCATAAAGTAGAATTAAAATTGTCATTTGCAAAAACATGGATGGACCTAGAGGGCATTATGCTAAATGAAATAATTCAGAAAGAACAAAGCATGTAGCTGCCTGATCACACAAAATAATCTAGTGCTTTAATGATTTTTAAAAAGGGAGCAGTTAATGTTCTCCAACAAAGGTAAGAAAATCTGTGAATTAATTTATAAAAGGTTATACCTTTGAAGTCTAAAAAGAAGCTTGTGTATCATGAGTGGGGTCTTTTTAGTCTTTTTTAAAATTAAATTTATTGGTGTGACATTGGTCAGCATAATCATATAGAATTCAGGTGTGGGTTTCTATGTTACAAGATCTGTATACTGCACCATGTGCTCACCACCCAAAGTTAAATCTTCTCCTGTCACCATATATTAGGACCCCTTTCTGCCCCTACCCTTTTTAGTTTTTAAAGAACTGGGCTTGCGGATTGCAAATAGCAATTTGAATAGCAAACAAAACAAAACAAATGGAAGTTCTTATAAGCAATCCTAAATAATAAAGAGCTAATATGCTAATTAGACTGAACAGCAGAATGCCCATCTGAACAACATTCTGGACGAAGCCAGGGTTGCGAGGGCCGAGCCCCTTGCACAAATTTCATGCATCAGGCCTCTAGTCCTATATAATAAAAGGCTAATATGCAAATAGACCGAACGACAGAAAAACCGAACAACTGGTCGCTATGACATGTGCTGACCACCAGGGGGCGTATGCAGAGCATGGTGGGCGTTGGCCATGGCGGGATGGTGGAGCAGGTGAATGGGTTCACTAGACCAAGGTGCTGTCATTGGGGGAAACCTCTGATGATTACTGAAAATTCTTTGTTCCTGCACACCACGGTCCTGCCCAGTGCTTGCACCTGCTGCCAGCTCCGGAGCTGCCTCTTGCACCAGCTGCCAGTGCCTGGCACCAGTCCTGATCACTGGGCGCCCTCAGTGGGTGCGAGCAGCAGCTGTTGGCATTGATAGTCCTAAGGGCTTCTCCACATCCCCCTGCTCCTGAGGGGCGATCAGGGCAGCAGCCGCCACTCGCACCCACTGACGGTGCCGGCCCTGCTTGCACCCGCTACTGGTGCCGGCCGCAATCACTCCATGTCATTGTCAGCAGGTGCAAGTGGGGCCAGCACCATCAGCGCATGGGAGTGGCAGTGGGAGTGGGGATGCCAGCAGACGGGGGCCTGGGAGCCGCGGCAGGAGGGGCCAGGCAGGGGCACGGAGGATGGGCTGAGACCTGCCCCTGTGCCTAATGCAGCCTCATGGCCCACAGTTCCTTTCAAGGTGCACGAATTCATGCACTGGGCCCCTAGTAGATTAATAAAAACAGATGGTCTTTATTCATCCCACAAATAGTATTCAGCACTGACTATATACAGGCTCTGGTCTAGATGCTGCGGATTCAGTAGTGGATAAGATAGAAATCCCTGACAATGTGAGGCTCACATGCTAGACGGACAACAGATAGGAAATAAGTGTGTGTGTGTGTGTGTGTGTCTGTGTGTGTGTGTGTGTGTGGTGTTAAGTACTAAAGAAAATTAGCAGGAAAGAGAGGCAAGAAGAGAGGAGGTTTGCAATGTTAGATAAGTTCAAGATGACCTCTTACAAAGAAGATAACATTTGATTCAGGACTTGAAGGGAGAGAGGGCACAGGCACCTGGATATCCGGGAAGCACAAATGGGAGAGGAAGTGCTAATGTCCCAGATGGACTGATGCATGGTTGCTTGCATTTGTGTAGCTGAAATCCATTGAGCATTGGGAAAAAAAGCAAGGGTTATATCAGGGAGGACCAAGCCAGGGGGCCTTATGGCCATTGTGAGGATTTTATCAGTTGCTCTGAGTGAAATGGAAACCAGGGGAAGGATTGGGGCAGAAGAGTGACATCTTGGTTTCATTTCACAAGAACATTTTGGCTGTTGTGTAGAGACTAATCTTTCAGTCTTGCTGGTGGTGATGGACAGAGATAGAAAAATGATATGGTGTTTTTAAAATATGTTCATAAATTCTTTGAAACTCTTCCCACCGAGAAGTGGGTTGGTCTATTCCCCTTGAATCTGCTGGGATTGTTTTTGACAGCTTCAACCTATAAAGTAGGGTGAGAGTGAAGCTATCCTCCAAGGCCAGGTTATGAAAAGCCATGAGACTTCTTCATTTACTAGAAAGCTATCTTCAAGTCCTCCCTGCTAGAGAGGACTCATGTGGAAATTTAGTCCAGAGTCCCAGCTTGTCCCATTCTTCAGGCATCTCAGTCTGGATGGCAGGCATGGGAGTGAGGAAGCCACCTTGGAGGCAGATCTTCCTGACCCAGCTGTTCCAGGCTCAGGCCACTGAGCCATCCTAGCCGGGGCCCCAGATATCGTGGGAACAGGGAGGAGCAGTCCCCACTGTGTCTCTTTCTGAACTTCTGACCAGCAGAATCCATGAGCATATTAAAATGGTTGTTGTTCAATGCCACTGTCTGCTGGGATGGCTTGTGATGCAGCGATATATAACTGGGGCAGAGGAAGAAGAGATGAGGCTCCTGCAGCAATCCAGGTGAGAGAGCATGGTGGGTGAGAATAGAGTGGTTGCTGTGGGGAAGGTGAGTAATAGTCAGATTCTGTATACAATGTGAAGGTAGGGTCATGAATTTGCTGACTAAATGTAGAATGAAAGAGAAAAGTCATGAATGATACTCAGGTTTTTGGTTTGAGTCACTGAAAGGATAGAGTTGTTGTTTACTAAGATGGGGCAAACTATAAGGGAATAAGATTTGGGGACAGAGAGAGGGAATAGTTATCAGGAGCTCAATTTTGGACATATACAGTTGGAGATGTCACATATACATAGAGAGATGAGACAAGATCAGATGATCATGGTAGATGTGCAGTTAGAAAAGAAAAAAGGTACAAGGACTAAGCCTTGGGTCACTCTATTATTTAAAAGTCAAGGAGATGAGGAGGTACCAGAAATCAAAACTGCGAAGGAACAGCTAGTGATATAGAAGTGTCATATTCTGAAATTCAAGAGAAGAAAGTGCTTTAAGGAAAAGGGACTGATTACTTGTGTCAAATTCCACTGACAGGTCAAATAAAATGGGAACTGAGAAGCCATCATTGAATGAGAAGAGTCGAGGGTTTAAGACTATAATTTATTGAGCACCTATTATATGCCAGGCATTGCACTGTACACTATTAAAATAGTGGAGAAAGAGATGGTTTCAGATTAATCTTAATAGATAACAGTTATCATTTATTAAATATCTACTCTATACTTGATAGTTATTAGGAGCCTTACATATGCTATCTCATTTCATATTCACCATTGCCTTGTTAGATATGGATCAGAGACATAAGGTTATCTGTCCAATCTGACATAGCTACTAAGGGGCAGAGCTAGGTCTCAAACCTACTTCTAAATGAATTCAATGTGAGTGGTTCTTCCTAATATCATTCTTTCTTAAGTGGTTCCCTGGGAAATTCTGAGTGGTTCTGGGGTGTGAAAAGTCACCAGGAAAGAAATATCTTTCTGGGAGTTCATTTTTACTCAATGCTTTTAAGGGAGGACATAAAAATAATTTTATAAGAAAAAAATATAAATGTATTATAGAGTAGAATGCAAAATCCTAATATAAGTTTTAAAATAAATGAATAACACTTATTGCGCATATTGCTTGAGTTACTTTGGGCTTTGTGTGGTTTTCTCTTTTTGGTAAATTAATTTATGAATACCTTCCCATCTCCTCTGGAGAGGCTGACTTGCTGGTAGTTAGGTTGTGAGAGCAGATGTAGCCTAATTAATAAAGGCATTCCACAGCCGAGGCTCTTAACCAGGGGATCTGAGAAACTCAGGGAATATATGAACTCTCTATATGGGAAATTTTATAATTATGAACCCATTCATTTTTCTATAAAACGTACCTATCAGCTTCTCAAAGGATCCTTGACTTCAAATGGGTAAGGCCCACATGGCAGAGAAAGAACAGTCAAGTACAACTTGACAGAATAATTATGATTTACACACAGCCTTTTTCTTGGGCAACTTTGAAGGCCCAGTCACAACGTATCTAGCGAACAATAGTGGTGACCAAGCTTTATGATGCATTGTCTAACAAAACATTTCTCTGTCACGTCCTGTGAAGTCTGAGAGATGAAGTTTGACTAATAAAATATTGTCAGTTCTATGACATTTTGATGAACACTTGGGCACCTCATATTTAAAATCAGGGCTAGTCAGGGAAATCTAGTACATGAAGTCAGTTATAATCGTTCCTCAAACTTGCACCTTCCAGGGTTAATATAACAACTCAGGGAAAGGAACATAAATTTTTATATTATCTACTAGAGGCCCAGTACACAAAATTTGTGCACTCAGGGAATGAGATGGGGGGGATCCCTCAGCCCAACCTGTGCCCTCTCACAGTCCGGGAGCCCCAGAATCAATCACCCCAAAGAGGTAGGCCCCACCCATCCAACCAGGGCTCCGCGATGGATAGTCGGGGTAGCCTGGGCCTCCCTCTTTGGGACAATAAATAGCACCCTGCAGAGGGAGGACCTGCCTACTCCCTGCAGCCTGCCAGTTGGTGGCCTGGGCCTTCCTCCTTGGGGTGATCGTGGAGCCCCTCCCCTGCCCCCGATTGATCAATTGCCCCGCCAGCAGGTGACCTGGGCCTCTCTCTGCAGGGTGATCATGGGGCAATGGGTGGGCCCCCAACCAATCTCATCCCACCCGCCTTGGCTGGCCTGGTGCCTTTGGATGTTATGGCGTGGTCCTCTGGATGGTCATTCCGCTGTTCGGCCGTTAGGTCAATTTGCATATTATACTTTTATTATTATAGATTCTTCTTTTAAAGTATGAAGTAAATCTAAGTTAAGAGAAGTCAAATTCCCTGAACCATTCTTCTTAAACGTGTATGAGAAAATAGCATTGTACTTATGACCTCTTATTTTTCTCACCCTATTTCCCCATAGTTCAGAGATTTCAGATTTGTGGCTGGAAAGCACTATTTCCTTGAAATCTACACTATTTGAATTTTTAAAGGTTAGATGCCAATATTTAAAAATGAGGAGATTTTCTCTGCCTCCCACTTCATTTGGATTTCCAACTTCTTTTGAAAATCCTAAGATCTGTTTACACAGGACTTGTTCTGCTTCTTGGAGACAAAGAGCTTTGTTAGGTAAATACATTCTTATCACTTCCTACTGTTCCATACCAGACCCTGCCACCCTCAGTCTCTGCTGTAATCAAATGGTATTCAATGTGGCAAAATTAATGAGTGGAGCAGATTTCTGATGGTACTGTGATGGATGGATAAAATATAACTATTTTTAATACTTCTCTGAGTTATGCTTATAGTATTTTGTTTATTTTCCCCCCCAAATGTTTCACCTAAATTGTGAATTATCTGGCCAATATCTTGGTTTCTAATAGGGTGGCAACAGCTCCTTCTCACATTAATTTACAGGTTGGATATTTTAGAATTATAGTAAAACTATATTAGTTCAGACCAATTGGGACAAAGGTGACAACATTTAGTAGAAATATTAAATTCAGTGTTATTATTTTGAAATATTAATTTCAAAATAAAGGTAGTAAATTCCTTGCAAGTATTTAGGTTGACATCAATCCACCTCTAAAAGTGTTTCTAAGAAAGGTTTTTTAAAGAAACTTTAGTAAATAGATAAAATTAATTTATAACTGGTAAATATTAAATATAATTAACACATGTATTTTGATTAAGAAAACTTCTTCACCTTAACACACACTTTTATTCATAGGTAATACAATGAATTGCAGGTTGCCACAGGTTGAATAATTACACTTCAGATTTGGCATCATTCAGATGATTGCACTTTTGCATTAGTAATATTTGAGTTCACTGTATTTGGCTAAACCAGTCAGACATTCATCTTAAGGGATACAGTCCTTATCCCAAAACACAAAACAAATTGAAAACAAATAGACGGCCACAGCAAACTCTCTCCTCAAAATGTAAATGCCAGCACCAAAAATGGATATGATTCAGAGAAAGATAAATACCACATGATCTCACTCATTTGTGGAATATAATGAACAACATAAACCGATGAATAAACATAGATTCAGAGACAGAGAAACATCGAACTGACTGTCAAATCTCAGAGGGAAGGTGGGGGGTTGGGAGGGTTAGAAATCAACCAAAGGACTTGTATGCATGCATATAGCATTACCAATGGACACAGTCACTAGCGGGGTGAGGCCATGTACTGGGGGGTGGGAGTAGCTGGAGAGAGGTCAATGGAGAAAAAAAAAATATTGTAATAGCTATGTATGGGCCAGGGGGTTTCCTTGAAATATTGAGGAGACTACTTGGTTAAAGTATGTAATTGTTTAACCACTATGTTGTGCACCTGAAACTTATACAGAATAATATTGAATATGAACTATAATGGGGAAAAAAGATGGAAAATTGTATGTTATGGTTTTCATCATAACAAAAAAACAATTAAAAAAACAGAAAATGAACACAAATTGGAAAGGAAAATAAATAAATAAAATAGATATGATGAGATTGCAGAATAAATTTTCTAGATATTTAAAAACAAGAATATCCATATGTTCATTTATTTATTGCTGCTTAACAAACCACTACCACACTTAAAACAGCAATCATTTATTTGCTCAGGAATCTGTAATATGAGCAGAACTCAGCAGGGACAACTTATTTATATATTCCATGAGGTATCAATTGGAGCTAATAGATCCCAGGCTAGAGGATCTCACTTTTACTAACATCTTGTATTTAGAGAAGCAGCTTGCACTAAGAAATACAAACTTGGGTTTTAGAGTTGGGAAAACCAGGTTCCCAAACTGCTTTTGATGCTTCTGCTGATGACTTTGGTTAACTTACTAAAGCTTTGTTTCCTCACCTCTACAATGGGTCTGATAGTAATTATATCCACCTTGTAGGAATGTGTGAGATGATGAATGTAAAGTAGTTAGAATGTCTGGCACTTAGAAAGAATGCGGTACATGTTAGAGATTATACAATACATAATTATTATTTTCTTGGTTACTTCCCAAGGTTTTTCACTACAGGCCAATGTGTTAGGAGTTAGAGCATGATATTCTTGAATAGTTGTGGCCACAATGAAAGCATAATACCTTTCCTTTTCTCAAGTGTCATTGGTATCTTAGTCAATCTCATTTTTTTAAAATAAGGGTTTTTTAGGCTGTTAGTGGGAAGTGCACATTACCATAGAGTCTTGGTACCAAAAGAAGTTGGAAGGAAGAGGTCGGGGGGGGGGGGGACATATATAATACTTTAAACAATAGAGAATTTAAATTAAAAAAAAGAAGTTGGGCTAAGGTGGATGGTCTGGAGTTTATGCTCCAGTTTTCTTATAGATAGGTGATCTTGAGAAGTTATGTTCTCAGAGCCTCAATTTCCTCATCCATACAGACATGGCTAATAGTATTCAGCTAACAGTATTGCTATGAGAATAAAATGAGGCAAAAGGAACTGGCATGAAGCAGCTACCAACAATGCTATTTATTAGCACTAGTTCTCATCTGCGAGAGGCCAGACCTGAGATTTTCATTAGACACTTCTAAGGCTAGGGTAATGCCTTTTGTTAAGAGGGGGCCACAGCATATTCACATACAGCCATGCTCCAGAGTACTCCCCCCTCCCCATCGCCCCTTTACCTCTTCCAACTGGACTCACAGATTTAATGTACTGAGTGGCGAACTGGCTCCCAGCAAGCCCAACCTGTCCTGCGATCTTACGACAGTCTGACCTTTCCCCTGGGTGGATGCTGGTTCTCTGGGGATGGATGAGTGATGAACCTGACAGGTTCCCTGCCCAGCTTCTCATTTCCCAACACTGAAGCTACCTGTCTGGTTATGCCAATTTGCTTCTGAAGCAGGTGAGCTCATCCCTGCTCCTCAGAGCAGTGAGGCAGGGCATCATGTGGGAAGTGGGGGACTGCCTTTTTACAAATACCTCACAGAGCCCAGCTCCCTCTTTGAATAAGCTGACAATATTTCTCCAGTTCCTTCTCCCCCTCCTCTTCTGCCTCCTCTTCCTCCTTCTCAGTAGAGCCCCATCAAACATTATTTTACAGCAGGAGCCAAAAAATGTTTCAAACGGGAAAACAAAAGGCTGTTTGGTTCTGTGTCCAGCATGGAACAATAAGCCACACTCTCTGAAGTGTCTTCCAAAGGAATGCTGTGATGTCAAGTTTCAGAGAAAGACTCTGGCCCTAAATCAAACTGTAAGCTGTGACAATGTCCCACTAAATACCATAAATATTTCATCTTTCACCCAGAGAATAACTCGGCTAACTGTACTGAGTGGTGAAGTGGGAGCATTTCTGGTGTACAGAGGAAAATGCCATCCACAACATATAATCTCGGCGACTTTTAGTTTACTTCCACTTCCTCAATTTTTTTTTTTAAAAAAATGTTTTATGAAGCCTGGTGAATGTAGCCTGTCATGATTTCTTGATGGACTGAAATTTAGCTGAGAAGTTTGAGCCTTCACAAGTCTGCCCCTGAAATGAGTCAGAGAAAATAAAAGTCTAGTAGGTATGTTTGTATTTTCAGCCTTTAAAAAGCTCTTGGGACTATGTATGTCCTCTCTTGTCTAGAGAAGAAATTCTCTCCTTACCCCCCACCTAAGCTGTTCAGGAGCCAAGCATTTGAAATTAGCTGAAGGGCAGAATCAAAACACCTAACACTTCCTAAGAGGACTTTCGATTAGGACCGCCTCAGACAGCCTTACAAAGAAATAGTCACATGTCCTGGCCATTCCGAGCCAGGCAGGGATCCCCTCTTACCTGGACTTCCTTCACTATGCCATTCTTCGTGCAGTTTCCATTCTGTGAGCCGTCCCATTTCTTGTGACTATAAATTTTCCCATTGCAGACAGCGCCTCCTCCAGAATTGGCCATTTGTGGCAAACGATGGAAGCCAGCAGGTTTTACTCCGGGGGGGTTCTTGGCAAGCTTCAGGGTCGAAGTTGGCGAGAGGATGGCATACAGCACGGCGGGCTGAGCCTTTGGAGGAATCCTACCAATCAGGCTTTTCCAGAAGAAGAGCAATAGTATTTTGGGGGGCAGATCTTTGAAACTAAAAACATATGGGTTACCTTTCCACTCCTCAACTCAGAATGGGGCTTCCCCTGCCACAAACTAGCTCCTGAAACTACAGAGGCGATTGCCCATGTTGGCTCCTCTTGTGGACTGAGGAAATCAGGAGACTGCAAAACCCAGTGGCAAACTGCGAGGGGGCGGGCTGGGAGGAGGAAATCTTTTAAAGACACACACACACACACACACACACACACACACACACACAGCACACTCATGTGGAGTCTTCTACCTGCATACAATCACTTCTGAATGGAGGTCTAACCCCCCACCTTTCCCTCTTGCATCTAATTACATTTTTTAGCTTAGTTTTTTTTTTTTTTTTTAGTTGTAAATCAAGGTCAAAGTCAACATTTCTTTTTGCTGTAAAATAACATTCAGAAGTGATTGCCAGGAGCTAGAGGAAGAAAGAATAGGAAGTTACCAGTAACTGGGCACAGAGTTTGAGTTGGAGACAGCAAGAGTTTTGGCAATAGATGGTGGTAATGGTTGCACAGCAGTGTGAATGTACCTAATGCCACCAAACTGTACACTTTAAAATAGTTAAAATGGTAAATTTTATGTGATGCCTATTTTACTATAATACAAAAATGGCAAAAAAAAAAATTCAGAAACCACCTAATTTTAAAACCAATGATATAATGAAAGGTACTAACTCATCAAGAATTCCTGTAAGACAGAGGTCCAGGGGACAGAATGTTTGGTGTTTTTTGTTTTGTTTTGTTTGTTTGCTTTTTTTAAAAAATCATGGCTGCATTACCTGTACCATGTAACTTTAGAGAAGTCTTTTTTTTTTTTGTCTTTCTGCCTCACTTTCTCCACCTACAAAATGAGATAAAACATTTTTGTGGGCTAATGCCTGGTGGGGTGGTAGGAAAAGAAAACACTAGTTTGGCTTTGTTATGGACACGGGTGTTGTGAGACAGATGGAGTTGCAAACACTTCTGGTTTACTTATTAACTCTTAATCTCTCAATGCAGCGGTCGCCAGAGCTCTGTGCTCTTCTATCAAGTAGCATTGCAGTGATTTGGTGTGTTGGATGGTGTTAATCATTTAAAGCCTGGTGAGTCCTTCCAAGCCCACTTGCATTGTTCTCCTGAATCAAGGCTTCTTTTTCTCCTCCTCCTCCTCCTCTCCTCCTCCTCCTCCTCCTCCTCCTCCTCCTCCTCCTCCTCCTCCTCCTTCTGAGTATTTATTGATCTTTTTAGACAGAAAGAGAAATGGGGAGGGAGGGAGAGAGTGACACATAGATAGGCTGCCTCCTGCACGCCCCCTACTGGGCATCAACTCTGTAGCTTGGGCATGTGCCCTGGTGAGAAATCGAACCGGGAACTTTTCCATGTGCAGGTGCATGAGAGGACACCCACCCAAGCAAGCCACACTGGCCAGGGCCTGAATCAAGGTTATTTTTTGTTTTTTGTTGTTTTTTTTTTACCATCACACACTTAGCATAGAAACCAATATTGGGTCAATGAACTAAAACAGAGAAAACAAAAACAAAGCCTGATTTCCTGGTCCTCAGCTTTGCATAGGGTTCGCTTTCCCTCCAGAAAGAGGTGGCTGACGGAGGTGGTGATCATGCTTTTCCTAACCATGATTTGCATGTGAGGGGTGCCGTGTTTTCCATCCCCTGGAGAGCTGAAGGAATAAGAATTTGGGCCAAATCATGGAATGCAGTTAATACCAAGTGAATTCCCTTTGTGTCTCAAGCTCAAGATTTTTACTGCATCTCTCCTAACCATTGTCATCAGAGCAAAACTAGCTTTTTTTGATCTCTCTCATCCATGGCTATTACACTGAGAGTTGTGTGGCAAATGGCCACAACCTGTGCTGTTGGCTTCTTTTCGTCCAGATTTATGAAAAAGAGAGATGGAAGGGTAGGAGAGGGCGCTGATAATGTTGGCCTGGCTGTCTCAGCTTGCTTAGAAAGACAAGTTGAAGACACTGTTATTTTGACTGAGCTCTACTGACCTGTAGAATTTTTTTTAAAAAAAATACGGATTTTGAGATAAAACTAAATACTGAACTTTAGATATTTCTATTCCCTTCCTTTCCTTTTCTTCTTTCTTTTTCTCCTCCCTCTTCTGATATTCATTTTTATCCTACTTTCCCTCTTCCTGTTCTTTTCCTTCTTTACTTTATTTTTATAAAGGGATAAAAAACATACACAGAAAAAAATCTCAAAAAACACTTTTTTTTTTCTAATCCCAATTTGTCAAGGTTAGAGTGAGAAGGAAAATAGGGGGGCAACTTTGGGTTGTTACAGCCTAGTTTAGTATCTAGTTAAACAGTAATCTTACAAGCCCCATTCTAACTGACTTGGGAGGAGCTGCAAAGCCCACCCCCAGGATCCCACCACAAGAAGATATATCTATTCAAAACCTCCCCACATTGGCAGTGTGGGGAGCTGCTATAGGGTTAAGCCTCGGGCTGACCTGTTGGCAAAGTCACAAACAAGTCCCAGCTTAGAGGGCACAGTCCTCTTAGCATAATTAGGCTTGACTTTATAGTGCTCCCTAGATCTTACCTGGGAAGCTAATGGACTGAGGGAAGTGCAACAAGAACAAAAACAAGTGAAACTCACAAGAACAGTGTAAACAAGTGAAACTCACGAGAACTGTGTAACTATGGTAACCACTACCTTGTTTACCTCTGACTATAAAATAAAGGCCCAGCTTGCCTCAGGATCTTTTCTCTGTGGCCTCAGGCACAGGAAGATCCATGGAGACTAAAGAGAGCTAGAGAGTTCTGAACACTGTCTCTGTGTAAAACATTCTTCGCCAACTCTGTCCACACCTTTGGGAGCCCCTGGACCACTGGGGCTGGACCCCAGCATGGCAGTTCAGGCTTTGGATCAAAGTCCCCTGGACTAGCAGTGCTGCGTAATAAAGGTTTTACTTTCCTGATTCCTCTGGGTGCCAGCTGTCGTTCTCTTGGGCCATTTGCCACAACAAGATCATCACATATAGACCTTCAGGAAATGCAAACCACGTATTCTCACTGTTGAAACGATTCTATTTGCCACATTGGGATATGTGAATTGCTATGTGCACAAAATCATCTGAACATCCCAATCATTTGGCATCAGATACAGAAGATATGCATAATCAATGGTGGCTTATTATTTTATATCATCCCCAGTGAAAATAAGTGTAGAAGTCTGTTTCAGTGAGTGGTAGCTTTGCATGTAGGAATATTAATTGCTTATAGTCTGAATGTATGTATCCCCCTCAAAATTTATATGTTGAAATCCTAACTCCTGAGGAAATGCTATTAGGGGGTGGGTTGTTGCAAGGTAATTAGCTCATAAAGGTGGAGCCTCATGATGGGATTAGTGCTCTTGTAAACAGACTAGAGCCCAGTGCACAAAATTTGTGCACTCAGGGGGGTCCCTCAGCCTGGCCTGCACCCTCTCGCAGTCCAGGAGTCCTCAGGGGATGTCCGACTGCCGGCAGTGGAACATCCTTAGTGCTGCCCACCACCACTGCTGCACTTGCTAGCAGTGAACCTGGCATCTGGCACACTGACCACCAGGGAGCAGCTCCTGTGTTGAGCATCTGCCCCCTGGTGGTCAGTGCATGTCATAGCTACCAGTTGTTCTGCCATTCAGTCAATTTGCATATTAGCCTTTTATTATATAGGACTAGAGGCCCGGTGCACAAAAATTTGTGCATTGGGGGGGAGGGGGGTCCCTCAGCCCGGCCTGTGCCCTCTCACAGTCTGGGACCCCTTGGGGGATAACGACCTTCTGGCTTAGGCCTGCTCCCGGGTGGCAGAGGGCAGGCCCAATCCCTAGGTGCAGCCCCTGGTCCGGCTCAGAGCAGGGCTGATTCGGGGGTTGGGGCACCGCCCCCTGTCACACTCAAGGCAGGGTCTATGGGGAGGTTGCGGCACCACCCCCTGTCACGCACAGAGCAGGGCCCATCAGGGGGGTTGGGGCTCTGTACCCTGTCACACACAGAGCAGGGCCGATCAGGGAGTTGGGCCACCACAGCCTGTCACACACAGAGCTGCAGGGCAATCAGGGGGTTGGGGAGCTCCCCCCTATTGGGCACAGAGCAGGGCTGATCAGAGGGTTGGGGCACCTTCCCCTGTCATGAACAGAGCCGCAGGGTGATCAGGGGGTTTGGGCACTGCCCCCTGTCATGCTGATCCCGGTGCTGGGAGGCATATTACCCTTTTACTATATAGAGGCCTGGTACAAGGGTGGGGGCAGGCTGGTTTGCCCTGAAGGGTGTCCTGGATCAGGGTGGGGGTCCCCACTGGGGTGCCTGGCCAGTCCGGGTGAGGGGCTGAGGGCTGTTTTCAGGCTGGCGGGTGACTGAAGCTCCCAACTGCTCCTTTTTTTCTTTTTTTTTCTTTTTATTCTGGGCCAGTTTTAGCTCTGAGAGTCCAGCTCTTAGGCCTCCGCTGCTGAATGTGGTTTCTGGCCTTTGTTTACCTTCTGTATTTGAAACAATGTTGCGATCCTACTGGCTGAAGCCTGGCAACTAAAGCAGGTTTCTGGGGTTTTGTTTAGCTTCTATATTTGTAACATAGTTTCTTAGAGTTGCAGCTCAGAGGCCGGCAGCGGCAGGCAGGCGGGGAACGTTGGAGTCCTCCATCACTGAAGCAAGCAAGCCTCATGTTAGCTTCCAGCTGCCTGGCTGCCGGCCGCCATCTTGGCTGGAAGTTAATTTGCATATCTCCCTGATAAGCCAATGGGAAGGGTAGCAGTCATACGCTAATTACCATGTTTCTCTTTTATTAGATAGGATTATATAGGATGCCCAAGTAGCTCCCTTGTCCCTTCAGCCATGTGAGTTTCCAGCAAAAAGATGCCCCTCTAGGAAGGGGGTCCTCACCAGACATCAAATCTTCGGTGCCTTTGATACAGAACTTTTGGACTAGAACCCAGATTCTTTGTCTGCCGGAGTTGAAAAATGAATCCACGGACATAAGATGGTATAGCAAAAGTGGAGATTTATTGAAGAATAAGTACAGACTCCCATGTGGGGAAGGGGAAAGGGTCCCACTGAGTTCCTTTTCCCTATGGCTTATAAAGGCTGCAGATCTTGGTGCCTTGATATCCCCTCTGATTGGTCACTACTCCCTTGGACTGGTTATTATAGTAAGTCCTGGGCTCAAAGGTTGAACCTCACATGAGACATATGAGGTTCTCCTCCCTCCTTCCTTATTGTTTTCTTATTCCCTTTGGGCTTTCTTCTTCTCCTTCTGGATGAAGGGCTTCCTTCTCTTTATTTTGTAAATATAGACCTTTTACTGTTCCCAGCTCCCTCATTCTATGGAAATGTACCTGTTGCAGCTTTTCAGCTTTCCTTTTCTATGGAAATATACCTTCTGTTGCCCTGTAGCCCTGTGCTTTTTCCATGGTCCCCTTAATTTCTAAAATTTCCTAAAACCTGTGTTTTTCACCATCAAAAAATTCTGTTTCACCTCGATTTTGGACTTCTCAGTCTTCTGAACTATGAGGAATAAATTCTGTTGTTTATGAGCTATCCAGTTTATGGTACTTTGTTATATAATCAGAATAAGCTAAGACATTGATCAATAGTAAAACACAGACTAAATATTGAGTATGATTTTGTGTCTCTGAATAACTAAATGTATTTCAGATCAACCATTAAACTCAACAAATGTTTGAGTAACTATGATATACTAGGTTATTTGCTAAGCCCTTCATTATAGGCAGTCCTCACGATCACAAAACTAGAAGTTTACAGCACCTGCATCTCTCCTTCCCAAGATCTCTCATTATGGAAGGTAAAAATAAATCTGTCCTTTAGTGGATTAAGGACAAAGATCAAATTAGGTAATGATGGCCTTGTATTCCCTGAAAGTACTACATTTTTTATCCAGATGCCAGTTTCTAGGGGTAGGTAAGAAAGAGAAGCTCAGAGGCTTGGTACTGTGTTTTGAAAAAGCTTTGGGAACCACTGGGATATGGAAAGTTGACAGAAAAGGGAGGAAATAAGCAAAATCAATGGTCAAAATTATACAGTCTCTAGAAATCTATTGGGTGAATCATAATGGAAGGTAATGATAATGCAAAAACTAAAGTTCCAACAAGTTAAGTGACATCTCCAAAGGCACAAGAATGTATGATAGAAGTAGGCCCTGGATGCTAGTTCTTTTTCCCTAAGACCATAATAAAGAAGAAAGTCCCTTTTCCCTAAGACCGTAATAAAGAAGAAAAATAACCTGCTACAATTTGGAATATTTCATTGAATTGGTCAAATAACAAATAAAAACACATTATTTTGCCTTCCTGACTCATTCAAATCCTGTCATCTATTAAATAAGAAGCAAAGATCTAGCCACATCTCAATATCTGCTGGGATTTAATAGTCTGAGATTCCTCTACAGGGAAGTACTTAAATTTTCTAAAATATCAGTCTGGAAAATTCTCATAGAAGGGCAGATACCAACATTACAGATATCAGATGTCAAGGTTTTTTTCTTTCTTTTAGAACAAAAAACACATTGTCAATGACTACTACCCCAAGGTCAGCAACAGTGTGACATTTCTGCTTTTCTTTCAGGGAATCGTGTCCACTCCAGTCCTTTTAGTAGCAATTATCTTCAGAATGCTCCTGAACAAAAGGCAAAGAATAGCGTTTCATACTCCCTATAGATGTCCTAACTGGAACTCTTTGCTTAGGAAACTTAACATCATTTTTTTTTTTTAAAGTACAGGACTCAGACTCAAATATAGAACTGGGTATTTCTAAGAAGTAGTCACCCTACTATTCTCAAAGCCACTATATTTTGAGGCAGCTAACTAACTTTGTTAATTAAAAAACAACAACACTGTTATTTCTGCAAAAATATAATTTATTTGCTTCCTTGGGGGATTATTTGTTCAAAGCAATGGTGATTTACTTAGGTGGAATTTAAATTAATATTTGTCCTATTGAATTAGAAATAGATAACCTAGTTAAGTACTACCTATAAATCTTGTTATAACTTCTGTATGGGCTAAGAACAACTACTTTTGTGATTGTTAATTGATTAACATAAGTGGAGTAGGCTAAATTCTCCTTAAACAAAGCAGTGCCATTTATAACTTAGTTAATGCATTGCCTTAAAGTATTTAAAACTTAGTTAATTAAATGGCTTTAAAATGTAAAACATAAAAACACTCGAATATATTTTATTTTTTTAAATCACTTCAAATGACTACTGGGGGAACTTCTAGTCCTAATAAGCAAAACATTGTCAAGCACAAAATTGACCCATGTATATTTAATAAATTTAAATAAATGTATATGATAAATCAAATTTCCCCAATATCTCAATATTGTCTATAAACTAGTTAGTATTTTCTTACATGTATTTAAAATTACAAGACTGCTATGTGAAAGTATATGAAATATTATAGATTCTTCATCTCATTTGCACACATAGATTACATCTAAACTTGATAGGCAAGTATTAACACTAGGGGCTTAATTTTTGGTCTTGTTTTTTAACAGCCTTGTGGCTTCTTTATGTCTTTATTTGTAGTTCTGTTCAGTTAGTCTTCATGTGGTTCTCAAGAATGTGGTTGTTCTATAATTTATTTGCCATTTTGATGTGGTTGTGGAAGGGGACCAGCACACTCCAGCATCTTGACTGGAAGTCCTTTGGGCTTGATTTCCTTTATCATCATCCTATTGATATTTCCAGAACTGAAAATACATTAACTCACCTCTAGGTGAGGTTGAAGTACTGATTCATTTGTGTAGACTGTCTCTCACTTTGCTAGGCAGTTCATTTGGACTCCTAAGTGTGACTGGGTCATTGTATACCCCTGCTAGGTGGGCGTGGTGTGGTTTATAAAGCCCATCTGGATCCAGACATTTGTAGAGTAAATCCATCCTGGAGTGGCCTAACCCTGGAGGTAAGTCCTAAGGTGATTCTGGTGCCTTGGGATGGAGAAATGTTCTAAGCTTCCAAGGAGCTGATGGATGAGCCTTTTTGACAATAACAATAAGAGGTTAAGTATTGTGGATTCCAGGAGATGACAAGCATTGGGTCTGCTGAGGGCTGAATCTCCCTAAGCATAGCAATCGTAAATATAGCAGACATCAATCTCAGCCTGCAACTAAGCAGTGCAAAAAAACCCCCCAAAAACAAAACACCAACTTTTTTCTTAGAACTTAATTTTAATTTTGAAGAAACCCCACCCCATTCCATCAGGTGGTCTAGTTAATGGGTACCTTAATGGAATTAGGATGCTATTGGGACAATGGGCTTGGAGAATGACAATGTTTGTGGTCATTGACATATGCTACTGATGCTTTTCTGCCTTTTCCTAGTAGATTTCTTACTCTAATGGATTTCTCTCTGCTTTCCTTGTGCCATTTGGGAAAGAAGAGGAGACATTCTGCTCCCTCCCTGCCAGGCGAGAAATCAGGGATCCCTACAAGTCTGCCTGTGGCCTCATCCACCCAGACTATCTCTGTGGCTGTTCTCTCTCTAGACACTTCTACCCTCTAAGGGGTACCGCCACCCACCGGTTCCTCTGCTCTTATGATTTCCCTTCTGATTTTCTTCCTTCCTTCCTTCCTTCCTTCCTTCCTTCCTTCCTTCCTTCCTTCCTTCCTTCCTTCCTTCCTTCCTTCCTTTCAATATATTTTATTGATTTTTTACAGAGAGGAAGAGAGAGGAATAGAGAGTTAGAAACATCAATGAGAGAGAAACATCTATTCAGCTGCCTCCTGCACTCCCCACTGGGGATGTGCCTGCAACCAAGGTACATGCCCTTGACCAGAATAGAGCCTGGGACCCTTCAGTCCCCAGGCCGATGCTTTATCCACTGAGCCAAACCGGTTAGGGCATGATTTTCTTTTTTTAAAAAAAATATATTTTTATTGATTTCAGAGAGGAAGGGAGAGGAAGAAAGAGATAGAAACATCAATGATGAAAGAGAATCATTGATTAGCTGCCTTCTGTACGCCCCTACTAGGGATCAAACTCGTAACCCAGGTATGTGCCCTTGACTGGAATCGAACCCAGGACCCTTTAGTCTACAGGCCAATGCTTTATCCACTGAGCCAAATCAGCTAGGGTCCCTTCTGATTTTCTTCAACCCGACCTGGAAGCATTTCTCTTCTGGTCTCTGAGAACATCCCTCTCTCCACTCACCTTAGCTGTCACTCATGTGAGTCTTCTGTGTTCCCCTGAGGTCTTCATTTGTGGAACACAAAAGTCTAGGGAAGGTTATTTGTCTTCTATTATCCCTCTTGGCTCAATGTGAATAGAGCAGTTTAACAGCTAGAATAAGGAGTGCAGAAGAGACTAATAATGCCCATCATTTACTATATTAGAATAATGTTCTACAGCAATAATTCATCTCTATCCTTACAACATATACACACGTAATACAAAGAAAGAAACAAATTATTGGCCCACTATAACATTCAGAATGAATGTGTATGGGCTAAGGAACTTCAAATAGTTTCTATTCAAATAGATAAACACACTGAGTGATACTTTTTGTAATAAATAATTGTCTAAGAATTCGAAATGGACAAGAGAAATTGCAAAGTGTCATTTGAGTGGCGGGCAGCACATAGTCTAGTGGAAATTTTACTGTCTATTATTGTGATGATTATTGTGAAGACTAAATAAAATGGTCATCTGATTAGAATCTTATAGATAAGAGTGTGTGTCCTTTGATTGGTTTTCTGTTGACTATTTTAGAATTTTGTTGGGATAGAAGTTAATGTGCAGAAAACCAATAGCAATGCTAATGATTCTTGTGGTAGAAATGTAAATTAATTTTGACTGATAGAAATATAATTGTTTTCTGCCAACTTGAAAAGATAACCCCAAACATTATAGTGCATTGCCTTAGTGGACAATATCTAGTTTTATGTGCATTAGAAAATTCATTTCTGTATTCCTTTCTCTCTCTCTTTATCTATCTATATTTGTCTGTTCTTCAAATTTTCTTTTGACCCAGTTTTAATATATTCTATTGGTTAATTAATTAATTAATAAAACTTTGATGCATTTATTTTATATTTGCCTGAAAGTTAAGTTTTTTTATTTTTTTTAAATCATGCTTTAGTCATTTGTAGAATAACCTGTTTTGTTGGTATTTTAACTGCCACTCTAATCTCATTCTTGCCTCATCAGCAATATTCTAAATAGTTTCTCAGGGTTTTTCCACATTTTATTTAGTCTTCACACTAATCATCACAATAATAGGCAATAAAATTTCCATTTTACACATTTAAAACTGAGGCTCAAAGAATGACTTGTTTAATTGTAGTTCCCAGAGAGTTAGAAAGTACTCTGTAATGCAGCTGAGTTTTCAATAATTTTTTTAGTTAGTTTTAAACCCTTTACCATGTGTTATCCTGAGCCATTTTAAAGCCCCAAATTGCTCATAACTGTACAGTCCTCCTGCAAAATTAAAAGTATTGGAAGACCTGATGGTCCCCATTTTATCCTTTTCAAGAATAAGCAAACTGTTTAAGATCTGGAAACAGCCTAAGTGCCCATCAGTAGATGAATGGATTAGAAAACTGTGGTACATCTACACGATGGAATACTATGCTGCTCTAAAAAGGAAGGAACTCTTACCATTTGCAACGTCATGGATGGAACTGGAGAGCATTATGCTAAGTGAAATAAGCCAGTCAATGAAGGAAAAATACCACATGATCTCACTCATTCATGGATAATAGAGACCATTATAAGCTTTTGAACAATAATAGATACAGAGGCAGAGCTGCCTCAAACAGATTGTCAAACTGCAGCAGGAAGGCCGGGGAGGGTTGGGGGGCGGGAGGTAGGGGGGTAAGAGATCAACCGAAGGACTTGTATGCATGCATATAAGCATAACCAGTGGACATAAGACATTGGGGGATAGGGGAGGCTAGGGGACTGTCTAGGGCGGGGGGATAAAATGGACACATATGTAATACCCATTGTAATACTTTAAGCAATAAATTTTTTTTAAAAAAAGAATAAGCAAACTGTTAACTTTGGAAACTTTAGTTCAAAACAGCATTTGGTAAGAAATCAAATCTGAAAAGCCAGATCACTGTGGAATCCCCACTTTATAGAGGGTGGCCTGAAGGCCATTGGATAATAGACATCACTTGCATCAAGGAATATATGCTATTTAAGTGACTAATGTTCAACAATCTAGTTGTGAAGGCAAAGCATAGGCTGTAAAAATTTTTTAAAATGTGTAAAGCTAAAAATCTAACTTTGGAATACGACTCAGCCATAAGAAAGGATGAAATACTGCCATTTGCAACAACAAGGATGGACCTTGAGAATATTATGCAAATGAAATAAGTCAGTCAGAAAAAGCTAAGGACTATATGATTTCACTCATATGTGGGATATAAAACTGAAACTCATGAACACAAGCAGCAGTGTGGTGGTGCCAGAGGAAGGGAGTGGGGAGAGAAGAGGGTCCTAATATATGGTGACAGGAAAAGATCTGACTTTGGGTGATGGGCACACAGTGCAATACACAGATCTTATAAAATAGAAACCCACACCTGAAACCTATTTGATCATATTAACCAATGTCACCCCAATACATTTAATAAAAAAGGAAAAATAAAAATGCCCCCCCCCAAATCTAACATTTTTCAGAAAAAGAATAAATAAGACATCACAACTAATTGTAATCGGTGATCAAATGATTATTCTTTGTGGAAAGAAAAAAGCATAAAAATAATGTTTTATATTATTATTCAAGTTCATTAGGTCCATCCTGAATATTTTTCTATTTCTTCCCCATGCAAACCACAAGAAAAACAAGAACGGTATGATTAAAAGTTGAATGGTACCAGTACTAGGGCATTTCTTGTAATGTATTAGTATATAAGAATTCTTACTTTCTTCAGACTGGCTCATCTTCATTGATTTTCTTTTCCTGCCTTGAACTCACGATTTATATTTTGTGGAGATGATGTGAAGATTTTTTCCCTTAATTTCTAGGCAGAAAATATAGGGTAGGGCAGAAGTAGTTTTGTAGTTGTTCATATGGAAAAATAATACAATCTATAATAATACAAACATAATATGCTAATTAGACTGGACATCCTTCCAGACCACCTTCTGGACAAAGCCAGGGCTTCAAGGGCTGAGGCTAGCCACCACAGCTGCGAGGGCCAAGCCCCTTGCATGAATTTCGTGCATTGGGCCTCTAGTAATTAATAAATAATAATACAAGAATAAACTTTGGGCTTCATGTACTTACAATCATAAACGTATTTTTGCCCTGCCCTATATGTCAAATGAATAGACTTACAGCAGGACTAGTTACCTAATTTGCAGACCCCATACAAAATGAAAATGTGGACCTTTTGTCCAAACAAGAAGCAAAATATCCACACCCTAGAATCGAGCTCATGCTCCCTCCAGTCAGGACTTTCCCAAGAATAACCATTATTTTGACTTCTAACATCACTGATTAGCTTGGCCTCTTTTTCACTTTATATCAATGGAACCATGTAGATTATAGTTTTTGTGTGTGGCTGGCTTCTTTGGCTCAACATTATGATTGTGAGCCATTTGCTTGCATTTACAATTAGTGTATTTTTATTTCTAGGTAACATTCATTGCATAGAATCTTCAAATTGTTAGTACTGGTATCATAGTTAAGTTCATTTCTCCCCAGAAATTTCCTATGACATGCATACACATAGACATACATACAGACAGACGGACAGACACACAAACACACACACACACTGTGATGAATTCAGTCTACATTGAATAGAAGTGGGGAAGGGAGGGTTGCATGCCAACTGGGTTTTGACTGTTGAGCATGGTGTTTGTTGTCCAGAATGTGTTCAATCTTCTGAAGATATTGGTTGACACCTTTAATCACATTGTCTTCTCTTCCAAATGGTTGTGTTTTTCCTTTCTGTGAGTGAACTAGTGCAGGAAACTAGCTGGAGACATGCCAGATCTATATTTAACCAGTTTTTCCAGTTCTGGGAACCTGCCAACGTTTCCTTACCTCATTTCCCATTAGTAGGTTTTTAGTTCTTGCCATGTTAGCGTGATGATGAGCATGAAGCAATCACACATATATAATAACTTATGGAAAATTTCACAGAAACAGAGCAAAAGGAAGCTATATGTCAGTTACAACGCAGCTTGTTTTGAATGCAGGGGTATGCCATCAAATATTTCCTTCTGCTTTTGAAATTTCCAAGACTGATTCTTATTATTTTTAATTAAGTTATTAATGTGTAATTTACATACAATTCAACAGTTTTCACTACACTCACAGAGTTGTGTAGCCATCACCACAATCAATTTTAGAAAATTTCAGTACCATAAAAGGAAACTATAAACCCATTAGCAGTCATTCTTTTTTAAAAATATATTTTATTGATTTTTTACAGAGAGGAAGGGAGAGGGATAGAGAGTTAGAAACATCGATGAGAGAGAAACATCGATCAGCTGCCTCCTGCACACTCCTCACTGGGGATGTGCCCACAACCAAGGTACATGCCCTTGACCGGAATCGAACCTGGGACCCTTGAGTCCTCAGGCCGACACTCTATCCACTGAGCCAAACCAGTTAGGGCAGCAGTCATTCTTTATTTTCTCCCAATTTCTCTGTTTGTCCTTCCCCAATTTGCCCCTATCTAGGTTACTACTAATCTATCTTTTTTTATCTTCAGTTTTACCATTGTACACTTTTGGGACATTTTATATCAGTGAAATCACACATTGTGTCTTTTTGTGAATGGTTTCTTTCACTAAATTCCCTTTTAAGGCTGAATTATATACATATAGTGCAGACATACCACATTCTTGTTTATCCATTCCTCAGTTGATGGATATCTAGATTGTTCCCACTTTTTGGTTATTATGACTAATGCATCCATGAACATTTGTGTACAGATTTTTATGTGAAAATACATTTTTTTTCTTGGATATGTACATAAGAATTGCTTGGCTATATGCTAACTTTATGTTTAACATTTGAAGAATTACCAGACTGTTTTCCAAGGTGGCTGCATCATTTTACATTGCAAAGAGCAATTTATGAGGTCTCCAATTCTTACATATGCTCATTAAAACTTCAATTACCTGTGGTTTTGACTATAGCTATTGTAGTGGGCATGAGGTAGTATCTTATGGTTTTGATTTGCATTTTCCTGATGGCAAATAATATTGTGCATCTTTCTTCCTTCCTTCCTCCCTCCCTCCCTCCCTTCCTCTCTCTCTCTCTCTCTCTCTCTCTCTCTCTCTCTCTCTCTCTCTCTTTCTTTCTTTCTTTCTTCTTTCTTTCTTTCTCCCTCACCCAAGAGTATGTTTCATTGATTTTAGAGAGGTAGAGAGAAAAAAACATTCATGTGACAGAGAAACATTGATCAGTTGCCTCCCTGATGCTCCCTGAAATGGAGATCCAACCCTATACCTAGATATGTGCCCTGAGTGGGAATCAAACCTGCAACCTTTTGTTGCATGAGACAATGCTCAAACCAACTGAGCCACCCAACCAGGGCTAATGCACATCTTTTCTTTTCATGTGCTTATTGATTAGATCTAGGTCTTCTTTTTCCAATTTTTTTTCTTTTTTATTGAATTTCTTGGGTGACTCTGTTTAATAAAATTATACAAGTTTCCGGTGCACAGTTCTACAACACATCATCTGTACACTGCATTGTGTGTTCATCACCCAAAGTCAAGTCTCTGTCCATCACCATTTATCCACCCCATACCCTCCTCTATTTACTCCCCTCTCCCACCCTCGAACCTTAGGGAATCACCATGCTGTTGTCTGTGTTGATGAATTGTTTTTTTTTAAAAACCTTTGCCCATTTTTAAGTTGCATTGTATTTTTATTATTAAGTTTTCGGAATCCTTTATTCCTATCTATATTCTAGATTCAATTGTCTTTTACATGATTTGCAAATATTTTCTCCCATTTTGTAGGTTGTCGTTTTGCTTTCCTTGTGTGTGTGTAGGGAGGGGGTGATTTCTTTTTCCAGTTACAGTTGACTACAATATTATATTACTTTCAGGTGTACAGCCCAGTGATTGACATCATGTAAGTCACGAAGTGATCACCCTGATAAACTAGTATCCTTCTGGCACCATACATAGTTATTGCAATATTATTGACTATATAGAGGCGTGGTGCATGACATTCATGCACTGGGCGGAGGGTGGGGGGTGGCCCTCAGCCTGGCCTGTGCCCTCTCACAGTCAGGGACCCCTAGGGGGATGTCTGCCTGCCACGGAGGTGGGAGAGGCTCCCACCACTGCCTCTGCACTCGCCAGCAAGTGAGCAGTGAGCCAGGCACAGGACTTCTGGCTGAGAGGCGCTCCCCCTGTGGGGAGTGCACGAACCACCAGCGGGCAGCGCCTGCGTTGAGTGTCTGCCCCATGGTGGTCAGTGTGTGTCATAGTTACCAGTTGTTCCACTGTTCAGTCAATTTGCATTTTAACCTTTTATTATATAGGATTCCCTATGCTGTACTTTATTTATTTAAAATATTATATATTATATATATATATATATATATATATATATATATATATGTTTTATTAATTTCAGAGAGGGAGAGGGAGAGAGAGATAGAAACATCAATGATGAGAGAGAATCATTGATTGGCTGCCTCCTGCATGCCTCTACTGGAGATCGTGCCCACAACCTGGGCATATACCCTTCACTGGAATTGAACCTGGGACCCTTCAATCTGTAGGCCGATGCTCTATCTACTGAGCCAAACCAGCTAGGGTACTTTACATCCTTGGTTTTTTGTTTGTTTGTTTGTTTGTTTTTTACTGCGGTGATGGTATCCTTTGAAGCACAAAATTTTTTAATTTTGATGGTTTAATTGATTTATTTTGCTTTTTCACTTGTGCTTTTGGTGCCATTGCACTTATTATTAAATAAGATTTCAATGCATTTTTGAATTGTTAATTCTTAAAAATTAATTGTACTCTTTCCCTGAAACTTGATATATTTACCATAATTTTAGGGAAGGATTTCTAATGGCAAACAAGTCAATGATTTTCTGTATGTTTTGGGGAGGTAGGAATTCCTACTTGTTACCTAGTGCTGGTTTAAGTAGAAAATCTTAAATGGACTTTTTTTCTAACAAGGGAAATATGGATGACCAGAAGATGAATGTCCCTGCAATTAAACACGGATGAGAATGTCTGGTAGCTGATTGGCATCTGGTTGTCTTGGCAGCCAGAATGAGAAGAGCCTAAGGCAGCAATTTTCAACCATTTCACCTCATGGAACACATAAACTAATTACCAAAATTTTGCAGCACATCACAAATATATTTTTTGCTAATTTGACAAAATATAGGTGTAATTTTGGTCGATTTACAAAAAATAATAGTAATTACCTACTCTTCGGCGCTTCAGTGACTTTTAAAAAAATCAGGTACTTATACTTGTATATAAGGATTTCTGGTACCAATCAGATGCAAGGTTATTATGTGATTTGACTAATAAGGTGAAAATCTATTATATGACCTATATATTTATGGTTCAAGACAGGCCATTTACACCAGATAGCTATTGTTGTGTTGGCTGTTGTAATTTTTTATTTGACATTCTAAGGAAAAATAGGTCAGTGCCCTTTACTCAGTCGTCAGGTATTGCATGTTTTAAAAAATCTTGCAGCACACTGGTTGAAAAATCACTGTCCTACTGGTAAGATAATCAGTCTAGTAATGCATACATACTTACTGATTCTGGGCTCCAGGCTGATCTAAGCAGTGTGGGAAGCTGATAAGTAGGATGAGCTCTGTTCTATTTAGGATATTATAAACTAGGTACAAGATATATATCTAACACAGGAAGTAATTTATAAACAACTTATTTACTTCTCAGAGTATCTAGTTTAATGTTCTTCAATTAAATCCTTAATAAATATTTATGTAGTTAACTAAAAGAAATGTAGAATCAGGGACAAAATTATATGGTAAGGACTATAATCATGGTGTGACCTTGGGCAGGTCACACTTTCTGAGCTTCAGTTTATTCTTCTGTAAATGGGGACAATAATAATTCTGAGCTCACAGGGTTGTAAGGAAGGGCAAATGAGATACAGCCTGTGTGAGCCGGTATGTGACTGTTCAGACTGCTGGTACTGTGCATGCAGGAACGGAGGCAGTGGGAGGAGTGGTTCAGATGTGGGCTTTGCAATTAAACAGAACTGGGCGCACATTTATTATCCATGTGCTCTTGGGCACACTTGTAAAACCTACTTTATGAGATTGTAGTGTGGAATATTTTAAATGAGACAATATACATAAAAAACGGATCACAGGGGGAACTTTTAGGCGGAGGCAACAGGTGCAAAGCATAAAGTACATTTTTTTTTTTCCCAGGATGAAAGTATGTATGGGGAGATAAGAGAAGATCAAGGCTAGGAACACATCAGGAGAGGACTAAAAACAGGATCAGGGAATGGAAATCAGTCCCTCTGGGAATCTGCTGAAGGACTTTAATCAACAGCTATTCTGTCCGATGCTAGTTTCACACAGAAAGCATCTTGGATCTATCTCTAAGATTGCTAAATGAGGGAAAAAAAGAAAGACTAATATGAGCCATACAAACTTGTTTTGTAAAAACTATATAAAGTATCCTACACACTTGTGGGGCATAGAGAAATATATGAAATTATTCTTTGGTTACCTGAGGAAGTAAGAGGATGGATATTAACTTCTTAAAATGTTACTGTAAACTGGAGACCTGGTTTGGTTGTAGTTCTGCCACTAGTTAGTTATCTGTGTGCCTCTGGCCAGTCATTTAATCCCCTTGGGCTTTATCACCATGTAAGTTTCTCAGTTTATTTTGAGAAACAGCTCCCAATTGATACATCTAGTTTTCTTTTAAGACACCACAGTCAGACTGCTGCTAACGTTCAGAAGACAAAGAAGGTTTGGTCATCTGGGATTTGAAGAGATTTTCTAATACCCACAGCCTTGGTGTTTTGAAACATCTTTGATGGTTTCTAGGGGAATATATGAGCATATACAGATACCCAGTTCCAGTCCAGAGTGCTGCTTGGCAAAGGATCCAGATTATTCACGTGTCTCTCTGCAATGTGACAGACATGCTCATGAAATCCCCAAAATGTAGTTCTTGAAAATTTATTGATGCATAGCATACAGGAAAGGGTGCTGAAATCCTAAGTGTCCTGCTCTCCTAGTTCTTAACAAACTGATCTCATTGGACTAATTGGTTCCCCAATTAAGCAACGACATACCAGGACCACAGAACCCCACTTGCTCTCTCTTCCAGTCATTACCTTCCCCAAGGATTACCATTGTTTATAATATCATAGAATATGTTTAAGATGTTAAAATAAACCAACAAACAAAACCCTCCACAACTATTTAAAAATAAAGATTGCTGGGTCTTTATTTAGAGGTCTTTAAATGTCATTCAGAAATATTTCCCTTTGCGTGTGCCTGCATACATTATTTTCCACACTTTTGGAAAGTAACTTTTCAATATGTCTCAAGATTCATCAACACGTTTATTCCTTTCTGTTCCTAGTAATTTATCCAAGGAAACTATGCTTAAAATATGATGATTTTATATTTATGAATATTTTTAGAGTTATCTGTAATTATCAAACCACAAAGTAATCCAGACATTTAACAATAGATGAATCATGAATTAGTTTCTACACTAACCATGAAACATTAAGCAGCTGTTAAAATGGGAAGACTCCATAACAACAGGGAAAATATTTATCTTGAAATGTCCAGTAAAAAGTTAAAAATGCCAAATTGCACTCTGCTAGAACCATAACTTTATAAAACTCAAATGTATATGGACAAGAGCTGGAAAATACTTATGGAGGGATGTTGGTTGCTTTCTGTATCTGTTATGTTGTAAAACTGTTACTGTAATAAAAATCCAATGGGCAAACTAAGAACATGTAAGCTTTTTTTATTTAAAATGAACATCTTATGACAGTAAAGTCAGGACTTTTAGAGGACAAAGAAATACAACATTACAAACTGGTTTTTAAAATATTATCTATAAGTCAACTGACAGCTACAAGAATGAAAAGATTGTTCAAGTACAACAACCTCCAATATTGCGAGTGATTCAAGGAAATGAGCATCTTCATACATTGATGGTGGGTGTAAAATTACCCCAACCTTTGGAAAACAAACAGGCATTAACTGCTGAAATAAAAATGCATGTGCCCTTTGACCCCAAAATCTTGCATAGGGTAGATCTAGGAATCTATCGTATGTAAATTAAAACACCAGGACTCAGGATACCAAAATATTGCTCACAGCCTTGTTTTTTAGTAGAAAAACAAACACGCAAACACCAATAAACCTGGGCACAACCTGAATGTCCATTAGCTATGCAATGATTGGGCACATTGTGGTATGTCCATAAATGAAACACTTTGCAGCTATAAGAAGGAATTTCTTGGATCTATCTCTAAGATTGCTAAATGAGAAAAAAAAGAAAGACTAATATGAGCAATACAAACTTGTTTTGTAAAAACTTTATGAAGTATCCTACACACTTGTGGGGCATAGAGAAATATATGAAATTATTCTTTGGTTACCTGAGGAAGTAAGAGGATGGATATTAACTTCTTAAAATGTATTTTTACATCAGTGAGTTTGAATAGGCACTTTTATGTGATTTCTGAAAAGGAAATTAATAAAAAATATTTTAAAAATCAATGACTTGCCCAAAGCACTTACAGTTGAATATTGATCAATAACGTCTCTGACATAACAAAGTGTAGAATTATTGCTTATGAGGCTATTTCATCTAATACCAATTGGCCTAAAATGATCTACAAATGATTTCTTTTCTGCACTTTCATGGAGAATTCAAGCACTTCTAAAACAATTACAAATATTCTTTTTATATTCTACTCATTTTGTGTGATTATGAGAATGATTTTGTAATATGTGATGTTTTAGCCTCACCTGAGGATATGTTGACTAATATTAGAGAGAGAAGGGAAAGAGAGAGGGAAACATTAATGTGAGAATGAAACACCCATCAGTTGCCTCCTGGGTGCACCTAGGTATGTGCCTTGACTGGGAATTGAACCTGCAACATTTTGGTGTAGGGACAACACTCCAACCAACCCCCAACCAGGCTAATTTGTAATTTTTTTTTATAAAGCAGAATGACATAGCATCTTTAACATTATCACTAAATAAAATATTTTATTGAATATTTTATCCTCCAAGAACATTTTGTTGGAAAACGTGAAAGAGTGAGAATATGCTCTTGATTTCTGACATCCATAGATATCTGAGCCTCACATTTAGTTGGAGAAGTGTTGTCACCCCTTCCTTTGTTTATTTATAACTAGAGGTCCTGTGCATGAAATTCATGCACCAGGGAGGGTGTCTCTCAGCCTGGCCTACGCCCTCTTGCAGTCCAGGACACCCCCTCAGAGGATGTCTGCCTGCTGTGAAGGCAGGAGAGGCTCCCACCACCGCCGCTGCACTTGCCAGCCATGAGCTTGGCTTCTGGCTGAGCAGCATTCCCCCTGTGGGAGGGCACTGACCACCAAGGGGCAGCTCTTACATTGAGTGTCTGCCCCCTGGTGGTCAATGCACATCATAGTGACTGGTCATTTTGCTGTTTGGTCGATTGGCATATTAGCTTTTTATTATATAGGACTAGAGGCCCGGTGCACGAAATTCGTGCACTTGGGGGGGGGGTCGTCCCTCAGTGTGGCCTGTGCCCTCTCACAGTCTGGGAGCCCTGGGGGGATGTCCAACTGGCAGAGACGGCCCCACTGCTGTCAGGGAGGGGGTGTTGGGGGGGATGAGTCTGATCCTGAGGGGCCGCTTAGGCCTGCTTCCACCCAGGTCTGGAGTTGTAGGGAGGAGAGGCGTACCTGGCCCCAGCAGAGGGGGCCCAGCAGCTGCAGGCCACGGGCCTCGGTTGCCTCGGGGCCCTGATTGGTTGTCACAGGTGTGCTATTGTTGTGGGCGCCCCTGGCGGGGGTGGCAGGGGAAGAGATTGGGAGTCGGAGATACGGGCTGCAGCTACCCCCAAGGCTGGGTCTTCTCCCTGTCTGGTCAGCCTCCCCGTCCCCCCGGGGTACGGGGGCTGGGGTAGGGTGTCCGTGCAGGGGGATTGGAAGACCTCCCCGTGGCTGCTTCCTCTTCCTTTTTTGCAGTCAAGCACTCTCCTCTGACCCCCGGGAACTTGGCTCTGGCTGCCCTGCCCCTCCATGGCTCCCTGCAGCCCCTGCCCCAGTTGGCTCTCCCAGCCGCCCTCCTGTCAGGAGGCTGCCAGGATGCCCTGCTGTGGGGCCACTGGGGAGTATGCGCTAAGCCTTAGCTAAGCCCCTCGCCCTGCGTGTGCAGGCCGGCGGGCCCCCCTCTTTGCTCTTTGCTCGCCACGCTGGCCTTCGCTCACTGCTCCTGCCCAGGGCCAGCCAGCTTCACTCCTTCCCTTGGTGCCTACATATGCAAATTAACCACCATCTTTGTTGGCGGTTAATTTGCATATCACCCTGATTAGCCAATGGGAAGCGAAGCGGAGGTACGGTTAATTACCCTTTTTCTCTTTTATTAGATAGGATGGGTAAGGGCAGAAAGTTGAGCCATCATCCAGTTATAGCTGCTGGTGTTCCCCAGTTCTCAACCCTGTTTATGTCCTCCAAATCAGCCTTGTCCCCAGGAATGAATTGCTTCCTGGTGACAGGTGGGATAAGAGCTCTTAGTTATCCAGCAAGTAGTGACAGAGCCATAAAGAGATCACAGGAAACACTTCTTGGATGCATAGAAATTGGGTATCTAACCCCCAGGGCTTATTGCAGACAATGGTCCCGAGATTCACATGTTCCTTTTGCCAAAATACTAGTATTGTCTGATCAAGAACCTTATGTAGCCAGCCAAATTGTTGATTCTTCAGAGAAATCATTACCTATGGGCACAAACTTGGTTGATTTTTTTTAATCTACATTTCTTTTTCAGTATTTACTATTTAGGTGAGAAAACTCTGACAATTTCTGTTGTGTTACGTTGAGTTATGAAGTGCCTGAATTACAGAAAAGGAGAAGATTCTGTCTCAACTCTCAGGGAACTTTTTACCTAAATCTCCTGTCCCACCAAATATCCCACAAAGACTGTCCTTAACTAATGATTAGGCTTAGTTTCCAAACTTTACTTTGGAATTCAGCACTACAATATCGTAGGTTGTAAGATGGTGTTATCCTAAAAGGGCCCATTACTTACCCTTTTATATTGTAGTAAGAATATAGAGCATTTTTTTTTCATATGTCTATTGGCCATCTCTATGTCCTCTTTGGAAAAGGGTCTATTCAGGCCCTTTGCCCATTTTTTAATTGAATTGTTTGTCTTCCTGATGTTGAGTTGTATGAGTTCTTTATATATTTTGGAGATTAACCCCTTATCAGATGCATCATTGACTAATATGTTCTCCTTTCATTTTGATGATGGTTTCTTTTGCTGTGCAGAAGCTTTTTATTTTTATATAGTCCCATTTGTTTAGTTTTTCCTTTGTTTCTCTTGTCCTAGACCAGTGGTTGGCAAACTCATTAGTCAAAAGAGCCAAGTATCAACAGTACAATGATTGAAATTTCTTTTGAGAGCCAAATTTTTTAAACTTAAACTATATAGGTAGGTACATTGTTATTAACTTAATTAAGGTACTCCTTAGCTGGCCTTTGCTAAAAACGTCCTCAATCTGTAGACCTCAGCAAACGTACTCCCACTTCTTCTAATACCACTTCTTCAAAATAGACTCACCCAGGCCGAAAACTGACTTCTGTGCATGGGCCACGAAGTTTCAATCGCACTGTATGTGCGCGCCTGCACGTGGTATTTTGTGGAAGAGCCACACTCAAGGGGCCAAAGAGCTGCATGTGGCTTGTGAGCTGCGGTTTGCCAACCACTGTCCTAGGGGATGTATCAGCGAAAATTCTGCTACATGAGATGTCTGAGATTTTACTGCCTATGTTTTCTTCTGGGATTTTTATGGTTTTGCCACTCACATTTAAGTCTTTTATCCATTTTGAGTTAATTCTTGTGTATGGTGTAAGTTGGTGGTCTAGTTTTATTTTTTCTGCTTGTACCTATCCAATTTTCCCAATACCATTTGTTGAAGAGATGGTCTTTACTCAATTTTATACTCCAGCTTCCTTTGTCTAATATTAATTGAACATAAAGATGTTGGCCAATTTCTGGACTCTCTGTTCTCTTTCATTGCTCTATATACCTGTTCTTGTGCCAGTACCGGGCTGTTTTGATTTCAATGGCTTTGCAGTATAGTTTGATATCTATTATTTTGATCCCCCAACTTTGTTCTTCTTTCTCAAGATTGCTATGGCTATCTGGGGTCTTTTTAATTTCCATATACATTTTTGGAATATTTTTTCTATATCTGTGAAATATGCTGCTGGTATTTTAATAGGGATTGCATTGAATCTATAGATTGGGCTGGGTAGTAGGTATATTGTCTTTTGAATAATTATGCAGAAGTGAGATTGTTGGGTCATGTAAAAATTCCATTTTAAATTTTTGAGGATATCCCACACTGTTTTCTATAGCAGTTTCACTATTTTATATTCCTACCAACAGTGTACTAGAATTCCAATTTCTCTGTGTCCCCAACATTTATTATCTTAATTTTTTTTCTGATTACCATCTAAAGGTGTGCTCATCTTGAGTACTGTGATTTCTCAATGTGAGCTAGACCTCTCATAAAGCTATTTATCACTGCGAAATCTGTTTCTGTGGAGGATTGGGCCTGAGACTTCTTATTCTGTCAACTTACTGATGTTATTTACCAGGATGATTCTAGTACCCATGTAAGTTTTAAGTGACAATTTCTTTTTTAAAAAATGAGGCTGATTGTAATAAAATAGAAATAGATCTGTATTATAATTTCTACTTTAAGTGATGATATAACAATCCTATGAAGGAGAGAAATGCAGATATTTTATTTTTATTTTATGAATATAAAATTGCATCCAGAGAAGTTAAGCTAATTATCCTAGACCTCACCCTGTGAATGAAGGTGACTGGGAGTTCCAGAAGCAATCTCCCCTACTCAATAGCACACGAAAAAAGGGATGACACTTCTGAACACTAAGCTGTTGTTATTTTTTTCTATCTGCCCAAGATCCCAACCTCCCTGGCTTAGTAAATCCCTTGGAATAGTGTCTTGAATTAGAGCAAGAGGGTGTGACATTCCACACCTAAGCTCCCCTGTTTCTCATTTATATGTGTGAGGCCATGTTCCTCCAATATAAGCAGCATTGCTATATTAAGCTTCGAAATACTTGATTGAAGTCCTCTGATCTTAATATTTAAAAACATTCCCCAGACTTCCTTGCCTTGATACTCAATGAGTTTGCAAACACTGAGCTTCTTACCATTAACACCTTCAGAATTAATGTCAGACCTGAGTGATCTCATTTAAATCTTAAGTGTTCTCTGATCCCCATTGCCCCAATTATCCTTACTCCAGTTGTGGTATGGAGCTGTGAGTGATCTTGAGCAATCATTTGTCTTCTTTCAGCTGATTCTTTTTTCACTTAGTAACTGAACCCCGTGGAAGGCACACAACAAATGTTCAACAAAGGTGTGTTGAATGAATGAACAAGCCTAAGTTTCTTCATCTGCAACGTGAGGAGGTTGGAAATAGCCTATTATAAACTTTCATCCATCCCAAACATTTGAAGATTCTTTAAGTCTATTTCAGTGTAGCTGCTAGGGTACTGTGACCTATGCTGCATAAACAAGTTAGACTTGACAGCACCCTGCAATTAGTTCTCTATTTTAATACGAGGACACTGATGTGCACATATATTCAATGTCATAAGATGAAACCAAGTCATTATACAGAATGGACTTCAGGGTAAAAAAAAAGTATTCATTTGAAAAATATACGAGCATTTTCAGAAAAATTTTAAAGAAAAATAATGAAAAGATAATTTTTGTGTGTGTTGAAGTAACCAAAGCTTATTTATATTCTTCCATCATATATAAAAAGTACCTTCATCATTCTACTCAATTAATTTCAAGGTGGGTTGGTTAGTGTCTTGGACTGTTATTTATAAGTTTTCAATGAGAAAATATTTACAACTGTGTCAGGGACTAGTGCTGATTTGAGGTGCTAATACCTAATGTGAGACAAGCACACAGCTTTAGAGGTAGAAAATATGGGTTTGAATTCTAGATCTGAATCTGCCCCTTACTAACTGAGCTCTCAGCCTTTCGGAGACTCAATTTCTCCACATGTATTGCGTATAATAATTGTACTACTTATTGTATGTTTCCAGACTTTTGGACACTCTATGGTGTATTTATTGTATTTTTAAAACTAGTGATTAAACCTATTATCGTATATTAATTATTTAAATCACATTATTTAATAATAAAACTAACATCTTACTTAAAAATAACTTTATCCTATAACTTCTATTTTGTCAGAAGCTCTAAAGATTCACAGGACTTCTCTATGTGTCATTGAGAAGTCTCATGATTTATTGTGACAAATTATACAAGATGTGTCCTCAAAGTCTCCAACATCATCCAGACACCTGTTACCAGGTTGGTTTTCCTTCTACTGAGATGACCCATTATGAGGTTCCAGCAGCAATGGAAACAGAGCCCTCAATTTGTCCCATCTCCTAGCTGTTCACATGGGTCAGTTCTGTGTAACTCAACCTTTTCTATTAGACTGTGATAAGGGATTTTTGTGTGTGAAATCTATAATAATAAAAGTATAATGTGCTAATTAGACTGGATGTCCTTCCTGATAACCTTCCAGATGAAGCTGCAGTGAGGGCTGAGGCAGAGGCAGCTGCCGTGTCAGCGGGGGCTGAGCCCCTTGCATGAATTTCATGCATTGGGCCTCTAGTATTTAATAAAAAACAAGCAAAAATAGGAATGGCTGTTTTCAAGATTTTCCAGGCTGTGAAAGTTTACACAATTATCTGGGCTATGGTTCTAAGTTGAATCAGTTTTGTTTTGTTTTTTTAATATTTTTTTTTAAATAAATATTTTATTGATTTTTTTTACAGAGAGGAAGGGAGAGGGACAGAGAGTCAGAAACATCGATAAGAGAGAAACATCGATTAGCTGCCTCCTGCACACCCCCTACTGGGGATGTGCCCGCAACGAAGGTACATGCCCTTGACCAGAATCGAACTCGGGACCCTTCAGTCCCCAGGCCGATGCTCTATCCACTGAGCCAAACCGATCAGGGCTTTAATATTTCTTTATTGATTTCAGAGAGGAAGGGAGAAGGAGAGAGAGATAGAAGCATCAGTGATGAGAGAGAATCATTGATGGGCTGCCTCCTGCACATCCCCTACTGGGGATCGAGCCCGCAACCCAGGCATGTGCCCTTGGCCAGAATCAAACCTGGGACCCTTCAGTCCACAGGCTGACGCTCTATCCACTGAGCTGAATCTGCTAGGCCAAATCAGTTTATTTTGACACAGTAAAACCATTTCCTTTTGCAGCTGGAGAAACTGAGGCCCAGAACAGTTGTGTGATTGCACAGGAAGAGCACTGCTGGCTAAGGGCAGAGCTGGGGCAAGAATCCATTTCTCCTGACTTTTAGTTCAGTGCTCCTCACACAACTATGGCTATCCTTTGTAATTCTGTAGAGAAGAATGGTTTAAATATTCACCATAGTTTTACAAAGCAATGTAAATTTTGTGTGTCTGGTAGAAATAACTCTGGGAGTGGTCCCTCTAGGATGGGCTTAGTGTTGATTCTCTGAAGTTGAAAGGAGAGCTTCAGTGCCACAAATAACAAAAACAAGAAGCTGCATGGTGAGCACCTGGCTGTGACCATGCCCTGGCCTTGGCATGAATTCAAGAAGCCAGTCTGAGTCAGAGCTAGCTCATTAGGGCTGGTAGGCCAGGTCATTGCAGCTGAGATAAGATCTGTCCTAATGAAACCTTTGGGGAGTGCCTCCTGCCATTTCCTGTGCTGTTTATATTTCTCAATTGTGCAATCCCATAAACTATACTAATTCTCAGTTGTGACGTAGTCAGGTGGATGCCACACATCCAACATTCTACCAGAAGTTTAGGTCACGTACCTGGGTTGCAGGTTTGTGAAAATGGCAGATGAAAATGCATATCCTTTCTGTAAAACCTCAAATTAAAATACATTAAGAAACTTCAACAGATAAAATTTCAGATAAAAAATTAGGCCAGAAATTTACTTCGAGGAAGAAGATTGGTTCTCTTTAAAACTTTCTTTTCCTAAAAAAAAATTATCTTTATTGTTGAATGTTATACAGATATACCCCATTTTTCCCCATTGACCCTTATAACTTCCTTTTATACTATTTTTTCTTTAACTATGGCGTTCTCAAACATGTAGCCAAAAATTCCATCTCCTGGTTTATATATAATTCTAATACTTATATCTCATAAAAGCACTTATGTATGGGTGAGTAATGGTCTATTTCTCTACTGTCTGATATGATAGCTGCTACACACAAGTGGCTATCTAAACTTAAATTTTAAACAATTACAATTAAGTGAAAATAAATTTTACTTCTTTTATCACATGAATCACATTTCAAGTTCTCAATAGCTACAGCTGATTAGTGGCTTCCAAATTGGCCAGTGAAAATATGGACTATTTCCACAATCACAGCAAGTTCTATTGGACAGCACTAGTCTATTTGGTAAAGATTAGAGAAGTGGGGCCTGGCCAGTATTGCTCAATGTTTGAATGCTGACCTATGAACCAGGAGGTCAAGGTTCAATTCCCAGACAGGGAACATGCCTGGATTGCGGGCTCAATCCCTAGTTTGGGGAGTGCAAGGGGCTGCCGATTAATGATTCTCTCTCATCATTGATGCTCCTAGTTCTCTCTTCCTTTCTTTTCTTCTCTGAAATCAATACAAATATATTTAAAAAAAGAAGTGGAGTTTATAACTTGCTAGATTATATTTGATATGCTGAAACAGGTCTTTTTTGATTTTGCTACTTAATAGAAAAAAATAATAATATCTCCTAAAACTATGTAATCATAAGCCAGCTCTCACATGGGTTGTAGTCCATATTCACACTGCCTTTATCATCTGGAGAATTTAAATTAGATCACTTAAGTGACACCTTTTTGATAATGCTCTTAGACACCTGGCAGATGAAAATGCATATCCTTTCTGTAAAACCTCAAATTCAGACACATTAAGAAACATTCACAGATAAAATTTCACCAAAAGTCAAAAAAATCACAATTCATAAAGAAATGATGTTCAAATTCATTGTAAGAATACATACAAATTAAAATGAAAAAACACTATTGCATACTACCATTTTGATACTTTAAATATTTGATAATATCAAATAATATTAAGATAAAGAGGAACTAGAATATTCATTCACTGCTGACTTTGGTGTAATGGTACAGTTTGGAAATCAGTTTAGGAACAATATGGTATTGAACCTATGCACTTTCATAATGCAATAAGTCACTTCCAGAGGCAATTGTGCACTCATGTAACAGAATCATATATAATAAAACCTTAATATGCAAATTGATCAAATGGCAGAATGACCAGTTGCTATGACACACACTGACCACCAGGGTCAGATGCTAAATGCAGGAGCTACCCCCTGGTGGTCAGTGTGCTCCCACAGCAGGAGCACTGCTCAGCCAGAAGCTGGGCTCATGGCTGGTGAGTGCAGCGGCAGTGGTGGGAGCCTCTCCTGCCTCTGTGGCAGTGCTAAGGACTCCTCGGGGGATGTCTGACTGCTGGCTTAGGCGGGGAGTGGGCCTAAACCAGCAGTCAGACATCACCTGAGGGGTCCTGGACTGAGAGAAGGTACAGGTAGGGCTGAGGGACCCCCCACCCCCAGTGCATGAATGTCGTGCACCGGGCCTCTAGTATACTGTATTTATAAGAATGTTCAGAGAATCATGAATCATAATAGCCAAAAACTAAAGGCAACCTAATTTTTATCAAAATAGAATCAGTAAATTATAATATAGTCTAGCAGTGAAAGTAAATAAATGACAGCAGCATGCCTTAATGTGGGGGAGACTCAAAAACGTAACGTTGAATGAAAGAAGCAAGTCTTAGAATATGTATGACACAATTCTATTTATATGAGTTCAAAACCAAGCAAAACAAATTTATATACATGTACAACATATATAATTATATATCAATGACATGTATCCAATATAAACATTAAAGGTACAGACATTGATAATGAAACTTAAACAAACTGAAAGAATGTTTGACACAATTTAAGGTCAGGAATGGGAGACCAGTGTGTTCTGGAAGAGTCACAGAGGGCACTACTAGAATACTGTGTAGAATACAATGTCTTAAATTGGATAAAGAAATCACACATATATACATATCTTTCATATCCCTTTGTAAATTTGATCTATTAAGTAATATTGAAAGTTCTTCATTTAGTGAAATTCCTAGGATTATTAGTTAAGAAGAGGCCATGCTAGATCGCAGCCCATTGCCACCAGGTTATTGGCTTCTTCTTCCACAAACATTCCTCAACATGCCTTCTAAGCAGCAGTTTTTCTTCCTTGCCTCTTCCTCAGTCATCAGCAATCCTAAATATATTCTCTGCCTTCCAGAAATAAGTGGACATCTCTTGCCCTTTAACCATAATCTCACTACCTATTCTTTTGTTTTAGGATAATTCAATTACACACACACACACACACACACACACACACACACACACACACACTCTAGAAAACCTAGAGATAATCAGGGAACTTAGAGCCCTATGTGGCCCAGTTGCTTAGAGCATCATCCCATACACCAAAAAGTTTCTGGTTCAATTTTTGGTCAGGGCACAACCAGGTTGTGGATTTGATCTCTGGTCAGGTGCATACTAGAGGCTACCAATTGATGTGTTTCTCTTAAATCGGTATTTCTTCCCTTCCCTTCCCTTCCCTTCCCTTCCCTTCCCTTCCCTTCTCTTCTCTTCTCTTCTCTTCTCTTCTCTTCTCTCTCTCTCTCTCTCTCTCTCTCTCTCTCTCTCTCTCTCTCTCTCTTTTTTTCTCCCTTGTTTTTCTAAGACCAATGAAAACAAACAAAAAAGAAAATATATCCTTGTGTGAGAATTAAAAATAAAGAGCTAGCCAATCCTATATAATAAAACCCTAATGCCAGGCTCATGGCTGGCAAGTGCAGTGGCAATGGCGGAGCTCCAATGCAGGTGGGCAGTAAGGAGCAAGGGGTCCTGGACTGTGAGAGCCCTGTACTGTGAGAGGGATGTCTGACTGCCGGCTTAGGCGTGGAGTGGGCCTAAGCAGGCAGGCGGACATCCCCTGAGGGGTCCTGGACTGCGAGAGGGCACAAGCGGGGCTGAGGGTCCCCTCCCCCTAGTGCATGAAATTTTGTGCACCGGGCCTCTAGTTTATATAAAAAAAGAGAGAATTGCCAGAACCGGTTTGGCTCAGTGGATAGAGCGTTGGCCTGTGGACTCAAGGGTCCTGGGTTCAATTCCGATCAAGGGCATGTACCTTGGTTGCGGGCACATCCCCAGTGGGGGGCATGCAGGAGGCAGCTGATTGATGTTTCTCTCTCATCGATGTTTCTGGCTCTCTATCCCTCTCCCTTCCTCTCTGTAAAAAATCAATAAAACATATATTTTTAAAAAAAGAGAGAGAACTTAAAGACATACTAATTTAAGAATATATTGTATCCATAAAGCAAGAGCAATATAAAGCATACACTATGAAAAAGAACAAAGTGTAAAAAAGAAACCTGTTAATTAAAAAGGGAAAAAATGAAAAAAAATTCTTAAAATGTGGAGCAATAAGAAAAGAATATGAACCATTTTAGAGAAATTGTAACAGACACAGTATCTATGCAGGAGGTTCAACAGCTAGCCAGTAATAGTACCAGAAAGACAAAATAGAGGTAATAGTGGGGTCTAAATGACCTAAGGAGTAATATGAAGATATTCTTTTCAAATATGAAGGGAAAGAGAATAGAAAAGACTGGCATGTAGATCAGATTAAGAGACACTTTGGTAACATAACATCATTGGAAACTTTTGAAACAAAAAAAAAAAAAAAAAAAAAGGAAAAATGACCTTAGATTTCTAAAGAAAAACAATTTCTCTTTCTTTCTTTTCCAATTCTTCTTTCCTCTCCATCCATCAGTCCATCCATCCATCCATGTTAACTCATCTTTTCTAAAATTTCTATAATAGTCTATACATTTTATTATACATTAGAGGCCCGGTGCATGTAAATTGTGCACTGGTGGGGGGTGTCCCTCAGCCTGGCCTGCACCCTCCTACAATCTGGGAGCCCTCAGAGGATATCCTTGGGGAGCGGGCCTAAGCTATCAGTAGGACATCCTTAGAGTTGCATGGAGGCAAGGAGAGGCTCCCGCCACTACCACTGCGCTCACCAGTCGTGAGCCAGCTGTTGACTGAGCAGTGCCCCCTGGTGGTCAGTGTGCATCAATGACTGGTTGTTCTGCTGTTCAGTCAATTTGCATATTAGCCTTTTATTATATAGGATGTCATAAGCTATTTTTCTGAGAATCAGATCTGTTGGCTTGTTTTCATATCTTTATTGGGATATTGTCCCTTGTGGTTTATTTATACAAAAAACTAGAGGCCCAATGCACAAAAGTTGTGCACAGCTAGGTCCCTAGGCCTAGCTGGCGATCAGGGCTGATCTGGGGGGCGACCAGAGGGGCGATCCAGGGGCCCTTGTTTGCATCTGCCTTGGAGGTGACCTGCAAGGAAATCGGGGGGTGGCGCCAGCTGCCCCTCCCCTCGCTACTGCCCACTCACTGGCTGGCCCTGCCCCCCCACTGCTACTGCCAGTCGGTGGTTCTGCCATTTGGTCGATTTGTATATTAGGCTTTTATTATATAGGATGAATACTTACAATACAGATTATTCTGAAATTTGCTTTTTCTCATTTAACATATTAACACCATGCTATGTCAATATGCATCCAATTAACTCTACTTATAAACAGTCTAATATTTCCTTGTAGAATTTTACCACTATTTATTCAACCACTTGCTCATTAAGAATCATTCCCTTTAGTTCTAGTCTCTTCGAGTAGTAGAAGCCCAGAGAATTAACAGGTATCCAGAGTGGGGAGCAGAGAAGACCCAAATTACCAAACTATTTCAAGAGTTTACATTCAGTATATCACTCTCTACTCTATCTGATTTCTACACATAACTATCACCTGCTTGTCATGGAAAACTCATCTCTAGGTAACAGCTTATCTTTTCTTCTTGAGGGAGGTACAGGAGTTTCACACGGTGAAGGCTATATTTTCCTTCTTAAATGGACTTTCAATTTAACTTACTTTGCTCCCGAAGCAAGTCACCAGAATGACAGTTCTACAGATTTCTATCTTCCTTTTAAACAGGAAATGTATTTCTGACTCTCCAAACAGGTAACATTAAGTATACACTTCTTAGAGCTTATCTGGGTGAGAGATGAACAGTAATTTAAATTTGCTTCCTAAGCTAAGTACAGAAGGCTATACGCTGCCTTTTTAACATGAGCTCTATCTACCCAACAGAGAGGACACACTTCAGTAAGCACTATATCACTTCTCAGTGTGAGAAAGAAATGCAGCAAATCAGTTTTAATTCCAAAGTAAATTTCATGAATCATGAATTCCGTTGAAAAAATATTCCTTAATAAGAGATTACAATGAATACCTTTCAATGTATAAATATGGTATTTGAGCATAATACTGGCTTTTTGTGCACCAGGATTTTAGTCCTTTTAATTACAGATTTTTAAAAACACTCCACTGTTTTATCTTTTCCAACTGAATTCTCAGAATTTTTGGCTATAATTTAGCATTTGAGATATAGGCTATAATTGAAGCATTAGTTTGATCACATTCATTATCTCTTACAAAATGATTAAATTAATTTAAAAATCTAAGCACATAATTTCATTTTACCATAGGTTTTTATTGGTTTTATTGCTCCTCTAAGTCTGTTTTAGCCACTATTTCTGCCATGTTATTTAGATTGATTCTTCAGGTAATGTATTTGAGTGTTCTAATTTGTTAGGTTTTGTTTGCAGGAAAGTTTAGTGGATGCTACATTTTCAGGACCCTAGAATTTTTTTTAACTGAGATATAATTAACATCAAATAAAATGTGGAAGCATCACATATGCAGATTGATGAGTTTTGGATAATTACATGTGTAACCACCAAAAATAATATGCAGAACATTTGCACCATCCAGGAAGTTCCCTCAGGCAGCTTTCTAGTCCATTCTTCTTTACTTCCATCCCCCAGCACCTAGTATTTGATTTCTATTGCCAGAGATTTTCAGTAGTTCATTCTTTTTTATTTTTAAATGGCATTCCATTATATGAATATACTGAATTTGTTTATCTAATTTTTTTATAGATGGGCATTTGAGTTATTTCCAGTTTTTCAATATTTTGTGTGAGGATGTTGGAAATATCCTTATACAACTCTTTTTGTGGATGTGTGCTTTCATTTATTCTGGGTAGTGCCTAGGAATAAAATTGCTGGGTCATAAGATAAAATTAAACTTTATAAAAAAAATGCCAACCTATGAAAAGTGATTGTTCCACTTTATGCTGCAAATAGCAGTGTACAGGGATTCCACCTTTTCCACATCTTTGGAGTATTTACTCTTATAATGCATCCCAGGACAGCTGTAATAGTTGCCTGGCAGTTCTTTTAGTTTTGCTTTTTCTGTTTCTCCTCATTTAATTGATCCTACATAGGGTTTCCAGACTCACTGTCCTAAGACTCAACTCTAGGGAAATAATACTCAGCTCCAATACTTAAATGATGTCCCAGTCACTACCTTAACCTGATACTGAAAGCTCTCTGTGATCTGACCCTTACTTGAATTTTAATGTTATCTCCCAATCTAATCTATACATTCCATCCAACTTACATTCCAGCTAAACTAGCTGTAGCTGATGTTCCCCAAACCTAACCTGCCAGATGATTTCTTGCCTCTTTGCTTTCCTTCCTGCTGTTCCCTAGCCTCTAATCTCTCCCTGGCATTGCCCATCTCTATAGCCTGCCCATTCCCGGGACTCAGCTCAGACTGTAACTTTCTAGGACATCCACTCCCGAAACATGAAACTGGACTTCAAAGACCCTTTAAAATTTGATGTTTGCTTTTGTTTTAGGATGATTCACTTTCACCTTTTATTATAGTCTATTTCCCGTGTGCTTTTAGGCTCCTTCTTAGTTGCAAGCTAGTTTGAAGGTGAGGTTATATTCCATTTCTTTTCTGTTCAGTGGACTCTCAATAACTCTTCACTGAGTGGGTTTTAAGTGGAAATGGTGAGTGCCTGGTGGTGGCCACTCCTTTTTAATTGGATTTTACTTTAGTGTCAATAATTTAAAAACTGTTATTCAGAGAGATTGTCAGACCCACCCATTTAACAGATACTATTCATATAAAAAAGAATATAATTATAAAATTTTGGCTTCGGAATCCTGAGTTTCTGCCCCATTTACCAGCTATAAGTCATTTATCAAGTGAGGATGATATTACTTCATTGTCTTATGACAATTAGATGAAAAAAAGTACTGAAAACATGTTAGAGTTTTCTTTTTCTCTTGAATACAGCATAACAATCTACATATCAAACTTTAACTTATTTTAAATAATTTTGTCTATATTAAATTTAAAAGATTTGAGGAGGACATTTATCATGTCTCTGTATTGGCAGCAATGAACTAAACCTAAGGGTAAAGTGAATTACATGACCACCTTTAAAAAGTGCTGAAAAGTGCGGGGATCAGGCCCTGCCCCAGGCTTACCAAGAGGAGGCACATTGTCCCCACTATCCATGAAGTTCAGCCAGTGTCACTTCCCAACCTATGAAAAACCATTGAGGGAATTGGGGGTTGCACAGGAAGTGCGGGTGTCGTTCTAGTGAAGTAAGTATTCATGATGAAGATGCTTTCCCATCTCCAAAGCCAGGTGGCGGGATCTCTAAGAGACTCTCTCAGGGAGACTGGTGGTGCCTGGAGAAGGGAAAGGTTGAGTCTCTTTCCAAGATGGATACATCCCTAGGCAAGCAGGGTAGTCCATCTGCACCAGAATCTAAATAAAGAAAGTAATAAAAGGCAAGGAGGTAGGATGGAGAGCAAGGACCAGCAGTGGAGATGTTTGCACACCTTTGACTGGAATGCAGAGCTGTTCACAGCATTACAGAAAAGAACCAGTTTTGTGTCATCTTGTCAGTTCTCCACTAAACATGGATGTAAAGATTGCCTACCAGGAACAAGTTTGTAGGAAAGGGAGGTCAGGGAAGTAGAAAGGGTGGAAGTGATCCACGTCACCAGTAAATTATACAGTGACCCCAAGAAGCCTTTCAAAAGATTTTGTGCACGCGACTTGGAGAGAGCCAGCATTTGAATGTCTCTTTCACATGGAGGGTGTTGGTGGACTGTGGTAACTTAGAAGCAACCACCACAACAGAAAAATGATGACAAACTTGCGCAGTAAAAAGGCTTTCGGCCATTTTCTCTGGTCCCTTCATTTTCACCCAACCACAGAGGACTTGGAGGCTAGAAGAAAGAGCACCAAGAGGGCTTCTGGAGGATGAATGATGTCTTCCCATTGACCAACCTCCAAGTGCTGCAGTAGAGGAAAGGAACAAGTAGATCACAAACTCATCCATTCCAATCATTCTGAAGGTGGAGCCTTTGCTTGGAGAAGGGGAGAGATGAGACCAAAATAGATATTTAGATTAAAAATTTTAAATGAATAGAACCTTGGCAATTGAAACTGACTAGAAATTATGAAATATGACCAAGAGGTCCCTAGGGGACAGGATGGGGGGGTCCGGCAGAGCTCCAAGGAAAGTAATAGTGGGGGAAAGAGGAAACCTCTATTGAGAATTAATGAACTGCCCTAAAGGCATTCAAAATAATATAATTTTCACAAATTATATTTGTAAGTAGTCAATAAAGCTTAAAAGATCTCACTATGATAAGTTACCTGGACAGCATATATGTTTAATGTTGATTTACTAAGAATGAGTTGTATTCTCATGAGGATTTTTGGAAGGTCCTTTTTTGTGCTGTGAAGCAGATTCTGCTAGCTGCCTCCCCAACAGCCTTGATAACGGAACCCCGTTTTGTTCAAGTGTGGGGCCATGTCATGCCCCAGGGGATGGGTCCAACCAATCTATACCTGTCATGGCATGCCCACTGCTCTTCTTGGTGACCTTTTCAGGGACAGGCTGGCCAGAGTTATAAACCTCTACCTGCTGGGAGGCGTCTGGAATAGGTTATTTCAGCTTTCACAAAAATCCACGTGGAAAGAAAGGCAACCCACCACTCCCTTTGCCTTCTGTGTTTTATGGCAAGACTGTGATACTTAGAGCCACCACAGGCGTTTTACACCCATGAAGTTCTGCTGACACATTGGGGAGGACAGTTTGCAAGTGAGAAAGTCATTTTCATCCTTGGAGGCATCGCCACGCTTCTGTGCCTTCATGCACCTCATGGGATGTAGGTACGTGGTGTCCTCTCTGCATGGGTCAGGTCACCTGTTTCCTGTTCTTGTACAGGAAATGCCAGTGCCCCCCACTCCCACCCCAAGCTTAGGGACTGTTGTGGGCAGGAAAGGTGGCTTTTCCGGAGACTGCAAACTGCTGTTAGCAGAGGCTCTTTTTGAAGTGGCTAGAGCTCCAGGCAATCAATTGTTATTTATTTAGTGGCCACAATCCAAAGATTTTTCATCAGCTCAGAGCCACAGAGGCCATGGGTCTCATCCATAAAGAGCCACTGTGGTCACTGTCCCTGACCCTGAGGGTTGTAAGCATCTCAAACTTCCCACTGATGAGAGAGAAAAAAGAAAAGTTACTCTGTGGTCCAGGAAAGTGCCAAGACGACTGAGCTTGGGCTGACATCTTCTGGTTGGATGTGAAATAGGTGCTTCACTACAAAATGACTCCCACAGACTGGCGAATGGCTGGGAGGAGAGATGGTCCTGAGGATAGAAAATAAGAAAGATAAATTCATTGTTTTGATTGTGTGATGATATTCTTTCATTGCACTTAAATGGCATCTATGAGAAAGATAATATTTAACTATAATAATTTATTGGTGGCTAATGCAAATGTCACAGGTAAAAGTTATCCATAAATATGACAAATTCTGTGTCCAATTAATTTCCAGTACATGAGAGGTCCCCTTTCCTTTACTGTAATCTGACTTCCCTGTGGATGCTGTCAGGTGCTGAGACCCAGAGGAGTGCTAGAATGTCCCTCAAGCCCATCTGTGCCCCTCAGCACTTCCTGCTCCAAGCTCAGGCTCAGTTCCTTCCCTCCCTCTCTCTCCTCCTGCAGGTCTCTGACCCCTTTTCATGCTGTAGTTATTCTCTGTTTTGCCAGAGAATGTAGACAAAGATGACCCCTCCTATCAGGCCTTACAAAGGGGCTATGAATTAAACAGACTCTCCTGACACTTGAGAGTAACATTAGGGAATGGCCTTCCACAAAGAGAAACAAAATATACCTCCAACTCTATTTTCCTAGAATTTATCAGCTGCTGTTTCCCTTTAACTTCTCTACTGGCCATGGTTCCTCACATGATGCCATGTAACAGGGGCCTGTGCTTCGCACCATAAAGAGTTCAAGTTTCAATGTCCTCCTGCCTCTGTCTGAGGAGGCAAAGCCTTAATCCCCATCATAATTGTGCAGTGAAGAGCCCTCCCACAATCGTGCTGGTCACATTTTAAAGAGGATACCGTGAAGCAATTGAATTGAAATAGTGGTGCCATGTTCAGAGCTCTCCAAAGAATAAAGGCTCCTGTCATTGATACATTTCCTGACAGAAGTAGCTCAGAAAGATGGTTCTTCTCAAAATCAAGAGTGTCTATCCTAGCCCCTAATTTCAACTTTTACCTTCAAAGCTACATGAAAGATGTATTTTAAAATAGGTTTGTTTGTCTGCCACCACATCACGATAGGCTGATGGAAAAGAGTTTAACTCCCTCGGCCTCCAGATGGGGACAGCAATACATGCTGGGGATAGTGAGGTAATTTATGGGAAAGCGTCTTATAAACCATAAAGAATTACATGAACACCAATGTCTTTCCAGTGTTATTTCAAGTCTTTTTAACGCAATATTTCTGGAGCTAGTAAATTGGAGTTCTTTCGTTATTATATATATATATTGTTCTGTGTTAATTCAGGGATATTGGGGGGGATGCAATTTTATGTTTCAGTATATATGGCCTTCGTCAACCTAAAGGACCCTGTGGCCTTGAGCAGATGGGTGCCTTGGGGGATTGGAAGGGTGGGCAGAGATAAGAATTATTATAGCAGAAATTCAAAAAGAAATGGCAAATTGTTGCTATTGTTTCTAAAAAAGAGTTTTGAGAGCCAGGCTTAATTATGAGAGCAAGGAGCACCCCAAATCCCTTTAGGTCCCATAGAATGGATCAGGAGCGGTACCGGAGGCTCAGCTCATAGATGTTCTTCCATATCCCTTCCGTCTGTGACACTAGGGAAGGGACAAGTGGATGCAACTTGGAGAAAAGACCAGCCCGAGTGGAGGGTTCCTCTGCTAGCCTGTCATATTGAAGAAAGCAGAGCCTGAAGATGATTGCATTAAACACAAAGTTTGCTTTAAGGAGAGGGAGGGAAAGGGATATAGGGGCAGGGACATACAATTGCTGCACTTCTTATTCCTACTAAGATGACTGCCTTTTCTCAAGTTCATACTGATAGGTCTCTGGTAGCCCAAGGGTGCTGGATGTGGTCTGCTTCCCCGGGCACAGTGGATAGAGCCTGCATCTGGCCACCTTCAACATGACGAGGCAGTGGTGCTCCTGCAGGGGACACAGGCCAGCAACATTCCCTTCAAGACCTCATTCCCATGTATGACCCTGGGAAATAAAGCCTTCACAGTGATAAAGGCTGTGGAATGTACTTAGACACAGGAGAGGCCTTAAAAGTACGTGTCCCCAAGCTGTCCCCCAAGCTATCCCCAGTTCCTGTGCTACAGAATAGAACCAGGTGCTCTCTCATGTCCCTTCAGGTAAGAAAGGGAGATAGTTGGAAGTATGGTCATTATAGCAGAGAATAAAGCGCCATCTGGAACTGTATGGGCCAGGATCATGACCATATAATGGGAGGGATTCAGAACAGCATCCAGAACTGAGATGCTAATGGGAGCCCTGTCCTGTCAGCAGGGACAGAAACTGGGCACTGCTCAGCCAGCACTACCTGAGGGTTTCAGGGGCCAGCAGCTGACAGCAGGGTCAGTATAGACTTTTGTCCCAGGACTCTAGACATAGATCTGAGACCCTCCTGCCTCCAAATCATGAGAACACCTCTACGACATCCCCCTGTACTAAGATGCCCTCTTGCTGAGGGCAGAGCAGGGCAAAAGGTGTGCCATCTGACACACTGAACATCTTACAAAGGGAGCAATTCTATGCACAGTTTACAATACTGAATCAGGCTGAGGTTACCAGATTATAAGTTATCCATTACCCACACCCAGGTTTAGTAGCAGGGAGTGGTTCTGGGGTGCGGATAACGTCCTAGTTTTTGATCTGGTGCTCACTCCATGGGGGTGCATACTTTGTGAAAACCCATGCAACTGTACACTTAACATATTTGCACATATGTTATGTATGTTATTACTCACAAAAAAGTTTGCTTGAAAGTTTGAATGCCTCCAAACTTCCATGCACATTCCTAAGGACATGCACATACATGTCCCAGCAGGTGGCACTTGTGAGAAGCAAAAGTCACTTCTAGCGAAATAAGGATACCACCCTTCTCCATACATTTGAGTGCAGTGTGAGCAAAAGTGTGAATTCACTTCGTATGCTTTTGCTAAAGAAACTGGGTCAAAAATCCACACACACAGGGAAGATGCCCTAAATACAGTGGCAGCGGTGCCAGAAGGGAGAAGTCAGGCTGGTTTCCAGAGCAGTAAATTATCTATGATAAACTTCAGGTGACAGAAATTAAAGAGGCGCTTTAGTCATCATGTCTTCATACTGTCATCATAGATACGTTAGTAGTTGCAGCTCATTTCTTATATTTTATTGTTATTTTGATATGGTTTTGGAAGTATCACATACGTTTCAATGTCCTTGGAGGTGTTAAGTGAACTTGAACTAAAATCTTCCCCCAATTGGCAGCAGCCTTGTAATACAACAAGGTAGAGTAGCAAGAGAAAAGAGGAAGAAGAACATGCGTTAAGTCCGTACCACCTAATCTCTCAGCTGCTTCCTCCCCAGCGAGATAACCCTTGCATCCGACCACCCACAGCCTTGCGAGAATGCCGGAGGTGTTGCACATCTAAGTTCTCTGCAAGCTGCATTCACGGGATACGATACCTCTTAATGATTACAGATCAATCTCCAGAAATGGCAGAACACTGCCATGCTCTGTAATTCCCATGGGATCTTCAGATTTCCAGCACTTCGGTGTCTTACTAGAAGGTCTAAAGCAAGCAGTGTTGGCAATGTTAAAATTAAAGTGATCACTTATTAATGCTGCATAATCATCTGCTACACAAACTGATGTATCAATAAAATAGCTTGTGCCACATGGGAGTCTGTGGCGGTATGCTACAAACCAGGGGCAGGAGAATCCTTCCTTTATATTCAACCCTGCTGAAGATAAACTGTAGCTCACACTGTTGGTGCCCACCTAACTCCTTCTCTCCCAAGAGTCCTCCTGGTTCATGGGTTGACCTTCAACCACTGAGACACATCAGCTGGGCTGAAATGCTCTCTTTGAGGATTGAGGAAGGAGGGCTACAATTTTATGAAGGTGATAGACTCTGTTGTGAGGAAGAATTTACCATAAAACATAGGATCTATGACTAAAATATAGTTTATTTTGTTGCTGCAAGCATATCCTACATTTTTTATGGCCTGAATTTTGTTTCTTTGCCAAACAAGTCTTACACTTTTAATCAGTCAAGTGTGCTTGTATAGCTCCCTTAGAAAAATTCGGGAGTTTCTGGAATAAAATCCACAGAACACCAGGGGGCCCTTGATGCCGAGGGAATCAGCAGTCCTGCCTGGAGAAGCCCCCATCCCACATTGTGGGGGTTTTCTATGTGGTGGGATTTTAAGGTCTCTCCGTGCTTAAAGTGTAAAGAGAAGTGCATTTGGTGAAAATTACATTTCCCAAACTGCCATGAGCTGAAAAGTTTTATCTTTTTCCATAGTTTAAATATCCTTAATCTCCTTGCGATCATAATTTAAGTATATCTCTCTATTGAACACCATAATCCACATTTAGTAGGAGATGTAAAAAATCTAATCAGTTCTGGGGAAAAGTGAACATTTTAGGTTTATAAAAATGTACCATTTCCTCTGTGCTCCTGGAGTTATTCACAAATAAAAAGAGGAGGTGGAGGTGTTTGGAACACATTCCTCAGTCTTCATGGCCCACTCCTCATCCAAAGACATTTAATGAGTGCCTACTATTGCCTAGCACTGTACTGCACAGTGACTTAACCCCTGTTACCTGAGTCTTTATTAAGCTACCCCAATAAGAGATGCTGCCTAGACCAGGATAGAAAGACAAAAGAGTAATAACACTCTGAAAGACCTTCATCCTCACCAGCCTTACTTTAATCCCCAACTGTTGGTGCTTTATGTATTTTTAAATGTTTTCCCCAAAATCTGGAGCTTTTTACAGTGATCTATAATATAGATAACAAATCCCACCAATAATTAATATTATTAGTAATAAAGGGTGAGAAACAGTTCCCACTCATATTATCTGCTTTTCTCACTGTGCATTAGCTAAGGGGCTGCTTTAAAAAACAGTCTTAGACACCATGACTTAATTGTTCAGACCTATAAAATCCACAGGGGCTAACATTGAGCTCATTGAAGGAACATTTCCAGTGTGTGATGGGTTGTGCCAGTGCTAGGGCCTTGTCACATAACTACAAATGGGATTTCTGAAGTGGAAAGTTGTTTTCAGAAAATCTGACCCCAGGGTAAATGTTAGCATGTTTGTCTTCCTCCATGAGCTCAATCCCCCTTGAAAAGAATGGCAATAGAAAAAGGATAATTCTGGAAAATTTAAATATGGCCATTATAGTGGATCATCTAGGTTAGGGGTCTGTCTATGAAGTGTCAGATAATAAATATAATCAGTTTTGAAGGTCATATGGTTTCTGTGGTAACTATTGGACTATTGTAGCATGAAAACATTCATAGATAGTACACAAAATGAATGGGCAAGGCTGTATTCCAGTACAAGTCTATTTTCATATAGAAGCACAGGGCGAGATCTGGACAGCCAGCAGTGGTTAACCGGGTCTAGAGGAAGTTAAGACTAAAAAAACAAGAAACATAATAAGATAGAACACGGGAGCATTTGCTACTAGTAAAATTAAAACTTATGCACACATTACAACACACATTTTATATAAACTCATACAAAAAGAAGACATATTTCTCTTATAATGATTTCCTTTGGGGGAGATTAGTAAAAAAGGGAGTGAGAATTTGGAATAAATAAAGTAAGAAAATAGTCTTGAAGAGATCAATGATTACACTGTACTTTGAACAGAATGTCTAATTAACTCAACCCTCTTCTGCTGAGTTCCCACCAGAAAAAGATACACATAATACAAAAACAGCACAGACTTTCATTTGATTTGAACCCAAAGAAAGACTGCCCATGTACAAAGACTTCTTGGATATAAAAGACTATGACTGATCATGACTATAATGACATAGTCTTACTCTATAATTCTAATGAATATGGAAGGCAATCTAAGTACAGGGCAGTATGCCATACTATAATTTGTACAAGCTATGAAAATGAACTAAATATCACATCTGGAAGCTCCTCATCTTTTGGGAGAAAATAATGCCTAAATAATTGTTTTTAAGGTGTGGTCTATGGACTTGGAATTTAAGGCAGTTGAAGCTTGTTTACTGTCGTTATGCAAACCCCAGTAGAGTGTGCTGGAAATGTTAGTGTAGGTAGCTAGTTAGTTAAGGAAGGGAGCAAATGGAATCATTTATAAAGCCTAATAAACTAGGGAGCTGAATGGGACATTGGGCCTGATTTACTAGGAAGCTACAGTATTCACAGGCTCCCCAGAGGACCCCTGCATCCTCAATGGAAGGGACTTAATACCTGAGCAAACAGGAAGAATCTCCTTAGGGAACACCTGGTCAGTTCCCACAGATTAGTGGGGAGAAAGAACCAGAAAAGGGGAAATTCCTTTGCTAGGTGAATGTGTACTAGATGCCAAAAAGGCAGAGGGGGAGGTCCTACTCTGAGGCATGCACAGTAGGAATCAAGATGGAAATTATAAAGGGTAGGTGTCTTGCCTGGGAAAGGATTGGATTGGATAAAGGATACAAAATCCAGAAATATCCAGAAAAGAGATTGGTTAGGGGAAGGGTTCAGCACAAGCCCATGAAGAGCCAGGGAAGAGGTAAGTTTGAAAGAAAGCCTGCTCTCTCCCAAACACAAGACCTTGTCTGGGTAGCAGCGTTGTCCCTTTTTTTTCACATGTGCATTCTCTCTCCATAGGAGCTATGTGGGCTCGGCAGCCCTACAGCTCCAAGTGAAGCTCCAAGCACAGCCTGGCTATAGCAGTGCAGCAGCAATGGAGGGCAGTAGGGAGCTGAGACTATGCTGCAATACTGGAGCCCAGGATGATGGCATTTCAGTTCTGGATCCTGACCCTCCTGCTAAGCACTTAAGCTCACCAGTATCAGGACTTACTCCACAGTGAGATGAAGCTAAGCCACCTGATGGTGGATGAGACCCCAGGCACATGGGGGCAGCCCTTTGTTTCTACTCCAGTAAATCTTACCACTGTACCTCATCCTCCCATGTGTGGGTCCCTGAAATGCTTTTCTTATGACTCCACAGAAGACCCCGGTTTCCACTGGCAACAGAAGGTGCTTTAAAGGGGAAGGGTCACATGCTGCATGGCTCCATATCTCTGACCCAGACCTGCCTGGTGCTTCTGGGCAGCCCACCTACTTGGCTTCTCAGACAAAGCTCACCCCTCTGTCCAACCATTAGCTCATGAAAATTTGGGCTATCTAGCTCTACAGTGGTTAGATCAGTGGTTCTCAACCTTCTGGCCCTTCAAATACAGTTCCTCGTGTTGTGACCCAACCATAAAATTAGTTTTGTTGCTACTTCATAACTGTAATGTTGCTATTGTTATGAATCGTCATGTAAATAGCTGATATGCAAGATGGTCTTAGGCGACCCCTGTGAAAGGGTCGTTCGACCGCCAAAGGGGTCGCTACCCACAGGTGGAGAACCGCTGGGTTAAATGGAGATGAGATGGGTGAAAGAGAAACAAAAGCTAGAAGGTGACAAGAAGTATTGCTGGGAGGGGCTCCTGGTGCAGGGACAGCTCCAAGGGACTTCCTGGGATAGAATCATGAGTGGGAGAGGAGAGTGTGAGGTCACAAGGGCCTCATTGTGAGGGGGTTGATTAAAGGTGGGTTGCCAGGACCTGAGCCAAGCAGAGAGAAGCCAGACATGAAGGGATGGTGTTCGGGCTCCTGCTCTTCCTCTTGGCCCCTTTCTCCACAACCTCTTTCTCATGGTATCTCTCAAGGACACCCTCTCACCCACATCCTCTCCCAGGTCTCAGACTCAGACTGTGGAATATGACTTCACTCACACTCCCCAGTTTCTCTTGGCTCCTAGCTGCTGTGGTCCTGCACTCAGAACGGCACTGGTCCATCAAGCCAGCATCCGTGGCTTACTAGGTAATATTCCCCTGTGTGTCCTGTCCACCCTGGGTCCCAAAAGCAGCTTCAAGGCTTAAATTACTGTGATTAGATGAGCATGTAAGTTTTCTGGATCACTATGCTGATGAGAAATGTGTCCTATCAGAGGAAGAGATAAAGCTTCATGGTAAAGTCAATTGGAAGGGGGCACCGCTAAGCCAGGACCAGTGTGTGGTACCACAAAGACACTGCTGTTAATAAATTTCTGAAGAGATTGCAGATGTTGCCTTGGAGAAAGACCTCAAATGCATGGCCTGTGGCTTTTACCAGTTTACCCTGGCAAAGCCCCTGGTCCCCAAGAGGGTGATGAGCCTTCAAGGCAAGAAGGTGTCTTACTGGCCACTCAACTACTAGGAAAACTGATGCCATGAAATCTTGAGAAGTCAGAAACTGACTACACAAGAGGAGCCTCTGTGAAGACAGCGGAGTCCGATATAGGTAAGGGGCATTGCTCATAGGAGGGAAAGAGTGGCCACTGGAAGATGTTTTACAGTGGAAGAGTTCTAGACACACATGATCACTGCTATTTTATTCCTGACATATTTACTCTTTTATAAAGAGAAGATAAGTTTCTCAAAAAAACAAACAGCAAAAAAACAGACAAGAAGATAAATATATGAAGAGAAATCCAAATAATTTTTAACACTACCATATTATATTTTTATAAGAAGTCTGCATGGCACTTCAAAAAAAATTTCCAGAAGAAAAAATGAAATAACAAAGGATCAGACGATACCAAAGTACAGTGACAAATTAGAGGAGAAATCACACAAAACCAAGGGAGTCTATAAATTCCAAATCAGTACTTGCAATAAGAAGGCCATGGGGTTTTAATGAATGCCTGGACTGCAGAAGAGGTCTTCATGCAGAGAAAGGGAAAGTGGCCACCTGAGAGAGGTCCTTAGGAAATATACCATTGGGTAGCTCAGCTTCCATAGCCAACCCCGGAAACATATATTCACCAAATGTTTTCACAGAAACAGCATGCCAGCCAAGAGGGCTCTTTGGTCCTCACATTAAATTTGAAAAATTTTCTACCATCCAAGATGTCCCAACTTGTGAGATTTTCCTCTTCTGGAAAAGGAAGGCTGGGCTTTTACTGGAGGAAGGGCCTACAACTGGTCCTGGTAAGTAACCAAAAGTTTTTAGCAAATGAATGACCTCAGCATTGGGCCCTCTTGTGGCCTCACCTATAGCCCCAAAAGCTGCCTAGACATTTTAGGGCAAGGAGTGATGTTTTTCACACTGGTGTCTCTGACATCAAGTTTTTCCTACAAACGGCAGCACGATCTCATCAACCAGAGGATGCCCAGCCCTACATAGTTTGTTTAGACCAGTGGTTCTCAACCTTCCTAATGCCGCGACCCTTTAAAACAGTTCCTCATGTTGTGGTGACCCCCAACCATAACATTATTTTCGTTGCTACTTCCTAACTGTAATTTTGCTACTATTATGAATCGTAATGTAAATATCTAATATGCAGGATGTATTTTCATTGTTACAAATTGAACATAATTAAAGCATAGTGATTAATCACAAAAACAATATGTAATTATATATGTGTTTTCCTATGGTCTTAGGTGACCCCTGTGAAAGGATCATTCGACCCCCAAAGGGGTCGCGACCCACAGGTTGAGAACCACTGGTTTAGACCCTGTCCTCACCTGTGGGAGGGAACCTGATGGTCTTCCAGCCCATCTCAGCATCTTGTAAGGCCATAATCCCTAAAGTGTCATTCCTGAGTATTTACATTGAGGAAGAGAACAGCAGTCCAGATATCTGGGAACTGGTCTGGTATTACCTGTGTTGATGCCAAGATCTAGAGGGGTATTCACAGCTAGGCAGTGGTGTTCCATAAACAGAATATGAACATGAAATACCACTCTGTGATAATGATGGATTAAGAGAAGATGAGCACTCTTGTAATCATTCTGAGTAAAGACAAAAACATGAGAGTTGCTCAAAACAAAAAAATGGTGATTTTTTCTCTCCTGGTTGGACTATAAATAACTGCTGAGTTTTTAAAAACCAATCCCAGCTTCAGCTTCACTGTTCCGTAACCTGCTGGGTAAGATTTATTAAGATAGTTAATCATGAAGTTGTCCCCACTTACTGATAGCATCCGAAGCAGAGCAAAGCCCTGCTGCTTTGAATCCTCTTCAGGAATATCTCACACAAGTCCAACTCCTATAAGTCTTTTCTAATATTTTTATTACCATGATGCCTCCCAGTTCTCTATGGTGTGGGTTTTAATAAATTGATAGGCCAGACGTTAAATTTCATGTGTCTTCATGAGGGTCTTTGCCTGTAAGGCATTGACAAAAATGAAAGTTCACCAAGTTCAGCTGAGACCAGCTGAAGCCTTTATTGCCTTCGACTGGAATCTTGGACTCAGTAAGAATGTGCATATGAGATCTGTATGCCTACCTGTTGAGGTACTAACTTGCCTATAGTTGGGTGGAAAGTTGATGTACAACAAACTGTAATATTCAATAACGTTCTTTTTTTGTTTATTTTTTTTCTATTTTGAAGGTCCTCTGGTACTATTTTATCTGATCACATCTGTATTGTTCCTCATTAAATTTGTTTTCTGGTTTAATACCAGCTCACATGATTCCTCTACTTACCTAGTGTCTTGTGTATTTATAAGAAGAATTTTTTTTTTAAGAAACAGACTTGCATAAGCCTGATAAGAAAAATTAACTGAGCTACCGAGACCTGTGGGACAACATCAAATGAACCTCCGTAAGGATAATCAGAAAGAAATGGAGAGATAAAAAGGAAGAAAAAGTATTTGAAGAAATCAGGCTGTAAACTTCCAAAATATTGCAAAACACAGTACATAAACACCCAAGAAGTTCAACAAACTCCAAGTAAAATAAATACAGAAAGTAAACACTTAATTATCACTTTGTAGTCAAACTTCTGGAAGCCCAAACAAGAAAATCTTGAAAGCAGCAAGAAAAAAACACCCTCATTATGTACAGGGGAGCAACAATGCCTTAATGACTGACAGCTCATCAAATACGTTGGAGGCCAAAAGGCAATGGAATGACATATTCCAAATGCTAATAGAAACAAACAAAAAACTTATGTACCAACAACTTCATCCAGGAAAACTATTCAAAAAATGAAGGCAAAATAAAGACCTTCTCAGATAAACAATGATTGAAAATTCGTTGCTTCCAGACATGCTTAATGAGAAATACAAAATAATTTTTTTCAGGCTGGAAGCAAATGATAGCAGACAGCAATCAAAAGAAGAAATGAAGATCATCAGAAATAGTTACTAAGTGGAGAGACAGATATATAGGTATATTTCTTATTTCTTAATGTCTTTAAAAATAATAATACACTGGACTATTGTGATTATAATATATATCAATGAAATATCCATGACACTAATAGCACACTGAGAATAAATGAAGCTACATTGGATCAAATTTTTATCCTATCTAATAATAGACAAACATGGTAATTGACTGTACCTTCGCTACACCTCCCATTGGCTAATCAGCGTGATAGGAAAATTAACCCAACCAAGATGGCAGCTGGCAGCCACGCAGCTGAAGCGAGCAGGAGGCTTGCTTGCTCCAGTGATGGAGGAAGTCAAGGTTCCCCGCCTGCCGCAGCCCGGCTCTGAGCTCTGAAAGCAACAAAGTTTCAATTATAGAAGCTAAACAAACCCCAGTTACCTGCTTTCAGCAGGCCGTGGCCTCAGAGCTGGAGCGAGTAGGAGCCAGCTCTCAGCTCCAGTGATGGCAACAAAGTTTCAATTATAGAAGGTAAATAAATCCCAGAATAATAAAAAAAAAGATTAAAAGGAGATGTTGGGAGCTTCAGTCGCCGACCAGCCTGAAAATGGCCCTCAGCCCCTCACCCAGACTGTCCAGGGAGCCCACCCTAAAGGGGGTGTGGCCAGCCTGAAAACAGCCATCAGCCCCTCACCCAGGCTGGCCAGGCACCCAAGTGGGACACCCACCCTGATCCGGGACACCCTTCAGGGCAAACCAGCCAGCCCCCACCCATGCACCAGGCCTCTATCCTATATAATAAAAGGGTAATATGCAAACTGACCCTAACAGCAGAAAGACTGGGAATGACTGGTCACTATGACACACACTGACCACCAGGGGGCAGACGCTCAATGCAGGAGCTGCCCCCTGGTGGTCAGTGCACTCCCACAGGGGGAGCTCTGCTCAGCCACAAGCCGGGCTGATGGCTGCCAGTACAGTGGTGGTGGTGGGAGCCTCTCCTGCCTCCTCAGCAGCGCTAAGAATGTCTGATTGCAGCTTAGGTCTGCTCCCCGCTGGCAAGTAGACATCCCCCGAGGGCTGCTGGGCTGCCAGAGGGATGTCTGATTGCCAGCTTAGGCCCAATCCCCCAGGGAGCAGGCCTAAGCAAGCAGGTGGTCATCCCCCAAGGGGTCCCAGATTGCGAGAGGGCACAGGCCGGGCTGAGGGGACCCCCCCCCCACGAGTGCACAAATTTTTGTGCACCGGGCCTCTAGTATTTTAATAAAACTAAGATAATATTAATCTGAAGTAGACTGTGATAAGAGTTATATTTTAAATCCTAGAGCAGCGACTTAAAAATAGTAAAAATAAAACCAAGCAGGAATTAAAATGTTAGATGAAAATATTTGATACCAAAGAAAGCAGTCAATAAATGTGAAGAATAAAAATTACAGGGTACATGTAGAAAGCAAATGAAAAATGACAGACATAAATACAATCATAGAACATTAAATGTAAATTATCTAAATACCCTAATCATAAGGTAAAGACTGTCAGACTGGATGTGAAAGCATGATTGGACTATATGATGTTTATAAGAGGCACACCTTAAATTGAAAGATGCAGAGATTGAAAATGAAAAACAAAAAGATATAGAAATAGTAACCATAAGAGAGGTGAATAGCTATATTGAATACAAGGAAAAGAGGGGACATATGTAATACTTAAATACTTAGAAATATTATTACAAGGAGGACATCACAATGATAAATTCTTATCACATTAGGAAGATATAACAAGTATATAAATGTATACATATCAAAAACACCCTAGTAACACATGAAGCAGGCACTAATAGAATTGAAAGGAGCAATAAAAAATTCAACACCCCATTTTCAATGCTTTGTAGAACAACTGGAGAAGAAATTAACAAAGATATGAGTGAATTGAACAGCATTATCAACCAACTTGACTTTGCTGAGATACATGAAACACTCCATTCAATGACTGCAGAATACAAACCTTTTCAAGTTCATATGTAACATTCTCTGGGATACACCATAGTCTAAGTCAAAAAATAACACTAAATTTAAAATGGCGTTTAAATTTAGTTAAGTGGTGTTTCTCTTAGGGACATTTTAGCATGATTACATAATAAGCCCTTGTTATCCTATAGTTCTGAACTAAGAAGCAATAGCATTTGGTTGAAGGTAAAATGAATGATTTGGATGTGGTTTAGTGCTTAAAAATCAGTTTACCGCCCTAACCGGTTTGGCTCACTGGATGGATAGAGCGTTGGCCTGAGGACTCAAGGGTCCCAGGTTCATTTCGGTCAAGGGCATGTACCTTGGTTGCAAACACGACCCCAGTGGCGAGTGTGCAGGAGGCAGCTGATCAATGTTTCTCATCGATGTTTCTAACTCATTATCCCTCTCCCTTCCTCTCTGTAAAAAATCAATAAAATATATTTTAAAAAAATCAGTTTACCATATAAATATATCAGGATAGTATTTTTGTTTGATAAAGACCAGGGTGAAATTTCCCATTATATAAACTTAATAAATTTCCTATATTAGATTTATGAATCATGTAAGTTAATCACTATTTACATAACTGGTTTAAAATTTAAAATTATATGTATTAACTTAAGTTTATGTATATGCATAATGAAATGAAATGATAGCTGAAATGATAATAATGTCTTTTTAAAGGTTTTAATTTTATTAAATTCTTACAATCATAAAGACTTGATGTATTAAGTAAATTATAATTTCTCAATTCTTATCTTACTATAAGATTTTAGACAAATGAGACAGGTAATAAGTTTTGAAAGCCTGAAACATTTCTCAGTAAAAACAAGACACAAAACACTAATAAACATGATTGTATTCTGCTTTAAATTGCAATAGATTAACAACAAAATGTGTAATTATCTTTGCATGACATCTATCTCACCCAAAGTATACAAATAGAAATAAATATGTGTTTTTTTATGTGTGTATATATCTACTTCAGTTGTTAAAATTACCTGTGTTTAGAAAGAGAAAAATATTGAAACAATTCTAGTTTTTTTTTGTTACCTAATTTTTTGTGTATGTCTGGAAAAATAGTTTATTTTGAATAAAGATAATTTTCATACAAATATTTAATTGTGTAAGATATAATAAATATAAATATGTTTAAAGAAAAATACATTTTTTCTTAATAAATTTCTAACAGTTTATTTATAGTACAACTTAATATGATATATAAATTGTTTAATATACCGATAAATTAATTATATTTTAAAGTTCTAGGTATAAGCTTAAATTATTACCTATTTATATATCTGTGAATGTTTTATATATATACTAGAGGCCTGGTGCACGAAATTTTGTGCACTGAGGGGGGCAGGTCATCCCTCAGCCCGGCCTGTACCCTTTAGCAGTCCAGGACCCTTTGGGGGATGTTCAACTGCCAGCTTAGGCCCACTCCTGGGGATCCAGCCTAAGCTGGCAGTTGGACATCCCTCTCACAGTCCAGGGCCCCACGCTCCTTACTGTCCACCACAGCCACTCAGCTCACCAGCCATGAGCCTGGCTTCTGGCTGAGTGGTGCTTCCTCTGTGGGATTGCATTGACCACCAGGGGGCAGCTCCCACATTGAGCATCTGAGCCCTGGTGGTCAGTGTGCATCATAGTGACAAGTTGCTCATCATTCAGTCTATTTGCATATTAAGGGTTTTTTTATATAGGATGTGAAAGAATAAATGCTATATCCAAATTACTACATAAATAATATAAAATAAAAATTAGAATAAATAACAGCTATTTTATGCTTAGATTGTGGAGTTTCCTTTGTAACAATTATTTTAGTAGGCCATAGTACATTTTTACACTTTAATCAGTTTTTTATAAATTCCTTGTTTTTTCTTAATTTATTTTTAGTTATAATTATTATTTTTATTGTGATTTTACAATGTCTAATATTATTTCTCGTTTTAGGTGGTTATGATTTATAATCTTGTCTTCTGTAGTTATCAGTCTTTATTTTGCCCTTCCAAAATTCAGAATAATAACTTTGATCTTTTACCCTACAAGATAAAAGAAAATAGGAATAATTAAGTTTGTTAAAATTTGGTTTTCTAAAATTAATTCAAAACTATAATGAGCGTTTCTGTCCTCTAACCTTGATATTTATTTATTTATTATTTATTAAAAAAACTTTATTGTTGAAAGTACTACATGTTCCCCATTGACCTCTTCTTGCCTGCCTGTGCCCCCTTGTCAGGCCTTCACCACACTATTGTCTATGTCCATGGGTTATGCATTTATACATTCAAGTTCTTTGGTTGATCTCTTCCCACCCACCCCAGCCTTCCCTCTGAGATTCAACAGTCTGTTTCATGTTTCTAGGTCTCTAAATCTATTTTTCTCATCAATTTATTTTGAGCATTAGATTCCACATATGAGTGAGATCATGTAATGCTTGTCTTTCTCTGACTGGCTTATTTCACTTAGCATAATACTCTCCAAGTCCCTCCATGCTGTCTCAAAGGGTAAGAGATGCCTCATTTTTACAGATGCGTAGTATTCCATGATGTAAATGTACCACAGCTTTTTTATCCATTCACCAACTGATGGGCACTTGAGCTATTTCCAGATCTTAGCTATTGTAAAATGTGTTGCTATGAATATAGGGATGCATATATTCTTTTAAATTGGCGTTTTGAGTTTCTTAGGATATATTCCTAAAAGTGGGATCACTGGGTCAAATAGTTCAATTTTTAAAAGTAAGCAAAAAATAAAACCACAAAACCTAATAAACCCCAAAGAGAGTTTATTTTCTAGGTGAATTCTAGAGAAGTACAATGTATTGAAATACATATTTTTAAATATGTTTTTATTGATTTTAGAGAGAGGAAAGGAGAGGGAGAGAAGCATCAATGATGAGAGAGAATCATCAATCAGTTCTAAGCATTAATAGACTAAAATCAGACCTCATATTTGCTTTATCAGTATTGCAAAAACAAAGGACCATTTCCATTTCCAGTTGAATAGGATATATATTTACTGCTCCCAATACAACCCAATTATGGCAAGCCTTGGAGTCAGGTATCCACAGGCAAGCCAAGTCATGCTGTGATTTGACTGCTCCATCACCCACCCCTGGATCTTTGCACTGGAGAATGTAACATACAAACCCATCAGAGATTTCTCGGTGATGAATTATTCAGATGCCTACCAGGGGCGCCTGGCTCTGAAGCTCTTGCTCCAGGCATCAAGAGGAAATGAAGCAAAAGCCTATCCTCATTTCCTGGATGCAGTTCAAGTGAACATTTCACATAACCATCAGTAGTAAACTTTTTGGTTCTAAAATAATTTTCAGTACTCAAGTAGAGAGACTATATAAGCCCATTAATTTTGAAAACAAAAAAGTTCTCAGAACATATATTAAACTTCATTGCCATATTTGAAATAAGTTGCAATGTAAAAAAAGTGTCCATGGAAAAATTTAAAACTGCACACTTTTTTACTAGAATGTGTCAATACTTAGTTGATGAGAAAGCACAACTTTAGGATTTCCAGAAATAACAACATAATCCCACACAGTCCAAATTCCATTGGCCAATTCTTACAGCTTTCCATAGAATTTTTTTTTAAGAGAAACACATTTCATCTTTTTTTTTTTTTTGATAGGTTCAGAAGTTTTAATGTCACAAAATCTAGTCAAGACAGTTATGGATTTAGTCAATCCAATTACCAAAACACACCAGAAAATTGCCAAGAAGCATAGTCCTCCAAGAACCACAAGCAGCAGTTGGCCATTACTGTGCTACCAAGAGGATGCCACCAATCTAGAGCCAGCCTTGGCTGAAGATGGCCACTGCCCCTGCACCAAAGTGCTTGGACAGCAGAGGGGAAGTCTTAGCCACTCCCCGTCAGAGGCTGCCCATGAGGTGTGACCAGGTGTTGGGTACTGCACATGTAGCCATTTTCTCAGAAAGGTGCTTCCGGTGGATGCAGAAACCAGCTCTTTAAGAAATCATCTGTAAGACTTTATAATTTGGTCTTTTAAGTTAACATAATCTTGATCCAATGGTAGAGGAATGGGTTTTATTTTTTTCTGCCTGAGATGTTAAAGGCAATGAAACATGTTGACTTCCTGTATCTGCTGGAAGCCCCTTCTGTTTTGAAGGCCCGGTGAACACATGCCCCATGGGATGCTTCTCAAGGGTGTGGTACCAAAGGACCAGCTGAACAACACCTGTTTGGAAGCCATGGTTCCCAGCTTTCTCCTTCAAATGTGTTCATCCATTGCTGTATTGCTCTAAATTTAACCACCTTCCTTTCTATAGCTAAAAAAAAGAGAACCTAATAATTAACATCATTTTGGGAACTGTCTATGACCAGTATGGACCTTCTAAAGGGGATAAGTTTGGCTTTTATATGGTTCATACTTACAAACTAAAATTATGAATCTCGGTATGCTATCAGAAACTTGAATCTAAGCTTCGTTCAGAAATTAAATATTTCCAGATGGATAAATTAATTGCCCTCATCCAGACCTGTCAGCTGACAAAAAATAAGTAAATTTTATCCTGATGTAGGTATGATTTTTAGGTTATTTCATGACTTTGAAATACTTTAGGAATAAAAAAATGTCCTGACCATTACAAGAGGGTGAATTAGAGAAATGGAGATGTTTTCTGTTATCTAAAGTTATAAGAAGCTATAAGGAAAGTAGAGTTTTGTAAAAAGTCTTCGTATTATCCACAAGAGCATGAGGGTATTACTGAGGATATTTTTTTTTTATCATGTCCCACCTGCTGATAACACAAAAAGACTGTAAGATGGGACATGGTGATGGTTGAGGTTTTTAGTTCTGGAAAGCTATAGCAATAATGACGGGGAAAAATACTTCTTGGTTTTGCATTCCTGACTTAAGGAATCCTATCTCATCTTTGCAGAAATACATATTTCACTGGTAGTATTATTACTAAGAACACTGTAAATGTTGCCATTTATTCAAACTTTGTTTTATCATCCATAAACCTCAGGGAAAATAAATAACTAATGGAACTCTAAAATACTAATGATCAAAGCTCTCAAAAATCCTTAAGCCTTGAAAGTTTTACTTCCATTAGCCTTGATGTTAGTAAGATAGATTCCTGCAGACATCTCCTTTTTAATAACAGGGTGCCTCAAAATTTTGAGAATGACTTCCAGTTCTAGATTCTACTCTATTAGAAGCTGAAATGAATAATTACTGAAGGGAACTCATACAATCCCTCTGGCTTTATCACCAACAGGTATAAACCATTTCCAAAACAGCTACCAAAGCAGCCACTGCATGATCTGAGACCCAGAGATTTGTTCCTCTGAACAAATCGGAAAAAGGCATCCGATAAAAATTGCCCTTGACCTCCAATGGGAAAATACTCCATCGAGTATTGTTACTGACGGGCACAGTGAAACACCAAAGTGTTGGTCCTTATGATACAGAAAATTTGGACTGGAAATGCCTGGTGTTCCCCTGGGCAGGATGGTTCCCGGGCTCTTGTCCAGTGGAGTCGAAGAATGAAACCACAGACGAAAAGTGGGAATTTATTGAGAAACAAGCCACGTGGGGAGGGGGAAACAGTCCCACTGAGCTCCTTTTTCCTATGGTTTATAAAGGCTGCAGATATTTGTCCCTTGATACCCCCTCTGATTGGTCACTATCCCCTTCTGATTTGGTCAATATACAAATTCCAGAGCTCAAAGGTCAAACCTCACATGGGACATGGGAAGCTCTCCTTACCGGCTTCTGCAGCTCCCGGTCCCCTTATTCTATGGAAATGTGCCTTCTGCTGTTTCCAGCTCCCTTATTCTATGGAAATGCAACCCTTTTCAGCTCTGTAGCCCTGGGCTTTTTCTCTGGATCCCTTAGTTTTTTAAAATTAGAAAAACCTGCCTATCTCACCCCTGAAACTCCTATTTTACCCCCAAATCTTTCACTCAGACTTATATTTCCCAACTTAAAAGACAACTCACTTTCTCCTGTCTACTGGATGTCCACTCCACCAGGAGGCCTGAAATGGAAGGTTTTTAGGAATTCTCCAGATGTTCTTGAGTACAGATGTGGAGAGCTTTCTCTCAAGATGTCAGCCAGCTTGACTTGACTTCCTGTGCTTTTGCTAAAAAAAAGTGAAACAATCAGTGAAACTGGAAAACTTCCAAAATCTGATGGCAGTGATACCATCAGGAAAAAATCAAGGTGGCTTGATATTTAATTTTAGAGCAGTATCAGCCAACATTCTCTAGATTAAATCTGAAACTATAGCAGTTTAAGAACAGGTTTCTGCATTGTTGTATCAGCATTTGTAAATGGATTATTTGGGGGGAAAATGCATATTTTTATAGTTGTTATAGTATATTTTTTAAAACATCACATACTTTATAAGTTTTAGATGTGTTAAGCCAGATTTAACTACAATCTTCCTTGAACCTAGCCTGAAAATTTTCTGACAAGTTAAAATTCAGCAAGGTATAGTAAAAAACACTTATAGAGCAAGAGGGACCTTAAATGAATTGCATAACTTCTTGACCTGAGCTATGTAATTCTGACCCTTAATTATTTGATGTTAGGTCAAATTTCACAGATTAAGGGCAAAGTCCTCTACAAAACTGCCTTCACTTCAGACATCAGCTATAAGCTCAGGGATTCCTAGGCCATTTACACTTCTGACCAAATTCAGGGTTCTCCTTTCTCAAAAGATTCTGTAATTTGCTGCAACACCTCACAGAACTCAGGAAAGGGTTATGCTTGTACTTCATTATAGTTTTATTATAAACAAAACAAATGAGGAGCAGCCAAATGAAGAGCTGCAAAGGTGATGTCTGAGAAGGTTACAAATGTAAGACTTCCATTGTTACAGAAGACCGGAGAAAAACCAAGCAACACTTAGAGAAATGGAGTTACACTTTATTATTACTACACGTGGTCCCAGAGAAAAAAGGCTTTCAAATTCTGAACAACAACATGGGGGAAGCTGTCCCTTTTTATATCTTTCCCAGTCCTTTGCCTCCCAAAAATGGGGTTTTCTGATCTCCTTTGCAAGCTCTTAAAGAGCCCTATGTGCTGGGGCTTTGAGACCTTAACCAAAGGCCTGGCCTGGCACCAGCACTGATAACTTAATCTGGGGAAGGTTTATGGCCTCTCTAAAATGGGAGTAAACAGGTCTTGCAGGACCAGACAATTAAAGGGGCAGTGACTAGATTCAGATTGCTAGCCCCTAAAAATGTCTCTTTTTCCCCATCACCCTCCTGGCACATTGATATATGATCACTAACTAGAGAAGTTCTTGAGATTCAGCTTACTAGATTTTTTAAATAGGAATTTCATGATTAATGGAATATTGGCCTCATGATTGAACCCAGTCCAGCTCCCCTTCCCTCTCATGAAGTTGGGATGGTATTATCGGACCCTTTAATAACACAGCTGGTCTTTCAAGCATGGCCAGCAATGCTCCTGAAAATATATAGGGGTCCACATGAGTCACCTCATTAACATAAACTCAGGTGTGGCCCAAGAGGTTCCCACCATGGAAAAACAAAAACATTTCTATTATTCAAGAAATCTCAAAGGTTTAGGAACTTCCTCCCAGAAACCAGGGGCAAAGAACAGTGAAATTTTTTATCTTATAATTGGCTCTTTGCCCACAGTGTTGCTGTGAGGATTCTATGAGATGAGGAATTGAAGAACACAGGGCACGTTTTCATGATTCTAGATCCATCTTGAGAACTGAAAAGACAAAGGATGTTCTCCTTGCTGCCTCTCCCTTTTGACACTCCATAGTCTTTCCTTACACTTGTTTCATTTTTTCTGGACCTCTCCCACTCCTTACACATACCTTAAAAAGAAGATAAGCTTTACATGGCTCCTCCTGGCATTGGTCAGATGGTTAACACATTTCTGCACAACACACCTGCTATCTTTATTTCTTGCTAAGTTATTTTAAAAGACATTTGTCTTCTGAGGAAAAAAGTTCAAGTACTGCTAATTAGAATATTATTTACAAGTTGTTGGGTGTTCTTAGAATCATAAGTTGTAGCTGTAAGTTTTGAGTAACTTAAGAGGCTTCAGACATAAATTCCTTAATGGAGTATTCTGGCTTGATCAAGAATCAGATGAAGAAAAGTATCTTTTAAAATGACAAATGTTTTTTTTGTTTGAAATCATGGCAGATTCTATCTATCTTCAAGGGCTTTATTCAAGAATAAAGACTGGCTTATACTAAATATATTGAAAACCCTTTCAGTAACCAGCAGGTACCAGGAAACATGTTTACTTTGCTTCAGCAAAGAGGGAGGCAAAAGGTATTCTTTCCATCCCCGAGTCTAAGTGGTTTCACAAGTGACAGTGACACCAAACCTGGGCTTCTTTTTGAAACTGAAATGCCAGGACAAACTATGGATTTCTCTCAGAATTTTCCATTGGATAATACAGGTTGGTATTTTAAGAGCTCGTGTTGTTTTAAAATGGATGGGACTGAAAGACAAAAGAAGGGAGATATGTTGGTTACTGTTGGTGTTGTGTGCTGGAGTTGCAAGATCAGAGCAGGTGGTTGATAACCAGTAAAATTCTTAAATTTCATGGGGAATTAGAATGTTCAGAGTAATACAATTCTCCTGGAAAACTTCCTTTGAAAATTGTGGTATAATGTTTTATGGAGGTGATGGTACCTTGAAGTTTTTCTGTGGAGAATGAAGTTTTCCATAAAAACATAGGGCGCGTAACTAAAATATAATTTATTTTGTTGTTAGAGCCTTTCTTGACTTTTTATGGCCTGAATTTGTTTTTTAGTAAAACAAGGCTATCCTTTTATCCAGTGAAGCATGTTTTCTTAGCTCCCTTTCAAAAGTGCCCACATTTCTGCAACCTGTGCAACACAGCAGGCCCTTTTACGAGGAAGGAATCTGTAATAGCTGTGGTGAGAAGCCCACTTCCCACACTGGAATTTTCAATTGGTACCACTTGAAAGTCCATGTGGGCTTAAAGAGCTAATACTAATGAACAAGTGAGAACTGCTATCTCCCAAGGCCTAGTGGCTTGTAAAAATTTTCTTTTTTGTTTGTATTTGTATTAAGGACTTCTAATCTTCATGTTTTCATAGTTTGGGTGTGTTTTCTGATTGATCAAGCATACATAATACATGTATCTCCCTCTTAGAGGAGACAAAAGAAAATGAATGAATGCTGGTGAAAATTTAATAATTTTAGGTTAAAGGAGTGTTACTGATTTGCTTTGTACTATATGAATTGTTCATAGCAAAAAATGGAAAAAGCAGAGGGGCTTAGGGACACAGAATTTATTGAAGAGTCATAATGTTAAAAGTACAGAAGAATTAGGAGTTAGAGATAAAGGAATTTTCCTTCAGGTATCCCCCTACAGTCTTTGGCAGCTGAATGAGCACTGGGTAAAGGAGAATTGGCATGTGTAGGGCTTTATTGCTTGGATGGATGTGTGTAAGACTATCAATTAGGTTTAATGTTTTAGTTAGGTTGCTTTTCCTCAGTTTTCAACTCCTAACTTCTTTGAATTCCTTTCCTCAGTCCTAAAATATACTTTCCTTTACTCTGATTTTTTTTATCTCTCTCTGTCTCACAGTCTCTCTCTCTTTCTCTTTCTCAGTCTTTGTTGTTACTGTTAATCCTCACCTGAGGATATTTTTTCCATTGCTTCTCAGAGAGGGTAGAAGGGAAGGAGAGAGAGAGAGAGAGAGAGAGAGAGAGAGAGAGAGAGAGAGAGAGAAACATCAATCTGAGAGACATATTGATTGGTTACGTCCTGCACATGCCCCATCAATTGGGGATGGAGATTGAACTTGAGGCCCTTTGGAACATGGGCCAATGCTCTAACCACTGAGAAATACTGGCCAGGGCTTAATCTTTCTTGATCTATATTCTAAGCAGTCAATGAATATACTCCACATTACCAATCTGTCTCTATATATTTGAAGACAAATTTTAAATCTGACAGTACCATGTTATGATGAGAATATGGAGCAATAGGAACTGCGTATACATCTGAAAGGGATATAAACTTTTACAATTTGATGCATTTTATATGGCAGAAACTTTGCATTCTATAATTCATTAATCACCCTCTAATGTTTTTCTTTTTGGTAAAATGGAGTTAATAATGTAGCTACTTCGTAGAATTCATAGGATTAAATAAATTAGTAACCATATAACAAATGGATTAATAAGAGTTAGCTTTTATTAGTAGTAGTAGTTGTTATAGGAATGGTAATAGTATCTTTACTATCATTGTTAACAATGCTCTTTAGAAAACTTGTCCATATGCCCAAGGAGACCTATAACAGCACAATTTTTGGAAACAACTTATAAAAAAAAAGAATGGATAAGTAAAATGTATATTCATATAATGGAATACTATATAGTCAGCAGATGTAGCAACAGGGATTAATCTCAAAAAATATATCATTGATTTAAAAAAATAAAACACTTTTAGAAAAACAAAGTTTTATACCAGTTACACTTAGGCTAAAACATGCAAGCAATATTGTTTCTACTTCAAAACTAAGAATTAAAAATATTTAAAAATTTTAAAGAAGATATAGAAATAATAGTCCCCACATTCATGATCGCTGATCCCTCTGAAGGGTCTGTAATCAGAGATGGGAGTGTCAATTGGATGGTGGTTTTATTTCTTACATTGGACATTCACTGTAGCATTCCTTATGTCTTTCACTGTATCTTAAATATTGCCCCAAAATAAATTAGCAAAAAGTAACAGGAAAGACTGGTTATCATATTAGTGAATCTAGTGTTCATGTATTTTCTGTGAGTAATAGTTTTTTCTTAACTTAGTAAGAACATGTAAAGTGAATGTCAGAAGTGTTCATACAAAGAAGTCTGAACAGAATTTGAGTTTCTGTTAAGATTGGAAGGAAACAACACACTGCAGAAATTCATGCATCCAACATCCACCAGTGAACAGACATAGCTTACAGAAGACTGGGCAGTTGACCTAAGACTAGGAAGTGATTAACTTTTCAAATAAAAGTGAGCTAAATTGCTTCGTCTTGAATACAGATGTTACTCCATAGGTTCTCAACCTGTGGGATGCGAACCCTTTGGGAGTCGAACGACCCTTTCACAGGGGTCGCCTAAGACCATCGGAAAACACATATATAATTACATATTGTTTTTGTGATTAATCACTATGCTTTAATTATGTTCAATTTGTAACAATGAAATTGGGTGTCACCACAACATGAGGAACTGTATTAAAGGGTCGCGGCATTAGGAAGGTTGAGAACCACTGTGTTACTCTATTAGAAGTAACCTGAATAATCCTGAATTTTACAAACCTTTTTCTTCTTCTGTGACCCTATGGTAGGTTTTGCCCATTTATGTGTAAACTATTTTTACACTGTTGTGTGGATGCCTTTTATCATACCCATATAGCACTTTCTTTCATATTTCCATTCTAGAGGGTGGTATTCTGTCTGAAGCACATATCATTTGTGTATTCAACAAATGTTTATTAATAGTCTATGTGCCCAACATTGCTAGACACTGACTCAGCTTTTTTAAATTGGGTGTTTGATGAAGGCATTTAAATCTAGCTTTCTTAACGTTAATTACCCAAATGAGAGATGCTGTCTAGGTGGCCCAGAGAGATGGGGTGCTCTGAGGGGCTGCTTGCTGATGCTTGATGTCCTCCATACTCACCAGGTCCTCACTGAACCCAGAATTGGTGTCTGACATGTTTCTAAAAAATCTCCCAAAGCCTTTTACATTATGCTAGGGTTACCCATAATTATTATTAAAAATATAAAACTTTTCATTTTTAGTAAGAAAAAGTGAGAAACAGATCAGAGATGAACTTATTTTTGCACTTAGCATCAGATAGATAGCCACACAATTTCATATCTACCTTAACAAAGCAATTTAAAAGCAATTTTAGCTCTAGCTGGTTTGGCTCAGTGGATAGAGCGTCAGTCTACAGACTGAAAGGTCCCGGGTTTGATTCCAGTCAAGGGCAAATACCTGTTACAGGCTTGATCCCCAGCCCTTTTCGGGACACCTGTGGGAGGCAACCAATTGATGTGTCTCTCTCACATTGATGTTTCTCTCTGTCTCTTCCCCTCCTTTCCAGTCTCTCTAAAAATCAATGGAAAAGTATCCTTGAGTGAGGATTAACAACAACAAACAACAACAACAACAACAACAACAACAACAAAATTTTAAAGTCTTAAAAGCTGTGGCTTAATTACTCTAACTCATAGTCCGGAGGCATAGGGGCCATGCTGCAGAAGTCTTTCGAATGACTAAACAGCTCTGCTAGCACCAAGGTGCCGTCACATGGTTTCTGAGCTGGAAGTTTGCCCTCGGAACATATCTGCAGTAACAGGGATTTCTGCAGACACAGTGAAGGGCGATTTGTTTGTTCCAATCAGCTTACTCACAGCTTCTACCCTTGGCACAGCATCAGTGCCTTTTATTTACCCACAGAGCTTAAAATAATGATAATTAATACACTCTTATTACATTTTTTTTTACTACAGATGAGATTAAATCAAGTATTGCCATGTGCCAAGCTCTGTATTAGCACTCCTAGTTTTTCTAGTTCAGCCAGCCTAAGACAAGCCTCTAGTCCTACGAGGTCAGATCACTGAGTCCTTGCAACGAGGAACGACACACCCAGAGGGAGTCTGGTGCATCTTACCAAAGAAATAAAGCCATGTGCTTATCTCAGCATTTTGGAGAAGGGTGGAGTTGAGGTGAAATGTAACTGAAGCATCGTTTTGATGGGCTCAAAGCAGAGCATGGCTGTGTGTAAGGGATCAGCTTTATGTCTGGACACAAAGGGGAACTCAGGGTCATTTTCCTTTGAAACAGTAAAGTTAAGGTAGATGTGAAATTGCGTGGCCAGCAGCCCATTTTTTAAAGGTCCACACAGGAGTTGTAAGTCCAGGCTACTTTAAAAAAATGTTTTTATTGATTATAGAGAGAAGAAGGAAGAGGGAGAGAGAAGGAGAGAAACATCGATTGGTTGCCTCCTGTACATGCCAACTAGCCACCTGGGTATATACCTTGACCAGGAATCCAACTTGCATGGGACAATGCTCAACCAATGTAGCCATACCAGCCAGGACAGTCCTGGCTATTTTCTGTGTTAACGTGACTTAGATTCTCCAGGTAAGAGTAGGATGCCTTTGTGGGAAGCCTTTAGGAGCAGAAACTTGCCTGGCTGACAGCCAGCAAAGAAACAGAACCTTAATTCTCTAACTGCAAGGAACCGAGTTCAGCCAGCAGCCTGTAGGAGCTTGAACACACTCTTCCCCAGAGCCTCCAGGAAGGAGCACAGTGGTGCCACCACTCAGGGGTTTTTAAAGGCCAACCCTTTGGAGTGTCCAACCTCCTCAGCTTTGAATGAGGAGTGTCCCCTCTCTGCTTGTGGGTGATTTTTCTCTGTACCTGGGCCTGCCTATGGTTTTGCTCTCTCTCAAGTGCTGGGAATGTTTGGATGACATGTTGTGTGTGGCCTGTGTGTAACCAGCCAGTGTCAGGCCTGCCTACACTTGCCGATTGCAGGATTCATTTAGTTCCTGTCCCACAGCTGAAGACTCAGGGCTCTCCCTCTTTCTCCTGCACATGCACACAGCAACCAATGGCCTTTTGTTGGCTTCTTTCTGCTGGTTCTGTGGACAAGCTCTTTGGAGCCTCAGAGAACCACCCTGCCACAGCACCTTGGGGAGCGCAACGCCCCCATCAGAGCTGGGCTCATTAGCAGACTTCGCTGGCCCCTCTAAGCAGGGCAGACATTGCAGTAGCTGGACAGGAAGGATGGGAATAGAATCAAATGGTGTCCCATATTGTATCTAAGCTTTGCTGCTGGCAGAAAAGTCCTACACTTGACCCCAAGCAGCAGCCTGCAAATTGATCCTCAGAGGTCTCCATGGTGGCTCACAAAAGAACCAAACACTGCAATTAAGGCTGGGCCAGGCATTCAATTACCCCAGCACCCTTTCTACTGAATAGTGACAGGGAGTCTCTCCATGGCCATGGGCAGCCCCAGGCCTGATGCTCTGCTTGGATGGACAGGTTGCTATTTGAACTTTAGATTTTTTTAATGAGTGAGTTACTTTTCAGGAGGTCTCTAAATGGTCTTTATTCTCATTCTGGACATAAAGATGGGCCTTCCTTATTCAAGTATGGAGAGGGGGCAGGGAGGCACCATATAAGGTCCAGAGATTTATATTGGGGCCTTCATTTATTCAAAAATGTTTATTAAGGACAAATTGTGTCAGAAGCTGCCCTCCTGATTCTCAGGTGTATTAAGACACATTCAGAAGAAAATACTGCCATTGCCACACCCATACCCTTAGGAACAAAAGCGGGGCTGTATCTGCCTTGCTCTGAGTCAGCATCTATTTACACTCAGTGGCATACCACTGGCACCTCCAACAGCTCAAAGACCCTCCAGGCTGAGCAGAGGGCAACTCCCAGACCCAGGTGTCGACTTTATCCGGAACATCTTTGTGGCAAGCCCTGCATGTGTTCACTCCTGTTCCCTGACTTTGGCAAGTTATGGAAAGGTTTGGTGCCTGCTGCCAGGGTTCCAGCTCAGCTCCTCTTCAGTCTTCTGCTGCAGAGTTATTGTTGTTGTTGAAGTGGAAAAAGGCTGCTCTGCCAGCCCTTAAGCTCAGTGTGGAAATGGCTGAGTTGATGACCCTCAGTCAACCATCAACTAGCACTCAAGCACAAATAGGATTGGAGCATAAATGCTCCCACTCCCATCAGAGGGAAACCTCAGAGGCTTGTTCTGTGTCCCCACAGCCCCCGTTGCTACCACAGTAACAGCTCAATCATGCACGTTTTAGCAGCTTCTCTCCCTCCTCTGTCTCACCACCACTGCTCCCTCACTCCTGCTTCATGGACTCCCTAATAAATGGCACCCAAGCTCATTCCCGCAGCTACTCTTTGGGGTGAGTATCATTATTACCCTCATGTGACATGTGAGGAAAGTGAGGCACAAAGCAATTCAATTATTTGTCCAGGGTCGCCCAGTTATAAGTCAAAGAACTGAGATTTAATTACAGGCAGGCTGTCTCTACAGTCTTCTACCACATGATACCTCTCATTTTAAGGAATTATAAGCCCCAAACTCAAAAGTCAAAAGGCTCTGGGTCTTTTCCAAGTGAATGAATGAGCTTGTGCTTATGCTGTTGCCAGGAGAGGGGTCTCCAGGGCCAAGGAGGAAAAGGTGGCAGATTTGTATTTTCAACGGTTGATCTATTTGCTTGTCCATTTATCTATCTGTCTATTACCTATCACCTCCTATTTCACATTTAAATATATATATTGCTTTCAGAGAGGGAGAGAGAGAAACAACAATAATGAGAGAGAATAATTGATCGGCTGCCTCCTGCACAACCCTTATTGGGGATCAAACCCGCAACCCAGGCATGTGCCCTTGACCGGAATCTAACACAGGACCCTTATGTCCATAGGCTGACACATCCACTGAGCCAAAGTGGCCAGGGGTCACATGTTTTCATTTAAATACTAGAGACCCAGTGCACGAAATTTGAATTTGTGCACTTGGTGGGGGGCGTCTCTCAGCCTGGCCTGCGCCCTCTCACCCTCTGAGAGCCCTTAGGGGATGTCCAACTGCCGGCTAAGGCCTAAGCCATCAGTTGGACATCCTTAGTGCTGCCACAGAAGTGGGAGAGGCTTCCGCCACCACCACTGAGCTTGCCAGCCGTAAGCCTGTCTTCTGCTAAGAGGCACTCCCCCTGTGGGAGTGCATTGACCACCAGGGGGCAGCTCCTGGGTTCAGCATCTGCCCCCTGGTGGCCAGTGAGCATCATAGTGACCGGTCATTCTGTCGTCGGTAGATTTGCATATTAGCCTTTTATTATATAGGATATTTTTATTGATTTTAGAGAGGAAGGGAGAAGGAGAGAAAGATGGAAAGATCAATGATGAGAGAGAATCATTGACTGGCTGCCTCCTGCACACCCCCCACTGGGGATCAAGTCTGCAACTGGCACATGTGCCTTGACAGAGAATAGAACCATGGCATCCTGGTTCATAGGTCAATGCCTAACCACTGAGCCATGCCAGCCAGGCTCACATGCTCTCTTTATAATGTGATAATCACTCCCTCTTTTGAATTTGGGGGTCTTGTTATGCACATTCTGAGGCTGGGCCAGGAAAGGTAATTGGCTTTCACACCTGGTGTGCTCACTCTCTCTCTGTCTCTCTCTGTCTCCTCTTCTCTCTCTCTTGATTTGGGAACCGTGAACCATGTGTAAGAAGTCTGGCCACCTGAGCGCCACAGTTGTGGGACCTTTTTGAGAGACCACATAGAGACAGAATTATCCAAAGAGGCCCAGCTGATCCAGCCTGCATCTGTTTGAGATAACCCAGCTGACTGAAACCTCACGAGAAACCTGAGACAGACTGCTCAGCTGAGATGCTCCCAATTCCTGACCCACAGACACCATGAGAAATAATGATTAGTTTTGTTTTAAGCCACAAAAATTTGGTGTGACTTGTTATATAGAAATCAATAACTAATACAGAAAGTGTCACAGTCAATATTCATTATGGTCTTTACTAATCACAACCCATTTGGGTTGAATGTCTAAGATTTTGGTTATAATAATACTATCCAACTTTTATTGTGACGTTATATTGTGGTATGTGCCAGGCACTCTCCTAAGTACATTGCTGAATTAACTAATTTAATTTTCACAACAACCCCCAAATCTCACACAATGTGAAATATGTGTGAAAGGAAGCACAGAGAGATGGGGTAACTTTATATCACACAACTATTAACTGGTGGATGAGGAGTTAAAGAAACAAACATATGCATTGCTCCATCAAGCCCCAAATCACACAGTATCATTTTTTTGAACTATGCCAGGACTTCATAATAAAAATGTCTACTGATAAGCACTACCACTTGGAAAGGAGAAATTGATATCAGTGTTCCTCATTTTGGTGACAGTTTATATAAAATAAAAATGAAATCACCCAGGAATTTTGACCAAAATCCTTTTTACAAATAGATGAGTGCATATTTTTTTATGAATAAGACTGGCTCCATATTTAACACACTGGTGTAAAGAATAAGCTTGTGCAATTCAGAAATAATCATTCAACACACTGAATAACTACAAACAATTGCCATTGGGACCAAAAAACAACTCATTATAAGAGATCAAATTAAAATTTAAATAATTGCAGTATTTATTGACCACTTAGCAGCTGCTTTTATTGTCATTGTATCATTTAATTCTCCCAAGAGTTTTAGGGAAATCCTCTTATTGTTCTCATTTTACAAATGAGGTTAAAGAGCTTGCCCAAGGTCCTGGAGTTAAGCACTGGCTGACCTGAGATTAATCTGAAACTTGAGAGATGCCAACGTCCTAGACTGAAGTCCTCACCCTCTCCTTCCTAGAGGTAGAAGAAGGGTCCGCACCATCATTTCATGTTTGTAAATTGAGTTTTCTCAATTTAGGTAGATACGGTCTTCCTTTATTCCCATTGCTGACTTTTGGTCTTTTTGCTTTTAATAAGGAAACATTTCCTTTCACACCTTTGTCTTCTTATCTAGAATTCTCCTCATCAATTTTACTCCAACCAACTCCCCATCTCTGGTTCCTTTACACCTTTATTGAAGAGTTAGCGCCTGGGCCACTCCTTATTTTCAGTTCCCTGCGTGTACAAACTGACCTCTGTACAATATCAGAGTAGCCCATTTCCCACCTTCCGCATCACTGTCCTGGGAGGTGCCTGAATATAGAGGCCATGTCTGATTCACTCCTGTTTCTCCAGGGACTAGTTCTGTTTCTAGTACCTAATCGGTGCCAGAATATAGTTGTAGACTAAATGAATAAAAGTGAGTTTCTATAAAAAAGGCATATGTAGTATATGACTTTGTACTTCCATTGCATAACTAACTGTGTCTGCTGTATAGAAAGTGTGCAAAACGTTTGCTAAATGAAGTGGTTCAGCAGATAAGAGGTTTTAGCCAGAGTTCTAAGAAGTAGCAGCTTTATGGGAAATTGTAAGCTTAAGTATCCCCCAAATGAACATATTTCTTTTAAAGCATCTTTAAGAAATGAAATGCCCTTGCATTCTGGAAGGAGCAGAGATATTTCCATTTTATATCTAATGAGGGATAAGATGTACTTTTGGCTTTTTCCCATTTGAAAGCCAATGTATTCACTTACAACACTGACCTACCAGTTATTTGGAATCAAAGTTAAGCTTAGAGGTATATCTATATTTTCCCAGCATCTATTTCACGTTGAAAGAAAAGAATGTGGAATTCTGTGTTTTCATACATGCACAACCAGTGAAAAGTCCTGAGACTGAAAACCTTACGTGGAGGACAGGGAAAGAAAGAGGCTGCCACTCCAGTCTGGCAATTATCAGAGTTTATTATCAAGGGAAACTTACAAACAAGTCATATCATGGGCAGCGGCAAGATGAAATGGATCCCCACACCACTTGGCAGGTGCCAAGGAATTATATATGGTAAAGAGGGTGGGGAGTATAATCACAGGTACTAGTATGCAAATGCTATGAGGCATGGAAAATTACACATGTGACCAGACCAGGACAACAACTTCTTCCAGAAACTAGAACATAGCAGGAGGCAAGGGAGGGGTGCCAATTTATGTCAGAACTAAGGGCCCAGTGCACGAATTCGTGTACCTTGAAAGGAACTGTGGGCCACGAGGCTGCGGTGGGCACAGGGGTGGGTCTCGGCCCATCCTCTGTTCTCCACCTGGCCCCTCCCACCATGGCCCCTGGTCCCCTGTCTGCCAGTAGCCCCACTCCTGCTGCTGCTGCTGCCTCCCATGCATTGACAGCACTGGCCATGCTCGCACTGGCCACGCACGCACCCGCTGCTGGTTCTGGCCCCAATTGCTCCATGCTGTCAGAGGGTGTGAGCAGCAGCTGCTTCCCTGATCGCCCCTCAGGAACAGGGGAAGGTGGAGAAGCTTTCAGGGGTTATTGGGGTCGGCAGCCGCTGCTCACAACCACTGATGGTGCGAAGAGATCAGGACCAGTGTTGGGTGCTGGCAGTGGGTGCGAGCGGGGCTGTCACCAGTGCGAGCGGGGTTGTCACCAGGTGCAAGAGGTGGCTGCCGGCCCCGTTCACCCCTCGGGAGCAGGGGAAGGTGGAGAAGCCCTGAGGGACTATCAGGACTGTCAGTAGCCACTCACACCTGCTGATGGTGCCAAGTGATAGGGGCTGGTGCTGGGTGCCAGCAGCAGGTGCCAATGGTTGCTCCGGCAGCAGGTGCAAGCGCTGGGCAGGACCACAGTGTGTGGGAGCAAAGAATTTTCAGTAACCACCAGAGGCTCGCCCCAATGACAGTGACCAGCACCCTGCCTTGGTTGGGCATCCCCGCTCACCTACTCCACCATCCCACCGTGGCTAATCCCTGCCATGTTCTGTGCGTAGTACATGTCATAGCGACCAGTTGTTTGGTTGTTCGGTTGTGCCACCATTGAGTCTATTTGCATATTAGGGTTTTATATATAGATGAACATCAATTATGATCAGACAGTCTCTAAGGGGGGGTTTATGGAAAGCAACCTGTCTGGCCTGGGTCCAGCGTGTAGGACAGACAGTGATCACGCCATGAAACAGTCTCTCCTCCACACCATGTCTAAACTTTCAGGTTGCTGGAGTCTTGGTGTGAGGAAGAGGTAGCCATGCAGGCCAATGTCATTGCCATGACAACTTGGCTGGTATCAGATCATCCAAGAACGATGCTCTCAATAGCCACAAGGCTAGGCAGTGACCACCTTGTCCAATCTTCTCATTTCATAATTGAGAGAAAAGGAGACCCAGGGAGGTGAATTTCCTTGCCCAGAGTACTACAGTGAGTGGCAGAGTTAGAACTAGACACCAGTTCTCCAGAAGCTAAGCATCATTCTCATTTTCAACATGATATTGGTGTCCATAAACCATTGATCGAGTTTTTACAGAGTTTTGGGGAATAATGGTGTTGCTTCACTTCCCTACTTTTTTTTTATATATCATGAAACAAGCTCTACATATCCTAGGCTCAGCCCATCATGGGTCTACCGAGAACAACAGATGAGGGTCCCCATCACCTCCAAGCACTGCACACAGGAAGAGCAGGTCCCCTGGGCACTGGCTTCTCTGCTCATGAAAGAATTCTCTTAAGTTCAGGATGGCCAAATCTAGCAAGCACAGGTGAGGGGAAAAAGAAGGTTTCATGTCTTTCATCTCAGACCCTGGACTGTGAGACCCACTACAGACCCTGCAGGATTCTCAAACTGATTTCCACCCAGCTGAGAGCAGTTCAAGATTGCTTACATCCCCCCTCTTGTTCAGTTAAGAGCTTGTTTGCACCCATTACAACCCTCAGCTTCAAACTGACAGCTTGACTCCCAGATCAAGTGCCTGTCACACACACAATGCAGGAGTTTCCTAAATATTTGATGAAAGAAAGAAGAGGGAGATGCAGATAATGATGGAGGTGTGTGTGTGTGTGTGTGTGTGTGTGTGTGTATGTGCGCTTGGGCCTGTGCGTGTGGAGGGGTGAGCTCATGTTCAACTACTCTGACATCATAGTAAACCCTGCATATAAACGAAGAGGTGTGGCCAGCCTGGAGTCTTTAAGCAGAAGTGAGAGGCACTGAAATTTATTTCAGGCCATCCCTTGGCAGACATAGTCACTGCCTCCGCTTCTGCTTCTCCCAGGCTGCTCCATGCAGAGCACTGAGCACTGAGTGGGAGCCTGGAGCCAGGAGCCCCAGAGCCAGGATCAGGAACCCCAGAAGCAGGATCTGTAGCCCCTCGCCCATCCTGAACTTTGGTGCTGATCCTGCCCCCAGCCGAGGCTACAGCAGAGCTCACCTGGAGGAAAATTCTGCCACCTCCTGGTGGTGTGATGGGCCTCTCCCCAAAGACCTGTTATTTTGTGCGTGGCTTTCAGCTGCAGGGCAGAGCTCTCAGGGAACAAATTATAGGAACCATTTCCCCAAATGCCCTCTGTTGACAGAGTTCCCACCAGTCAGAGCAAGGGAATTCATCTCAATCAATTCCACTGCAGCTGGTGTCAAGCTCCGAAGCCCTTCCGAGGCTCCCACACCACTGCTCCCAACCACTCTTTTTTCATTTTTTTAAAATATATTTTTATTGATTTCAGAGAGGAAGGGAGAGGAATAGAGAAACAGAAACAGCAATGATGAGAAAAAACCACCGATGGGCTGCCTCCTGCATGTCCCCCACTGGGGACTGAACCCGCAACCCAGGCATGTGCCCCGACAGTGAATCAAACCGTGACCTTCTGGTTCATAGGTCGATGGTCAACCACTGAGCCACACAGGCCAGGCCCAACCACTCTTCAATCTCCCCTGTCAGCTTGATACCTAGGTAGGGAGCTGAATGAAACACGTCTGAGCTGTGTTTGTTTACAGACAGAAAGATATGCTGTCCAAAGGCAAACTCTGGCCAGTGGTAGTTTCTTCTAAAGATAACATTCTGGGTGGGGGAAACCCAGCACCCTCTCCCCCAGAACCGCTGGTGCTCTGTTGCCAACCTCCTTTGTACTCCTGGCTCTGGGCTACTACACAGGAAAACCTTCCGAGGAATGAATGATTGAAACGAAAAGATTTTTTTCAGTTACATTTTCTGTGGGAAAGAACTTTAATTTTTTTTTTTATAACCAGGGCTCTCAGGATACTTCAGGAATGCCAGTTGGACCTCTGACTTTCAGGTTTGCTCTGTCATTTGACTAATGGAAAACTAAAAAGGAGATGAGGATTTAAACCACTTCCGAGCTGCACACAGTGGGCTGCGTGCCAGCCTGTGAGTTAACCAAGAACCTCAGCCTGTCTCCTCAGGTGACTTTAAAAAATGGCTTGGCAGCACTTGGCCAACAGAGAGGCGGGGAAGAGGAGGCACTTTACCCCAATGCAAGGCGTTTTCCCCCTCGGTCTTCTGAAAGTACTGGCATCTGGGTCAGAGTGGAAGAGCGGCCAGTGGGTGGTCTCTGCATCACTGCCCACCTCAGCCATCGGGCGGCCTAGAGATCCCCCAAACCTAGTTCCATTCTCTGCGGGGTGTGGTCACAGGCACTGCAGGCACCCTCCACTTTCCCACTTACTGCAAACATTTAAGTGCATGTGAAAGTGCTTCAGCTTGACACACACCCCTCCCGGCCCAGTGGGATGTAGCTCACAGAAGGATGTGGAATTTGAAAAGCGTTCCCCTGTTCCCTGGCAGCTTGCAGGAAAAAATTGTAGCCAAGCCACATGGGCATCATGCTGCCCTTAATGGCTCCCTCTGCCCTTGGAGGAAAGTGGGAGTCCTTCCTGGGGTTTAGGAGGCTCCGAAGAGCCCAGTGCAGCTCCGTTTCTTAACTCTCATTACATTGTACCTGCTTTGTCAATGTCTATCTTGTCTCCTTGTTTTTAAGCTCTGGAAGGAAGGGTCCTTGTTTTTCTCATTCACAGCTTTATCCCCAGGGCTTAGCAGAGTTCCTGACACACAGCAGGAGAGCAATCATTGTTTGCTGGAAGAGTGAATGGGAGCAAATGACTTCCATTGATTGGAGTAGTAGACAAACGCCTGAAGCCAGGAGGATTGGGGAAGCTCAGATCACTGGCCTGGGTCAGACCATAGTTTTGTGGAAAGAGACTGAATTTAGAGGCTCTTGCTGTGCTAACTGTCTGTCCAAGGCACTTAGGGGAAAGTGGTTTGACAGGCCTGAAAGGAACATAGAGGCTAACGTTTCTTCCTGGTCAGTTTATCTAAGTACATATGGCAGAAATGTGCACCACCTCTCTTCAGACCAGGTCTCCACCAGATGTAGGTAGCGAAAAAGGTCTAATTTCTCTCCTTTTCTTGAAACGGGGTTATGTCTAATTGCCTTTTATGGTGTTCATGTTGGGGTGGACTCAGGACAGGTAATATTGCTGCCCAAAGAGTTGCAGAAGCACATTCAGTGAAAGACAGCTCATACAGACAGCCTCCCACCCACCCTTCCAGGTACCTGTCACCTGCAGACAGCTGTGCTCAAATGCAATCACAGAAGTAGGGACACAACGCCCCTCTGGGCTATGATCTACTTCAGGTGTTCTCAGGGAAGCAGAAGAGGTCCTATGACACCCAGGATCCATTAGGTGGCTGCATTGTCTTTCTTTCCAATAACACATTTCTTCCTTCAGAGCAGAGAGCTCTGTGGCAGAAGGCAGCCTCCTGCATGTCGAACAAACACCAGAAAACCCTGAGCAAGGCTTTATATCTCAGACCTGGGCTGAGCACCATGTCCTTTGGGTTTCATCACACTTCTGTGTGGGAGTGTGAAGATGTGCTGGAACTTACCTCTGAAACACAGCTGTGGCCAAGGTTGCTGACTTCCAGACTACTGGGGAACAGCATGGTTGGGTGCCTAGGCACTGGGCTAGTTGTCAGGAGACCTGGTTTTTGTCCCACCTCTTACATTACCTCTCATCCCTTTTCAGGGTTCACTGGAAGTGGCTGTGGTCATGTGATTTGTTTTGGCCAGTGGGAGGGGGCCATGCCAGAAGCAAGTTGTAAGTTGAGCCTCAGCGGGCCCTCATGGCTCACTGCTCTTCTGATTTTGTCAGCACCATGAGAAAAACTTGCCCTGGGCAGCTGCTAGAATCTCCAGAGAAGGCAGTCCCATAGGACCACTAGCCAACCTGCATGCTTGTGAGTGAAAAACAAGTTTTTGCTGGTGCCAGCCATAGTTTTGTGGTTATTTGGCAGTAGACATCATTACAGCAATATTTGATTAATATAAAGACATTCAAGTTCCTTAATTTTACTTGGATTTTTGTTTGTTTATTTCTGGCCTGAGGTATGATTTGTTGCAATAAAATGAATAGATCTGACCATTCTTACTGCACTTAATAAACTTTGACAATGTTACACGCAGCCACCCAAGCAAGCTATTGGACATTTCCCATCATTCCAGCAAATCCTTTCATATCCCTTTCCAGCAATTCTACCTTTCCCATTCATGAGGCAACCGTGCTCTGATTTCTATCACTGTAGTTGAGTTTTACCTGCTCTTGGGTTTCATACAATATTATCTATTTGTGTCTGGCTTCTTTAGATCAAAATAATGTTTTTGTAAAGATTTATTTATGTTGTGTGCATAAGTAATTTGTTCTTTTTAGTACAGGCTAGTATTGCATTGTATGGATACAGTACCATAATATACCACAATTTGTTTCTATATGTGCCTGGTGATAGAAAGCTGGTTTGTATCCTGATTTAGGGTAGTATAAATAAAGCTGTGTTGTGTGGACATGTTTTCATGTCTTCTCAGCATATACATGGAAATGAAATTACTGGGTTATAGGGCAAATTGTTTCCTCAAGTGGCCAACCACATTACTATTGATGAACAATGGATTGCAGTTCCAGTGTTTTCACATGCTTGTCAGCATATGATGTGTCCAGTCTTTAATTTTAGTCCTTTCAGTGATGTGTAGCCGCATCTCACCATGGTTTTAATTTTCATTCCCCTGATGAGTAATGGTGGTGAGCATCTTTTCAGGTGCTTATTGGCTATTACTATATCTTCTTTTAGTGTCTAAGTCTTTTGACCATTTTTAAATTAGATTTTTTGGTTTTATTATTGATTTGTAAGAATTCTTTACTAGCTGTATTGGTTAATAATGTGGATTTTTTTTTCAATAGATGGAGTTACACATGCTGATATATATGCGATTTGATATGTATGCTATTTTGTTGTATTGACAGCAAGCTTCAAAACTCATATTTCAAATTTTCTGAAGGTGTTAACATCATAGATATTTTTATGCTTAAAAATGTCGAATTTCATGCCAAAAAAAGAGCATTTGTGGGAAGTTTTAATTCATTACTTTATTTTGAATAAAAGTGTTGCTGAAAGTTATCATATACTTTGGGAAGCTTATGGTGAACATGCTCCATCTCAAGATACTTGTGAACACTGGTTTAAACTCTTTAAAAGTGATGATTTCGATGTGAAAGACAAAGAACATCCAGGTCAACTGAAAAAGTTTGAAGACCAACAATTAAAAGCATTATTGGATGAAGATGCATGTCAAATTCAAAAACAACTTGCAGAAAGATTAAATGTTGCTCAGCAAACAATTTCCAATCATTTACAAGCCATGGGAAAGATTTTAAAGGAAGGAAAATGGGTGCCACATCAACTGAATGAAAGACAAATGGAAAACTGAAAAGTCATCAGTAAAATGTTGCTTTAAGGGCATGAAAGAAAGTCTTTTTTGCATCGAAATGTGACTGGCAATGAAAAGTGGATTTATTTTGAGAATCCCAAATGCACCCAAATTATGGGTTGATCCAGGCCAACCATCAACAACAACTGCAAGACCAAATCGCTTCAGAAAGAAGACAATGCTCTGCGTTTGGTGGGATCAGGAAGGTGTGGTGGATTATAAGCTTCTAAAACCAGGTGAAACCATTAATACTTTTCGCTACCAACAACAAATAATCAATTTGAACCATGCTTTGATCGTGAAGTGACCAGAATGTTCCAGAAGACACGGTAAAGTAATTTTGCTTTGTGATAACGCACCATCACACACTTCAAAATCAGTTAAAGACACCTTAAAAGATCTTGCCTGGGAAGTATTAATCCACCTGCTGTATTCACCAGACCTTGCTCCTTCAGATTACCACCTGTTCTAATCAATGGCACATGTACTTTCTGAGCAGTACTTAAAAACGTACGAAGAAGTGGAAAATTGGGTCTCTGAATGGTTTGCCTCAAAACAAGAAAAGTTTTATTGGGACAGTATCCACAAATTACCTGTAAGATGGGGAAATGTGTAGCTAGCGATGGACATTACTTTGAATAAAGCACTTTTGATGTTTCTCTTGAAATTATCGTGTTTTCTTTGATTACAAAATCTGCATTATTAATTAATACAGTTGGAATATGTTCTGGATATAAGTCATTTATGCGTTGCACATATTTCTCCCAGATTGTTCTACCAATAATGGAGAAATGAGTTGGAATCTTTGACTATTATTGTGGATTTGTCTATTTCTTCTTTTAGTTATGTTATTTTTTTATTTCATGTGTTTTGAAGTTCTCTAATTTAATGCATCACTTATTTAGAATTGTCTTTTAGATAAATTTCTTCTTTTACATTATAAAAATCTCCTTTTTTGGTCTCTTATAATATTTTCTATCTTGAAGTTTGGTTTGTCTGATATTAATATAGCCACTCCAGCTTTTATTTGCTTATTGTTATACTAGAGGCTCGATGCACAAAATTTGTGCAAGGGGCTCAGCCCTTGCAGCCCCAGATGCCTTGGCTGGCCCTCGCAGCCTCTCGCAGCCTCGACTGGCTCTCGCAGTCCCGCTTCATCCAGAAAGTCATCTGGATGGTTGTTCTGTTGTTCAGTCTAATTAGCAATTAGCTCTTTATTATATAGGATACTAGAGGCCCGGTGCACAAAAATTTGTGCACTTGGGGGGGAGAGGAGGGCCCTCAGCCTGGCCTGTACCCTCTCACAGTCTGGGACCCCTTCGGAGATAATGACCTGCTGGCTTAGGCCTGCTCCAGGGTGGCAGAGGGCAGGCACAATCCCTAGGTGCAGCCCCTGGTCAGGCTCAGAGCAGGGCCGATTGGGGAGTTGGGGCGCCGCCCCTGTCATGCACAGAGCAGGGTGGATCGGGAGGTTGCGATGCCACCCTCAGTCATGCTCAGGGTAGGGCCAATTGGGGGGTAGGGGCACCACCCACTGGCACACTCAAGGCAGGGTCGATGGGGAGGTTGCAGCACCACCCCCTGTCACGCACAGAGCAGGGCCAATCAGGGGGTTGGGCGCTGCCCCCTGTCACACTGATCCCGGTGCCGGGAGGCCTCGTGGCTCTGCTGATCCCAGTGCTGGGAGGCATATTACCCTTTTACTATATAGGATAGAGGCCTGGTGCATGGGTGGAGGCTGGCTGGTTTGCCCTGAAGGGTGTCCTGGATCAGGGTGGGGGTCCCCACTGGGGTGCCTGGCCAGCTTGTGTGAGGGGCTGATGGCTGTTTGCATCTGGTCACACACTCTTCAGGGTGGGGGTCCCCAGTGGGGTGCCTGGCCAGTCTGGGTGAGGGGCTGAGGGCTGTTTTCAGGCTGGCGGTGACTGAAGCTCCCAACCGCTCCTTTTTTTCTTTTTCTTTTTATTCTGGGCCAGCTTTAGCTCTGAGGCTTGGCTCCAGCTCTTAGGCCTCAGCTGCTGAAAGCAGGTATCTGGTTTGTTTGGGTTCTATAATCGAAACACTGTTTCAACTCCAGCTCTGAGATCCCAGCTGGCTGAAAGCAGGTTTCTGGGGTTTTGTTTAGCTTTTATATTTGTAACAATGTTTCAAACTGCAAGCTCAGAGGCTGGCAGCAGCAGGAGGGGAACGTTGGAGTCCTCCATCACTGAAGCAAGCAAGCCTCATGTTCGCTTCAAGCTGCCTGGCTGCCGGCCGCCATCTTGGCTGGCCGTTAATTTGCATATCGCCCTGATTAGCCAATGGGAAGGGTAGAGGAGGTACGGCTAATTACCATGTTTCTCTTTTATTAGATAGGATTAGGACCTTTCCCCTAATATTACTTTCAACCAGTTTATGTGTTTATATTTAAAGGGTCTCTTTAGACAGGAAATAGCTGGATCTTCCTGTTTTGTCTATTCAGATACTGTCTGTCTTTCAATTGTGTGGGGGTTTTTTCCTATTTAAATTCAATATAATTATTGTTGTAGTGGGTTTATTTATTTATTTTTATTTTATTTTTATTTTTATTTTTTATTGCTTAAAGTATTACAAAGGGTATTACATATGTGTCCATTTTATCCCCCCGCCCTAGACAGTCCCCTAGCCTCCCCTATCCCCCAATGTCTTATGTCCACTGGTTATGCTTATATGCATGCATACAAGTCCTTTAGTTGATCTCTTACCCCCCTACCTCCTGTCCCCCAACCCTCCCCGGCCTTCCCGCTGCAGTTTGACAATCTGTTTGAGGCAGCTCTGCCTCTGTATCTATTATTGTTCAAAAGTTTATAATGGTCTCTATTATCCATGAATGAGTGAGATCATGTTGTAGTGGGTTTATGACTACCATTGGTATTTATTTTTATTTTATCTTTGCCTATCTGCCCATCCTTTCTTCATTTCTCCTTTCTTGACTTCTTTTGGGTGAATCAATTATTTTTTCAGTATTCCATTTTATTTCATCTCGCAATTTTTCTTAGCTATATATTTCTTGATATTACTTTTTTATCAATTGACTTGCTTTATAATATACATTTTAAAATGCTCACAATCTACTTTTATATATTATATTCTTTCACGCACATTGTAAGAATATGTAGCTTTATAGTTAAATTTACTCCTCTCCTGCCTTCTGTTCTCTTGTTGTCATATATTCTTGCCATTATATGTTATAAACCCTATAAAATACTTTTATTTTGTGTTAATCAATAGACTTTCAAAGGAATTTTATTATAATATGATAACTTAAAAAGTATTTTTTGTTTATCCACATGTTTACCCTTCCTGTTATTCTTCATTCTTCACTAATGATCTGAGATTCTATCTGCTATATTTGTTTACTTTGTAAAACATCTTTTAGCTTCTCTTGTAATGTGGGTACCCTAAGACATCTCTTTCCTTTATATTTCATCCTTAAATCCAAAAAAGACCCATCATTTGGACACATGTATAAATATTTTTGGTTTATGTCTCAAATATGAAACTGTTTTCAGGGTTACGAAAGTAAATTTCTGTTTGTGAAGGGCTGGTGTTCATTTTGATTGGGCAGTCCCTATGCATTACTAGTTATTACATATTTTGTAAACCATTTCAACAGGATTATTAGTATTTTACTTGGTGACTACCGCATAGTATATACTTCGTACATATTTGTTGAAAATTAAGAGTCTCCAGGATGTTTGCACGAGATGGCACAGGTTTTCCAGCTGCTAGTCCCTGTTCTAAGCACTGGGATACAAAGATAAATGAGGTGCTGTTCCCAGCCTTAACTGGGATCCACACATGTATGTTGACATCTACATCCACTCATGCCAACATTTTGTTCCAGCCACTGCTGTAGACAATTGCTGCATACCAGTCTCTCCCCAATACACTTTTTATAACTCTTAGCTCTTGCTTTTTGCTTTACTGTCAATACTCTCTGAACCCACCCTTGATCATCAAGGGGAAGGACCTGGAGAGTAAATACTCTTTTTTTGGTAGGCAGACAAATCTAAGCACACTTTCCACAATCCCTCAGAGGATCCCCTGTGGACAAAGCCCAATTACTGCCAATGATCAGCTCAATAATTACCTCTTGGATTGCCTTTTCCTTCTCTTATGTTTCATTCTTCCCAGCCCCCACTCCTCTTGCCTGGAATCACTTCCCAAAGTAAATTCCCTGAGTGCAAACCTTTTCTCTGCTTTTTGGGAGTTCTGAGCTAAGCTAACTTGTAAACAAGTCATTGCAGTACAACGTCATCACTGTGTTAATCTTTAGGACCATGAGAACCATGGAATTCTTGCCAAAAAAATTACATTTGAATTCGTCTTTGAGGGTGAGTAGAAGTAAGGCAGATAGACAAGGCAGATAAGGGCATTGCAGCTGAGAGAACAGTGTAGAAAGGCAAAGATTGTAGGCAGCTTCCAGAATGGCCCCCAGTGATCCCCACCTCCTAAAACTCACACCCTTATGTAGACCCTTTTCCTCCCCTAGTGTACCAGGACTGATCTGTGTGACTTATAGTATATGACAGAATTGATGGTACGTCTCTTTTGATATTAGGCTATAAAAGACTTCTGCTCCATCATGGGTTCTGTTTCTCATGGGCCATGTGCTGTGGGAATATACAGCTGCCATGCCATGTGGACACTCAGGCTACTTATGGAGATGCCACGTGGTGAGGATCTGAGGTCTCTAGTCAAAAGAGTAAGGAACTACCAGCAATCACATGAGTGAGCTTAGCAGAATGTGTCCTAGCCCCAGTCAAGCCTTCAGATGACTGTCGCCCTTGGCCACCAGCTTGACGTGATGACAGACTTCTCTGCTAAGCTGCTTCTAGATTGAGATAAAATATATTTTAGATGATTTTTTGTGCAGCTATAAATAACCTGTGCAGAGAGGAATTGTGAGAAAACATGATGCACGTTGGAGCCACAAGTGTTTTTCTAGGTCCTTTCAACTCTGAAAATAAAATGAAACACATTGTCTTTGGAGACAGAGCACCCACAGATTTCCACTGGTATGTATTAACTGCTTGACTTCTAAACTCTAATTTTTCCACCTGTGGTATGGGATTGGAATTCACAACAATCAAATATAATTGTGAGAGTTAAATAAGATGGTGCCTGTAAAGTCGAATTATTTTCCTTGCACATGATAAACATATAGTAAGTCTTAGCTATTACTATTCTCTTAAAAAATATATGTTTTTATTGATTTCAGAGAGGAAAGGAGAAGGAGAGAGAGACAAAAACATCAATGATGAGAGAGAATCACTGATTGGCTGCCTCCTGCATGCCCCCCACTGCGGATCAAGTCCCCAATCTGGGCATGTGCTCTGACCAGGAATCAAATCATGACCTCTTGGTTCAGAGGTCGATGTTCAACCAATGAGCCACACAGGCCAGGCTATTATTATTCTTACAGAATGATCCCAGGCTCCAAACTTCAATTAAAAAGTTTTGTTATAGAATAAGGTAGCAGCTTTCCTTTTTCTGGTTTTATTTATAGTCTCTCTTAGCCATTTTCAAGAATAAATTCAACAGAAAATTTCCCCTTTTTTCTTAATCAACTTAGTTCCAGGAGTCTAGGAATTAGAAGAAGTGTAAAGGTATATTCAATACCTTTAATTAGTAACCACTAATACATTTCCCCAATGTGCCAACAGAAAGGTTGAAAGTAATCAGCTGATGAAAGGTTAATTAACTCAATCTTTTACAGTTCAGAACAGCAGAACAGGCGGGCTGTGCTTCAGAACACCGTATTTTGGGAGGAGAGCCTCATGCCCACCCACCCCTTCCACCGAGAGAGAGAGAGAGAGAGAGAGAGAGAGAGAGAGAGAGAGATAATATTCCAATTTAATTAATCTAAGCTGACAACAAACAAGCCAACAACAAAGCCAGGAAAACTGGCTGACACCTCAGCTTATTCTCTTTTCCTCAACATCTCCCCATTCCTGAGTGGTACTGGTGCTGGAAGTGCTGCTGAGATGCTAGCCTGAGCCAGCCCCTCTCCGGGCAGAGCTCTGGATGAAGTGGAGCAGGGGAAGGACAAGTCAGTGCCCGGGGGCCAGTGGACAGTCACATTAGACATTAGATGAAGCTTCTTTGAATGGTCCTGGCCTCTCCTTTTCTCCATCTCCACCACCTTCTCTGATCCCCCTAACAATTCTGTGTTTAAGAGGCATATTTTCTCTCTGTCATTTCTACCCTATGAACTGAAGTCATGTGCATAAAGTTCCTCTCTTCTCCCTGAGGAAGATTTCAAACATGAGGGAATAGTTGGGGCAGATTTTTGATTGGGTGTCTGTGAACTTCTCAGAACCCAGGAAATGCTGCCTGGGTGGGTGTTAACAAGAGCATGCCTCCAGGGCCCTTCAGCCCAGATGGGCAAGGCAGGGCCAGCAGCTATGTGAGTCCAAACCTCTGGGAAGGCAAGCTAACATTAGCATGAATTTTAAATAATCCCATTGACATTAGGGGATTCAATGTAAGGAATTGAATTTCCCCTTGCTCCTTTTAAAGCATAGTACTTACAGCCTGGGCTTCTTCATGCCAGAAGGTTGTCATTATATCAGAACAGCCTCACAAAGAAAATCACTATAGTTGAGTTTTCTTGTCTCCCAACCTGGCTGTGACTATGTCTTGGGCCTCTCTGATTACCCATAATGCCCACTACAGTGTCAGGATGGAACATGCCAGGTGCATGTTGGGTGGCTTGATGAGTACACAGCTCTGGGAGGCATGGAATGGGTCCCAGCTTCTAGCTTGGACAGGTGATATTCAAGGTGGCGAGGGCCACTTGAAGAAAGGTGCCTAGCTTGTGTCCAGGACTTAGGATTTGAAAAAAGAACAAACAAATAAATAAACAAACAAACAAACCACAAATAAAAAATAAAGCACTCCTTTTTTCTTCCCTTTTCATCCTTATATCTCAATCTTAAATCTATAGAGAGAGGAGAAGAGCCATGGAAAGGGGTGAGAAAAAAAATAGAGGGGAGGCTAACGGGGTGCAATTCACAGATTGCTGGGTGGTCTAAAGGGCTTGGCATCTCCACAAAGAGCAGCGCAGCAGCTGACAGAAGACACACCGCCACTCCCCAACAGCAGGGCTGTCACCCTGGGCATGAAGAGAGAGAACTGCCTATTATCAGGTGTCCTGGTGTTCCTGTGGGGGCTTGCCTGAGTCCTGGGAGGCTGTGGTGGAAGTGTTTGTGCCCCTGCCAAGTGTGTATCTTAGTAATCTTGGGAGGGATGATCCTGGAGGTTAGGGATCTCTATTTTCACAGATATCCTCAGGTCCACCGACTAATTCCATGAAAAACATGCCCCTACTGGTGACTGCAGGGCAGTGTGTCCTTCCTATGTTGTTTTAGTGTGACCGTCAATATCACAGGGACACTGGCCCAGGGTAACTATCGTTGTCCAGATGCTGAAGGCGGGGGCAGACGAGGCTATGACACACTGGACTCCTCGGAGCCACCAGGTTCACTTGTGCCAAATGAGAACATCAGATTGAACGAGTTCATTCTCTCCTTGTTCCTTTGTCAGCGTGAGATTTACTTTATATCAGCTCTTTATAGTTCTAAATTGTGTGGCATGAAAAATGCACTGCCACGTTATACCTCAACCTTTGGAATTAACGGCTTTCTAGGTCTTACTCCTTCCAAACTTGGGTCATGACTTGCAATTTTCTAACCAGCTCAAGCCATACCCAACCCACCTTAATGTATGGGGGGAAAAATCTGAGTCGTGCCTACAGAAACTTGAAACGCCATCAAACACTTTCTTTTGTGTACACACAGCTATGGGCCCATGCTATAAACTTCTACAAGCAAATTGGGGAAATGGATCATTAGACAAACCACATAATCGTAATTAGTTTCCACTCAAATAATGTTTTCAGTGTGCCAGGCACGCGTGCCATGTGTTGTATGTATTAACTCTTTTCATCCTCCCAACAACCGAGGGAGTGGGCTTTCTTTTCTGCAGTTGAGGAAGCACAGTGGCCATGGGCAGGCAGGGTGCGTTGGATGTGCCTCTGGGTTCCTCCAGACACACCCTCCCATCTTCACAATCCCTGGAATTCAGTTCTGCTGCATCCATCATTAGCCACAGGGAGAACCAAATGCTACAGGCTTAATTTCTTTTTCTCTAAACCTCTCTGAACTTCAGTTCCCTTCTCCGTAGAACGATAGTAAGTTTATTTACATAGCAAATTGCAATGGGCACTAAAATAGATTAATGGCAGTGTCTGGCCCAAGGAAGGATCCCAGCTAATGCTGCTTTCTTTCTCTCCTTGCATCTTACTTCTGCAGAATTAATTCCCTCTCCCTCGCTACCTGATTCCTTTTGCTTGCTAAGTCCTGCATTATCTATTACTTGAGTTTCCCCAAATTGATCTTTTCTCACCTTTCTACCCAACTCTTCTGGATTCACCAACTTCCTTAGGCTGGGATGCTGCAACCTTCACATTCTTTGCAGAACAGCCCATGAGGCCTCCATCCTGGGGCTTTGAATATCCTGTCCCTTCCGGCTCAGCACAATCACATCACAACATCCAAGAAGAGTCATGCAACAGCAGCAGCGACAAGAGTCAGAGGAGGTCACTGGGTTCTAATTATAAATAAAGCAAGGAAGAGTTGTATAATTAGGTTGGAAGGAACAGAGTTACATCTGCTTTAAGGGTTGTGACTCAAACTGACAAACGATAGGAAATTCAGGGAGGCAGATGTCTCATCAACTTTGCCTTTGATGGCCTGGTTTGGGGCTGACATATTGTTCCCCCTCAAGGTATTTTGAGCTTCTAATTTCTGGATTTTCATTTTTAAGGCATTCACAGAACTTTATACCTGGGAGACTGATGGACTCCTTTGAAACTTAAATAACCCAGAGGAGCCATCCAAACCCGTGGGTGGAATATGTATTCCTACATTTTTAAAAAGGCATATTATATACATCAGAGACTTAGATGGCTCATTAGGGAGGGCTTGGTGGACTATGTAATTCAAGATTTAATGTGCAGTCCACAGGCTAAGCTTACTGGGGCCATACTAAAGCTGTTTTATTTTACTTTATTTTCCACAATAACATTTAAAGCCTAGAGCATTTACACAACATGACTGACATTATTTGCATAGTTTCATTTTTGAAACCGAAGCCTTTTTCAAGTTAGATGAAAACCAGGCATACCTGCAGCCAATATGCCTTCCACGGAGCTTAAATAACCTTGGTAAAAGCTCCCACTTTTTCTTCTTTCAATTTACAAAGCTGATACTGAGTTATTTTAACTTTTGTCTCTGGAGGATTTTCTGTCCTTAAATTCCTATAACACAACTTTTGAGATTCCTCATAGAAAACAAGCTGACGTTGGATTAAGGTATACAAACATGTATTAATATTTTACTCTTTAGCATATTAACGATCCTTTATTATTTACAGCCTTTTATTAAAGAAAAGGGAGAAAAGTGGCGAACAGGATTTGGAGGGAAGCCAATCTGATGACCACAATTTTGGAAACTATCTATTTAAGATATGAGAGGAGTGATCTGGGAAGAGACGAAACAGCACTCTGTACCTTATGTGGACTCTAAGATCTGAATTTTCCCTAGTCCCTGCTTAGCCCAGCTCTTTCCTTCATTTATTTTCTGCCAAAATTATAGACATGAAACATATTTCTCACATTGTTGCGATCCCAATTGGCCACATAGAAATATCCAAACTACTAGTGGGTCCATATGGCTATTGAGTATCACTGAACATTTATTTTTTCTGAACCCCGGGGAGCTGCAGAGAGAAGCGAATTCAGTTCTCCTCTGGAGAAGAGCAACCTCTCCTCTCTCAGTTTATAGAGATACTGAGGGTGCTGCTGAGAGCCTGGGAACACGAGCTCTTGCCCAGAGCCTCCTGACAACCCCAAGAGTCTTGCCCTGAGAGAGCAGGTGCAGGGGAAGACGTGTTTTAAAGCAGTATTTAAGAAGCCGCGTAAAGAGCTTCGGAGCTATTTAATACTCTGTGGATGGAAATAGAGAAACATGTTTCCCTTGAAAAATGAAGAAGCATGTGTGAAAATTCCCTTCTTGATTGTCCTGAAAACTGGAAAAATGATTGATTTTTGTTTTGTTTTTTTAAATTCTCACCTGAGGATATGTTTTGTTGATTTTTTTTTTTTGAGAGTAAGGGAGAGAGAGAGATTTCCACATGAGGGAGAAACATTGATGAATTGTCTCCTGCGTGCACCACAACCGGGGATCAAACTCAAAACTTAGGTATGTGCTCTGACTAGGAATTGAACCCACAACCCTTTGGTGTACGGGATGATGCTCCAACCATCTGAGCCATCTGACCGAGGCACATTTGATTTTCTTTAACCTGCTGTTTCTGGTAGCATTGGGTACAGTGTCACGTTCAAGAAAGAAAGGTGCCAATCTAGGCAATCACTGTGTTAGATAGTTCACATACATCTCTTATTTTTTCCCCACCACCCAGCAAAGAGGTAGATACTGTTCCTATTTACAAGTAAAGAAATTGAGACAAAAGGAGAGACACTTAGTGGTGATTTATGCTGCATTAGCATTTGTTGTCTTGGTTCTTCAGTTAACTAGCTATGTGACCTGTTCCAGCTCATAGAGAATCTCTTTCCCGTTTTTCTCCTTTTTCAAATGACTGAGTTTGATTGGGCTCTTGTATATTAGAACTTGGACTCTAATATTCCAAGTATTATCTCTAGATTCTGTGACACATCACAGAGCCATCAAACCATCTGGTAGGACAGAGCCAGGTGGTCCCCAGGACACAGGCGAGCCCAAGTGCCATCTGGACCCTGCACTCTTAGATCTGGGGGAGTCACTGTAAGGACAGCAAGTTACTTTGCACAGAAAACACGAGGTGTGAGATTTGTGGTGAGCAACTGAAGTAGCCTTTTGGCCACTACTCAGATGTCCCTGACTCCTTTGTCTAGTTGGACAGGGTGCCATGTCCTTCTATTTTATTCTCGACTGATAAACTAGCTTCAACTTGCTCGCCTGACCTCTGCCTTTCTTTAGTCCTTTGTAGCCTTCTTTCTCTATCTTTCTCTTAACCGCATTTATTTTGTGTAAACCTTTCCTATAAATCCCAAGATTACTCTGCCACTCTTAAGATGATACACTGGGCGATATGTTCAGAATGAAAGGCTATTGTTAGTTACTCTGCGTCAGGCATAAAAGGATCCAATCCCCGGATCCTTGTGTTTTGAGTGAGCATCAACACTTAGAACCCTGGAGTAAATTATTTTAAAGTACATTTTCTGCAAACACTGTGAGCTCTGGTTCCTGGCATGCTCAACTTATGATCTTTAGTTGGGAATAAATACTGAGCTCAGCTTTAAGCTTTTCTCTTGCCCAATCACTAATATTGCATCAGGCAGCCCTATTCCTTGTGGAACAAAATCCTTTAATTTTTCTTTGCCTGTGTGAGGATTTTCTTTTAAATTAGAAAAGCAATATGCTTATAGATTAATTCATTTTTTATTTTACTAATTTCTGGGCCAGGTTCTTCCATCTTTTAGAATATACTGGTGATGCTAAGAACTATTTAAAAATGGTTTTTAAAAAAATCTATGGATATGTCCTAACCGGTTTGGCTCAGTGGATAGAGCATCAGCCTGCAGACTGAAGGGTCCCAGGTTCGATTCCAGTCAAGTGCATGTACCTTGGTTGTGGGCACATCCCCAGTTGGGGGTGTGCAGGAGGCAGCTGATCAATGTTTCTCTCTCATCGATGTTTCTAACTCTCTACCCCTCTCCCTTCCCCTCTGTAAAAAAACAATAAAAATTATTTTAAAAAATCTATGGGTATGATTGAAAAATCACAGATTGAAGACTTATTAAAGTTAGATACTGTGTTGGTCATTGCTAATTTCCTCATGATAATTATATTCTCGTAGACAAAGCCACACACTGCTGCTTTGAAAAGCAGACTGATGTAGTGCCGCTGGGGTTCAGAGTTGAGAGGACTACAGGTGTTTCTGGTGTATGAAGGTGAGATCATTACCAGCTTCCTAGCTTGAGAGCTGCTGCCCAGGTGACACTATTCTCTGTGGAGACCTGGGGGTCTCTATCTGGCATCCACCTTCTCTCTCTTGTTTCCATGCAGAAAGGGTCCATATTCCTATTGAAGACCAAGTCCTGCCTTCAAAGTTCAGCATTCAATCTCCTCATGCCTTCAAAAGGATTTAAAAAAATTAATAGATTCATTGGGGTACGATTGACATTGTGTTCCTGTGTCATTTGGTTTTGCAGTAACGCTTGACAGAGTTAGCACCCCTCCTGGGACGGTCTCCCATTACCACTCTGCAGCCACATTACCCCTGCTGAATGCTCCTCCCACTCACAGCTGCCTTTCCTCCCTTCCCATCAGGGGGTCCTTTTCTTTCCTTCAATCCAATTTTGAGATTTCTAAAGACTAAGAACTACACCAGTATATTCTCTCTCTCTTTTATCCCTTTCCCTAAGTGATCTAATCCATTTTCTTTACCATCTTATAATGATAACACCCACTTTTATCTATCTAAGCCAGAAAGTCCCTTTGGGCTTTAGTCTTACTTACCAAACTGTCTTGATGCTATTTCCATTTGGCTATCTCACAGACATCTGAGACATAGCTGTCTCACATGGAAAGTTGGGTTCCCACCCTCCCCTCATTCCCTTTGTTGCTGTTCTTAGTGCTGACTAGCAGCCAGCCACCCATGACTTCAAGTTAGAAGTGCAGGGGCTCACCTATGATTTGTCCCCTCGCCAAATACAATCATCAGTGATTTTTTTCATGCTTAGTACTTTACCTTGATATTGTTTTTCAATTAAATTTATTGGGCTGACATGGGTTAATCAGATGAGGCAGGTTTTGAGATCATCAGTGATTCGGGTGGATCTGTTTCATAAATGGAATCTGACTCTCTGTTGTCATTTTCTTTAGTCTGCCTTTGGCTGTGATCATCATGGTCTTCATCTGGATTCATGCAACTGCTGTCCCTGCTCATAGGTCAGCAGTGGTCTTCGCATGCAAATCTCACAGTTCTATTTTCACTCTACATAAGTCCCTTCCATGGCACTCTTTTTCTCGTATTCTTATCAGGCAAAAAGAAAGAAAAAAACAGAACAAAACACCAAACCTCTGTTGTTTATTTTTTTCCCCCCCCCCCCCCCATGCACAGACATAAATACTCTTTTTAGTATGGGATTTTACTTTGTGAACTTGCTTATACCCCATGAGGTGACCAAGGGCTTTCCAAAATGAAGCCAGCTTCCTGATTGAGAGAAATTCTGGTAAAAATTTCAGAATAGTAAAGTGTGCATATAATGAGAAACGGGGAGGAACTGAAAAGTCCTTTGGCATGTCCCTGCCTTCCTTTCACCAATATTACATGAGTCAACCTGCCAATAACAGGTGCCAACAGAGGAGCATTGATTTTCACTGCAATGATGATATCAGTGCCACTGATTCAAATGGAAACCATGTCAAGGGCAACAGATTCTAGAATGTCCTGTGAATGTACAGAGTGAGAATTTACTGTGTTTATCAAGCTTCGCCTTATATTTGGCCTTCCCCTTCATTGAAATTTCACTATTACTAGGGGGAAGATGGGGTGTTAGCCTGGCTCCTCTATGGAAATTAATTGAAGTTCTTCCTCACATTGGGCTGGATAATTTAAAAATTAATATACTGTGCAGACAGCAGTGCCTAAAGGTTATAGAGACTGACTGGTGCGCTGCACGCATTTGAGTCTGCCAAGCAGAATAAGAAATAGATAAAGCTAAATTACAGACCTATTAAAAATAAATTAGTGGTGCCAAAAAAGCAAATTAAGATGCAGATAATCAATCTAATTTCAGGCTCTCTGGTGAGTGTTAGTGCTTAATTCTTCTCATGTTTGATGAAGGCATCTATTAATTAAAAATATTTATACATAAATGAGCCTACACAAGGTCTTTATTTCAAGAGGAATCAATTTCAATTAATATGACTCTCAGAAGATGGCCTTGATTTTATCGTGAAAGGCAAGACCTGCTTTCACACCATCAAATTAGGGCCCATTTCCCTAAAATATCTTTGCCAGCTGAAGAGGGCACTTGCCTCACTTTCCTCCACTTCTATTTTCCTGCACTTTCTCTTCTGGTCTTTTGTGACCAATTCTAACCTATCTGTCCCACGTCCTTCTAACTCTATGATTGGTCTTAAGGAGGGGCTACAGCTGAACATCAAAGCACAGAAAAAAGCTGGATTCATGACTGATTTGAAAGAGGAAGGGGGTTAAATGAGTAGGAAGATCATGAGTGAGAAGGGTAGGTGCCTTCAGAGAAGCGAGGGGACGTAGCTGGGAGCCCAGTCCTTGAGCAAACACACGGGAAGGAATTATGGAAGGATTTGGAGTCCTGTCAGTGTTAGCGGATATGAAATTTATGGATCAGAAGGAAGAATAGGTCATTGTAACACAATTTTCTACCTGATATCATTTTGCTTCTTTGTACTCAATATATTGGGAAAGAGGATTACTACATAGGTGCCGAAAGCCTGGGCCTAAATGAAGTTTAGCCTTCACATCTGTTCCTCTTACCCAACCTCAGAGAATATCTAAGCAGAGAGGCCACCCAGAGCTGCATGCTGCACTCTGGTCCTTCTGGAGTTAAAGGAGTTCACAGTTTTACAGCACCTGAATAATCAGAGGCATGGAGGACAATCCTGCTGCTATATCTCACTGCCCTACTTTGTAGCAGAAAAGGAGTGAGTCAGAAGCTGGAGCAAAGCAAATCTTCCTAGCCTGCTGCAAGTCTTGCTCCTGCAGTTTAGTGCTTGCTAACAGTTGTAGAAAGAATGGAGGAAGGGAACATGCGGATGGATGGTCTTTTGAACTCATTTTTTAACTGAAAAAGTCATACAACTCACAGAAAAAAGTAAAAATAAAAAATATGAGTAAACATAGGGTCAAAGTCAGTCATTGCTTATTTTTTTCAGTGTAGGATTGATTGCACAGAGGAAAAGTTGTTTGCAAAGAAGACAGAAAAAATAAATAAGAAAGTTATGACCAAACATTGAGCCTTGCAGTTCAGAGTGATTAGTGTCACAGTATGCAATCAACTTGGGAATCCTTTCATGTTCTCTTGGGAACAAAGAACTGTTATTATAGCAGGGCAGAGCTCTGGCCTCGATGGGCCCTGATCATATGGCTTGAGCCATGCACATTTCTAGCCACTGCACATGTTGTTAGGGACAAGCAGCCATTTGTTTCTGTCAGTGTCTCTGGGCACCCCCTACCAGGCTGCCTTTCTGGTGATCTCTGCCCAACAATTGCAGGCAAGGTGCTTCTCCCACTTGGTGAAATGCCACCTGAGATGTTCAATTTAGCGCTTTATGTTATACTTAGTCTGTGTAACAAAAACAACAACCCACAAGTCAGCAATATTTATTAAATAGCCTGTTACGTTCCAGGCTGGACTATATGTACATAGACTAGAGTCCTGATGCACGGGATTCATGCATTGGTAAGGGGTGTGGCTTGTGGGGATCAGCCTGCTGTGGTGCTGGGGTCCAGCCCCAGCAGGTCCAGGGGTCCCCAAAGGTGTGGACGGAGTTGGCGAAGAAGGAACGACACGGAGGCAGCGTTCAGTTGATCAGCAGCCTAGCCAGGATCTCTAGCCAGGATCTCCAGCCAAGTTCTGTTCAGGATCTCCAGTGAAGTTCTGGTTAGGATCTCCAGCCAGGTTCTGTATCCATGTTCTCTTGCTAGGTTCTCCAGCCAGGTTCTCCAGGTTCTCCAGCCAGGTTCTGTAGCCAGGTTCTGTCTAGGTTCTTTTGCCAGGTTCAGTCATCAGGTTCTAGTCAGGTTCTCTTGCCATGTTCTATCCAGGTTCTGTAGCCAGGTTCTGTCTCTAGGTTCTTCAGCCAGGTTCTCTCGCTAGGTTCTGTCTCTAGGTTCTGTGGCCAGTTTCTGTCCAGGATCTTTTGCCATGTTCTCTCCAGCGAAGTTCTTCTGTCTCTAGGTTCTGTGTAGGTTCTGTCTTCTAAGTTCTGTCTTCTAAGTTCTGTGTTGTTACATCTGTATTTATACCAGTTGATTCCAATCCTATCAATCTCTATTCCAAAGGTTAGGGTGTTTCTTATCTCCATTCCAGGGAATAAAGATTATGTAGCTTAAGCATGATTGTTCATAGTTAAAGTGATTAATTACCCGCCTGGCACTTAGTTAAGAGGTTTTATTCCCTCCCTAACTTCAGGGGAAAATCCCTACCTGGGAAACAACCTTTCTCAGAGACCTTGGTTAAAACACATAGTGCCAAGAAGGTCAGCAAACATATTAAGAACAGTATGCCATATATTCCAGGTCCCTTGAAACAGCAAGCATGGACCGGCTCCCGGCACTGTGGGAGCTCTGCTCATCCTGGTCAACCCAGTGGCACTCCTACTATGGAAGCGCGCGCGCACACACACACACACACACACACACACACACACACACACCCCTGAGAGAGGGATATGTCTCAGGTCTTAGGTTCACTCGAACTCTTGGCTGAAGCAAAGAATGGCACTTGACTTGTAATTCTTTTAGCAAAGTGGTTGGCAGTAGCATACAGAACTGCCTGAAATCCAGTCAGTATCTGTTGTCACTGCCCCTCCTTGCTTTCTGGTGGTAGGAAGAGTGAATGACAGTGTGGTTCAGTGGGCAGGAGCCACTTTGTGAAGTTGGAGCCCCAGGTCTGCAGAAACCCAGCACTGGCATCTAGCAGGGATGGACACTAGTTGCCTTTGTCCCTTCAGCACCTGCGGCTCACCAGCCTCTGCTTTCCTTGCCTGGACACCCTTGGTGGGGTGGGGGGGCAGAGCGGTCAGTGCTGGGGGCAGAATGAAAGCACAGCAATGGCAGAAGGCGGAGTCAGGGGTTCTCCGGAGTGAGCAAACAGTGGAACCTGGCCTTCTGCTGAGTTGCCGGTATTCCCAATCACATATTAAGAAACATCCTCTTGCTTAGGTAGGGTGGGATACTATACGGAAATTGTCACCTCTGTTTTCTTTTTTTGTTGGACTTCCCTCTTTCCCTCTAGTTATATAGGTAATTTTGCCTCAGAGGAGAGATGTGTAAGGCAAGGCCAGAAAACCAGAAATAGCCTGCAGATCTCCCAAGCTTTTTTGTTCTAATATCTTTGACTTTTAGGGAAAATTGAAGATGTGAAGCTAAGAAAAAGAAAGAGGACTAGATCTTTGCTCCTGACTTTAGACTAGAAAAGTGTTTTCTTTGATCCGAGACCGAGAGAGGAGGCAAAAATGGATGGGCGTGAAGTAGCCTTCCAAGAGGGCATTTGGAAGGTGGCAAAGCCCTGGAGAGATACTGGCCACATGGTACATTTAGGAGACAGGCCCCATGCAGTCTTGCAGGAAGGTTCCCAGGTCCCTGGTGAGGGTCATGGCAACAAGGCGATTGGCTTAAAGAGCCTCACTGACCAAGTGGAAGACCTTCTCTGCAATAACCTGAGTGCAAAGACTCCATCTTTGCCTATGGCTGGCCAACCCAGGCCTCTAAATAGACATAGTCCCCTAATATTTGGGGATATATGCCAGCCACGGTTCTAATCACTTTACAAACATTAACTCATTACAACCCATTTTACAGATGGAGAAACTGAGGCCACACAACTAGGATTCAAACTTAGATAGTTTAGCTGTAGGACTCATGCTTGTGTTGTCTAAGGAAGTATTTTTTTTATGTATACCTGTGCTTGCAGGCACAAAGTCATACCCACTACATAAGCAACCATGTTTGCAGTTAACATATTTTATCTTGGCAATTCTTCAAGAGGAGAACCAGTCACTTCCTCTGAAGGTGAAAACAAGATGTGCATACTCAGATCTGCTCACAACTCTTGGGCAGCCTAGCAGGGGACAGAAGTGAAGGTGCAAGATTCTCAGAGACCTGTCTGTGGCCTCAACAGTATCATGCTCTAGGCTAAGAATCTGGAACATAAACCCCCAATAAATGCCAGCTGCTTTAATGATTATGATGATGATTATAGTCATTACGACTCCAGAGAAGGCTGCACAGAGCCAGTTTGCCAGCACAGAATGTCTTCCCGCCCCACCCCCACCCCCCCCCCCCCCCCCCCCGCCCCAAGATCCACATCCCCGTCATAAGACTGGATTCATCTGATGTCATCACAGCAATCACTCTGCTTTGCTTGGGCTGCTCAGTCCTTAATTCACATCTCCATCCTGCTGTGGAGGAGCACAGTGTGATTCTCTAATTGAGGAATTTGGTGTACTAACCCTTTCAAAAGTATTTCTATTTAAGAGGAGACAGCAGTGCTTAATGAAAATGAAGGTATGTTATGATGGGAGCACTGGATTCCATAGAATATTTGATGATGAAATAGCAGGATTCAATTGCTGCGATATGTTGGGCTTATCACAGCCTACTGGGTCTTCCCTGTGACCAAATTCTTGCTCCACACATCCTCTTCTGTCCGCCTTACAGGCAAGACACAGCAGTATGGATCCAAAAAGCTGAAATGCGGCTGCGTAAGTGGGGGTGACTGTGAACATTGAAGACAAACAATCACTTCGGTGATATACAACCTGAAACATCATGGCCTCTTAAAGCCAGCTGGGAAGTAGCTCTGTTTTCACAGAGGAAAGGTGGGGGGAGGGTCTGGCTTGTTGTGTTTTTCAAAGAAGGAGGTGCCAGTGGGGAGAGAGTTTTCCAAGAGCAACTATTCCAGAAAACACAGGCATGTATCATGGAAGGGATGCTGCCTGAAGCATGACTGTATGGTTAGAGAAGTGTCATTTGGGGAAGAATGACATGAATCAATAAATGAGTCCCAGTGATGTTAAATTCCATTGCTCAGCTGATTCTTTGGTAAAGACTGGCTAATGTATTTGATAAAAATGAGAACATACGGTGTTCAATGATTTTTGTGGAAGCTACTACAATACCTTAAATCACATATAATGTTTAATAAAGATTTATGGGGTCAGTGAAAATAATGTATGTGCAGAAAGATTGACAAGCAGTGAGTTAAGTAGTTCACTCATAGCATAGTCCCTAAACAGATGTGTTTAGCTTCTCAGACTCTCAATTATCAGATGCTTCCTCCGTAAAATAGAGAAACACGGCTAGACAATATTTAGGGGCCTTTCCAGCTAGATATTGACATAGGAGCGCATTCTGTGCTTGGGCATCTTCAAATGAGAGTTGATAGTTACTCACTGGGATGCCATGCTTCTCCTTGGGTACATCCACTGTCAGATCAATGGCTACCTGGAGACAGTCTCTTTCCATGGCCTTCCCTGCGTCTCCTGCAATGACCCACCATGCCTGACACTTAGCAACTGCTGAGTCTTAGATGAAGATGTTTCTTTGCTTCTAATTTAGCATTTGCTATAGGGTTCCATTGTGACAGGTGATAAAAAATTAATCCCCTTAAGTTCTCACATGTCTATGTGGATTCATACTATCCGTGGAAACATGTACAAATTACATAAATTTGGGTGGTAAGTCTTAGATTATTTGTTTTAGAGAACATGTTCATAGAGTGTAAAATTCCTGAGATTTTGACATTTGTGCTTAGACATTTTAATCCTCCATTTTAGTTCTGTGAATCTTTAATTTTTAGATAAAATTATTTATAACTATATCTCTCTTCCCATTTAATTGCCCTGTAACCAAAAACTCTAATGATGCTAACAATTTCCTTAGTTTTCTGTTTGTTAGTAGAAAAATATTTACTTTTAAATTTGATTTCATGTTAAACTTTGAGAAAATTCAATTTTCACTTCTTTCTCCTCCAGAAAGAAAATGTTCAAATGTCAGCTATTTGTGGACTTTTCCTGACTATTTGGCTTGTGACAGATAAATGAGAATTTGACAACTGTGGTTTTTAACAGCCTATCTCAGAGGAGATAAATATAATGAGTTGACAGGACCAAATGCTCTCCCACAGTCCTCCACAGGATCAGCTGCCTTGAACCAATAGTTTTTGTGGAGGAGACCACCACCTTTTCTGAGGAGCTACCCTACAGGGAATCAAAGAAGTTAAATCTCACTTCTCAGCTCACTTCTGATCCCAAGGGGTTAGATGTACCATTGTCTTCTCAGCCAGGAACTTACAATTTAATCTGTAAGCCCATGAAGCTAGTCTCTGGTGTTGCTGTAGAAGATGATGGAGGATAGATATGACGCAAGCAGGAAAACAGAAGCCATGAATATTACTTGTAGCCCTCCCCTAAACCAGAGTCTCAGGGAGCCCAGACACAGCGCTTGGTGTAGGTTCCAGGTGGCAGAGAACTCTAGACAACCTTCCATCCTGTCTAGAGTTGGGAGACTGAATGTTCCCACTCCACACTGATATGATGTATATATGTGTGGTGTGTTGGTCTAGGCCAGCGGTCGGCAAACTGCGGCTCGGCCTCGGCAAACTGCAGCTTGCGAGCCACATGCGGCTCTTTGGCCCCTTGAGTGTGGCTCTTCCACAAGATACTGGCTCTTGCACAATACAGACTTCTGTGCATGGGCCACGAAGTTTAAATCGCACTGTACGTGCGCGCCCACACATGGTATTTTGTGGAAGAGCCACACTCAAGGGGCTAAAGAGCAGCATGTAGCTCGTGAGCCGTGGTTTGCCGACCACGGGTCTAGGCTAAGATGCTTCCTAACTGACCAACAGATAAGTGACTGTCATCTAAAATGACACTAGAATTTAGGCTAATTTGCCGGGTCTTTGAGGTATAGGGGATTTGTTGATTACTTGGGCTAGATACTTAAAAATTCTCTATATATTTTTTCATCAGTACAGCTATCCTCTACCCAGAAATTAGACTGCAGTCAAGGTTGTAGTGTGCTCTGTCTCCTCCTGAGGCAACCATGGATACATACTACTCAGATCTCTCTTCAAGGAAGAACTTGTGGCAGGAAACACAGATAGCTGTCAGTAGGCAGCTGTAGTACTTTCAGTATTTGCTGAGGCATCTGAGCTGAGGCCACGCTATCCTTGGGCTTCTCTCACTAATGTCTGACTGCCATGGGCGTACTAGGACCTGGGCTTTTCTGCTCCATGTTGGACTCCTCAATGCCCCTCTTTACACTGGAGCTCCCCATTAGGTGGCTAAGACTTTCTCAAAGCTGCACCACAGTCTGAGTCACTCCCTGCACAGTCTTTCTTCCTCTTCTCTGCTCACTGTTTTCAGATCTGCATCCTGGTCTGAAGACTTTCCCTTAACTCTTTACATTTCACAGATGTTACTCTCAATAAATCTACCTTCGTCTTGGTATCTACTTCCCTGAGAAGTGTGTTGGAAAACACACTCTAGGAAGATTGTTTTTACACACTAGCCAAGTAGGATCCTGGAAGAGGTCCGGGAAAGCTTGGAATGGTTAGCAATTACCTGCATCTTAGGCTCAGATTATGTTCAACCGAGGCACTAAGGGGAAGTCTGTTGATCCATGTGGGAATAATAACCCAGGGAGTGGCATTTCCAAGTCAGGAAAAAGTGTCATATATGGTCATTGGGGTCAACAAGTCAGTACCCCTTCTCCCCATTGGTGGACATAAGCAGTATGTGGAGTTGGCCAGAGCTGGCATCTGTAATTGCAGTTCATAGGTTAGGAATATCTCACCCAGGACTGCAGAATTGATCTCAAGCCTCTTATACTCACTAGGGAGATCATGTCATCCGAGAATGGGGGAAGATTCCACTAGCATGGTATGCTTGGCCTTAGGGCCCAGAATTTATATTAGACAATTAATTTCAATGGAAACTGCTGGCTGATGTATTTCAAAAGAACATACCAGGAGATGAGATACTAGTAGCAGTGGTTTGGGAGACATGTTAATGGCTATCAACTCTTCCTAAGACCCAACATAGTACAGGGTGGGGAAAAATTGATTTGCAGTTGACCATATGGAAAATAATTTAAAAATACATTAATTAATAAATACTAATATAACAATAATCTGTGTTTTACATACTCACAACTATAAACCTCCTTTTGCCCCTTCCTGTGTAATAGATGCAACAGCATGACAAATTAAAGGCCTCCAATGGTTAGAAATGCAATCAAGAATGCAGGGTGGCCTGGATGACAATTCTACCAGAGGCATCCAAGTGCAAGACAAGTGGTAGGCAACAGACCTTTTTATCACCAGCACCACTACATCTACCTGGGGATTCAGGTATTCCAGTCCTACCCACCATTGGGATGCTTCTTCCAGGTAAGTGATGGCCTGATGGCTCTGATGACCAAATGATAATACAAACATGTTTTTATTTCTAGATTATCACTAAATATTGGTTTGGCTATCACTTTTTATTTAATAATGTGTCCATGTGATTTAGATAAATGAACCGTTCTTGTGTTTTCTCCATCCCTATAGAAATTTCTGAGGTAGAAATATTTGACAAGCATGAAAAGAACCCACAAGGATGGCTTGTTGCTTGCTTCCTTTGTTCCTTTTCATTCTTTCTGGTTTCATTTGAAAACTAGGTATTAGATAGGCAATAAATTTTTAGTCTTTTCATGTATGAGAAAACTTTTTTTAACATGAGAAAGGCTTATAGACACCTATCTGATTAAAGTTGATATTTTAGAACTGACTAATTGACAAAATACCCAATAACCAAGAGTTACCATGAGTTCATATGAGTTTAGTAATAGGTTCGGATAATTTTTCTTTTATGAATCACAATAGTATATGTAATGTATATACTATATATGTACATGGATATTTGTATATATATGCACATGTATATTTGTACAAAAATTATTAACATATGTATAGGGTGAGAGATAGTATTTATTCAGAAGGCAATATTTGGTGTTCATGTGGAATATTAGAGCCTCTCATAGCTATAGAAGCAACAGATGTATCGTTTTCATGGCTAGCACCATTCTTTAAGAGAAGAGAATCATTATTTAGGAAAATGCCTTGAAGAGCTTTTTGGGATGGAAAGAGAGACCCTGAAGCATGAATACAGAAAAAACCAAAGGCAAGAAAGAAAGACTAAATTGTTCTGTGTGCGTTGAAAAGAAAAGATTGTTTTCACCCTGGAGAGCATGACATGAGGAGGAGAGATGGAATAAAGCAGGGACAAGGGAGTGGATGTGGATTAGGAAAACCTATAGGATAGCATATTCTTTAAAAACCCCTGTGGGGTGGTAACTCAAGGCTTTTTAAGAATAATGAGGAAACTTTTCAAAGTTTCTCTTTACAAAATCTCTGTAAAAACCATTTCATTTATTGTCCATAAATCTTCAGTAAAGTGAGAAGGTTTTTAGTGGGGTAAAGATGGCATACATAGGATCACGAGATGATTCATGAACCAAGAAAGCAAGCAGTGAAAACATAAAGCTTTGGAAATTCTCAGAAGTCTTGGGGAGAGTTCCAGAATCTATAGACAAAGAGTGGGCGGTGGTGGTGGGGTAGTAGGAATACTTAGGAAAACCTTAGCTAAACCTCAAAAACACTTTGAGACTCTAGTTAATATTTAGGTTTCATTCATTCATCTACTCAGCAAATATATGTTGAAGATTTACAATATGCTTTCCTTGATCCTGGAGATGGAATAATAAACAAACCATTGTTTCTGCCCATGTAGAGCTTACATTCTATTGGGAAAAACAACAACAGTTAATAAATAAAAGAGCAACAAACATAGGCAATATGATGTCAACTATAAAATGAAGAAAAGGAAATGAGTAGAATTTTAGAAGTGTTTTTTTTGTTTTTGTTCTTTTGTTGTTGTTTTTTTTTGTTTGTTTTTCACATAGGGTGCTCAAGAAAGGCTTCTCCAAAGAGGTAGCATTTGAGCAAAGCCTTTTCTAGGTGAATAACTCTAAGTTGGAAGCTTGCTTGGTGCGTCCAAGGAACAGCAAGGAGATGAGGATGACTGCAGTGCACTGAGTGAGGAATGAAAGGCTATAGGTGAGTAGAGATGTAGCTGTGAGCCAGCTTATTAGAGATCTGCAAGTTTTGGAAAGGAATTTGAATTTTATGCTAAATATGGTAGGAACCTATTGAAAAGTTCTAAGTAGGAGTATGATAAAGTATTACTTATTAACCTTTTCAAAAGCTCACTGGCTGCTGTATAGAGAACAGTCCATAGGAAGCAAGGGTGGAAAAGGGTCAGTTAGGTCTACTGTATGATCTAACTAGGAGAGAGGCTAGCCTGAACTAAGATGGTGGCGGAAGCAGTGAGAAATTGTTTGACCACCAATACATTGTGAAGGAATCTTTAATAGGATTCACTATGGACTGGATATGAGTTGTAGTAGAAACACAGAAATCAAGGCTAGCTCTGCGGATCTTCAGGGGCCTTCTTCTAAACAGTAATAATAGCTTGGATGGGAATTTTGACTTTTAGATGATTTCTAGCAATCAATTAAGACAAGTAAATTAGCACTATTTTTATTTAAAATTTATGCTTTTGATGATGCTAATGATTGTGGGTATAGTTTATAAGAACAAAAATACTTTTTATAATTTGCATATGATCTAACTGCCATTCTTAATATATTTTTTTTTTTTTATTGATTTTTTACAGAGAGGAAGGGAGAGAGATAGATAGTCAGAAACATCGATGAGAGAGAAACATCCATCAGCTGCCTCCTGCACATCTCCTACTGGGGATATGCCCGCAAGCAAGGTACATACCCTTGACCGGAATCGAACCCGGGACCTTTCAGTCCGCAGGCCGAGGCTCTATCCACTGAGCCAAACCGGTTTTGGCATAACTGCCATTCTTAGTGATTAAAGATTATGAGCAATTTTTTGGAGCAATTCAGTGTTTATGATGTGAATAATAAAGAGTTGGCTCATTTTCTATCAAGTCTTTGGTTATCACAGATTTTTATATATAATAAATACATAATAAAGCAGAATAAAAATTATTGCAATAATCAAGAATCCTTATCAATTCTATAATAACACATTCTACAATTCAAAGCTGATTTTAATTTGGAGAATCTCAGTTTTAACATAAAATATGTTCTCTTAGCAGGTTTTCAAGCATACAACATTATTGTTAACTGTTAACACTATGTTGTACTGTAGATCTCGACATTATTTCTCTTGTATAAACGAAACTTTGTTACCCTTTGACAAATAATTCCCCATTTCCCTCCCCCAGTTTCTGGCAATGACCATTCTACTTTCTGTTTCTATGAGTTTGACTATTTTAGATTCCTCATACAAGTGGTTTCATATTAAATGTTCTTCCCCCAAAAAATGATAATAAATAAGGATGGCGGTATAAAACTTTTGGAGGTTATGGGCATGTTTATGGCATAGACTGTGGTTATGGTTTCAAAGCTGTATACCAAGAAAAGTCCACAATACAATGAGGTTTTCACCTACCAATTTCAAAATGGAATGCAGTGCTGCTCTTATAATAAAGATCTATCCAGCTTAAAAACAAATCTAATTTTTTTCTCTTTTTATCTTTGGGTCTTGAAATAATTCACTTAGCTGCAGCTTAATTTCAATACCAGTTGAATGAAATAAAGATACCTACCTGGCAGAGTAGTTATAAGGATTTGTGGATGATTAACCAATGCCTACCATATAAAAGGATGCAAGTGCAAATTTATTTATTGATTTAGTAAAAATACTGTGATACTGAAATTTTTATTTGGCAATTGATGATATTTATCATACCTTGAATGTTTTATTATTTCTCTAAAGTAGTGTTTTAAACTCTAGTAATTTTGACTCCAATGGGACATTTGGCAATGTTTGGAGACATTTTTTATTTTTTATTTTTATGACTAGGAATTGCTACTGGCATCTAGTAAATAGAAGCCATGAATGTGACTAACAATTATACAATACACAAACAGCCCCCCCCCCCCCCCCCAGCTAGATATTACCGTCTAAAATATCAATCATGCCAAGGTTGAGAAACTGCTCAAAATCATATTCAGGTTAGACTATTGTTCTCAGTCGTTATTATATTTTTGTCCAGTTGACTTACGCATTTAAGAATGGTGACATGAGCATCAGTGCCCCATAGCGTCTTCGTTGTCTTAAGGAAATGCTAGAAATCCATTTGTGGTGTGTGAAATACTGGATTAGTGCTCAGCAAATACTCCCCTCTTTTTCCTGTTGTGGGCATTTGTGGCCACATCACTGATGCCATGATCATTCATGTGATTTGTTTTGCCCAATAGAACATTAGATGTAATGCAAGTACAGTGGGGCCTTGACTTACGAGTGCCCCGACTAACGAGTTTTTTGAGATACCAGCTGTCTCTCTGCCGATTTTTTGCATTGAGTTGATAGAGTAATTTGAGTTAACGAGCTCCTTAACGAGCTCAGTCTCGGAAAGAATTAAACTCATAAGTCAAGGCCCCACTGTATAAGAGACCCCTGGATCAGACCCAAACCCAAGCCCAGCCCAGCCCAGCTGATGTTCAGCCTGAAACAGAACTGCCTAAACCCAGCCCAGATTAGCCCAGGTGCAAACCTGCAGACCTGTGACTATGAGAAATGCTAGCTGTTTTAAGCCACTCAGGTTTGAGATGGTTGATTATGCACCATAATTGTGGCAATAGCTGAGTAATACATGATGTATTGAGAAGACATCATTTACTAAGTCTACTGCATATCAAATGGACTTAAATAGATTAGGAAAAGTAGCAATTTAAATATGGAAAGGAAACAATACAGTGAAGTGGAAATGTTCATAATCAACAAGTGTTCCTACAGATCCTGACATTGCGTCTGGCAAGCACAGGCCCAGGAATTCAGAGATGGTTTTGACATGAGCTATCGGAACATTTAATTATTATCAGACCTTGAATGTTTGAGCATTTTCTAAAACAGTAAGTAAGAGGAAATGGTTTCAGTAGCGATTATATATTCTCAATAATGATTGAAGGATGTTTTACTCCCCTCCTCAATACACACAGACTAACAACCAAAATAACAACAACAACAACAACAACAACAACAACAACAATTTTCGGCCCATATAATAGATGCTATAAAATTGGCCCTTAGTTGTAACTTTCTTGAATGCTATTTCTCCCTTCTCAAGGATTCCATAATCCAACCAAGCCTGCTCTTTTTCTCCTTTACTTGTAACATGCTTACTGATAGGTTTGCTAGGCAGAACAACTTTAAGGGTAACAACTTTGTGAGCCATCTGTTGTGGCATATGTGCTTCTGTAGTTATGCAATTTTTGGCAGTGTCATAATTCTGATTCCAAACTTTGTTTGAGTAAAAAAATAGCAATTGTGATGACTTAGCATTTGTGTGTATGTGTCCATGACTTAGCATGTGTGTGTATATTTAGGAAAGATCACATTAAAGTGGTGAGTCAGAATGTTCTGGGTCTGGAAGGAAGATTAGAGTGTGGGCAGCCTGGAGGAGGGTGACTGTGCAGATGGCAGAATATATGCTTCATGTGCCAAGTGAGTTTACAGAAGAGCAGCTTCCCTGACAGCTTAGAACTGAGCTTGTATGTTTTGAATATTAGCTGCAGACCTATGACTAAGAAGCCTATGTTGACTTTTTAAATTAAACTTTTTCTTTTGAGATAAGTGTATATGCACATTATACTTGTAAGAAAAACAGTGATTCAGTATATTCTGTACCCAGTTTTTCGCAATGACAACGTCTTGTAAAGCTATAGTAAAATAGCACACCCAGAATGTCGACATTGACATAGTCAAAATACAGAATATTTCAATCACCAAAGGATCTTTCATTTTGCTCATTTATAGACACACCCAGTTCCCTCCTGTCATCACCCCTCCTTAACTGTTGACAAAGATTATTCTGTTCTTCATTTCTATAATTTTGTCATTTCAAGTCATATAAATGGCATCATACGGTATGTATCCATTTTGGATCAACTTTTTTACTTAGCATAATTCTTTGGAAATTAATTTAGATTGTTTAGTGTATTAATAATTTGTTCCCTTCTATTAGTGTCTAGAAATTATTGATTATGACAGTTTATGTTTTGCAAAGACTTAGTATTCATATCTTGTGCATCATTCTTGATATTGCTATTTTGTCCCTCCTTTCTTTTTTACCCTTTTTAGTCTAGCTAGAGGTTTGTCAATTTATTAATCTTTTAAAGAACCAGATCTTTGTTTCATTGACTTTGTTCTATATTTTTATGTTTAACATTGTTTTCTCATATAATTTTTATTATTTTCTATCTTCTGTTTACTTAGGGTTTACTAGTATTTCATTTTTATTTTTTTTCTGGTGCTTGAGATGGAAGTATAGTTTATAATTTCAGTCTCCTTCTTTTCTAATATATGTGTTTAGGGTTATAAATTTCCCTTTCAAAATGCTTTAGTAGTGTATTACAAATTTTCACATGTTCTGTTTTTATTTTCATTCAGTTAAATGTATTTTTAAATTTCCCTTGAGACTTACTCTTTACATGGATTATTAAAAGTGTGTTGTTAGTTTCCAAATATTTGAAGATTCTCCTTTTATTTCTCTGGTATTGATTTATAGTTTGACTCCTCTGAGATGGTAGAATACACTGTATTCAGGTTTATTTTGTGATCCAGAATATGGTCTATCTTAAGTTCCATAAGTGTTTGAAAAGCATGTACATTATGCTATGTTGAGTGAGTTGTTTTAATAATATCAATTAGATTCTGTTTGATGATGTTGTTGAGGTCTTTTATATCCTTACTGATTTTTTGTCTCATAGTTTTATCAATTGTTGAAAGAGGGATATTTAGTTTAGTTCTAAACTAAAATAGTGGCTGTATTTTTTCAGGTCTCAATTTTTTTTGCTTCATAGATTTTGAATTTTGGTTTTTTTTTGTTGCATAAACATTTAAGATTGCTATATATCCTTTTTGGTAGATTGACTCCCCTGCTATTATATAATGTTTCTCTCTTTTTCTCATGATTTTTTTGCTCTACAGTCTACTTTATGGATATTAATATAGCCATCCCTGGGTTCTTTTAATGAATATTTGTATGATATATCTTTTTCTATCCTTTTACTTTCACTTTATCTTTATTGTTGCATTTTAAGTGTTATTACTTTTTGTAGATAGTATATAGCTGGGCAATAGTTTTAATTCACTCTACCAATCTCTGAATTTTAATTGATATATTTGAACCATTTATATTTAATGTGCATAGTGCCATGGGTGGGCTATGTTTCTTTCTGGATTTTTGACTGCTGAAATGTGGCTACTTTCTAAAAAAAATTCTATCTTGCTAGGTTTCCTTTTCTGTAATTTTAGCTAGAGAAAGCAGGCTTTTTTTTTTGAGGGGGGCAGCTTTTTGGGGGGTATGTGTCCATTGATGTTTCCAGGTTGCCATCCTCTTCAGCTCCAAGTCTGGGATATGTGAGACAAAATAAAATCCAGGGAACTTATCACCATTTTGTTTCATGAGTCCTGAGACTCCTTGCTTATCTGAATTATTCTCTCCACCTTTTATGTTTGTTTTTTATATAACATCTTGGAATGCCTAGGTACAAATTTTAGTTGTACCTAGCGGAAGAAATATGGAGCAGAATGTGTAAGCTATCTTTTGGAAAATGAAGTCCTCATATTTACATTTTTAAAAAGGTAAACCATGGCCAATTATTCAGAATTTGATTCCAATATTGGCTTCAGCCTGTGCTAATTATAGATCTTTAGGCTATTAGCTTACCTCTGTGACTCAATTTCCTCTTCTGCAAAATGGGTACAAGCAGAGTTGTGATAATTGAATAAATTAATCTAAGATAATCACACAGAACAGTCAAGCACACAGAAAGCTCTCACTAAATGTGTTATTTTTTTCTACTACTACTGTTTTTGCAACTAGTATTATTGCAACAACTTTACTGCTTATAAACTCTGACTTTCTCTATGAGCACAAAAATACAGAACAGATGTTTTGCTGCAGTAACAATCAATGGGGTGGTCAGGATGATTACTTTGAGAAATAAGAATGATGGTCAAGATGTTAGAACCGCTTGCCACTTTGGTTCCAGAGTATGAAACATTAAAGTGGATCCAAACCCAACTGGGCACACACCAAACCCAGTGATTAGACTCTCATCATTACAAGATTTGCTCCTGAACTGCTTTCGTTCACAGCTCTGTCTCTCCCTGCCTCTGCTTCACTTTGTATCGTGTTTCTCACTGCTTTCTCTCTTTGTGATAACTTGTCTCTTCCTCCTTGCATTGTTCTCCTTCTTTCTGGTAAGCGGTTGGGACTCATCTCTCTGAACATGCATCTGGGGTTGTCTGGCCTAGTACTGCTTGGTGCCTGGCCTGGATGGCTGGAGGTTGGGTGGGTAGTGGCAATAGTAACAACAGATTATTTCTAAATCACCCAAAGGGAACAGTTATGGAGAGGAAACCATGATCAAGAGGTATTTATTCTAGAGTCTGGAGTTTAAATGCATGGACCCCACATTCAGAAGTAGCTGTAATTCATTAGAAAAGTTAAAACCCTTTTGTATTTTTTCTTATCTTTATAAAACAAAAAAAATAGAGACTGTATAGGAAAAGAGCATATACAATTTCACTGCTCATTCCCATAATAATTACTTAGTTTACTTCTTGGGTGCATATTCTTCTAGCCCCATCCTTAATATATTTTTCTCCAACTCCTGCATCTAATGATGCTATTGAGAAGCTTTTCTGTTGGTTAGAATTATTGTTCTCCAAAGACAATGCAAAATAGATCTAGACCAGTGCTTCTCAACCTTCTGGCCCTTTAAATACAGTTCCTCATGTTGTGACCCAACCATAAAATTATTTTCGTCGCTATTTCATAACTGTAATGTTGCTACTGTTATGAATCGTAATGTAAATATCTGATATGCAGGATGGTCTTAGGCGACCCCTGTGAAAGAGTCCTTCGACCGCCAAAGGGGTCGCGACCCACAGGTTACAAAGGTAATTTATTGCTCCACTTAGCCGTTGCTTTGAGAATTAAAATAAGGATAACATTCACCATGAAGATCTGGGTCTTACTCAAACTGGTTAGCTATTATTATTGTTGCTCTATTGTTGTTATATTATCCGATCTATGTCCGTCAACTAGCAAGCATGACAAGAGAAATAAGGTCAGTAGAATTGCTCCAAGTTCAATGACTTTTTTTCTTATTGTGTGAAAATTCACAAGTCTGACAAACTTGTTTCCAAAAGACAGCAACATATGAGATGCAGAGCACCCAAAATTCTCTACTGGATTTCATGGTTTATGCAGGACTAGGAAAACCTTTCCTGTGAAATGGACCAAAAACAGCAACAGGCCCTACCGGCATGGCTCAGTGTTCACAGTTTGATTCTCAGACAGGCACATGCCTGGGTTGTGGGCTTGATCCCCAGTATGGGGCAAGCAGGAGACAGTCAATCAATGATTCTCTTTCATTATTGATGTTTTTATCTCTCTCTCCCTCTCTCTTCTTCTCTGAAATCAATAAAAATATTTTTTAAAAAAAAACAAACAGCAACAGTCAGATGTTTTTCAGGGTTTTTCTTGTTGGTTTTACTTTAGGGAATTCAGGTTGGAGGTGGGAGTTACTAAACCATTTTACCCCACTCAGAGTGCTGAAAGGATTTAGACAGTGGAATGGGGGGGCGGTGAAATATCTCAGGAAAGGAAAAGGAGGCGAACTCTGAATCTGAAAAACTTGCAGTATTCTTAAAAATCAAGTTAAATCTAAATTTTAAATACTTTAAAGTTGAATATGGACTGACTTTTTTTTTAACCTGTGACTTTAAACTCACTGGTGAATATACATGGTCATTTCTTTCCAAAGCTGGTATATGCAAATGATACAGAGTAGCTGATTCCCATTCATGGACCGGAAATTCAGCTCCTTCCTGGACTTGGCAGAAGATGAAAACTATGGACACCTTCTCTGAGTTTTCCCAGGGCTTCTCATGTAAAGCTGACATTTTTCCCAGCAACACTCTCTGCCTCCCCCTTTCACTGCATGTTAGTCTGGGGTTAGATCTAACAAACTGTCAATGTTTCTGCTTCATTTCCCAGAACCTTCCTCTCCTCCCCCTTTTTTTAACTTGATAGTCTCAGTGGTGACAGATTTCCCTTCCATCTTTCTCTGGCCCCCAGATTGTTTTAATTACCACTGCTGTGCTTTGTTAGATGGTAAACTGTAAAAAGGGCCTCTGGCTGTTTAGGGTGGTTAGCTTAAAAAAAAGGAAAAGAAAAACAAAAATAACACTTGCTTGGAGTAAAAAGAGGCTCACAGGACCTGGGGATCTATTGATTTAGTCATTTATTCATTAGGAAGAGAAGCAGAACTAAAGATAAGAGGTAATCCATCTGCTGTGCTCACCCTGTTTTGACTGCAGAGATTTTTCTTAGTTCACACTCTATTGGCAGAGTGTCTCATGATGGTGGTGGGGAGGGGGAAGGGGGCTGGCATTTGGTCCTTCCCTGGGAAATATTAGTCCTGAAGTCACACCATTTCCCTGAACTGTTTCCTTCATAAAGTCCCGAGAAAGGGAAATGGGAAGAGAAGGTCAGCCTCTCCTTGGCATTGGGCTGCCCTGCAGTGGCATGTGAGGACACATTGCAGTATCTGCATTGAGTCCTGAAGGCAGAGTGTGAGGCAAGCCTCTCGCCTGTAAGCCTCCGTTTCTTCATCTTATTATGGAGATAAGAAGTAAACCTGTGTAACATGTGTGTTTTTGTTAATATACGCATAGACTGTAGATTGTTTTGTTTAAAATAGTGGTTTTTTTTTTCTTTCACGACAGAGGATCTTTGAACTCCCTGATTGACATCTCTTAGCAACTTTGTCTATTGAGCACAATGCCTGGTTCATTAAAGAAGCTCGATACATTACAAGAGCTTTTAAAAGTGCATACATAAATAAAGGAATGAACTAAACTGATGATGTTAAGAGAATGGGAGGGAAGGAAAAAGTGAGAGGTGTTGGAAAGAAGGCAGCTTATTTTGACCTCTTAAACATAGCAAACATCATTAGAAAAAGAAATTCTATACTCCAGAAACAGTAGCATCAGCTAACTAACACTGTAAATGGGGTTCAGCTTAGCATTTAAGTTTAATTTGGTAATATCTATAGGAAGGATGATACCACTTCCTTAGTTGTGAAAAAACACCTGCCACTAATAACAGCACTAATAATCACAACTAATATTTATGAGATCTTACTCCGGTCCTGGCTTTAATCCTAATTACCTGTCTTAACCTATATAATCTCAAATTAATTTTCATGAGGCCACAAAGCAGGCATAGTTGTTATCCCATATTACAGATGAGAAAACTAAGAGACAATGGTGACAGTGGCAAATTGAGAGTACCAGAATCGTTTAGTTTCTAAAAACACACCCAATCTTAGAATTTCACCTTGGACATTATCTGTTGGTTTTTGTCATTGTTGTTTTCTGTTTGGTGATAGAGTTCTTTTTGCCTAATGGCACACACCCAGCCACCTCTATGCAGCCAATCTAAATATGTCACTATTCATTAGCTATTTGTGTTAATGCTCCTGTTGCCTTTTAAAAATGTCACATTTGACAATGTGCTAAATAGCCCTCTGCTATGAATATCCCTCGGTATGAATCAGCTTGCAGACTGGCAGGTTTGTTCTTGTCAAATCTGTTCTAATTTTGACTTGCCTAACTACAAATCTTCTTCCTTTTCTTCATCCGTAGTTCTCAGGCAACTTTAGATAAATAGTACTTCAGCTAACAAAAGCTCCGACCTCCATCCGGATATTACTATCTCTTTTCCTGTCTTGAAGCATGATGGCTCTGCGCTTAAACAGCTAACACCAGTTTCAGCACCAGGGACAGCATTTTTTAATGAAGTGGTAATGAGATGTAGAGTTGGACATGCCTTGATTAAAATGAAGCACCATGCTTAAAGATTATAGTCCGTTCCCATTTTTTTATGCAATCCTGATTTTTTTCTTCTGGTTACCAAGCTTCATTCCCAGCCAGAGAAGACTGCAATGCAGCTTGTGTATGCTGTGCCTCCAAATAACTTTTAATTAGATATTTAAATGAGGCTGGCACCGGTTCACTGAATCTAGCACTTTCATATTTCTCCAATCCAATTATTAAGTGTTTTTAATTCCCCAATTTCTGGCTTTTCATTTATTTTAATATTACTTACTATGGCATTAAAACTATAATTCCTAGATTTTCTCATAAAGAAAATGAGGGGAAAAAATCCAAAATTAAGAACAACAATCTTAAGCAGTTAGCCTCATAATAAAAAATATATACAAAACTGGCTTAAGCCATCAAATCTCTAATCAAAAGTTCACTATTCTCCAGGAGATGCTGAATTAAAGAGAATGAACAAAAATATTCTAATATGAGGGGAAGCAGGTGATTTTAAAGGATTTTGTTCTTTTTATCAATGTAGGAGTGAGTATGGGCCTTCTTGATGATTTGTAAAACCTCACAGTTCCATTCCAATCACCACTGGCCAGAATCGTGCCTCAGCTGTTGGAGTTCCTTCGGGGTGGAGTGTGGGGGCAGGTAGCCTGGGTCATCAGCTGAGGAGTCAAGTAGATGGATGGAGGCTTGGAAAAGATCCATGGCCTGAGGGCAACCCCAGCCAGTCTTTCATCTGAGGCAAAGCCATCCTAGTTGATTTGCAGACCCAGGAGCAAGAAAAGTAAATGCTTTGTTGTACATTAGGTTTTCAAGTGCTTCTTATTTGAATTACTGAAGCAAAAAAGAAAACAACAACCCCAAAACAAAACAAACAAAAAAACAACCAACCAAGAAAAAAAAAAACCTGATAAATACAGCATTCATTCCTTTCTGTAAGAATCTATGTGTACTCTTTATGGGAGAGGAAATTCAGGTACCCATCTCTTTTGTCTCCCATTCGGGGTTGTTTTGGGGTTCAGAGATTACCTATTGCCCTAGTTAGACAATCAGCTGGTCTCTTCCAGGACTTTAAATCTTGAGCAATGACCCAAAACCATGATGACGGTAGGTCACACATGATAAAGGTAACATCCTGACTAGGGTTTTCCAGACACGAGGAATTATTGCTGTGCATCTTGCTCCCTGTTCTTTGTTACTTTCTTGGCTCCTTCCTCCTCCAAAATGCACCCACCCATCCTCTGAGCTCGCAATATTTTTCTAATATATTTTTATTAGTTAAAAACATCAGAGTCAATGTCTGATCCTTGCAACCTAATTTGCTAGCAGTGATACTGTGAGTATGAGAATACTGCATCAGCAAGTGATTTAGTCATGGAAATAGCCACAGTCACATGAAGGTCCTTTCAGGGGCTATTATTAATATGCTACATTGGGAGCAGAATGTCCATGCCTCTTAAGGTTCCTCCTATACCCCACCTCCCCAGTGGACAGCTATTTGTAATGAGTAGCAACCTGGCTTTCAGTTCTAAAGTGCATCAGTAAGACTTTTAAAGCCTAGGAATCCTTGAATTTCCTATGGTGTGAGATAAGCTCTTTCTCATTATTGTAAGAATAGCTCTGCTCCCAAAGCCATTCAGAAATCCCTGAGGGAGATCTGGCTTGCAGGCCTTGCAATAAACTCTTATTAACACTATCAAAAGTAATCTGCTTTTGTCTTGACCTCACTTTAGATTCTCGGCAGGTATAATGGACAGATTTGTAGCGTTTCCTTTCCCCTTTTAAAAGTCTAGATAAATGTACCTTTTCTCTCATCAGATTATAAAAGTTCAAATGTAAATGGAAAGTTCATTGCTTTTCTTGATAATAGACGCAATCTTCCCAATTGCTGCCCTTCTGTCAGAAGACATATGAGATAGTCCTGTTTTCCGTTAAAGCAGGCTGAGCATAAGCCTTATTTCCCAGACTGTGCACTTTAACCTCTCAGACTGATGCTGTAAAAAATGTTTTGTATCAACTTACAATGAAAAAAAAGATGTATGTTTTGTGCTGCTTCCAGTTACACTGGGATGGGTTGGGCATAGGCATATTGGTTACACTTGACCCCAATAACCAAACCTTTCCATTAGATTATTTTCTCTATTATTTGTTTATTTTGCTGGGTGGGAGCATGGAAAGGCAGAGTTAGAGAGTACTAACAGTACAGCTGATTAACATTGATGGTTCAAATCAGCTCAGGCTCAAAGTGTAGGTATAAGTACATCAAAACAACATTCATTGAATAAGATTAGCATTTTACACATTTCAGCATATATCCATTTTTATCATCTCAGCTTCTTACAAATGTTCTTTGCAGAGTGAGAAGTCTTTATGTCCCTTTGACAGGTGGGAAAACTGAGGCTCACACAGCTGTCAGGAAGTCAGACTGAGGTCACATGGTTAAACAATATGAGCTATGAGTGGGTTTTGGATCCTCCGGCTCTTGGCTCATTCTCCTCCCAATGATCAAGTTGGCAGATAGGAGTCTAGAAAACACGGTGGGACTTGAAACAAAAGAGCAGAGCTGTGGTTCCAGCTGTGTTCCTTCCTGTGTGTGTGTGTGTGTGTGTGTGTGTGTGTGTATGTGAGTGTGTGTATGTGAAGACTAAACCTTAGGTTTTTCATCTGTGAAATATGAATAATAGCAATGTCAGGGTTAAAATGAAGTACTTTTCATGAAAAACACTTTGTAAAGTGCAAAGCATGATAAAAATAAAATTAGCATTATTATATGGTTATGGCAATAGTAATTAATATTTATTGAGTATTTACTATGTGCCAGACATGACACATCACTTTACATTTGAAATAAAAGATTTATAGAAAAGTTCCTAAAACATCATCCTATATAATAAAAGGCCAATATGCAAATAGACTGAACAGCGGAACAGCTGGAACAACCAAAACACCAAACAACCAGTCAGGCGTCGGCAGCAGGTGGCAGAGTGTGGAACAGGGCGGGTGTCAGCTGTGGCAGGATGGTGGAGCAGGTGATCCAGGTCACCAGACCAAGGTGGGGCGCCAGTCACTGTCATCAAGGCAAGCCTCTGATGGTTACTGAAAATTCTTTGTTCCCGTGTGCCATGGTCCTGCCTGCTTCTCACACACACAGCTGACACCTGGTGCTGTTCCTGATCGCTCGGCACCATCAGTGGGTGTGAGCGGTGGCTACTGGCCCCAATTGCCCCTGAGGGCTTCTCCACCTCCCCCTGCTCCTGAGGGGTGATCAGGGCAGCAGCTGACAGTGCTGGTCCTACTAGCACCTGCTGGTGTTCTATAATAATATAAAATTTTGTTGAGAAGTTTACAGCTGTGAGCTACCACTAAGTCAGGAAACAGAACATTGCCAGCAACCCAGAAACTACCTGAATATCTCTTCTTCTCTCATCCTCCCCCTGGAGGCCACCATTATTCTACTGTTTAGACAACCATTTATATGCTTTTCTTTGTATTTTAGCAATCCCTGGATAATACTGTAAACTTTTGCCAGTGTTTTGAATTGTTATATCAATGGAATAAAATAGTACCTATTCTTTTGCATTTGTTTGTTTTTTATCAGAATCATGTTTTAAAGATTTATTCATTTGTTCTACAATTTTAGTCATTTATTTGTATTACAACTGTATGAATATATATTAATTTATCTAAACCTTGCATCATTAGCACATGTTTTAGTATACATACTGAAGGTTATGTACATAAGGTTGGAATTACTGAGTCACAGGTTTTTAACAAATTTTTTTATTGAATTTTGGAGAGAAGGAGAGAGAAATATTGATGTGAGAAGGAAACATATTGATATTGGCTTCCTCCTGCATGCTCCCTACTGGGGATTTTCCCTACAGCCTTTTGGTGTATGGGACAATGCCCAACCAAATGAGCCACATTGACCAGTGCTGAGTTGCAGGTTTTATATGTATCTTTAACTATCCTATACTAGAGGCCCGGTGCATGAATTCGTGCACCAATGGGGTCCCTCAGCCTGGCCTGCACCCTTTTGTAATCTGGGATGCCTCAGAAGATGTTGGAGAGCCGCTTTTGGCTGATCCCACAGGCCAGGTGGAGGGACTCCACTGGTACAGGAATTTGTGCACCGGGCCTCTAGTAGTAGATATTGCCAAGTTGTGTTTTTTAAAAGTGAATCTTCTGTTACATTCCCACTAGCAACATATGAGATTTTGTATTGCTCAGTACCTTTTCCAGAATTCAATATTGTGATATATTTAAATATTAACTAGTATGGTGTGCAATAGTAATTAGTATCTCACTGAAGTGTTAATATGCATTTAAATATGTTGCACCTATTTACAAATTTATTTATCCTCTTTTATATTTTTTTGTGTTTGTTTAAAGCTATTGGCCATTATTATTAGGTTGTCTTTTTCTCATTGATTTATATAATTTTAAAAATATAATCTGGATACAAGCCCTTTGTTGATTATATATGTATCAAATATTTTTCCTCACTTTGGACTTTGCCTTTTCACTCTCTTAATGGTGTCTTTGATGATCATACATTTTTATTTTTAACATTGTTCAATATAGTAATCATTTTCTCTTTGCTTAGGGCTTTTTGTACCTTGTATTTCATTTCCCTGAGGTTGTAAAGACAGTATTTGATCTTATTTTCTATAAGCTGGTGGTCAGAGTTCACTATCAGGCAGAGGAAGCTGAGCTGCTAGTGCGGGGGAGGAGAAAGAAGATGTAGATTTCAGGCTGTAGTACTCATTTTGCCTTAAAGGGATAAAGATGTCTGTACATAGAGGCAAAAGTATACAGAATGGAGGGTGGATGCAATAGGCTGGTCTTAGGAGAAGGTCTATGCTTGGGCCATGGAAGAAAGCAAATGTTTTCTCTTAGCTCCATTTCAGACACTCACATTAAACAAAAACAAGAGGCAAAAAAACATAACATTAAAAGGGGTTTTTACAAATTATTTTCTAGTCAATTCTGACCCAGGGTACTGTTTTCCATGAAAGAAATTTTTCTAGAGATAAGAAGGGTAAATAGAGCCTGATAATATAAAATTTCTCCTCCTTTGACATGGACCACTCACAATTCAGATAAATTCAGGTAAAATTTAAGACATTCAAGACAATGGAAGAAATTATGAAATTAAGGTTAGAATGTTTGGTGTCTTCTTAAGAGTAGGAATTATAATTCTGTGGATGTTGTTTACGTTTATAGTCTCCTTTTCCATGTGTTCCTCAGCCCTCCAAACTGTAGACCCTACTAGCGTTTTAGAGAATCTTAGAATTGGCAGATCTCAGATCCAATTTTAATTTTTAGATGGGATACCAGACTTGCCTGTAGCCACAGACCTGCTTAGTGAAATAACCAAGCAAGATTTATGACTTTCCATATATTGCTTCTGAAAGTGTTATAGGGCACATTTTTTGAATAAAATTGAATTGCTTGGAGAAACCTCTGACAATTTGAGACACCATTAGTGATAAATTAAGACACATGGCAGAAAAGTCCAAAAGTGTGGCCAACTCTTTTAATTCTAGTCTTACAAAAAATCTTAAATATTTGAATAAATAAAAAAGGAAATAACAAAATTTAAAAATATACATAATATTTGAATAGAAATTTTACAAAAGAGGACATTCTCAGGTGGCCAATAAATCTGTGAAAGATGCTTAACTTCATCATTGGGAAATCCAAATTGAAACCACATCAAAGTACAATTACACACCCAGCAGAATGCCAAAAACAAAAACAAGATGGAGGAAAACGAATACATCACCAACAATACCAGTGCTGGTGAGGATATGGAAAGTCATACTGTGATAGTGGGAGCATAAGATAATTCAACCACTGGTGGTTGAATTATCTGGTGGTCTACTAACTAAAGCTGAATATATGAATACTCAATGAGCCAAACTGGTGGTCTACTAACTAAAGCTGAATATATGAATACTCAATGAGCCAAACATTCCACTGCTAGATATGTACCCACAAGAACACATATGTGCACCAAAAAGGCTATAAGAGAATCTTAATAGCATAACTTTCCTTAAAAGCCCCACTTTGGAGACTTTCCAATTGCTCTTTGGCAGTAGAAGAGATAAATGTATTGTGGCATATTTATACAGTGGAACACTACCAAGCAATGAGAATGCATGAACTTCTATGACATGAAGCAGTATGAATAAATCTCACAAACATAATATATAAGGAATGAAGTGTATCATGTATGATTTCATTTATATAAAATTCAAAAATAAACTCATGCTTCTAGAAATCAGGATAAGTGTTCACATTTGGGGAAAGTGGCAATGATAGGTGAGTGAAGTTCTGGTGACATTCTCCAAATCTGGATTAGACAGGTGTGTTCAGTTTTTGAAAAGTCGTCAAGCCATATATTTATGATGTGTACATTTTTTTCTTCTTGTGCGTTATGCTTCAATAAGCTGTTAATTTTTTTTTAACTTTCAGCGAAGTTTCAAGGCCAAGGTCTTAAGGAAAAGAACACTACCATCCATCCTCATGACAACCTGAATACATTTTCCATTGGACACAATGTTCCTTCCACTTAGGCTGACATCTGCTGAACATCTGTATCCCCCATGGCACCAAGTAAGTTAAACAACCCAGATGCTGAAGAAAAATCATAACAGTGGGAGATTGAATTTAAGATGAATAGATTGGGGAGGGAAATATAAGTTTTCAATTGACATCAGGCATGTATATGGAAGTCCATGGGGGAGAAAGGAAAGAGACAATGATTATATTTGGCAGGAATGAAGGCAGATTTTGCAGCAGAGTCTGGCAGGTCATGAATGGGCAGATGCAGCACAAAAATAAGCAATGGTTAACACCTAATAGGGGACAAGGTGAGGAAACTGGGGAGTTCTCTGCCCTGATGAAACACTGCTGTCACTAGCTGAAGACGCCAAGGAAGGTTTGTATTTCTGTATCATACAATCTTTTTGAAAAATACATAATTGAGAGAGAGAGAGAGAGAGAGAGAGAGAGAGAGAGAGAGAGAATGCAATTTGATTCAAAATGCTCTTTTTTGGCACTAGAATGATAGTGAGTGCTGATAGCAAGAAATGGAAGACTTTTATTGAGCGCTCATAGCATGTAAGAAACATCTATAGGTATCACAATACTTAATCTCATAACATCTGTGAAGTGGTGACATTCTCATATATGGGAGTTGGTGCTCAGAGAGTTTGAAACTGTTGCCCACTGTCCGCTCAGTAGTTTAAGACAGCCTAGTTCTGAGCACCCAGCAGTCTGACTGAAACTTCTTGCTCTTATTCTGAAAATAATCACCCTCCAGTGGAAATAGCTCTGGTTCTTCCACTCTGCATTGCTTTCCAGAAAGGATGGCCATTTTCAAAAGAGACAACTGGCCTGAGATGTCCGGCTAGGAAGTCTTCCTGGGGCATACACAGGCAGGGTTGTGGCTGGACTGATACTAATAGGTATGGAGCACACTGACTCCCAGACGTTGTAGCCGAGGTGCTCTGAAATGTCCCCCAGAGCACCAAGGGCATGCAGTCTTTATTATGGACTGACATTTTGGCTTCTTAGTGCAAACCACTCTCCCTGTATGTGGAACCCAGGCTAAGTCTAGCCACAGGCTGAGAGGTGGACATAGGTTTATATCGCATAATTGGGGTTGCACCACAAATCCCCAAAGGAACCTCAATTCTCCTATGCCTACTCCTATGACAGACATTCCCATCCCAGCTGCCTCTCTGCATTAAAGCATCACCCTCTGAGGGTGAGTCATGATCATGAGAAGAATCCCAATTATTTATCACATGGGCCTCTGTTGTTTCATTAAGAAAACCCATTGCCCTTATGGTGGGCATATCACAAAGCTGTGGAGGCTGGGACCCCAAAGAAGTAATTTGATAGGAGAAAAGGGGGGAATCAGTGCTGCTGATAGGATGTTAGTCTCATGACATTAGGCAGTGAGGTTGGGGGTCTGGAATAGTTGCAGGAAAGGAAGAACTGGTTGCTACACTTGGGAAGAAGACACACACACACACACACACACACACACACACACACTTTCCCCAAAGTTACTCTGTGAGTGAAGTATGACCCAGGCCAAGTTATTTAACCTTTCTGAGTCTCATTGGCCTCATCTGAAAATCACTGTCGTGAAGATTGAATGGAAGAAAAATTTACCCATCACCTCCCATGCTGTGGCCACAGTGTCTGGTCCAAGACCCTTATGGGTTTGTCTAAGATGACACTGCAGAGCTGGGAATCAAGTCCAGAGAGCAAGAGAGGGGAGGAGGATTTAAATATCATACCATCGTTATACAGCAAGCAAGACTCTCCGACTACAGAAGAGGCTGCCTTGTGAGAGTGTGGCCTCAGTTGGTGGAATAATCACACAGAAGCTGCAGGGACAACTGTTGAGCACAATGAAGATCAGAATCCCACACAAGAGAAGAATAGTTTGGGTGGGCATCCCACAGTGAGGCAAATTCTGCAGTCACTTTCCTTTTAAGCATTGACCATGAGATTTGAGAGCTAACTGTCTAAAAATGAGTGTAGACACACAGGAGCATGCTGTTTTAAACAGTGGTTGTTTTATTGTTTGATGACTGACTTTCGGTTTGTCTCTTTTCTCTTACCTGCATCCCAGTTTTCATTTAAGTAACTGCTTCTCATTGGGTACTTGTAGCAGATACTGTCAATGTTCCACCTTTATTATCCATAGTATGTACTCTAGATTTTGGCTTCTCAACACTGTATTTAGCCTGACTTCCATCGGGCAGTTCCTACATTTCTTATTCTGAGAATTCTCTTTGACCTCTAGAGTTTTCTTGTCACAGAGACAATTACAAAGTCTTCATGCCTTCTAGGACCTCACCTAATGACTGACAGAAATGGGTATGTAAACAGCCTAGGTCCCTAGATCTTCAGCCTTCCTTTCTCTCTCTTACTCCTCACCCTTCTTCTGGGATTTACTCAGAATGGCCTCCAAAATAAGCTAAATACATTTAAATATCTCCTTTAAGGACATATTTCTAGGAGAATCCAAAGTAGGACAGTAGCTGTCCTATGTTTTGCATGGGATAAGTCTCAGTTCTATTCCAGAGGTGGTACCTGGATGTCACAAGTAAATGAGCATCATCTCATGTTCCCCCTCTTCAGCAGTTGGCTAAGGGTGACAGTAATCAAGATCTATATAGCCCTTGAGGGTTTGGCTCGATGGTTAGGGTGTCAGCCCGTGGACTGAAGGACCGTGGGTTCAATTTGGTCAAGGGCATGCACCTCGGTTGCAGGCTCGATCCTGGGCTCTAGTCAAGGCACATGCAGGAGGCAACCAATCATGTGTCTCACATCGATGCTTCTCTCTCACACATCGATGTTTTTCTCTCTCTCAGTCTCTCCCCATCCCTTCCACTCTCTCTAAAAATCAATGGAAAAAATATCCTTGGGTGAGGATTAACAAATCTATATAAACCATTATATGACTTCAGGACTGATTGTCCAGTCAACAGGTCAGGTATTCTGACTTGTTCATTTCTGTGTCTATAGTTCCTAGCAGAACTAGGAGCTCTCAGGCACTCCCTACTTCATGCTAAAGTAATAATTACTTATAGTTCCATGGTATCACCCCTTTAAAGGAGAAATATACCTTACGAAAAGAAAAACTGATTCAAGCACAAGCACATATTCCTATACCGGATCCTGGCAGTGTGGCAAATAAGTGGGGAGCTGATTTTAATTAGAAATGCTTATTCTGTCTCTCAATAGCATAGATTAATTTTGTGTACTTGTGTAGTTTATATGAATGGAATCATACAGGAGATATCTTGGTTCTAGTTTCTTTTGTTCAACATGATGCTTGAGAGAATTCATGTTGTGGTGTATAGCAGTGATTCATTCATTCTCCTTGCTGGATAGCTAGTTATTCCATCACATGGATATGCACAGTGTATCTATCAACCCAACTGCCCATGAGCATTTGTGTCCTTACCAGTTTGGAGCTGTTATGGGTAGTGCTTCTATTAACAGCTTAGTACGTGTATTTTGCTGCTTATAAGTATACTGTTCTCTTGAGTATCTATGCAGGAGTGGAATTGCTTCATTATGGGGTCACACACTCACCACCTAAAGATTTTCCAAATTTGTTGTATCATGCTTTGTATTTTTAAAAGTTTGAATTAGTTCTCAATATTTAAAAACCAGTTCTTCTATAAGAGGATCTGGCAAACCCAATGTTGCATTGCCAAAGGAAATAAAACCAGCTGGAGCTTGTTGTAGTCACCTACATTAACTGGGAGTTCACCACAGTCCCCGTCTAGTTGCTTCCCTCACTGACAATAATTTCTTGTTTCTGGGTTCTCTTTCCCTTCATTTGTGACTAATGAGACATCAGGATGAATATAGGGGCCCCACAAGTACTAATGTAAAGAATTATAGAACCTGGAAAATGACTTTCTTGGTTTGGGTTTTATTGGAAGCAGAACCTGAGATAAGGATGTGGGTGTAGTTAGTTAATTTTGGGGGAGGGGTGATTCTAGGAAATGAGGTTGGGGAGTGGGAAAGAGAGACAGGGGAAAAAAGAGGCCAGTGAAGTGTGATACCAAGTGTAAGAATCTGGATCTTAGAGAGGTCAATTCGAACTTGGAACTATGGGAGTCAGTGGGGGACACACCTCAGAGGTCTGCCAGCTGAGTGGATGGATCAGCCCCATTCATTGCTTGAGGACTGCCAGGGGAGGGCTGTGTTCTCCCCTCATAACCTCTAACCTTCCATATGTGCATGCCAAGTGGGCTCTGGAGGTCTGAGGATTTCTCAGGCAAATAGAAGCAGGTGCTGACAGTTGGAAGGTAAACAGTAGTATAATAAGATAAGGAGAATACAAATGAGGTACCAACAGTGGCAGCTACATTGACATAGCCTATGTTTACTCCCAGGTCTCCAGTCCTAGAATCCTATATCCCAGAATCCTGGCTCCTATCGCCTCAGCACATAGAGCTGGCAGTGTGATGCTTTATATTCTTGCATATGAAACCTCTGCTCTCACTTCCGGTCCACCCACCATCCTCCCACCATCTCCTTACCAGGTATGCCAGGATAATGGCATATTTCTGGCAGCCCTCATGTATTATAACCCAGCATCTCTGCACAGAGCTTTCTCTCCTCATTTCCTTCCCATCCAGTTAGATTTCCCTTGCTTCTGTGCAAACCTATTTAAAATATTTTAATAATATATTTTCCAAGATAGATTCATTTTCTTGCGTGTCCTGTGATTTGCAATCAAGTAGAACAATCAGACTGCTGCACTGCCCCCTAAGCTGCAGTGAGAGTTGCCTGGAGATGGAAAATCTGTGCAGAGGTGAAGTAGAAATTATTTTTCTCTTTATTGCTCTTCAACTTTCAATTTATATTCCAAGGTGATTTTTTAAAAAAAGAATTCTGAGATTCTTAGAAGATAATAGAATCTGTGGGAATAAGAGGAGACCTACTTATTTATCAGTTTTTGCATTAATAACATACATATACTGCAATAGCAAAAAAGGTTGCAAGTGGTCCCTTGGACAAAGGGTCCCATGACATTTTTGTAGAAGGAGAAAAATCCAATTTCTTATTTAGAATAACAAATTCTTACCATTCTCTGACACTTGAGTGTATGTCCCCCAATTACAATAATTTACAGGGGATACAGTCAGTGCCAAGTTTATATATATATATATATATATATATATATATATATATATATATATATATATATATATATATATTCTCCAAAAACCTCAGAAATAGCTAAATCATTAGCCATGATTCCCATGTTAGCTGATTTTAAAAACTCATTTGAAAATGACAAAGGATTAAAAGATTTAAAACCAAGCCAAAACAAAAATAGCTTGTGAAAATACCATATGGCTAACATGTACAATGGGATACTTTGAGATAAACTAAACTGAACCTCATTCATTAAGGAATGACTTTCAGTTACTAATAGATATTCACACACAAACACACACACACACACACACACACACACACGCGCGCGCGCGCGTGCTCACAAAGTTGGTTCTCATTCTTCAGAGTGGTTATATTCTATAAAGTCACCATGGACACTGAATTAGCAAATATTAAAATACAGCGATATATTCCTGCATGCCTCTGGTTACAATATTTTAATTAACCAGAACCCCATTGGTGTTATATAGGTTTGTTTGTACACATTCTTGTAAAACAAGCCAGTTTTATCATTGTTAAAAACCTTCTCTTTTGTAAAAGATAAGATTTCCTTTTTTTGATGTCTGAATAGTATTCCATTGTGTAAATGTACCTTTTTTATTGATTTCAAGGAGCAGAAGTAAGAGGGAGAGAGAGATAGAAACATCAACGATGAGAAAGGATCACTGATCGGCTGCCTCCTGCATGCCCACTTGATCTCCTGGTTCATAGGTCAATGCTCAACCATTGGGCAACATTGGCCAGGCTAAATGTACCTTTTTTGATAGTATGGATGAACCTGGAGAATATTATGCTAAATGAAATAAGCCAGTCAGAGAAAGACATTTATCATATGATTTGATTTATACTTTGAATCTAATGAACAAAATAAACTAATAATTGAAGTGGAGACAGACCCATGGATACAGAGAAGAGTTTGACAGCTGTTAAAGGCGAGAGGGTTGGTGGCTGAGATAAATAGTAATGGAAGGAGACTTGATTTGGGGTGATAAATGCACAATATAATATACAGATGGTATATTGTAGAATTATATACCTTAAATCTACGTAATTTTATTAATAAATGTCACCCCAATAAATTTAAATAAAAACCTCACTTTTTCACATAATTATTTTTCTTGTATTAGATTTAGAAAAATAATTTAAAAAAATTCTTTCATATCCCCTTGACCTACAGAACCTGCAAAACCTGCAAAACCTGCAAATTTAACATTTTTCATGCCATGTAGCTCTTTAAAAGATGCAAGCCAGCTGGAGTTTGACATTTTCCTAACCCTGTGTAACATAACCATAAATTTCCTTGGCTTTCAGCCTCACAACAATACCATCCACAATGTATTTTTTATTGGTCATCATCTCATGAATTCACAAATTTAGCTGCTTTTCTAGCTTTTCAATAGCATTCTACAGATGTTATGTTAGCACTTTCTAGAATGTCCTCACGTACAAATTAGCTAATTTCCTCTTTTCTTTTCTGGGTGTACCGTGTTATTGATTAATTAACCTTGAAGTCATAGCTAGCAGCTCTATAACTCATACCTGGATAAAGCTCATCTAGCACACACAGTTGCTCTGTAAGACACACCACAGCCTTTTGCACTTAGAAGCACTAGGCAGCACTTCAGCACTTTGCTTGGGACTATTTTCAAACAAAATCAACAAAAAGTACAAAGATGTGAAAAACGTGACACTAAATAGACTATGGAAAGGACACTTGTTTACAGTATGAGGTGAGACAAGAAAGCAGAGAGTTGTTTTACTTAACCTTGCTGGAAACATATGTGTCAGGCAGCTCCAATTTTTCACCAGTCTGTGCATGTCTGTGCATATTCTGTGAGTATTGATTTTGGAGTTAACAATACATTTTAGTGAGTAGGTGAGTTTGCAAATATGGAACCCATGAGTAATAAAGATCAATTGGGTATTCCTGTGACTTGATGCTTAATACACAGCTCTTGATAATTCAAATAAAATTTTCATTAGTATGTTTAGTGCTTTCAAAGGGAAGGCTTAATATAAGCACATTTTGGGAGTGTATACTTTTTTATTTGGTAACTTCTCTCACAAATCCTCAACATGTTGGTGTTTCCTTACCTCCTTTGACTTGTAGGAAAGGTTTTCTTCTTCAAATTCTTAAGTGCTATGTCCTGCTTCTAGCATATTTTTAGTTATGTGAACCTTGGCACATTACTTAACCTCACGGAAATACTTCTGTTCTAGCACCACTATAAGAATTAAATAAAAATTCAAAATTCTTTGTATATTATTCATTACATGGTAATTCCTTTTCTATACCTTGGTTTGAGTAGATGGGCATATAAAATAGTGATTAAATAAGCAGTTTGGGGAATCACTTGCCTTGCTCAAATGCCTTGGGTCCCTGAGTGACCATGTGGAGATGAACCCCCACTGAAGCACACAATGACATGAGTGTAAAATGAACCTGTGTTTGTGCTCTGAAAATACCGTATGGCTGTATGGCTTAGTTGTGCAATGGGGGATTTGTACCTCAGAAGAGATTCAGAGAGTTTAGTTTCTATAGGATAACCAAGCCTAATCTGACAGATACTCATAGGCCCACAGGCCTATGACTTTCCCTGGAGGCAAACAATAGGAGAGTTTAGGGTTAGGTAGAAGGACAGTGTGCTTGTGATAGCCCAGAAAAGAATATGATGATTTCAGGAGACCCAGGGATGATTATTGTGTAAGAGTATATGTACAGGGTGGGGCAAAGTAGCAATGAGTATGTGAAACACAGGGTTCATTCTTATATTATTATTTATTAATTATCGTATTATGTTTCAAACAAACTGTAAACATACTTTTGCTCTATCTTGTATTTTGAGTAGGGGTGAGGTGCATGTTAAAAATGGGGTATCCCAAGAGGGAAGGACTCATAGAGAAATTAAAGCTTTAGTAGAATCTCAAATCATTAGTAAATTTAACCACCTGAATAAGGGGAGATAAAAATGTTAGAGGGATAGAACATTATACACAGAGGAAATTGCATAGGAAAACGTACAGAGGTATAAGAGAGCAGGTGCTGGCAAGGGCTAGAGCTCCTTATTTTACACTTAAGAAGTCATTGAAGACTTTGGAATAGGAGGATGGTAGGAGCAGAACTAGGCTCTAGAAAGATTATGTGATCATCAGCACTGATCCCTGATTGGAATTTTAAGATTGCTATAAACAAGGAGAGCACTAGGAGGCTCTCTTCTCATATTATCTTCATGCAGAGTCCAAGTGTCTATCCCAAGGTAAGAGAAAGCATTGTGGCATATAATGCTTTTCTGCCATCTGTAGCCATAATAATGCTGCATAACAGCCACAACAGAAACAACAAACCATAAAAAATCAGTGCCTTACAGACACATTATTTTTTTTTTCACTCATGAGACAACCAGTTAGTTAAACTTTGGCTGATCTTTATTGGGTTCAGCAGGGCTTGGCTTTAGGCTGCAGGTCAAGTTCAAGTCTGTTCTACTTGTCTCTTTCTGAGGCCTAAGCTGGAAGGGTAGTGGTTACTCAAAACGTGTTATTTTCATAACAAAGACACAAGTTCAAGAGGTCAAAACCCACTATTCAAGCACCTGGACAGACTCACATCACAGCTACTGACACCCCATTGGACAATGCAATTTACATGGACAAACTCAAAGTCAAGGGATAGATATATTAGGCAAGGTTCTCCAGGGTAACAGAACTAATAGGATATTTATTTACTATAAGGGTCTAGCTCACATAATTATGGAGGTTGACAGGTCCCCAAATCTGAAGTCAGCAAACTAGAGACTCAAAAAAGCAGATGATATAATTCTAGACCAGAAGGCAGCATGCTCAGAACCCAGGGAAAGCTGAAATTGCAGTTCAAGTTTAAAGGCAGGAAAAAACTCATGTCCAAGCTCAATTCAGTCAGGCAGAAAGAGTTTCCTCTTCTTTGCAGAAGGGTTGGCCATTTTGTTCACTTTAGGCTCTTTGCTGATTGGACGAGACCCACCCACACTTTGCAGGGCAATCCACTTTACTGTGTACTCATTAAAATGGTTATCTCATCCAAAACCAAAACCAAAACCAAACAATAATGTTTGATGAAGTATCTGGGCACAGTGTGACCCAGTCAACTTATAAATAAAATTAACTATCATAGTGAGGAATTGCATTCTGCCCACCAATTATTGATCATTAGCAGTGATTTTGAGAGAAAGTGAAATCAAATTCACCCTAAGATTTAGAAACTGAACCGTCCATCTACTGTTTACTTATTTGATCAGAAAAATGTAGTAAAGATCAGGTATCTGAGTCCTGTTCTTGAAAGAGAATAAATGGGTCTGAATTTATCTCCCTGCAATGCAAAAAATGTATGAGCTTCAGGAAATATCTTGATACCTTCCCAAACTTTCTCATTCTGAATTTAACTGCCTCCCTTTGAAGGTTGTCCTTGTCTCAGTCTCTCGCTTTACCACTTATAATCTATTAGAGGCCTGGTGCATGAAATCTGTGCATGGGGGTTGGGGGTGAGGACCCTCAGCCTGGCCTGTAATGACACCAGCATCCCTCGCCCCAGCCTTCGTCCTGAGCCTCACCCCCCCACCCCCACCCTCCAGGTGGCCGGGGTGCGGACACTGGGCTTGCATTGCCAGGGCGCTGCTGCCAGCATCCCGCCCCAGCCACTATGTTGTGGAGTGATGTGATGGTTAATTTACATATTACTCTTTTATTAGATAGGATTGGGAACTTATCTTAATCTCACTGTATCTTGGTTTCTAGATCTGTAAAATGGACATAATAATTCTACCTGATTCATATTAAATTTTGTAAAGCACTTAAAGCATTACTGAGCCTTGATTAAGTGCTTGATACATATGATCCATTTTATTACTAACTCACTTAATCCTCACAACAACTCTGTCATGTAGACATTTTTAAGCATAATTTACATATTATAACTGAAGAATTCAAGGCAGAGTGAGTACATAACTTTTCCAGGAGTACACAACTAGTGAGATGAGACTAAATTTATCTTGAAGTTAAATTTATCAACTCTACACTCAGCATCTTCTTAGAGAATAATTGCATTAACCATCCAATGAAACTAATTCTAGACCATCCCCTGTGTATTTATACTCATATTTGTAAAAGTACAATATTGTTTTGAATATGTGTGCCAGTTCTCTTTTTTAAAATGCTATCATATTATAGCCACATTGTGTTCTACTTACTTTTACTCAGCACTATATTTTGGAAGTCTTCTGGTGTCACTAATATAAATCCATGTTATGTAAGGGTGGCAAACAATTCAATAACCTAAATATACTATCATCTAGCTCTTACACTATTGGTAAACAATGCTCCCTCTCAAGTCCCATATTGCTAACAATGCTGTATTAGCTCACCTGCTACATGGGTGCATGGGTGAGTATTTCTCTAGGTGAGATACTGAGAAATACACTTGCTGGGCCATTGAGTGTGTACAATTACAATTGTAGTAGATACTAGCAAGCTGTCCCCCAGTGTGTCTCTACCAGTTCACACTCTCTCTCACTGGCCATGAAGAGGTTGGTAGGCTTCCCCAGCATCAGGAATGCAGCAATTGCAGAGGGGCCGCGGGGGAGGTGAATCACAAGGTGTGATGAGGACAAGAAAGTGGCCCTGAGAGCCATGGGAAACTCAAGGCAATGTGTGTTCCTTTATAATTTCACTGGGCTTCCTGAACTATTGTTGTTGTTGTTGTTTGTTTGTTTCCAATTCCCAACTACTTCTGGGGGAAAAATAACACAAGGGGAATTTATTTTTTATTTTTTAATGGGCATAACATTATTTCCTATTTGTGCTCAGGAAGCTTCTAACTCTCAGTTCTTTATTAGGAAGCAGACAGGGGTCTTTTGTTGGAGCAAAAGTAATATTTCTCCCACTGCCTATCTAACATAGTAGACCCAGCTGGCACTATTATAAAACCCTTCTTAGGAGCCATACACCCTCCTGACGCTCTTGTTATCCTTAGAGGAACAACTCAACATGACAAATTTCAGTTCACTAAGAAAGTCTGGTTGAGTCAAGAATTTCAAAAGCTATAGGAAAGGTCTTTCCAAATGGTCTAAAAAGCAATCAGAATTTACTATGAGGCATTTCCTTACAGCAACTGATAGCAGTGTTTGTAAGTATCTATAATAGTCAGCAGACAATTAGAAAAAGGCGCTTCTTCTGACAATTTAGGAAGTTCAGTCTTTGGAAGCTGGACAGCAAAGCTTGATTCTAACCTAGTAAACAAACCTATATAATTAATTAGTTCTTTCAGGTTTCAGGCGGAAAATGGCGTTGCTGTGTTACAGTAATAATCCCTGTTGTCGTTGAGTTATCAGCAAACTGCAGCTCCTCTCTCGGGAGAAGAAACCCAGCAATTTAACAAATCACTGTATTTTGGATTTTGACATTGCACATGCTTTTCAATTTCCATCTGTTCCTTTGGTTCATTAGTATTTCATTGTTGCTACAGTCGGAAACATTTTAATAGTTTTTCTCCCTCTGAAATAACACACCATCAGCTACCTTCTGCCATCCGCTTGGACACCTAAAAATGGCATGTCCATTCCAATTTTAAATTACTGTTAAGAAGTATTATTTTGGGCATTTTCCCCACAAGTCCAAGATGGCTGCCTTTGGCTATGAACTAGAATAATTGCTTTGTGTGGGAAAACAAATATTCAAAGTCTACTTTAAACACAGATTTAAAAAAAAAATAAATAGAACAATGTCTTCTTATATTCCTAAAGTATTTATTAGTTCAGAACATGCTCAAGAAACTCAATGTGTGCATAGACACACAATTTCACATATACACTCTCAATCACAATGCACATAGATACACACGAACACACACACACTCCACACCACCAATGTATACCCATCCACACTGCATATACACCCCCCCAACAGTCTTCCAAGCACAAACCACACACATACCACCCACGAGCACACGTACTGCACAGACACAATCACATCCATGCTACATATACACTTACAAGCTCAAATACACCATAATTACACAGATTCCACTCTCCCTCATACACAGCATAAACACATATACATAAATACATACACTCTACATGCATGCATGGCATACACACATGATCTACATGTATACAAACCACAAACACACACATACATACATGGCTACCCTGTGGTGTGAAGATGACCAAAAATATTAGCCTACCAAAAACAATAGTAAAAAAGTTATAAACAAAAGTAAAAGTATACACTAGAAAACATATATATTGAAATATATACTGGGATATGTTTTGGAATAGCATTTAAAATTATTGCAGAAAATTTAGTAACTTTCAAGAAGGTCAGATTTGGGGGGGCAAGTGGTGGTTTTCCTTTGATGCTTAGGTCCTATCTGTGCACAATCCGATTCATTCCTCCTCATTTGAAATGAAAGGTCAAGTCCAAAGGTTCAAGGATGAAATCAGAGTATCTGACCGACACATAACACTCCCCCCCACACACATATTTATCAATATTTATGGAGTGATGGCAGAAGGCAATATTGATTCCAGAATATACTGTGAATATATCATGCGTTGTGAAAAGTCAAAAAAAGAGATCTCTCTGAAGATGTGGTTGTCCATCGCTGGGGCGGATGAGACAGTCCTTCGTGGAAATGCTTTATAGAATGGATGGGTATCATTCTCAGACTCCCCCTTGCTCTGCAGTATTTCTGGGTTGTGCTTGATTCCTAGCCTCCCAAAGACTGATTGTTTGGGGGACAGGCGTGGCCTGGAATGATGCTCACAGGGAGACAAAGAGCCCTTACTGCTGGGAGTGGTAACAGGTCCCTCTGGAGGACAGAGGCAAGCTCAGTGCCTGTAACAGCTCAAAGAAGTGTCACCACACTCTCAGAGAGACCTGCTCAGCAGAAGGGCAGGCATTCCCTCCAGATCTGTAGCACATACTCTCACCTATAGTGAAATCATCCTTTCCGCAGTGTCACCTTCTGAAAAAGCTCTAAATATACTGCAGACCACTGTCTGAGTGTGAAGGTCAAATGCAGAGGAGGCTTGAACTTAGAGTGACATCTGACTTCGCAAGTTTAAGAGCTATCTGAAGTTGACTCTGACAGAAAATCAATTCATGGAAATTACTGAGCACCTTACTAGCCTAAGTAGCTTTCCTGCTCACTTTTGCCTTGTCCCCTGCTTTTTTCTTACATTCCTACCCACCTTCTTGTTTTTCCTCTTTTTCTTCCTTTCTTCCTTCATTCCTTTCTTCCTCTTTTTTGCTCTTTTAACCTCCTTTCCTCCCTGTGCAGATTTTAAAAATTAAGATCAAAGAAAGTTATTGTATGGTGATCCAGGAGGAAGACTATATGGCCAGCCTCTATTTAAATATAATCCACACCAGCTGAATGTTTAGTTTTTTAAAGGAGGATTGTATTTCACATCCTATATAATAATGCAAATTGACTGTCACTGCCTCACACAAGATGGCCACCCCCATTTGGTCAAAGATGGCCACCACAAGATGGCCAGTAGGGGAGGGAAGTCATGGGCGACAAGGCCTGCAAGGGAGGGCAGTTAAGGACGACCAGGCCAGCAGGGGAGGGCAGTTAGGGGCAACCAGGCCAGCAGAGGAGGGCAGTTAGGGTCAACCAGGCCGGCAGGAGAGGGCAGTTGGGGGTGACCGGACTGGCAGGGGAGGGAAGTTTGGCACAACCAGGCTGGCAGGGGAGTGGCTAGCGGGTGATCAGGCTGGCAGGCATAAGTGGTTAGGGGCAATCAGGCAGGCAGGCAGGTGAGTGGTTGGGAGCCAGCAGTCCTGGATTGTGAGAGGGATGTCTGCTGCTCATTTAAACCCAATCCCTGTGGGATAGAGCCTAAACCAGCAGTCAGACATCCCCTGAGGGGTCCCAGATTGGAGAGGGTGCAGGCTGGGCTGAGGGACATCCCCCCTCCCCCCCCCCCCGGGCTCAGTGCACGAATTTCGTGCACCAGGCCTCTAGTTTGTTATAAAATGTATTCAATCAACTAGCAGGCATTGAGTACTGACTTAACTAACTCTCCCAGTTTTTCCCTAATAGAGAACCATCTTTAACTACTAACTAGTCTATTACTGTTTGGAGCCAGTTATGGCCAGCTGAAGTTAGTTTAGATTTAGAGTGAGTGTTTAGGTTATAGAATATATATATATATATATATATATATATATATATATATATATATATATATATATATACTAGAGGCTCAGTGCACAAAATTTGTGCACGGGGGCAGGGGTGTGTGTCTCTCATCCCAGCCTGCACCCTCTCCAATCTGGGATCCCTCTCACAATCTAGGACTGATGGCTCCTAACCGCTCACCTGCCTGCCTGCCTGATTGATGCCTAACTGCTCCCCTGCTGACCTGGTCGCCCCTAACTGCCCTCCCCTACAGGCATGGTCCCCCCCAACTGCCCTCCCCTGCAGGCCTGATCACCCACAACTGCCCTCCCTTGCCAGCCATCTTGTGGCAGCCATCTTGTGTCCACATGGGGGCAGTATGTGTATATATATACATTATATATATATATATATATATATATATATATATATATATATATATATTTGTCAAAAGGCTCATCAAACTCATGAACTTCATCCCACATGTACTGTTTTAATAATCCCACATGTTTCCACCAAACTGACCTAAAACTCTCTGTGGGTATCATTTTCTTCTTCAGACCTTTATCAGATTCCCCTACTCTAATAAACTTCAGCAAGTTCACATTCAAAGATGCCCTTTGCAATCTGGATCCAATGTCCCATTGATTTATTCTTTAAACTCTAAGATTTTTGTCACATGTCTCCAAACCTTAGCTCTTGCTTTTCTTTGGACTCCATACATTGTACATCCCACCATTCTTGAAGCCCACAAAGCCTTTCCATGTGTCTGAGGCAGAAGTAATTGTTCCTCCGTCTGACATCCATAGCACGTGGCTTGTGCTTCCACTAAGCCTTGCACAATAATTAGGGGTCTGCTGTCCCTCTCTCCTGAGCACTGACACTCTTTTTGCCTGACATGAGTTGGATCCCAGTAAATTATAATAAAAATATTAATTTGAAAGACACTGAAGAACGGGTGTCTGCTGTTGTTGCCTGCCTAGCACTCATTCTCTCTCTTTTGGGTAAGAGCACATGAATTTTTATTTGGAAATCACATCTTCCAAACTTAAAGTTGGATACATTGCCCAATTGGGTTTAGTAAAGAGAATCCCAGTTCTTTCCCTTGAATTTGAAAATACATTTGTTCCTCCACTATTGCAGCAAAATGTTAGGATGCGAGCCTGGACTTGCGGGTGGCCACATTTACTACCTCTTGAGAGAAACGCTTTCAAATGATGCTCATGTAGAAAGAAGAGTCAAGAGAAAGGGAAAGACAATTTCCCAATGATTACTTCGGTGCAGCCATTCCGGAAGACATCTGCCCATGGACATTTTCTCATGGGACCTAGTATGTTCCTACTTTTGCTTTAACCATTTAAATTCTTCTCTTTTTATTATGTTTCTCTTACATTCATTCTTTTCCTTTCACCCCATATCTTTTGCATCCAGAAGATTCTTCAGAGATAGTGCCATTTAATGAGACAATAGCAAACTGATGTCTGTCTCTGAAGACCAAAAGATCAAGTAAGATTAGTTTGTTTTCTGCAACTTCCAACATCACGTTTATGAAGATGTCTGTCTGGAGCCCAACAATCTCATGTCACTTGGAACGCTGCTTCTGAGTCTTCACTGTACGGGTGAATCCCCTGCAGATCTTGTTAAAATACGTTTTGTGACTGAGCAGGTCTGGGGTGGACCTGAGATCTTGCATTTCAAATGAGCTCCCAGGGGCTTCATAGATGCTGGTCCAGGGACCACATTTTGTGTAGTAGGAGCTGGAGTCAAGGGTCATCGTCAGTGCCTAGACTCTCCTGCTCACCAGAGATGATCGTTAAGTGTGCCATTTTTGCTTAAAGTGGTGATGGTTGAATATACCACACTTTTTCAGAAAACTTCCTTACTTTTAGATGGACTTTCTGAAGAAAAAGAAGCTGAGCCAAAAGCAGGATCACTAATGGGGGGAGGCGGGGGATGCATGAGCGATGTGTGAAGCCAGCGCAAAGGCAGGTGAGGTAACTGCTTAAAATGCCACTAACACGTGAACATCTTGAAGTCCTCTCCACCCCCATCTTGAATCACAAATCGGTCTTATTGGAAGCAGTTAGTGCAACATAGCTCATCTCTGCTGGGGCTTCACAGAATGATGGCACATGCTTGCTTCTGGGGCTCACCCTGCTGCCCAACAGAATGATTATCCACCTGGGCTGCGATTTAATTTATTTTCTCCCCTCAGTGCCAGATTCCTGGGAACTGAGCAGCTCCATTGCTCACCCTTATCTCAAGTTGGCTGTTTCCTGACAATGCTGTGTGGCTCAGGATAATCTTTGCATGTTATCCAGTCTGATGATGCAGTGACTTGGTTTCACTGTAGCCGATACATATGCCTTGTGAGTTTGCAATGTTTGGGAATGACTAATAATCACACAAACGTATTTAAGCAGGCATGAGCATCTCATCTCCCAGTAAACATGTCACTTTCAAATCCAGATTCTGCCCCCACATATTCATCAACTCCTCTCATCAAAATTACTTTTCGTGTTGAGGCTGGGCATGCTTCCCACTTTCTAGCACATCCTTTCTGAATCTCTCTGGTTTTCTTTCCCCTAATCAAGAGTTAGCCAAGCAGATGTGGCATTACTTAGTCCCAAGAGCATTTGTTATCAGTGGAGGTAAATGTGAGATGCCTAATCTTCCTTCAACCCCTTCTCTAGGTGTTGAGTAAAGGGTGGAAGATAAGGATGGAAGCTTATTATTTGTGTTTTAAGAAATAAATACGACTTCAGATTTCAGCAGCATGGGATTCAGTGTCCCATAACTCAAGAAAAACACCTTTGGTAACTTCATAGCTTCCAGAAAGAATGTCATGACAAGTGTGTCAGAGATACAGGCAACAATAGGAAAGAATAATTAGAAAAAGCTGGTCGATTCGAGTTTGTTTCTCTGTTATCAGTGTTTGGAGAGAGAGCTGGGACTTAGGCTTTGGAACAAAATGTGATATTCAAAATAACACTTGGCATAGATGGGCCCTTTATTAAAGTCACTGTAAAAGCTGACTGAGCAGCTTTATAGAATGAACAAAGCTGGCTTTGCGTCAAGACAGTCTTCTCCCTGTCTCTCAGCAGGCTTCTGGAGGCTTCTCCTGCTAGCTGGTGGATTATATACTCAGGGAATGAAAACGGATTATTTTACTATTCTAACAAAAATCCAACCAATATCTTAGATATTTTGCAAAACAATTGTACATATTGCACTCTGCACACAAAGGAAAGTGAAATTTGATTAATTGGTGCTCCCACCAATGAAATGTTTCCAGTGAGAGGGAAGAGGGATGCATAGCGGTGTCAGGGAGTGGGGGACAGAAAATGGCCTTCCCTCCAAATTACTTTGGCTTCATTCCAAAGCCAGTGCCCTTAATTCACACCCATCTGAATGGGAGATCAGTCTTTTGATATTTGTAGGTTTGTAAATAATATATAAATAGAGGTGTTGCTGGCAGAGGGTCCCTACTGATACCAAATTGACTTGTGAAAAGTGTGGGAAACCAAAATTTTGTTTTGCAGTTTGCTACTGCCAGCCAAATAGCTCTATCAACATTATTAGAGGAGTGGAAGGTACACTTGTGAGAAATGGCAAAGCGATAACCAAAGAAATAAAGAACAGAGCATGTTACTCATTACGGCGAGGACTGTTCCATCTGCACATGCTCCATTACACACCGTCATGGGAAGACTCCAATACTTTACTGAGAGGTTACTATTTATCCATAAATGTAAAGGAAAATCTGTTGTGCACATCTGCTCTAAGAACATGGCTATTAGCTGGGACTGGGTACCTCTACCAAGAAAAATGTCACTACTTCCAAGAAAGAAGGGGACAGTTGTGGCAGGCGTAGAGCTCTGCAGAGGCACATTGAACTTTTAGGTAATGCACTCATGGCCTCTCCTAATGGAACTGAAAAACCGCCTCCGCCACTGAAAGGCATCAGGTAGGGTGAGGGGACACTGAATCTAGGAGTCCTGCCATCTACTCCCAGCTCAGCTGTGCATCTCAGACATTTAGCTCTCTGAATGTCTGAGCTCAGGGTCCTCAAGTGTAACATGAGAACTTGGGGCTAGAATACCATTCCTAGGGCTTGATATTCTGACACTCTCTGATTCACTTGTATCCCTTATCTAGACCTTCTGGAAATTCCTCTCTCTAATCAAAATTTAGCCAGATTCTGTTCACCATCTCCACTGTTTCCACTTGGTCCAGCCCTCCTCATTCTCTCACTTGGATTATCTCAGTAGCCTCTGAACAGACCCACCTGTGTTCTCTTCTGCCCCCCATAAACTGTTCTTGATCCAGCAGACTGGGTGATCTCATAAAATCCCACCATATTGCTCTTCTGGTGGCTTCCCTTTTCTTGCTACCTGTATGATGCATGATACCCCATAGAACCTGAGGACTGACCTGGTTTATCTCTCTGATCCCATCTCCTGATATCTCACAAGTAATTATCCAACTACGTAGCCACCATCCTATCTCTGTTACCCATCTGGAATCCTCTTCTCACTCCTTCTCCAACCCCACCACATCCAGATATCTGCATGACTGACTCTATTACCCCCTCCCAATCTCTACTCAAATGTTACCTCTTTGATGAGGCTTTTCCTGGTGATTATACTTAATATTGCATCAACCCCCTCAGCACTTTCCAATCCTCTTATTCTGCTTTGTTCTTCCCATTGCACTGAACTTCTAGCATATAACACAATTCATGTATCAATTATGTTTTCTTCCATGTCTCCCTCTACCAGAATGTAGTTCCATGTGGGCAAGGACCTTTGCCTATACATATGTTTTTTTATTGTTGTATTCCCAGTACCCGGGGGAGTTCCTGGTTCATAGAGGTGCTCAATACAGACTTATTGAATTAAGTTATAAATCCTTGAAATTCTTATTTGTTGCTTGTCATGCTCTCAGGTGTGCACAGTGCCAGTAATTGACCGCAGTGAAAGTCCAAAAAGAGACAATACTTCCATAATGGAGGGCCAGTAGCATTTTTGTGCACAGAAGACTACATAGCTATTTCTTTGTGGATGAAGTATTCAAAAGTTAGTACGTGCACCTTGCCCTTGGTCGTGCATCCTGTCAGTGTCCTTCACCTGTGTCCGGGAGTTTGCTGTCCCTCCTCAGCTCTGTGTTTCTGCCTCAAAGTTTTCTCTATCCATAGAAGTACGTGAGGGGCCCATGTACAGACATGGGCTCACAGTGCCAGGGAGCTAATAGACCTAGGGGTATCCCCAAGTGATAAAGAATGGGGATTGTTGACTACACAGCTCAACTTCCTTGACCTTTGGGTGGGACTATTCTCAGTCCTGTTTACCCGTGTCCCAGGGGTCGGCAGTGGATTCAAGTCTTTACTCAGGTGAAGACCTGCTCATAAACATTTGCTTTACTAACTTCTGTCTCTTCCCTGTATTATTTTCCTACTTTCCTTCTCTACCAGGGATCTACTTATGATCACCTTCCAAATAAACTGCATTCTCAGCTCACAGACTGTTTCCAGGGGAACCTAAATATGCATAAACATGTAACAAAAGCCCTCCGCCTCATCTCTCATGTGTTTTTCAGGGCCTATGTGTGTCATGCAGATCACATACTCCATGCAATTTAAGCCTTGGCTAAGGATATGGACCAGTTCATCTCCAAGGCCCCTTTCTGTTTTGTGACCCAAGATTCCAGCTTGTGAGAGGCAGGCTGAAATGCAATGCTCCAAATTCTGGAGCCAGACTGCCCAGGTTCAAGTTCTAACTATGACTTGCCAGCCGTATGACCTTGGGCATGTTATTTAACATTTATCTTTCCCAGTTCCTTCATCTGCAAAACAAGTCTGCTGATAGTGCTGCCCTCTGAGGTTGTGATAAAGATTGAGTTCACGTTTGCAAAGTACTCTGACCAGCGAATGGTCCTGAGTAGGTGCTACATAATGTTAAATATTTAAATCCCTCCATCTTGCCAACAAAGAAGCTAAAGCTAAAAGAGGTTAAATTCACTGCCAAAGTCATACAACTCCAGAACTGGAAAAGTTGCACTTTGGAACCTAAGTATAGTATGTTTTTGTTACATTTCCTTCAATTAAAAAATACAAAAAAAAAAAAAAAAAAAAAAAAAGAATTCAAGTGCCCACATTTTCTTGAAACATATTATATAATGAAGATTGGAATTTTTTATAATTACTACCAGTTAATTAGTGGAAAGGCATAAGCAATTAAATATGTGGTACAAGTTAATTTGAAGCAATATTAGCTTCATATATTTGGATTGTTCCATACACTTCATAGGAGAACATTTGGTGGGTAAACAATTCACTTGGGTAATAAATTGAGCTCTCCCCTCCCCAGTACTACACCTCAAATATATGAAAAACATTTGTGTGAAGAAAAGCAATGTATTTTGCTCATTCTCCACAGAGCAGTGTAGAAAAGGATTTAGGTTAAATTTTGCTGGAAGGAATTTCATCCAGATGTAGGGTAGAGATTTTCTGATTAACATAGAGTCAGAATTTAAGTTAGCTCTGCGTAGGACTTGAGTTGCTTTTGGAAAACCTCCTTGTCCATGAACATCTTTGGTACTGGCGTATATTGGTACCTAAAGTCCTACTATTAGAGATTTATTCTTTTGGTGAGTTTAGTTCAACCAATTCATTGAATATGGTTCATGAAACATAGATTATGCACTAGGTAACACTTGGCTGTTTCAAAGACACCCCCCCTCAGAATATGCAAATATCTCTGAGCAGATGACACATTATGCTATTGTCAACAATTAACACTTGAATGGGAATTAGTTTGACAGCCCCTTTTTCAACTATGACAGCTCCTGAGAACAGAACTCAAGGGAATAAGGTGCAGAACTCTAGTTATGGACAGAGAGATGGTGGAGAGGGGGGCCAGTGTACAGGGAAAGGCTACACTAACATCCATTGGGCATGTGCCATGGACGAAGCACTGTGCTATCTATTCTCAACCATTCTGAGGGGAGCTGTTCAGCCACTGTAATGGGTTTCCCAGGAAAGCTTAGCAGTGGTTCTCAACCTTCCTAATGCTGCGGCCCTTTAATACAGTTCCTCATGTTGTGCTGACCCCCAATTTCATTGTTACAAATTAAACATAATTAAAGCATAGTGATTAATCACAAAAACAGTATGTAATCATATATGTGTTTTCCAATGGTCTTTAGGTGACCCCCGTGAGAGGGTCGTTTGATCCCCAAAGGGGTCATAACCCACAGGTTGAGAACCGCTGGCTTAAAGGCACAGTGGGGCAGGAGACAAGAGGGCCATTGTAAAGACCCATTTTGCAAGGAGTGTTCAGGATTGCCAAATTTCTTTCTACCATAAAATTCAAGTCTCATGACAACGGTAGTTTATAAATATACCCTGGTTGAGAAACACATATTTTTGGCGAATACTTATAACCCTTAGTATACAACAACCTATTTAGAAGTACAAATTGGCATTACTGTAGTTAAATACTAACAAATTAGGCAAAAAGGGAAAACATTATCTTCTTACCACATGAACCTTTATATTCCTTTCTTTACCTCATGCCCCATTTGTGGGCACTCATTCAATTGGTATTTATTAAACATTTACTATAAGCCACAAAATAAGAACACCTCCATATTTGCCTCCTGTGGGTTAAAAGTATGACATATCTTTAACCTCCGTTCATCTTGCTCTTAGAGCATTTGCTCCTCTATCTTTCAGAAAAGTAGACAGTTTTCCTTCTGATGAAAAACTGATATGTGAGGCGTTGCCAAATACTTTATAAAACTCATTTCTAAGGGTTACAAGGGAACACAAATATCAATTCAAAAATATTTAAGGCATATGCGCTAATGTCAAATCATTATCTCCAATTAACTTTTTAATCTTGTCCTAGTTTATTACACTCATTATTTATTACACTTATTTTATTGCTATGAAATCCACAATTTTTGTAACATGTTCCCATCTTGAGCACTCCCCCCCACCCCCTCTATTTTTTTACAGGCCATGTCCTAATAAGCGTCACACCTTTTAGTCTGCTACTTAATGCAATACAATCGTAGCCAAGTGGTGTAATCTCTCCAATCTCAGGTTCTTCCTCTGCAAAGTGAGGACAATAACACGCTCCATGCTAGCATGCTGTGAGGAAAACACCTATGGAATGAGATGATACATGGAAGGTGTCTCTAACAGGGGTGGGCAAACTTTTTGACTCGAGGGCCACAATGGGTTCTTAAACTGGACCGAAGGGCCAGAACAAAAGCATGGATGGAGTGTTTGTGTGAACTAATATAAATTCAAAGTAAACATCATTACATAAAAGGGTACGGTCTTTTTTTCTTTTTTAGTTTTATTCATTTCAAACCTGCTGGATGCGGCCCGCGGGCCGTAGTTTGCCCACGACTGCGAGTCTAACAGCTCTGGTGCAGGATCCATGCTCCATAAGCAGTGATTATAATCCTGTCCCGAATTTTGGAGGTTCCTCTGAGCTTTGCATTCTTCCTTGCTCCCTCCACCAGACACCTCAGCTCACCCCTCCTCTGAGATCATTTCTAGCTGTTTTACAGGAGGTCAAAGTGCAACTATTTTACTTTAAGTTCCCTCTAAGCCCCTCTCCTCGGTTTTGTGTTTCCAAATCAGAAAAATTCCCTTTATCATTTTACCATGGCAACCAGCTGTTTCTAGAGAAGCCTTATTCCAGTTCTTACTATCAACAGAAAATCAGTTTACAACCTCTTCCTGCTCCCTTCCCCAGATGGCTTAGTTTGAGCCATTTGGCTGAATATTATCTAACTCTTAGGGAAGTGGGTGGGGGTGGAAGGGGAGATTAACCAAAGGACTTTCATGCATATATGCATAACCCATAGGCACATAAATAGGGTGGTGAAGGCCTGGGGAGAGGCTGGTTCCGGCTGGAAGGGGTCAATGGGACAAAAGGGGACATCTGTAATACTTTCAACAATAAAGATAAATTTTAAAAAAAATGAAGAAATAACTTTAGATCATGACCCTGCTTATATTTTAATGTATTCCTGAGTTCTGCCTTCCTTTTCATAAAAGAAAAATAAGAAAAATAAATAAAGGCTTTGGGGCTGACCAGGCTGTTTAAGGAAGCCCATTTATGAATCTCCTCTCACAATGGAAGGCTCTCAGACTACTCCATTCAGATGCTGCAGAGCTGTGACCTGCATGAGGTGATCCCATGGCTTGGCCCTACATGTCCAGGCAGTGCCAGTTTGTCACACCGGGCCCCATGCCTATTTAATGCTCTGTCCTTACTCTCTTGAGATTCTTCATCATTTTTTACATAAGGGACCCCACCTTTCCATTTTGCACCGAGCCCATCAATTATGTAGTCAGTCCTGTTCCTGGGCTCACCTTCTCTGCCTTGGTCATCACCTCAGCCACCACCTGACAACCTGCCCCCTCTGTGAACGCCGCCTGGCACCACTGTGGGCACTCTGCCAAGACAACGCTGGGATCAAACACACTTTTATTAGAAACTCCAGCTTTAGAAAACGGGAGGGCCCTCAGTGGCTACTCAGGGCCCTTCAGGTTTACACTGTTTTCATCTCTTGTGAAGCTTGTAAAATGAAAACGGGACTAAGCAATAAAATACAAACATATGTGTGTTCACTCTGCTTTCCAGTTGTAGTTGATTTAGGGAGACAGTGCAGCTTTTTCAATAGACTTCTTATTAAAGAGGAAAATGAGACAGACGTGTTTAGGTAAACAAATAGAACTTATTGCCCCTCAGAGCTGCAAATGCCTCTAGTTTGAAGTCTGCCATTTATTATAGAACAAGTGCAATATTTCATCCGCCAGATGCGAGATAAAAGCACATTATTTCCATCTCACTGGGTAGCACACCTCAATTAGAAGCCTGGTTTGTAATCATTCAGGTATCCCGAGCTTGGTGTCTTTGGAGATCCATTATCAAAATATTCAGCAATATAAAAAGGAAAAACATGACAACAGGCTGAGTTACTGCATTAAGAATAAAGACATTTAAGGTTAAGACCCAAAGAGTCAGGAGCTTGCAGTGGGTAAACAACCCTAATAAAGATCATACTAATTTGATTCATCAACAAAACCCAGAGACTAGCATCTGTAAAAACATGCAGAAGATAAATCACATGCATTACAGGAGGCAGGTAGAGATTGAGGATGCCAGTAGGTGAGCGTTGAGGTCTCAGGGAGGAGCAATCAGCCAGTCCCTACAAAGAATGAAGCAAAGACTAGCAAAAATGGGATCAATGTTTTCTTTGAATTATCTTTTGGTTAAAACAAAAAATATGTTGGGTGGAGTGGTGCCGCTATGATTTTACATTAAACCCATGGTGAGCTCTGTTACCTGCCTCTATGGATGAGAACTGCTCCTTGTTCATTATTTCTTCATTATTGGGGATTAAATCATTTCCCATCGTGCGTTGGCACTGATTGTGTTTTATTACATTTTAATCCTATGGCGATTGGAAACCAGGCAGGGTTGGTGTAGGTTGCTGCCTTCAAATCCACTTGTGGCAGTGGTTTTTTTAAATAACACAAACCTGATCAGGTGGCTTCACTGTTGGAAAGTCACCAGAGGTTTCACATTGCTCTTTGAATTAGTCTAGAATCCTTGCTCTGCCAGCACCATCCTGTGAGTTCATGCGGGCCTCCTTCCCCTAATTCTTACCATTCATTAATCCCCTTGCTTGTGAGTCCCTAGTGAAGGAAAAACAAACAAACAACAAACAAACAAACAAAACCTTTCCTTCTCACTTCTAAAATCTCCATCTCTATTCATGGTGCGGAGAGCAGGGGCTGCGTGTGTGCTGTGCTCACTTCTGATCCACATGCCCTCCCAAGGTGCCTGGTAATATTAGGTGCTCATTAAAATATGTTTAAACGACTCAATAACTGTGTGCAGCAAAGAATCTTCCACACTAACATTGTGTGCTGAAGTTCTATTGTTATTCAGATCATTGTAGTAGAGTATGTTAGATTAGAGGAGGAAAATGTGGGCCTAGGGGAAGAATTTAGTGTTAAAGAGAATATTCATTTCTTTTTTGTCCACCTCCCCTAATCTCCAGAGGTGACCACTGTGATCAAGCTTTATGTGCACCTTTGTAGACCTTTTTCTGTTTGTGTGGTAGCTCTATACGGTGATGCATTGAAACTATACCACAGTGGGGGCTTCCTCAGCCCTGCCCCTACTGCACAGTGGCCACAACTCCGGGGCAGGTTGTAGTACATGGGGAATGCCTGGTGGGGGCTGAAGTGTCAGTTCTTTGGGTCTAGAGAAGTGGGTAATGCCAGAGTCCAAATGCACATTCAGCTGTTCTGTGGTTGCAGCAAAGTGCCAGTTAAATTAGGGAATAGAGGAAATATGTTGTTTTTATATTTTGATTTATACATTGATTAATATGGCAATGTATATTACAATGTAGGCTGTTAAATATGTTAACCATTGCTCTTGTTTTTTACTATTTAATTATTATCATTATTATTTACTAGAGGCCCGGTGCATGAAATTCATGCACGGCAAGGCAGGGTACCATCAGCCGAGCCTGCACCCTCTCCAATCTCGGACACCTCGGGGGATGTCCAACTGCTGGATGTCCTAAACCAGCAATTGGACATCCCTCTCACAATCCAGGACTGCTGGCTCCTAACTGCTCACCCCTAACTGCCTCTGCCTGCTGGCCTGGTTTCCCCCAACTGCCCCCCACAGCAACCTGGTTGCCCTCAACTGCCCCCTTGCTGGCCTGGTTGCCTTTAACTGCCCCCCCCCCCCAGCATGGCTGCCCCTTACTGCCTCCCCTGCCAGCCTGGTCACCCTCAACAACCCCTCTATCCTGGCCTGGTTGCCCCTTACTGCCCCCCTCTGCCAGCCTGGTCACCCCTCTGCCTCCCCTGCTGGCCTGGTTGACCCACACAGCCTGCTGTTTGGTCATTTGGTCACCCCCCCCTGCCTCCCCCGCCGCTGGCCTGGTCACCCCACGCAGCCTGCTGCTCAGTCATTTGGTCGTCCCTCACTAACCCCCCTGACGACCTTGTCACCCCACTCAGCCTGTTCGGTGGTCCGTTCGGTCATCCGTTCAGTTGTGATGGCCCCTGGCTCTTTATATATATAGATAATCCAAAAATGGATTTGCCATCCATTACTGGGTAATGTTAGTGAGTTACCTAGTATGTCTTTGCCTCAGTTTCCTTATCTGTAAAATGGGATAGATAACAGCACTTATCTGTTAGAATTACTATCCTATCTAATAAAAAGAAACATGGTAATTGGTGTATGACCGCTACCCTTCCCATTGGCTAATCAGCGAGATATGCAAATTAACTGCCAGCCAAGATGGCGGCCGGCAGCCAGGCAGCTTAAAGCGAACATGAATGAGGCTTGCTTGCTTCAGTGATGGCGGACTCCAACGTTCCCCGCCTGCCTTGCCGGCCTCTGAGCTGGCAGTTTGAAACATTGTAACAAATACAGAAGCTAAACAAAAGCCCAGAAACCTGCTTTCAGTGAGCCAGGATCTCAGAGCTGGAGTTGATACAGAGTTTCGATTATAGAACAGAAAAACAAACCAGATACCTGCTTTCAGCAGCAGAGGCCTCAGAGCTGGAGCCAGAGCTAAAGATGGCCCAGAATAAAAAAGAAAAAAAGAAAAAAAGGAGGGGTTGGGAGCTTCAGTCACCCACCAGCCTGAAAACAGCCCTCAGCCCCTCACCAGACTGGCCAGGCACCCCAGTGGGGACCCCCACCCTGAAGGGTGTGTGACCAGCTGCAAACAGCCATCATCTCCTCACCCAGGCTGGCCAGGCACCCCAGTGGGGACCCCCACCCTGATCCAGGACACCTTTCAGGGCAAACCAGCTGGCCCCCACCCGTGCACCAGGCCTCTATGCTATATAGTAAAAGGGTAATATGCCTCCCAGCACCGGGATCATTGGAGCCGCGAGGCCTCCCGGCACTGGGATCAGCGTGACAGGGGGCAGCGCCCAAACCCCCTGATCGTCCTGTGGCTCTGTGTGTGACAGGGTCAGTGCCCAAACCCCCCCCCCCCCCCCACGGGCCCTGTTCTGTGTGTGATGGGGTAGAGCCATAACCTCCCCATCGGCCCTGCCCTGAGTGTGACAGTGGCAGCACCCCAACCCCCTGATTGGCCCTGCTCTGTGGGTGATAGAGGGCAGCGCCCCAACCCCCTGATCTGCCCTGCTCTGTGTGTGACAGGGGGGAGCTCCCCAACCCCCGATTGGCCCTGCTCTGTGCGTGACAGGGGGTGGTGCGGCAACCTCCCCATCGACCCTGCCTTGAGTGTGACAGGGGACGGTGCCCCAACCCCCCAATTGGCCCTACCCTGAGCGTGACTGAGGGTGGCATCGCAACCTCCCGATCCGCCCTGCTCTGTGCATGACAGGGGGCAGCGCCCCAACTCCCCCATCAGCCCTGCTCTGAGCCCGACCAGGGGCTGCACCTAGGGATTGGGCCTGCCCTCTGCCACCAGGGAGCAGGCCTAAGCCAGCAGGGCGTTATCTCCTGAGGGGTCCCAGACTGCGAGAGGGCACAGGCTGGGTTGAGGGACCCCCCCTTCCTCCCTTTCCCCCCCAAGTGCACAGATTTTTGTGTACCGGTCCTCTAGTATATACTAATGAAAGGGTAATATGCTAATTAGACTGGGAGACCTTCCGGGAGACCTTCTGGACATCCTTCCAGACAAAGCCATGGTGATGGGGCTGATGCAGAGGCAGTTAGGGGTGATCAGGCCAGCAGGGAGGGCAGTTGGAGGTGAGCAGACTGGCAGGTGGGGCAGTTGGAGGCGAGCAGGCCGGCAGGCAGAGTGGTTAGTGGTGATCAGGCAGGCAGGCAGGTGAGCTGTTAGGAGCCAGCAGTCCTAGATTGGAGACGGTGCAGGCCAGGCTGAGGGACCCCCGGCCCATGCATGATTTTCATGAACTGAGCCACTAGTATTAAATAAGTTACTACATGTACAGTATTAGGGCAATTTCTGGCTCATGGTGGAAGCTGATTAAATTCAATTATTATCATTTTCATTGACCCTGTACATGCTTCCCTATAATGTTATCGGCAGGTATGTGTCTTGGTAGTCAGAGGAAATGTTCTCTAGAGCCAAAAGCTTCAAGTTAATAGACCTTTCCAGAATTAAACTCTAATTACTATAAGGAGCTTGAGTAGAGAGATTCAGGCATTGTAATAATATCCAGAGCCTCAAGGTTTGACTAAAACTTGATCAAACACATTGATATATCCAAAAAAGACTATTTACCAGAGGGGAGCTGGTGCATTTGGAAGAAAGGGAGAGTTTAATTCAACAATGTGTACAAACACACAATCCCGTCCTGGGTGTTGGGAGTGCAGTGGGTCTCCCTAACTGGAAATCACTCCCTTTGGCTGGCTGGGGGTGGTGGTGAGGTGCCCAGGGCAGTGTGTGGGTGGGGGCAGGTACCTGCATAGGACTCCTCTGGAGGGGAGGCCTCCATTTAGGAATGCAACCAGAAGAGGTAGGCAAAATCCTACAGTGGGTAGGGACAGTGTTTATGGCTCTCAGAGCCTTAATCTACCTTTGAATTTAATGTTAGATCTTGGGCTTCAAGAAAACTCCTTCAACAGACTGTAATTCACCTACCGGGGACTCTTGCCCAGAGGAAGGGAAGGCGCCCACCGCTGGGTGGGGTGTCCATCTTCCTGAAAGATATATGCCACTATATCCTCTCAACAGGCATTTACTGAGGGCCCAGCCTGTGAACTGCACTCTTCTACTCGCTAAGATAAAATAGTGATGAAAGCAAACACTAAGCTATGGCCTTCTAGGGCATTGATCCTGCCTAGGGAGTCAGACCAAAAAACTACAAATTATCTATCTATCTATCTATCTATCTATCTATCTATCTATCTATCTATCATCTATCATATCTATCTATCTATCTATCTATCTATCTATCTATCTATCTATCTATCTATCATCTATCTGTCATCTGCCTACTATCTATCTATTTGGGGAGGAAGGAGTGCCAGAAGTTGAAATCTTAAAAGTGGCAGGAAGGCTTTTTTGAAAAAGGGCTTTTGAGTTAATCAGTAGGACATCAATTTTCAACTGGTGTGCTGCAAGAGTTTTTAAAACGTGCAATACCTGATTGTTTAGTCAGGGGCACTGACCTCTTTCCTTTAAATTGTCAAATTAAAAAAAAATGACAATAGTCAGCACAACTATAGCTATCCAATGTGAATGAAACAAAATTATACTTTTTTAATTTTTTTGGTCAGATCTGCAAAAAAAGTAATACAGTTTTTGGTGCGCTGCAGAATTTTAGTAATTAGTGTACATTAGATGAAAAAGGACATGAGCAAGGAGCCTTGGGAGAGCTGTTGGAGTAAATGAAAGTGAAAGAACCACAAGTATGGAAGCCCATGTGGGCAGGAGAGCCCTGGGTTGCAGAAGCTCAGTGACTGGAGGAGAATGGAGGGAACAGGCACATAGATCCTGAAGGGCTGGACCTCACTGCCAGGGCGTGGCTTTTGTTTGAGGATTTTGAACTGAGAAAGCACATGCTCTAAAGGTTGAATAGGATCTGCCTGTCTGTATAGAGCAGGAGGGTGAAGCAGCAGCAGCAGGAAAATCTGGGAGGAAGGTATTAGAAAGTCAATATGACCCATGAAATAGGCAGGCAAATATAGACTAAAATTGCTTTTATTCTTTTATTTTGTATGTCAGTATCTCATGAGCTTTATCATTAGAAATCTATCTATCATCTATCTATTATCTATCTATCTATCTATCTATCTATCTATCTATCTATCTATGTATCTATCTATCTTTCTAGTAAGCATGTTTGTATACATAGGAACACCCCTAGAGCATGCAGCTGGTGTAACTTTCCTGAGCTAAGTGGTCCCTTATGCAAGATGTAACTCATTCTTTTATATAATTAAATTTAATTTCTAGTTAGAGCATCATTAATCCCAGCTAAATTTAATCCTAGGATAAATTTAATCATGTGGTTGAACATTAACTTGTTCTCTTTGTCTTCATTTTACAATAATAACAATGAGGAAAAAATGATCTAAGTATCAGGAATGTGGAAAGGATTGTGGGAAAAGGAGATGGGGGACAAGTCAGTTAATTCTCTTCAGTATCATTCCACCACTGTCAGTTTTTTTGTTTTGTTTTGTTTGTGTTTTTTGCAAGGTTGAGGAACAGCCCCTGGATCTTCTTTGGTTGATATATAAAGTCCTTGCCACTAGACCCTAGAGGATTGTCTTAGCACGGCAGAGACTTCCCCTGGGATGGGAGCTCTCCTAAATATTGTCACCAGGACAGTTTGTGTTTACGACATCTTGAGGTGTTGTTAAGATTATAAAATCCCAAAGCTGAAGTTGGCCTCCTTTCTAAATGCTGCTTTGATGTTCCTCTATATATATAAGATACAGGAAATGGAGCAATAAAACTAATGTTTATTGCATCATTTGTGCAAAATATCTGGCGCAGATTTTTATTTGGAAACATGAGAAGAACTCTGGGTAACAGGAGAGAAAAGAAGAAGTGTTCTAAATATGAGCATCAGTCACCCTGATAATATTTGCCAGAACCTCTGGGCCTGGGTGACCATAGTGTAACACCTGCCCTAAATGTTCACTGAGGTATTTATTAACTTGAGCCACCATAAGTTGGGGACAGTCTGTACACTGAAGGAATTCCTATTAAAGAAAATGTACTTCCCATTCAGGATGATAATGGCCATTTCCGAGTCCTGCTGCACTGGAGTCCTAGTGTCTTAAACATTTACCTGTGGCCTTGGCCATTTCCTGCTTGGCTTGAAGAAGAGGACTGTTGCCATCTTCCCACCAAAACAAGCATCCACATTAGTATTGACATTTATAGATTACTTTCCAAAAGGCAAAGAAGATCCTGAGTGAAAAATAAAATTTGGAGGTGATGGTGATAGAACATTTATGTGGGATTTTTGCTTCCTTAATTTTCTTGTCTTCGCATTGATCCTCTGAGAGAGGCATATGTTATTCCTGTTTCTTCATGAAGAAGCCCAAGGAATCAGTGCATGTTGACAGAATCATAAAGAGGCTAGAGAGAGGCAGGGCTGGGTTTCAATATTAACTCCTGGTCAATATATGCTACTTTTCCATGCCCTATTACTCTTGTCTGTAAAAATAGAGATGGTGCTTTCAACCTTTCTGGATGATTTTGGAGATTATGGGTGTATAATGTCCAATAGAACAGCCATTAGGCACATGATTATTGAGCAATTAAAATATGGCTCGTCCAAATTGAGATGTGCTGTAAATTTAACCCATATATTGGATTTTGAGGACTTGGTACAATTGACTTCATATTGATTACATGTTGAAATAATGCTATTTGGATATGTTGGGTTGAATAAAATATTAAATTTAATCTCACCTGTATCTTTTTTACTTTATTAGATATGTCTATTAGAAAAACTTCAAATGATGTATGAAACTCATATTTCTATTGGATAACATTCTTATAGGTTATAACTTACTAGAGGCCCAGTGCACAAATTTCATGCACTGGTATGGTCCCTAGTATCTGACAGCTGGGGACACCTCCCTTCCCCTGGCTGCCTGCTGCCACCACCAGCCCCACCCCCTGGTTGAACTCCTGGTCCAGGAAAAAATTTGCATATTAGGCTTTTATTATATAGGATAATAGCCATATCCATGGCTATGAGTTCATCACTGTCCCATGTAACATGGGAAGTTCTGCTTTTCCCATTTAAAAATATATATATAAATATATAAATATAAATATATTTAAGAAAGGAAGAAAGAGGGAGAAATAGAACCATCAATGATGAGAGAAGATAATTGATGGCTGCCTCCCACACTCCTCACACTGGGGATTAAGCCCACAACCTGGGAATCTAACCATGACCTCCTGGTTCATAGGTGGACGCTCAACCACTGAGCAACACCGGCCGGGCAGCTTGTCCCATTGTGTTGAAGCTCAAAAAGAAGGAGAAGAAAGGTCACAGCTCTTGCTTCATATTCTCAGCTCCCACAAGCAGAATCCCAGTGACCCACCCTCTCTGCAGGGACACTTGTGGGAATGAAGAAGGTCCATCCTCATTATCCCTTCTGCTCTTTGTCCCGGGCCCCTCAGGGAAGGTTCGTTTTCTATTTCCCACTTTGAGTGCACCTAATCCCTCCGGCCCATTTTCTTTCCTGTTCAAGTGGCACAGATGCTGCTCTAACTTTCTAGCAGCCCCAGGCTTACCTTGTTTCTGGGAGAGAAAAAGCTGGTAAATAGGATATTCACTAGGCACTTAGGTCGTTAAATGCTGTCCCTGTTTCATGTGCCTGAGGAAGAAATCTCTGCTGTCAAAATACCTATGGGAGAAGAGGGGAAGGAGAAAAAACAGCAAATGCTCTGATTTATAATTTAAGACATAACTTTGCTACATGGCAATCTTTTAGAGAGTGCTAATCACGTGTCAGGAGTAAGCTAATGCTGATTGAAAGCCAGACAATATGTCAAGGGATTTTGAAACATTATCTCATTTATCCTTGCAACCACCCAAAATACGGTGACTGTTAATATCTCCATTTTACAGATGAGAGAAAAGGGCTTGAAATCTCTAGGTACCTTCTTCTGATGAGATTCAAACTCTGACAGTCTGACTCTAGCCTACCGATTTAATATAACCATACTTTACGGCACTAAGTAAAGCATTCAGCAGCATGTCAGGCACACGGTAAGGATTTGATAAATGGCAGCCTTTAGTACTATCATGGTCATGCTTTTTAATAGCATTGCCCAATAAGTAAGACGCAAAGCTCACTTTTAAGTCTAGCTTCTTTTTTAAGTCCCCTCTTGATATCCCTAGAGCCCTTTTTGATGACTGGAGATGCTGCCTAATTTCAACCACCTGCCAGTACCCTCTGGTCAGTAGTGGCAGCTGGGACTGTTGGCACAAGTCTGAGCACATCAAAGCTTAGAGAGGAGTGGCATGGGAGGGAGGTGGTGGCAACATGCCCACATATTTTTCATCTCTATCTTTGACACTCACTATAATCCTGTTACTCGGAAGTGTCCAGTAACTGAGTGTGTCATCCCCACCTACTCACCCAGGCTCTGGCCTTTCCTATCTTCTTTAAAGGAAAGCTACTTTTCAGCTAACTTAAGCCATTGTCACAAAGACTAGGTCACAATTTACCAGGGACACTGATGTTATAGTAGAGAATTAACTCCAGAGATGGTCCTATCTAACCGACCTTCCCTAATAGTTGAATGTCATATACTCCCATAGGCCTGGGAAGGAGGGAAGGAGGTGTTGGGGAGAGAGGAAAATATTGTAGGCAGTCGACCTTTTCTTGTATTCCCCAATCACACTGCATCCATCTGTGGCTGAAGTCTACCTTAGTAATAAGTAAGCTGGGAGTCCCATAGCAAATCCCAAATGAACAGATTTTAAATGATTATTTGTGGGGCTGCTCTTATATTTGGACTCAAAATAAAATCCAATTTGTCTCCATAACCAAGATGATTGGGAAAACAGATATTCTCCCACAGACAGCCCAGATACTCTATATTACATGGCATAAACACAAAGCACTGATATTTGTTTGAAATATGCCCTAAAAGCCTCAGAGGGAGAAAAGTGTGACAATGGCATGAATTAGAAAAGGCTATAATACTCTGAATGTACTCTCTGTCCTCAGCCTTGCTGTTTTGCAAAAAGCACCGAAAATTTATGCTCTTAGGTTTGTCAGTTTAAAATTGTGAGTTGTGTGTCAGTCCAGCTCAGTAATATATTGACAGCATCGCTGAGGATGTGAGATTGGGAATGGGATTGTAATGCATCAACATCAGAGGCATCCTGCAGACTTTATAAACTCTGCAGAGATTCTTATCCTACCTCATTTGTGAATTTCAAGGCGTTTTTCAGAATATCTTTTTCTCCCCTTAAATATTTAGGAAGGACAACAAATTATATTGTTTTTCTGTCACTTTTGGAGGCAGGCTGTCAATGAACAGTTATAAATAATGTAATAATCTTAATAAATAAGTGTGGACAAATCACTTTGCAAGGCAAGATCAGAAAAAGGGCCATAGGTGGTTGATGACTTGTGGCAAACTGATAAGGAGGCCTGGTGATTGAAGTTCCTAAGTTTTCTCATAGGGCAGTATGATTGCTACTGTCTATTCTGAAGTGCTGTAGATGTAACAGTTTTGGTGTCACAATCTGAAATAATCTTAAAGGGGAAGTGCAGCAATAAATATTGGAAAGAGAAAACTACTTCTGGGCCTTGTTCAAACAACTACAGATGCCACTCACAGAACATCTGGGTGGTGAAAAAAAGGGAAGAGCTCAAATAGAATGTCAAAACCAGGGAATTGAAATTAAGGCACATGTTCATTATTTTTTCAGGACATGACATCTCAGGCAGCCTCTGTATTTTGTTTTTTTTTTCCCCACAAGCCAAAACCAAGATATCTTTAGACTCTGGCTGGAGAAAATGGCCAGTCCTTATATTCCTTAGCAATAAACTTGCAATGAGCTTGATTAGATCATATGTGATTATATTTTCACTTTTAAGTATGTCAAGAGACCCATGTGATTTGATTGTTGGTGATTTTGGAGTATGAGTAAGCTGGTTCAATTGGATAGTGATAGAAGCTAATTGGGGAAAAATTCTTTCCTTCAAAGATTTATACTAGCCTATTTAATTGGCATATATGTTGCTCAAAAAAGCATGCCTGACACAATATTATTTTAAGAAGCAGATTGTATAATAGGTGTACTATTTGCTGCCTGCTCTTCTATTTAAACACACATACATGGAGGTAAGCCCTGTGTCCCTGTTAGAATCAAAGGCTGCATGGCAACTGACATCTTGGAAGATGGGAAAAACATTTAAGCAACTCACCAACTGTGTTTCAGTTTAGCTCTGCCGTCTGAACCATTTTATGTTTTTTCTGTTCTTTGACATTGATTCCATTATTATTGAAGTTTTATGTACATCTAAGGAGTCTTTATGTATGCCAGGCCCTATGCTATATGCCAGGAATGCCATGGGGCATTACCCTCAGAGGACTGACATCTAGTGAGGGAATGTGCAGCATCTTTCTCAAGCCATTGGGTTGTAAACCTGGTCCCCAGGTGCAAAGGGCAAGACCTCAATTCAATCAGTTCTCCCTTAGCTCCTACTGTGTGCAAGGCACCATAAAAATATACAAATTTCAAGTATCTGGTTATAAAATTCAAGGGCCACAAAGTCAGAATTCACAATATGTTCTTTTCTCAACAGAATATCAGCATCTTGTTTAATAAATAAGTGTGTTGTTGACTCAGCCAACATGGGCCACCAGCAACAGAAAGTTTCCTAGGATGGCAGTAACCATCACTCTGAGGCAGAAGTCTGTGCACTCACAGCTGGTGAGGCAGGAGGAAGTGGAGCATAGGTTCCCACTGGCTCCAGGTGACAGAGGTTGAGTAGAAACATCTGGTTGGAAGATGGTAGAAGAGACAGAATGAAGAGAAAAGCTTCATAGTTGGAGGAAATATCACATATGCATTTGACTCCGAGTTCCTAGACTGCTTACTTTTTAATGTTTCCGTGTTCTAGAAAGAAGCATTTTTTTTCTTAACAGAAAAAAAAATGGAAGAGATGATAGAGAAAGAGCTTGTCTTTCTGAGTCACACCAAAAAACAATAGCTCCTTTTAAAACCCATTCCATCTTGGAAAACATATGTACTATTATGAAACTCTGCTACATTTTTGCACCAAAGATTACCAAGATGTTGGTGGCACTGATGGAGATAAGGAGTTGAGTATGAAAAGTCCACATAACTGTATGTGCAGAGGTGTCCTTACAACTACTTGGCACCAAGAACACAACTTCTATGCTCTATAATGTGGTGGATCTAAAATATATTTTGACTTTTAAGATGGCCATATTTTAAAAACAAGTCATACTGCTGGTGAAAACATAACTTAATGCAATTAGTTTGGACAGCTTTTTGACATATCTCTACTAAAAACATTTTGACATATCTCTACTATGACCCAGCAAATCTCCTTGGTATACATCCAATAGTAATGAATGCATATCTTTATAAAATATATGTACAAGAATGTTTAGATCAGCCTACCCAATGACCATCAAGACTAAATGAATAAATAATAGGTATTCCCACAATGGAATATTCTATGCTAACAAGAAAAAAAAACTATAACGACATGCACCTACATGAATGAATCTCAAAAACAAAATGTTAAGTAAAGAAAATCAAACACAAATGAGTACATACTTTATATAAACTTCAAAAAATCTGTTGTTAGATGTCAGTGTAATGGGGACCTTTGGGGTCATAGTAACTAGAAGGGAACACAAAGGGATTCTGGAGGATGGCAATGCTCTTGAAATAAGCGCTGCTTACATGTGTGTTCACTTCATGAAGATTCATCAAATTATACACTTATGTTTTGTGCTCTTTTCTGTATGTATGCTCTAGTTCAAAAATTATAGTTAAAAGGTGGCAATTAGGTGATAGGTCACTGTGAATTCTTAAAAATCAAGGGCAGTGAGTATAAATAATTTGCAAGCCTTTTAAAACTAACCAGTCAACTATTTATTGAGCACCAATATTTGCCTGACACTGTTACACTCTAGAGAAAATTTTAAAAAGTACAACATGTGAGTATAAAAACTAATTGGGGAGAGAATGTAGCCAAATGAATGTATTAGAAAATTTCATAATCCAATATAAAGTTGAAGCACCAACAAGTATGTTTGGGAAAAATTTAAGTTCGAGTTCAGATAGGCAGAGATAGGCCTTGGCTCTTTCTACCTGGTGGCTAATCCCTGCTTCCACTTCCATCCTGGCTTCAATGGCCCCTCCTTAAGAAGCCTTCTGACTCATCTCTGTTCTATATCCCCATAATGTCTCCAAATGATAGTGGGCAGCCTGCATCATGATGAGATTATTAATCATGGACTATGCCATTTATTTTACATCTCTTCATAGAGCAGGCACAGTTCTATTAATATCTGTTTCCCTAAGCCTACCTCAGACTCAGACGGTTTGGTTGAATAAATACAAAGGGGAAAACAAGGATTTTAATATGAGTTGACATTGTGAATAAAGTCTTTACAATGAGGCTTCACCTAAGCTAGATTTTGAATGATGTCTAGAAAATGAATCAACATGCAGTGGATGGAAAATACATATTAACCAAGCAACAGATAATGTTTCAAACGTTTCACTGTGTTTCATTTAATCACCACAATAACCCTATGATATCGGCCATGTGATTCCTAGTCTATTTATCCCTCTTTAATAGTCAGAGAGGCTAAGTAATTTTCTACAGCTCACACAGATAGTGAGTAACCAACATTTTAAACTTTAAATCTTTAGAGTCTTTAAATGGCTTATCTTAAAAAAAAAAAGAAGAAGAAGACAGCTTACCATATACATATGTGTTCAGCTGGGTCAATAGAACTCCCATACTATTATTCTATGCATTATCTGGGCCCTTTGAGATCTTTGGGTGGAGACTCTTTTGTTGCATTAATCAAACAGTAGGATGCTTTGTTTTGTTTGTAAGAAAGCCACATGATTTCTCTACAGGCTTAATCCATTTGACCATATAAATCCCAGACAATTGTTAAAACTTAAAATAGTCTTATCCATACCTGAAAGGGAGAGATTTGGGCATAAAATAAATATAAGCAATCAAAATGCACTTCTTAAAGAAAATCTAGGAGGACCTGCACTGAGAAGACAGTAGGAGTGCAAGGCCAGAGTAATATCCAATCCTGATGTTAGAGGTCACCAGGTTCTCTGGATCCTGTACTACTAAGGGTTCCCTCTGCTTTCTCCCCCACCCCCACTTGTGTGCTACATGTACTAGTATGTTTCCAAGTGCCTGGGTGTTTATGCACACAGATGCCACAGCTAATGTCCATCAACTTTCCAATATCTGCAGATCAACATATACATATCAAAGGTTTCATTTCAGCTAAATGCCATATAATGATGAAACTAGGGAGAAAATGCACAAAATAAAACAATAAAGCCTTAGAATATACTTCATTTATCCCCCTTCTCTTCAGATGATAAATTTGAAGCCTAAATATGTTGTTTCAGTTAACATTTCCTGCCTAGCAAACCACTCCGAAATATATCTTAAAATATTAAGTACTTTTTTTATTGTCTTTAGTCCACAAGTCAGCCAGGAGGTTTTTCTGATCTCATCAGTACTGAGTTCTGAGTTTATGCATGCACATTCAGTCAACTGGTGGGTCATTAGGGTTGTGCTGGTCTAGAATTCCTTTCTGTACCTGGAGAAACTCCCCTGTACCAAATAAAGATTTGACTATTGTGGGGAGCAGACAGGAATACCCCTTTCCAAAGAGAACTAGGAATTGATGGATAAATGCTTGAACCGCCTCACCTATTAATGGGACAGTTCTAAAGTGGGTTCTACTCTCTCAGGGAGTCTCCAGCAGGAATGCCTGTCCCCTAAAATGGTAACCTGCTTATTAATCACCCTCTATTGGCCTCCTCATTTTCCCTTTCTCTCTACAGAGCTCTTGTTGTGATTCCTGGGATCACTTCCATATCAAACCTTCTACACCCAAATCCTTGTCTCAGATTTGCAAGAGGACAACAACCTGTTACAGATCACCATTGAACACCCAGCTGCCAAACTCAAAAGCTACACATTGGTCTGGTTACATAGGACTGTCTGAGTCATCTGGAGTGGCGCACCTCTTCTTTCTCCTGAAGATCTATGTTTTGTGAGCCACTGGGACATGGCCCCTCTTCTTCTAGCAATTTTTTGATTGCCCTCTCTCTTTATGGTCGCACTTTTGACTCTCACTCCTTAATGCAAGCATCTCCCCACGAGTGTGTCCTTGTGTGGTTTTCTTCTCTTTTCACTTTCTTCCTTGTTGGTATCGTTTTTTAATTAAATTTGACTAACAAGTCCATGTAGATGAATCCCAAAGTTGTCATTGACCTTAGGTGTGAGAAGTATGAGGTCTCATCAAAACCACAGTGATGGGAGAGTTCCAGAACTTTGGTGTATAACACAGTAGATATTGGCCATATATAGCTAATGAGTACTTGAAAGGTAGCTGATGAAACTGAGGCATTTGCTTTTTAATTTTATTTAACTTTAGTTGATTTATATTTAAATTTAAGTAGTCACATGTGGTTAGCATAGACCATATCACTCAGCACACAGTTCTTTATAGTTCTAGTTGTTTGCTGAGCCTGTCTGCTTAGAGTTTCATCTTTATAGCCCTCAAATTTCTCATTAGTAAAATGAGAATAGGTCACTTTTTTGCATTCTTTTTATAGAATCTCATATAAAAAGCCCAAATGTAAGCCAGATAAATATATAATAATGACCTAGAAAAAAGTTAAAGAATAATAGAATGATAAAGAAGATTTGCCCTAACAGATACAAAAATGCCTTCTAAGTCCATGGTCATTAAATTCAGACTGTATCAAGCTGAAGTGAAATAGATTGAAGAAACAGAAGATCCCAGAAACAGGCTCATGAATATATAGGTATTTAACATATGAAAAAGGTAGTATTTCAAAACAGAAATAAAAACATAAACAGTATTGGGGCTATCTCCTTAGGGGGAAAAAAAGCCTAATTTAAATGTGGACATAGTAAGTTCCAGATTGAGTTAATAGATAAATTAAATAAATAAAAATAAAATCTATAAAAACTAAAAGATAAATATGGAAAATGTTTTTATAGTTATGAGTATGGGTGGGGAAAGCTTCCTACATATCAGCAAGTCAAGTTAACATTCCAATGTTAAAATGAGCAAGTCAACTAGTTGGGAGTCCTAGTTTTCAGCCACCATTCTCAGGCAGTGAACATCCCAGGTCAAGTTCCTAGTCTCCTGGAGCTGACATTCTAGTGGGAGAGATAATTACTTCCTGAGAAGTAGAAGACCAGGACAGTTCCAGTCTATACCTATTGTATGAAACTGATTACTGATAATGTTCCTTTTCACTCCCAGAGGGGCCCAGTTAAATTACATGGTTATTGTACTTAAGAACACATTAGGGAGTGGCAAGGGCCAGGTAAATAGGACTTTATGTTTACTACTTCAACTTTCAGGGGAGCAGCTTTTTTCACCTAGTTGCCCTTGGTGCAATATCTTTCCATTGTGCAAACAATAATATAATGCTTTTTCATTTTTGAAATTATATATATCTGTAGATATACTGGTATATATATAGTTTCTCAATAAAATAAGTTTAAAGTACACATGTATACAGAATAAACTACACAAAGCCTCAATTAGCCCCTTGATAAGCCTAGTCCCCTTCTCAGATGCATTCTCTGTCCAGATTGTTGTTTCATTTGTTAGTCCTGTCTTTTTGGTATATAATCTGTTTTTAACTTATAATACTTTTTGTTTTGTTAAATTAATGAGGTCATGATATAATGTACTATAATATATTAGCATAAGGCAATGTCAAATGGAACCTTTGGATTTTTTTATGTTATAGAATCAGTAATTTTGGTTTATATCTTTCTTTTCAATAGCTACCAAGCTTTTCACAATAAGGATGATATGGTAGGTGGAATAATAGTCCCCCCAAATGTCCACATTCAATTCCCCAGAATCTGTGAATATGTTATTGTGCATGGCCACAAAGGACTTCACAAATGTTATTAAGGCATGGACCTTGGGACACTGAGGTGGTCGGTCTAGATTTTACATTACCTGGGTAGGCCCAATCTAATCAACACAAATCTTTAAAAGTGGAAAAGGAAGTCACATAATGGGTCAGAGAGAAATTACCTGAGAAGGACTCAATCTGGTGAAGGAAGGGGCTGTAAGTCAAGGAATGCAGCAGCTCTTAGAAGCTGGGGACAGCCCCCAGTTCATAGCCAGCAGGAAAACCAGCACCTCAGTCCTACAACCTCAAGAAATTGGATTCTGTCAACAAACTAAAAGAGTAGAAAACCAATTATTTCCTAGAACCTCCAGAAAGGAAAATAGCTTACTGACATCTTGATTTTGTCCCTGTGAGGCCATACTGGAATTCTGATATATAGAGCTATAAGATGATAAATTTGTGCTAAGTCTCTAAGTTTGTGGTAATTTGTATGCAATAGAAAACTAATACATAGAGTAAGCCAGATATATCCCTTATATTTATAAATAATTAAGATATCCCCAGTTTTCCCTTATTACCATGCTACAAATGACCCTTACTCTACATTCATCTTTGGATATACATGCTACAAGTAACTGGTTAGAATACATTTCTTCTGAATGGAATTTCTGTATTAAAAATATTACTTCTTTTATGTTTGTTAGAGACTACCAAATTTTCTTATGAAAGTCATTACCAACTTATACCCCCACAAGCAGTATATTAGACTGCCCTTTGCTTCTCACCTTGCTCAGCACTGAATATTGTCAGTCCTGTTACATTTTTTTTTTGCCAGGAGATCTCTTCTACATCTCTGGCTACTAATGGATTTTTTCATATGGTTACTGTCCTTTGGTGCATCTTTTGTAAATGGCTTGTGCCAAGCTTACTGCCTTGTACTTAACTGTTTTAATTTTCCTTTCTGGGAAGCAAATCACCAGTGAGTTCCTTCTTGTCACAAGGCTCAAAACTCAGGCTCATGTTTCAATGCTCCTTCACATTCAACCCTGTGACCAGTTCATCCTCCATGCCCTGCTTTCCTCACCTTCAGGCATCACCTTTTTTCTAGGTCCTTTGTTTCCTTCCTGGTCAGACTCCCATCACTTGCCCATAAATGACTCTCCCCTGTTGCTCTCTCACTACTTAAGTCCCCTTCTTAAGTGGAAATTGAGATCCCACTGATCTTCTGCTCAGAAAACCTCCACAATGGCTGCTCATTGTATCCAGGGAAGTGAGATTTCCCAATTGTCCTTGAGGGCTTCCATGTGTGACCCTAGCCACACTCCTCCCCTCCCTTCCACTCTTTCTCTTTAATTTTCTAACCTGAGGGTGTGTTCTTGTTCCTAAACATGCTACTCACTTTCTTAGACCCCTAATTTCATAATTTCCTCAGTGGTGAATGTCCTCTATTTCTGTTTTTTTTTTTAAATATATTTTCTTGATTTTTTACAGAGAGGAAGGGAGAGGGATAGAGTTAGAAACATCGATGAGAGAGAAACATTGATCAGCTGCCTCCTGCACACCCCCTAATGGGGATGTGCCTGCAACCAAAGTACATGCCTTTGACTGGAATCAAATCTGGGACCCTTCAGTCCGCAGGCCGATGCTCTATCCACTGGGTCAAACCAGTCAGGGCCTCTATTTCTGTTTTTACCACTCAAAATCCTTCTTGGGTTTTTCAAGGAGCAAATCCCCACTCATATTCCAAGTTGGTTTCCTTTATCCCACCAACATTTATTATTAAAACTTTCTAAAGGTATTTGAAGAATTGTATAGTGAATGCCTTATATATTACCTAGCTTCTACTATTAATATTTTACTGTATGTGCTTTATCACACATGTAACCATTCTTCCATCCATCTTATTTTTTTATAACTTTCAAAGTGAATTATAAACTTCAGTACATTTCTTCCTAAATACTGCAGTAGCATATCATTAACCAGAGCTAATATTTACTTATAGTTTCATTTTGAGGTAAAATATGCATGCAATAAAATGCGCACAAATAAGGTATATGATGTGATGAGTTTCACAAATGTATAACCCATGTGTGTAACCCAAACCCCTACGAAGCTAGAAAACAGAAAGTGCCTTTATGCCCTTAACCAGTCACTCCTGCACTCCATAGGACACCACTACTTTTTTTTTTTTTAGCATATATTAGCTTTTCCTGTTCTAAAACATCATATTCATAAAATTATATAATATATACACTTATGAGTTTGTCTTCTTTTGCTGCAAAAACCCTCTGTCAAATGGCCTGATAAAGGAGTAACATGCATCCATGCCCTCTTCCTACTGAATGGCTAACTCAGTGAGGCTGGGGCTCTGTCATGCACATCTCCAAATGCACCTCAGGGGTGGGCATCCTGCCTGACACCAGAAAGGGGTTCAATATGCATTGCCTGAAGTGGGAGGCAGGGCTCCTAAGAGAATCTGAAATATTAGAAGAAAACACTCGTCCTGCATTGTGCTGTGTTGGCCTGAAGTTAAAGGCGGAGTAAACATTTCTAAGTCCCTATATTTGATGAGAAGTATGTAACAAATCCATGTTCTCGTAGTTGCCTTTTCTCCTTTTGCAAAGGTAGAAGCTGGGTGGGTTCCTAAATGCATCCTCAGGTGGCTGTGTCTCCTGGCAGGAAGCAGTGATGGCTTACATCCTTTAGAATCCCCAGGAACAACATGAATAGAGAAGGTTCATGGTCAGGATCAGTCTTAAATAAAAATCTTGAGTTAAGACAATGAGTATGGGTGTAAAAAAGAGGTATTAATAAATGCTCAACCATTAAAAATCAGATCTACATTTCTTATTGAACTGTAGGAAATTTCCGTAATAATAATCAATTCTACGTTAGATTTATTCAGTAGGATTGGCTTTGTGCATAACAGTGCACTGGGAGGTTTTAAATATATAAGGTTTATAAAAACATAGTAAATGGTTCTCACCTTATCTTCCAGAAACTTAGGGTCTCATGGGGCAAAGGTCATTGAGGAACACACAGTTCACTGCGGGGTCAAACTGGTGACCTACCAAAAGGTGCCAGTTTAGAGTGTGTTACCAGTAGTTCTTTCTTATTGTAATGTATGACTACTTGTCATCACTGCAGGAAAAGTTACCTAATTTTTTTCTAAATATTAATATATTTATTGGCTATAATATGACTACTGCAGGAGCTGCCTCTATTTCCCGTGTAGAATTTAGTGGCTAGGAATAAACATTAGCCCCATCATTTGATAATCATAAGATCACATTTGGAGTTAGCAAAGCAAGCATGATCAATTTTCCTCTCTGATGCGGGTGCTTAAAAGAGCTCTGTACTTCTGCTCAAAATAGTTAAGTTGGCTATTTAAAAACACACACAGATTTCCTTTTCACTTTCCTCCATCACCTCTACCGAGGGGCTACTTCTCAACGTTGCACTTTTCTTTTTGTAGCAATCTGCCCTTAAGGAGAGAGCAATGTTCCTAAAGAAGGCCCGCACTGGAGGTACTGTTGGGACACACCTTGGAGAATGCTCCAGATTTTACATTCTCTGGAAGTAGCAAAAATCACCCACCGTGTTCCAAGTAAATTATGCACAGAGGCCTTCACAGAACACCTCACACAGAAGCATATTTTTTTCTCTCTGCGCTACTGATGCTGTTTTTTGAAATCTTCAAGTTTGCACATTCATATTTATTAGGAGTCAAAGTGATATGCCGCCCTGGTTAACCTCTCCATGCAGAAAGCAATGGCGATTTCTATCACATTGCCTGGGGTGGGCAGTGAGGAATCCCTAACTCAACTTGGTACTTTCCCTTACTGGGTAAACGATCCCTCAGAATAGTTAATAGGGCATTGAAATCCGCACATACAGAAATGCTAATACCTCTGCCAAATACCTACAATTATCAGCTCTATCTTTAGCAGCTGGAATCTGACGTAAATCCCCGGATGTATTAAACTCAGCTGTGGTAGCTAGCAGAGAGGATTGTTAGGCTGACCTTGAGCAAAGCCTTTACCTGACGGCAATTCAATAGAAAGATGGGTGCCACGGCATCGCATTTTTATAAAGAAGAGAGTGAAGAGGCTGTTTAAGTTAAGCACTTGCTGTCATATAGCATAAATGTGGGATTAGGCCTCCTGTGTATGATCCATGTTCCGATCATATCCCAGTGGGAGACATTATGCCAAGATCAGAGAGAGGGACATCTAACTGACCATTACTGCTCAGTTCACCAGGGGGGCTTAAAGTGCTTAGTGACTTTGTGTTCCCCCAACAGAGTTTTATTGCCACAAACTGTGATATTTTGGGACGATATAGGCAGAAAATCATGTCTCTAAAGTTCTCACAGAATCTGGAGGTAGAACTATGTTGAATAAAATCAATAGAGATTCCCCAATGAGGATTAACTGGTAAAATTGACATCCTCTGAATAAAACATAAAGGAAAAAGGGTACCATTTATAATATTGCTAATGACCTATTTTTCTTTCAAATACCAGTTAAAAATTGCTAAGGCAAAATATCATACTAATGTTAAAATGATAAGGTTTTGGAAATGTTGGGATACATATAATTAATATTAATTTCATCTATTTCTTTTTGCTTTTTAATGTTGCTACTAGACAAGTTAAATACAGCCCATATTGTATATCTAATGAACAATCTTTCCAATGGCTTCTTAGTCTACTATTCAGATTGAAGGAGCAAATCTTCACGATGGATTACAGAGCCCTACGTGACCTGACCCTTGTTGGTGTCTTCAATCACTGTCCTAGCGTCCTACACTGGTACAATCTTCTCCAGCCACCCTACTCTTCTGGCTATTTCCTGAACATGTAAAGTTTTTCCCTCACTCAGGGTCTTTGTAAATGCATTCTATCTGGAATGCACTTTCCTGGCTTTTCCCATTTGTTGCCCCCTTGCTTCATTTATAAATGCTACTCTTCTGAGAAGACTTTCTTATTCACTCTACCTAAAATAAACTCCCATCTTCTTGATGTTCAATGTCTTCTTAACCTGCTTTGTTTTTCTTTATATTTATTTCATCAGACATTTTATTACGTATTAATTGTATATGTTTCATTCATTGTATAATGCTGTGTTTTTCTGTTTATTTTCACTGTCTTCTTTTCAAAGGTAAGTTCAACTAGAGAAGGGACAGTGGTGTGCTGTATCCAGCTCCCAATGAGTTTCAAGAGCCAACTCTTAAATTTCCAGGAATGTTGAAAGCTGATTTTAAGAGCAGCCATTATTAAAAATAAATAATATAAATTTATAATTAAATAAATTATATTAGAAAAATAATAAATACTCAATTCTCATTACTTTTTAATTCTTTGTTATTGCTTCTGTTGTTGTTTTTTACATTTTACTTATCTCCATGGTCTGGGGGTTATTTATTTCTATCATATCTATAGAATGGAAAAATACCCCATAATGGTGTAATACTGCCCATTTTTTACCACCTTATGTTGATAGCTGGAAATTGGCCATAGTAAATGTATGTACACCGTGGAAATTAGCAAATGCTACATACAAATAAGGGCTGTCTTTGGGGTTGTTGGAAAAAGTCCATAAACACTGCCAACACCTCATTGGATAGAAACTTGTATTTTCACTGCTGTTCTCCAGAGTCTTCAGAAACAAGATTTAGCACATATGTGTTGCTAAAAAAATATTGTTTTAATGGATAGAATTTCATATACAGAATAGATCCTCTGGGCTGATGTCATTTAAGACTTGAAAAAGGAATATATCTAAAAAGATTTGGAAGATTTAGAAAACTGTGTGTGTGTGTGTGTACACATGCACTTTTTTTTTTTGGTCAAAGCAACAGCATGAAGAAAAGAATAAAAAATGAGACTTTTCAATGAATTTAGGGGCTTGGTTCAAAATATTCATAGTTCAGAAAGGTACAGAGGAATGAGGTTGATTTCTTCTTTCTGATGTTAGGATTTTAGCAAAGCTTTGGGTTTCTGAACAGATTAATGCATATGGACCTACACCTGTCCTACTGGCACTCTAGCTCCTGCATTAGCCCAGAGGTGGCCTGGCTGCCTCTTCTTCTCATATTCTGAGAGCATTTGAGTATCAGTGTGCCTCCTGAAGGTCATTATGGCCTACACTAATAGCCCTTAGGTGAGCACTCGGGCCCAGGTCTTTGCAGTTCCTTGCAGATTGCTTCTTTTTAGCTCATTAGTACATACGCTGCCCACTTGCCACTTCATGCAGAAGTTCCGGATGGTGTGGAATACTCTTCTTCCAGGCTTGAAGGAATGGAGGCCCACACCCCCTCTGCATCAGCTTTCGGGCACTTCAGTTGGAGGGGCCACATTACGTATTTATTGTATATTATGTTTCATGTATTGTATAATGTTGTGTTTAAGAGTGTGAAGAAACGACCTAGCCTTTGTTTCCTAGGTATTGGTTCTTTGCATCACATAGGCCGCATAGCCAGTCCAGAACTATTTGGTGCCCCTCCACAGAGAGAAAAGCAGTGAAGACGCTTTGGGGTAAGGTTTCCAGAAAGCCCAAATAAAACTGGCTTAACAAAAAGAGAATGTCATGGAAAAGGGCAAAGCTTGATCTGTGCCTCAGCTGATACCACCAAGACCAGTTTTCACCTTTACATGTCTCTCAACTTCTCTTAGATAGCAAAGCTTCCTGTGAGCTTTATTTTTAGACAACTGCTTCCCTCACTGACTTAAGTTGACTATGGCACTTTCACCTTACTTTTTTAGGGGGTGGGGGCTTCACGTCCCATGGAAAAAGGATGAGAATTTCTCTCCTAGAAGTATCGGGGTGGGGGGGGGGGATGATAATAATAACAAATACTTAAATTGACCTTTAATTTGCTACTTATTGTGAAAGAACTTTGTATGTGGTGGACCTTTAATTTTTACATCTTCAATGTGAGAGGGAACCTAGATTATTCCCATTTTAGAAATAAAGAGACTAGGATAGAGACAGGTCAAATAAGGTACACATATAGTAAGTGGGTGAGTGGGGATTTGAACTCTGTCACCTGTTCTCAGGGTGTGGCCACTTTTTTAAAAATATATTTTTATTGATTTCAGAGAGGAAGTGAGAGGAAGAGAGAGATGGAAACATCAATGATGAAAGAGAATTATGGATTTGCTGCCTCCTGCATGACCCCTACTGGGGATCGAGCCTGCAACCCGGGCATGTGCCCTTGACTGGAATCAAACCTGGAACTCTTCAGTCCACAGACTGACACTCTATTTACTGAGCCAAACCAGCTAGGGAGGTGTGGCCACTTTACTATACCGCTATGACCTCTCAGAATGTATGTAGCTCATTGGTTCTGAATGGGTCACATGTGCACATCCCTGAACCAATCCCCATAGCCATGGGTCACTCAGTCCCGAGTTGTGTGTGGCATCCTGAAGTTGAGGAGTCATGCTCTGTCCGCCTGGCATGAACTAAAAATTGAGACTAGGTAAGTCTCAGCAGGGCTATTTCTTGAGTAGAGTGAAAACTGCAGTTTGGGCTATGGAGGAATCTCAAGCTCCACCCCCCACACCCCTGCTCTCTTCTCCCTGGGTGACACTCACTGGGGCAGAATGGGCTCTCCCCCACTGAGACACAGCCGGTTTCCTGAGCTCTGGGCAGCGGGGGTGGGCCGGTACCTCAGCAGAGTGATGGACATGAAGGACCTTTGTAACCCTGGGGGTGGGGCTACCCCATGCCATGCTGAATGGGACCTGGATCCCAGTAGGAGCTCATCGTGTTTGTCTGCCAGCCCTCCCTACACAGGCATTTGAGAACTCATTCAAAAAAGCCATTTGTGTCAGGCTTTTGAGGGATGGATGGCAATAAATTAGAAGTAGAAATGGCTACTCTGAGCAATGAGGGTGTCACGTTTTCACCAAATACCACCCCTGTAGTGGGAGTGGGGGCACAGGGCCGACCCCGCTGGCTGTCTCGACCTCTCCATCTTGTCAGCTTAATGGATTTGAGCCCCAGAGCCTGCTGGCAATTGTCCTTGCTCCGAGTGAGATGGTGATGTAATCCTGATTAAAATAGTTAATACGAAATTAATGAGAGGTTATCTCCTTGTCTTCAATCATTTCCTGGTGAGAAGAAGCTTTTCTAGCAGAACTCATTAGAGCTGTTCCTTTGTAGCTACTGAAATTACCCTGATTTGAAATTACTCAGTTTTCAAGAAACAAACTCATTTCAAGTCATTATTTTTGAATGTTATAAGATTACAGCATGAACAAATTGTCTTATTTTTTAAGGCTAATATCTAGTCCAATCATAAGGCTTCAAACACTTATTCTGTTATCTAAATTCAACTTATATTTAAATGTCAGTTTATTTTAGGATGGCATTTTTGCAGGCACATGGAGGGAGGCAGAGGTTATTTGGGTTTCCATCAAAGATAGATATATGCCCTGTTGTCAACTGAAATATGTTATACAAAACATGACTATATATAAGTATTTTAAAAATAGCATGGCAAATACATCATTAGTAAAGTGAGGATGTAAACTATATAGATTGTTAACTTAAATAAAATTTAGAAATAACAAGAACAATAGTACCTGTCCTACTGCACAAAGAATTCTCTCAATTGATAAAATTAAAACCAAAGACAAATAATTTCAATAAGTATGAATACACAATTTAGAGAAGGACTGGAAAGAGTCAATAAATTTAAAAGCAATGTTTAACCATATACAGGAAAAAGCCCCTTACAAGTGACTTACCATTTTTCCAGTAATCAGATTTGCAATCCAATGTGGTGAGATATTTTTTCTGGGGGCAGTGAGAGGAAGGTTGGAAGATGGTACCACATTTGGGAAAATTATCAGAAATATTTCTTTATATTAAAAGAGTTAAGCCCTGGCCAGTGTGACTCGGTTGATTGGGCATCATTCAGTGCACAGAAGGGTTGCTAGTTGAATTCCCAGTCAAGGCACACACCTGGATTGCAGGCTCAGTCCCCATTAAGGGGGCCGGGAGGGTGGCACATGTAGGAAGCAGCCAATCCATGATTTGCTTTCACGTGGCTATTTCTCTCTCTCTCTTCCTCTCCTTTCTTCTCTCTCTAAAAATTAATTTTAAAAACGGTGAAGACCCATTGTCCAAGTAATCCCACTTAAAGGAATTTTACCTAGAGAAATAAAAGCCCTGGAAAATATTATATATACTAGAGGCCCGGTGCACAAAAATTTGCACCGGCCTGTGCCCTCTCGCAGTCTGGGACTCCTCGGGAGATAATGACCTGCTGGCTTAGGCCTGCTCCCGGGTGGCAGAGGGCAGGCCCAATCCCTAGGTGCAGCCCCTGGTCGGGCACAGAGCAGGGCTGATTGGGGAGTTGGGGCGCCGCCCCCTGTCATGCACAGAGCAGGGCGGATCGGGAGGTTGCGATGCCACCCTCAGTCATGCTATGGGTAGGGCCGATTGGGGGGTTGGGGCACCGCCCCCAGTCACACTCAAGACAGGGTTGATGGGGATGTTGCGGCACCACCCCCTGTCACGCACAGAGCAGGGCCCATCAGGGGGCTTGGGGCTCCATACCCTGTCATGCACAGAGCAGGGCCAATCAGGGGCTTGGGGCACTGCTCCCTGTCACGCACAGAGCAGGGCTGATCAGGGGGTTGAGGAGCTGCCCCCTGTCACTCACAGAGTAGAGCCGATAGGGTAGTTGGGGCACCGCTCCCTGTCACACACAGAGCAGGGCCCATCAGGGGGTTGGGGCGCCGCCACTCTCACACTCAGGGCAGGGTCGATGGGGAGGTTATGGCTCTACCCCATCACACACAGAGCAGAGCCGATCAGGGGGTTGGGGCGCTGCCCCCTGTCACACACAGAGCAGGGACGATCAGGGGGTTTGGGTGCTGCCCCCGTCACACTGATCCCAGTGCCAGGAGGCCTCTCGGCTCCGCTGATCCCAGTGCTGGGAGGCATATTACCCTTTTACTCTATAGGATAGAGGCCTGGTGCATGGGTGGTGGCCGGCTGGTTTGCCCTGAAGGGTGTCTTGGATCAGGGTGGGGGTCCCCACTGGGGTGCCTGGCCAGCCTGGGTGAGGGGATGATGGCTGTTTGCAGCTGGTCACACACCCTTCAGGGTGGGGGTCCCCACTGGGGTGCCTGGCCAATCTGGGTGAGGGGCTGAGGGATGTTTTCAGGCTGGTGGGTGACTGAAGCTCCCAACCACTCCTTTTTTTCTTTTTTTTTTATTCTGGGCCAGCTTTATCTTTGAGGCTTGACTCCAGCTCTTAGGCCTCCGCTGCTGAAAGCAGGTTTCTGGCCTTTGTTTACCTTCTGTATTTGAAACAATGTTGTGATCCTGCTGGCTGAAGCCCGGTGGACTAAAGCAGGTTTCTGGGGTTTTGTTTAGCTTCTATATTTGTAACATAGTTGGTTAGAGTTGTAGCTCAGGAGCTGGCAGCGGCAGGCGGGGAACGTTGGAGTCCTCCGTCACTGAAGCAAGCAAACCTCATGTTCACTTTAAGCTGCCTGGCTGCCGGCCGCCATCTTGGCTGGCAGTTAATTTGCATATCACCCTGATTAGCCAATGGGAAGGGTAGCGGTTGTACGCTAATTACCATGTTTCTCTTTTATTAGATAGGATTAGAGTGTTTATTGTAACTTTGCAGGGGGAAAAATGGAAAATAAGTTGAAAAATGCATTAACAATGTAGAGGGTGGATAAATTATGATACCTACATTCTATTAAATATTGTGCAAATTTTAAAGAAAATGTCTTAGAGATATTTATTTTTATATCTCCTAAATTAGTTTTTCTTTCTCACCATCTTGTCATTGGTTCTTATCTTCAAAAGGAATGCTTTATTGTAATGTTATTTAATTTTTCTCCACATCAATAATAAGAGAACTGTCCCCTGGATGGGAATTCACCTGTTACATATTCTATGTGGCATAAAATTGCTGTCTGATAAAGCAAGAGGGCTGAAATAGTGAAAGCACATTAGCACTAGCATGGAGAGAACACACTTAGAATATGAACTATTCACTTAGCCTGGTTGTTTCATAATGAATTTTAAGGGGTGGCTCCTCATGCTGGGCAGAGGTGCCACTTTTCAAGATCCTGGATGATTTAGCCACACAACCCAGGGCTGTTTTAATAACACTCAAGTTAATATGACTGTCTGTCCCCTGGGACCTGCCAGCTGAGGTCATGGCCACCTTCTGCATCATCAAAGCCAATTAATTATTTTTCTAATAGCTTCATCCCAGTGCTTTTTGATGACGTTCAATATCTGAACTAATTGACTCATGCTGTCATTCCTACAAGTATTCATTAAACACTTGATACATATCATGCACTATTTTGGATTCTGGGGATAGATGAACAAATCAAAAAGACTGATGCTATGCTCTTATGAAGTTTATATTCTAATATGGTGCTGAGGTGGAGAATAGACAACAGAAAAATGAATAAATATATAGAAAATGATAATAAATATATAAAGAAGAATAAGGCAGGTAAAGAGACAGAGAGTACATGCACATGTGTGTGCATATGTATAGGCACAGACATATGTGTGCATGCATGGAACCCACGCTATTTATATATATAAAAGCCTAATATGCAAATTGTCCCCTCAGGAGTTTGACTAGGAGGCTGGGAGTTCGATTGCTTGCTATGATGTGCACTGACCACCAGGGCGTGGCACTGAATGAAGGAAGGTCCCAGCCAGCCGCCAGCAGCCAGGGAAGGGAGGCCCTGGGCTGGCAGCTGAAAGGCCCTGATCGGTCCTGATCGCAGGCCAGCCCTAGGGACCCTACCCAAATTTCGTACACTGGGTCTCTAGTTTTAAATAAGGTGGTAAGACAATATGGCAAGGGGAGACCTCTCTGTAAAGCTGAAATTTCAGCAGGAGCTTAGCTAAAGGAGGACTTAAACTATTGGTACATCCTAGGAAAGAGCGTTTCAGGAGAGGGAGTAGCAAGTGAAACTGTTCCAAGGCAGGAGCACGTGTGTGTGTGTGTGTGTGTGTGTGTGTGTGTTCTCTCAGGGAGAGCGACATGGCTGGTGCACTTGGAGCAGAGGAAGTGGGAGTCAGGGGTGGAAGAAGATACAGCACAGGGCCAGGTCATGGAAGTCCCTTTGGCTGTGATGAGAATTTTGTATTGTATTCTGCTTGAGACCACCCCAGGTTGTTGAGCAGGAGGCTGGTAAGAGCACAGTGTTTTAACAAGAATCCCTCTGGCTGCTGTGAAGAGAACAGACAAGATGAAGCAAGGTGGAAGCAGAAAGCTTGTTAAAAGGCTCTTTCAGAGGCTCAGGGGAGATAATGGTGGCTTAAACCTGATAGAAGCTGTAGAGGCAGTGAACAGTGGTCCATTTAGAACCTTCTGAGGATGGAGCTCATGACATTTGCTGATGGCTCAGATACAAGGCCAGAAATTAGAATCAAGGATGACATCCCTGGATTTAGCTGAGCCCCTGGAAGAGCTCCTTTTACAGAAATTTCTATTTTTCTGGTCTATATCCTGAGGCCTCTTTATTGAGCCTGGTCTGCTGGTTTGGGTGCCTATGAGAGGCAACCAATAGATGTTTCTCTCTCACATCATTGTTGCTCACTTTCTCTCTCCCCCTCCTCTCTGTTGAGTTAGAGCAACAGTTTCTGATTTTTAGTGCAGAGAAGACTTAAGACCTTTCCTTCCCCTGAACTGTGTTTCTGCTTCCTGTGCTGACACTTCTTTTCAATGGGGAGTTTTTGTTTTGCTTTTTCCTCACCCTAAGATATGTTTGTTGAATACACACACACACACACACACACACACACACACACACACACACACACACATATATATATATATATATATATATATATATAGAGAGAGAGAGAGAGAGAGAGAGAGAGAGAGAGAGAGATCAAAGAATATATTCAGAGGAAGGAAAGGTCTTATGTCTTCTCTGCACTGAAAATCTGCACAAAGAATCAGAAACTGTTGTTCCAGCTCCACCAAAACAGGCTGATCAGAAAAGGCACATTGTGGAGACAGCAAGGGCCCTTCCTTTTCAAGGACTCACTGCTCCCAGTCAGCTCACAACTGAGAAGGCACAGAGGCACCAGGAAGGCTGGGGTGCCTTTTGCCTGCCTCCTTGGGCCACCTCCAGCGTGCTGGTGCTGCGGGAGATGAAGCTGCTGACTCCGCTGGGAGATGCTCTGCCACCCCTCTGCTTCATTTCCGGTAGACCCTCAGTGCCCAGGGAGAGCGCGCGTTTTACTTGTGATGTTGGTAATGAACTGCCGCTGGGAACAAATTAATGAATGTGTCAGAAACTGCAGTGGAACTATATTACGATTCATAAACACCATGATGAAAATGCCAGTCGAGCTCTGGTATAAATACACACACACTCTGAAGAAGCAAACTCCTTTTTCTTCTAATGAGAGGAGGATTTAAAATAACATCATTCTGCCCTGAGCACCATGGCTAAGCGAGAATTCCTTAGTGGATAAATAGTTTTTCTACTTTTATATTTAATGTATAGAGAAACAAAGCGAGTTTAATTTTTATATTTGTGTGCATGTGTACTATGCTTTCAAATACATGTTGTATTTATACCATGTGTGAATTTAAACCATACAAAAAGGCACATAGTGTCAGCTTTCTATATGCTATACCATGTTTATTTGTTAAATGAGGTCTTTTTTATTTTTTATTTTTCTTGGCTATTGTGTTTACATGACCTTTCATTAATATCCTTCTTTAATATTCTGAATTTGGAATTTGGATTCAGAAATTAAAATTTAATAAAAAACAACCACATTGGTCCATAGACACCTATGGCTTTAAAGCAGCGGTTCTCAACCCTTTGGGGGTCAAATGACCCTTTCATAAGGGTCGCCTAAGACCTTCGGAAGACATATATAATTACATTATGATTCATAACAGTAGCAAAATTACAGTTATGAAGTAGCAACAAAAGTAATTTTATGGTTGGGGGTCACCACAACATGAGGAACTGTATTAAAGGGTCACAGCATTAGGAAGGTTGAGAACCACTGCTTTAAAGCTTATGGCAGGAGGTGGGAAAGAAACTTCCATTTACTTCAAAAGTACAGCAGGTTGTATTGGGAACACCGATAGGCACTTGCAGCCGGCAGCCCAGCTTGTGGCTGAGCGAAGCTCCCCCTGTGGGAGCACACTGACCACCAGGGGGCAGCTCCTGCATTGAGTGTCTGTCCTCTGGTGGTCAGTTCCTATCATAGCAACCAGTCATTCTGCTGTTAGGGTCAATTTGCATATTATCCTTTTATTATATAGGATTCCAGTATTTATTAGCTATTAGATTTGGGATACAGGTAACCTCTCGGTTTCTGAGACAGAGTGATGATAATACCCACTTGATTGGTTGCCATGAGGATTAGACATAGTGAATAAAATGCTTTGCACTTAATTTATCACCACAGAAGGTTGGGATGATTATAATAGATTCTAGCCGGCAATTAGTCACAGTTTGAAATGGTTTGTGTTCCTCTTTCATGCAGAACATGAAGCCTCCTTCCTTCCTCCAACTGTCAAGGCTAACAGACCATAACTTCTCCTTAAGTCGGAGACTCTACTTAGCTAATCACAATCTCAAATATTAGCTACAGTTTTAGGAAAGAGAACAAAACTTGTGCCAGAGTATTGCTTATTTTTCATAAGTGACTGATTTGAAGTTAGAACAATTGTGGGAAGTGGCTCACTAAAACTTTAAGCAATACTGTAAGCATTTGTTTTCCCACCCATTTTCAGTGATATATTCTTAAATTGTTCATTAGTGGCTTCTTATCATCATAACCTCTGACTCTTTTTTCAAAAAAGTACACAAAAGGGGAAGCACAAGGACTAAATCAAGATTAGGTATCAAACCAACTTTTCAGTGGTAAAAGCATGTTTGAGTTAGACCCTAGTCCATTCCTTTTGTCTTAAACTTCAGAAGCTAGGTTTTTAGTAAGACCTGTGCCAGTGCCCTGTTCCTTGGCCTGCATCTCTCCAGTGTTATTATTGGTTTGCCAACTGCATCACTTTTTTTCTTATCAATAGAGACTCCCTATTGTGGTAATCTTTCATGTAATGGAGATTTGGGTCAGTAGTTAATGAATTGCTCAGTAGTCAATAAAGTGGAAAAATGGCAAAAATGCATTTGTTTTGAATAGGGTGAGTCTTTACAGATGACAAAATGAATTATGTGTTGGAAATTTCAAAAAAAAAAATCGAAACTGAATTGACACTGTCCTTTTTTCCTCCTCTCTTTTGGAGATTCTGTTTTTCTAGTTGAACTAATTCAGATTTATGTTATATAGCTAAAAAAACATAAAGAAGATGAGATATTACAAAGCCTTTTCAAACTTAGAAAACCAGGTAAAATTTTGATGGATGGATACAGCTTCACATAGGCAAAAGTTCTCAAGAGTGAATGTTAATGGGGGCATCACAATTTAAGTTCTTGCATAACCAACTATGTCCAGAGTTGGGACATCCATTTTGCTCATTTATAGCAGAATAATTGGTATTGTAGATCAAAAAATGGCTTCTATCCTTCATGAAAATTCATTTTTAAAGGGCAGTGAATCAAAACTTGTGAAAGGCTTTTCATGAATCACTCTGCACAGAATTAGAAAAGCTTTAAGGACTCATTTATATTCATGGTCACCAGACTTTCTAAAATGATTGTTGACTATATGGGACTACCTTAGCAGAGTTGAAGTGTTCCACACCAGCCCAAACAGCGTCTAAGCTCAATGTTCTCAATTTTTTTGTGTGTGTGTGTAATGTCTGAAATAAAACAATATTAAAAGACCATGGTAAGTTACTCATCAAAGAGCAGTGATTTGTAGGTAGTTGTCAGAAGGCCAAGGTGAAGTCCTGTCCTGTTTTGCAGACTTCTGTTCAGTTACCCTAGAAAGGTATTTTTTTGGTTTTACTTTACAAAGTTCTTTTGCTATGGCACTCATTTCTGGGCATACGATTTTTATAATGACCAATATCACTCTGACATTATAGTTACAAGAGCGTCTTAGTTTGGTTCCCCTGAAGCAGATTTTGAGATAAGGATTCAAGAGCAAGTGGTTTATTGGGAAGGTAATCCCAAGAAAAAACTGAGTCATGAGAGAAATAAATTGATAAAGCCTGGGTTATAAAAGAAGTTGCCACTGGGGGCAATTGGAACTCAGTCTCACTGGGAAGCTCTGGAAAATGGTGTGGAATATGCCTCAGACTTACCCCACATGAGGATAGGAGCCAGTGACAGTCTGCTACAGTTGTGAACATTGTGATGAAGGAACTGATTACAATAAAGTTCTTTGGAGATCAGGGTGAATTTGGGATGCACGGGGGAAACCTTGCACATAGGGAAATAAAGTAGAGGGAGCCAAAAATATACCACAGGAATGGCAGACTTTTGATTCATTGATTCTATAATGAGAAAGAATGCTTAGGTTAATATTCACTATCCATAGTTATTAAGTTTTAAGTATTTGCAGACTAGTTACTAAGCATGTAGGTTGACAAGGCTCTGATCCTTTATTTCTTCTTATTGGCCTCTATTTGACCATATCTTTGATGGTCATCACTGGTAGACAAGCAAAGAAGAGGGATGAGGAGGAGAAGGAGGAAGAGTAAGAGAAGGAGAAGGAGAGAGGGAGAGAAGGAAGGAAGGAAGGAAGGAAGGAAGGAAGGAAGGAAGGAAGGAAGGAAGGAAGGAAGGAAGGAAGGAAGGAAAGGGAGAGGAGGGAAGAGAAGAGGAGGGGAGGAGGAGGAAGAAGAGGAAGAATACTAAGAAGGAAGATAGCGAAAGTAGTAGACTATGTAGGATTGAAAAAAAAAATAGATCTATGGATTGATGCTAAATTGTGATGACATTTTTTCTAGTCCACGAAGAGAGAAATAAAAGGACAGTGTAGTGAATTTTCAATGAAGGTAATCTATTCTGTTGTTATAGCTTTCCAACATTTGGACATTAATATTTTCTTTTATGTAACTATAGTGATTGGTATTTAAAAAAATACACCCTCAAAGCAAAACAGAGAATTAGAAAGCTCATGCTCTCCATTTAAAGAAGAGCATATATTTTGCTTATATGAACCCTGAGTCCTGGAACCATTAGCCTCATTCACTGAGGTATTCCTTACGTCATCCTGAAGAGACATCCAATAATAATGACTATAGGTTACTCCTTAGCAATGCTGCATGTGAAATAAAGCTAGCATATTAGAGTGGAGCACAGACTGGGGCCAGCAACTGGGTCTATCCACTCACTGCCCTTGAGAACTTTTATTGTTTATTCAAACCTTTGCATTTCAACATACTCAACTATAGTGTGAACAAAATAATGTTAGCATCTACTTCATATCTTTGGTTTAAAAATAATACATGTATAATATCTAGGATCTTCCACACACTAAATAAGCAACAAGTGCTGCCTTTTATAGTTAACTGTAGGTCTTACTATATGTTAATGTAGTAAGACAGCTAGAAACTTCCCAAATTTTCTTTCTGAAATAATGCTGTCTAATTAAATTACTTGGTCTATATATTACAACAGGGAAAGAAGTATTTTTAAATAAAATATTCAAATAGCTAAACAGTTTTAGGCAGCAAGGACAAGATATTACTCACTGTAGGTAATGCCTTTTCAAATTCTCACATTATTTTAATGAATATAGAGTTACTCTTCGTATGGACTTTACATTTGTCTGAAAGCATTTTTAAAGATTTTAAGATTTCACATTAGTTCTTGACAACTTGTTTTAATTTACATTCTTTGCAAGCATTTTTTACTATAATTGGTGTGGAAAATGATGACATTTTCTTCTTAATTAAGACACCTTTTGAAAATTTATAATGGACTGTAGAAACTATATGACACTGTATCATAGGAACTGTATTATAAAATAATAAAGTGAAGGAGGTCATTTTATGTTTTTAGTTTTTTTTTCTATAGTTTCATTAGGTTTTACTAGACAAGGTAGTGCATGAGAAAGGATTTAGGAGATGGCAATAGTTCTTTTATATCATGAGAATAAGTTTTAGACCCGCGTCTATGAGAGACATAGAATAAGACAGAGTCGTCACAGACAGAAAAATGAAACCGAACAGATGGCTAATTCTGCCTTTTATGGTAGAGTTCTTTTCGAATGTGAAAGCACCCAGTTGACAAAGGAAAAAAAAAATTGTCGAACTCAGCACCTGAGTCAATAAATGCTGACTCTTTCCCCTTACCTTACGGGAATCTTGGCCAGGGTAGCTAGGGAGAGATGTGAAGAGGAAGACAGTCGAGTTTAAGATACATTAGCTTTTTGTCTCCTAATGGATAGACTAAAATTTGATTTTAATGTCAAGCAAAATCTTATTAGCTGAGCTCAGCAGAACTCCTGAGAGACAGTTACCGGCCATCCCTAATCACTTCTCAGGTGGTCACTTGGCTGGAGTTTCACAAGTCAGCTGGTTTCCAGTCTTGCTGGAGGTAGTGGCTAGAATACATGGAGAAAATGGCACAATGGTTAGCCTGTCTTTTTTTCTGTGATGTCCTTATGTTCAATGAAGCTGCAAGCAGCTGCTTGTAGATGCCTGTTATAATTTGTTGGGGAAATGCAGCCCATAATTATTGTTTCCAAAATGACACTTTTCAAATTTGACAAAATACATTTCTGTTCTTAGTCCTGTTTAGAAATTCGGAAACTGATTTGGGTGGTTCCCAAGTGCCCCTTTCTTCATGGTAGATATTAAGTTGATAGAATCTAGGCTTCTACCCTGGATTGCTAATTCTGGATCCAGATGGTTATATATATTTAATTCAAGATGACTACCTAATTTACAGGGAAAACCCAGGGGTGTGTGTGTGTGTGTGTGTGTGTGTGTGTGTGTGTGTGTGTGTTTTCTTATTCAATCCCTACTATGTGCAAAAGATCCCTTTTCTGGGCCTGAGAAGAATGCCAATGAAATGCAATGCACCACTCATACACATATAGGCAAACATGCCCACATACCATGATTATTTGATTAAATAAATTCACCCTGAAGAATAGATTTACAGATTTTGAGAAATGGTAATTAAAACCGAGGCTTGGAAAAATGACAGCTTAATGTTGGGTGGATCTTTCCTAAGATGAAAGTACTAAATGTGAATTTTAACAAAGATGATTTGCAAAAACATAATTTGTAGAACTCAGCAGTTTCAGCCAGACTGAATATTGATGTAGACTGAAAATCATAAAATTTGAGGTGAATAAAATTTCCTCTGAGTTTATAGGTTTACATTGTAGTCACCAAATATGTGTGAAGCCCAGTGTAACACAGCAAAGCTGATTGCAATATTGAATTTGCAGATACAGCAGCTTTGTATTTGCAGATTCCTCATCAAATCTTAAACTCCCAGGTTGCTGTTGCAGGTGATGATCAAAGAATAGTCATATTAGATGGCATCTCTCCTTTCTCCTTTCTTTCTCTTTTTTGTGCCATGCTGCCATTATTTGAGCATGGTAGAAGGTTTCAGTAACATGATGACTGCGGAGCACAGACTAATTTGGGGGACAATAAACTCTTGCCATTTTCTCACTACCTCACAGTAGGAGAGGAAGAAAGCAGAATCTGTAGGCTCCCTTCACTTCTGTTATAGGTGATGCCAAGCTGACCAGGGATGCCAATCTGGTCCAGCCCCTTTCTGACCTCACTTTCTTCTGCTCCTGCACATACTCCCTATGTCTCTGCCCAATTTAACAGAATTCTCTCTGTAGTTGTTTAGCCTTGACTACCTAATATAGATGCTTCTCTATATCAGATGTCTAATAATTTTCTAAGTCCAGCCTATCTCTTTTATTTTGGGGTAGGCTTCCCTCACCACCTCAGGCAGCTTCCATCATACCCCGCCCCTTGTGCTGCCACTATGGCCAGGAAAAACTAGTAGGGTTTTCCTAATGGTCCATTTCCATATCTGTTTCCATTACTAGATTATGGGGTACTAGAAGACAGATTATGATACACTTAAACATCTGGTCACCTTCACTGAGCCGGCACAATTCCACAAAGGGGATGCTCAAACAAATGTCTATCGAAGGAAGCAGGTTAAAGAAAAAACAGTCACTTCAAGCACTGACACCAAGTATCTTGAGGTACAAGATTTCTCAGCTCTGGTGACTTGTGTGTTTTTCAATTAATGAAGAATATACCCACTTCTGACACGCTTCCTATGTGAAAGCTGGAACAAGGAGAGCAGAGAATGGAGTAGAGATGGCATTTCAACTCTCCATTCTTTAGTCCTCACCTGCAATACCTAACCTGAGGCCTTTAGCATTAAATGAAGAATCAGAACAGGGGTCATGCTCCAAACCCTGTTATGCTCCCAGCTTCCCTGCTATGCTCCCGGCTTCCCTGTGTATCTGGATTTCATGCCTAGAGGAGGATTATGAGGTAGCAATTGGAAAACCCATAAACTCAGAGTGGATTTTATTCCCCTCTAATTTTCTGATTGGCAATCTACATCATGGTATTCACTCTGGTTGAAACTGCTGACTTCTACAAATTATGCTTTCACATTGATTTAATGTCTGATTGGCATGCTTTCCGAGAATGTAGAAATCTATAAAATGCTGATTATCTTGATATAAATATAAATGAAATGTATAATTATTTTCTGAGGCAACTAAGCCAAATACTAAGGAAGTATAGAGTTAGGAAACTGCAACTTCTGACCATATAGCATGTATCATTGGACCATATAATTTCTTCCAAAATTTAGACATTATACAGGTAAATTCCCAATTTCACCAGAATATATTTAGGAAAAAGTCCTAATAGTAAATGAACTGAGAGCAAACAGAATAAAGTTTCTGAAGTAATAGTGGTAAAACCTGAGGTTGCATTACCCCTTAAGGGCTCAGCATTGAATGATTCTAAAAACCATCAAAAATAGGTTTTACTAGTAAACACCTAGCAACTGCACACCATGAAAATAATTTAAAATAGTAAAATTATACTTTAGGCTCAGTAGGCATCCATGTAGGGTAAACAATTGATGCCGTAAACATTGATGCCCATGTCAGGGACAGAGCAGCAATGAAATCCATTGTTATTGAAACCTCCCACTCAGAATGCTAAGAGGTAAACCTGAAGAGCAAACTCTAGTTAAAGTGAAAACAGGACAAAGGCTTTCCCTTCCTTCCTCTCCTTTGCCTTGTGGAGTGGGTTCCAAGACCTTAGAACCTTGTTGGATCATAATTGTGGCCAAAAATTAGTCAAGCTTATTAACCCAAATTAAACATTAGACTTTTTTTATCTTGTTTTTTAAAAATATATTTTTACTTATTTTTTAATAGAAAATAGATACATATGGTTAAAAATTCAAATGGTACCAAAGGAAATAGACATTTCTGGTTTGCAGATGACAACGTGAGGTTGCCATGTACCCTCATTCTCTTCATAAATTACCCCAATAAGGAAAACAAGAGGGAAAAACAGAAAAGCCAAGTCCATATTACCCATAGTGAGATGTAATTGGAACGTTGAATAAGAGTGGATGGAAAGGGCATCAAAGGCAGTAGAGAGGACCCAGTGTGGGTCACCTCCCTCTGTGTTCGGAGCTTCAAAGATGCCCTCACAAAGGCAACCACAATTATTTCTCAATCGTGTCCTTCTGGAGATAATCCACAATATTTTTCTGTAATCACACAAATAGTACACATTATACATGCAATTCTGCACGTAGGTATTTTTAAATGCTATCTTTCTATATCAGTTCAAATAGATCTACTAGTTTTTTTTAATGATTATGCAGTAATTATTTTAACTGGTCCTTCTAAGTTGTGTATAATATTTTTCAAGTAAAACTCCAAAGAATGAAGCTGTATATTCATCAGTTGGCATATGTATGTCCATACAATAAACTTGTAGAAAGTGAATTGTAGTTTCAAAGAGTAGAAACATTTTAATCTTGATACATCTTTTTAAGACACTCTGCCACTTTTACTGGTAATGAAAGTATTTTTCACAATGATAGCAATAAATTATGTTTTGATCTCTTTATGATCTCTATATGTTTTGATTTCTATATGATGTCTCTTAATCTACTAATGATAATGTCAGTGTTTAATTTTCAGCCTTTCTACCATAAGTAAAGTTAACATTTTTACTATATTTGGAAATTTTTAATGAACCCTTCATTATATATTTTGTTCATTTTTACTATTGGGATGTTGGTTTAAAAAAACTTTTTTGAGTGTGATATGAGCTGCAAATACTTTTTTACAAGTTTGTTGTTTGACATTTGACTTTGTATATAATGCTTTTAGACACAATTAAGAAAAAAAAAATAGGTAATTTAATTTCCCAACCTTTTCTTTTTCAACACCAAAAAAACCCATATACCCATCAGCAGTCATTCCCCATTTCCCTCTCCCCTTCAGCCCTAGCAACCACTCATCTGCTTTCTCTCTGTATACATTTGCCTATTTTGTATATTACATATAAATGGAGTCATCCACTATGTAATCTTTTATGTCTGGTTTCTTTTACCTAGTGTAATATTTTCAAGGTTTGTGTTATAGGATGTGTCAGTACTTCCTCCCTTTTAATGGTTGAATAATATTTCAGTATATAGATATACCACTTTTATTCATTCATTAGTTCATGGACATTTAGATTTCCACTTGGGGGCTATTCTTAATAATTTGCTGTGAACATAATCATTGACAAGTTTCTGTGTGGGTATATGTTTGCAGGCTGCTGCTGATCACATTAAAAAGGCTAGTCCACCTGAAGGTTGTATAAAATTTGTTTTTGTATGTGTGTGTTTTAGTGATTATCTGCTTTTATTTGCTTTAATGTATACATTTTTCAATCTGGAACTTGCTTCATTTTAAAGTTGAGGTATGGAGTTTAATGTATATACATTTTTTCCCAGAAGGCCATCAAGCTGTTCCATTATATGTGTTGAATAAGCTTTCCTCTCATCACTCCAGGCTTGGAATGTTATTTTCATTAAAAATTTTATTGCCACATATATATGAATATTTCTAGGTTTCTACTATTCACCTCTTATTCATGTGTCTGTATTGTAGTATTTAAGTTACTGTGATTTTATAATATGCTTCAATATTTGCTGTCTCTAGTTCCCTCTCATTATTCTTCAGAATGTTCAAGGTTATTTGTGCTTGCTTGTTTTTCCATATGACATTAAAGTAAGTTTATCTTGTTGCAAATAGAATACTATTCACATTTTTATTTGGATTGCCTTCAACTTATAGTTAACTTGAGTGTTTAATATCATTATGATGCTAAGAACTTTTTTTTTTATTTCTTAATCTACTTTTTTGTATTTCGCAAGTGTTAAATATTTTTATCAATTGTTCATATTTTTTGTTAAATTATTTCTCTTTTTTGGTTGCTACTCTACATGGTATCTCTCTCTTATTTCATTATATCTTCTGGTTATTTGAATGCATGAAGGATACTGATTTCTATGTTTTACTTTTGTGCATAGATACCCTGAATTCTCAAATTATGCATTATAGTTTTTAATTAGATTCTTCCTAATTTTCCATAAAAATATCTACACACAATCATTTTACTTTTTGGTTTCTCACTGTAATCTTTATTTTGTTTAATTGTATTGATTGGTATTTCTAGAGCAACATTAAGTGATAATGGTGATAGTAGCATCCTTATTTTAAGAAAATGCTTTATAACAACACTAGAGGCCCAGTGCACAAAAATTTGTGCACTCGGGGGGTGGGGGGAATCCCTCAGCCCGGCATGTGCCTTCTCACAGTCTGGGACCCCTCGGGGGATGACCACCTGCTGGTGTAGGCAAGCTCCCAGGGTACTGGGCCTAAGCTGGCAATCAGACATCCCTCTGGCAGCCTGGGAGCCCTCGGGGGATGTCCACTTGCCAGCGGGGAGCAGGCCTAAGTTGCAGTCAGACATCCTTAGCGCTGCTGAGGAGGCGGGAGAGGCTCCCACCACCACTGCTGTACTGGCAGCCATCAGCCTGGCTTGTGGCTGAGCAGAGCTCCCCCTGTGGGAGCGCACTGACCACCAGGGGGAAGCTCCTGCATTGAGTGTCTCTCCCCTGGTGGTCAGTGTGTGTCATAGTGACCAGTCATTCTCAGTCGTTCTGCTGTTAGGGTCAGTTTGCAGATTATCCTTTTATTATATAGGATAGAGGCCTGGTGCATGGGTGGGGGCTGGCTGGTTTGCCCTGAATGGTGTCCCGGATCAGGGTGGGGGTCCCGCTAGGGTGCCTGGCCAGCCTGGGTGAGGGGCTGATGGCTGTGTGCAGGCTGGTCACACCCCCTTCAGGGTGGGGATCCCCATTGGGTTGCCTGGCCAGTCTGGGTGAGGGGTTGAGGGCCATTTTCAGGCTGGCCAAGCCCCCCCTGGCGACAGAAGCTTCCAGCCTCTCCTTTTTTTCTTTCTTTTTTTTTCATTCTGAGGTGTATTTACCTCCTAGAATTGAAACTTTGTTGCCTTCAGTGGAGCTCAGATGGGTGTTTGCAGGCTAGTCACACCCCCTTCAGGGTGGGGGTCCCCACTGGGGTGCCTGGCCAGCCTGGGTGAGGGGCTGATGGCTGTTTGCAGGCTGGTCAAGCCCCCCAGTGGGGTCCCTCACCCCATGGGGGTTTGGCCAGCCTGGGTGAGGGGCTGATGGCTATTTTCAGACTGACCAAGCCACTCAGTGACCGAAGCTCCCAGCCTTTCTTTTTTTTTTGTTTTTTGTTTTTATTTGCTCCAGCTCCATGGCCGTGGCGACTGGAAACAGGTATCTGGGGTTTATTTACCTTCTATAATTGAAACTTTGTTGCCGAAACCGGTTTGGCTCAGTGGATAGAGAGTCTGCCTGCGGACTGAAAGGTCCCAGGTTTGATTCCGGTCACGGGCATGTACCTGGGTTGCGGGCACATCCCCGGTGGGTGATGTGCAGGAGGCGGCTGGTCGATGTTTCTCTCTCATTGATGTTTCTGACTCTCTATCTCTCTCCCTTCCTCTCTGTGAAAAATCAATAAAATATATTTTAAAAAAAAAAAAAAAGAAACTTTGTTGCCTTGAGAGGAGGCAGCAGCCGGCCAGGAAGCTTGGCTTCCTCCATTGCCAGGGGCAACCCACTCCTGCTCGCTCCAGCTCTATGGCCACAGCTGGCTGAAAGCAGGTATCTGGTGTTTATTTACCTTCTATAATTGAAACTTTGCTTCTTTGAGTGGAGCTCAGAGCCAGCTGGGCAGCTTGGCTTCCTCCATCATTGGGGTAACCAAGCCTCCTGCTTGCTTCAGCTCCGTGGCTGCCGGCCGCCATCTTGGTTGAGTTAATTTGGATATAGTTGCTCTGATTGGCTGGTGGGTGTGACTTAAGGTGTAGTGAAGGTACAGTCAATTCGCATGTTTGTCTATTATTATGTAAGACTAGAGGCCTAGTGCATGGATTTGTGCACCAGTGGGGTCTCTCGGCCTGGCCTGCGGGGATGAGGCTGAAACTGGCCCAGTGCATGGATTCATCCAGTGCATATTCAACCCATCTTGCCCAGTCCTGATCCTGCTGATCCAGCCTGAGAGGGACTGCGGGAGGTTGGCCGGCTGGGAAGGGACCGTGGGAGGGCTCCAGTGAGTGTCAGGCCCATCTCGCCCAGTCCCGATTAGCCAGACCCCAGCAGCAAGCTAACCTATCAGTTGGAGTGTCTGCCCCCTGGTGGTCAGTGCACGTCATAGTGACTGATCAGTCAAATGAACGGTTGGACACTTAACATATTAGGCTTTTATTATATAGGATATAATGATGAATGAGCACTTTTTGGTCTGTTTATATAGTGAATAATATTTATAAATTCCCTAATATTGATACCTTCTTGGATTTTTTGTATTGTATGCCATTTAGGTATTCTGTCTTATTTTTAACATACTGCTGTTTTTACCTTACACTATTTATTGGGCTTTTTGTATCACTTCTCACTATGCAATTGATCTGGAATTTTCTTTTAGTGTACTAATGTTTTAGAGTTTTAGTAGTCATTTTACAAGATATACAAAGAAAGAAGCTTGGATTTTTTTTCCGTGTTTTAGACAAATTTAAAACTATAGACATCAAATTATTTGTTCTAGTCAAAATTCCCTAGGAAAACATCTGTGTTAGATGCTTACTCATGAAGGTAGTTCTTTGAAGCGTTTTCCCCCTATGACAATTGGATTGCTTAGAATCTCTATCTTTTTCTGGAATTGATTCTGGTCAAGTTTTGCTCAGCAATGGCCACTGAGAATCATTAACTATAGAGGAATCATACTTTTGGGAGCATGTTGACAGCCATTTGGGCACTTGACATTTTTTTGGTGAGCTTTTATAGAGCTGAAGATATTTTAAAAATGTAAATTTAAAACATATGCCACAGAGCTGCTAGAACAAGGATTAGAAAGTATCCTGACTGTATGTTCTGCTGCCTTCCAATCATGAAAAATGGCAGGAAACTTGAGTGACAAGAAAAGGCAAGGAAGGTTTTCAGAGATTGTAGAAAACCTTGAAGAGGTTGCATAGCTCACAAAAATAGAGTCACAAAAATAGACACACATTTGTGAGAAAGTTGTTTGGCAGAAACTTATCTCCCCATTTATTATTCTAATGCTCAGCCTCTCACCCTTGGAGAGCACTGATTTCTGCATCTTCTTCACAAGGACGTGGTACATCCTTGTGCGTGTAGAAACTGACGATCCATAGTCACAGCTGCCTCTGCTTCTCATCTCAGATCATGCACACAGTGTCAGTGTTTAGTGTTATTCAAAGTATGTTGTGTTGCACAGACTGAAAACTGAGACTTAATTAGGCACTGGGAAGAAAAAGAAGAAAGCAAAGAAATAAATCATGTTTAATCACCTACTCTGTATATGACCTGATAAAAACACTACAACTTTATGTCATTTAATTTTACCACTTCAATTCCACAAAGAACTAACTCTGGTTCAGTGAAGCTAATTGACTTTCTTAAAGTCACATAATTAATGCATAACTGATTTTTAATATGAACTTGTGTTCTTATACTGCACTATCCTGAAACTTGAATGACAAAATGAATATCTGCAAAAAAAAAAATAAGTACTGCTGGGCTTGGCTGACATGGCTCAGTGGTTGAGCATCAACCTATGAACTGACAGGGTCATGGTTCGATTCCCAGTCAGAGCACATGCCCAGGTTGCAGGCTCGATCCCCAGTGTGGGGCATGCAGGAGGCAGCTGATCAATGATTCTCTCTCATCATTGATGTTTCTCTTTCTCTCTCCCTCTTCCTTCCTCTCTGAAAAGAATAATATATATATATATATATATATATATATATATATATATATATATATATGAAGTACTATTAATAGAGTAAAATATTAGTGATGCCATGTAAAGGGCTTAAGAAGTTCCATGGACAACAAAAGCCGATGTCACTAAAATGTTTCATAGATAAAGCCCATTATCTTTAGAGGTCTATCTGCCAAATGTGATGGCTAGATAAAACGTACTCATCTAAGAAGCTCTACCATACCATTCCAGGTCTATGGCAAATAAAGGGGTGGCACTTTCTTTTCTTAATTTCTCATTGACAAATCATTAAGGGTACTCACTGTTTCCAGTGAGAAAGTAATTACTACAAACTTGGGTGTTCTCTGATTTTCTTTTAAGAGGAGTTACATTTATGGTGGCCCATGGTTGCTTTTGTTTTATTTTTTGGTAGCCATTTCTTATCAAGTAACTCAATCATTATGTAACCATATTAGCCAGGGGACATCATACAGTCTGGATGATATGATGTAGTGTTTTCTTAATTCAAAATTGATACAATTCTGCAAATGCATGCAGTATATGCAGCAAGACAGGGTATTAATTGGGCAAGTTTCAGGGTTTACTTGTTTACACAATTGAATGAAATCAATAATTGGACAGACTGACTCATTGCCTAGGGACAGTCCTGAAGGCAACTGATCTGTTTATATGTTTCTAATCTGTTTAAATGTCTCTGTGCATTTATTTAACCAGGTTGTATAGTATGTTTCCTCTTTAATGCTCTGTTTTTAATGCATTCCTTCATATAGTCAAATAGGAATAGGAATGAGTCTTGCTGTTTGGTTTGGTACTTACTGAAGGCATATTACACTGAGTTAGTTAGGGGAGAGGGAGGTCAATTTAGTCAGGGCTTTACATTCATGGAGAGTTTTAAGTTTAGAAATGAAAATATTTCTAAAGAAGACATACTTATACTCAGAAAGATACCCTAGCACCAATGAGAAAAGACATTCATCACAATTTAGATTTTAATTCATGATCTGACCATTACAGAAGCTGGTAGTACAAAACAAATTTTTTAAACTAAAATTAAATTCTATGACTGTCTTGTGTATAGTATTATATTGTAATACATTTGTGTGTATATGTTAAAATTTTTGAGCTGTTTTTCAGTATAAACATATTCTATTGACCACAATATTCACACTCTGTGTTGATCTTTTAATTTTTTTTAATAATTTTTATTGATTTTTTACAGAGAGGAAGGGAGAGAGATAGAGAGTTAGAAACATCGATGAGAGAGAAACATTGATCAGCTGCCTCCTGCACATCTCCCACTGGGGATGTGCCCGCAACCCAGGTACATGCCCTTGACCGGAATCGAACCTAGGACCTTTCAGTCCGCAAGCCGACGCTCTATCCACTGAGCCAAACCGGTTTCGGCTGTGTTGATCTTTTTAAAAATTTTGTTTAATATATGTGATAACTCAATGACATAGCAAGGCCTTTTCTTGGTTTCAAGAAAGCATTATATGTCCTTCATCTGCATTTTTCTGGAGTCAGGAAGGGGGTGTGAATAGTGCCTTGTTTACCCAATTTAGAAAGGAAAAAAAAATGTTTATCTTCTTAGCAACAGATGCATGAAATTCATTGGTGGGACAAAGGCTAGCTCTTCTGAAGAAAGCCTTTGATATGGGGCTACAGTATAAAAGTGGGCTTCAGATTGGCTTCTACATTCACATAACAGGAGATAACTTTCATAATTTTTTGGGAAGAAGGGCGCGAGTTTAGCAGTTAGTGTGGGGGGAATTCAAGGATAGAGAAGACCCCCATGCCTATTACTTGCTTCAATACATTCCACATTGCCCAGAAATGCTTTTGCATGGTGGGTTTATGTTTTTGCTTTTTGGAGAATCTCAGAAAAGAATAAGGAAATGACAGGCTGTTTAGACTCATGAAAGAAAAATGTAATGGAATGAGAACTGGTAACCCAGGGAGCAGAGCCCTAGCAAGGCAGAAAATGGACAGCTTGCATTTCAGGCTGTTCTAGCAAGAGCAGGGCACTTGATGAGGCACGGGTCAGGGCTCAGCTGGGTTTAAGGGGCTTTCAACTATTTGTGGGAAGTAACCAGAGATTTACCTTTGCCCCATCAATGCCAGGAAACTCAGTCCGGTTCCATCTTCCATAGGGAGACACAATCAGCAGTGGGGTTAGAAGTGGTTTTTGTACTATGACCAGAAACAAGAGTTGACTAGCTATTTTTTCACCTAAAAAGATGTTCAAATAAAAAGAAAGGATTGCATGGAAAGAAAGTAAGAAGCAGCAGGAAATTCTGTTCAGAGGAGAAAAGGAAGTTAAGGGGAGGGCCTCTTATAACCATAGAGCTCTGTTGTAAATAAAGTTTTTCCTGCAGGGTTTTGTGACCACTATAGGATGTGAGAGATCTCCTACAGACTCTCCGGATTCCTGTATTAGTTATGATTTCTGTCATAATCTTGACAGTACCAGTTGGGAGCTCATGGCTTGGCTTTTCAACATGGTAGCAGTGTGACATTTTGGCAATTTTTTTTTAAAGTCTCACTGCCTCAGTTTTCTCAAACATGCATTGAGGTTAATGATACTCACCTTAAAGTGTTTCCCTGAGACTTCAATAATATAATCCATAAAACACTCCTGCCAGAACCACACATCAAGTAACTGCTTGATAAACAATAGATATCATTTTTATTAGTGAGAGTGGACCCACAACTAGGAAAGATGTTCAGATATTGGCTAAGAATATTACAGGAGAACCGTTTCCTTTGAAGGGACATCATGCTTCTGGCAATTCTAAATTTGGATGGAACTTGGCAGTAAGAATTCAGAGTAGAAATAGCTGAGGCAATACACACATAGCGATGACTTCTCCAGACTGAACTCTGAGACTTGGAGATACAATGTCTTCTGGAAGGAGAACACAGGCTAAAAAGTAAATGGATAAAAAGTAAATGTTAATAACTCTGATTAGTAGGGAGCAACCTGGAGCAGGGACCAGTGGAGCCTCATAAGAGGGCAGGGGATGAAAAAGACCCATGAAATCCAGAACTAAAAAATACAGTGGGGGACCCATTAACAACATGGGTTTGAACTGCATAGGTCTGCGTGCCCTCAGATTTTCTCAGTAAATACCTGTATGTTTTAGGTCTGTAGTTGGGATTCCATGGGTGCAGGGAGCTGACTCTATGCAATGTAAGCCAGTTTACATTGGGAACTTAAGCATGTGCAGATTTCAGTATCTGGAAAACCAATCCCCTGTGAATACCAAGGGACAATAAGTTTTATGTGAGTCAAATGTTATATGTGGACTTTCAACTATGTGTGGGAGATTGGTGCTCCTCACCGCCTTGTTGTTCAAGGCTTACCTGTACCTGCAGCCCAGATAGTCCCTTAGGTCAGGTCCCTGGAGGTCAGACCCTGGGACCAGGATCCTTGTGCCCCCAGGAGAAACTGATATGGGTGAGAGCGGATCAAGACTGAGAAAGAGAAGGGTAGAAATCCAACAAGAGCAAAGTATGAGAAGTTCCAACCTCAGCCTGATCCCATGGAAGCTCTGGAGTTGCTTCCCTTGAGGAAAAGGAACTGGCTTTTGTTACTCAGTCCCTGTCTGTTTGGGAACTTCCCAACTCCCATTATATGGCAGCAGTCAGAGCAGAGCAAACAGCACCTGCTAGAGGTCAGTCGCCCTGGCCAGAGCTACATATGGTCTTACTCATGGCATGATGTTCAGTGGTACCCACAGGACAGTCACGCTGGCCATTAAATATTTAAACCCTTCTGTGCAGTAACAGCTTGATAAGAGCACTTTCTCCCAGGGCTCTGAGTGCCCCATGATCACTCTGGTTTCCCTGAGCCCATTCCTAGGATGCTTGCTTTATTTATGTATTCATGTATGTATGTATGTATTTAATTTTTTTCATCACCATTTGTCCCCTCAATGCCCTCTTCCACCTTCACCATCCCCCAACCCCCAGCAGTCACCACACTATGGCCCATGTCCTAGGACAATGGTCGGCAAACTCATTAGTCAACAGAGCCAAATATCAACAGTACAACAGTGAAATGTCTTTTGAGAGCCAAATTTTTTAAACTTAAACTATATAGGTAGATACATTGTTATTAACTTAATTAGGGTACTCCTAAGGCTTAGGAAGAGCCACACTCAAGGGGCCAAAGAGCCGCATGTGGCTCACGAGCCGCAGTTTGCCAACCACGGTCCTAGGACTCTTTCAATCTTCCCACAGGCTCCTGGCTGCTGGTCTGATTGTCCACTGTTCTTCCATAGATGCTGATGAAGGGTTGGAATGTCACCCATGCGCAGGAGTCTTCCGGATCATCAGTATACAATTTCATAAGTTGTCAGTCAATCCTTTAATAAAATTGTGTACCGTTTCTTTAACTCTCTCCTTGAGGGGCTCCGTTCCAAGCATTGTGGATGGCAGAAAAGCAGCAGCTTATGGTTTGATAGGTTAACTTCTCTTCCTTGTCTAGGAAGCCTGGGCATTTTTAGTGATGTTCTTGCACCGATTTAGTAATGTGACCCTTAATGGCAAGTCAGCTCCTTTCTCTTCTAAACCCAGGTGTTTAATGGGAAACTTTGTAGAAATGGCCTCTAAATCAAGTAAAGTGGCACACCCTGAGAATGGAGAGGGGGTGGTGTGCCACTATGCAACACAACAAGGCTTGTTGCTATGTTTACATCCGTGGGTTTCATTGAGCCCCTATAGTGACTGTTTTGACAGATGAAATCTACCTTCCTTCCTAGTTGGTAAATAAAGTTATTTCATAGTACAGCAGGGGGGAGATTACACGTTTAAGGCGGTGAGGAAACAGCCAAGAGTGTGCTCCTAAGATCGATGGGCTTAACTCTCTCCACAAGTCATTGCCTCCCAGTCAAATTCCAGTGCAACTTGACTCAAGACAGGGAGGGTTCGGTTCACTGATGCCTGAGAAGAAATGAGGCATTTCTCCTCTATTACTTCTAATTTTAATTTCTTCTAGATGACTTCTAACCCATGTACATGATAACACACTTCCAGCCTCAAGGGTGTGTGTTCAGGTGTATGTGTCTGCATGAGAGGGTTTTCATATTGGGTTTCCCAGAAGCAGATCCTAAAACAAAGTTGTGAGTTCCAGCAGCTTATTTGGACAGTGATCCCAAGAAGCAACGGAAGGAAAGTGCGGAAGTGACAAGGGAAGGAATAAGCATCATTGAGCAGGTTATCACTGTGAGGAAAGTTAGGTAGCATAGAGGCAGTGGAAAGAAAGCATAAGGCTCATGTTATCCCCACCAAGGTGCTGTTCATGTCACTCTATATGCAGGCCATTTCATTCCTGCATGTGCCTGTCTCCTCAGCATAGACATGCAAGTTTAAAAGCCTATGGTTAGTTGAGGAGTCAGAACAGATGGGTGCTGGGTGAAATGCTTTGGCTGTTCCTTGACCTTCTTGACATGGGGCATTAACATGGCTATCCCTGTAAATCAAGCATAGGAACACGAGGGGTTTTACTAACTGCCATCTGCTGTCTTATATAAAGTCTTTACTTTTATCCTTTATTAACAAACTCCTAGCAGCCATTTGGCATTTCTGGGTTAATGTTCTCACTAATGACTTCTAGAGAAAACACAATTGTGAAAATCTTTAGACATCTCCAATCTAAGGAATATCAACCAGTGGGCCTTCAGGAAATTAAAGAAACTGCAATACTGTTACTGTCAGGCAATCCAGGTGAATTGGTGTGACAAAATGAGCACTAGATTGAAAGACAAAAGACATATTTTTTGAGTCTATGACTTGCCCACTTATAGCAGTAGCCATGGTTTACTCCTCACCTCTCCTGGCCTTAGTTTCACCAAGTGAACAAGAAGTCTGAATTGTATGATCTCTTTTTTTGCCAAATTCAGAAAATGTATTTGCTCTCCTTTCTACTTACTTTTTTTTGAGAGAAAAATAATACCTTTTTTATTTTCATATATTTTTTTCTCCATTACCTAAGCAATTACAAAAACTTAGAAAAAATTGAAAAGAAAATAATTATGCGTATCCTCTCTATTCTATTTTAGTGTGTCTCATTCTTTCTTATGAAACTCGTTATAAGTAGTCACAATTATAATGTATATACATTTTTATATATTTATACAGCTATGGGAAAGAAAACAGAAAGGAAGAGGATAGCTCTTTCAAATATTTGAAAAACTGCCACATGGAAGAGAGGACAGACTAGTCCTGTGCAAATCCAAGGGATCAGTGAGAAGAAGGAACATCAATGTTGCCTTATTATAGGGTAAGAGAGTTTCTTTTTCTGTGCCTCTAGAGGAGTGATGGTGTTCAAAGGATATGCAACAGAGAAGAACTAGAAAAGTGTTAGAATAAGGTGACGACACTCCATTCTGGTGAACATACAGTTATAAGGTTCTTTAATGCTCATTTTGTGATAATCGAGCTTGCACCTTCCATCAACTTGGTAAAGTCTTCAATATTATCATCCCATCAATGAATTCATAGCAGCCATTTAGCCATTTCTATCTACCTGGATTGATGCTCTTACTAATGACTCTTCCAAGGAAGATACAAATTGCAAAAATCTTTCGATATCTCCACATCTGTGCCCAAGGGGGGGGAAAAGAGATAAGAAAACAGAACTTTTTTATTATCTCTCCAAATTGCATTTCTTTTATTTTTATTACCAGCTATCTTAAACTGCACTGACTTCCCTTTGCACACTTCTCCTAAGAAGCATAAACTAGTCTAGTTCATCCCCTTCCTATATTATGTTTTTGCAAAATTATCAATCAGACTCCTAGTATTAGATCTGTTGGATTATTTGGCTGATAATTTGACTCCCAATACCGGTAGGTAACATACATGGCAAAAACAGCAAGACACCCAATGTCACATGCATTAGACCTTGTTCATAAAAACAGGTTGGAATCCTTCTTGAGAAATGGGTGAAAATAAGAACTCCAGTTTTTACAAGCTTTTCTCCACCCTTTCTTTTTGTACTTTTCTTTTTACATTAACACAGTTTTGAAAAATATGTTTTAATGTGTGTGGGAGTTAGACTGATCATCGACTGGAAGCCGACTCAGTTCTGCATGAGAAACCATCTAGAAGGGAACATTTGGGTATTCAACATACTTGTAAGAGAAGAGAAGTATTAAATAGGAGGAATTAAAGCCCCTTGACATATCATTGCAGAAGGCATTTAGCTAAAACATTTTTCTACCAAATTGCTTCTTGAAGGTTTTATTGAGATTTACAACTGAGAGACCTCACAAGGCAGGTAGAGAGAGGTGAAAATTCAGGCATGATCTGGAATAGGCATGCTTCGGCAAGAGCATTCTATTGCAAAAGTGAATACTCAATGATAAATGTATTTTACTTCTGATGCTTTTACCTATTTAAGTTGCATCTATTTGTCTTATTTAATACTAGAGGCCTGGTCCAGGAGATTCGTGGCCTCAGGGGAGGGGGGGCCCTCAGCCCAGCCTGTGCCCTTTCACAGTCTGGGGGCTTTTGGGGGGTGTCCAACTGATGTGGGGAGCGAGCCTAAGCCATCAGTCAGACATCCTTAGTGCTGCCGCGGAGGCTGGAGAGGCTCCGACCGCCACGCTGCCATGCTCACCAGCCATGAGCCCTGTGGGAGCACACTGACCACCAGGGGGAAGCTCCTGTGTTGACCATCTGCCCCCTGGTAGTCAGTGCATGTCATAGCGACTGGTTGTTCCACAGTTTGGTCAATTTGCATATTATGGTTTTATTATATAGAATGATATCAAAATAAGAGCTCTAATAATCAAAGAACCCAATACTGGAAGATAGTATACTTTACTTAAGCCATAAGAATATTGATAACTAGAGGCCCAATGCACAAAATCGTGCAAGAGTAGGCCTTCTTACCACGGCTGCCGGCACCGGCTTCCCTCTGGCCACTGGCAGGCACCCAGGACCCGGGCTTCCCTCAAAGCCCTGGCTTCATCCAGAAGGTCATCAGGAAGAACATCCGAAAGGACATCCAGTCTAATTAGCATATTATTTTTTTATTATTTTAAACTAGAGGCCTGGTGCACAAAAATTTGTGCACTCGGGGGGGAGGGGGGTCCCTCAGCCCGGCCTGTGGCCTCTCGCAGTCTGGGACCCCTTGGGAGATATCGACCTGCTGGCTTAGGCCTGCTCCCGGGTGGCAGAGGGCAGGCCCAATCCCTAGGTGCAGCCCCTGGTCAGGCTCAGAGCAGGGCTGATTGGGGAGTTGGGGCGCCGCCCTTGTCATGCACAGAGCAGGGTGGATCGGGAGGTTGCGATGCCACCCTCAGTCACGCTCAGGGTAGGGCCGATTGGGGGGTTGGGGCACCATCTCCTGTCACATTCAAGGCAGGGTCGATGGGGAGGTTGCGGTGCCACTCCCTGTCATGCACAGAGCAGGGCCAATCAGGGGGTTGGGGCATTTCCCCCTGTCACTCACAGAGCAGGGCCCATCAGGGGGGTTGGGGATATGTACCCTGTCATGCACAGAGCAGGGCCAATCAGGGGGTTGGGACGCTGCCCTCTATCACCCACAGAGCAGGGCCGATCAGGGGGTTGGGGTGCTGCCACTCTCACACTCAGGGCAGGGCCGATGGGGAGGTTATGGCTCTACCCCGTCACACACAGAGCAGGGCCTGTGCGGGGGGGGCGGAGGGGGGTTGGGGCGCCGCACCCTGTCACACACAGAGCCGCAGGACGATCAGGGGGTTGGGGCCCCGCACCCTGTCACGCTGATCCCGGTGCCGGGAGGCCTCCCGGCTCCGCTGATCCCGGTGCTGGGAGGCATATTATCCTTTTACTATATAGGGTAGAGGCCTGGTGCATGGGTGGGTGCCAGCTGGTTTGCCCTGAAGGGTGTCCTGGATCAGGGTGGGGGTCCCCACTGGGGTGCCTGGCCAGCCTGGGTGAGGGGATGATGGCTGTTTGCAGCTGGTCACACACCCTTCAGGGTGGGGGTCCCCACTGGGGTGCCTAGCCAGTCTGGGTGAGGAGCTGAGGGCTGTTTTCAGGCTGGGGGTGACTGAAGCTCCCAACGGCTCCTTTTTTTTTCTTTTTTTTAATTCTGGGCCAGCTTTAGCTTTGAGGCTTGGCTCCAGCTCTTAGGCCTCCGCTGCTGAAAGTAGGTTTCTGGCCTTTGCTTACAATGTTGTGATCCTGCTGGCTGAAGCCCGGCAGGTTTCTGGGGTTTTGTTTAGCTTCTATGTTTGTTACATAGTTGCTTGCAGCTCAGAGGCCTGCAGCGACAGGCGGGGAACGTTGGAGTCCTCCGTCACTGAAGCAAGCAAGCCTCATGTTAGTTTCAAGCTGCCTGGCTGCCGGCCGCCATCTTGGCGGACAGTTAGTTTGCATATTGCCTTGATTAGCCAATTGGAAGGGTAGCAGTCGTACGCCAATTACCATGTTTCTCTTTTATTAGATAGGATAGTAATAAGATTTGATTCTAGGTCTTCTGATGCCCATTTTGTTTTGTTTTCTCTATGTCAGGCTATAGATGATCGTACACATATATTTCATCTGTTTATTTTCAAATAAATTATCCTTAAATATGAGGCAATAGAAACATTGAAATAAAGTTGACCCAACAATGGTATATCACCTACTATTGCCTCTATAAAGAGACAGTGTGGTATTGTGGAAAGGGCATAGGACAAAAGACAGAAAATGGGATCAAACCTTAATTACCTGGCACTTTGAAATGTGTAAACTGGGTTTTTCCACATTTATTCTAAAATGTATTTCATTATATTCTATTTTAAAATAAATGTTTTAGTGAACCCATTTCCCTTTTAGGTCTTTCCTTCAATGTCAAAAACCTACTCACTTAGTCTATCTGAGACTCAATCTTCATATATTTTTAAAATCTTTCCAAGGTAATCTTTAATTAGATAGTATTAACTAGTAGTGCTCAATTGCTTGGACTAGTTAATAGTTGTCCTGTGGGTGTCAAGCATGGTGCCTACTCTATTATAAAGTAGGATTTTTAAATATTCTGTAAAATAAAGAAATGTGGAAGATATTTATAATGTGTGCAGTTACTAAATCTCTGTAAGGACTGAATTCCAATTACAATCTCTGTAAAGTGTCACTAGGTTGGAAATTACATTCATGTAATAATTTTGTGTGGCAACCATATAGTTTCTTTTTTTTTTTTTAAATATATTTTATTGATTTTTTACAGAGAGGAAGGGAGAGCGATAGAGAGTCAGAAACATCGATCAGCTGCCTCCTGCACACCCCCCACTGGGGATGTGCCTGCAACCCAGGTACATGCCCTTGACCGGAATCGAACCTGGGACCCTTCAGTCCGCAGGCCGACGCTCTATCCACTGAGCCAAACCGGTTTTGGCGGCAACCATATAGTTTCAATGATACCTGACTTTCTTAAGTTCATTACTTCTAAGGCGAAGTACAAATAAACCCTCTTCTCGGCAGGGCTCAACTTCCTTCCATCTGGAGGCAGTCACGGGTACATCTGAATTGATAAGCTATCTTTTCTTTTATGAATGTTTTCCCAATTTCTATGAATCAAATCATTTATTCTGAGATAATTGGAGATTCACATGCAGTTATAATCAATAATACAAAGAGATCCGCTGTATACTTTTAGCTATTATTAGTTTTAGCTATTCTAGTTCCTTTTTCCTTCCATACAAATTTTAAAATAGTCCTATCTATGTCCATAAAAAATATTGCTGTCATTTTAATAGTAGTTCCATTAAACCTATATGTCAATTTGGGGAGAGCTGATGTTATTGTTGAGTCTTCTAATCCATGAACATGATATTTCTTTTCATTTATTTACATTCTTTTTAATTTTATCTTTGTATAGTTTTCAGCAAACAAATTCTGTAAATATTTCATTCAATTTCATTCTAAATATTTTATTTTTTGAAAGGCTGTAAATGGTATTATATTAAATTTTGGTGTCCACATGTTCTTTGATAGTATGTATATAGAAATACCATTGAGTTTTATAAGCTTATCCTGTATCCTGAAAGCTTGCTGAACTCATTTATTAATTGTAGGGGGTTTTCTATATTTCTGGGGATTATTCACATGGATAATTATATAATCTGCAAATCGGAACAGTATTATTTATTTTTACTTTTACTTTTTATTTTATTTTTTGTTATATTGCACTGGCTAGAATTCCAGCACTATGTTGAATAAAATTAGTGAGAAAGATCATCCTTTACTTAGTCTCAAACTTAGGGGTAAAACATTCAATTGTTTATTATTAACTTAATGTTAGCAGTAGGATTTTTATAGATGTATTTTATCAATTTGAGGACATTCTCTTTTATATTATAAATTAGTGTTGAATATTGTTAAGTGTTTTTTTTTCTACATTCATTGATATAATCACATTATTTTTCTCTTTTAGTCTGTTAAAATAGTAGATTATGTTGACTGATTTTTGAATATTGAACCATCCCTGTATCCTTAAAATAAACCTTACTTGGTCATGTTGTATCAATCTTTTTATATATTACAGAAATGTAATTGCTAATATTTTGTTAAATATTTTGCATCTGTAATTATGAGCAATATTAGATTGTTTTTTTTCTTGTTGTACTCTCTTTGTCTGTTATGGTATAGGGAAAATACTAGCTTAAATAAATAAATTGGGAAGTGTTATTTCCTCTTAAATTTTCTGGAAGAGATTATATATAATTACCTTTCACTATTCCTTAAATGTTTGGTAGATTTCTCCAGTGACACCATCTGGGCCTGGAGGTCACTCTTATGGGAGTTTTTAAATTAAGTATACAATTTCCTTAATATTAATGTGGTTATACAAATTATTTCATAATGATTGAAATGCATTTTTCACAAAAAAGAAACATTTTGCCTAAGTTGTTAAATTTATGTGTGTAAAGTTTTTTTTTTGCTGCATCACTTTATTAACTTTTTTATTTTTTCAGCTTTTGTAGTGATATCTCCTGTTATTTCTTCTGATATTGGCAATTTTTGTCTTCTGCTTTTTTGTTGTTAAGTGTTGCAAGAGGTTTGTAAAGTTTACTGATCTTTTCAAAGAAGCATCTCTTTTTTAAATGATTTTTAAAATATTTTTATTGATTTCATTTTAATGATTTTTAAAATATTTTTATTGATTTCAGAGAGGAATGGAGAGGGAGAGAGAAAGAGAAACACCAATGATGTGAGAGAATCATTGATCTGCTTCCTCCTGCATGCCCCCCACTGGGGATCAAGCCCTGACTTGTGCCCTGACTGGGAATTGAACCATGATCTCCTGGTTCATAGGTGGATGCTCAACTGCCTAGAAACATGGGCTGGGCTTTTTAATGATTTTTAAATGTTTTTTCTATTTTTAATTTAAGTTATTTATTAATCTTTATTATTTATTTCCTTTGGCTTGCTTTGGATATACTTTGCTCTTCCCTTTCTAGATTCTTGAGGTGAGGCCTTACATTATTGATTTGAGAATTTTTTCTTTTAATGAATTTTCTAGTCTATAAATTGTCCTTTCAGAACTGCTATAGTAGGGTCCTACAAATTTTGATATGTTGCATTTTCACTTTTTATGTAATATAGTTTTAAATTTCTCTTTAAGACACTTTAATTGAACCATGGCATATTAAGAGTGTATTGTTTAGTTTTGTAGACATTCTTTTTATCTTTCTGTTATTTTTTAGTTTTATTCCATTTTGGTCAGAGAATAAACTCTGCAACATTTGAATGCTTTTCAAAGTGTTGATTTTTTTTAATGGCTCTACATATGGTCTACATTGCCATATGTTCAGTGAATGTCAGGAGAATGTGCATTCTGCTGTAGTTGAGGAGTGTGTTCTACAAGTGTCAATTAGATTCTCTTGGTTGATGGAGAAGAAAAGTCCATTCATTGTGTTTGTGCACATTTGTGCTTGTTGTATTATTTATCCTTTCTGATATTTATGATCTCTTTTTTTTAATCATTTTCTTTAGAGAATTTTTTAACCATTGTCTAGGGTATGTCTCCTAGCAACACATTCTTTTTTTAAAAAAATTCTTTATTGTTTAAAGTATTACATTTGATTCTCCCCCATCCCCTGCCGTTGACCTCTCCTAGCTTGTTCCCTCCCTCCCACCCCCTATCCCCAAAGTTCTTTTTTTTCAACACTTGAAAATTATTGTGATATTACCTTGTGCCTTCCATGGTTTCTTCAGGCTGATTTTGTAAGTAATGTAGGCCATTTTTTTTCTTCTGGTTGTTTTGAAGGATTCTTTCTGTCTTTAATTTCCAGATGTGTAATTATTGTGTTTTGGTGTGGATTTATTTGAGTTTTGCCTAAACCAACAGTCAAACATCCCCCAGGTGTCCAAGATTGGAGAATGTGCAGGCCAGGCTGAGGGACAATGCCTACCCCCTCCCCACCCCCACATGAATTTTGTGCACTGGGCCTCTAGTTGTAAATAACACTGCAATGAACATAGGGGTGCATGTATTCTTTCAAATTAGTGTTTTGAGTTTCTTCAGATATATTCTTAGACGTGGAAATGCTGGGTCATAGGCAGTTCCACTTTTAGTATTTTGAGGTAACTCCATACTGCTTTCCACAGTGGCTGCTCCAATCTACATTTCCACCAAAAGTGCATAAGGGTTACCTTTTCTGCACATACTCACCAATACTTATTATTTGTTGGTTTATTGATTACAATCATGGTCCTTCTTTATATTTTTTGCTGAAACTTTTTATTTGGGGGTCTTTTATTTATTTGTTTTAAGCATATTGTTTATTTTTCATGGAAGCACTTTTATTATGGGTGCATCTATTCATTGTCTTTTTAGTTCCATTTTAGAGTATCCTGGTTCCCAGTGTAACATTTAAAAAAAAATGAAAACCTGTATGTTTGTATTATTCCATGAGACTCTGGTCATATGTAACCTTCTATTTCTGTTGTCACTCTCTTAAACAGCTATAGCATTGCAAGGGGCTGGGAGGACCATCTCATCACTGTCAGATGAGGATAGAATTTCAGGTTCTTCACTTGGCCTCTGTTGACAAGGGAGGGGGGTAATCCTTATTACTAGACAAGAATGAGAGTTCTAGCTCCCCTTGAGGTATTCATCTACAGTGCAGTGGAGAGGCCACCCTCATTTTTGTACTGTGTAAGAGACAGAATAGACAACAGTTCCTTCTGAAGTATTCAGGCACTGCTTACTTAACTAGATGTGATTTTCTAAGTCTGGTTGCCCAGGATATATAGAAATAATAGTAATGACTACTAACAAGTAATTCTCATAAATATCTTGATATTTAAATCAAATGATTTATTTACTTTATTTTAACACCAGAGGAGGTGTTTTTAAAATAAAGTATGTTGATCTGAAATTGTAGTAACATGGGAAACCCTGATACTGTAAAAATGTTGCGTCTATCTTAATTTGTCTGAGTAGATGTTTCTAAGTTTTTCTTAAATACCTGAAGTGTCCCATGTACCCCAATTAACTACAGTTATCACTCTGGAGAAATCAAAATGCTGAAGAAACTTCCCCTGCACTTCAGCCACTGGCACTGGTTTACAAAAGCACATCGTGGTAACTTTTCAAATCATATTTCACAAGGAGCAAAGTAGGCTCCTAATGAATTATATATGATCGGAAACCATGTTTTGGCCATCTTAACAAATTCAATGAGCAAATTCTTTCATGTTGTTCCCTTCCCCAGGTAGAATCCATCATTAGTCATTCTGCCTTACACCGGGGTCTTTACATTTCGGTCTTCTTACCACACAGTAGTATCTTGAATGTAATGTTGACATCCAACTAACTTCTAGCATTAAAAAAAGCCATATATATATGGAATGACAGAGGCCACACTGGGGAAAACAAAGATATTTTGGTCTTGGTTTTTTGGGTAGAGTCTTCAGTCACCTTTGGTTGAGCTACATGGACACTTACAGGAGAAAGAGCAATAGAAAGGGTTAAGGGAGGCAACATCACAGGTATTGAGAAATGGGATGATAGAGGCCAATGTGGGGGTTGACAAAGCTCTTTCTGAACAATCTCTTTGGGCTGTGCATACAGCTCATCAAAGGCCAAGGCAGAACGTTATCGTCTTTCTCTATCGCCTTCCATTTTTCTAGTCCTCACAGCTTGACTTTTTGTTTCTTTTGGCTTTTTCCTTCACTTGCCCTCTACCAGCTTGGTAGTACTTAAGGGTCTGCCTGTCATTTGGTTTTGTGGGAACCACTTGACCCAGCCGTAGATGCACCAGTTTGGAGCCTGGGGATTTGGGTTGGTTCTTCACTGGCTTTGAAGCTTTGGACAGTACAGACTTCTCCTTTGTGCTTGGTCTTTGGGGCCTCCCCTCCATGCTTCTCAAGATAGGAATGACCTCTTCTCTCTTCTCTTGCTCAGCTTGCTTCCTCTTTAGAAATACCTGCTTAGTCATTATGGTTATCTTCTTTACTAGCTTAGTTCATTGCATTCTCACTCACAGCCACAAACATGACCCAAAATACTAGCCAGCTATCTTTGTAAATGTATATTACTAATCACAAAGGAGGGATTGAAAAAGAGCAGAGTAAGGTTCGTGGTATAGTGGTTAAAAGGCAGAGTCTGCCCCAAGACCAGTTATAAAATCTTGGAGAAGTTGCCTTATGTTTCTGAGCCTCAGTTACTTCATCTATAAATTGTGGATATTAATGGCACCCATCTTATAGATTTTTTTGTGAGAGAATGAGTCATTTCATGTAAAATCTCTAGTACTCTACTGTCATCCTCTCCCCCCCCCACCCCCCCCCGCCATTTTAAAAAAGTGTTTGGTACAAATCCAAGCTCAGTATTATGGTAGGCAGCCTATAATATTTGATCCAATGATTCTTGCCTCCTGGTATAATTCCATCCCCTTGAATGTGAACTAGACCTAGTGACTCACTTCTAACAATAGAATATGGCAAGAATGGTGAGATATTTCTTCCAAGATTAAGTTACCAAGAAAAAAAATGACTTCCATCTTGCTTGCTTCTCTTTCCTTGGGAATGTTTGCTCAGTGGGAGGCCAGCTGCCTAGTCTTAAGCTACCTTATCAAGACACCAACCTAGCAAGAACAGGGGAGGCATCTGGCCAAAATCTAGACTGCAGTGAAATAGCCTGCCAGAAAGTAATCCTGCCAACAGCCACATGTGTGAATTTGAAAGTGAATCCTCCCTCAGTTGAGTCTTGAGATGACTAGAGCCCTGGCCAACCTCTTGATTTTAGCCTTTGAGAGATCTATAGCCTGAGAACCCACTAAGTCACACGCATATTTATGACTCAAAATAAATGTTTGTTGTTTTAAAACACTAAATTTTGAAATAATTTGTTATATGGCAATGGATGACTAATAGAGTATTGAAAAAAAGGACTGAGATTTTAAGATTCTAATTAATGACTGCTAATTAGAATTTTTCTATTCAGAAAGCTGTCCACTATGGCCACAGTTGTACTTTAGCCATAGGACAAATACGGATGGTAAAGACATGTGCCTCCTGTGTTATGCTTCTGCCTAATACCCCCACCTGATGTTTACCTAGTTGAACATAATTCATAATAAGCACAATATCTGAGGCTGAACAGCAAAATGGCGGTGGCGCAGGGCAGAGAAAAGGAGGGAAAGAATTAGGACTGACATTTTATGTCTTTTAAAAAGTCTGACCTTTTGGAAATATCACTGTGTACATTTAAAATATTAATAACGGTTCTTGCTGTTAGCAGGCAAAGGGGGATGTTGTCATGTGTGACCTTTTATTGAAGGAAAAGAAAATTGACAGTTTTATTAGCCACAGAATATCACACAAGAAAATGCAAAGGAGGAAGAAAAGCTTCTGTGGTAGTAATTAGTCACACAAGCTAAATGTTGCTAGGCCGCTGATGTTTTAGACACCGGAAGGCTAAACGTGACTTTTGAGCTTCCTCCACTGAAGCCAGTGTAAACTATGGCTAGATTGAAAAGGCATTAATCTTATTTTTTTCTGGAAGGATTATTTAAGTACTTTTGTATTTCCTTTTTTAAAAATTTCAGCAAGACTTTATTCTCAAGCAAAATCATGTAGAAACCCTTTTAATTCCCTAGGCACTGCTACCCATTCAACAAATATTTGTTAAATGTGCACAACATGCTTGACATTTTTCTAGCCTCCTGGGACTCAATGATGATTAAAAGAGATAAGACTTTCCTGGCCAACGTGGCTCAGTGGTTGAGTGTCAACCTATGAACCAGAAGATACGGTTCGATTCCCAGTTGGGGCACATGCCCAGGTTGCAGGCTGGATCCCCAGTGTGGGGTGTGCAGGAGACAGCCAGTTAATTGATTCTCTCTAATCATTGACGTCTCTGTCTCTCTCTCCCTTCCTCTCTAAAATCAATAAAAATACATTTAAAAATAGATTTTTTAAAAAAGAGATAAAGCCCTTGCCCTTGGGAACCTTATGTTCCAATGGGGAAGATAGACAATTATCAAATATAGAGTGTCCCAAAATTCACGCAAGAAGTAATTTTGATAGAAAACACAGGTTTGTAATTAAAAAAAAATTGTAAGTTTTTTATTGATTCATAAAGTATATAGTATAGGGTTATGTATGGAATAGCACATTGGGTAAATGGCCTCCACAGCTTTGCTGGCACATACGCAAAGCTGTGGTCTTCATTGGTCTTCATTGTCCCTGCTCCTGGGCCATAATTGGTACTTAGTAATGCTTATCAAATTGAAGGGATTTAAATCAAAGGGCAACAGATATTAGAATCTGATTCAATAAACCAAATAAAATTAGGCTTTTATTTATTTTTGTTGTTGTTAATGCTCACGCAAAATTCAAATCTTGTGTGAATTTTGGGACACCCTATACATTAAGATATGTAACTACTATGTTGAAAGAACAAGATCTAAAAAGAATGATCATAAAATAACACTATTTTTTTTCTTTCTGAAACTTATTTGAATTCTCTGTGAAATTAGTTCTTCATCTCTCAAATGAAATGTTAGTTCAATCCCAGAGCTTCTTCAATTCATATCATCACTTCCAACATAAAAATTTCTCCAATCACTTTTAGGCACAAAACTGTTTCATTTAAGTAATAAAAGTAGCTAGTCCTATGAACCATTCACAATTCTTACTTTCATATATAGCCAAAACTTCTCACGTTGCCAGCTAATAGGGGCAGCTGCGGTCAATTTCTGTCCACGAGACTTTCCCACACAGTGTTTGGAGCTACCTGAGGGACACAGTCTTCAAAGGATTCCCTGAAGCCTTGCTCAAGGTTTACTTTTAACCCTTTCATATACTGGAGGCCAGTGTTGGGCTCAGGCTACAAAACATGTTGTAGCCTATCATCTCATTTTGGAAGGTGCAAGTACCTGTCACTTATTTTATTCTCAGCTTTTTAGATCTATCTATCTATCTATCTATCTATCTATCTATCTATCTATCTATCTATCTATCTATCTATCTATCTATCTACCTATCTATCTATCATCTCACATTTTCCAGTGCTAATACAGTAATAATAGCAATAATTAAAAAGAATAAAGCAAGTTTTGACATAGTACATAATTGGGTTGTTAGGAACACCTTCTTAAGGAGATGACCTTGCTCCACTGAAGAAATTCTGCAAAAAGAGAATAAGGATGAATACTGGCATTGAGGTGACCTTGGCCTTATTTAGCAAATAAATCATAAGCAACTCAAAGGAAGGGATCATGACTAGCCTGTAGCTTATACAGCACTCCCCATCACCCCTCAGCCAGCACTTAGTAAGTGGTTTCCTGACTAAATATTGGAAAGATAAAAAGCTGAGAGGTCCCTTGTTGATTTCTTAGCCATGTGGATTTGTGCCCATTAAAATATGCTATTTGTGTTGGACAGGTTAATAGGTTCAATTTTGGGGGTTCACCAGGCATGGAGAAGTTTTCTTTTTGTTCACATTTCTCCTCCTTTCATATGCAATTTTTCTTTGTCTAGAGAAAAACATTTTTCAAAACTGTGACCTGTATTTTAGAGATTGTTAACTTCAAAGAAAATCTCAGGCTAAAGTTTGAAGCTGTCTTGGTTTGATATGTGATTCTTCTTTTACTGATATATTTATGAATGCAGAAAGAAAACTTGAACATTTATAGAAAACTTTATGAATATTTGAACAAATGTCCATCAAGTGGAGTTAAGAGACTGGGTGCTTTTATAGCAGGAAAAAAAAAATAGCTGTCATAGAACCCAGAGTCAAGTGGGAATTGTAAGTGTAAACTACAAGAAATCCACTTACCAAAATAAATATGCAATCGTCCTTTCTTATCTGCAAGGGATACATTTCCAGACCCCTGTGGATGTCTGAAACCCTATATACTGTATATACTATGTTTCTTCCTATATAAACATACCTTTTAATTTAAAGAAGCTTTTTACACCTCTCTTTTTTTTTTTGCTATCGAAATGTCCAACACCACCACTTTTGTACTTTGGGGTCACTATTAAGTAAAGTAATTGGACTGTCAATCTGATAATTGAGACATCTATTAAGTGACTCATTGGCGGGAAACATATACATGTGGAAAGACTGGACAAAGGGATGATTCATGTCTCTGGACAGGATAGAGTGGACAGCACACAATTTCATCTTGCTTCTCAGATCAGTGCCTAGTTTAAAACTAATGAATTGCTTATTTCTGGAATTTTCCATTTCTGGACTGCAGTTAGCCATAGGTAGCTGAGAGAGTGGAAGGTAAATCCACAAATAAGAAGGGATTATTATATGTCCTTTCAAATGACACTGAAGTAGCTAAGGACTGACCTTAGCATACACTTTAAGTTACTCTAATACTAGTCAAAGTGCCAAACTCAATCCATGTCTAAGGAATTTCAAGTAAGTTTCCATGTGAAATTCAGATACAATGTAAGTTGTTCATATAATTTAAGGATTAAGAGTTGGGCTGATCTGCAGTTTCAAGAATTTAAAACTAAAAATGCATTGAAAGAAATGATTATTCTTCTAGGCAGTGTCAACACAGTCTTTAAAGACTGAGTCACCTAACAGCATAGTGTACTGGTAACAGGGACCCAAGGTTCATTTGCTTATTTGTGCTTTATTTATTCATTCATCCTATATTTACAGATCACATAACATGTGCCACGCCCTGAGTTAGACACAATGCATAAAAATCATGACATACTTATGCCATTGCCCAGTAGCTCAGTTGGTTGGAGTGTCATCCTGTACACGGAAAGGTTGTGGGTTTGATTCCAGGTCAGGGCACATACCTTGGCTGTGGGCTCTGTTCCCAGTTGGGGAGCACATAGGAGGCAACTGATGAATGTTTTTCTGTCACATCAATCAATGTTTCTTCTTCTGCACTCTCTCTTCCTTCCTCTCTAAAAATATATATATATATATATATATATATATATATATATATATATATATATATATAATCTCAATGGAAAATATCCTCCAGTGAAGATTTTTAAAAAAAGAAAGAAATCATGACATACTTTTTGCCCTCCAAGGCTAAATAAAGGTCACAATATATGTTATGTTGAAGATCTAAAATTTTAGAAATGTGGAGTTAAATAAAACATGTGCTTAAGTTAAATTCACCTATTTCTTTTTACTTTTTTAATATAACTACTAGCAAACTTAAATTGGCTCCCATTATATTTCTATTGGACAACACTGGTGTGGAGGGATCTGCCTGCACATGTGCGTCTACCTGAACCTCAGCCCCACCTGGTGAAAGTGCAGTGCAGTCAGCTGTACTACTAATTCTATTTACTGGCAGCATAATTTCATTGCCAGGAACCTCTGATGAGTGACATTTAGCCTTTCTATCTGGGTGTATAAGACCCTTGAGTCCTTATCTAAGCTTGTATCTGAAGTGCAGTCTGTTTATATAAACACTAGAGGCCTGGTGCATGAAAATTTGTGCACTCAGGCGGGGGGAGGGGGGGTCCCTCAATCTGGGAGCCCTTGGAGGATGTCCAATTGATGGATTAGGCCTGAGCTGGCCTCCCTCTGCGGGAGGTGACTAGCAGGCAGATCAGGGGACGGTGCTGGCCAGTGAGTGCCGACCCAGTCCCACTGCTGCCAGTCTCTGCAGCCCCCCAATTGCTGTCCACTCCCTCTGCCACTGCCACCCGCCTTGGCTGGCCTGGTGCCACCGCTGACTGCTCCCCCACCCTCCACCCCACTCCCCTCCGCCGACTGGTATTTCCACCTTTTGATCGATTTGCATATTAGGCTTTTATTATATAGGATTTTTTTAAACAAGTGTGTGCTAAACTTTAGGGATGTCTCTTAGGGGAGAATATAGGCCTTTTATTTAGTCCTTAGAATTGTAAAATTTCCCGACCCAGGTCAAATATCACAAATACTATATTTACCATGTACATTATTAATCACAAAGTGGAAGATGGGTGAAATTGGGCTTGATTAGAGCAGAGACAAAGCTAAGTGGAAAGCTTATTCAAAGAGATGCAACAATGATTAGTTGGTTATGAATTGACAACAATTATGGATGATGACTCGGTTTTTCCTTGGGAATTTCCTGGACAATTTTTTTTTTTTTTTACTTATTCTTGCAGGTTTTAAATACTTCAAAGTCAGGAAATGTCTTTGTGATACATTTTGCTTGCAAAAATGGCACAATTATTTCCCTCCCTGTTTCCATACCCTTTTGCTATATGGCTTTGCAATTTTTTTTTTCCATCAAGACATGGGAACAATTTTCCTATCCCTGTCTCGAATTAGGCCTGGCATGTGACATGGTACTAGTTCTGAATCTGGCCCTCAAGGGAGCTTTCATCTTTCTTTTGGAACCCTACAACCACCATTTTAGAATGATGAATAGAAAGGAGCCATTGCAGATTATCCTAGAAAAGCCAGTCACAGATACCTGCCAGCAGACCACCAACAAGTGAGTTAGCCCACTAAGGCCAGAACAGCCAGCCAGGTAAGCCCCGCCCTAATTACTGACCCATAGAATCATGAGCTAAATTGATGATTACTATTTTAAGCCACTAAGTTTTAGGGTGGATTTTCATGTAGCAAGAGCTAACTGATCGTCTTCGAATACTTTATTTTCTTCCCACATGATAGTCTAAGTTTTCAAGGTTGGGTGACTACTCTGATTAGCTCCTCTGTCAACAATTAAGTGACAAGCCTATTTGCATATTGAAATCATACTTGTCCAGAAAACAGTTTAACTTCAGATGATACTGAAAATTTGAAAGACAATTAAGAAGAGGGGAGGCTATAAGTAATTGGTTCTACATGCTTTTAATAAAATCGGCTGGTTTTCAAGTTTCTATAATAATTTTGTCTCCAGACAAGTTTTCATTGAAAACTCTCTCTCTCTCTCTCTCTCTCTCTCTCTCTATATATATATATATATATATATATATATACATATATATGTGTATATATATATATATATATATATATATATACACACACATATATATATATATATATATATATATATATATATATATATATAATCACATCTCCAGTGATTCTGGTAATTTCAGAATGTTTCCTACTGTTTCATTATGCCCCCTGAAGATCTGAGTTCAGTCATTAAACTTTATCCCCTGGCAGACAAATTGCTGATATTATTTCTGTTTGAGTGGGATAATACATAATCAGGGTGTTCTTTGAAGTTCTATGCCTCTTCAGGGAAATTGTGCCTGCTTTAATGTAGCTAGCATTAAATGTGAAGGTGACATGTCATGTGACACTTGGCTGTGCTAGAGACTTGAAAACATAAGCATTCTACTTCAAATATGCACACAAGAAAGGGTTCTCATAGAAACATTTCCTATAAAAATTTGATTCAGTGGATAATTTGGATATCATCAGAGAGAGTCCTGGCATTCTCACTCATCTGAGGGAAATAAAGATCACTGTGGCTCTGACAGCTTTCAAGAAAGAAGGCAAAATGACCAGCTCTTTTCAACAAGAAGCCCTGGTCCAGGGGCAGATGACTAGCAGGATGCCAAGGTGACTCATTCTCTTCAACTTAGATTCCCAAACATGGGGGGTGGGGAGGAGGCTCTAGGAATTAGAGTTTGTACCCTGCATCCTGGGAAGTCACCAAATTGAAAAACCATGACTGGCATCCCTACGGAGTCTACCCCAAGCTCTTGTATTTCCAGTTTCTACTAGGATTATCACCCATGAGCCTGGCATCAAAGTAGCACTGATGTCAGACTTTGAGGCCACAAAACATAATGTGGACAGTATTGGTGGGTTGGGTCCTGCATCTGAAACCAGAGGGGAAGGGGGCAGTAAGAAGCACTGAGAAGTTTCTTGCCAGCTCAACAGAGTAGGGCTTGGATTTAGATTTAATTTGAGTTATAAAGAAAATAAGTAGATATACATTCTTTGCTTATCCAAGTTTAAGAAATGTGAGCTATTCCCCATACAACTGCATTTCTCATAGAAACAGTGGAAGGGAGTTTTGTAGAAAGTTTAGAAGGTAAGCAAGGAGTGAAACACAGGTAGCCCTCAAGGAAAGAGGGAGGAGACAGATGGAAACCTGGGGGTGTTTGTTCTGGAGTTCAGAGGTCATCTGAAGGCACTGGACTCTAGAGTACCCCCTGACGGGAGCATTAGCCAAGGTAAGCTAAAGCTATGAGGGCCAATAAACAAATTATGTTATATTTTGTTTTAATAAGCACTGTATTTTGTATGTATATTGTGTGTTATATAGTCTAACTGTTTTCTTTGTATAATATGGTATATTTAGTTAAAACACATTAATACCATACTTACTCTATGCTAGGCACGGCTATAAATAAATATTTTGTAAATATCAACTCATCAGATTCTCGTATCAATTCTAGTATGTAGAATCGAATGACACTGTTGGAAAATGAAGAAACTGGCACAAAGATGAGAAGTGATTTCTTGAATATTCCACAGATAGAAATAGTTCTGCTGATATTTAAACCTGTGCGTTCTGGTTTCAGAATGTGTGCTCTTAACCACTTTGCTTTGCTAAGCTTCTCTTTACCCCCAATCTTTCATTCTACTCTTTGGTGGTTAAACGATTAACAAAAAAGGTCAGCTCATGTTCAGCAGATTTTTTTTGAATTTGGCAAAGCACAACCCTCTCTAGTCTTTCAAAAAACAACTTCTGCAAGAAGGTCATGGCTAATTTATCAGTTTCTCTTCAATCTCACTCACTAAATATCAAGTGAACCACCTCAGATTGTGATAGTCTAGACTCTAGAGAGAATTTAAGAGTTAGGAAGGGGTTGGTTGGACTACTGGACCAGAATAAGGATATAGGCATTTGACCTTTTTTCCTCAGGTATAATTCACATACCAGATAATTCTCCCTTATAAAGTGGATAATTCAGTGATGTTTAATATATTCACACATTTGTGCAGTCACCATTATCTAATTCTAGAACATTTTCATCACCTCCAAAAGAAACTCCATACCCCTTAGCAGTCAGCCCAGTCTCTGGGGTCCATGAAAACACTATCTACTTGTAGTCTCTATTAATTTTCCTATGCTGGACATTTTATATAAATATGACCTTAAAATATGAGGCTTTTTATGTCTAGCTTTTTTCACTCCTCAAAATGTTTTCAAGTTTAATCCATCTTGTAGCATGTATCAGTGCTTCATTTCTTTTATTTTAACTTTATTGTTCCAAGTATATTTTTCCTGTTGACCACCTCCACCCCACTCCTGCCCCTTCCTCAGACCTTCCCCACACTAATGTTTGTCCATGGACTATGCATATATGCATATAAATTCTTCATTCAGTCTCTTCCCATCCTCCCCATTTCCCCTTCTGAAATACATCAGTCTGTTGCATGTTTCAATGTCTCTGGATCTATTTAGTGTTTCATTTCTTTTAAAGCCAAATAGTATTTCACTGTAAGGTTAGACCATATTTTGTTATCCATTCATCAACTGAGGGGCATTTGGGTTGTTTCCACTTTCTGGTATTATGCATAACACTCTTGTGACATCTGTATACAAGTTATTATGTGGACACATGTTTTTAATGGGGTACATACCTAGAAGTACAATTGCTGGGTCATAAAATAACCCTATTCACCTGAAATGAGTGCAAAATAATGTTGAATATAAACTGTAATTGGAAATTTTAAAGAAAGAATTAGAGACCAAAAAAAAAAGATAGGTCTGTGTTTACTTTTTGAGAAACTGCCAGAATGTTTTTCAAAGGGCTGTACCATTTTCCCTTTCCTCCAGGAATGTACGTGTTTTCCATTTTCTCCACATATTTTACACTAATAGCTATTGTTTGTTTTTGATTATAGACATCCTAGTGGGTATAAAGTATATCTCACTGTGTTTTTAATTTCCATTTCTATAATGACTAATGATGTTGAGCATCTTAACCATGTGTTTATTGACCACCTGCATATCTTACATGGAGAAAGTTCTAGCTTTGCTAATTTTTAAATTGGATTATGTGTTTTTCTATTATTGAATTGTAAGAATTTTTATATATTCTATATACAAGTTCCTTATCAGATATATTATATACAGGTATTTACTCCCATTCTATGGGTAGTTATTTTATTGTTTATGCCATCACATAAAGTACAAACATTTTTTTATGAAATCAAAGTATCAGATATTTAATGGTTTTGCTCTTGCTATAATATCTAAAAAATCATTGCCTGGTCAAAGGTCATGAACATTTGTACCTGTTTTCTTCTAAATGTTTTGTAGTTTCAGCTGTTATAGTTGGGTCTATTTTGAGTTTATTTTGTACATGGTGTGAAGGAGTGGTTCAGGATCCTTCTTCTGCATATTTCTATCTAGTTGCTCCTGCACCACTTCTGAAAAGAATATTCTTTCTCCCATTTAATTGTCTTGACACCTTTGTCAAATATCAATTCTATATAATAAAAGCATAATATGAAAATTGACAGAATGGCAGAATGACCAATCGACAGGGGGGTGGGGCCAGCAAGCAGGTGGTGCCAGGCTGGCCAAGGCATGTGCCAGCGGGCAGAGGGGGAGGAGGCAGCAGCAACCAGCAGCAGCAGCAGAAGGGTGATGGGGGGGGGGGGGGGTGTGGCCACGCCAGCCAGTGCATCCTCTGATGGGCTGCTGGTTGCCTTCCACAGAGGGAGACCAGACTGCTGCTTAGGCCTGCTCCCCATGAGGAGCTGGCCTAAGCCATCAGTAGGACATCCACTGAGGGCTGCCGGACTGTGAGAGGGCACAGGCAGGGTTGAGGGAGCTCCCCCCACCCCAAAGTGCATGAATTTTCATGCACCAGGCCTCTAGTTCATTATAAATGGGTAACTTCAGTTCTGAACTACCAATTCTATTTCATTGATCTATATGTCTATTTTTAATTCAAAGTAGTTCACAGTTTCAGCATTCATTACATCATGCTGCATTCTTTTTAATAATGTTGTATCTTTGCAAACCTGAATTCTCAGATAAAAAATGTATAGAACTCAATGTGGAAAAGAAAATGAGTGTGAAGGTGTCCACTCAGATCCCAAATGTTGAAAAATTTTGCAGTGCTCAATAGACATACACACATCCCATTAGTAATTGTGTTCATTTACAACTTAATCAATATTTATGTGTGTCATATTCCAAATGGCTAAGCAATTGTTAATACATATATATTTATTAAGTTGTTTTGGCATAAATCCTTAATTAAGTGGAATTATTAGTATTGCCTTTGGACTAAACATGTTGTAAAAAATATTACTGAGATAATAAGTATGGCATGAGGCTAGAAAAGTTGGGAATTTGTAACCAAGGAGCTTACCAGAAGAAGACAGGACATGTGACTAAGCAGCACAATAAAGTATTATAGAGTTCTGAAAGAGGTCCATCTTGACAGTGGAATAGATTTTCTGGCTTCAGAAGAGAGATAACACTTGATCTGGGGAAGCATATGGAATCTGAAACATAGAAAGCAATTTACCTGGGGTGGATTTTGGGAGAGTACAGCAGATGGAGGCCATCTTTTCTTTCAGAAGAAGCAACTTAGAGGGAGGACATGAAGTTACTGAGTGTTTAGTTTTCTATGTAGTTGATGATAAAGGGAATGAGAAAAATAGGACAATAGTGCATTATTACTAAGATTCAGGGAAGGTATTTGTGTTTATATTTGACTGAAAGCAAAGCTTAGGACAAAAATACTGGTGCAGAGAGTTTACTGGAACATGACCCATGAGACATAAATGGATAGAGAGATACAGGGAAGTGGAGCAGCCAGTATGAATGGGCAATGTCAAGGCTGCCACAGTAGGTAATGGGGTCTCCATTCTGTGGGACCTCTGAAAAGTCCACAGAATTCCTCTCAGCATTGCCCTAAGAACAAAACTGAGGCTGGACCTTTCACCCCCAATTTGCCATCTTGTGGGACTTTTGCTCCTCTATACTTCTAGGCAGTATGTTTAAGCTTAATGGGTTACTACAGCTTCAAGGGAGGTTCCAAGAAAGAGCAGAGAAATACCCAAATAAAGGGGATCTCTGGCAGCTTGGGTCTTGCATGGAACTGTCCAGCATAGCTGTCACTAAATCTGAGAAGACTCTAGGGGAGATGTGACAAGGGGAAACAAAGTTGTTTGCTACAGAAAGCATCCCTGAGTAGAGTGAAAGAAGCCACAGGAAAGAAACGGCACAGACTTTAGAGCTGTGATTTTTCATTCAAAGTGTGGTCCCCTGGACAAGTAGCTTAAGCATCATTTGCGAACATGTTAGAAATGCAAATTTTGGGGTCTTTTCCCAGACCACTGAATCAGAAAATTTGATCTTGGGTCAGTAATAAATGTGAGTTTTAACAAGTCTCCTAAGTCCATGATCGGCAAACTGCGGCTCGCGAGCCACATGAGGCTCTTTGGCCCCTTGAGTGTGGCTCTTCCACAAAATACCACAAAATACCACGTGCGAGCGCGCACGTACAGTGTGATTGAAACTTCATGGCCCATGCGCAGAAGTCGGTATTTTGTGGAAGAGCCACACTCGAGGGGCCAAAGAGCTGCATGTGGCTCGCGAGCCGCAGTTTGCCAAGCCGCAGTTTGCCGACCACTGTCCTAAGTGATTCTATGCACACTAAAATTTGAAAGTCACTGTCTGTGTTGGGGTTGTGAGGGGGGAAGAGATATAAAAGAGAGATGCAGATAAGGCAAAACCAAGTATTATATATTAATTAATTTGAGTAATATTTATTGAATGTTTATATATGCAAGGTACAACCTCACAATTATGTGAGGAATCAGCAAAGGTAGAAGGGGAGCATAGACCTAAATAAAATACAACTAATCATGAATCTCCAATTTTGGCCAGTAACTTCAAACTCCATTCCTATCCAATCTTTCACAAGACATGTTAAAAAGTGACCAAACTGATTACTTTGAATGTTATTACCTTTCTGTATCTCTATTCTGACATTGCAAAAAACGAAATATCCAAATCACAGATATGTGAAAAAAAGAAGTAAGAGAAGGGTAGGATACACCTACTAGTTAATTGGTGCATTTAAAATAAATTGTGAACTGAAGATATGTCCCTTATCCTGATATCTTACCCTATAGCAGCAACTAAAATATTAGAAAATTGTCAGTGCTTCAAGTTGGGGGTGGATATCTTTTCACTGTATACTGGTATAAAGCAGTTATGAACAAACATAATACATCATCCTCCATGACTATTTTCTAAGAACAAATAAACATTACAAAGTTTCTATTCATTGCAATGATACAAGAAAATCTCTTCCTTTATGTACAGCATATAATTTAGAGTGATGAACTGAATACTTTGCTGGAAACTATGCCTATCTTCTCTTTGAGGAAATATATCCTTATGCTCTGAAACCTTTCTTTATAGAGAACATGGATTTCTATGATATTTAGTGATTATGGAAAATAATTGGTTCCATTTTCTATCAAACTCTACTTGAAATTGAATCAGTTGATTCTATTGAATCTTACATACAGCATTTTATTCAGAATGACATTGGCTTTGGGCGTGGGAGTGTTACCTGGCTGGGAGATAGAACTAGTGACTACTGCTCTCTCCTCCAAGGAGAACAGAATGCCCTTTCTTATTCTTTGTGTATAATTTTCTAATGAGGCAAAAGTCTTGAGTTTCTTACCTAGATGGAATGCATTAACAGACTACATATTTTGATGTACAATTACCATTTCTAGAGGTATAATTTGTCTGTACATATTTCTGCACCTGGCTATTTCTTTTATATGAATTTTGATTGGAAAATGCTTTAGATCAAAAAGCCAGCCAATATAAGACCAATCCTGTCTATAGCTAGTATGCTCATGAGACAGAGAAAATGAGAGATAAGTACTTCAATATGTAGTGGATTATATCTGGACTACTAGCAAATAAAAATGTATACAACAGGGAGAATGCTCTACCAGCGATTACATATCTCTTTTTATTGGCCATGTCCTGGAGAGATGATAACTCCCTTTGGGGCACAAAATTTATTTCTTTACCTTGTTCATGACAGGTGGGGAAACTGTGTGTGTGTGTGTGTGTGTGTGTGTGTGTGTGTGTGTGTGTGTGTGGTCTGTCTTTTTGGTCAAAGGAGAAAAGTTTACAGGGAGGCAAATTCAAAAATCTAAAAGGAGGGCTTTGCCATTCTAAGAGAGGAATAAAGAGAGTTAAGTATTAGGATGCTGACTTTTAGACTGACCCCACAAAGCTGGAGTCAAGGAAATAATGAAGGACATTGGAGGATGGGCAGCTTGTCAGAGCCTTACAGCAAGCAACTCCTATCTGAGAAGCACTGAACATTCCTCAACAAGTCATAGACAGGTGGTCACCTTACTATTGGCTCTCCCAGTCCAACTCTACTCTGCCCATGTCATCGGAGTGTTTTCTAGGAACCACATTCTGTGCCTCAGAGATGCTCTGGGACTGTGGCAAGCTCTACAGGATTTCTTATCATTTAATAGAGTGGAAGTCCTTGGTCCATCCATTTTGATGTGACTAGGTATCTAGTGGTTGGAGAGCCCAAGCTTCTACATTCTGGTGATTGGGTGTATTGATAGACAGAAGGGAGTGGTAACCTCTGTTACCTATGCAGACCATGACAACACAGTGTGTATTTATAAATATTCACAGACACATATTTCCCAAAATGCAAAATTTAGAGTTTACAATAGATGACTGACAGTCCCCAAATTCAAGTCTTACTATAAAGCTATGGTAAACAGGACAGTGGATTATTGTTGAAAAATAGACAAACATTTCAATGAACTAGAAAATAGAGCCCACACAAAAATAGTTAACTGATTTTTGAGAAAGAATCCATGGAAATTCTAAAGAGAAAGCTTTTTTGACAAGTGGTTCTGGAACAACTGAACATCCACAAGCAAATCAACATCAGCATCTTCATCATCATCATTGTCATCATCATCTAAACACAGACCCTACACCTTACACAAAATTTAAGTCAAAATGTATCAGGGACCAAAATGTAAAATGAAAACCTATAAAATTCCTAGAAGCTAACATAGGAGGAATCTAAGTGACATTAGATTTGGTGATGCTTTTCTAGATGCAATAACAAAATCACAAATCATGAAAAATAAATGAATAAACTAGACTTTATTAAAATTAAAAACTGTTTCTCTGTAAAACAAACAAACAAGCAAAAATAAACATGGTTTAGCCCTGCTGGTGTGGCTTAATGTTTGAGCATATACCTAGGAGCCAGGAAGTCATGGTTAGATTCCCAGTCAGAGCACATGCCCAGTTGCAGGCTTGATCCCCAGTGAGGGTTTGGGGGAGAGGCGTGGTATGTGTGCAGGAGGTAGCCAATCAATGATGCTCTCTCATCATTGATGTTTCTATCTCTCTCTCTCTTTCCCTCCCTCTCTGAAATCAATAAAAAATATATTTTTCACAAAAAACACTGTTAAGAGAATGAAATTAAAAGCTACAGACTGGAAAAAAATTGCAAAACATATATCTAATAAAAGATTGGTATCTAAAATATACAGTGAACTCTTAAAACTCAATAATAATTTTAAAAAAGCAACCTAATTCAAAATGGGCAAAAAAGTTGATGTTTTATTCATTTTTATTGCATGTTTTGGTGTTACATCTACACTAATAAAAGACGAACATGCAAATTGACCGTACCTTCGCTATGCCTTAAGCCATGCCCACAGGCCAATCAGAGTGACTATATGCAAATTAACCCAACCAAGATGGCAGTCGGCAGCCACAGACCTGGAGCAAGCAGGAGGCTTGGTTGCCCCAATGATGGAGGAAGCCAAGCTTCCTGCCTGCTGTGGCAGCTCTGAGCTCCACTCAAAGCAACAAAGTTTTAATTATAGAAGGTAAATAAACCCCAGATACCTGCTTTCAGCTGGCCGTGGCCACGGAGCTGGAGTGAGCAGGAGGCTTCCCTCCCGCCCGCCCTGGCCAGCTCTGAGCTCCTCTCAATGCTACAAAGTTTCAATTATAGAAGGTAAATAAATCTCAGAATAAAAAAAAAAAAAAGAAAAAAGGAGAGGCTGGGAGCTTCCATCGCCAGGGGGCTTGACAAGCCTGAAAACGGCCCTTAGCCCCTCACCCAGGCTGGCCAAACCTCCATGGGGTGAGGGTCCCCACTGGGGTGGGGGGGCTTGACCAGCCTGCAAACAGATATCAGCCCCTCACCCAGGCTGGCCAGACACCCCAGCGGGACCCCCACCCTGATCCAAGATACCCTTCAGGGCAAACCAGCCAGCCCCCACCTGTGTACCAGGCCTCTATCCTATATAATAAAAGGGTAATATGCAAACTGACCCTAACAGCAGAACGACTGGGAGTGACTGGTCACTATGACACACACTGACCACCAGGGGATAGACGATCAATGCAGGAGCTGCCCCCTGGTGGTCAGTGTGCTCCCACAGGGGGAGCTCTGCTCAGCCACAAGCCAGGCTGATGGTTGCCAGTACAGCGGTGATGGTGGGAGCCTCTCCCGCCTCCTCAGCAGCACTAAGGATGTCTGACTGCAGCTTAGGCCTGCTCCCCGCTGGCAAGTGGACATCTCCTGAGGGCTGCCGGGCTGCCAGAAGGATGTCTGACTGCCAGTTTGGGTCTGATCCCCCAGGGAGTGGGCCTAAGCCAACAGGTGGACATCCTCCGAGGGGTCCCAAACTGCAAGAGGGCATAGGCTGGGCTGAAGGACCGGGCCTCTAGTTTATTAATAAAATTATATGGGTTTAAAGGGTACAATTATATAGTGAGTTGATTTTTTGTTCAAGTCCAGGAGGCCTCTGCTTGTTCCTACAGGTTAGCAGTGGACTTCAGTGGTTACCAATTTAGACCCTGAATAGAGACCATTGCATCCTAAGTTGAGTCCCGTTATATCTCACTGAATGATGTAGAACACATGCTCATCTTTTCTCAGACTGTGTTTCCTCATCTGTAAAACATGGCCAATAATAGTAACTAACTCATGGGATTGACATAGAGCCCAGTAAAATAATCCATGCAAACAGCTTAGTATGACTTTTGCCTTCATCTTTTTCCACGTCTCCAAGATGAAGACATCACTGAAGATGAGCAGTATTATTTATATCCAAGAGCTCTGGTACACATTCCTGCCCCTGTGTATTTATCAATTTTGTGCTGTCAACATAGAACATCTTCTCTCTTCTTAATTAAAATGTACACAGAGTTCATGTTTTAAGATGCTTTCCCCAAACACTCTTTATGAATTGCCTATGAACTGATATAGATATTACATGCTGCCTGGTATTTTAGTGCATTCTCATTCAGTTATTAGACACCAATAGAATGTCTATCATATGTCTGTCACTGAGCATACAAACAAGACCTTATTCTTCCATTAAAAGTTTCCAGTCCAGTGAGCTATAGTCAGATGAGGAAATGACGCTCATGCATGGGAGCCACTGGTTGGAGGACATCTAATTCTAGCTGGGCTGAGGCTGGAGGCTTCGTGAAGATAATGTCCTTTGTGTGTCTTCTCACCACAACCATCCCACAAGTCCCTTAAAGGTACGATTTTCTCAGTTCGTTTTTAATCCTTGTGTATGGAAGATTACACATAGTAAGACCCCTGTGAGGTTAACTGACTAAAAGTAAATAATATTGGCTTACAATAAACTCACATCAATTTTAAAATTTAACAATAAAGCATAAATCTTTAAAAAAATGAACTATCATAAGAACACTTTAACATATAAAAATTCAACTAAAAAAGGTTGCTGCCACAATAGAAGAGCCTAAGATTAACAGGCCCAGACCGTCTCAGATGCAGACAGGGTGCTGGTCTGAGGATGCACCTCTGATATTCAATAACCCCCACAGAGACGTACTCTGAAAGCGGAGGCTCCCGACAGCCTCCAGGCAGGAAGGACAGTGGGTCAAAGGCTTGTTCCACCAGGTTCCTTTATGGAGAAGAGGCTCCCATCACCATCCAGTCTCCTGTGAGCACCCTGCACTTACAGTGGGCACTGACTCCTGCCCACTTTCCTTAGACAGATGGCCCAGTGATGGGTTAGCTGGAAGCCCAATGTGATTATTATGGTGTTTTCTAAAGAGTATTTATTTTTCTTAATTACCCAGTTGGTAGATTTCCTAATCTGTGCTGTCTGGCCTACTGTTTACAAAAGCTCTCCTGCTGTGACTGATGAGTATGTTGGCCATTGCAAACTCCTCCCAAGCCACAGAAGGGCAGGAGGATGACAGGATGGCTTTAAGTCACTGGCATGCACAGTTTAGGGAACTTGACACAGATAGGAAATAAAGTTAAAGGTACATAAATGCATTTTTTGTATAAAAAAAAAAAAGAGAAATAATCAAATCAACACACCTTAGGGAAATGAAGTTCACATTTTTATTAGTAGTGAATCCTACTGGGGAAATGTCTTCAAATGCACACTTCACCCCATCATTGCTAGTAGTTTACCCAGCACTGTCACCTGTACTGTGAATTGTATTCTCGTAGAGCAGTGATTCTCAAAGCATGGTCCGCAGCGTCAGCTGGAACTGGGTGGAATGCACATTTTGGGGCTGCACTTCAGACCTACTGAGTCAGAGACTCTGCATTTTTACACACCCTCCAGGTGATTTAGAGACAGGTTATAGTTTGAGAACTAATGGAAGAGAATGATGCCTTACAAGGAATAGGACTTCTGTCTTCTTATTTACCTGCAGAGGCACAGAAAGTGTCCCTGTGATGTCAGACCTCCAGACTAAAAAGGTTGCTGCGGTGCAGAATTCAGGAAGCTGATGGATGTTTCAGGAAAATATTGGAGCCTACATACTCTCTTATCCCAATTATCTCCCATCACACTTCTGAAGGGCAGCAATCTTTGGAGACCAAATCGTGGCTGTGTTCAGTGAAGTTCTTGCAGAAACTAGGGGCTCCCCCCACATGTCGGGTTTACCCTAAGAGATCTCATATATTTACAAATCCTGGATTCACATCAGAGAGACCCAGAAAAACACTGACATATGAATAAGCCCCCAAATCAGCTCATTTTCAGAAGAATCTTTTTTGAGTGGCTACTCCTAAATAAAATTTCCAACAGGGTTTTGACATGTTACATTTCAGTTAGCATTGCAGTGGTTAAGATCAAATTAAGAACTAGATTACCTTTTCCTAATACATATTGGCTTTCATTTTATTTTAATCTATTATAAAGTTAACTATATATGTGCCTTCTCACAGTCTGGGACTCCCCCGGGGATGACCACCTGCTGGCTTAGGCCTGCTCCCCGGGGGATTGAGCCTAAGATGTCAATCAGACATCCCTCTGGCAGCCCGGCAGCCCTTGGGGGATGTCCACTTGCCAGTGGGGAGCAGGCCTAAGCTGCAGTCAGACATCCTTAGTGCTGCTGAGGAGGCGGGAGAGGCTCCCACCATCACCGCTGTACTGGCAACCATCAGCCTGGCTTGTGGCTGAGCAGAGCTCCCCCTGTGGGAGCACACTGACCACCAGGGGGCAGCTCCTGCATTGATCGTCTGTCCCCTGGTGGTCAGTGTGTGTCATAGTGACCAGTCATTCCCAGTCGTTCTACTGTTAGGGTCAGTTTGCATATTACCCTTTTATTATATAGGATAGATAGAGGCCTGGTGCATGGGTGGGGGCTGGCTGGTTTGCCCTGAAGGCTGTTCCGGATCATGGTGGGGGTCCCGCTGGGGTGTCTGGCCAGCCTGGGTGAGGGGCTGATAGCTGTTTGCAGCTGGTCACACCCCCTTCAGGGTGGGGATCCCCACTGGGGTGCCTGGCCAGCCTGGGTGAGGGGCTGATGGCTGTTTTCAGGCTGGCCACACCCCCTTTAGGGTGGGGGGTCCCCACTGGGGTGCCTGGCCAGTCTGGGTGAGGGGCTGAGGGCCGTTTTCAGGCTTGCCAAGCCACCCCAGCGATGGAAGCTCCCAGACTCTCCTTTTTTTCTTTCTTTGTTTTTTTTATTCTGGGATTTATTTACCTTCTATAATTGAAACTTTGTTGCTTTGAGTGGAGCTCAGAGCCAGCCCAGGCGGGAGGGAGGGAAGCCTCCTGCTTGTTCCAGCTCCGTGGCCACAGCTGGCTGAAAGTAGGTATCTGAAGTTTATTTACCTTCTATAATTGAAACTTAGTGGAGCTCAGAGCTGCCACGGCAGGCAAAGAAGCTTGGCTTCCTCCATCATTGGGGCAACTAAGCCTCCTGCTCCGTGGCTGCCAGCCGCCATCTTGGTTGGATTAATTTGCATACAGTCGCTCTGATTGGCTCGTGGGTGTGGCTTAAGGCATAGTGAAGGCACAATCAATTTGCATGTTTGTCTTTTATTAGTGTAGATGGGCTCTAAATGAGGATGCGGTTAGTAGTGAAGTAACTGTTAAAAAAGGAAATTCTCAATTTGGATTTAGGAGTGATCTGAACATAGAACATAATTATATCAAAAGTAGTGTTTCTGCACTGTCTGGTGCAGCTTAGTGATTAGAGTGTTGATCTGTGTACCAGAGAGTTGAGGGTTCAATTCCTGATCAAGGGCATGCACCTGGGTTCCAGGTTCAATCCCACCCTGAGGCTGGGCACATGCAGGAGGCAACCAATGGATGCGTTTCTCTCACATCAATGTTTCTCTCTCTTCCTCCTCCCCACATCCTCCCACTCTCGCTAAAAATCAATGGAAAAAACATCCTCACTCCTTGGAAAAGAATTTTAAAAAATGGTGTTTCTGCCAAGCTATAAATGAAAGGCAAAGGTTCACAAGAAGAAGAAAGGGGACTGAAAAATTCATTTTTTTAAGACCATAAGGAAAATTAAAAACAGGAAAAGCTGAGTTTATATCTAAATCCTAGAATACTTTTCACTGCAATACATAGAAAATCAGGCTCAAAGTGGCTTAAGAAAGAAAAGAAAAAAAGAAAGCAAATCAATTTATTAATTTATTAGCTCACATTTCCTAAAAAGTCCCAGGGACTGGTCAGGGTTCATGCTCTATATAATCAGATCTAAGTTTTCCTCTCTCTCTCATACATATAATTGAATTTAGAAAGGAAGGGAGAGGGAGAGATAGAAACATCAATGATAAGAGAGAATCATTTATCAGCTGCCTCCTACACACCCTCTGCTGGGGATAGAGCCTGCAACCTGGGAATGTGTCCTGACCAGGAATCAAAATGTGACCCCCCTGGATCATAGGTTGATGCTTAACCACTGAGCAACACTGGCTGGGCTGTCTCTCATTCTTGCTGTTTTCTCAGGTGACCTTATTATTGGGCTCCACAACCTAGAGCAAGAGGGAACACTCTCTTTCCTAAGAGCTGAACATGTTATTGGGCCTCTCCTTGGTGTGATTTTGGTTAAGTCCCCATCCCAGAACCAATATCTACAGCCAAGGGGATATGATGCTCTGTATGGGTACACCTGAGTCTTATGGCCACCCCTACAGTTTGAGGTATTTTGACCATCACAAACCATACGTGGAGATGGTGGAGGAGGTGAGAGTTCAGCAGGAAAAATCAAATGCTATTTTTGGAAGGGAAAGATGACTAGTTTCTCCAATGCCTAGTTTAAAATCTACTTTCTCTGTGGCATCTTCTCAGACCACAGATAATACAGTGACTGTTTCTTCCTCTCAACACATAAAAGATAATTACAAGTGAGCTACTTTGTCACGACAGCCATTATCTGAATTCCTTGTATTGTTTTTATATTTTTCCAATGGATGTTGTTGATACCCTGTCCAGATTCCCTTTAATGGCCAGTGTATCCATCCTCCACCTGCTGTGTTGGCTGCCAACATCTCACAGTTGTTCTTTTTCAGAGAATTGCGCTTAGTTCAATTCAAGCCACTTGGCCAAAGTCTTATGTCCTCCCAACCCAAGGGCAGCCCATAGCCAAATACTCTCTCACACAGTTTAGGAAAAGCTGACTTCAGCTAGGATCACATCTTTACTTAGCTTCTTCTTCTGGCCCAGCCTGATTCTCTCATTTTCTTTCTCCAGAGCACCCTTCCCAATAAGTCAAGTGTTCCAAATCCCTTTCTCAGGCTCTGCTTCTATGGGATTGTCCTAAGATTATTATTCAACCTGCCACATTAATTTATCTCTAATCTCTAAGAATCTTGAGAGAATGAATCATGCTATGGTCCTCAATTTTTAATATAACAACTTTTCATGGATGTACAATATATAGTGGTTTTTCAACTGCCTTCAGAAGACTACATCTTCTATTGCAATCTCATACAGATCTGAGCATGTTATTAAAAGTAGGACTGAGTTGGTACCTGAGATCTTCATTTCTAACAAAACCCCAGGTGATGCTAATGCAACTGGTCTGGAAATCACCCTTTGAATAGCATTTTCTACTGTGCACAAATTATTTTAAATCCCCCGCAGCATTTCTAACCAATAAGAACTTAGTAATTGTCTGTTATTTTGGTTATAAACTAATTGAAAAATGTGAAAATTGAAGGTATTTTGATTTAAAAAAAAAGTTGATTTAAAACTGTATGTTCCCTAAAGATATATAAATTCTTTATCCTGCATGGAGGGCTCTCTGTAAAGTTACTAGAGGAGACATTTTTTTAAAAGTTTCCAGCTAACCTGCAATAGAAATATTTTCTGAACCTCATTTCTTCTGTTCTAGGACTGAGAGCTAAGGGGCCAATTAGTAATGGGCCAGTATTTCTCAGATATGCCAACAGAAATTGAACATGGCAATTTTGGGAAGAAGTAGAATGTGATTTCTTATTTGCCATGGGAAATCCAATGTCCATGCCAGACATCAGCTTCTGAGTTTAATCTTAAAGTCAGTTATGCCTGGGCATTTGATTTATTTCTAGAAAGGATAATGGCTATAGTCAGGCTTCTACTGGGATGTGCATTACAGGTCCTGGGGTCATGGGTGGCTTCATTTCAGTGCTCACAGTTTGGCCATTTCTTTGCCATTATAGCCTACTAATTATAGCTGAGATACCAATCAATCTGTCATTTCTTTAATCCTGCAGGATCAGGCTCTGTTCTCATCAAAGAGTGTGATTCTTTAAGCACCAGACCTTTCTTTTGGAACAGAGATTTGTGTTCTCGTGAGAGGGAGAAAAACTGTGTCAGTTTAATAAATCCTAATGTCCACACAGTGGAAATGTATAAGGCAGGACAATCTATTGAGTATAAAGATGTGATTTTCAATCCTGAGTACATCAGAACTGGCTGGAGTCTTTTTTTTTGAGATTTTTTTCCCCCTTTATTGATTAAGGTATTACAAATGTGTCCTTATCCCCCCCCAGTATCCCCCCATCCCCCCAGTCCTGCCCTCACCCTCACCCCCTGTTGTCTGCATCCATCACTCAGGCTTATATGCATGCATACAAGTCCTTTGGTTGATCTCTCCCCCTTATGTCCACCCTCCCCTACCTTCCCTCTGATGTTCGAACATCTGATCGATGCTTCTCTGGCTGGAGTCTTATGTGAAAATACAGTTTCAGTAGTTCTGGGGCAGGGCCTGGGCATCTTCAGTTGTAATAAAGCTCTCCAGGGGATTCTGATGTATAAGGTTGACCATCATTGGTATAAAGTGGTAATTCTCAAACATTCATGTTCATCAAACTCGAGAGATTTTAAAAAATGCAGTTTAATAAGCCTCACCCCAAACATTCTGACTCAACAATTCTGTGGTAAGTGGGACCTGAAAATTTACATTTCTGATAAGTTCAGGTGACGCTGGCTTGGAAATCACACTTTCTTTGGCAAAACTGCATATTTGCATCTCATGGGGAGATTTTAAATTCCCCATGCTCAGCATAAGTACCAGCATCTCTGGGGGGAGGATCAAGGCATAAGTATTTTGTTAAGCAGTTAAAGTCAGAGCTAAGGTTAAGAAGCAGTGGTGGAGAGTAATATGGGATCAAGCTTCCCTTATTAGTAGATAAGCCATCTGGGGGTTCATACATGCAATATTGGAGAGCATTCACTTTACAATAGGGAAGCGCAGGTGCAAATCCTGGCACACCCATCAAATAACAGGGGGACTGGATGTACATTACTTAATCCATCTGTGTCTCCATATTTTCATCTATAAAATGGGTATTGTACCAATAATAACTTCCTCAAAGAAATAAAATCATGAATTAAAGCTTGTGGCTCAAAGCCTAGAGCAGTGATGGCGAACCTTTTGAGCTCGGCGTGTCAGCATTTTGAAAAACCCTAACTTAACTCTGGTGCCGTGTCACATATAGAAATTTTTTGATATTTGAAACCATAGTGAAACAAAGATTTATATTTTTGATATTTATTTTATATATTTAAATGCCATTTAACAAAGAAAAATCAACCAAAAAAAATGAGTTCGCATGTCACCTCTGACATGTGTGTCATAGGTTCGCCATCACTGGCCTAGAGCATAGTAAGTGCTCAATAAATGTACATGGGCATTATGTTATATCATTTGTAATTATTACTATTGTTATTATATAAGGAATTTTTCTGATAATTTTTTCCTTGCCATGCAGAATGCTTCTTGGAACTACGTGCTTATGCATGATGTTCTGTGGTATAGATGTTCTATGTTGTGAGTATGTGTTTGGGCGGGGGGGTGGGGAGTAGTTCTTCAGTACCATTTTTCATGTAGAAAGATAGCGCATTCAGCTTTGAGACTTTCAACTTTCTATGAATATTTTTCTCAGATGATTTTCCAAAAACATGTTGAAGGACAAAAAGCCGTGTTTGCTAGGTTATAGGTTGAAAGTCTTAAAGTTATAGCACACCTAAAAAACTGAAAGAGACTCCTTTTAAATGTGACCCCAACACGTTATCTTTCCCTGTGTTCATAGTCTTTGCAGTGTGACTGTGCAGTTGTCACCATTAAGAGGAGGGGTCTTTCTGCCACTCCTGTGATCTGGACTGCCATGTGATTTGCTTTGACCAATAGAGTATGGTGCAAATGATTGGGAGCAAGTTCTGAATCTGGATTCCCCGAAGTCCTTGCTCACTTCTGTTCTCTCTTTTACACTTCTGATTTATTAATGAAAAGATTTCAGGTTAGCCCGAAAGAGTATGAGCTATAGGGAACAAAGTTAAATCTGTCTATATATGTTAACTGAGGTCACAGACACATGAGAGATCTTAGCCAAGATCAATGTCCCCTGAACACCCCTACAGAACACAGCAGGTGCATTAATAGTCAGCTCAGGTCAGCAAAAACCATCTAGCCAACCGACAGAATAATGAGAAATAAAAATTGCGTGTTGTTTCAACCCACTCAGGTTTGGGGCAGTTTGTTAGATGGCAATAACAAACTGATATAGAAGATTAAATGAAGAGAAGAATTATAAAAGAGTAAAAATAATGGAAACTAGAAATAATGGAAGCCACATCTCACTACTTGCAAAAATATTGTTTAAGGTTGGTCTTCTGGGCACATTACTTATAACATTTATGTACGTCCATGAAAATAAATTATATTTCATAGAGTCTTTTGAATTAGAGTTTTCTGGTCATTTATTTGAAGGACATTTTTCATTTTGTTGTTGTTGCTGTTTAGATCAGCAGTGGGTAGACAAACTCAGAAAGCTTTCAGTAGAGACCTCCTAGTAGATACTGTTCCAGACAAAAAAATCAAATGACATTTTCAGTGTATAGGTCATAGAGAAAGCTAAAGGAATAATTGATTGTGCCAGTTTCCCATTTCCAGCTTATAAGATTTAGCGGAAGCTACAGGTCTATCTATAAAGTCATCACAAATGGAAGGAATTGAGCACAGAGGGCAGTGGGGAAACGACTAATTTTGCTTTTCAAAGAAATTGCCTCCTAAGAGCACAGACACATAGCATTTATCTTCATAGAGCCATTGGAAAACCTACAAAGAAAGGTACTTTGAGGTCATGAGCTGGTGGTACTATGCAGTTATTAGCACTGAAATCCCAGACCCACTCCTCAATAGAGACAATAAAAACTGCCAATATCCTCCTGCAACATAGCTGTCCTTTTGTAAATGTACTTTTACTGTTCAAACTCATAAGACTTAGGTGCAGAAACAAATTATTCTACCCAAAATTTAGTTGGTGTTTAATCCTTTTAACATGTCCTGCTGAGTGGCATGAATGAAAATAACTGTGTAACTTTCTCCAATGGTGTCCAATAGCACCTTGACAAGAAAAAAAAGTTTAGAGGAATCGAGGTTTGGAATGCATTGATGGCAGTGAAGACAAGGAAGATAGTGAAAGTGATGTACAAGGGGGTCTCAGGAGGATAGGCTGAAACTAGGTGTCAAAAGCTAGTATGATGATGAGGCTAAAGAATGATGCGGAAAGGGTCAGGGACAATAAGCTTTAATTTTGTAGTCTAGGAATAAGATTTTAGAGGTGGCTCCGCTTCAGGTTCTTGGAATTGTCATAGAAGTGCATCACTGAAGTTCAGTGGAGGTGAAGGTCATTGGAATTAAGGAAGTTGCAGAACTGAAAAATCCTGACATCCATATCACCTCTGATGCTAGAAAGAGTCGGGGCAGGGATTAAGATCACCAATCAGGTGCCAACATTCTCAGTAATGAATAAATGCATCAATGAATTAAATCAATCAAACATATCCCACTGGATTCCAAGAATACTAAATGTGAAGCTGTAACAGACATGCATTACAAGGACCCAATAGTCAGTATAAAATGTTTTTCTGTATTAGCAAGCCATAGGCAAGAAAAAAACAACAATTTTTGACACAGCAAAAGCAGCTTACAAATATTCAAAGACATACCTTCTTTCTTTTTGAGTTTGAGTTTATAAATAAATGGTTGAACTCCTTCCTACTGTCTAAAAATGATGAAGATGGATTGCTGAGGGGTGAGATACCCACCTCAAGCCCTAGGGGTTTGATAGCATCCAAATCCCACTCCATTCACTCATAGATGACCACTGCACTGCGCACGAGGGAGGCTTAGCGAGTGACTGCTGAACATAAATTATCTAAGCCATGTGTCAAAAAGGGCAAGGAGACTTCCCCAGTCTGAGATAGATATCTGGCTTACTCTTCACCACCATAATCTAAAGAAAGTCATTTCTCCAAGGAATGATGTCTGACCAGTCTCAACAGTTTAGAGAGACAGATTAACAGGTCAAAGGTCAGGGAATACCAAATATACACCATAGGGAATGTTGTAAATAACGACCTATCTATTGTTGCTTCATAATATTGATTCTTGTTTATAACTCTCAGAAACTTCTGTCAAGTGCTCCCTGTCACCTTTTCCCATTCAGTATGCAGGTCCTCACCAAGTTATGATCACAATGAGCTAATACTCTGGTAAGTACCCGCAAATTCTACAACATGACCTAGGATGTATGGAACTTGAGTCAGATGATTTTCTTAGATTGTTTTTTATCTTCACAACATCCCTGAAAGGTTAGCATTACTATCTGAGTTGTACAAATCAATAAACTGAGGCTAAATTTTTTTACCCAATGAAAATGTCACAAGTATTTGAAACAGTGATCTGAGCCAGGTCAGGCCAGTTACAAAATTGGTGCTTTTTCCAAAACTCCAAGTGGCCTCAGAAATACCATTTAAGTCCAATTTGGCTATCTTGAGGATGAAGGATGTTATTGCTTAGATTCCACATACACCTATGTGTGACTTCATTCCATATCAGCATAACCATCTCTCCATCATATTGAATTTTATACTGCAAATCAAGAGGCATGCAGAAGGATTAAGGAGCCCTCCCTGACCCCTTCCAGTTTCAAGATTCTAGGAGGAATCCTGAATAGTCACTTACAGCAATGACTCTGCCTTGCCCTCCCCACCACAGTGGCTGCTGTGACAGCTCTATAAGCTCAAGGAACAGAAGCCAGAGCAACACATGGAAAAGCAAAAAAACAAAACAAAACAAAAAAACCAAACAAACAAACAAAAAAACCACACCAAAAACATGATTCTATCCACTGCTTTATTCCATATAACCAATAGACTCCAAACAAGAAATTTAATGGCGGTGGGATGGATATCCAGTGAACTACCATGACCTGGGTTAGAAATAGTTAATGTTTGTCAACATGAGAGGGGGAAATGATGATTTGAAATCTGTGGGAGTCAAAGACTATAAGAATTGAGCATGTACGGAGATTCTGGAAGAAGGACACAATAAGTGACTTTCCAGTTACCAGTCATTGAATGAGAAGGTGGCAAGGGGCATTTGCCTTTGCTTGATTGACTTCATTGTTATAGTGAATTGTAAGTAGATTTGGAAATATGGTGAATTTATTAAGTGTTTCTGCAATGCTCTTTTGCAGGGGTAACCAAATAGAGTCAAACACTCCTACAATATGCATAGTTCTGCTCTCAGGGCTACCAGTTTAGCAAAAACTTCCCTGCTTCTCTTGGAAGCTAAGATTGATTTCTTGCTTCAAGATGCAAAACAGGAAATTATTTTCAAATTGAAAAAACGTTCAATTCCAAAGCAAAGGTCTGAGTAAATAAATACATAGACGGGGTCTCTTTTATGTGCAGTTTGATATGAGAAGAAATAAGAGTTTGGGAAAAGTTCTCTCTGGTATGAGAGGAATGGCAGCAAAGAGTGAATGATTTTTTATTTTTTATATTTTACTAGAGGCCCAGTGCACAAAATTCGTGCACAGTAGAGTCCCTAGCAGCTGCTGGCTACTGACTGAGGCCTCCTCTGCAGCCACCTTGACCTAGCATTGCCTGCTCACCTGCTCCACCATCCTGCCATGGCCCCACTCTCATCAGGGCCCATTGGGGCAGGCAGTGCCTCCACTGCCAGCCGCTGCCTATGCCACATAGCCAATGCCAACCATGTTTGTGCTGCCCCCTAGTGGTCAGCACACATCTAATGCCCGGTTGGTTGAACTCCCACCATAGGGAAAATTGGCATATTAGTCTTTTATTATATAGGATTGATTTTTTCAGAGAGGAAGGGAGAAGGATAGACAGCCAGAAACATTGATGAGAGAGAAACAAAGATCAGCTGCCTCATGCACACTCCTTACTAGGGATGTGCCTGCAACCAAGGTACATGCCCTTGATGGGAATCGAACCTGGGACCTTTCAGTCTGCAGGCCAACGCTCTATCCACTGAGCCAAAGCAGTTAGGGCAAGAGTAAATTCTTTAGGGGAAAAAATATCTCAGTAAAAATAGTTTTATCTTGCTCTAGCTGGTTTGGCTCAGTGGATAGAGCTTCGGCCTGGAGACTGAAGGTTCCTGGGTTTGATTCCCCTCAAGGGCACATGTCCAGGTTGCAGGCTTGATCCCCAGTAGGAGGCATGCAGGAGGCAGCTAATCAATGATTCTCTCTCATCATTGATGTTTCTATCTCTCTCTCCCTCTCCCTTCCCTTCTGAATCAATAAAAAAAAAAAAAATAGTTTCATCACTGGAAGATCAAGTATAAAGAGAATCACTATAGCATAGTACACTGCTTGTCTTAACTTGGACTTTTTTTCTTACCACATACAGGTAGAGAGAAATGGAATGTTTTGAAAGGGTGATCTATAACTTAGAGGTCTAGAGCCCTCAACATTTGAACCAAACTCTACAGCATCCTTGCTCCACTTAAAAATAACACATTGTTCTTGAAACCTAATATGGGTTCCATTTTATGAAAAACTAGAGGCCCGGTGCACAAAAATTTGTGCACTTGGGGGAGAGAGGGGGTCCCTCAGCCCAGCCTGTACCCTCTCACAGTCTGGGACCCCTCGGGAGATAACTACCTGCTGGCTTAGGCCTGCTCCCAGGTGGCAGAGGGCAGGCCCAATCCCTAGGTGCAGCCCCTGGTTGGGCTCAGAGCAGGGCTGATTGGGGAGTTGGGGCGCTGCCCCCTGTCATGCACAGAGCAGGGCAGATCGGGAGGTTGCGATGCCACCCTCAGTCACGCTCAGGGTAGGGGCGATTGGGGGGTTGAGGCACCGCCCCCTGTCACACTCAAGGCAGGGTCAATGGGGAGGTTATGGCTCTACCCCATCACACACAGGGCAGGGCCCGTGGGGGGCGGGGAGGGTTGGGGTGCCACACCCTGTCACACACAGAGCAGGGCTGATCAGGGGGTTGGGGCGCTGCCACCTGTCATGCTGATCCTGGTGCCGGGAGTCCTCTCGGCTCAGCTGATCCTGGTGCTGGGAGGCATATTACCCTGTTTCTCTATAAGATAGAATTCTGGTGCATGGGTGGGGGCCAGCTGGTTTGCCCTGAAGGGTGTCCTGGATCAGGATGGGGGTCCCCACTGGGGTGCCTGGCCAGCCTGGATGAGGGGATGATGGCTGTTTGCAGCTGGTCACACACCCTTCAGGGTGGGGGTCCCCACTGGGGTGCCTGGCCAGTCTGGGTGAGGGGCTGAGGGCTGTTTTCAGGCTGGCGGGTGACTGAAGCTCCCAACCACTCCTTTTTTTCTTTTTGTTTTTTTTATTCTAGGCCAGCTTTAGCTCTGAGGCTTGGCTCCAGCTCTTAGGTCTGGGCTGCTGAAAGCAGGTATCTGGTTTGTTTCGGTTCTATAATCGAAACACTGTTTCAACTCCAGCTCTGAGATCCCGTATCGCTGAAAGCAGGTTTCTGGGATTTTGTTTAGCTTCTATATTTGTAACAATGTTTCAAACTGCAAGCTCAGAGGCCGGCAGCAACAGGTGGGGAACGTTGGAGTCCTTTGTCACTGAAGCAAGCAAGCCTCCTGTTTGCTTCAAGCTGCCTGGCTGCCTGCCGCCATCTTGGCTGGAAGTTAATTTGCATATCGTCCTGATTAGCCAATGGGAAGGGTAGCGGAGTGACACCAATTTTCATGTTTCTCTTTTATTAGATAGAACAATAAAATCTACTGTATCAGCCAAGGTTTATTCACAGAAACAGAACCACTGTATATATTCAAGACCGGTGCAAGAAATTTGTGCACTGGGGGATGGGGTTCCCTCAGCCCAGCCTGCCCCTCTCACAGTCCAGGAGCCCTCAGTGGATGTCCTACTGATGGCCACAGTCTGGCAGTAGAGGCTTGGAGCAGGTGTCGTGTGTTTGTGTGGGTGGGTGTGTGTGTGTGTGTGTGTGTCTGCTAGGGCCTGCCCCCAGCCATGCCACGTAGGCTCGAAGCAGTTGCTGTGTTTGTGTGTGTGTGTGTGTGTGTGTGTGTGTGTGTCTGTCTGCTAGGGCCTGCCCCCAGCCGCGCCACATAGGCTCGAAGCAGTTGCCGTGTGTGTGTGTGTGTGTGTGTGTGTGTGTGTGTGTGTGTCTGTCTGCTAGGGCCTGCCCCCAGCCACGCCACGTAGGCTCGAAGCAGTTGCCGTGTGTGTGTGTGTGTGTGTGTGTGTGTGTGTGTGTGTGTGTCCCCACTGGGGGTCTGTCCCCAGCCACATTGGAGGCTCAGATCAGGCACTGTGTGTGTGTGTATGTGTGTCTGCTGGGGGCCTGCCCCCAGCCACACCATGGAGGCTTGGAGCAGGAGCCCTTCTGTGTTGATCTCTCAGGTTCCTGGCCTCCACTGCATGTTGTACTCTCCCTTGAGCTATGGCTAGGATGGGGGTGCTGCTTGCAAGCCAGGCTTTCCTGCTCCTGGATCACCATGGCGACCGAGGAGAAGGCACAGCTGGGGGCTTCCCACAGGCCGGGCTTGCTTTCCTGCTCCCGGATCAGGCCCAGCTGGGGGCTGCTCTCAGGCCAGGCTTGCTTTCCTGCTCCCAGATCACCATGGCAACTGGGGAGAAGGCGCACAGCTGGGGGCTGCCTACAGGCTGCACTTTTCTACTTACCGATGGCCGGATCACCACAGCAACCCAGGGCCCAGTGGCACTTTCCTGCTCTCCAATAGTCATAGGGTACTGGCTGGGGGCGGGGCTTAGCAGTGCGGGGCTTAGGTGGCACGGGGGTCCCAGCTGAGGGCTCAGGTTTCACACAGGGGTCCCGGCTGGGGGCGGGACTTATGCCCCGCTGCCCAGGGCTGCACATGGGGCCTGGATGGCAGCTTGCGCTGTCCCTCCCTGCCTGTAGTATAGGATAGAGGCCTGGTGCACGGGTGGGGGCCGGCTGGTTTGCCCTGAAAGTGTCCCGGATCAGGGTGGGGGTCCCGCTTGGGTGCCTGGCCAGCCTGGATGACAGGCTGAAGGCTGTTTGCAGCTGGTCACAGCCCCTTCAGGGTGGGGGTCCCCACTGGGGTGCCTGGCCAGTCTGGGTGAGGGCCTGAGAGCCATTTTCAGGCTGGAGGGCAACTTAAGCTCCCAGCCTCTCCTTTATTTCTTTTTTTTTATTCTGGGATTTATTTACCTTCTATAGCTGTCACTGGAGCTGAGAGCTGGCTCCAGCTCTGAGGGCTGAAAGCAGGTTTCTGGGTCTTTTTGGCTTCTATAATTGAAACCCTGTTGCCATCACAGCAGCTCTAAGCTCTGAGGCTGAAGCTGGCTGAAAGCAGGTTTCTAGGTTTGTTTGGCTTCTATAATCGAAACTCTGTTACCATAACTATAGCTCTAAGCTCTGAGGCCGAAGCTGGCTGAAAGCAGGTCTCTGGAGCTTGTTTAGCTTCTATAATTGCAACATAGTTGCTTAGAGTGCAGCTCAGAGGCTGGCAGCGGCAGGCGGGGAACCTTGGCTTCCTCCATCACTGGAGCAAGCAAGCCTCCTCTTTGCTTCAGCTGCGTGGCTCCCAGCCGCCATCCTGGTTGGCAGTTAATTTGCATATCCTGCTGATTAGCCAATGGGAAGGGTGTCAGGGTTATGGTCAATTTGCATGTTTCTCTTTTATTAGATAGGATATAGATATAGATATAGATATAGATATAGATATAGATATAGATATAGATATAGATATAGATATAGATAGATATAGATATATAGATATATATCCATGTATGTATCAATTCATTCCAGGGATTTGACCTGTAACAACTCATGCTGCAACAACTCATTAAATTGCCTCTATAAGACTTGTTTTTGCATCTGATGCTGAAACCTGAAGTCCCCAGGGAAGGCAGTTTGGAAAGAAGATGGAGTTATAGTTGGGGAGGTCAAAGACCAGCAGGAGCCCACAAGGAGGGACTGGAACTCATGGCAGTCTTGTTGCCTCGCATTTTGGTGGTGTGGATGTCCTGCAGAATCCGGAGCTCTTTGTCATGAGCTAAACACACAGCTGACTCAAGAATCAGAGAAGTTGAAGGCAGATCCATGGGAAGATGGAACAGATGCAGGCCCAGCTGCTGCCCACAGCAACAAGGGGAATCAGTAGATCAATGACAAGGTTAAATGACTAAAGCATCTTACCCACCATCCAAAAGTAAAAGCATATGGCTGATATGTCACCTCCAGCCACCAAATCTCCTATGAAAATATCTCTGATGGTCCATCTTAACAAGAAACATACAAAAGGGGAATTATGAGAAATGCAGTTCTGACTAGCCACCTTGATACATACATTACAAAGCCATCACATCTACTGGTACCTCCATGAAAGCACTCTTACTCCAAAGTATACTATAAAACTAGGAGCTGAGCCACAGAAAAACAAGAGGAAGTCATTCTAGTGACCCAAGGCAGGTGACATGGCCAAATATAAAGATAGACTCACAGTTTCACCAGGCAACTAACTCTACATATTCATGTTTCCTCTTCTCATGAATGCTTCTTCAGTTTTCTCAAAATGCACAGGAAAGATACACATCTTTAGCCATTGCCAGGCACACACAGAGTGGGCCAATATAAAAAACAGGGGGAGACAAAACATATCCCAGTTCTCTGAGACATGTTAGCAGTTATTTTTCTTTAGTGACATTTTCAAACAATACGCATTTTTCTTCTAGAGCAGTGGTTCTCAACCTTGGCTGCACATTAGAATCACCTGGAAATCTTTTTAAAATCCTGATTTCTGGGCCTCATCCTCCGGAAATTCTGTTTCTTTGTTATGGGGTGGGGCCACAACATTAGTAACAAAGAAACAGAATTTCAGGGGGATGAGGCCCAGAAATCAGGATTTTGAAAAGATTCCCAGGTGATTCTAATGTGCAACCAAGGTTGAGAACCACTGTTCTAGAGGTTTTGGCTTCCTCCTCTAGTACAACATATCAACTGCAGTCTTTTGTTTATTTTCACACTGCCCATTTATAATTCAGACTCTTTGTCAGAAGATTTAACCCATTAGTCAGTAAATATATTTGATATATCATATAGGATGCAATCTGAAGTGCTTGTAGAATGAAAATGCGAAGGCCACATTAGAAATCAAGAATCCTGTATTTAGGCTGAACATGATGAATATATACAGACAACATAATCCCAGTAATGATGCAACACTTTAGTAATTTAAAAATTTTATAAAATTATTTTGTAGGTACTGTGTGTGTGTGTGTGTGTGTGTGTGTGTGTGTGTGTGTGTGTTGTTAGCGTCAATGAATGTATGAAGGAATGAAAGGATTTCCTTAGGAGGGTAAGAGCTTTAAACTTGGTTTAAAAATGACAAAGAAGTTGAAAACATGAAGGAAGGAACTAGTTGGGAATTATATGGGATAAAAATAAGGGAAATTATTGTAGGACATCTTTTTTTGTGGTTTCCATCATTTGAACTTTTTTTATTGATATTTATTAAATAAATAAAATAAAATCTTATTGTTGATTTTTGATGCATTACAACACACTTTTCAATAGTGGTTGCTGATTGTAGAACCTCTTATTGTGGAAGTAACAAGAATCTAGGCTAATGAGGAGGGGCAAGTAAATAAATAGCTCCTCTTACAATGAGGCTGAGAAATCTGGGTTTTAGATGATAGACAAGAAGGAGTCATTTGTGGGGTTAGGACTGATTCTATAAAAATGTCAGACGAATATACCAGATGGATGATGGAAAGTTCCAGAAAACTAGAAGCCTAGGAATTAGTGTTAAAATTCAGTTAGTGAGGAAATTGAAGACCTTCTTTAAGTATGTGACTTAGAAAAGTAAGTGTCCATGAGTCATGAAGCAGAAAACAAGTGGCCATCGAAGAACCAGTATAACAGTGAGCTCCTCCAGTGCTCTTAGCTCAGGACCCTATGGGACACTCCAGAAATACAGCCTCTCCTCTCCGCTCCTCAAGGGAGAGGCAGGCAAAGAGGCCAACAACTATGCCAAAGACCTTCTGTTCCCTAAGTAAATGTCCTGTGTGAAAGAACAATGAAATCTTCAAAGGGAAAGAGTGGATGTTCTTCATATTAAAGATTAGGTTTGATTGGGCACGACAGACTTCAGTTTCTAAAGATGCCCTGAACTGTGTGCCTGTGCCCACACCTATGCCCCCACCTATGCTCACACTTTTGCTCCCATCTCATAGACTTTTCTTACAATGTGAACTTGACCTTTCTCCTTGAAGAGGTGGGATCCATGCTCCCTCTCCCTAAAACTGGTGGACCTGTGACTATGACAGAATTGGCACTGTATGACTTCTGAAGAAAGATCATAAAAGGCAATGTAGGTTCTGCCTTGCCCTCTCCCTCCTGGAATATGCACTTTGAAATCCCCAAGTTGTCATGTAAAAAGTCTACCTGCCTGAAGCTGCCATACTGGCAAGACCACATGGCAGATCATACACTTTAAAATAGATGCCCAGCTATGCAAACCCTCAAGTGTTTAAGTCTGCTCAGTCTGGGAGCCAGAAATGTGGGTAAGTGAGCCTGGGTGATTCCAGCTTCAGCTTTGAGCTAACCCAGTGATGCCCCATGGAGCCAGTCTTCCAGTCTTCTAGCTCAGGACTCAGACCCTGTTGAGCAGAAATGAGCTGTCCTCACAGTGCAGATCCATAAAATTAATGAAACTGTTAAAATTGTGTTTACACCACTAAGTGTTTGGGATAATAAGTTATACAGCCTTTAAAGATTTTGAGGCTATAGGGAGAATCCAGGTTATAGAAAAGATGGAAATATATGTCTACAAAAGTGGAAGTAATATAAAACAACATTATTAGAAGTAGTACTATCAGGTAGTTTCAGTAGTAAAATAGTCCCCCCCATATCTGCGGTTTTGCAGTTACCCAGAGTCAACCATAATCTGAAAATATTAAGTGAAAAAAATCTAGAAATAAATAATTCATAAGTTTTAAATTGCATGCTATTCTGAGCAGTGTGAAAAATCTTGGGCCATCCTTCTCTGTTCCACCCAGGCCAAAAATCATACCTTCATCCAGTGTATCCAGACTGTATATGCTCTCCACCCATTAATCATTTAACAGGTTTCTCAGTTGTCAGATTGACCATCATTGCAGTGCTTGTGTTCAGGTTACCCTTATTTTACTACTAGTGGCCCAGTGCACAAAATTTGTGCATGGTGCGGGCAGGGGTGTTCCTCAGCCCAGCCTGCACCCTCTCCAACCTTGGACCCCTTGGGAGATGTCTGACTGCCAGGTTAGGTCACAGGGATCAGGGCTAAATTGGCAGTCAGACATTCCTCTTATAATCCGGGACTGCTGGCTCCTAACTGCTAGCCAGCCTGCCGGCCTGATTGACCCTAACCACTTCTGCCTGCCAGTCTGATCACCTCCTAACCACTCCCCTGCTGGCCTGATTGCCCCCAAGGTTTTTATTAGTATAGACATGACCCTTCACAGAAAATTTCACTAACCCTGCTTTACAATAAGGGCTTGACGATTGAACCATTGGGGCCAGACACCAAGATTCCCTTTATTTGAATAGCAGAGGGAATAATTATCTTGTCTTTAAGTTGCTCTGAACATCAAATGAGATAATGACTTAAAAAAGTATAAAAGCACCATATAAAGACAACTGCCTTTTTCATGTACTGAGAAGACAATAAAGTGGTAAGATGAAAAACACTATTTTTATTCTCCCCCTTCCTTCCTTTATAGTCTTTATTTAAACTTTGAAATTTATAAAAAAGTTCACTCCTATTTTCATTTCTTTAAATTCAATATTATTTTGCATTAGTTTAAGGTTTTATATTAGTTACAGAATAGTGGTTAGACAATCATATACTTTACAAAGTGTTCCCTGATATTTCCAGTACCCACTTGGCATCAAAACATCATTACAACACTATTGACTATATTCCCTATTTAAGTGACAATAGGTTTACAGGTTCCTTCCAATCTTTCTTTTGTGTTGCTCGCCATTCCTTTTCTTTCTCACTTCTTCCCTCATTCTTTTTCTTTTTTTTTAAATATTTTATTGATTTTTTACAGAGAGGAAGGGAGAGAGAGAGAGAGTTAGAGACATCAATGAGAGAGAAACATCAATCAGCTGCCTCCTGCACACCTCCCACTGGGGATGTGCCCGCAACCCAGGTACATGCCCTTGACCGGAATCGAACCCGGGACCCTTCAGTCCGCAGGCCGATGCTCCATCCACTGAGCCAAACCGGTTTTGGCTTCCCTCATTTTCTTTATATAGTATTTCAATTGTCCTCAAGGCTCAGTGAAGGCACTGGGACACTCTTAATCCATTTTACAGACCAGGAAACTAAAGCCAATTCCAGTTGGCTGCGGAAATGGACTCAGCGCGAAGGGAGCCCTCACAGCTGTGGGGCAAACAGAACAAACCTCCCAGTCAGCCTTCCGAGCCTCATTCTCAAGCACCTCTTCATCCTGGATGATCCACATTCTTTCCTCTCCCCTGGCCCCCACCCCCATTCTTTACTGCCCACCCTTCTGGGGAGCAGGTGGTAGGCTTCACACTCACTGTGCAGGCATGCGCAGCTGTGGAGCGAAGCAGGGTGGGAACTAGGGGTGGGGTGGGGGGGTGGGGTGGGTGCAGGCTTCCTTTGGGGCTGCAGCGGGAGCAAGAATCGCTGCCTCTCAAGTGCTCAGGCTGCTGAGTTGAGGCCCAGTTAACGCCAGGAGTTTCACCAAACCGCTGCAGTGGGGTACCGGGCAGTGCAGCACCCCTCCACTGAGGTGGAGCCACCCCTCAACTCCCGCTTCAGGGCTGCTGGTCTGTGACCCTCCATCCGGGTGTCCTTCCATGCCAGCAGTCAACCCCTCTTGTTTCCCGCTGGGCCAACCCACGTCTTGGGGCCACTGCAGAACCTTGTTCTCTGCAGGTGAGGCAGATCCCTGCCTGCCGGCCCCCAGCCCCAGCCAGAGGCCCCTCCATTGCACCCCACTTCAGTGCCATTCTGCTCCCCTTGGACCGCCCACTTCCTGGCTGGCCGCTTTGATGAAGATGCAGCACTCACCTGGGAGCCACCCCTCAAGTGGCCCAAGAAGGACAAAGCCCAAAGGGAGTGAGTCTTGAACCTCCACATCCCATTATCTGCATTTCCTCCCATACCTCCTCTCTGTTTCATGTCTTGAATGAGCACCAGGTTGGGGCACCCTGCAGCCCAGCCACATGGCTTCTGGCCACCCTGGTGGAGTTGGTCTCCGTGAATCTGTGTATCTGTGGCCAGAGGCCAGGCCTAGGTCTCAGCAATCCCATGCCTGCTAGAGAGGGCTGTTGGAGGAGGACCAGAACCTGTCCGTTATTAGCTCTCCAACTCCAAAAGAGACACCACAGGCTCACGTACCCCTGCTGCAGAGGCCCGCTCACTGAGCCTGCTAAACTGGTCATTACAGCTAAACTGGTTGTTACGTTATGGACTAATGACAATTAGCATATTCCTCTCTTATTATATAGGATAATGTCACATTTACATAGCTTTTCTTACAGTATCCTGTATAATAAAAGCCTAATATGCTAAATGTCCAGTCGTCTGTTCAACCAATCAAAGCATAATATGCTAATGATATGCTAAGGCCACTCAACTGCTCGCTATGACTTGCACTGACCACCAGGGGGCAGACACTTGCTGCTGGGGTCAAGGCTGATTGGGACTGAGTAGACAGGCCGGACATGCCCTGGAGCCCTCCTGCAGTCCCTCCTCGGTTGGCCAACCTCCCGTATCCCTCCCTGGCCCCAATTGTGCACCAGTGGGGTCCCTTAGCCTGGCCTGCACCCTCTCACAATTGGGGGAAGGTGGAGAGCCGGTTTCAGCCTGATCCCGCAGGCAAGGCTGAGGGAACCCCACTGGTGCACAAATTCGTGCACTGGGCCTCTAGTATTGTTATAACTTCTTATTTTATTCTTGGTTATTGTTGTTAATCTCTTACTATGCCTAAATAATAAATCAAACTTTATCATAACCATATATAGGATTCAATACTATCCAAGGTTACAGGCATCTACTGAGGGCCTTAGAATATATCCCTAGTGGATAAGGGGGTGCTATTGTAATAGCATTGATAATAGAATTAGTAAGTAGTTAGCACATATAATCTAATTGTCTTAGATGTACTCTTTTAACTAATCCTTAAAAAATAAAAGTGAGGATGGTGCTTTTCTTATCTCCATTTCATAGAAGGGAAAATTAAGTGCAAACAGATGAAAGAGCTTGTCCCAGGTACCTGTGAGTGCTGGAGACAGGATAAGGCTCCAGCTGGTCTGGTTTCAGAGTCTGCATACTAACAACATGAGTACCTGAGTTAAGGCTTGAAGATAGTAGGAATCTTAATTCTAACACTAACAATAACTAGCATTTATTTAGCAATTACCCCGTCTCTCTGCCAGATGTTATACTAAGAGCTTTAAATGAATTGTCTTAATAGATAATGTAGGCTGGATGGATGGCTAGGAGTATAAATGAGCTCAGTGGCTTGAAATGAACTTTATTTGGGAAAAAGAGACAAGTTAGAAAAATTACTGTTCCTTAGTCATGAATTCTGAAACCTACTTAAAATAATGAAGAATAGAAGTGCCTAAGAAGGTCATCGAAAGCCCCAGAACCAGAGAAGCAGTCAGGAATACAACAGAATGACAGTATAGACAGTGAATTAAATCTAAGTGTTCAAATCCCAGAGAATCCATGTGGTGCATAAGCAATCACTCATGAATGTCTTTTTATCTTAAGCCGACATTCTTAATAACTTTGAATAGCACGGGAAGAGAATCCAGTAGAAATCCAGCCTGCAAGCCTATTTTTAAAAAAATTATTAATATCAAAGAATGCAACATTCATTGTGAGTCACTCATAATAATTTTCAGAGCTAGAATAAAATTAAGTTCTTTCTCTCATTTAGTAGAGCAACTCTCAAAAGATTAAAACAGATGCAAATGTGTAGCTTGCCCACATTCTAATTCTGCTTCCAGATATTCATCTGACAAATCAAAGCCTTCCCACAAATTAGCATTTACCGCAAGATGAAATCTGGGAAGATGGAATAAGGCATTTTCTTTCTGTAATTTATGCAGTTTTTTTAAACTTTCCCTTAATTATGATTTCTGGTCTCTTCCATCATCACCTGTGCCATTTGGATTGGATTAAATTGTGAGATCCTAGAAAGCAGGTGCTGTCCTATTCAATGTATTCTCTACAACTCTCAACCGAGGACCTTATGTGGGAAAGGGTTTGGTATTGGGGTGGGGGAGTGGTGGTGACAAAACCAGAGGTACTTTTACCCACAGCGAGGCCCTCCTTCATCTTGCAATATAATGCAGATCTGTTTCTAAATTAACTATGTGCCCAAACCTAGGAAATAGATCTTGATTGATTAGAGCCAATCTTGGTTACCCTCTACCTCTTTCCTTTTCTCCACTAAAACTACCAATATAAGAGGGTATCCAGGAATGATTCTACCCCCAGAGATAAGAAGGCATCCAGATAAGATTCTACCCACTTCTCCCAACACAGTTCTTCCTTCCTTCTTGGCAGGTTGCCACAATGAAGAGAGCCTATGTGAAGAGAGCCTATGAAGTGATGGCAATGGGGAGGAGGAGCATAGAAAGTCAGAAAGAGCCCAGATACTGGATGGCATCACTGAGCTACTGAATCTGCCCTGGACCACCTCCAGATAACTTGTTTCCACTTCCTGATTTCTTATTTTAAGCCACTTTCAGTCAAGTTCAATGCTACTTATTGTGGTACACCACATCCTCAGGGACATAATATTACTCTCAGTAAAAAAATTAGTTTATCAGTGAAATTAATATTCAAGAAATATGAGTAAGAGTTACATTTCAAAATTATATGGCTTCTATAGGTTTTCACAAAATATAATGCATCCAAAACCTACATGAGTTCTTATAGCACCATCTTTACTCCAGGGCAATTGCCCTATACTGGAAAACTTTAGTGTGCATATTTTTCTCAAGATACAGTTAATAGAGCCCATCACTTTTAAGCCATTTTGTGGGGCTAGTCATGTTGCTAGAAGATGGAAAATGAGGCACAGGGGAGAGATACTGCCCCCCAAATCTCGAAATCATTGTAAACATGTGAGAGCAATGGGGGCTGGAGCACAGTGCTTAAGTAGTTGAGATGGTAGGAGAGAGACCAAGGTTTTAATTTCAGCAATGTCACATACTATCTTTTTGATCTTAGAAAATTTTCTTTACCTCCTGAAGCCTCAATTTCTCTTCCGTAAAGTGGAAATAGTAGCAATGCATATATTATTTCATTATTGTGAGAATTACATGAAATAATTTTCTTAATATAATACCTGGTCCATAACATACGTTTGATGTTGCAACTGTGGCTTTATAAAAATCAAAATGTATTTCCTGAACAAGAGGGGTTTTTGCTAGAATTAGTCTGTTAGTCTCTCATTTCCAGGCAAAGATGGGCTCCTGTCCTCCTCTTTTCTTTAAACTCTTAGGATTTGCCTTTGGCAACTTCTCTTCATGATAGAGTTGGCTGGGCTTGACGTCATCTTTGTAAAAATATTGGGGAATGACTTGATGTCATCCCTGTAAAAACACTGGGGCCTGAGAGGGTTTCACAGTGCTCCTCCTTGCCCTAGTCTGTGCCTCCTTTGAGCTACAGGCCTAACAGCACCAACTCTTAAATCTCTCCATGGCCCTTGCTGGGAATCAATGAAAGGGTAAAACAAGACAATTTCAAAGTAACCTTGATTTGTGTTAGGCTCACTGCCTGATTCTTTATAACTCCTCTTCCCTAATTCTGTTTACATTGATACTTGTAAAGAGAAGCTAATGGATCTACTTTTCCCTGCAGATTTTGTGGGTATGAGTGTCTTTCAGAATTGCATTTTGTTTAAAACTTTAGTTTCATAAATTGAGTGTTTTTGTGAAGCCTGTGCTCTTGAGTTTACGTCCACTCAAAGGGTAGTTCAACAACCAGCTGCATCAGAATCTCCTGAAACTTGGAGGAAGTCAAATTCTTGGCCCACTTCAGACCTGGAGCAGATTCTCTGAGGATGGGTCCCAGACCTGGGCGTTACCAGGGGTGCCAGGTGATTCTGATGCAAACTGATATTTGAGAACCACAGCCCTCTCTCATTCTATTACTACACCTCCTACTCTTCCATACTCCGTTTCTGTATCTCATGTCATCCATAAGCAGTTGACTTTATAACACCTGGTTTAGACTATGAACTTATGAGTAATTTTTATTCCTACATTTCCTGTGTTCTGTTCACAAATCTGCCACTTACCTCCTGTATAGTATCTCTAGCACAAAGCCAGGTATAAAAATAGACCCAATCCAGCTAGGACTCAGATCAAGTCATATAATTCTAGGAAGAAGTAAAGGTCTGTGTGAACTCTCTTTGGAAGTACCAGAAAGTTAGAAGTGGGAACCCCATCGAATAAAATTAATCAGAACTACAAATGTGGGATGAAGAGGTATATGGGAATTAAGGGTGGACAGAATTTTTTGTAAACTGCTAGGCAGATAATTTTATCTGCTTTGAATCTTTATTTCAAGAATTTGAGTCTCCCCTTCCTGCCCCCTTCACACAGATAGAAAGCACATTATTGTCGTTCTCTAAACAACATGTCACCTCTGGATGCTTTCAATTTTCAAAATAATCTTTCATGGTCCATCAGCAGCTGCCCTGGTCCTTTAAAGACATCTCTAATTAATAAGTGGCTGCTTAAAAATAAAGTCTCAAATAGCTAAACACACACAGGAAAGATCAAGTGTTTGCCATACAAGCAATCAAACAAATTGATGAACAGAAAGAAAAGAACTATGGAACAAAAACTGTTCTATTATTAACCAGCAATCTGCACATTTTCCCCCCAATTAATGCTTGGAATGGGATCTGAGTCCGTTGAAACCTAATTACTGGCATATCACTTTGTTGATGAGAAACACTGCAACAGTCAGTGTTCGCTTGATTTGTATAGAACCTGCAAAAACAAAAAATAAATCCACCCAGTAGGATGTCAGTTATGCTTTGCTACCAGAAGCCTGTGCTGTAGCTAGAACTTGCTAGGGAAATGTACACCATGTTCCCTATCATGCTGCCAGGTAAATATTCTTCCATTCACAGTGCTTATTCACCTTAGAAGAGGAAGACTTGTCGCTTGTAAAGATTTTTCCAGGAAGTTTTTCACGCATGGTGAAGTACTGTGGGAACTGGTTTCCCAAATATGTCTAGCAGAAGTGTGAAGGACCTGGGTTCTGTAGCTGTTGTCTATCATCTTATTAAACACGTATATAAATAAGCAAACAAAACAGTCCCCGCTGAACAATGGCACTCCTAATTTCCCATCACCCTGTCAGGTACTGCAAGTATCATTACCTTCATGGTCTGGAACTGAGGTTAGCCAATCCTTGGGTATGGGCATGAACACTACTCTTGTCTGCTTGTCTGTCCTCCTGTTATACTTTTAATGTGTCAATGCCAATGACCTCCCCTGAAATACTGCCTCAGGATTTATATTCATGGCTCTCAGATTAATTAGGCTGGTCAGTGTTTCCTTTCTCCACTCAGTTCTCGCTAGCTCATCCCAAATTAGCTACTTTAGCCTTCTTTCTCCCTCTGCACCCACGTTAACCCACAGAGAAATTGCTCACCCACTTTAATGAGAAAACAAAAGAGGGTGGGGAAGCAAAGATACCTTACCTTCCTGTATCATCTCTAATGATTTCCTCCATTGCACTCTCCTTTCCTCATACCTTCTTTCTGATCATTCACCCAGGCCTGGGAGATCTGTCCTTAGAATCTCTGGAATGTACCTACTGTCGCCAACCCCCTTATTGAGGCCACAGATAAAAATGGAGAGAGGTACCAAGGGTGGGCGGAGGTGAGGGTGTGTTCAGGGGATGAGGTGTGTCCCAGCACATCTGGTATAAGAACAACTCATGGTCTAAGCTGTGTCTACCTCTCTGGATGTGTCACTTGCCAACCCCTTTATTCTGTACACACAGCAGCCCATCTGCTGGCATTGTTATTCTCTGCAGGACCTGGCATGGCTTCGGCTTCCCTTAGACTTCTGTGCTATCTGCTTGAAATCTTTGTCTTCAGGTCCTTAATTTCTCTTTTTCCTTCGGGACTCAGCTCAGATCTTACAACCTCTGGCAAGTCTTTCCCAATTCCCACCGGCCATCTTAGTTGCCCCCTATAATATGCCTCACTGTACCTTAGGGTCACCTATTCCAATACACTTTGAAGACACATTCTATGATAGTTGTCCATTATTTTGTTGTTGTAAGTCCTTTCACCTGTACCATGATTCATTAAGAGCAGGATCTTACCTTCTATATCCCTAGGATTCCTACCACTATGTACGGTGCCTACCACAAGATAGGGATTCAAAACATAATCCATTAAGCAGTTGCTGTATACTATGCAGCTGTTAAAAAAAAAAAAAAAAAAAAAAAAAAAAAAAAAAAAAAAGGAGGATCTCTTACCTTTTGAGACAGCAAAGAGGGACCTGAGAGTATTATGCTAGGCAAGATAAGCCAATTAGAGAAAGAAAAGATCACATGATCACAATCATATGAGAAATCTAATGAATAAAATAAACTGAAGAACAAAATAGATCCAGAGACATAGAAGCATGGAACAGACTGATTAGTCTCAGAGGGAAGGCAGAAGTGAGTGGGTGGGTGGGTGGAGAGAGATTAACAAAAAATTGTATATGCATATATGCATAACCCATGGAGACAGACAATAGCATGGTGAAGGCCTGAGGGGAAGAAGGTGTGTGTGTGGGGGGAGGGGGGGAGGTCAATGGAGGAAAAAAGAGGAGACCTGTAATACTTTCAACAATAAAGATTTTTTTAAAAGAAGTAGCTGTATAATCCAAAGCTCTAACGCCGCTGTTGCCTAGCTGTGTGAAAGAAATTCGCTTACTCTTTTGAATTTTCATGTTTCCATTTCTAAGAGAAATTTATTAAGAGTATCCTTTGTTTTCCATCTTCCTCTCTAATAACCTAACAAAAACAAACAAACAAACAAAAACATTTAGCCTGAAACCATGCATAGAAAACTCGTTCAGAAGGGTGGATTCCTTGATAAGGTTATTGGAGAGGGTTTCTGAGCAGGGCTATGGAATCAAGTTCTTTTGAAGAACTCTTCATTCATCTTGCATTAGATTAGCAAGAATATGCATAATGATTGGAGGACAGAGTAGCATTTTGTCTTCCCAAAGGTCATTTTTAAACTAGAAGACTTGCAAGTGCTTTTCAAGTTTATTTTAGGTTAACCCCTCTCATTTTACAGCTAGGGAAACAGAAATTTCTGGATCTGTAATTTTCCACATGCTTTTGTAGAATCTCATACAAAATGTACCATTACCAGCTATAAACAAAAAGGCACGCTCCTTAGCAGTGGGGGAAATGCTGCCTTTATAGTTTGCAACTTCTGACCTTTATTTTAAAAGGGTGATCAGAAGAAAAGAACCAAGGAAATGAGAAAGGCTGCAGAATGTTAACTCACATAAAAAATAAAAAAAAGTCAGTGTCTATCTAGAAAACTACACAGGTATTTTATCAAAGAAAATGTATTCGTTTAGTAAAACGTGGGCCTCCATAGAGAAGTATAGATTTTTCTAACCGACAGGCCTTAAAAAAGAATCAGCTCTGGGAGCCGAGTGTGGAATGCAATAATGTCAATTCAGGGGGCATGCTTGCCTGTCATCTTCCGACAAGGGCTTTTTGAATGTAATCATAGTTATTAGTTGTAATCTTGCACAGGCAATGGGAACAATAACACCAGCTCATCTCCAACCCCTTTAGAGCCTGTGTGAGCAGTAAGGCTTCTTCACACCACGGTTAGTATTTACATTCCCTATAACCTCAAATATTGCTTCTTTGCTTTGGGACGGATAGATACTAGACCATATACACTGGAGGAAATATTTAATGAACTTGATTCTTATTTTCTATAACTTTCTAATCTTGAAATACCGAGGGGGCTCACCCGTAGATTTTTTTATTTTTATTTGTTGTCTTTTGTTTTCCTGCCAGAACACAGAACATTAGGGAGTGGGACTCATTTTAAACTGCTGGTAAGGGAGGGAGCCATTGGCCCAATTTTTGGTAAATTTTATATTTGTCCAGACTTGAGCCATCTGGTTAGAGTGCTGGGCGGTGGATCCTAAAATAGGCAGTGTCCCTCTGCATTGAGTCTATAACAAGATGCTGTCAGAGTAACATCTGACTTATGGACAAGTTGTTCTAGAATAATAGTTTAATATAGTTTCAAGTGCACAAAAAAATAAACTTAGGACATTGAAGCATTAGTTTTTGGGTGAGTCCTATGGAAAATAGGTAAGAATCAATGACAACATGTCACAATAGGGGCTTTCAAAGTACTTAACGTAATTTATTCCTGTTACTAAGATGAATGTCAGCCCTATGCTCTCCATTAATTAATTTAGGAAACAAAAAAGAATTCCTCCACAGAGAAAATAGCTTTCATTCTTTTCTCATTCTCCCTCCTAAACTATCCCTAAACCAGTGGTTCTCAAGCTTGGCTGCACATTAGAATCACCTGAGAATCTTTTTAAAACCCTGATTTCTGGGCCTCATCCTCCGGAAATTCTGTTTCTTTGTTATGGGGTGGGGCCACAACATTAGTAACAAAGAAACAGAATTTCCGGAGGATGAGGCCCAGAAATCAGGATTTTAAAAAGATTCCCAGGTGATTCTAATGTGCAGCCAAGGTTGAGAACCACTGCTAAACCCAAATTAATATCTGTCAATGGGATGGCGGTCTGAGACATTGGGAGGGGTTTTCTCTAATCTAAACCCTTAGCAAAACTGGGGCACTTTTAGTGTTTATCACGTACAGTTGTGCCCCCTGCCCCTTATCTGCAGGCATACGTTCTATTACCCGCACTGGGTGCTTGAAACCACACATAGTACCAGACTCCATATATGCTATGTTTTTTCTTATGCGTATACAGCTATGATACAGTTTATTTTATAAATTGGGCACAGTAAGAGGTTAACAACAATAACTAATAATAAAATAGAACAATTATAACAATATACTATACTAGAAGTTATGTGATTATAGTTCCTTTCTCTCTGACTATGTAGAATTTTCCATGTGATATTTTTAGACTGCAGTTGACTGTGGAAAGTCAAACCGCAGATAATGGGTACTACTGTAATTCTATCTAGTAGAATAGGGTTAACACAGGAGCTTAGGCAGTTTGTTGATCACCCCGATTCTATTCTGGAATTTCCAATTGCTATAGGATCACAATTTGAACAAGGTTTTTTTTCTTTTTAATATATTTTATTGATTTTTTACAGAGAGGAAGGGAGAGGGATAGAGAGTTAGTAACATCGATGAGAGAGAAACATTGATCAGCTGCCTCTTGCACACTCCCTACTGGGGATGTGCCTGCACCCAAGGTACATGCCCTTGACTGGAATCGAACCTGGGACCCTTCAGTCCGCAGGCTGACGCTCTATCCACTGAGCCAAACCGGCTAGGGCTGGACAGGTTTTATCCTGTGATGAAGGACATAGAGAGGTAATAAGAGCAACATTCACCAAAATGGAGAAGTGGTGGCCTACCAGCTGCCTCCTTTATTGGATGTCAGCTCGAGGGGCCATTTCCCTGGGCTTTATGACTCTTTTGTTTCACTCTATCGATCGAGACTGTTTTGCTCTCTACTCAGCTCTACTGTTTGTTTGATGACTAAAGTTATTTGCTGTATAACTTTAGTCATCAAACAATGACTAAATAAGCCTACTGCCTCTTGGGTAGTGAGCCTACTAACCCACCTAAATAGCCCTGTTGAGTGTCCTCAGATTCTACTTTCCCCTTTTCTCCATGCAAGAATCACTCTAAGAGCTACTGCCACTTCTCTGAACCCCAGACAGCTTTTAGAGGGAGTGTAGAGTTCTCTAAGATGGCCTTCTCCAAGCCAAAATGGTACCAGATGAGACATCCAATCAAAACCCAAGGCCAATCCAGCACTCACCCAAACCGACAGGGATTCTATTTTCTGTCTGATATGACCCTAAATCATTTATTTCAGTTTGAGCTGATCAGAATAAAAAATTTAAAAAAAGACTTTTTCTCTGGGAGAAGAGCATCATGCTTAGTGAAAACTAACTGTATTCCACTTTTACATCCTGGTATTTCCAGCCTGGAGCCATTTTTAAGCTTAAGGATATTGTTGCCTGGGTCAGTCTTGAGAAAGACACAGCTGGGATTGCAATGCTAGAAACGGGGCTTTGCCAGCATGTTTGATGGATCAACCTTACCTCTTTAGATGCTGCTGCTATGACGAATCAACTGAGAGCAGGAAGACTAGGTTTGTTTGTTGTTGTTTTTTTAATATATTTTATTGATTTTTTACAGAGAAGAAGCGAGAAGGATAGAAAGTTAGAAACATCCCCTACTGGGGATGTGCCCACAACCAAGGTACATGCCCTTGACTGGAATCGAACCCCGGACCCTTCAGTCCACAGGCCGACGCTCTATCCACTGAGCCAAACCAGTCAGGGCAGGAAGACTAGGTTTTAATGCTGATGGATCAATACTACTTAAGCAATGTGAAGTCCAGTGTAAAACATCTAGTAAACTTGTACCTCCTATAATCAGGAACTTGAAGACTTTGAGGAGTCAGATTGAGAGACTGGCCTCAATAGAGGGGAAACAGTGACCATGGAAAGTGTTAACTGAGGAGGCTTTGAATGAGGGGCTCTAATGCTAATGTCATAAGAAGTCAGAAGGGCATAAGGCATAGGCCACAGTCTGTTGGAGCCTTTATATCAGGACTTTCACAAGAAGGACAGATGACTAAATCACTAGCTTCCTTTTCCTTCCTGGCCCCTTAGATATTTGTCCATCTGGTTGATAGAGTTTAGGGGGATTTGTTTGCCTATTTGTGTGTTTCCTCATCAACAGCTTCAAGTTTCACTGTTTCTGGGAACTGTAATCTGTACTTCTGAAACCCTGTGGTAGAAGATCTTTAAGATATTTTCATCTATCCTCATTATCTAAGAACATATGAGATTTTTAAAATTCTAATTTGCCTCTATCTAAGCCAGGGCTATATCGTTTGGTCTGGCCCTGCCAAGGTAACCACAGGCTGGACTTGAAATTCAATAAATCTAGGAGCTTTTTTCATTGCAACATAACTTTTAAGTTGATAATTTTGTATGGTCTGCAAATAATGTTATGGATACCCAAATGGCCCTTGGCATTAAAAAAAGGTTTCCCACCTCTGTTCTAAGCCAAAGAAAATGAGCCACTCAAAAACTAAAGGGAAATATAACTGCTATGTCATCTGATTGAAAGAGTGACTCTCATCTCTCTCTCTCTCTCTCTCTCTCTCTCTCTCTCTCTCTCTCTCTCTGTCTCTCTCTCTCTCTTTCTAATTTTCTTAACAGAATCATGGTTGCTTGGTTATTTTGGTTAAATACTTGGTCCCAAATCAAAGTCATTTGTTATGAAGCAGATACATTTTGGAAATTTCCATTAGAACAAGTATTAAATATGAAATACAATCAGTACAAGATGGCAAGATTGTGGTCTGTGATTCTGGAAATTAAAAAAGGATTTGGGCTCCTGGGGCACTGCTCTGATACTCCACATTGTATGAGGGGCAGGTGAGATTTCTGTGGATAATTGCCATGCCTACCAGATTGGCTGAAAAAATCACTATGAATAGGCACAGCTTTGAGAGTCAGAAATTCTGATCATGTGCCAAGGCTCTCCACAGGCAGGAAAAAAGTAATCAGTTTGTGAAAATGAAGTTGAAGATGTGAACTAAAGCAAGAATCCTTGACATGAGCAGATGCCCTTCATCTTGGGACTTCTTCAATTAAATCAAGTGTCTTGGCTTTGCCTTTTCAGGTCAAAGCACTGATTGGATAGTCTTCTGAGTTTCCTTTCAAAGTTGAGAAAATGTATGGCATAGCTCAGTCATTGCAATTGGTGTCCTGATGGGCCAAAAGAATGTGTCTCTGTTTCCAAATATAAGTCCTTTAAAGTAAGTCTATAAATTGTTGCTGATACCGAATTTTTGGACTGGAACCCGGATTCTTTGTCTGCTGCAATTAAAGAATGAATCCACAGAGAGAACGTGGTATAGCAAAGGTGGAAATTTATTGAAGAACAAGTACAGACTCCCATGTGGGGAGAGGGAAGAGTCCCATGTGGGGAGAGGGAAGAGTCCCATGGAGTGGACTCCCACGTAGGGAGGGGGAAAAGAGTCCCACTGGCTTCCTTTCCCTATGGCTTATAAAGGCTGCAGATGCTGGTGCCTGATATTCCCTCTGATTGGTCAATATTCCCCTTCGCTCAAAGGTTGAAACTCACAGGGGACATATGAGGTTCTCTCCCCTGCTTCCCCATTGTTCCCCTATTCCCTTTGGGCTTTCTTCATCTGAATGAATGAAGGGCTTCCTTCTCTTTATTTTGTAAATATAGACCTTTCTTGGCTACTTCCAGTTCCCTTGTCTTATGGAAATATACCTGTTGCTGCTTCCTTATCTTATGGAGATGTGACTGCACCTGGCTTCCTTGTGTTATGGAAATGTACCTTCTTCCAGTCTTCAGCCCCATGCTTTTCCATGGACCCCAATTCTAAAAAATCCCTAAGCCTGCCTCTGTACCCCCAAAATTCCTGCTTCTCTATAACAAATACATTAACTCATTTTATGAAGTCAAAGATTAAGGCTGTATCCTACATGGAAACCAAGGCATAAAAAACATTTGCCTACCCATTCCTGACATCAGAAATGCCCCCCAAATCTTCTGCCCCCAGGCCCACAAAGTTCCTTTTGCTGGAGAGAGGACATCCTGCTCCCTTCCCACCCGCAGTTCTTCCACCCACTGAACCTTACAGGAAAGGGACTCTGACCACCCCTTATGGTGAAAGTTCCAGAACTTTTATAGAACTGAAAACTTCCCTTGGAAGAGGCACTGAGCATGGTGAAGTCCACATGGTCTGTTAGAGATGAGGACAGAATGATGCAGAAAAACTACAACTACTTATGAGACCCTTGAGATTGTAGAGCTAGAAGATATTTTACTCTGACCTAAGTGTCCAGTCATGTGTCAGCTATTCATATATTTACATAAGTATGTAAATATAAATTTTAAAATATGAATACAAATAAATACATAGTATTGAGTGGAATCTTTTCTGATGAGCCAAAATATAGTTAATTCCAAAGCTGAGAAGGACATATAAAATGCAGTACCCCTTTGGGTTTGGGGAAGAACTGGGTTAATAATAAAAGGGTTTTTCTTCTCATATTTGTGGGGTCTCCCTGAAGCATATTCTGAATTTAAGTGATTTGTTTGGGATGTGATTCCAGGAAAACCCAATGAGGAAGTGAGGGAGTAAAAAAGGGAAGGAAGCCCAATAAAGGCTTGAAGAAGGTTGTTATTGAAAACTGGAGACCCGATGCATGAAATTCTTGCAAGGGTAGGCCTTCCTTTCCGCTTTGCAGCCTGGCTTTGTAGCCCTGGACCTGCCCTCTGCCCACACCCGCCTTAGACTGGTGCTGCCTGTATCCACTGCCACACACCCCGGGTTTTCCAGTTCCTTGGAGCCCCCGGATGGATTGCCCAGTGGAGGGTGGCCTAGGCTTCCCTCTGTGGGGCGATCGTGAAACGATGGTGGGCCCCCAACCAATCACATCACACCTGCCTTAGCTGGCCTGGCACCAGTGCGTGTCATAGCGTGCTTGTACGGATGTTGTTCTGCTGTTCGGCCATTCAGTTGATTTGCATATTACACTTTTATTATTATAGGTAATTGAGTCTCTGTCCTGCTAGGAATACCAGGAGGCAGTATAGAACATGCCTCAGAGTTGTACCATGTGAGGGATGTAGAAGCTGGGGTGTATATACACTGACTCCAAGCCATCATTTCTGAGGGCTGTCCTCAGTGATATCAACTTCTCAGCATTTCTGGTCTGCACTGCATTAGACTGAAAGCTCCTCAAATGAGTCACAGGTGTATGCATAGGATGCTCTGGGTATGCACTGGAATGGTGGTAGCCGAGGGGATGAGACTGGGGCACTTACAGCATCAGCTATAATTCCCTTACCATGGTGGAGAGGAGAGATGCTATCTCCTGAGCTCTGGTCCTCTAAAGAAAAAGACTTATAAAGTCTTAAAAGCTGCCGTAAGGAAGGGAGGCTAATTTCATTTTGGGATGGATACTTATTTGGGTTTAGAATCCGCAAACATTTTCTGATTAGAGCAGAATACTGTCAGAAGCTTGAAAGTTCTTGACATAAGTTCCCTGGAATTTGGAGTTGTGGCTGAGCATAGGGTCTAGTTTTCTCTTTTACTGCAGTAATTTCTGAAGGCAGGGATTCTGCTAAAATGGTCCATGGCACAGGCTTGGAAAGCATTGTGTAGTAGTGTCATTTTCTGTAACCTTTGGAGAGAGAGGATGAGCACTTTAAGAGTTCCAAGGAGAGATCATAGACTTTAGGAACTGAGGGGCTCCTCTCCAAGTACTAGGATCCCTAATATGAAAAATGGATTGGAAGCATAGACCACAGGTGGGGCCAAAGGAAAACTCAGCTGCCTCTCTCTAGGGGAGTTTCCCACAGAAGAGCCAGGGAAGAAGACGAGCATCTCACAGACATCTAATGGGAGACCAGCTCTGTTAGATGGAGATAGATTCAGAGAACAGAACAGAGACATATTCCTACCAACAAGTATAATAACTGTACCCATTTAGAAAAGTGACTTGCTATTTTCCTTTTCCACTGAAAGAATTAGAATCTAGAAGAGTTGGGGGGGAAAAGAAAGCTTTAGAGAGGTTATGAATTTAAAGTATTAAACAGGTTTGCATTTAGTTTTCTAATTGAAATTTATTAGAAAAGTTATAAAACTGAGCCAAAATTTCACTGGTTTTGGAAAAGACTGTTTAAAGGATCATGATGAATAGCAGTCATCTATAATAATAAAAGGGTAATATGCTAATTAGATCAGACATCTTCCAGGTGTCCTTCCTGACGAAGCCGGGACTGGAGGGAAGCCAGTCCAGGTCCTGGGTGCCTGTGAGTGGCCAGAGGAAGGAAGCAGCCTGGGTCCCAAATGCCAGAGGGAAGCTGGTGCCAGCAGCCAGAGGAAGCAAGGCCTACTCTTGCACAAATTTCCGTGCATCACGCCTCTAATTTAAAATAAAAAGGAAGGGCCTAGCTGATGTTCACTGGTTGAGCATCCACCCATGCACCAAGAGGTCACTGGTTTGATTCCCAATCAGGGCACAAGCCCAAGTTGTAGGCTTGATCCCCAGTAGGGGCGATGTAGAAGGCAGCCAATTGATGTTGCTGCTTCTCTCTCATCAATGTTTTTATCTCTTTCTTCTTCTCTCTCTAAAAATCAATAAAAACATAAAGCAATTAAAATAAAATAAATGGGAAGGGTTTTTATGTTTTTCAGACTCTAGAGCAGCGGTTCTCAACCTGTGGATCGCGACCCCTTTGGGGGTTGAACGACCCTTTCACAGGGGTTGCCTAAGACCATCGAAAAACACATATATAATTACATATTGTTTCTGTGATTAATCACTATGCTTCAATTATGTTCAATTTGTAACAATGAAAATACATCCTGCATATCAGATATTTACATTACGATTCATAACAGCAGCAAAATTACAGTTATGAAGTAGCAACGAAAATGATTTTATGGTTGGGGGTCACCACAACATGAGGAACTGTATTAAAGGGTCGAGGCATTAGGAAGGTTGAGAACCACTGCTCTAGAGTGTCAGCTCCATGAGAACAGTGATTATACTTCACTTATTTCTGTTTCTTATATTTCTAAAATGGTGCCTGTGCCTAGTGAAATGTTCAGGAAATGTTTGTTGAATAAATGGATATTTATTCCCCAGTGAGCTAATATTGTACTGTGTGTAGAAACACATACAAACCAAACAAAATGTAAATCTAAATATTAAAGATAAAATTTTTCTGCATGGCAGTGCTTTCAGTGTTTCTGTCTCTAAGATCATTTAATTTCCCTTCTTGTTTTTCACTCTCCAGCCAAACTGACCTTCTTTGTGCTTTTGGATGCCCCACCTTCTTTTTGCCTCAGGATTTTGCCCTCACTCAGTCCTGCTTTCCCAAAGATCTCAGCAAAGCTCACCCCTTCTCTACATTCTGCTTTTGCTCAAATATTTATTGCCATAGTCTCTCCATACTCATGTTCTATCCAGTTATTCTCTCCTCACATATCGAATCCACAGTAGTCCTGATATATCTGATTTCTGAGTTTTCCTTGTTTCATCTCTGCTGCTCCCAGGAGAAGGTAAGCTCCCCCAGAGGAGAAACTTTTCCTGCCTTGTCACCGCTGTCTCTCCCTTGCATAGACCAGTGCCTCAGGCAGAGAATGTGTCTTGGTTTGAATACACAGAGACAAGAATATTGGTTCAAAGCAACTTCTTTGGCTGTATTTCAGGAAATACAGGTGAGGGGATGGGAAAGATAGTGAAGAAAAGAAGGCCAATCAAGGCTGTGCCATCCAGCAGGTTACCAGGGGGTGCAATTAGAGCTTTACCTCACGGGGAACCCTCTGAGACTGCGTGGAATCCACCTCAGAATTAGCCCACTGAGGGCAGAGAGAAGCTGGGGTATTTATGCACTAGTTCCCATTTCTCACTGGCTGAAGTTTCTTATAAAGAACATTAACTCCTCAGAGCTTCTGGTCTATCTCTAACCCTATGCCAGCAGCATGAGAAAGCCTTTAGGCAGAGAGTCCCAGATGTTTAAGTGGGAATTGTTTAATGAAGCTGCAGATGACCTCCAGGAAGGCCAAGGGGACATGGCACTAACATACCTAATAGGATAGGCATTGAGTAAATGTTGAATGGATACATAAATCATCCATCTGAAAGAAAAATTAAAATGAACAATGTATGAAGACAACGTAGAACCTTTGTATGTTAATATATAATGTAGCCCTAAAATTGCAGGCCAGGTGCTCTAAAGAAAAATGCTTATTTGCAGAAAGGCCCTAGGGGAAGTAAACAGTTAAGGTTGAGAGCTAAATAATTTTTCAGATCAGTTTCACAGACACAAAAAGGAAATTACCCACTAACAGGTTTGCATGCAGCTTTTAGAGCCATATTTGGCAGGGGTGTTTGCATATATAAAAATGAGAACTAAAGTTATTTGATACTTTATTCTTCATTTAGGGCCTATGTTTTGTTCTAGTGGTTTCATTTTATGAAATTACTTGAGATGCTAACTCTGTTTCAGAGTCTCAGCTTGTCCCTTACTCTGAACATTGTGCTGCACCTGTTCTTTGTTCTGGGCCTTGCAGTAACATCTGAGCAGAGGAAATAACATCCAGTCTGATACATGTACTGGTGGCAGCACTAAGAAGTCATCTGCAGGGGCTTTATCCTCCTTACTATCTCCTTACCTTCCAAGGTATTCCTAAAGAACTGTCCACCGAAGTAAAAGCAGTGCATGTGACCACAGATCAACACCAGCCCACTCCTGCCTGCCCAGCCAGAGTGTGGCTCCTAACCCTCCATCCCGCAGAATATCTGGAACTACTGCTTTGTTCTCTGTGGTTCCAGCATAAACTCTGGGACCCACAGCAACTGTCCTGCAGTGCTTCCGGTTGGTGAGAATAACCCAGGAGTGGAGCAGATGTGTGCTTGTTGGAGATGACATTGGCATGAGTCCCCTGGAGTTTGGAGTTGTTGGAACATAGGCGTTTGTGCCCCCTTGTGGTCTAGAGGTTTCTAAATGCATGAGGCCCACTATGATGGGCCCTATGAGACCTGTTAACAAATCCTATAATTTGATTTTTTAAAACTCTTTAAAAATTTTATAACAATTTTAAGTTTCAGAAACTTTATAAGAATAGTGCAAAGACTTTCCATGTACTCTTTACCTAAATTCATCGACTTTTAATATCTTGCTACTTTTTTTTTTTTTATCATTCTCTTATTTTCTGAACCATTACATGGTATGTTAGGTGTGATATATTCTCTAGTAATTGAATATATACTTCCTAAAACCAAGGATGGTTTCTTATATAGCTACTAAACAGGTATCAAAATCAGGATATCTAACATTAGGTATAATACTTTCATATAATCTAAAGTACATATCTAATTTTAGTAATTTTCCTAGCAATATCCTTTATTAAACATTTTAAATTTTTTGTATAAGGCAAGGTTAGGCATCATGTACCTCTTATCTCTTTAGATTCTAATCAGGGACAGCTGTTCAGTCTTTCTTTTCTTTGTCTTTTGTAACAATGACATTTTTGAAAAAACACAAGGTGTTTTTCTTTTGTCTTTTTGTTTTTTTATTATTGGTTATATGTCATGTTTCATGGGTCTGATTACAACTTCAAAGGGACTTCAGAGAAAAAAACAACACAAAGAACAGCTCTAAAATTGGAGCACAGAAAATGTCCAAGAGTCTTGATATTTCATGTAATCACATAATAATGCAAGTTCCAGGGAAAAGTGAACATCTAAAGTAAAGATTCTCTCAACCAAATATGGGATGTTTCAATCCATTGCTGTCTCCTTTAAAAGTGTCACCATCTTTCTTGCTAGACATGGTAATATTCTCATTCTACCACTTTTTGACAGGAATTAAATTAACTCTTGTCTCTATGAGCCTCATTGCTCAAAACGCACCTCTCAACAGTCATGAAATATGAGTTTCTGCAATGCAACCACCCTGCTATTTATTTACAGTGTAGCTGGTAGCTCTCCTCCTTCCCAGCTCATGTCAAAGTATAAGGCACACAATGTGGAATTATTCAAATGCATTACTTGTTTTTTGTTTTGTTCCAGTTCAAACAGTTCTGCTCTATAATAGTTATCAATCTGGCTTTAACCACGAGTAAGAGAAAAGGCATCACGAAACATCAATAAGCTCACCCAATGAAATGCTGATACCCTAAACCGAATTGTTTCCACAAAATGTCATTAAGATTTCCAAAATGTCCCAGCACTGTGCTGAATACTGAGGCTCCAAAATTAACCAAACAGATATTCTTCCTGATCTCTGGGTGCTTCAAGCTAAGTGGGAGAGAAACAGAACTAATGGTGCAATTATAATTATTAATAAACACTATCAGGCAGATGCACTATGATGCTAAAATACATATGAGAGTATACTGTCCAAATCCCAGAATCAGAAAGTCTTTTCATTGGGGGATGTTTCTTCTCTGCTGGGACCATGAAGATAAGAGGAGAATAGCCAAACCAGGAGGGATGATGAGGAAGAGTCACTCAGATCGAAGTGACAATCTGTGCAAAAGCCCAGAAGAGAAACAGAGAAGGGAAAATCAGAGGAACTGAAAGATTGATGATGTATCAGTCAGCTATTTCTATAAAAATGTTGTATAATAAGTCACCTCAAAATTCAGTGACTTTACCATAAATATTTGTCCCCATACTCATGAGCCTATAGACTAACTATAGTGTGGCTGACTTACAATCAGCTCAGAAAGATAGCTCAGTTTCAGGTTGCGGTTAAACTGGAGCTAGATCCAAAATGTGGATTAGGTTCATGTATTCTTCAATGTCATTATTCTGAGGATCATACTGAAGGGGAAGCTGCTACCCAGACATGCTCTTCTCATGGCAGATCACTGGAGCAGAAAATCAAGTCAAATTACCCAATCACATTTTAAGTCCTTGCTTATGTTATGAGTACTGACATCTCATTGACCAAAGCAAGTGACATGGCCAAGCCGAAGCGAGGGGATGGAGGAATGCACTCTGCCCTCATTGGAGAGGGATATGTGAATGTGAATATTTAGTAAACATAAACCTAAACTATCTCACATGGTATCTCTGGATTCTATAGACTTTAAAGAACTGGAGAGAGAGGTGGGGACCATATGAGTCACTTAAAAAGTTCAGACTTTATCCATATACTAGATTCCCGGTGCACGAAATTCATGCACTGGGTGGGGGGAAACCCCTCAGCCCAGCCCAGCCGTGGGCAAACTACTGCCCGTTTGAAATGAATAAAACTAAAAAATAAAAAGACCGTACTCTTTTATGTAATGATGTTTACTTTGAATTTATATTAGTTCACACAAACACTCCATCCATGCTTTTGTTCCGGCCCTCCGGTCCAGTTTAAGAACCCATTGTGGCCCTCGAGTCAAAAAGTTTGCCCACCCCTGGCCCAGCCTGTGCCCTCTCACAGTCCAGAGCCCTCAGGGGATGTCCTGTGGGGAGCAGGCCTAAGCCAGCAGTCAGATGTCCTTAGCACTGCTGCAGAGGCAGGAGAGGCTCCTGCCACTGCGCTGCGCTTGCCAGCCATGAGCCTGGCTTCTGGCTGAGTGGTGCTCTCCCTGTGGAAGGACAGTGACCACCATGGGGCAGCTCCTGCATTGAGCATCTGCCCCCTGGTGGTCAGTGCGAGTCATAGCGACCAGTCGTTCCGCTGTTTGGTCGATTTGCAGATTGGCCTTTTATTATATAGGATCATTTTCAATTGGGAGAGACAAACACATTTGTATTTTAATGTGATTATGTTGTTGCAATTAGGTAGTAGACTAGAATAAATAAGACTGAGAGAAGGCGGTGGGGGGAGAAAGAGATCAAGAAAATAATTTGTATGCATAATCCATGTAAACAGACAATAGGGCATTGAAGGCCTGGGGTGGGGGGGCAGGGAGACTGGCTAAAAGAGGTCAATGGGGGAAACAAAAGGGGTCATATGTAATATTTTTAACAGTAAAGATTTTTTTATATATAAAAAATAAGACTAATGCTGAGGCAAATGCAAAGATGATATGGGGGCGGGGGGGAGGGGGGATAAAATCACCTGTAAAATGTTCACAATAAACTAAGAAAATATATAAGCTATAGAGACATCCCAACCTAGATTATTATTTTTTACTTCAATTTAACAAAACAAAAACCAGGAATATGAAGGGTTCAAAGGCCAAATACATCAATGTAAAATTAGTAACAGGAAATGCATCAAATTATCCTGGGTACTCTGACTGTAACAATTTTGTTGTTGTTTTATAGTATTATTTTGCTCAGCAAAACCCTTGCTCTATTATTTAAGTGTGGAGCCCTCAGTAATACCCTGAATAGGGTTTACTAGTACTATTCAATGTATGAGCCCTGAAAAAGAGCATCAGTATCACTTGGAAGCTTTCCAAAGGTACAGAATCTTGAACCCTAAAGTAGCCCTAAGGATTTAGAAACTGCTAGCGTTTTAATAAGGTCCCTGGGTGATTACTGAACTCATTAAAGCTGAGAAGCACTGTTACAGAACATTTAAGATAAAATACAAGTTAGAAAAAAGGCAGCTTAGCTTATTTAGTCAATGCCTCACATTTTTATAAGATGCTATGGTCTGCAAAGTGGTGCATATAGAGGAATATTATTCTAGGCCTCCTATACCAAGGGAACTGGGAAATTATAGTCTGAAAGTCACAGAGAAGCTTTTTACCTAAATATCGCAGTATAAGGATGAGGACATTAAGATAAAGTGTTAAATCCTTAGCAAAAAACAGTCTTAGTTTGGGGTGAATGAGGAAAGTTTAGTTGACGGTATGATTTTGAAGTATTTCTTGGATTCTGAGCGGCAGTTCTGAAGTGAGAAGACATTCCAGAAGGCAGTTCAACGCAGAGAGTTGGGGAAAGGTAGGGCATATCCAAAGGCTCTGTGAAAATCTAACTGGACCGACCAAATGTGAAAAGCAACAGAAGTTGGAGTGTGCTTTGAAACTCTTTCACAATGGTGCAAAAGGAAGAAGTGAAGGTAAAGTGAAAGTATGATGAGAATGTGGAAAGGGTTTGAGGTAGGAAAAACCATGGTATTCCACATAGGGTGCTGGTCCAGGGTATAGGCTCTGGAGCAGGGGTGGGCAAACTTTTTGACTCGAGGGCCACAATGGGTTCTTAAACTGGACCGGAGGGCCGGAACAAAAGCATGGATGGAGTGTTTGTGTGAACTAATATAAATTCAAAGTAAACATCATAACATAAAAGGGTTCGGTCTTTTTTTTTTTTTAGTTTTATTCATTTCAAACGGGCCGGATACGGCCCGCGGGCCGTAGTTTGCCCACTGCTGCTCTGGAGTCTGGGAATAGGAGAGAACTTTCTATTCTGCTGTTTACTAGCAGTGTGACCTCTGGCTAGTCATTTAATTCTTCTTAAACCCCAATTCTTCATTGGTAAAATGGGGGTGATTACTACTTATCTTGTAGTAGTTTCTTAGAGTAACAGCTCCCAAAGAATCTCAGCTCCTGCTTTCCGTGTCTTTATATTGGACTCTGGTGGACTCTGCTACTTAGCCTTGTGACTTGCAAATGTGATACAACAGAATCCTGCTAAGTTCTTGAACACTGAAGGCTTTTCTCTTGCAATGCTGTCCTGAGACTATCATGATATGGAGAAGCCCACCAGAAAGAAGCCCATTTGAAAGGTCATGGTGAGGGAAAGGCCCAGCCATTCCAGTCTTCCCCGCTGAGTGCATCCTGTGGCCAACTTGCCAGCTGAAAGTAGCTGCATGAGTGAGCCCCAGTGGGATTAGTAAAAAACCAACTCAATCAACCCACAGAATTATGGGAATGAATGTTTTTGATTTGTTGTGTTTTATTCTCTTCCAGTGACAATCCAATTCAGGAATATTTTCTATTGCTCACCTGTCGTTTACCAGATTACATTTACTGGACTTGTTGACTTGATGTTCCAGACTTGATAGCTGATGCTAGCAATATCCACATTAAATAAAAAAATAAGATAAAATAAGATTGAAGAAAAGTGTCCTTAAGCTCAAGGTGCTTACACTTACACTCTAAGAAAGGAAATATTCAAGTAATCAGAAATAGAAATTCAGTTTGCATAAATACCTAGGAGTGGAATAGTTGACTTATATGGTAGGTGTATATTTAATTTTTTAAGAAACTCCCAAACAACTTTATAAATAGGTATGTTGTGATATCTCAATTTAATTTTCACAAATGACTGATGAACATCTTTGCATGTGCTTATTTGTTATCCTTATACCTTCTGTAAAGTTTTAAGAGCCCCTTATATATTCTGGTACAAGTCCTTTTGCAGATATTATGCAATTGTTTTTTCTTCATCTATGTGTTGTCTTTTTATTCTCTTAGAGGTTCTCAACCTGTGGGGCAAGAACAATGAAAATACATTCTGCATATCAGATATTTACATTACAATTCATAACAATAGCAAAATTACAGTTATGAAGTAGCAACGAAAATAATTTAATGGTTAGGGGTCACCACAACATGAGGAACTGTATTAAAGGGTCGCGGCATTAGGAAGGTTGAGAACCACTGTAACCTGTATGGGAATGTTCACAGCAGTTTCAGTTGTAATAGCCAAAAAACAGAAATAACACAAATGCCCATTAACAGGTAATTGTGTAAACAAATTGTAGCATATTCATACAATGAACTATTGTATGAACTATTTTATTTTTTTATTGTGATAAAAGAACCTTTGTTTTAAACCACTAAGTATTAGGGTGTTTTGTTACGTGGCAAACTATAACTGGCACATGTCTCATGGGTAGTTACCTACATTATCTCATTTCATCTTTATAATATTCTTGTGAAATATATACTTGCTCATAGGGAGAGCTAAATAAATATTAGATATTATTTTTAACTCTGAGCATGAAGTTTTTAAAGAGACAGACGCATAATATATACACTCTCTATGCAATTCTACAATTCGCCTTTTCTTTGCTCTTCTTTTTTAATTTGACAATATATCTCTTGGGGATTTTTTCTTGTCAGCACACAGAGCTCTACCTCATTCTGTGTAATTATCTAGTATTCTACTGAATGGATGTTTCATAATTTATGTGGCCATTCCCCTGCCTATGGGCTTTAGGTTGCTTCTCATTTTTTAAACTGTTACAGATCATTTTATAATGAATACATTTATACATATATTTTAGTACACATTTGTGAGTATAATTTTGCATTAATTTCTAGAAATGAAAATCCTGGTTTAAGGTGCATGTGCATTTTATTTTGTGATAGATTTTTACCTATTACATTGGTATTCAATGAGGTTGCAGCACTTTATGCTCTCCTCATAAATATGAGACTGTCTGATTCCTTTAACTAATGTTAATAATATTATAAATTATTAAATCTTTTGGTAGCTTCTATTCTGATAAGTGAAAAATTATGTCTCATTTTTATTTCAATATACCTTTACTTAATAGGAATAATGGTACACAACTTTATACATGTCTACAAACTACTTAAAGTTTTGTTACATTAAAAATCCAAATGGAGGAACAATTTACAGATCCACTAAATTATGTTTTCAAATATCAAATGATTTGTCTCAAGTCCATGCTTTGAAAAAATCCATCAATTCACATTAATTTGAAATTATGCTCTTATGAAATACTTAATTCAAACCTATTTTTGGACTTTTTTCTCTTTCATTATCACTTCTCTTCATGCCACTTTACCAAATTGATTTAATTGTAGCATCATAAAATCTACTAGACATAGTTACTCATTTTCTCCTCAAAATTATATTTATTATTCTCTCATATTTATATTTCCATAATAAGTTAAGACTACTTATTGCGAAACAGTATGTTTTTACAGGAGTTATAGGTCATTTTAGGAGGAATTGAATGACATCACAAACCAGCAATTCTCATCACCATGACCTGTAAATCTTCATGTTCCCCAGTGGTAGTTGAAATAGATCCTTTAAAGACACATTTGTTTTTCTGGAAATAGGAAATGTTTTAGAGAGTCAGGCAGAGTCACTAGTAAGGGATGATGTTAGATAACATTTAATGGGAGGATGAGGACACATTTGTAATACCTTAACCAATAAAGAAATTAAAAAAAAAATAAAATCACTTTCTAATATAACAAACAAACAAAACTAGATTGAGGCTGAATGACACTGACTACTCATTGTGAATCTTTTAAAAACAGTTCATAAAATTTTTCCAAAAGAGGCATCATAAGTATATTGGGCAATTCTCTTGCAATGGAGCAAACTTATAGCTTCTCACCAAGACTACATTGAAGGAACAACACTCAGTTGCACATGTACATTTTCGTATAGTCATTTAACCATCGTAAAAATAATTCAACCAATGCAATTTATTGAAAAAATGCTCAACATGTTAAGTAAAAAATGAACACATTTCACATTCATCGTGATTACAGCAATTTAAAAATTAGCATGATCATACAGAAATGCCAAAAGGAATTTCTAATAAAATGAAAAAAAATTAAAGATTTATTTTTCTTTCTGAAAATGTTGATAAGCATAGTTATAATAGTGTTTACATAATAAAAACAAATTAAGAGCTTAATGACTTTGTAGTCATATCTCCTGAAAAAGAATCTTATGGGGACTGTGAGGTAGAGATGTGGTAAGTTATTCTGGCACATGTGTGGAGTGGCCTCATGATATAAACAAACGGGGGTCTAAAGATCTGCCTTCAGAATTCTACTCTGTTGATCTGACTCTCAAGATTCCACATAAGGAAAATGAGATCATTAGAATCACATCACAGGGTGTTTAGAGTCCTACTCCTCAAAGCTTGGTTGGTCCATGGACCAGCAGAGTCAGCATCACCCAGAGCTTATTAGAAATGCAAAATGTCAGGCTCCAAGCCAGTCCCTCAGAATCAGAGTATCTGAGGGTAGAGCCCAGCAATCTGTGTTTTCACAGCCTCTTCCTGTAACTACCATATATGCTAAAGTTTGAGCAGCACTGCCTTAGAAAATTAATTGAATCAAATGTAATTACAGACACTGCTTTCTATCAATTCATTATTATTATTAAGTTAATCATGTCTAATGAAAAGGTAGCCATCGAGACAAGAAAACAGGGAACAATCAGTATTCTCCTAATTTTGGAAATTTTTATCTACTTTTTTAATTTAGCATTATCTGGACTTGGACAAGAACATTAAACATTCAGTAGATGAGGATTCTCCCATTTAATTTTATAAATATGTATTGAGTTCTAACTGTGTCCCAGGCCTTGCTTTATATTCTTGGGGTTCAGCAATAAAGGTCTACATAGCTCCTACCTTCAAGGAACAGAACCAGGAAAGACAGTCAATAAACCAATCTATTATAGCAGGAGTAGAGAATGTTACAAAAGAGGAGTCACTAGTTACTGTAAAAAGCATCTAAATTGAGGTTCTTCCCTATGAGTTAGAAGATAGACATTAGGGGGTAAATAAACCCCCTGGACTTTATTTACATTTGAGAAACATATATATTCATAGTTTTGTAGTTCTGGCATGATAGTTTTCAAATTTTAGTTTGCAATCCAAATAATTAAGGACCCTGTGGAGATTAATGTTACAGGCCAGTTTATTATCCCAATGTTTGAGTTTATTGTTTTCATTTAAAGATCTTCTCTCCCCATCTTCCCCTAAGAATGCTTACTTTGGTCTGAATTAGCCAAGTATGGACTCGAAAGCCTGTTTACTCTGCAGCATAGAGCTCTCCCTTCATCCTTCTGTGAAAAATCACAGGCAGATACTTTCCAGGCATGGACTCACAAGAGCACAGCTTCGCTGCGCTATTACAAGATACGGATGTAGATAAAATGCCCTAAGATGAGCTTAAAAGGATCTTCCCTGACATTTGTTCGACATTTATTTCACAGTCTCGGAGATGAATGAGCAGTTCTGGGGGTGTAAGCTTAAAACCCTGCACATTGATTAAAAGCCATGCTCACATCCAGATCAATTAATAACAGAGTCCCCACAGGGTTAATATTAAGGGTTGGCTGTTATTATGTTTTTCATCTTCATTTCAGGGTTTCTGCAAGTAGATTAATCAGCCTTTATGCATTCATTCTACCACCAGAACACCAATTCATTTTGATTATGAAGTTACAAATACCAATGACATTCAATAGATCTTGCAGAGAAATCTTTATGAGTTTGGGCAAATATCCACCGAAGGACATAAGGCAGATCAGATAATGAGAGCAGCTGCAGGTTGTGGAACTCACGGGGTCAGCCCTTCAACCACATTCCCTGAATTGGAATTTCAACCTGGTGATTTCCTTTACCCTAGTTACCTAAACCACTCCAGGACAAAGGCAAATATAACACACGTTTAAAACATTGGCACTTGTATCACTTTTTAGGCAGTCCATGTTGCTTAAATAGTGGATTTCAAAGAACCTTTGTGTTAACTCTTAAATGCCAATAAAAAGACAGTGAATGGAATACAACCCCAACTCGCTTCAAATGCCATGGGGCTTTTAATAACCCCAAACAGGCCATTAACCTTTATTTGTTTTTTATTTTCTCACAAAAATCATACTCCTTTCTCAGGGGCTCTCAGTTTAGAAAACTGGTTGAGGGGTAGGCAAATTTGAAGTGGACTCTCAGTTGGTGGCGGTTTGGTCAATGCCTTAATAAACTCAAGGGTCATTTCAATGTCTATCATGTTCCCCCTGAATTTCAAATGAAAGATGAAGAGCAGTGGCCTTTGCAGTTTGTGGGGTCTGGACATCCCAGCTTCCCCTGATGGTTCAAGCTGTAAACTGAACTAATCACTGTCCTTGCCTTTCCCTACTTCCCGTGCCCTCCTCGCTACTTTAGCTCTGCTGCTTTTATGAGGAAGAAGATAAAGTACTATATTCTCTTTTTTTCAATAGTCTGTGTGGGAGTCCTTAACTGGCATCTTTCTCCCACTTACCCCTGGTCCTCTGCCATGTCTTCTTATTCACTAATATACTATATTTTTCTTTTCCATGTATAAGATGCTATTTTTTTTTTCTAAAATCACTAGACTGAAAATCAAGGGGCATCTTATACACGGAAGTCAGCCGAGGAGGGAGCCTTGTGGGTACAAAGCTGCCCATACCTTGTCAAACAGACTTTCTCTAATCATGAGCCTTATTGTTACTGATGTCAGCTGATGCCGTAATTGGAGGTGGAAGTGGAGAGTGCGCAGATGCAACAAGGACCCATAAAGATGTCAAAAAGTAAAAAGATAAATACAAATGTCTGCAGTGCTCTGATTGTCTTACTCTGCAAAACTTAAACTGAATGTAATCAGCTATGCAAAAGAGCATGGAAATAGAGCTGCAGAGAGACAATTTGGATCTCCTCCCACTGAGTGTATGATCAGACAGTGGAGAAAATGGGAAGAAGGACTCCTTAAGATGCCAAAAAGAAGAAGCCTTAAGAGGAAAACCAGCAAAATGTTTAAAATATTGATTTCTTAATTTTGGAAAAGTGGGGGCATCTTATACATGGGGGAGTCTTATACACAGAAAAATATGGTATCTGGAATTATAGAAACAGAACCAGGCTGCTGCCTCCTCACTGTGGATGCTGCAGGTCCCCTTTCATGGCGGCCCAGAGCTCTGTGGGATGGCCTTGCAGCTGGCAAGGTTTCTTTCCCTGCTTCCACCCATCGCCTTCCATCTGCTTCTGAAAGGAACACAAATGTCCGCAGTGCTCTGATGAGAGGGAGAGAAATGAGACAGGTCAGGGATCTGGTCTCTGAGGAAGATGGCTGTCTCCTCACCTGGTTTCAGCACCTGTGCCAAGGCACTCTGATCTTAAAGTTGGACTGGAGGCAACTGTCCTCAAGACTGGTGGGAAAGGGGACCCACAGCAGATTTGTTTGTAGTCCGCTGAGAACCATCACAAGTGAATCTGACCATTATCAGAATTATCCCACTAACAACAAGTGCCAAAGAGGACCATTGATGGTAGACAAGACAGAGGTCATTGGAAAGCACATTCTTAAGAGATTATTTCTCAAGCCTGTTACTCTGAGGTTTGCATGGGCATATTCTTTTCCAGTCAATCTCCTTCCTCTAAGGGAAGTGTGGCCTAGAGAAAACAGTGATAGGCCCTGGCTGAGTAGCTCAGTAGGCTAGAGCCATGGTCAGCAAACTGCGGATCGCGAGCCACATGCAGCTCTTTGGCCCCTTGAGTGTGGCTCTTCCCAAGCCTTAGGAGTTCCCTAATTAAGTTAATAATGTACCTACCTATATAGTTTAAGTTTAAAAAATTTGGCTCTCAAAAGAAATTTCAATCGTCGTACTGTTGATATTTGGCTTTGTTGACTAATGAGTTTGCCGACCACTGGTCTAGAGCATTATCTGGATATGCACCAAGGTTGCAGGTTCCATCCCAGTCAGGGCACATACAAGAAGCAACCAATGAATACATAAATAAGTGGTACAACAAATCTCTCTCTCTCTCTCTCTCTCTCTCTCTCTCTCTCTCTCTCTCTCTGAAATCAATCACTAAAAAAATTAAAAAAGAAGTCACAGATTCAAGGTCTCACAGCAATAGAATGCAATCCAAACATCAGATGTCTGCCTCAACCCCAAGTCAGACACTCATGGCTCACCTATATCATGACTCAACTCAAAACAACTGGCAGGAAGTCACAATGTGGGAAGTGAAACCACCATCCTCCTCATGTTAGATTTCTAGAATGAAAGCATAAGTGGATTTTTTTTTTAACGAGGCCATATGAAGACTGCCACCAGAATAAAGCTCATTCTATCTATCATCTATCTTCCTATCTGTCTATGATCTATCATCTATCTTTCTAACCTGTCTATCTATCATCTATCTATCTAATCTATCATCTGGCTATCTATCATGTATCTGTCTATCATGTATCTATCTATCTATCTGTCTATCTGTCTATCTATCTATCTATCTATCTATCTATCTATCTATCTATCTATCATCTATCTATCTATCTATCTATCTATCTATCTATCTATCTATCTATCTATCTATCTATCTATCTATCTATCTATCATCATCTCCCCTTCCTTTCCTCCTTGAAGTGCTGAGGAAACATATGGTTCACATATCAGTCCTACTCTTAAGTAGTTAGTTTCAGAGTGTACATAAGAAGCACTATTTACTTTGTCCATCTAACATGTATCAACTGTAAAGTTAGCCTTCTAGCAGTCCATGCCCAAGACAGACGGCAGGTTGGGCTTCTTTCCATCCTTCCAGACTTTCATGGTTTCTGTTACGTGTGAGCCAAGGGGAAACTGAGCCAGGTAATTAAATCTGAAAGATGAGGAAGGAATAATGTCCTGTGGTATTGACCTACATATATGGAATGATTTTCTACAAACCTACATCAAGATGCAGTCTGGTTAAGGAATCTGCTCTGATGTGTAATTTTTTCAGCAGAAAACTTACATAAGTATAAAATCAATCTGTTTCAATACAAGGAGCAAACACCTTTATTGAAAACAATACAATTATGTAAGATTTGGAATTTTGTGGGAATTTGGGGACAATAAATGATGTTGCTGTAGACAGTGAGCTTCTATACTCTGGGAGGTGATTTGTTTTCAAAATGACAAAAGTTACCTGTCCTCACAAAGCTCTCTCTCCTGCACTTGATGTCTCTACCAGCTCCTTCTTTGGTGTGTAGCCATGGAATCTCTAGAAAATGTCAAGTGAGGCTAAGGAATACTTGGGAAGGGAAACCAAGCAAATGAGGGATGCATACGAACTGGGGCTCCAGTTATCACACAAAGAGCAAGAAAGGAAATCTACAGATGTGTTTGGAGGAGAGTTTGCAAGGAGACAGGGAGGCCTGGATAGACCGTCTAGGACAGTAATGGTAAACCTTTTGAGCTCGGCATGTCAGCATTTTGAAAAACCTTAACTCTGGTGCCGTGTCACATATAGAAATTTTTTGATATTTGCAACCATAGTAAAACAAAGATTTATATTTTTGATATTTATTTTATATATTTAAATGCTATTTAACAAAGAAAAATCAACCAAAAAAATGAGTTCGCATGTCACCTCTGACAAGTGTGTCATAAGTTCACCATCACTGATCTAGGAGATGGCCCTGGGTGGTGAAGACAGAGCAAGAATGTTAGTATTGGCCACTTTCTGGCAGCTTCTCCCTTCAGCTTCATTCCCATGACCCTGTGCCCAAGTTCCCATATCACTTATATTCTGTTAGCCGCCCTGCTCAAAGTTCTCCAGAAATACACCAGATAAGTAGCTGTAGATGGCTCAGGTCTCAATTTCACAGCCTTTTTATTTGCCTTTCTACCTAAAATACAAACCGAAATTGCCGGAAGCTGGTCCACCCTTGCTGCTTGACACCGTCGCTGCAGGGAAGAAACATCTGCACAGCTTATGTTTCAAGGGACCTGGCGTATATGGCATATGTTTGCTCCCCCTCTTAGCGCTATGTGTTTTAACCAGGACCACCTCCCCGAGAAAGGTTGTTTCCCCAGGTAGGGATTTTTCCCTGGAATTAGGAATTAACAGGACTAAGGAAAGGAATGAATCAGTAAGACCCCCTAGTGTTATAAAAATACCATGCACTACTTATGAAGTACTTGGACTAAGACTGTTGGCAATAAATTTGGGACTTGTTGGGCCCACATCCCCAGGGTTCTGCCCACCAGGGAAAGCACCAAAGCCTATAACCCTGGAGACCCACTGACACAGGGCAGTCCCAGGGAAGGCAAGCAGCGAGGCTGGGAGGACATAACCTTCACTGGGTAGAATAATCTGCTTTAGTCACTTCCTTGTAGCTTATCAGTAGAGCAGCGACCTTGGAATAGCCCTTATAATGGAACACAGAGATTAACCTAGACAAGATTAAAATAAACAGAACTAGATAGAGACAAGATTTTTGGCAAAGATAAGAAACTATGGAAATGAAACAAGGAACTGTAGAAGGTTACCCAAAATATACAATGATGTGATTATAGAGGCATGCTTATAGGACCAAATGGTATAAATACAGATGTAACAGGACAATAAAGGGAGAACCTCACTATGCTGATCAACTGAACGAATGCTGCTTCCATGTCATTCCTTCTTCGCCAACTCTGTCCACACCTTTGGGAACCCCTGGGCCTGCTGGGGATGGACCCCAACACAAAATTAAATCTTTCCTCCAAAGAGATCAGAGGTGTACGAGGATGCTGTACTAAGAGGTGGTAAATCAGTCACTGAGATGGACCAGCCCTGAACAGCAACACCACAGCCTCACCTGGACTCATCCCAGCAAACACTAGGAAATCTGAGTTAGCACCCTCCTTCATTTTCCATATTCAGATTTAGAGTACTAGTAAGGGCAGAAAGCTCTGGTCTGCCTTCCCACTTGACTTTGACATGGAGATAGTATAAAATACAATGTAAAGGGTCCTGAATGCAAATGCAGAAGACTTAAGTCATAGTTTTGACCCCAGCACTTTGCAGTGATATGATTTGGGACAAGGCAACTAACTAATCTGTCAAAGACTCAGTCTCCACATATTTAAAATAGATTTAATAATATAGGGCTTATACTAGTAGTGCTGTGCCAACACTTTACTGAGCTTAACTGCTTCAAGCACTATGGAAATAAAAGTTTGAATTATCCCTCTTCTTGGTTTGGTCCTGAATTGCTTTGGGCAGTTGTCGGCAAACTGTGGCCCCTTGAGTGTGGCTTTTCCACAAAATACCATGTGTGGGCGAGCACGTATAGTGTGATTGAAACTTTGTGGCCACACTCAAGGGGCCAAAGAGCCACATGTGGCTCGTGAGCCCCAGTTTGCCGACCACTTGGGCAATCTCTGATTGTACCACTCATTGTCTTACCCCTATAGCAGCGGTTCTCAACCTGTGAGTCGTCACCCCTTTGGGGGCTGAATGACCCTTTCACAGGGGTAGCCTAAGACCATTGGAAAACACGTATATAATTGCATATTGTTTTTGTGATTAATCACTATGCTTTAATTATGTTCAATTTGTAACAATGAAAATGCATCCTGCATATCAGATATTTACATTACGATCCATAGCAGTAGCAACATTACAGTTGTGAAGTAGCAACAAAAGTAATTTTATGGTTGGGGGTCACCACAACATGAGGAACTGTATTAAAGGGTCGCAGCATTAGGAAGGTTGAGAACCACTGCCCTATAGCCTTCCTTTCACAACAGGGCAGGCCAGTCCAACTACCACTCCAACACCTGCATTTCTTTGCCCAAGGCCTTTCTCTGACTGCTGAAGCCTACCCTGGCACCTGTGCCGTACACAGAAAGTGCTAGAAGCAATGCACCATTCCCACCTGTAGGCGATGCCTAATGGAAATTGGTGTGTAAAAACACCAGTTCCCGTGTCCCTCAGGTGGACATCCCTGGGTGTTTATCTACACAGGTTTTCACAATTCTCCAGGGCTTAAGCTCCAGTCACCCATAGAAATTAATTGATAACTTAACTTCATTGGCTTCCTTCTCTTCCCCATCTCACTTCACTTACCTCCCAGCAGTGTTTCCTGGTAATATCCGGAATATTCTACTGGTACTTGAGTTCTTGTCTCAGAGTCTGTTTCTGGGAGAGCACAACCTAAGACACTCTCCATGCTGGGAGTCTACAAAGGGCCACAGTAAGAAAGGTAATCGTTCCACTCTGGCAGCCGCAGTATATCTACTGATCCTTGGATGGCCATTCAGTCATTACATTTGTCATTACAGCTGTCCTTTAATACACAACGTAATTAACCTAAGCAGCTTTACTTGGTAAGGAACACATACTCTGTTCCCTTCTTACCTACAAATCTCTCAGCACATGTGCATCATGTCTACACTATATCATTCTTTTAAAGTATTGCTTATTGAACACCTGACATAAGGTGGTGGAGAGAGGATTAAATTGGGAATCAAAGGGCCTGGATGTTAAGTGTAGAAACCTTTCTCATGAAAAAAGTTAAATATCTATACCTCTGTCCCAAGGGGTGTACAATCTTACTCTGAAACAACCTGAACTAATATATTAAAGGTGGTTTTCTGAATCCTTGGGGGAAACAGGAAAGGCAAACCCCTAGGGTCTCCAAATGCTGTTTATGGAGGAAATATCCAATTAAAACAAAAACCAGGGAGGCCTTAAAGGAAGAAACCCAGGAAAGGAGATAACACTCAGGTTAAATGTGCAGGAGAAGGAAGAGGTAGAGAAAAGTTGCTAATTACACTGAAGTGCTTTCAAAAAGTTCAGGTCATCTTTGCCATGAATCTGTATTTTGTGGGTGCCAGGAGCTTTCTCAACAGTAATATTGACAACTCCATTAGACCAGGCAGAAAGATTTCTATTATTATGTCTATCCACCAAGTTAAACTATGTTCTTTCCATCCACCCATCTATCCATTCATCCATCCATCTATCTATCCATCCATCCATCCTTCCCATATGCTTTCTATCCCTTCTTCAACTCCTTCATCATCTAACCTTTCCACCCTTCCACCCAGTCCTCTCTCTATATTTTTTTTTCATTCACCCTTCCAACCCTCCTTCCAGTGTCCCTTCATCCTCTCCTTCTCTGTTTTAGTCTCTTTCCATCACTTTTTTTCACCACTTTTTCATCCAGGCTGCCTTCTTTCCTTCTTCCAATCATCAAGAGTAGCATTGGAACATGGTAGTTAAACGTGACACTCAGGTCAGTCTACATGTTTAAACCTAGGTCCCATATTAACTAGATTTTGGTTCTTGGGCAGTTTTCTTTAAGTCCCCATACTTGAGATTCCTTGTATAAACTGGAGCTAATAATAATCCCCACTCAATTGGTTTATTCAAAGGATTAAATAAGTTAATGTGCATATGATACATACAGTAAAACTGGCAGATATTTAGTTATAAATACCAGTTATTATTAATATAGTTCTGGTATTGGGTTAAATGTAGCTGCAAGGATACAGTTTCAGACACAGTCCTTGCTTATAAGGGAATTCTTATGTCTGGAGAGAATTACTACAACATCCAAAGGTGAGCAAGTAATTCACTTCTCAATAGAAACTTAGCTCATTGTGTTCATTTCCTAACATGTATAATTTAGCATTATCACCTGGTGAAATATTGAGGGTCTTCGGTTCCCAAAGCATGGCTGCACACTTACAACTCCTGACCTTTGCCCCATTTCAGTTCTATTCTATCAAGTGTGTTCATCTGAACTTGATTTGTACACTGAAGTACTTGCCAGCCTCCTGCAACACAATTTACCATGAGAGGTGATATAATCTCTTTGTTGTGGATAGGAGCAGTTCAATAGAATGGACTGAAGCTCTAGCCAATGTTAGTATGATTTAGGTCCCCTTGTTATTCAGGAAGGTCTGCGTGTTCTTTCAGCTCTATTGAGACGAGGGCTTTCAAACAGTGACTGTGGTTCTAACACGCTCAGTTAACTTCTTTTGTCCTAAAGCTCCAGGCCTTCAATACCCAGAGAATCCTAAACTAGCACTTAAGAATTGCCAGTCCTACTTTGAGAAGTTAAGCAAAGAAAAGCTTACAGTTTAGTTTGAGGACCTATTAAAACTTCTGTGATGGTATTTTAACTAACCGTACTGGTCTCCTATGTCTAGAGCCAGAACCTTACAGATTTCACTCCACAAACAAACTGACATCCAAAATCTTCATGACCAAATATACACCACTCTCTGCTGACATCCCTACAGACACCTCAGAGATATTGCAAGTTTGTTTACAGACCACCACAATAAAGTGTGTATCACAATAAAATAAGTCATCATCTTTTTTTCTAGTGGAGAGTCTTGGCTTAAATTTGTAAAAACACAATATCTGTGAAGTGCAATAAAACAAAGAGTCATGCCTTACTCTGAAATGATTTTGAGTTGAGTATTAGATAAGAATAGCATAGGCTATGTGTGGTAACAAAGAAATCCTGAAATCTCAGTGGGTTAGCAAAATAATTTACTTCTGACTCATGCAAAATCTGAGGTCAATGGGGGCTCATCTCTATCTTATAACCCATGGATCTAGGACCTTTGCATGTACTATTTCCACCATCTCAACATGTGGCTTCCAAGGCTACTGAGGAGAGGAGGAAGGGATGAACGAAACACATCGAGACACATCGGTTCTTAACTGGCTCAGCTGGGAAGTGATATCCATAACTTCTACTTAGGATCCATTTTTCAAAATTTGTCTCATGGCCCCATCCTAATGGCAATGTCTGGAAATAAACACATGGAATATTTGTTACACCTAAATATCTCATTCACAATTGGTGTAGATGTAGGCATTCCAAATCCATAAGATAACAGAGATGCTAAATGGATAAGGATAATGGAAGGTGTGGAGTTTTGCTAGATAACAATGAAAGTATTGGGACCAGAGTTGTAGAGACCAGAGCCTCACTCCAAAGCAGCCCAGCCACCAACACAACACTTCTTAAGAGTTTTGTGCTATATCTTTCATGTTAAAGTTTTCACCAGTTTAAAAATAAAATAAATATAAAACTTCAGCTCTGATTCACCAATGCTAAATAGATGATACATGTTTATTCTTTGGCTATCACCCAGAACACCATGCACCCTCCCAAGAATTTACCTTCTCTGGTTAAGGAGCACATACTAAATGTTCAATAAGTGGTTATTAAATGGTAGTGATGAGGGTACATGTAAAATACAAGGAAATACCACTGTCAATTTGAGGGCCTTGCATTCTGGTTGAGTAGTTACCTGAATGGCTTGAACACTTTATTCTAAAATGCAAGTTCATTGCAATCCCAATGGTTTATACATTTTTAATTAACTGTTATCTTGAATCCTCCTCAGTATCCACTCACAAAGGGCAATGAATCCAAGACATATGAGTGCATTTGAAGCCTATCCAATGCCAAGAGATTAACGATAGTAAATTTTTCAGAATTGATTCTTCCTTCTCAACCCCCTTTCACTTCCGAGCCAGGGATTTTCAATTAACTGTTACAGACTTGCGAAAAACCAAGCAACACCCAGAGAAATGGAGTTACATGGTCTCAGTGGAGTCACCTCCAAAAATCTGAGCAAAAACATGGAGGAAGCCCTCCCCTTTTGTATCTTTCCAGCCCTTTGTCTCCCAAATAAGGGTTTTTCTGCCCTCCTTTGCAAGTTCTTAAAGAGCCCCATGTGCTGGGGCCTTGAGACCACATCTAAAGGCCTGGCCTGGAGCCAGCACCCATAACTCTATCTGGGGATGGTTTATGGCCTCTCTAAAATGGGAGTAAACAGGTCTTGCAGGACCAGACAATTAAAGGGGCAGTGGCTAGAGTATAGGCTAATAAGAATGTGTATTAGGTTAATGGCACAGATTCAGATTGCTAGCCCCCAAAAATGTTTCATTTTACCCATCAGAACAACAAAGGCAAACCTCAAACTAGTGAATTCTGAAGATACAGTCTTGCTTTCAAAGGACAGATAAAGAGAGAAACAGTCTGAGAAGAAGCAGGAATGTGCCTAATTTCTAGGATTTTTCTGTCTCAGTTGCTGCAGAGTTACCCACACTTCTCACTGTTTCCTGACCACTCCTTACTTCGGTGTCTGAATCCAGATGGCTCTCCTGCATTCTGCTCCTCTTGTCACCTGAACTCTGAGGTCTACCTGGTTCTGCACATCTCCTCCTCTTGCTTCTACAACCCAACCTAATAATAGCTATTTAAAAAGAGGTGAGTGTCCACATATGAAATAAATATTTCATTAACCAAATATTTATCTGGACCTATTATCTTCTAGGCACCATGGTAACTGATAAGGATAACTCATGTGAGCAAGATGGGGTCCTTGTTCACCATGCAGTTTAACTTTCTAGAAATAGAAACAGGTAAATAAATTAATAGAAAATAAGATGATTTTGGGTGATAGTCAATACTATGAAGAAAAGAAAACATGTAGGTAGTATGCTAGGCAGTGACTATGGCCAGGGTAACATGCTTAGAGTGGTTAGGGAAGGACTCCCTGCCCAGCAGAAGGGGCCCAGTGGGGAAGAGGAGCAGTGGAGGCTGCCAGGCAGAGGTGCCAGGAAAGGGCTGGAGACACAGAATGGAAAAGACCAAGTTTGCCTTTTCCCTCCTTTCACATTCACTAAAGAGACAACGTATTTTTTTTTTCTGATCCCAACTCCAGTGCGCTGGATCCTCTGTAAGAGCAAGGATATAAATTTCATATTAAATGTAATAACAAACCATAGTGAAGAAAGCCCTCATGTCTCTCTCCTAAATCAACATCGCTCCACGGGGCTAAACAAAACACCTGCCTTGATCTTTGATCAAAATGCTGTGACCTTACTTTCTCTGTTTAGACCAATGGCCGAAGACAAGTTATAATAGGAACAACTGCTCACTCTCCAGCTTCCCTCAATCAGCTAGACAGCATCCCTCTGATTAAGTCACCAGGGAAAATATTTTGTCTGTTCCCAGTGACTGTTGATGGATGACACCGAAGCAGCATCACTGCTTAACCCCTTATTCAGGGGTGGCTATCAATTTCTGCAGAGCCCTTGGCCAGTCTACCCCTATCTATTTAGTTAGAGGAATTGCTTCCGAAGTACATGTGCCCTTATACCCAGAAGGAATGCAATGAGAATGATGAGAACAGGGTGAGAGGGGTAGAAATGACACAGACCCACCAATTAGATTAGCACTGAGCTCACTCAGAGATAGTGAGCTTCATTACTCCACTGCTCCCTCCCTCCCCATTCTTCTCCTGTAGGCCTTAGCCCCATGTTCTGGAGGCAGAGGCAATAAATAACAAGGCAAAAATGAAAAGAAAAGGTGGATGCCAGACAGGTTGGGCAGAGTGCATTCAGGTCCTTTGTTCTCAGAGGTTTACCTGGGAGAGGGTGATTGAATAACCTGGCATCATCATACTGTATATAAAATGGACTCCTGCTTTCCCTCTCCCCCAACCCATTGCATTTTTAAGGACAAAAGACTTAAAAACAAGCTGCAATATGTGGCACAGAGTGAGCCAGGAACATGGTTTCAAGAAGGCTTGAGTCAAAGGCCCATTCTGTTAGTAAATTCCTAGGCAGCCCTGAGCAAGTTCCTCAGCATCAGGGATTTTTAGCCAGCTCCTCTACAAAGTGAGGCAATTTAATCCACAAACTCCAATGTCCCTTTTTGTTCTAAAATACCATGATTTCTATGCAGTTGGAGAGATTCTATTTAACTGAAATAAAGAGTCTTTTGACTGATACTAGTAAAAAAATGTTTTTTGGTGCGTCTTGGTAAAAAATAGTTATCCAGTATTTCCCTATGTTAAGCTCTAATTTGTTGGTGTAGGGACATTCTGCCCAGGGCTAGCTGGGGCCAGTTGGAATCTTGCAAACACTTAAAGGAGGAATACTTTTTAAATGATCTATAAACAGTATTATAAGAAAAAAAATCAGTTTTGCTATTTCATTTATCTATCTCTGCCTGTCTACATTATTTAATTAATTTATTTTTTCTGCCTGTATCTAGAAAGATTTAAAGTAACAGAAGAATTCATGATAAAATTATTTCTCTAATAGCTGCTCCTCCATTTTGTTTGCCAAGACCTAAGCATTTCTGTGTTTATACTTTTAAGGCAAAAGGTTATCATTGTCCAATGAAAACTGGTGATGCATTTAGACAGTCTTCTTCCTGTACTCATTTAAATTGTTTCAATTCACACTATTCTGTCCTACCTTCAATCAGACTCTAAAGTTGGTCAGAGTCAAGAACTTTTTAATTGAATTTCAGTGGGATTTCCCAAATATGTGTCACAAAGTTTGGTTTGATGCTTGAGAAAAACTAAACATGTCTTTGGCCCCCAGAAAACTCAGAGTTTAGCTGGGGAAACAGGCATAGAAAAATATATTCCAACCAGAGCTATAGGGAGGGCCCTCCTGAGGCCAACTCATATACTCCTGAGCACCATGGAAGGTGCACACTTAGGTCAAGGTCACATACATTAGGCACAACCATCCATTGAGGGCTTTACAATTCTTAACCTGCTTGCTTCCTTCCTTGGAGGTGATATACCTTTCTCATGGAGCTCCCTCCCAGTGTTCATGAAATGGCAGCTACTCCTAAAGGAGGCCAAGACTGATTCCTGTCTGAAATGTGAAGATGCTGAGTCTCTCAGAGTTCACATGTCCTCCAGCCCTTCATGAAATTCTTCAACTTTGACCAAAGTCATTCCTTCCATGGTTGGGAATGGCTTCTTACTGGGATTCTCAGTCTTGGCTGCACAGGAGAATTACTGGGGAGCTCTAAAATATTCTTGTGTCCAATTAGCATCGAAGAGTAATTAGAATACATGGAGTCCTAGAGGTGGAACCCAGGCAAAAATTAACCCAGGTAATTCTGTGGTGCAACCAAAACCAAGAGCCTCAGGCTTAATGTATGTTAACAGCTCAGAGGAGTAGCATTTAGGAGTAAGTTCATGCTAAGGTGGAAGTAACTAATAGTAGCTAATAAGATTTACTTTGCCGTGGTCAGTGTGGCTCAGTTAGTTGGGCGTCATTCCATGCACCAAAGGGTGGCTAGTTCTCAGGCAGTATCCCCAGTGTGTGTGTGTGTGTGTGTGGGGGGGGGGTAATAAGGAGGCAGCTAATTGATGTTATACTCTCACATCAATATTTCTCTCTCACTCTCCCTTCCTCTCTCTCTAAAAATCAATAAACTATTTTTTCTACTTTTATAAGAGGATATTTTTTTATAGGGAAAGGGAAAGGATGGAGCATGGTCACTTGATCCTGTTGAGCTTCAGTAACTTGGGTTGATGATGATGATACCAACAAAAATAAGAAAACCTAGCAGACTTTCAATAAATGCTACACTGCGTGTCTCATAATTTTTAAGCTTCAAATAGTCTTAAAGGGGTTTGAGCCCCATTTAAAAGCATAGAGAGAGATTAAATAATTGGTCAAGAGCTTGTAATGAGTAAATTAGAAAGGCAGAAAGCAAAACTATATCTCTGCCTAAAGTCTATATTTTATCCACCCACTCTCCCACACGGAAGGTTCTAATTCAAAGGATAATGGCAAAGGCATATATTGTGTCTGCCTCATAATAGGTGCTGAACAAATGGCTCTCCTTTAATACTCCAAAGGGAAGGACATTTACACTCATGCAATTAGATGTATGAGAAAGCAATTCCTAAAGTAGGACACAGTGGGAGAGGGCTGGGGAGATGAAAGGAGCAGGCGCCTAAGATTTTCCAAGCACAACAGAGCAACAGGGGCTGTAGGCTAACTGGGGAGAATGGCTAGTTAACTGAACAGTGTATTTAGAAGAAAAAAGGTCCTGGGAACTGAATGTGAATTCTGTTGATTGCTTCTGTAGGGGTTCAGCACAGGCCTTCCCAAAATGTGTCACTTTGGCCTGTGAATTATTTTGAGCTGAAGGAAATCAAGATCCTGTGGGCTACACAGTCAATGGGATGGTGAGGGCCTGGGGCAGGGGGCCGGGGCAGGCTGGAGGGGGTCGATGGGGGCGGGGGAAGGGGACATATGAAATACATTCAACAATAAAGAATTATTTAAAAAAAATATATATCCTGTGGGCTCACAAGGAACTTTTGCATCCTCCTTAAAGGATTTAAATTAGCCGAAACCGGTTTGGCTCAGTGGATAGAGCGTTGGCCTGCGGACTGAAAGGTCCCAGGTTCGATTCCAGTCAAGGGCATGTACCTGGGTTGCGGGCACATCCCCAGTGGGAGATGTGCAGGAGGCAGCTGATCGATGTTTCTCTCTCATTGATGTTTCTAACTTTCTACCTCTCTCCCTTCCTCTCTGTGAAAAATCAATAAAATATATTTTTTTTTAAAAAAAGAATTTAAATTAGAGGCTTTGCATATAATAAGGGTTATCACTAGGAATAATTTTTTATTACCTATCTATAGGTCAGGGTGAACTTGTAATTACTGAACATCTGTTCTTCTTATTGTCCTATAAATGACTTCCTCCTCTTTGAAGCCCCAAGGTGATCCTTAGCTCAGCATGGCATGTATACCTGCTGGTAGTGGTGAAAATGGCAACAGGTGTTATACCGATGGAGTCAGACTGGATCTTGGTTCAGCCACCTCAGTATTTGAGCTATGGCTAAGAAAGAATTCAGAGTTAAGACTTCAACTATAAAAGAAAGTTTTTTAGAAAGTTACAGAGGTAGAAGTGAGATGTAGAAGGAATGGGCTCAGGAAATAAGTTACAGAGGCAAAAGAAGGGGCAGTTGGTATAGGAAAGAGAAGGGTAAAAATAACATGCCTACGGGGAAGAGAAGTGGGATGGGAGGAGGGGGAGGGAGAGCATGCTGGGTTCTTTGTCATAGGACTTTTAAGGGTGGAGATGTTAGGGGAGGCCCCAGGCAGAGATCTCAGTAGAATATTCATCAGCTCTCCAGGTGTGTGCCTTTTGGGTTATGGTCTCCACTGATTGGTCAGCCCCAGGGCATGAGTCATTAGTCAATGCAGCTGGTCCTGAGGTCAACCATGATGTCGCTTATCTGGCTTAGCTGCTTTCGTGAGTACCACAGGTGAAACACAACTGAGGCCTAGATGTATTTGATGGGGGTCAGAAATGCTTTGTCCTAGGCCTTAATGCTTAAGGGCTATTCTCTGGCCCCCTTGATTGTTCTCCTCTAAGGCGGTCAAACCCACATGACTAGCAACATGCCAGGAGAGAATAAGTGGGGACGGAGGGGGGGGGGGGGGGGGGCTGTTCAAACCACATGACCATGAAAGGTCAGGGGGTGTAAACTGCATGACAAGCTATATCCTAGGAGAGGAAACATCATCCTGGGGGCGAGTTCCTTGTTTTCCCAGTTTTGCTCCTGGTTAGGCACCTGGGGCTTTCTGCCGCCCAGGTGATATATTGCACCTGGCCAATTATCCTGCTGTGCTCACACCTGTCTGACTGCCTACCACATACCCATTTCCCTATATTTGGTGATCTCTGCCTCTCTCATGTATGTATTAAATTTAGTTATCTTCTCTTGTTAATTCGATTCATGTCAATTTAATTATTAGACCAGCCTGAAGAACCGAGGAGCATAGAGGAAAGTTTCTTCTTCCTCTGTACTTAATAGAGGCTTCTACATGCAAGGTGGAGGCACAGCCAGCACAGAGGCGGTCTGCCCCACTACGTGACGTGCTGTCTGGCTGTACTGAGCTGGCAATGATTACGTTAGAGCCAGGCCTCCAGCTCCGGGCTGTCAAAGAGCATTGAATTTGGTACATTTTCTGTGCAATAAAAGCAGACTTTTAATTTAATTAATCTCATCCTTGATTGCATTAACCACCCATGTGGCAGGAAAGTACAGCTTAGACCTGCGGCAACCAGACACAGCCTGCATTAACTTCTCCAGCACTGAGGACTTGGGGTTTTCATGAAGGGACTGATTCATTTTGCTGTTGATCAGACATCTGATCAACAAAAATCCAGCTAAAAACTTCTGCAGGCTTTAGGTAGAGGATGCTCTGAAACCAAATAATAAATATTGGGTGGAAAAGACAGCATAAACATTTCTTTAATAATCTTTTGATCGGAGGAATTCAGAACCATTGTTTTTGAACCAATGAACCCTTTTCTATCCTCAGAGATATGAAATTTCTGCGAAAGTGAAACATTGATTTCAACTTGATAGACAGTAGCTGGGGCTGGTTTTGACATTCTGTATATTGGGGCATAGATGGGCTTCAACACTCAGACACCATATGTTGCTGACAGAATCAGTCTATTTTTAACCAGAACTCAAACATGGATTCGCATGAAATCAGGTGGTTTAGAGAGTATTGGATGTTAGCATCCACAGTGTCATGAGGTGACACAAAATAGTGGGGAATGTAATGTTTTACACTGAGGTCAGAAAACTAATCTGTACAAAGAGCAGAAACGGGTATATAGCTTTGAACAGCACAGGTATGGAAAAAAATACATATTGATTTTAGTAGATGAGAAAGCCAATATAAATAAAAATATTATGTAACGATAGAAACCAATATCATGATAGGCTCTGCGGAGACACTGTTGGTGGCCTGCCCAGATTTGCTTTATTGGGCTGCTGCTCGTATTTCCTAGCTTTGGCTGCCAGTGACTTAGACTTGGCCTCATGCACAGAGAATTGCCTTTAGCTGATAGGAACTTTGTTGCCTGAGGTTAACACCCTCCTCTGGGATACCCTGCAGCCAGTGACTGATAGACTTACAGCTGCAGAGACTGATGACCTTCTTGCCTTCGAGTGGAACCTAGAGCTCCTTGTGTGATAGGGCTGGACTCCAGCAGAGACCACATGTGAAATATTGTGATTTATAAAAAATATGTTTTTGGTTTTTTATCTGGATTCAGGCACAGAGCTCCTAAAACCCTTGGAATTTCCTAAGTGATGGGAGACAGAAAGGTGTCTTTTGTCATGTTAATTAGGTGTGTTTTGGAAATCACTTTAGGATGAGGGATGGTTGCCTGGACAGCTAATCAGATGATTAGAGGGTTGGAAGGTCCAGTTTCCATCCCTACCCCACCCCCACCTCCAGGTAGGAGAGAGTAGCTGCCTCTTGAATTCAGTCATTAATGGTCAATGATTTAATCAGCTATGCCTGTGTAATAAAGTCTCCACAAAAACCCCAAAGGAGAAGGTTCAGAGAGCTTCAGGATTGGTAAACACATGGAAATTTAGGGAGGATGGTGTCTCAGAGAAGCTCCTTACTTGGCCTTTTCCTATACCTTGCCCTATGCATCGCTTCCATTTGTCTGTCCCTGAGTTATATCTTTTATATAGATAAAAAATTGTAATCTTGTAAGTAAAATATCTCTCTAATTTCTGTGCATCTCACTAGCAAGCGAATGGAACCTAAGGAGAGGACCACAATGACATGGTTCATGGATACCGTGTTCATGGCTAGGAAGAATTAGCATCATTAAAGTGTCCATACTACAAAAAGCAGTCTATAAATTCATTCCAAGCCTTATCAAAATAACAATGGTGTTATTCACAGAACTAAACAAGTAGTAGAAAAATTTATATGGAACTGGAGAAGATATCAAATAGCTTCAACAATCTTTAGAAAGAAGAACAAAGTTGAAGGTCCAGTGGGGCCTTGACTTACGAGTGTCCCAACTAACGAGTTTTTTTGAGATACCAGCTGTCTCTGCCGATTCTTTGCATTGAGTTGATAGAGTAATTTGAGTTAACGAGCTTCTTAACGAGTTCCTTAACGAGCTCCTTAAGGAGCTCGGTCTCCGAATGAATTAAACTCGTAAGTCAAGGCCCCACTGTATCGTGCTACTTGAGATCAAACTGTTACCTGTGAATATTTGTGGTAATGTGAGAAAAGAATTCCAAATACACACACCTGGAAAAGCTTAAATGTGACAGTGAGATTTTTATTGTGAATTAAGAGGGATTAATATACCCTAGGGAAATTAGAGGGTCAGGGGGCTCTAAAAGTACTACCCAGAGGCTCCTGTTAATCCTCCATATATCTTCTTGGTTTGGGTAAGGGACAAAGAACCATTTAAATTATCCAACCCAAATTCCTAATTTTTCCCAGGCTTGGACTGGACCCTACCTCCCAGGAAATTCTACTAGGGATACATGGGTTCTACGCAATTCAATTACCTTTCCCATTGTTCCCATGCTGGGCCTTGCCCCTCTGTTTTGTCACCCTGACTCCCAAAGTTTCATTACATCATCTAGTTCCTACTTCCCATGCCCTGAGATAAGGAATTTCCTCCCCGCTCTCAGATACCTGGGAGATGTCAGTACCAATGGGGAGATTTTCCTGTCCATTTTTGGGATTAAATCTCCTGGCAGCAGTTCCCTAGAGTGTGTGAATGTGTCTTGTTTACCAACAAGCTAGATGGAAATTCTGTTCTGTTACCTGTTTCTGCTTCCCAGTTTATTAAGATCATTTAGTTCCCTTTGGCTTTCTTGCTTATATTAATAACTAGCTATTTTCCTCATATCAATAATTTAGCCGCTTATGCTGACAAAACTATACTATAAGACTATAGTAATCAAACCGGCATGGCACTGGTATAAAAACATAGAGATCAATGGAACAGAATACAGAGACCAAAATAAACCCAAGCCTATATGTTAAGTGACTATTTAACAAAGGAGGCAAGAACATACAATGGAATAAAGACAGGCTATTTAATAAATGGTATTGGGAAATTTGGACAAATAGATGCAAAAAAATGAAATTAGACCACCTTCTTACACAATACACAAGAATAAACTTAAAATGAATTAAGACTTAATTGTAAGACTCAAAACCATAAAATTCCTAGAAGAAAAAATAGGCAGTAAAATCACAGACATTTCTCATAACAATATTTTTTTTTTCTGATATAACTCCTCAGGCAAGGGAAACAAAAGAAAAAAATAAACAAATGGGACTACATTAAACTAAAAAGTTTGCACAGCAAAGGAAACCATCAACAAAATGAAAAGACAATGTGCTACATGAGAGAAGATATTTGGCAGGGATATGTTCAAAAGAGTTAATATCCAAAATTTATAAAGCACTGGTACAACTCAACACTAAAAAACAAACAATCCAATTAAAAACTGGGCAGAGGACCTGAATAGATACTTCTCCAAGGAGTACATGACATATGAAAAGATGCTCAATGTCACTAATCATCAGAGAAATGCAAATTAAAACCACAATGAGATACAATCTCACACCTGTCTAAAGAGCAAACATCAATAAATCAATAAATCAACAAACAACAAGCATTGGAACAGATGTGGAAGAGGAAAAGGAACCCTTTTTCACTGTTGGTGGGAATGCAGATTGGTGCAGTCATTGTGGAAAAGTCACAATTAAAAATGAAACCTCATTATGACTCAGTAATTTCACTTCTGGTTATATATTCCAAGGAACCCAAAACATAAATTCCAAAGGATATATGTTCATTACAACATTATTTACAGTAGCTAAGATATGAAAGCAACCCAAGTGCCCATAAATAGACCAGTGGATAAAAAAGTTGTGGTACATATATACAAATAAAATAAAATCTTGTCATTTGGGACAATATGAATGAACCTATATGGTATTATGGTAAGCGAAATAAGTTAAAGACAAATACCATATGATTTCACTTATATGTGGAATCTAAAGAACAAAACAAATGAACAAATGAAATACAAACAGACTCATAGATACAGAAAACAGAGTGATGGTTGACTGAGGGGAGAGAGGTTGAGGAGCTGGGTAAAAGAGATGAAGGATTAAGAAGGACAAATTGGTAGTCACAAAATAGTCCCTAGGATGTAAAATATAGCCTAGGAAATATAGTCAATAATGTTGTAATGTCTGTGTATGATTCCAGGTGGGTACGGAAAATATTGGGGGGGAACAATTCATAAAGTATATGATTATCTAACTACTATGCTATACACCTGAAGCGAATAAAAATAATATTGTTTATAAATTGTAATTGAAATATAAAATTTTAAAAGAGAAAAAAAAATGAATAAATACAACTTATCAAGGGAAAAATAATTAGAGAATCTAGTTTATAAACACAGTTCCTATGATGAAGTACAGTGAGGTCTCACTTTGAATTGATAGAAATCTGAAGGAGAGAAAGATTTTTTTGATAACTTGATTTTATTAAGTTAAATGAAGCTCAGTTCAATAAGACTTATGTAAATACACTATTTCTTATTCAGAATTTAAGTGGCTCAAATAAATATTCTGTTTAATAGCTAGCTCTCTCTGTGTCTCTCTCAAAAATCTACAATAAAAGCGTAATATGCTAATTAGACCAGACAGAACAAAGACCTTCTGGACGTCATTTCCGATGTCCTTCCGGTCAAAGCTGTGGCAGCAGGAGCTGAGGCAGAGGTGGTTAGGGGTGATCAGGCAGGCAGGCAAGCAGTTAGGGGAGATCAGGCAGGCAGGTGAGCAGTTAGAGGTGATCAGGCAGGCAGGCAGAGTGGATAGGGGCGATCAGGCAGGCAGGCCAGTGGTTAGGAGCCAGCAATCCCAGATTGCAAGAGAAATGTCTGACTGCCAGCTTAGGCCAAAATTAGCAGTCAGACATCCCCCTAGGGGTCCTGGGTTGCGAGAAGGTGCAGGCCGGGCTGAGGGACTCCCCTCCCCCCCCTCCATGCACAAATTTTGTGCACCGAGCCTCTAGTAAAATATAAAGTTGGTCGATTTTCTAAATATTTTGAATACAAGGAGCCCTTAATTAAATTAGCTACCAAAGTGCCCTTTAGCTCATAGCATTTGACTGCTATTGTGATCCTACTGCCAGTCATAGTAATCGTCGGACTTTTGATCTATCAGGTCCCTCAGTTATACTGCCACCTAGGATCCTGGCTTCCCCATTGGAATAAAGGAAACCTATTTTAACAGCAGCAACTGCCACAAGCTCACTGTCTCTGAGATTATCCACTGTAGTTCTTTTTCTTATTAATGTGTTTCAAAGCTTTAGTGAAAGGAAAACTTTCTGGGCTTTCTTGAGGAGCATCATTTGGGGAAGTTCAAAAGGTCACATATGATAAATTTGCTTTAACTTCTTAAAAATTTTGATTTTAGAGATAGAGGAAGGGAGAGAGAGAGAGAGAGAGAGAGAGAGAGAGAGAGAGAGAGAGAGAGAGATCAATCTGCTGCATCCTGCACAAGCCCTGACTGGGGAGGTGGCAGGAGAATTTAACCCAAAACCTGAGTATGTGCCCTGACCTGGAATTGAAACCACCACCTTTTGGTGTGTGTTCCAAACAACTGAGACACACCACAAGGGCCACTTTAACTTTTGAGTCCATATTTCTGTCAACTATCCTGCGGTCACTGGTGGAAGCTAAATAAGCACAGTGAACTAGCATGTCCAGAACATGGATGCTGATCAAAGCAGGCAGGCCACAAATTGTTTTTATTTCTCTTTAATCTCACATCATTAAAATATATTCCTACATCGATTTGCCAGATTTTGGTTGCTAGAAATTAGCATAATGTTACACCTTTTTCATTAGGTAGCCATCCCTTTCAATACTTGGCTTCATAAACGGCCCCTGAGATAATGCTAGAATCTGACTCTTCCTGAAATGTAGAGACGATGAGAGAAGGAAGGGTGAGGTGTTAGGAGAATTCATTTCTCCTTGCAAGGAACCTTCCTTAGTGGAGGGTTGCAATCTGCTTAAATAGCTTTCTCAGACAGAAGTGAAAGGTTCTTTCTGTCAGCAAGGGAGGCTGAACTGGGAATGAAGCTTTGGTAACTTTTGGTAACTTGAAAAATTACCTAGTTTCCTAAATTTTGCCATTCCAGTTCTAATCTTCCCTGGTCAGTGCTCTAAAAGACCCGATGCGACCACAAAGTTAGTGGGCATTGTCATAGAACCACAAAGACCAAACCTTTTGTTTGGTTTTAAGACCTGGGACTGCAAGAGATAGGAGATGAAAATAAATCATAGAAAGTGATAGTGATTCTATCAGTGAAAGAAAGCCCTGGTTTTCAGCTTACGTCTTTAGGTGAAAATTAAGAATTGATCCTGTTGATCTTTTTTTCTCAAGGCCAATACCATTAGATACAACACTTTACCCATTGGTCTTTGAACATATTGATACTATTTTAGGAAAGTAGACAGCTGATTTCTCAAAGCTGTGCATTCATCCCTAGTAACCATGTATGAGCATTAAATTAATTTTTCCATGCTCTGTCAGAGCCTATTCCTTAATGTCAACTGAGAGCTGCAGAGAGCCCCAGCAAAGCCACATGACAATCTGTTTAAAATTGCTTAGAGGGTCTGTTGACCACCTATTTCTGCTACCTGCCTACTTTTGCTGCTAATTTCCATATCAATAAGTGTTCTTAGTTGCAAGCTATGCTAAAATCTGGATTAGTAAGGTAGAAAATACATTTTAAAGAGAATGTTGAATAGCTTGTGAAACACTAGAGACTCACACTTAAAGCAATGAAGGTGAGGATGATACCCAAACCACAGAGCTATGGAACACATAGCTACTGCCATGTCCTGGACATGGATATGTGCTCTACTGCAATTAGTGCAGCTACTGTTGCTAACCCCAGGAACTTGTCTTTCTTGCATCCACTTCTGTGGCTCTCACTGTTGTCAGTGCTGATTTAGAAATGGCTACAGATGCTATGGATTTCTATGGAGAACTCTTTGTGTTCCTTATTTTTAGCTCTACAGTTAAAGAGCTACTGGGGGTGGGGATGGGATTGATTGGCATAGCTTCACAATAAGTAAGTCCCAGCTTCAAGGGGGAAAGGGAAAATAAACATCTGACATGGTGACTTCTAAGGGTAGGAGGCGGCTCAGAATCAACATGAAAAGAATCATGTCATCACAGAGGTGGCAAAGGTCAGTTTTCCTCTCCTACTGCCCAGCCTCTAATTCAATATGTCTCTAGCTCCTATTTCCACACTTCCTGAAGCACTTGTTCTTTGGTTTCTCAGCCTTGGGAAGTCCAATATAGCATTAATCATATACTTTATAATATATTAGGTGGTATCAGTAGAGGAAAGAGCCAGGCCTAGCCCTCAGTGCTTTATTTCATTATCTTATTTGATCAAAATTTATAACTAAAAAAGGAGGTAGTGTTTGCTTTATTTTATGAATAAATAATTTGAAAATTGCAGAGATTAAGTGACCTGTCCAAGGTAATGTGATTAAGGGTGAATATAGAGGCTTGAATGAAAATGCTCTAATTCTTCTCTCTTCCCTACATTCAACACTTTTCCACGTGACTTTGCAGGCACCCCCCACCGCCCCCCCGCGACCCCCAAGGAGAGATGACTTTCCTGACCCTTGGATTTTGGCTTGGCTATGTGACCAAAGAAATGTTGGTATTCAAACAAAGGTGTGATTAACTCCATATTTTATTCTGTGGTCCATGTTGCAGGTAATGGGAAAAAAATGAAATAAAAGAGAATGGAGCCCTAACTGGTTTGGCTCAGTGAATAGAGCATTGGCCTGCACACTGAAGGGTCCCAGGTTTGATTCTGGTCAAGGGCATGTACCTTGGTTGCAGGAACATCGCCAGTAGGGGGCCTGCAGTAGGCAGCTGATCAGTTTCTCTCTCATCGATGTTTCTAACTCTCTATCCCTCTCCCTTCCTCTCTGTTAAAAAATTAATAAAATATATTTTTAAATAAAGAATGGAGAACAACAGAATTTGAACTTTAATAAAGTGGTTGGCATAGGTTTTGTTGTTGTTGTTAATAAGGGAGTTCAAAGAATGAAAGATGAGTAAGGGTGAGAATGACTTGGGTAAGCTTTATTGATGAGGCAGAATAAGAATGGGCCTTGAAGAATTAGGTAATCCTTACTACCATTAGTCATGGAATTAAAATCCCAATGGCAAAGAGAAATTGTAGCTAGAAGTATAGTGAACATCTCCATTTCCCCCACTCCCACCCCCAGCAAGAGAAAAAAAAAATGCTTTTCTCCTTCTTTATCCTATAACTTTTATTTAGAATGCATTTTTGCCATATAATTGCAGAGAATAAAATAAAGTTGAGTGCTATAATAAGAAGTCTTCCATCCTAACTATGTATGTGTGTGTGTGTGTGTGTGTGTGTGTGTGCGCGCGCGCGCACGCTGTCACACTGATCTAAATATTTAGATAGAGTGCTTGTCAAAGCACTTAGGTGGGAAGTGATAAGTTCCATTATCACTTGGGAGTAAAACAAAGTAGGTGTAAGAATATGAGGTAAAATTAGTTGTTTAGCTTCATTGCATTTGTATTTGGCTGTTCTCCCTTTAGCCACTGAGGAAGAAAGAAGTCATTTACCATGTGTCTAGCCCTGCAAAAGTACAGACATATAGGAAATGATGTGATGTGGAGCTATTTTCAAATTGCTCTTCTTACTTCCTGAGGCACAACTGCCTCAGCTGTCTTTAAAACGTTTTAGAAGTATTATCCAACTCATACAAATGCGAAACTATTCAAGTCTATTAAGAATTTAGTACTAATTAGGCTAGAATATAAGGTTTCTGAGGACACTACCAGCATTTGTTCAAATATGTGTTATCCAGATTCTAAATACGTATCTTTTTGGGAGAACTCAGTTCAGCACTGGGATCTGTATTGGGTGTGAACCATTCCCCTGTATGCCCTTCCTTCTTGCTTTCTCCAGCAAATAAATCATCTGCAGCCTTGTCTTTATAGCCTTCAAAACGACTCTCATATTATTTTATTATTTCACACCCAACTTTAGCTGCTTCACAACTGGCTTCCTTCCCAAGAGAGCATTTCGTTGTACCAAATCGAATTCATTAGAGAAAACAAGCTCATGATTAGCCAACAAGCTAATTTCTTGATTATTCACCAGGAGGCATAGGAAAAGTGGGCCAAACAGGCACTGTCATCTGAATCATCTTAGTTTCTGGCAGAAGGATTCACAGCAACCGTTCTTTAAAGTGCCTTGACATGTGATGGAATCGGAGAAAACACCTAACATCTATGGATCTCAGATTCCTCTTCTGAAAACGGGTGCTAAACCTACCATTCGGTGATTTTACAACATACCACACATACGGTGACACTGTGGGTTAAATCCTACCCTTCACATATATGTCAGCTTTCTACCTGTAATATAGCCTTTTGTCCTTCTTCCCAACTCAAGGTGCCTAAAATATACTTGTTTAGTTTGGCTTTTTCCACACAAAGTGTCTTTTTCTTTTTTTTTTCAATCTGAATATTTTTCTGCAGATGGTAAAATCTTAAACCATTATTTTGCTAAGGCTTTGTTTTTCCTTCAACCTAGCCTTGGATATAATTTTTTCTTGCTTTATCTATGTCTTAATAATAATGAGAATGCAGCATTTATGATTCATTTTAACCTTTGTGGGTGGGAGTGTTGTATCTAATAATCCTTTGGAAGAAATTTGTTCTAGATAGCAATCTTCACAGTTATTTATCATTTATTTTTCTGCCATAATAGACTTATTTAATATACTCCAGTTATTTTACGTTTAGTTAAGCTCAGCTGTTTAGGGGAAATTGAAACTATTTGCCAATTGATGCACCCCAGATCCACAGGGATTCGGGTCACGCTGGCTGGCCATTATTTCAGCAGGAGTTAGTGTCCTGTTACATGGGCAATCCAGTTGCACTAGGAATGGGAGGAAATATAATTTCTGAAGCTGGTCTCTTTCATGCTCTGGCTAGGTGTTTGGAGAAAAACATAGGACTAAAGATCATCTCTCATACTAAGCCGCATGGTGCTAGAACACCGCCTGTCAGCACCAATCATTCACAAGGTCCAAATTCTTGGCCAAGAGAGAAATGTACTAAGAGACGAATGTCAGCTCTCTTTTGGCCCCATTAACTGGCATTCAAACACTTCTGAGTGTATGTCAGGTCCTTTATGGGTTCTTTCCAAAATTCTTTATAAAAACATCTTAAAATAGCCCTTCCCAAAGGGGGAAAAGAAAAGGGAATAAAAATTACAGTTGCATTACAAGATTCTGATATTTTTCCAGTGTTGGGGGATTCCACTAACTGAGGAAAGAGTTAAATATGATTCAGATTAAAAATTACCAGTGGTTGACTTAACAAGAATCTCCATCTGTACCTTTTTCCATCTTGAGCTTAGAGAAGCAGGGTGCATATCAATGATTGGTGGACACATGATTGTCACCCCTATTACATGCAATTGCTTCCTGAGATTGCCAGGAACCAGCAGTATCAGTCCAGGTGAATGCCTACTAGACTTTGGAATTTGGCTATGAATTACGCACAGGGAAATGTAGGAACTGCCAGTGGCAATCTATCCACTCCCATATGGAAAGTAGAGATTAGCAAAGGGGATCTTTACATCACTAGTGCATGTTGGATCTCTCTTCATTCAAGGAAGGGTCAACTTTTTCTCCCAGGAGTGTGGTGACCAAAATTTATTCATACAATGAACGTCTTCTCATGCAAAGCCAATTTAAAAGTTAAGGATGTATTTCTATATTATGAGGAAAATAAGGGAAACCCTTATGGCCAAGACAATAAAAGTAGAAATCCCAAGGGATAAGTGAGGAGTGGCGCTCAGGTGTGCTCTGAAGCTTTAACCTGACCCCCCACTTTCCTCAAGTTTTCATTTTAAGGTCAACATGGGAATGAGGATATACCTAAAGGCCACCCCCACCAGAATAAGGCCAGAATTCCAAAGACCTCTGTTATCATTTGAAGACTGAATTATTATTATTATTAAAATCTTCCCATATAAAGTAGTGGCAATTTACCTGTTTTAAACTTGTTGCTAAGTAAACAAAAAAAATAAAGATAAAATTAAAATTTGAGAAAGCCTAACTATATGCTATTCCTCAGTAGCTTTGTGGGCCAAACTCATACTCTCTATGTTGTCTGAAAAAATATCAAGCTCAGAATTTACTTTAATAGGATACAGGGGTGGTAATTCTCCTTGGAGCCAGGCAGGAATAAAACCAGACCTCAAACAACTGTCACAGAAACAAATCCAAAGCCATTGATTTATAGTGAAGCAAACTCAACCACACTCAGGCAATGGGGCACTATGCTTGAGAACCAGTTTCAAAAATACACACCCAAACACACAATAATCACCTAAAAATGTAACTATTAGAAGTACCTAGATATTATGGAAAAAAAAAAAAAAAATATATATATATATATATATATATATATATCAGTATGTATACATGTAATTTATAAAAAATAGAAGAATGAAAAATATGAGAAGCAAGAGAATATATAAATAGCCAAAGAGTTTGAGTAATATAACCTAATCAAATTTATACCATTGTAAAGTAAGACATAATGCTTGAAAGCTAAAGGTTAAGCAGCCTATTAAACAAGAGATTTTCAAACTTCCATATTTCATGGTGACCTTAGTAGCTCAGTGATTTATCCAAGGTTCTTCTAGGCCCAAAGACTTGCCCTACAGTTCCATTGATGAAGCAGTTAGGTTAGGTTCAAACACTTAATAAGTATTTGTCATATAAACTTAGGAGCCACTTGAAAATTAATAAGAATAAGTTAAATAAAAAAAATAACAATTTTATTTCATTCTTAAAAAGGCATTTGTAACAAACAAAATATGTGCGCCTGATGGGCAACGCATAACTTTTCAAACTGCTGACTCAAATTGGTTATGACCAGCCGCATTTCCTATTTCACATTGAGTGTGTGTGCTATTTGCTTTTGATCACAGTAGCCACAAAAGACATGACCTCATCAAAAAAAAATATTGAAAGTGAGCTATCTCAAGGAAGCAGCACAATGTGTTACTACCACACAGTGTTGAGTTTTGCTGTGTGCCCCTCAAATATTTAAAATATTCTGTGGCCCTGTGAATTCAATGAGGTAAGTCAGTGTCACAGGGATCCTCAATTTGGAAACCATAGATTTAGATACTGCTGAATAGGGATTGTTGAATTAGAGTGTAGCTCTGAAAATATTTTTTTCCAGAATACAGCAGAGATTCAGAGAAGTTAAGCAGTAAGCCAACATAAAGGAGATAGTGAGAATATAATTTTTAAAAAAGAGGAAAGAATATAATGGAAGATTATATGTAGGATATATCGGACAATTTTGCAGAATTAATAGAAGCCCAGTAGTCTTAAATTTAAGACACAGTGAATCCCAAGTAAAATGAGTAATTAAAAACAAAACACATTGTCATCTGGATCTGTAACACTAAAATCGCAGGGGGAACAAAGAAAAAAATAATAAAAGCAACTTCAGAAAAAAGATAAGTAATAGATATTAGGTGGCAGCTAATTGTTCATCATTAACAGTGGAAGCCAGATAGAGTGAATTATAGTATTTTTAAGACATCATTGTGAGAGAAAAAGAACTATGAATTCTGTAAATGGTAAAATTACCTTTTTAAGAATAATGGCAAAATAAAGACATTTAAAAAGCCAAAAAAATATGAACATATTACTAGAAGACCTGAACTAAAGAATTTTTAAAAGATTACCTTTAGGAAAAAAGAACATGCAAGGAGTGATGAGCCAATAAATAGTTCCAGATGTGATAACTATAACCAAATATTATATGTCAAAAACACTAATGACTATACCTCAATCTATAAAAACACAAAATAAGTCATTCAATATTTTGCTTCTAACAATAGCCTATAAGTAGAAATGATGGCTGATTCAAATTAAAACATTCCAAGGTCTTTATGTTTTTGAGAAGTGGGTAAAAATATTGATTACTTTTAGAAATTCTTAAGATAACTGTGATAAAATACCTAGGATACCTACTAAAAGAATATAAATAAGTAGTTTACCTTCCAACCCAGTGAAGAGAACAAAAATGAAATGAATAAACAACTCCCCCACCCAAATTCTACTCATTGACAAATTAAAAGATAATTTTTAAAAGCCCTGATGATCATTTTAACAGACACAGGAAATGTTTCTGCTAAATTTTCATATCCATTCATGATTTAAAAAAAAAAAATCATTGCAAATGAGCTCCAGAAAAGAACTCCGTAATCTGTTAGGTTTACCCACAAAATACCTATCACACACATTAGTTAATATTGAAAATTTACAGCATTTCCTTTTACAACAGACGGGAGATGGACTTAATCATTACTTGTTTTTTATATTATTCTGGAGATCCAAGTTTGTTCTCTAAAATAAGTAAAATATATTACAATTGTATGTAGATTAGATAAGGAAGAAACAGAGCAATCATTACTCATAGTTGATATGTGAATTTACAAAATGCAAATGATATAGTTGACTTATTAAAATTAATGTCAGTTTAGCAAATTCTCTGACTACAAAATCAATATGCATCATTACACAAAAGACAATTGCATTTCTATTCACCAGAAACAAACTGTTGAAGGTTATAATTTGTAAAAGATATAATAAACAATTAATAGAAGAAAATATAAAGTACCTGATAATAAATCTAACAAAGTATGTATAAGGCCTTGATGGTGGTGAACTATAAATCTTTATTAAGAAATATTTAAGAAGAATTAATAAACCAAATTTGTACCATGTTCCTGGATATAAAACTTCAAAAATCACAAAAATTTAATTATTTTCCCAAACAATCCATATCAAGGGGCCAGCAAACTTTATAGCAAATATTTTAGGCTTTGCAATTGCTATCAAACCTAGTCCACTCTTGTTTTTGTAGCTTAAAATTAGCCACTGGCAATAGTTAAGGAATTGATTTGGCTGTGGTCCCAATGAAACTTTATTTACAGAGACAAAGAGACAAAAGGCCAACTTTGGCCTATGGTTTGTTGTTTGTCAACTCCTGTTCTACATAATCTATCTTTAGTACAATTCTAATGAAAATCCTCAAAATTTTTCTGTTTCTTAACTTGGATAGTGGGCAGACATGCATGCATCTTATTATTCTTACACATGGCATAAATGTTTATTTGTATGCTTATAATCATAACAAATTATGATACATGTTCTACAAATAATTAAATCTTAACAAAAAAAGTGTCAATGGCAAAATAAAAGTAGCAAAAAGCAAGCAAGCATTTCTATCCGTTTCCAATTTAAAATATTCCCAGGTTCAGGGCATTTGATCCTTTCTCCTGCAATGTTACTTTAAAATTCCTGTCCTTAGAGGAGCAAAAGATGGAAAACTTTGACTTCCCTGGAATCTTAGAGGGCAAACAACCTATTGCCAGCATCTGAAAGAATGACCACTAATTTTAGACTGATGCACCAATATTGAGGGAAAACTATCAGTGCAGTCCTGTGCTTTGTCTCATACATTAGAATGGTTGCTCTTCTGAGAGAAGATGATGCATACCTGTGGCACTCTTACTGATCCCATGATAAACTTTAAAAACTAAGTCCTAATGCCTGAAGGGCAGCCCTACTATAGAAAAATAGGATCAGAATATTTAAAGGTTTTTGTCTCTTTAAAGTGGAGCAAGAAATCACAGCACTTGCAAAACTCATATAAGCCCAACAGACACAAACATATACCTGATTTTATTTTGCAATCTTTTAGTCTTCTCACACATCTCTAAATCAAATGTTAAAAATAATTTCTCTTTTAGTCTTTCTGAAGCAATCAACTTTGCTCTTATCGATACAATGGTTTTCTTTTTTTCATTCATATTTCACTATTTCACATAACAGTTGTATTACATATAGCAACAAGTATGGTAACTATCATAGTAAAAGTATGGCTGGCGATACCAGGTTTGAGAACTAATACAACCGAAGAATACAATTCTTGGGAAGAATTGGAGAAAAGCATGAGAAATCCTGGCGGGTAGCTACTAATTATGAAAGTGCGGCATCCTGTAGGCAGCAGATTTTAGCAGAAGGAACAGAGAGTTTTCACCAAGCAGAATAGGGAGATCATTTAAGAGAGAGGAAAAAAAGACAAAATATTAGAGTGAAAGTGGTGTTTTTTATACCATTGTTGAGCTGAGGTGGAGAAAGAATTTTGCACCCTCCACATCTATTCAGATACAGGGGGGAGAGGCAGATGAGGGGGTACAGCCTCTCAGGGCTACAGAACTCTGCCACCCATTACTCTGCTAGTCCTGAGGGATTTTGCTAGGATCTGAGCAAAGCAACCTGTCCTGGGTGCCGTGGATTTGAGAACAGGAAATGACCAGCCCCAAGGAGAGAAGTGGAGTTTCACATATTGTCTGTATATCTCCTCTTTTGAGGATGAAAACATGGGGAGAAAACTGCACATAGTCTATGAAACAAGGGAAGGGAATATCTTCCTGAAAAAACAAAACAAACAAAAAAACCCCACACAAAACCTTAATCGTGATGTTTGCTAGGTTCATTTAAACCAATGGATTCTCAAAAGGGAGCTTTACTGACCACACAGCTTATGGGGCATCACTCATATTTTTTCCAGTATTTGGGGGTTTTGTTTGTTTGTTTTCTCTTTCTGGTTGGAGTCTGTTTTGGTTTGCTTTCTCTCCAGGCAGACCCAGGGAGAATTCCAGTGTACATAATTTAGTGGAGTGGTGATCTCAGGGAAACACTGACCCAGGGGTGGAGAAGCAGAACTGAGAGAGGAAGGCAGCTAATAAAAAGTGGGCTTGCAAAGCCTTTACCACCGCAGGAACCTTAATATCATCCATCCTTCTGGGGAGCCCTGCCTGGGAGACAGTGAAGTGACCATGAACTGGGTTTTTTTCCCAAGGGTGAGGAGGCTGGGTTATTTATCCACCAAATCCCCATCCATCATTAGTGAGGGACTACTTCTGGGGTCATTCATTCTTAAGGGCATACAAGGCTGGCCCAGCATTTGGGTCAAGTGTGCTCCTGCAGTCAGGCAGGCAAAAAGTCACAGGTGTTCATTGCAAGCTGCCTTTGGTGTGTAGGAGTGAGGACCAAGATGGTATGGAGAGTCCTGACGTCTTGGTCACAGACAGCATCTTTTGTCATGTATTGCATTTTCTTACTTAGAGATAGGACTCTGAAGATATTCTGTGCGCCCCTGCCTTGTGGTGCTTTTGCGGTTGAGATTTGCTTAATGGGCAATGGGATCTGTCACTTACACTCTGCTGGCTAAAGGCGTGCAATAGTGGTGCCTATCTTTCATTGAAGTGTGAGTGCTAGTTCAGGGAGGATTTATGGATAACGTTATACTAGACTAAATGTTGGAGACACCCAAGTGTGCCGTGTGGCTGTTAAGGATCTGTTTTCAGGTGCATATCTTACAAGATGTTGGGTGACTCAAAGGTATACAGTAGGCACTTCTTTTCCAGGGGGATACATTCCAAGACCCTTAGTGGGTACCTGAAACCTCAGATAATACCAGACCCTATTTATACTATAAGAAAGTTTAATTTATAAATTAGGCAATTTCAAAAAATTCTGTTCTTACCATAGATGTCAGCAACCTCAGTATACAATATATTTTCTTTCCTTATTAGAAAAGGAAGAATTGTATGGCTTCTGTTTGCCATATCCTAATTGCCACATGACTACTCTTGCACTTTGGGGTTATAAAGTAAGTTACTTGAACACAAGCACTATGATACCATGACAGTCGATCTGATAACCAAGACAGCTGCTAGGTGACTAAGGGACAGGTAGAACCTACAGTGTGGAGACCCTGGACAAAGGCATGATTCTCATCCCGGAGAACAGCAGGACAGCAGGAGACTTCATCATGCAACTCAGAATGGCGTGCAATTTAAAACTTAATTAATTGCTTATTTCTGGCATTTTTTATGTAATATTTCCTGACTGAGGTTTGCTAAAGATAACTTAGCCTGTGGAAAGCAAAACCATAGTCAAGGGGGGAGCGCTGTCCGCATTCAGTACAAAATTCCCCCAAATAAACATGAAAGCTTTTCTCATTTACTTTTTCTGATTATGTCTCTACCTGTTGCTATGGGATACGGAATATGTTGGAGATGGGTAAGGGCTTGTGGCTGAATTAGAATATTGGGTGTATTTTACATTTCTTATTTTCAGGATGTCAGTAGACATCACAATTGTAAATTATTTCCCAAATAACTTCAATGCAGACTAAAATGTAAAGACCTAGTAATATGGAAAATAAACTTGAAATTCTTTTTAAGGTAGAGGAAAAATAGATTGCAATGTAAAGACAAAAAGTGAAAGAATTTGTTATAATAAGCCTAACAATTGAAAGTGTCACTGGGGATAAAACAATTCCAATTAAAATACAAGTAAATGTTTTTAAAAACTTTTGAATAATTATAAAGGCAATGTTTATTAAAGTACTTTTCATTTTCAAAATTGAGCTCTCACCTGTTAAAGAGTATATACGTTTTCGGGGAGACAACCAATATGTTAAAAAATCTTCCCTGACCACAAAACAAACTTGCTTTAAAAATATTGAAATCTGTTGAGATATTTTAGGTCAGTGTTGGTAAACACAGAAATATTAACTAATGCTATGAAAAATATTTTTACTGACATCCAAACAGAAATAACAAATACCAAGGTAGATGGAGATTCTTTTGTGCAACACCTAATGACAAAAAAAGAATGCAATCACATCTATCAAGTTTTGTGGGGGAAAGTTTGTTATCCAATTTATATTTGACAGCTACTCTATTTAATACATATAAGACACACAAAAAGATGTTCTTTCCCTAGCTGGTTTGGCTCAGTGGACAGAGCATCAGCCTGCAGACTGAAGGGTCCCAGGTTCAATTCTGGTGAAGGGCACATGCCTGGGTTGTGGGTTCGATACCCAGTAGGGGGCGTGAAGGAGGCAGCCAATCAATGATCCTCTCTCCTCATTGATGTTTCTATCTCTCTTTTCTCTCCCTTCCTCTCTGAAATCAATAAAAATATATTTTTAAAAAATGTTCTTACTCTTTCAAGGGTTCAGATACCATAATGCCTATGTAGCCTTCTTGAAAAAAAATGACTTGACCATGGCTCCAAATAGCTGGGAGAGAAATAAGGATAAACAACTCACAAATGGGGAAGTCTTGGTATACATTTATAGGTGATGAGCATGAGATTAAGTTAAAATGACATTGCTTATAAAGTTGTAAAAAAAAATGTGGACACACAATTGAATATCAATTTTGAATTTGTCTTAGCTGGCATGAGTGTATATATCATAAAAATAAACACATGAATTTGAGAGAAAAGCAAGCAGACAATTGTAAAAGTGTGAAATTCCTTTTCCTGAATAAAAATAAATCAGAGTTTATTAATTTGTTGTTAACTTTGATGCACAAATAATTTAAATTGAAAAGCATTTTTGAAAATTTGAAATGTAACCAGAAAGATATCATATACTAGCAGATGTATATTTGAAAGAAAAGTAAAAGAGAAAATCAAACAAGACATTGCCATATAGCAAACAAGAGAATACAAATGAACATAATGAAGCATAAAAATAAGTAGAAAAAAACTTTCAAATATAATACACATATCAATTCTGACAATAAACACAAATGATCGAGCTCCTATACTAAAATGAAGACACTTAGAGGTAGACCATAAAGCAGAAACCCAGCTTTTTCCTCCCTACAACTAATAAAAAGAAAATGATTCAAAAAAAGTTTTTAAAAGAAGGTCATGTGCAAAGTTAATGAGGAAAATAGAATCTAAGTTAAGGTAGGGATGACAGTGTTAGTATTAGACAAAGTCAAATTCAAGACAGAAAGCATAAAAACAGCTCAAGAAGAGTTGTTTTATATAAGTTATAATTCCCATGAGGCTATATTTGCTGGAAAAGAAGACATCAAAGTAGATATAGCCTCAACTGAGGAAGCAGAGGTACACAGAGAAACAATAGATTTGGGAGGATTTATTATACTTCTCTAACTTCTGACAGTTTCTGACACTGAAATACGTAAGGGTATAGATGACTTGAGTAAAAATAAATGGAGTTACATTTTCTCCAAATATCTATGAATTATTTATAAAAAGTTATGCACTAGTTTCAAAGAAAATTAATGCCAAAATGTAAACAGGATGTGTAGGCTCCTTTTATGAGCCCCAACACCAGCTTGGGTACTAAGGCACTTGTCTCTTAAATGGGAACAACTCAAGATTTACCAATTCCTGCCCGACACGTGACTATGGCCTTCTGCGAGACCTCCCATAACTATATGTGAGATTCCTCAGGTCTTTTATACTACATTCTCATATTCAGTCCTTTTATTTGTTGGGTGTGATGGAGACACTTCCCCACTAAGTCTGTTGTCTTAGATGAACAAAAATTATGAAAGAAGGTGGTTTATCATTATGTCCATCTGACATGATTATCTAACAAACCTAAGAGAATCAACTGAAAAACAACTACCAAACAATAAAGAATATAGTTAGATTTCAGAATATAAAATAAATGTAGGGAATATAATTTGTTTATAAATACAAGTAACAATCAGTAGGAATATATAATAAAAGACTCCATTTATAGCAAACCAGGATAAACTTAATAAGGAATGCGCAAACTGTAGAAGGGAAACATTAAAGTAAGACTAAAAATAGGTGGATTTGGGCATATTGGAAGACATAGCATCTCTTGGACAAAAATATTCTGCATCCTATAAGGGTCAATTCCCCCTGAGCTAATTTATAAACTTAACATGACATGATAAAAATGCTAACAGATTTTCTTTTTCTGGCACTAGTTAACTCTATTCCAAATTTATACAGAAAAATAAACTGCCAAAAATAGTTAGGAAATATCTAAACCTGAAAAGTAATAAAAGGGACTGAGCCCTACTCAAGATAAAGATACCATAAAGCTTCAATAATTAGAACAGTAATGTATTGGTACATGAATAGTCATGCAAATAAAAATAATATAATTCATAAATTATTTCATATACGTGTGGCATTTAGTATCTGGTTAAGGTGGTAGCTCAAATTAATGGGTCAAGGATTTCTTTTAAAATCAATTAATATTAATATAGTTGAATAGCTCATTGGAAAAGGATGATATTGGATATTTTAGGTAGTACATTAAAATAAACTTCAAGTAGAGAAAATTTTTTAAAATAATTAAAAGAATAACATGGGTAAATTTCTTTATACATTTAAAGTAGGGAAGACCTCGACTCAAAACAGAAGGCATAAATGATTAATAATGGTAAGATATTTTGAAAGTTCTAAACTCTTACATGAAAAACAAATAGGAATATCAACAGAATAATGTGTCTTTAAAAATAACTCACAGAGCCCAGCTGTGGTGGCTCAATGGTTGAGTGTCAACCAATGAACCAGGAGGTCACGGTTTGATTCCTGGTCAGGGCACATGCCCAGGTTATGGGCTCAATCCTCAGAAGGGGGCATCAGGAGGTAGCCAATCAATGATTCCCTCTCATCATTGATGTTTTTGTCTATCTCTTCTTCTCCCTTCTTCTCTGGAATCAATAAAAATATATTTGAAAAATATAAAAATAATTCATAGAGAAGACAAAGAATTTATATCTGAATATATACAGATATTATAAAAACTTATTTAACAAGACAGCAATCCAACCCAGTCTGTGTGGCTCAGTTGTTGAGCACTGACCCATGAACCAGGATGTCATGGTTCAACTCCTGGTCAGAGCACATGCCCGGGTTGTGGGCTCTATCCCCAGTAGGGGGCATGCAGGAAGCAATCCATCCATGATTCTCATAATTGATATTTTTATCTCCCTCTCCCTCTCTTTCTTCTCTCTGAAATAAATAAAAAATAAATAAATAAAAGATAACAATTCAACAGAAAAGTAGGCAAAGATATGAACAGATAAATAACAGTTCACAGAATAAAAGAACTAGAAGTGGTCCTTAAACTACTTGAATATATGTTCTCATGAAAACTAAAATGCAAATTAAAACCATAGTGGGATACAGTTTTTTTCATCATATAGCAATAATTCACAAGTTGGACAACAGGGCAGTTTCATACCTGCTAGTGGAAATACAAAATGCTATGTAGAAAAATTTGGCAACATTTATTGCAATTATATAGCAATTTATACTTTGCCTCAGCAATCTTACCTAATGAATATATTTTATAGATACTAGTACATTGGCTCATACATTATATATGAGGTAATATAGCTGTAAGGTTACTCATTGCAGCTTTGCTTTTAATAATGAAGGATTAGAAACAACACAAATGAACATAACTACAAATTTTATGAAATTAAGTATGTCACATTCACATAATGGAATATTATATAGTTATAAGATTCTTTATCACCATAATATTATATAGTGACTAGAGGCCCGATGCACGAAATTCATGCAAGAGTAGGCCTTCCTTCTCCCAGCTGCCAGCACCACCTTCCCTCTGGCATCCGGGACCCAGGCTTCCCTCGCAGCCCCAGCTTCATCTGGAAAGTTGTCTGGAAGGATGTCTGGAAGGATGTCTGGTATAATTAGCATATTATGCTTTTATTATTATAGATAAGTCTCTTTCTATTGATATGGAAAGATGGTCAGGATGTTTTCCCAAGTGAAAAAGAGAAAGCAAGAACACTATAGGTAACATTCTACTTTTTATAAGAATGAAAAGGAAATATCATTGTCTATGTGTATCTGCTTGTAATTAAATACAGATTGAAGAATACAGAAGACATCTGTACATGGTTACCCACAGGAGAGGAGCAGTAATGGAGAGGACCGGTATAGAAGTAAGACTTCTTAATTCATGATGTGCATGTATCATTCTAATATTTAAATTATGTAAATGTGTTATTTGTTAAAAAAAAATAGTATGAACTATAAACAGAAAAATAGATGAAGTCCAATTGAGAACATATTTGCAACATGTATCACTCTCTAAGCAATGATTTCTAAATTCACTTATATAAAAAGAGCTCTGATAAATTAATAAGAAAAATGCCTATTTTTCCTTAGAAAAAGACAGGTAAAAAGAGCCCTATACTCTGCTCCAGCCCCCTTATAGCCACAGACTGTCAGAAGGCTGTGGGTCCAGGGACCTAGCAGGAGACACCTCTGTCTGTACCACAAGAGATGATGAAAGGGCTCTATACTCAGCTCCATCCCTCCCAGCCACAGCCTACAAAACCGTCAGCTGAAGGACCCAGTGAAAGACTATTATAAACAATTATACACCAACAGATTGGATAACTAAGGTAAATAAATAAATTTCTAGAAAAATACTACCAAGTCTGAATCATAAAAAAATAGAAAATCTGAGCAGACCAATAATGACAAAGAAGATTGAAGCAGTAATAAACAAACTCTCAACAGAGAAGAGCCAAGAATCAGACGATTTTACTGGTGAACTCTACCAACATTTAAAGAAGAATTAATGCAAATTCTCAAATTTTTTCAAAATATTGAGGAGGAAGAAACACTCTCAAACTCATTTTATCAGTTCAGCATCACCCTGACACCAAAACTAGTTAAGAACACTACAAGAAAAGAAAAGTACATCCAATATACCTGCTGAATATAAATGCAAAAATTGTCAACAAAATATTAGCAAAGAAAATTTAGCAGCTCCTTCAAAAAATCTTAAACCATGATCAGGTGATATTGATCCCAAGGAATACAAGATGGTTTAACATCTGCAAATCAATAAACGTGAAATTGTACTCCTAGGAGAAAACATAGGGATAAAACTCCTTGATAACTTTTAAACATAAGGAAATATGCTGAAATTCACTCATTAAAAATGCATATTACAATAGAAAAAGGACACTAATTTTCAATTTACACATTTCTTAGTTTTACATTTAATTAAGGCAAGAACATAGGGCAATTACAAGTCTCAGGGATGATTGGTGGGATACTGGACACAAATGCTAGTGTATTGGAAGGGCAGATTGGCAAAAATCTATCAAATCCTAAATGCTCCTATCCTTACAACCAGCAATTCTACTTACATATATATATATATATATATATTTTTTTTTTTACTTAGATTTTTAAAAATATGTTTGTATTGATTGTTTTTAGAGAGAGAAGGAGGGAGAGGGCCAGAGAGTTAGAAACATCAATGAGAGAGAAACATCTATGGGTTGCCTCCTGCACGCCCCCTACTGTGATAAGAGCTCGAAACCTGGGCATAGTCCTGACCAAGAACTGAACTGGTGACCTCCTGGTTCATGGGTTGATGTTCAACCACTGAACCACACTAGCTGGGCAGATTTTTATTTTGTAGATAGACATACATATGTGTAAACACATTTTCACAAAGGTATTCATTGTAGTATCATTTGAATTAGCCAAAACAAACAAACAAACAAACACACTGGAGACATTCTAAATGACAGTCAACTTTAACAAATTTAAATGCAAATATAGGAAAAATATTATGCAAATTTAAAAACAATGAGGTAGGTATGTAAAAGGTACTAAAAAGTAAAGTGCACATATACCACTATATTTAAGGATATGTATATGTATGTGTGTGTGTGTGTGAATGTATATATATATATATATATATATATATATATATATATATATATCTGGAAGATTATACAAAAACATCTATTGGCAGTGATTGCCTCTAGTTATGAAACTAGGAAGATGAGGTGTGACTTTTCATTGTATACATTTTTGTGCTCTGAAAATTCGACCCTGTGCCTATATCACGCTTCAATACATTAAGCTACCTAAAATTATATAATTACAAATAAAACGACATCCAGGTAAGTAAATCCATCTCTTAGAATTAATTTTTGGATATTAGTCCCACAAACAATTCAACTAGATCCTGGAAGAACTCAAACATTCTTCCAAGTAAGAAAATGTTTTAATAGTTTGTTTTTATTTTGTTTTGTTTTATAAGCAGAATTAGTTTTTGAAAGGACTTCTTTCAGGAAACAAAATTCACATACCTTTTACATAACAGATCAATGCTTTCCATGCCTTATGTGCAAAGGAATCACCTGGGGATCTCCTTAAAACAAAGGCTCTGGCTCAGAAGCTGGGTGTGGCCAATGAATCTGCATTTCTAACTAGCACCAAGTATGCTGAGGCTACTTATTCATAAAGCATACTTTGAATAGCAAAGAATTACCTTCAGGAAAGCATAAATAGATCCCTCTATTTGCAGTGTATACTCAGTCTATTTTGTTCCAATCTAATCTATTTTGTTCTTTCTTCACTCATAAGACTAGGTCACAATATCAGATGAGAAACTTCCCTCAGTCAGCAAACACTGCCTCAGAAATTTTCTACCTTGGCTTTGGGCCTCTGTTCTGTCATCTGGAAAAATGGTTTCCAGATGAGTCGTTTCTTTTAATGCCCTGATCAGAGGGGGTTCATGGGAGAAGTTATAAAAATGTGTCCTCTAACTGCCCTGATTGATTGAGGCACAGTGATGGAGAGGAGCATAATCTATCCACCACAAACTCTCTGCTCCTAATGTTGGGAGGCCACCACAAACCCACATTCTGGATGGTTACAATTAATCAATGTGGGCTATGGTCCAAGATTTTCCCACCAGCTCTTTCCAAGGCTGAGAATAAGAGATGGGGAAATTACATCCAAGAGCACCAGCAGCCAAAGAATAGCTCCAGGTAAACTCTTCCCTTCTGTGCATGTGTTGCCAGTGGGGAGAAGTCCTTGTCACCACCTGTTGCTCATGGGAGTGGATTTTGTGTGATTTCCTGAGAAAAGGAATTTTCTGAGACTTGCATGGGAGAACGAGTGATTTTCATTTCTGTGGAATTACATCCCTGAGTTTCCGAAGTCCCACTTCCCTTTGTCCTGACATAGAAGTGTAGCTGGGGTTTCAGCAAAGCTAAAATCAGAACCAGTGTCTACAGCAGTGATGGCGAACCTATGACACGTGTGTCATCGGTGACACGTGAACTCATTTTTTGGTTGATTTTTCTTTGTTAAATGGCATTTAAATTTATAAAATAAATATCAAAAATGTAAGTCTTTGTTTTACTATGGTTGAAAATATCAAAAAATTTCTATATGTGACACGGCACCAGAGTTAAGTTAGGGTTTTTCAAAATGCTGACACTCCGAGCTCAAAAGGTTCTTCATCACTGGTCTAGAGAGTTTCCATCCCATGTCTGCACAGTCCAACACAGCATCAGGCTAGTTTAGTTTGTACTGTACCCCATCAGTCCACTGCACATGGGGTACCCAGGGCCTCATGGCTATGGAGGAAACAGGCAAATGCAAGGAAGGCATGAGAGCAAGCCACAAGCAATAAGACCAACAAAAGAGAGAACTCCTTTGTTTAGGGCAGTGGTTCTCAACCTTCCTAATGCCGCGACGCGACCCTTTAATACAGTTCCTCATGTGGTGGTGACCCCCAACCATAAAATTATTTTCATTGCTATGTCATAATTCATAAATGTAATTTTGCTACTGTTATGAATCGTAATGTAAATATCTGATATGCAGGATGTATTTTCATTGTTACAAATTGAACATAATTAAAGCATAGTGATTAATCACAAAAACAATATATAATTATATATTGTGGAATATTTATTTCTAATTACAAATAAATTAAATTTTGTCTTGAAGCATGGTGTAGCATGGGTAACAGTCTTAATATAACAACAGTAAACTACATTGCTACATTTTGCGACAGTATGTGTGAAAAGCCAACGTCAGTGCGAAGGTTGAGATTACTTCTTTCTCATCAGATCAGGAATTTCATCTGCAAGCATGTGCAAGTGTTCTTTCACAGAAATTATCATCATAATCCTTTTGTCTGGTTCAATGTCATATTCCTCAAAGAAAGCAGATAAGGTAGGCAACATGTAAATTTTATTTTCATCCAACTTTTTTTTGCCAAAACTGAAGTTTCATTTGGAATGATTGGATCTTTTCAGACAATTCGAGGCATGTTGTATTTGGTTCTTGCAGTGATAAATTTAACTCATTCAAGATGGCAAAGATGTCACCAAGTAAGCTATTTTGTGTAGTTCACTGTTATCACCAAAAAGTGCTTTGAACTGCGGTCTTGCTTTCTGATTAAAAAATGTTTTGAGTTCATCACGAAGCTCAAAAACACATTTTAAAATTTTTCCTCTCGACAACCATCTCGCTTCAGTGTAAAATAGCAGAGCATTGTTTGGTGCATCCAACTTGTAACACAGTTACTGAAACAGTCAACTGTTTAAAGTGTTCTCCTTTACAAAATTGACACACCTTATGAAGCTTTCATTACTTCTTGTAACTCTTGGCAGCGTCTTCATTGCTAATATTTGCAATGAATCATACAGTGAGTTCCGATGACTTTTGGTGACTCATTCAGTATCAAACTTTGAATTCCAGATTGACATCCTAGCATAGCTGGAGCACCATCTTTGCAAACACCACAAACCTTTTCCCAAGAGATCTTATGCTCTTTCAGAAATGAACCAACTGTGTCAAATACATCACATGTAGTAGTTGTCTTTTCAAGAGGTTTGCAAAAAAGAAACTCATCTTTAACGTCGCCATCGTTAATATACCTCACGTAAACCAGTAACTGAGCAGTTTGCAACGTTTGTAGATTCATCTAGCTGGACACTAACTATTGGAAGTGGAGCAGATTTAATTTCCTGGATTACCTGGATCAAGAATATCAGCAGACATGTCATCTATTCTTCTGCGGACAGTGTCGTTAGATTAGGAAATTACACTCAATTTTGTAACAAATTCATCTCTGATCATAACTCGAACAATGTATTTGGCTGCTGGCAACAGTAAATCCTCAGCAATGGTGTGAGGTTTCATAACTCTGGCGATTCTGAGTGCCACCAGATATGAAGCTTCAATGGCTGCTACATTTTGTTTGTGGTACTTGCCACCAGTGTCAAGTCTGGCTTTCTTGGGTCCATCAGCTTTGCTTCTAAAATAGTTGGTATCCTTGCCGGCAAAGCTCGGATGCTTGCTATCAAAATGACGTTTTAGTTTGTTCAGCATCCAGATTAATTTCCCATGGTACAGATTTTTTTTTTGCAGTAGTTGATGATTTTACAGTACATAATTTTACATTTACCCAGTAATTATAATTCCGGAAGTGTCGTTTTACCTCCAGTACTGCTGCTTTCAATACAGTAGCTGCTTTTCACAGAGTAGCTGCTTTCAACACAGCAACTGCTTTCTACACAGTAGCCGCTCTCTACACATGTGTGACTGGTCCGCATAAGGACATTATGGCACCAACCCTGTCACATACACCTGTATTTGTACAGGGTACTCATATGTGGGCGTATCTGCATGTGGGCGGACCCGCCTGGAGACTACAGAGGAGCAGTGTCTCAGATACTAAGACCATCGAAAATATGTGTTTCCCGATGGTTTTAGACGACCCCTGTGAAAGGGTCTTTCGACCTCCAAAGGGGTCACGACCCACAGGTTGAGAACCGCTGGTTTTGGGGATTATATATTCCCAACTTTTCTCAGGCTTGCAGAGGCTCTACCCATTCTGGCCAATGATCTCTGTTCCCAGGTGTGACTGACAGAAAAGTACCTTCTCTATGTTACCCCTACATCACTGTGCATGTATCTATCTTCCCTTTATGGGACCCCCTTCCCCCAGTAATCTTCAAAGAATGGGTTGGTGGTTCCCTGGAGATTGTGAAACCGCAGCTTCCTGGTGAAGCTGCCCAACGACATGCCTATAATGTCTGGCCTTCCTTCTTTCTTTCCTATTATTAATAACTAGCTAGTTACAATGGTATCACATGTAGGAAGAGGCCTAAGAATATTGAAGCAAAATATTTCTGTTTTTACCTTATTAATGCCCCCAGATATGGATCATCACAAAAGAACAGGTCAGTCATCCAGACCAGAATGTCTACAATTGTGTTCATTTCCTCCTTCAAGATTACTATAGTTCCATGAAAAAAAAAAAGTAAATATTTTGATTGTTGGGCTCTAAAAATTTTTGAAACTGAGGATATGAAAATAGATATAATGCTACAGTGCACACAACAATTTGGGCACAAGGATGGTCATCATAGCAATTTTTATAAGAATGAAAATGGTGGCAATAATGTAAATGGGCAATAAAAGGACATTGACTTAAATAATTATACATCAGACAATGAAGCACTAGAAAGTCATTACACATCAAGGTTTCATAAGATAGATAATGGATTTTCTTAAAGCAATGAGATTATATATAGGGAATTTTTTTTCTATGTGTAAAATGGCAATTATTCATTTTCTTATCAGAAAAGGTATATAGAATATAAAAATAACACTCGGGTTTGGGAACCAGATGAGAAAATGACTATCACAGAAGGCAGGTAAATGACCTTGTTTGGGGAAGGGTACAGGTTAGATCAGCCTCAAAAGGCCCATCATGACTACAACCCTACCTGAGTGTATCTGAGTGGAAACACAGAATAATGTAATATTGTGTGTCAATTTCTGCCATAGCTATAAAAATAATGTATTTCACAAAGACAAATAGCCATTCCAAACTAATGGTGTGCTAAATGCTACTTTTGGAAAGGAGAGGATAATTTTGCCCTGGGAGTGAAGCCAATGAACCCAATCCAACTTTATTTATGTTTTACTGTTTTTAGGATTATTCTTTCCACCTCCAATATTCCATAGGCTCTTTGATATTTCGGAGCTTTAAATCTTTTTCTCCAAGCTGTTCAGCTTTTAGGGCCTGGCAGTGTCAGGCTCCCTTATTCTTTCTGAAAGTTAGGAAGTTGCTGTTCTTGCATTTTTCTCCAAATCAGAAAGTTCTTTTCTTTCTGGGCTGAAAATGAACTGCAGTGTCAACAAGTGGATGAGTTGTAAAGGATTAGAGAAGAGCTAAAAATGCAGGCAGCGGACTGAGAAGAGATTTGCAAATTAGGATGAATTTGTTATGCATTGCCCCAAAAGATACATTGAATCCTAATGCTTGGTACCTGTACATCTAACCTTATTTGGAAATAAGGTCTTTGCAGATATAATTAAGTAAAGAGGAGGACTTTAGGGTGGGCCCTTAACCCAATATGACTGGTGACCTCACAAGGGGAGAAGATGGTCATGTGAATACACAGACTCAGGAAAACATGTGAAGACAGAAGCAGAGATTAAACTGATAAAACTGCAAACCTAGGAATGGCAAGGATTGACAGCCACCACCAGATCTAGTAAGTCAAGTAAGGATTATCGTCTACAGGTTTCTGGGGGAACTTGGCCTTCTAGTCAACAGAACTATGAGATAACTAGTTTCTGTTTTAAGCTACCAGTTGGTGGCACTTTGTTACTGCAGCCCTAGAAAACTAATACAAAGTTCATGAAATATGCTAATTCAATGACCCTTCAGTGTGTGTCTATCAAACTTAGGTTCTTTTATATTTTATTTCTAATCTTTATAATAATCCCAAGCAGTGGCTATTATTACATCTATGTATAAATGAGGTAACTGCAACTCAGTTAGGTTAGGACAATGTTCCAGGTGGCCCAGTTAACATGCATAGAGATTTGAGCCTGATCATAACAACACCAAAGATTGGAGAATGAGTCAGTCTATACAAACAAAAAGGTATCTGTAGTTATACCAATGAATTATCTGTATAAGCTTCAACAATCTCTATAATAACAATTATAATCCAACAGCATACTTGCTTTCTCTGGCCAAGTCATGGTTTCTGCTGACAATAAATGGCAATTACTTTGTAAAACTCCTCTTCTTATCCTTTTAAGCTCAAACTTGCCAAGTACCCTGACAGAACAATACACTGAAAATCCCAAATTATCTTAAAATAATTGCCACAAGCCAAAAGGTCGAAGAGCTTAAAGGAGAAAGGAGGAAATGAAATCATGAGCATAACTTCATTTTCTCTGCTAAATACATTTACCTACTTGCTCATTGAAGGACTGGATTGGTATGTTATTTCTAGAAACAAAACCAGTAGAAGAATGGTCTAATACTTGTGTTCATAAATTCAATAAATATTTGTTACAGGCTACTATGTGCCAAGCAGTGAACACAACCAAGACTGGGCTCTCATGCAGCTCTTATTTTATTATGAGGAAAGAAAGATAGACAACAAGCAAGAAATATATGTTATGAAAACTATGATAATCTTCTACAGAAAAATTAAGCAGAAAAGAGGGATTTAGAGTAATGAGGGGAGGATGCTACCATTTGAGATGAGTAATCAGAGAAAGACTCTCAAGTTCAGGGATTTCGGTTTTTTAATGTGCCACCCTGCAATACAGTGTATTAGAAAATAATTACTACATTGCATTCATAAAGGTAACCTTGAAGTCACTGCTGAACTTTCCAGTTTTATTCTAGTGCATATCTTTTCATTAGTGATTTTAATGCTCTGTTCTAAAATAACATTTCTTCTGCACTATTACAAATATACAATTTAGCATTCACTTTCAGTAGATTAGGATTCTTGTGTTTAAATAAGTACTGTAGCTAAAGGGCTATGTGTTTTAATCACCTATAGCTAGAGGTATTTGTATAAGCCACCAACAGTCATTCTGTTCTAAATATGTAGGCTTGCCCAGTAATCTGAGTTTCTTAGATAATAAATTATTTTTTGTTACAAAAAATAATACATCTGCCACATCAGATGCAGAACAATGTCAGAAATTATGTTTCAAATTTGGATTTTAGTAAAGCTACAGAAACTACTCTATTATTTTCAATACTTCTCTTGCCTTTGGGGAAATAATGCATTGGCAACACCAACGGTAAGTGGTGGGAATCTAGGGTAGGCTTGGAAATGAGCATGAGCCAGATCACTTGTAGGTAGGTGGACTCTCAGCTTCCACCTAGATGATTATCCCAAAGGCCTCCTCTTATTTGTGTATATGAATAACAGAATATCTCACTTTTGGTGTTACTTATAGTTTCAGGAAGAATCTCCAGAAATACTTGAGGTTTCAGAAATATTAAAGGTTTTATATGAAAACAACTATAAAAGCAGAAACAACAACAAAAATCCAAACAGAACTAGAATCCACTAAGTTAAAATAAATCTGGATTAAATACCTATAGCAAATACTATTTTTAGCCTGAATATATCTGAGCCTTTAACAAGCTAATGCTCACTGTGACTCTCAGAAAATGAAAGGTTATATGCATTTCCAAAAAGTAAGTGATAGTGCCTCTCGTGAGAGAAATGTTCCTTGGAATGCATGTCTGTAAAACCTTTGGATAATGTTTTCCAGAAAGGCATGATGCAATTATCTCCTGGCTGAAATAAAGAGTTAGCAGGTAATATCCATTCTTACTCATTGTCAAATAACTGTAGTGCCATAGGCCCATCAGCAGGTTTTAGCCTGGCTTTGTCCTTAGCAGATGGGATGGATGGGAGGCAAGACAGGAAAGCTTTGAGAGATGGAGGATAATAAAGAAATGGAAGCTTGAGATACACAATGCAGTGGGAAGCTGTCAAAGTATACCAAGCACACCCCAAATCAAGAGCAATCAGGATAACTTGAAGGCTTCAGGGTGATTTTGAAGGGCACTGCAGATTCAGTGCTATATGTTTTTATCTTTGCCTTATTACAATTTTAGATTTACCTGCACAGCTCTGCCTCATTAGAAGGCTTAAAGGCTGACAAATGAAGACAAGTGCTTTAGATTTATTTCTTTGGTTTGTGCTTTTTCTGACCCAAATCAGACACCAGAACAATCACAGTGCATTTTTTTTCTTTTCTTCATTACAAGAGTTTCTGATGAAATTTTTTTCTTATCCTTTTAGCCCCTTGGGTTTGCTAATAACTACTAAACATGGTCATCCTTTAGACCTTGAATGGTATAAAATAACTATTTTCTATTATCAGATTCCATGAAAATAATCACTCTGAGGAATTACTGAAGATAAATTAACCCTGTATTGGGTAATATTATTCTCTAGAGCTACATAAGGAAACAAAACTTGGTTTATTAGCCAAGCTTATGACAGCAATCAAGTCTCTTTCATTTGATACAATTTTAGGGAAGACCAATGTCCATTAAAATAAGTAAAAATTATAAACTTTAAAAAATATTTATTACTCCTATATAAAGATTGTATCCTTTTAACCAAATGTTTATAATCAGAAATCCATTTATTTATATATATATATTATTTATATATTGTTTTTGCAAGCTTTTGAACTATAATGGCTGTAGTTGTAATAGAAATTGTATCACTAATAAAAATGAAAATATTTACTCTCTGACCTTTTGAAAATAATTTCATTGCCAAACACTTGGAAGCAACCAAGATGCCATTCAGATAAATAAACTGTGGTACTATCAGACAATGGAATATTATTTATTTCTTTTGAAATAAATATATTTTATTGATTTTTTACAGATAGGAAGGGAGAGGGATAGAGAGTTAGAAACATCAATGAGAGAGAAACATCCATCAGCTGCCTTCTGCACACCTCCTATTGAGGCTGTGCCCACAACCAAGGTACATGCCCTTGACCAGAATCGAACCTGGGACCTTTCAGTTTGACGGCCAACGCTCTATCCACTGAGCCAAACTGGTTAGGGTTGGAATATTATTTATAACTATCAAGCCTTAAAAAGAATTGAGAAAACTTACATGTATTTTATTATGTAAAAAAGTTAACCTGAAAAGGCTGTATTATTCCAACCACATGACATTATGACAAAGAAATAATAATACTGTATTATTCCAACTACATGACATTTTGACAAAGAAAATATGGAGACAGTAATAAGGTTAGTGCTTGCCTGGGATAGGGAGGCTGGGAGGTGGGGATGACAAGGTGGAGCACAGGGGATTTTTAGGGCAGTGAAAACTATGATACTATGAAGGTGAATACATGTCCTGATACATTTGTCTAAAACCATAGAAGGTACAACATCAAGGGTGACCCTAAGTAAGCTATGGACTTTGGGCAGTTACGATGTGTCAATCAATGTAGGTTTCTGATTGTAACAAAGGCACCACTCTCCTGGAGGGTATTGATAGTGGGGAGGTGTGCATGTTTGGAAGACAAAAGAATATGGGAAATCTCTGTACCTTCTGCTCAGTTTTTCTGCAAACCCAAAGCTGCTCTCAAAAGTAAAGTCAATAAATAAATAGTTTTCCAACCCTTATCTTAAGGGATTGTGGCACCAAAATATGGAAGGAGCCTGGGTCCCTGAATGACCTCAGAAATGATCACCATTTGCCTACCTGCTGACATGCATCAGCTTGTCAGATAAGCAAGAGAGAAGTTTTCATTTCGTTAAACATCAAGATTCAAGGGGTAAGACCACTACAGTTGCTGGTGTTTGTTACAACACTTTGGTTGAGCTATCTGAACTAATATATCAGGATACTCCACAAAAAATTATTTAAGCTCTAGTGCTTATCATATAGTAAAACTAACCCCTAACCCATTCAAAGGTCTTTCACACCCAGGGAATGGTGCAGAGCCCTTTGAGCTGGGTAAGGGTGGAGAGTATGGAGTGGATGAAGACGTGGGCACTCTGGCTGCCCCCACAGAGTCTGTCTGTAAAGGAGGCAGCATCAACAGTGAAGAAGTCGAGCAATGGGAGCAGGTAGAGGGGAAGGCTGGTTATATTCCATAGGGACTCTTTACAAATTGCATTCATGTGTTGGCATCTGTCCACACGTAAAAGGAAATATTTTGAGCAAGAACTGATTATAAATACAAAACCTGTGGATTCTGATTAAAGAAATATTTTTTGTATGTTTGGAAATGGTCTCAGCAGCATCTTTAGATCCAAAAGTCCCTACCTTTCATAAAATGGAGGAACACATTCTTTTCCTATCTTCTGTAAAAAAGACTGTATATTTTCCCCAAGCCCTTTATATTTCGACTCCCATGGATTCAATTTTCCCCAAGAGTTCTGAAATGCTTGGACTTTATTTTATTATCTTTCCTGCAAACACTCAGTTGCTACAGCTTTCTTATGTTCTGCTGGTAATATAACTCCTTTGGAATGAATCCTAGCATCTCCAATGTTACACTCTGAGACTTGGGAAGCAGGCTACCCACTTTCTCCACATTAATAGGCAGAAAAGTTCTGTCCTCGGGGTAGGTTTCTGATTGCTGACTATAACAACCAGTGTCACTTACACAATAAAAAGTTTTATGTGGATTTTTTTATTGTCTCCCTCCTAAAAATTATTGTCACTGTTTATCCAGCAGATGTGTGAGGCCGCAGGCTGAGTGCATCTGCTTCCCCTTTACACGGTCACTCTGGTTCCTACCCCAGCAGAGAGGCAAATTCCCCAAATTGTGCTTGTAAAGAAAAATCTAAATAACAGAGCAGATTTACAAACATTTTTGTGACTCTGATCTCTGTCCATCTTTTGTCATTTACAGTTTCTTGGTGTTTTAACATAGGTTCTCCCCGGAGGCTGATCCTGACAAAGAATTTAAATACAAATAGTTTCTCCCAGGGTTCAGCCCAGAAAATATTGGTAGGGTTATGGGAAAATGAGATGAGAAAGAAAAGCAGCCAAGGACAGTCTGTTATCAAGCCGGTCACCACTGTAAACTCAATCCCAACGGAGAATACTAGAAGCCCCGAGTAGAATATGCATCAGAATTATCCCACTCAAAGGAGGGACAGCCATTTCCCACTGGTCATGGATGGAGAGCTGCTTTCTTGGTGGTGTCAGTTCCTTGGACTCTCCAGCTTGCTGCAGGCAGAATGGGCTGCTGAAGCCCTCAGGCAAAACAGGGCAGCTCTGAGTTTGGGGAATGAGTTGCTGTGCATGGACCTGGTAAGGACACACGAGATGTGAGCAGACATTCAGTCATAGCATCTACCACTCTTGGGAAGAGGAATATGTCACCTCAGGGGTTTTCCTCAGGTCTGAATGAATAGACTGTGCCTTAGATAAAACTATTCCTCGGGCAAAGGTGCTTTGAGGGTCTTCTTCCACCTCAATCTCCTCCTCACTCAAGAGTGACTTTGAAGGTAAACAGGCTACATTGGTACCTAAATAATGTGACTTCAGGAAAAGTCACATTGTCTTCCAGACTCTTTCCTTCCCAGCATTATGAGACCCGAAAGTCCAAAGCTTATCAGTTAAATTATAAATTTGGGGGGCGGGGGACAGAAAGTAAATAAAAAACTTAACCGTTATTATCTACAACATGAATAAACTCATTGAAACTATTTCCTGGAAGGTTTGCTATGATAGGGGTGGTGGATGAAAGGCATGTTGGTATATGATGGGGCATCTATGATGCATGTTGTGTATGTGGATAGTCTGTCTGTTGTATGTGTGTGTGTTGAATGTATGTATATGCTGTTTATATGAGGAACCTCGTCATCAAGTGGTACATGCATGTGTGGGTTTCACTGAGGGATATCTCTGCCTTTTTCCTAAGCACCTGGTCACCATGACCGAAAACCCCTTAAACTGTCTCACTTTGAAGTTCTACCACCCTTACTCCATCCAGTGTTGTTGAATTCCTACTGTTTTCATATTAACTTCAACTGTAGGTGCTTCTGGCTGTGCTGTGAGGGAGGCTCTGGAGTGCTCCTTATTCTCAGGTAGTTCAATAATGAATCACGGGTCTCAAGAGATCAGCAGAAAAGGCTCAGGTTCTGAGGCAGAAGGACATCCAGGCACCATAAATGCTGCCTAATTTAAGGAAAGAATGTGTAAAACAAGGTGGCTTAAGCAAGGTCAGACATTACATGAACTTAGAGAATGTGAAGCAAAAGTTCCTGAAGATCAGAGAGAATCCAGAAATTACCTATTTCCTAGCAGTAGTACCTGTCTTACTTCCAGTTTTTTTTTTTGTTTGTTTGTTTGTTTTTTTACAACCAGGAAGCACAACCATCCTGTCCCTACGAGTGTTCCATGACCACCCAAACCCAGGAGCCTCTGGTGCCACTGTTCCCATTGTTCTCAACCCTTACTACACTTTGAGGGTTTTGAGAATGCTAATGCATTCAAGCACCCCAGAGATTCCAATATAATTGGTTTAGGAGTATACTGGTCATGGAACTTTTAAGTTTCTTTGAGCCAAGGTTGAGAACTATTGCACTGAACCAATTCACGTTCAAAGAGGGTATATCACAGAGTGTCTTGGCTTTCAGTGAATGTCTAATAATGTAATCTTAAACTTAATATCTCCAGAATGACACTCGTGATTTACTCCCAAATACCTCAGTCATCTCCTTCTAGTCTTCTATTTGCTCAGGGCAAAAACACTGGAGTCATCCTTAGCTTCTCTTTCTCATACCCATATCCTATCTGTCAGCCACTATTGAAAGCTCAGCCTTCCAAATGCACCTGGACAGCAATGCCCTCTCACCATCTACACTTTTACCACCTGGTTCACATTAACATTGTTTGCTCACCTGTGTTGTTTCAATACCCTTCTAACCATCTTCATACATTTGTCTATGCATATCTGCTTCAGACCCATCTCACATAGCAGTCAGATGAGCCTTATAAATTACTATAGGCCTGGTGCATGAAATCATTCACTGGGGGGAGGTGGGGAGGGTTTCTCAGCTTGGATTGCGAGAGGGCGCAGGGTAGGCCAAGGGACCCCACCGGTGCACGATCGGGTCGGCCAGCTGGGGAGGGACTGCAGGAGGGATCCAGGGCATATTTGGCTCATCTCACTCAGTCCCGATTGGCCAGACCTCAGCAACAAGCTAACCTACTGGTCAGAGCATTTGTCCCCTAGTGGTAAATGCACATCATAGCAACTGGTCTACTGGTCAACTGTCTGCCCCCTGGTGGTCAATGCTTCATAGAGAGTGGTTGAGCAGCCTTAGCATATCATTAGTACTAGTATATTATGCTTTGATTGGTTAAATGGCTGACTGGATGACCAACACTTAGCATAATAAGCTTTTATTATATAGGATAAATTACTAGAGGCCCGGTGCACAAATTCATTCAAGGGTGGGGTACCTCAGCCTAGCAGGTGATCAAGGCCGATCACAGCCGATTGGGGCCATCTCACTCAGTCTGGGGGGAGGGACTGCAGGAGTTTGGCTGGGGGAGCACACTGACCACCAGGGGGCAGACGCTCAATGCCCCCTGGTGGTCTGTGCACATCATAGCAACTGGTCGACGGTTGTTTGGTCGACAGTTGTTCAGTCGACTAGTTGTAATGGTTGCTTAGGTTTTTATACATGTAGATGTCCTTCCTCCATTCAAAACCTTCCAATAGTTTCTCATCCTACTCTGAGTAAAAGCCTGAGTCTTACATGCCCCATCTTAGTCAGTAAAGTGTGAGAATTTTAGGGCTAAACAAAATTAAATAAATGTTACAGGATTTCTCAAAACCTATAATATGCTAGGTATCATTATGAAGTCTCCCAAGAGATGTATGCAGTATCCTGCAAACTTAGCCAAGAAAACCTTTTTGGAAAAGAATAACATCATCCCCACTTATAATTGACAAGAATGTTAACCAGCTTTGCTGGCTTACAGAAAAGGGAATTGGTTAGGTCTGACAAACCCCATCACCTTGGCAGAAGCAGAAGAACATTGAAGAAAGTGGCCCAATTCCTCACCTTCATAGGCAGGTCAGGAATAAGAGCTGAATAGTTGGGTTTCTGCTTGTGCTCTTTTTCCAGCAGCTGAATTTGATAATAAAAAATCAAAGCCTGGCCCTGGCCAGTGTTTCTAAGTGCTTAGAGCATCAGGTTGCACACCTAGGGCTCAGGGGTTCAATTCCGGTCTAGGGCAGGTGCGTGGGTTACAGGTTTGATCTGAGCTCTGATCAAGACAAACGCAGGAGGCAACCAATCAATGGGTCTCTCTCACATTTCTCTCCCTCTTTTTCTTTCTCTCTCTCTCCTTCTCTCTTTTTTCTCCCTTTCTCTCTCTCTCTCTCTCCCTCCCTTCCACTCTCAATAAAAAGTAATGGAAAAAATATCCTCTGGTGAGGATTAACAACAGCAAAAAATCAGAGCCAGTTGTTTAATTGATGTTTCTGATTCAAAATAATGAAGATTCAACATGCCTTTAAGTTTGGTGATTAGTATAGGAGGGTTGATAGTCAAGATAAAATTGACACCCAATGTGTTCAAATTAGAGAACAATTATTTTTTTTTATTTGAAAAGGCATATGTCTCCTTAAAAAGTTGATAACATATTTTTTTCCTAGATGGACTCAAGAAATACTATTTGAATATGCTAAAAGCCCTAACAGAAGAAGGTAGCACTTATGCAAATTGCTATCAATCAAAAGTATCAACTGTGTTCAGTTGACTGATATTTTATTTAGGAGCCAGAAATCAGATGCGTTAAGGTCTTTATTATTATTGTGTAAGCTTGCACCTGGTGTTAGGTAAGGAATACCTGTTTTCCAAGGACAGGTGTAGAGAGAATGTTTTCCATCCCTGGATGGTTGAACCACTGTGACAGTAGTGGCTTTCTGAAACTCAGAAATAGCTTTAAAGGCTTGCTATTTGAATTTGTTGAAAGGTATGGCTTTGACTCAACATGGCCATGTTATGAATTTCATAACCAACACACTAGGTTCTAGGCCCAGACCATAGCGTCTCACAGCCGCTTATCTTTTATTTCTTGGCCTCAATTTGAGGTTAAGAAGCTCGGAGTCTGAGACATAACCTGGCCCAGCTGCCCTCTTTCATGCCTGCAGCTGTGCAAATGGCGCTGTTGCTCTTCCTCCAAAACCTGATTTCACTTCCTGTTCCCCAGCTGAGCTCAAACAAAGAGAAACAGATGACATATTTCTACAAACACAGCCTGTTTGTTTTGTTGTAAATATATAAAGAGATCAAGAAAGTGAAGCCAAATTTTGCAAGGCCAGAGGTGTTACCAAGAGAGTGTCCCTGCAGCCACTTGACAAAATAGAAAATGGTATTTGCCAAAGATAATAAAGAGCGAGCTCACATTCCCTGCGTAATATTTTATAGCCAAAGAGAAAAACGCAACACTGAGGAAGAAACACTCTTTTTTTTTAAGTGTCTTTGAAGCCAATGAATTTCAGTTAAATGCCTATTAAGTCGATTAGAGCTGCTTTATGTTTAATTATAAATCAACAACCACAAAAAACACATTGTATTCATTGTTAACTGGGGTTGCTTGCCATTTTGAAATCATCCTCAAACACCATTTTGCTTATATTTCCCATTGTCTATGTGGATTTTTACTCATAAACAGATGTATGTGTTAGGTTTTAAAAAATTAAATGTCTTCATTTTCCTTGTTTACTGATATAATACTTACATAGTAGAAGCTTCTCCTGAATTAATCATTTCATGTGAGTGTTTTATTTAGGAATCCCCGTTGGGAAATAGAAGAGAAATATATGAGTGAAGTCAATGGGTGTATGTGGCAGATAGGAAAGATGCATTTGACAGAGTACAAGAAAATATATTCAGGCACAACTAGAATACTAAGGAGAGAATTTTTCTGAGTGAAGGAGAATGGGTCAGAGAAAAAAGTAGTATATCTTTTTTATCAAAAATGCCTCTGCATGTATGATACAGATTTGAATGCTTACTATGTAACAGGTGGAACTCTAGGTTCCTGGGAAACAGAACTTAACAACAAAAACAACATAAAAATACATGTGTGCCTGTGTGTATTTTACCTTCATGGAGCATATCTTCAGGTGGAAGGTATAGTCAAACACATAAAAATCTTAAGTGTTAACATGCAGTGTTAGATGGTAAGTGCTATGGAGAAAACAATTTTTAATAAGAAAAGGGATACAGAGTAGGGGAAGAAATTAGTACAATTTTTAAAAGGGAGCCAAGGAAGATATCACTGGAAAGCTGACATTTGAGCAAAGTTCTGGAGCAGGTGAGGGAGTGAACTTGATAGATAATACCTAGAGAAAGAGGTAAGGATAGTGGAAACAGCCCCTGAGGTGGGAGTAGGCCTGCCAGGTTCAAGGAACAACAGAGAAAACAGTGTGACTGGGCAGAGTAAATGCAGGAGAGAGTGGTAGGGAATTAGTACATAGAGATCATGGAGGCACCAGACTGCTGGGTAGAGGTGAAACAGCTGTGCAGTGTGTACACTGGATAAAGATACCAGCCAAGGGAGCAAGTAGAGGCTGTCATCCAGCCAGCCAGCCCTCTACTTGCTAATTTGTAAGATACAGGGCTCTGGAATAGGGCTGCATCGGCCAAAGGGAATCAGAACAGTCTCATTCTCACAAAGGCACCGGCCATTTAAAGGAGGCTTAAGTATGCAGAGCCCAGAATAGAAACATTTTTAAAAATTGACCAAAGTCTTCCATTGTTATGACATTGGTTTTAACTCCAGAGACAATGGGGTCCATAGGAGGGCTTTGAGCATAGATGTGACATGATCTGATTTGTTTAAAAATCAGAAAAAGCTGTCACCTCTGTTGAGCACAGACAAAAGGGCCCACCATTAAATTCTTAGAAATCAGTTAGCAAGCTATGAAATGAATCTAGCTAAGAGATGATGATGACCTGGGATAGTTAGGAAGTACAGGCTATGGTGAGAAATGGTGTGATTTGGGGTGTTTTGGAGTTAGAGCCAACAGAATTTGCTGATGGCATGGGTTTGAGATGTGATTTGCATTACTGAGATGGAAAGTCATGAGACTGGAGCAGGGCTGGAGATTAGAGGAACCTCAGGAGGATAGTTCTTGACATATGAGGTGTAAGGTAGTTATTAGCTATGCAGGTGGACAGTCCAGTAGGCAGTTGACTGTATGAGTGTGGAGTTCAGGGTGGAAGTACTAATTGTAGATATAAACTTGGGATCATGAGTATAGAGATGTTTTTAAAACAAAGAGACTGAATGGGGTCACTAGAGAGCAAGTGGAGAGGGATAGAGAAGAGGTGCAAATCCTGAGCCTTATGGTTCTCCAATGTCAAGAGATTGGAGAGAGGTGAGGAAACAAGTTCAAGAGGCTAAGAAGGAGCTGCCAATAACAGAGAAGAGAAACCTTAAATGTGTAAAGTCGTGGAAGCCAAGTGAAGAAAGGGTTGCAAGGAGAAGTGAATGATCAGCTATGCAATGTGTTGACTAATACTTGCCAAGGAACCACCATAGTGTTTAGCACTGTGGAGGTTACTGCTACATTGACAAGAGCATTTTGGCCTTGGTGGGCAGGACAGAACAAGCCTTATGAGAGTAGGTTTAAGGTAATGAGAAATGAGCACAGAGTATTGGACACTTTTGAAAGGAGTTTAACTATAAAGGGAAGAGAAGAAGGGGGAGGGGTGGAAAGTTTTGTTTTTCAGTTGGAGGAAAAAACAGCATATTGGTATACTATAATGAATATCTAGTAGAGAGGAAAAAGTTGATGAAGCAAGAGAAAAGGAAGATAATTCCCTCATTTTTTTTTCAGGGGATGGAATATAGAACATAAGGGTACAATTTAGCCTTCCTTGAAAATCTAAGCATTACAGAGTAACAGAGGGGAAAATAGAATTAAAGGGCATGGACACAGGTAAGTAAGTAAATGTGATGGTGGGAGTTTGTGCAAGTTCTCTTTTGAATGCTTCTATTCTCACTGAAACAAGAAGATAAATCATCAGATGTGAGAACAGGAAAGTTGTGTTGAAAGCTTGAGAAGAGAGGAGAAAGCATAAAAAAGATGCTTAAGAGAACAGGAGAGTAAATGGACTAGGCAAGTAGGACATTATTGCTAGGCAACCAGAAAGACCAGCTGTGCTAAGCTAAATGGGTATATAAGATGACTAGGTGGAGAATCTAATTTAATTATAGCTGGAGTTTTGCCAAGTGAATAGGTCAAGGCAAGAAAGAAACAAAGGAGTTGAAAGTATATCCAAGGGAGCAATTCTAATGATTGATGCTAGAATTTAAACCACATAAAGAGATGCAAAGTCATGAGGAATTTTTGGACAGTGAATAGGTGGTAGGAGCAAAGGAGTATAGATGTTGACTAAGGGGTCAAAGAATGTTGGAGCAGGGCTAGTTAGAAAGGATGACCAGAAAAGGGAGAGAGAGATCCTTGAAATGGAGGTCATGAAGGCCATGTCAATAATGTGTGGGGTGTGGCCATGGGTGTGATTGGCTGAGGTGGGGTAGTGGACAGGATCCCTGAAGGAAAAGAAGTCAAGGAATTGACAGGCATTGGAAGCATATCTATGCCAGGGCCTTTCAAGCAAGAGTGCTGTCACTCACCTGGATTTCTTTTGGAACATCTAGTAAGCAGTTGGCTGTATGAGTCTGGATATCAGGGTGGAAGTACTAATTGCGGATATAAATTTGGGATCGCTAGTGTACAATGTGCACTGAGGCTGAGGTCAATCTCCAGAGAAGACACCATCCTTGCTCAACTCTTCCCCCTGCCACGCTCTGCTTTCCTGATTCCTCCTCTCCTGAGAGCCTTTCCTCAATCAACTACATGCATTGGAATCGCCATCTCAGGCTCTGCTCCTGGGAAAACTTACCTAATGCCTCCTATACATTTTCTTACCTTTTCACAAACTTTTTTACTAACTTTTAATTCTACTTCCTGAATGTTGGAGTCCCCACTTGGGTGTGCACATGTGTTTCCTCTGGGAAGTTTTGCCCAGGACAAAAATACCTGTCACTCTGTTCCTGAGTCATGTTGGCCGTTCGCTGTCATTCTGCACCAACCCTCAGCCCCACAAGGCATCTTCCACTTGGCCTTGTCACAGACCCAAAGAGCACAGTCAGCAGGAAGAGAAAGATTCTCCGATTCATCTGCGACATGACTCTGTTAGACTTGGCAGTTCCTCTGGAGCATCCTGAGAGAGATGTGCCTGGGCCCTGAGCTCGGTGCTCAGGGTACAGAGGGGCGATTCTCATGTTATTTACTGTGATGTTTGCTCTGCATCCTGCGTTCTTCTGAGACAGCACACGCTTCAGATCAAAATCATCGGCCTGAAAGGCGCTGGCAGGGGGATGTTTCTTAAAGGTACAATGTTCTCTTTATGTGTACTTCCTCCCTTTACTGACCCTTTGATAATTTACTGGGTGAAGGAGGAGATAATGGGGACTCAGAACTGAATCAAGCCTCTAGTGGAGTTGTAGTCACCTCCTGTGTAAAGGGACATAAATTCTAAGTGTCAGCAATAATCTTTTGATTATTTCCACCATAGGGGTCTTGGGAGAACAAAGGAGTTTTCATTTAGAAAGTGAGAGATAAGGAAATTTTGAATGTTTTTATTTTATTTTATATTATATTATTTTGATGAATAGTCAAGTACATGTGATACACATGGCTAACCAGTTGATATTTTGTTAATTTAAGGATCGAGAGCCATTTCAAATGGCAAAGTGTGTGGATGTAATAATGGGGGCAAAGATTTCCTATAAAAAGGGACAAAAATAGGCTGAATTTGAGAGTTTAGAATAGAGTTGAGATTTAAAAACTCAATAAGGGGGAAACAAGAGGACATCTGTAATACTTTCAACAATAAATATGAATAAAAAAGATCATTTATTAAAAAATAAACTCTATAAAGGAAATTTAAAATGCATTGATGGCTGACTATATGTCAGGTATATTTACTCTTCTCCTAAGTAAGCACATGTAATTCTAATCACAACCCATGAGAAAGGTACCCATTCAATTTCTATTTCCCAGTAAGGGGCAAAGTCTTAGAAAAATTTAAGTACTATTTCCAAGGTCACAAAATGCATGAGTGAGTGACAAAGACTTTCCAACTCCTAAGATGTCCTTACTCTTACTAAATGAGTGTCCAAGTCAACTAGCAAAACAGAAAGCCCTGGGTGAGTGTTTAGGTGTGGGGTTGGGGGAAAAAGGCTAACATTTGTAATGAACCCCACAGATAAATGGAGACTCCAAGTTTTTATAGCTGTTAAAAGCAGCCTAGTATAGTAAAAAACAGTGGCGCTTCTGTCGCCATTTGATGCATTTTCTTTTGCAAATTAATGAGCAACTTGAGCTTTGGTTTATTCATCCTTAACTAAGGCAAATAAAGTCTTACCTTTTGGAGTTTTTGTAAAGATTGAAGATGAAATATGTGCAGTGTCTGGCTCATAGCAGATATAATAAGTAATAACTAACTAATTAATTTGTTTTATTATTTCATGAGCCTACCCCAAGAACTATGTAGTCCTGGGCCCCACAGATAAAACCTAGGTGAGATGGAAGACATCACACAAGGCACTTAAATTGCGATGCCACTGAGAAGACGACAATTCCACAGGCGTAAAGAGAACTTGTTAAAGAAAACCCCAAGTTACATTTCAGATATTACCAGAGAAATATTTTAAAGAAAATGCCATGCACAAGGATATGTTTCCCTTTATTTCCATACACTATTTAGGCCATTGTGAATAATGATTAGTTTGTTGCAGTCTTACTGTTCCCCTGGCTCTATTGCCTGATCCCTACCATGTCTAGGTTCATGTGGGTATTTCATGCTTCAGATCCCAGCTTAGATATTATTTCTCTGAGAATCCTTCCTTGATCCACTAGTTGCCTTCCCTATCATTAGCTACAATACCTTGTACCTCCCCTATGAAATCACTTACTCGTCTTCTTGTAATTGCTCATTTACCTTTGGGTCAGGATTATAACTGGGGGTCTATATGGCCCACACTCTGAAGAGTAATGCTTTTTCAGACAACTGTTGAGAGCAACAACTACTTTCTTGCAAAAATACCAGGGGTACCAGTGGATATGTTTAAAGTAAAAAACAAACAATGCTAAAACATTGTATTTAGAAATATCTCTCACTTTCGATATCTTTCTCATGTATGAGAGATGCTTAAAGCAACAGGAATAACAAACACAAAACCAAGTTAGTCTCTTTGCTATCTCCTTCTCTCTTTTCCCAAGTACTCTCTTCCAAAACTCCACAATTTCTTTCTTCCATTTTCTTCATTTGTAACACAGGTCTTTTTATGATGATTAACCTAGCTTCTCTATATTATTTGGATTTCTTTTGCTTTACTAAAAGATGTGAAAGTGACTAGTAAGTAAGAATCTTCAGCTGGGAAGATGGAATGGAGGAAAGAGGGAGGGAGGGTATGAATATCTCCAGATTTACACTTTTGGTTCCTTCTCTATCTCTTTAAGTATACTGTAAACACACTGAAGACAAGGATTAGGTCTTATTAAATACTATCCTTGGTATTTAGCATAGAGCCTAACAAAACAATGGACATTGAAACATATAACTAAGTTAATAGATTAAGACAAATGGGGGAAATAGATTTCCTATAAATGTCATAATTTAAGCAAATTAGTCTTTTTTTAAAGCCTGTGGATTGCTTGGGTGGTGTGGCTCAGTGGTTGAGCATCATGATTCAATTCCCAGTCAGGGCAATGCCTGGGTTGTGGACTCGATCCCCAGTAGGGGGTGTGCAAGAGGAGCCGATCGATGATTCTATCTCATCATTGATGTATCTATCTCTCTCTTCCCTCTCCCTTCCTCTCTCTGAAATCAATTTAAAAAAGGAATCCTGTGGATAGTAGATCATTGCTTACTACACAATTTGGCCTTATGTCTACATTTCAGATGTGCACAACACAGAATACTACTAAGAAGAAAATTACAGAATCTGATTTTTAAAAAATAATTCTGAATGTGCACAGTTAAATATTTACTGGGGAATTTTAGTGTGTCTTGTTTTTAACTGATTTCTAGACAAGATGGCCAATTTAAAAATTTTATATATAAAACCGTAGTGTAACACTTTAAAACATATAAAGCAAAAAATAAAGTTAAAAATAAAACAAAATGCACTTTTATATACAATTCTCAAAGCTCATTTTCTCTTTACAATAATCCAATGATGACTACATTTTTATTCCTCATTTTGTATCTGGGAAAATGATCCTCAGATTTAGAAACCCAAAGTCACACACATCTAGTAGGGAGTTACTTCAAACTCCAAATGCCATACTCTTTTCTGATGCATCTTATTTAGATCCTGTGTAGTGGTCTGGTCTGCTACGCTGTAAGAGAAATCTGTTTAAATGTGGCTAAATAAAAAGGGATCAAAATTGCCTGAGCGATGTGGTTTAAGCCATCCGAAGACACAATCACTCTCTTTCATGTTTTGCCTGAACCCTGCCTGCCACCTGAATAAAAAATGATTAGAGCAGATTGCCACTAAAGAGAATGCAGCTTTCCATCCGGCAGCAGGGCATGATAAAAGAGATCTTAAGGATTCTGGCAAATTAGAGCTGCAAGTCTGCATTTCTTTTTAATTTTGTGAGCTGATACAAATCACAGGGGCCTGTCAGGGAGCATTCAAAGGTACCAGGCAATCCAACTTCAGAGGTAAGTGAAGGGTAAAAGCAGCTCACTGCACATCATAATTAAAGCGCTAGTGTCTTCAGTAATCCAGCTCCTACGGGGTTTTCAAGGTTTATTTTTTTGAGCTTGGGATAAGAGAGAGAGAGAGTGAAAGAGAGGATCCCAAACAATCTTACTGGAAATTTTGTAATGAAAAGATTTCTTGAAGTACATGAAGGTCACTCAACTTGTAAATGATTAGGTTCTCAGATGTTCTTCCACTGTTGGTGACTGGTAAGCCACGAAATCACTCTGGGGGCTTGATTTCCCCACCTAAAAGAAGAGAAGACGGACATCACTGAGCTCTGAATCCTAAAACGAACATTTTGCATGTCTATAAAATTTCTCATTTCTGAATGGCCATCTAGGCACCAACGGCTTTCAACTTTAAATGGATATTTTTATTCTGTCTTTCTTAGATAGGCAGTCCCTTGAAAAGAATGGTGGATGCCTGGGTTACAGTTCAATTCAGTTCAGGAAAGCTGGTCAACGTAAAGAAAGGAAATGAATGCAGTAGTTAACAGCACAATTGTGTCTTACCTGACTTCTGCCACCTTCTCTGGCCTGGTTCACAGTTGACATGCCATGGTACTCTTAGGTGGCCCCTTTTGGCATCCCCTGCTCTTGTGTATGATGAAAGCAGACGTATCACTTAAATATATGCACTATCACCATTTATGAGCTGAGTGATGCCACAGATTGAGGGCCACTGCATGTCACAGAAGACGTTCCAGGTCCAGGAACTAGATATAGAGTTTATGGAATGTAAAGCTCTCTGTTCCCTCAGGTGACCACTGTCCCTTCACACATGTTAACTGTCATGTACTACTGAACGTGACTATGTATTTACACAAACTATCCATGTCTACAAGCTTCCTGCTGCCATCACAGGAGACCGTAATATCTTCAGGCCAAGGAGGATTATTTTCCTAGATATATTTCAAACACACAAGGAAAGAAAGAGAATGATACAACCAACAACTACATGACCTCTGACCTGATCTGAAATCAGTTTTGCCACATTGGCTGAAGATCTTTTCTCTATTTCTGAAAAGAAATAAAGTCAAGCCTCTATCTCCTTCCTACCTCTTCCCTCTCTCTTTGGAGATAGCCATGAAGAAGAAGCTGGCATGTCTTTCTCATTCCATGTTTTCATATTTTATTATAAATAATATTAGACTTCACTTTTATAAAATTTACATTCCCGCTATCACATTGCTATTTTATTTGTTCACCTAGAGTCATGTTTGTGAGATTTATATGCATAGCTTTAGGTATATCCAGTATATTCATTTCAACTGCTGTACAGTATTATAATGAAAATGTAATATTATTGATTTATGATGATCCTATTTAGATTAGTTAGATGATAAGATTTATTTATTTAGATTTAGATTAATTACAACATTTTTCTCCCCTGTTCCTATAAACTATGGTTTATCAATGGCATATATACTTAAAATTCAAACACTAGGTTTTAGGTCTTATACTTCTAATTATACACATCTATCCTCAACTCTGTTTTCAGTAATGGCATCTCCCATCCGTAGCTTGAAATAGGCACATCTGATATGTAGACGTAAGGGCAAATTGTGTAGCCGATGCTACTAGCTGGGCTTTTTATTTCCCTGGAGAGCCAGTTTTCAGACATCTACTAGCATACCCCTGATTACATCAGCAGTATGGAAATTCCAATTTTCTTATTTCCAGTGGATTCTGACTCTCTCCTCCCCCCCCACACACAAATATATATTTTTAAAATTTTCCAAACTGCTAAGTATCTTTTCATATGCTTAGTAGCCATTTGTTTTCATATTCTCATGTTGCCTATCTATATCTTTGTCCATTCTTCAATTCTGCTGTTTTTTCTCACTTATTTGTAAGAATTCTTTATATGTTCTCAATAAGAATTATTTCTCTATTTTATGCATCATCAGTATATTCTCCCATTATGTGGTTAAATAAATTTTATTTTCACTTATTTATGGTATTTAGGTCTTAATATTAATTTCAATGTTATCTAAATTTAATATAATCAAGTTTTAAATTTTAATGTAGTAAATTTATGATTTTTATATTTTGTGAGTATTATTTCTTATTTAAGCATCTTTTTGTCCTGGGATGTTTTAATTACTCTAATTTTATAAAGACTCTTGATATCAAGAACTTGCTTTTCTTCAAAACCATCTTGGCTATTTTCTACAATCTTTCATATTAATTTTAATAAAAATTAAAGTTCTGTGAAAATATCATAATTTTCATTAGTGGGTATAAGACAAACATTTTCATTATATTGTATTTTTCAATTGGCAACCAAAGTAAGTCTCAATTTATTTTCTTTATAAAAGTCTTATACCCTTTTTCTTACATCTATTTCTGGCATCTTATAACTTTTGTTGCTACAATTAATAAGTGGTTATTTTATCAAAACTTTTTAAATAAAAAACACATTGCATTCCTGAGATAAACTCAACTTATTTACAATACATTTTAAATATTTATTATTGGATTCATTTTGTTAGTATTTTATTTAGCATGTTTGCATCATTTGTCATAAGTGATACTGGCCTGTAATTTTTGTTTATTATGTTATTTATATGCTTTTTCTAGTTTCATAAAATAAGACATAAATATCTCTGTATTTAAAATTTTCTGGAACAGCTTTTATATGCCATTGATTATTTGTTCCCTAAGGTTCAGTAAAATGTAAATACTACAAAGTCTGTCCCTAGAAAAAGAATATGGGCCTGTATAGAGTTTCTCTTTCTTAATGAGGTAATTAAGATATTTTGTATTTTTCTGGAATTCTTTCAAATGTTTTTTTCATAAAATACTTTTAATATTATATTTATTTTAGAATGTTAAGCTAATTTTTATAATATTATTTGTTTCTTTCTCATTTTTTTCTTCTTAGATCTTGCCAGAGCTTTTCATAGTAGTTTTAAAGAATCAGCTTTTGGTTACATACAATTGTTTTGTATTTTAACAATTTCTGTTCTCCATTATTGACTCTAAACCATTTGATTTGTTGTTGGTGGTGATGGTCAGTTTCTGCTACTCTTTTACTAAATTATTTAAAATAATGTTTAGCTCTTTCATTGTTAATCTTTTTTAATATATGCATTTTCCTTAAGCTCCAGTCTATCTGCATCCCATATGTATTGTATAAAATTTGAGTTGTTGACAATTTTATTGAGATTTGTATGATTTTCATTATGATAGTTTAAGTAACTAGTTTTGATAAGTTATTGAAAACCTATTTTGAAGTTTTTATTAAATATTTGTTATGGCAATATTTTACAATGGATATTTATAATGGAAAGTGTAGAGAGAAGAGTAGCAGCACCTGGTTTCAATAATAATGAAGTCATGCCCAATCTTGTTTCAACTGTATCTTTATTTACTTTTCACTCTTCCTCACAGGACTATTTTATGTTATTTATTTTCCTCACTGGACTGTTTTGTAACAAATGTGATCCATTATAATATTTTATTTGTAACTTTTTAAGTATATACCTCTCTAAAAAGTTTTGTCAGATTCCATAGGGAAAACACTAATATAATTTTGATTAACATTGCATTGATTTATAGATTAACTTGTCCATAATTAAAATCTTAATTATATTAATTTTTCAAATTTATCACAAGGTGTATCTTTCAATTTTTAAAACAATTATTTAATGGTAACATTATCTCCTAAAGAATTTTAAAATATTTTTAAATATTATAAAATAGCTAGTCATTTTCAAATGCTTTTGATTACTCATAAATGTTTACTTTTTCAAAGCATATTTATTTAAATTCCAATAATGTGCATATATCATTTAACTTTTTTTTTTTTTAGTTTCTTTTTATTAGTAAGTATCTTTCCTTCTCTCTTTTTCTCTTTGTAATTTATTCATTGAAGAAACCAGGATTTTGTACTATAGAGATTTCCACAATCTAGATTGTTCTGAATGCATTAATATATTCATTCCCTGATTTTTCTGTGAAATAATGGCCCTAGAGGTTTGATACATTTCAAATTGGTATAATAAAAGGTGGTAAAAAACGAACAAAAAAACATTACACACATCTCTGCACATACAAATTTAGCACCTTAATACTGACAAGATCCTCAAAAAAAACAAGCCAACTAAACTCACTCAAGGTGAAACAGATAACTAGCATAGTTCTTTAATTAAAACTATCTGAAGAAAAATAACTGCTCAGGCTCATTTTTTTTCTTTATTAAATTTTTTAATTGACCAGAGAGAGAGAGAGAGAGAGAGAGAGAGAGAGAGAGAGAGAGAGAAACATCAATGGGAGAATGAGACATCCATCACTTGATTGGCTGCCTCCTGCATGTCCCCTACTGGGGATAGAGCCTGCAACCTGGCATTTGCCCTAACTGGGATTGGCAACCTTTTGTGGATGGAATGACATCCAACCAACTGAGCAACACCAGCCAGGGGGCCAGGGCAAACTGTTCAGATTTTTACAGATTTAGCCTAATAAACATTTTTTAAATTTATTTTTACATGATAATCCAAAGGGACCACCACTTTAAAAAGTATTTTTATGGTTGAAATATTATTGATGTCCCCCTCGCCCCCACTGACCCACTCTACCTCTGTCCCTCCCCTTCTCCAGGCCTTCATTGCACTAAAAGAAATGAACACAAATCACACAATATTCTCTGTAAAGAGAAGAGGAGAGAATACTTTTCAACTAGGTAAAGCCAGTATCAGAAAACTAATATCCCTCATGAACATAAACACAAAATTCTTCAAAAAATATTATCAAGTTAGTTCTAATAATATACAAAAAAATAAATCATGATCAACTAGCATTTTTTCTGGGAAGACAAGTCTTATTCAATATATATTTTTAAACAAATAAGTGCTAGTGAGAATGTGAAGAAATGGAAACACTAATACATTCCTGGTGGAAATGCAAAATGGTGTAGTCACTATGGAAAACAGTATGGAGTTTCCTCAAATTATTAAAAATAGAACTTCCATTTGACCCAGGGATCCTACTTCCAGGAATATATCCAAAGAAACACAAAACACAAATCAGAAAGAATATATACACCTTTATGTTTATAGCAGTATTCTTTGCAATAGCTAAGATTTAGAAACAGGCCAACTGCTCATCATCAATTGAGTGGATAAAAAAGCTGTGGTACATTTATGCAATGGAATACTATGCATCTGTAAAAAAGAAGGATCTCTTACCCTTTGAGATAACATAGATGGATCTGGAAATTATTATGCTAAGTGAAATAAGCCAGTCAGAAAAAGACAAATATCACATGTTCTCACTTATATGTGGAATCTAATAAACAAATAAACTGACCAAACCAACAAGATGGGTCAAGAGGCATGGAGGCATGGAGGCATGGAACAGATTGACAAAACTCGGAGTGGAGGAGGGGCATTGGAAGATAATAACCAAATAACTTATATACTTATATGCATAGCACATGGACACTGACAATAGTGTGGTGAAGGCCTGGGGTAGAGTAGGGGCTGGATGGAGGGAAGAAAATGGGGGGGAAATGTGAGACATCTGTAATATTGTCAATACTAAAAATATATATTATAAGAATAAGCAATATAATCCATAATATTAACAGTCTAAACAACAAAAATCACATGACCATATTAATCAAAGCATAAAATACATTTGACAAAGTTCAGCACTTAATAAAAACATTTAGCAAATTAGGAATTAAAGGCAATTTCCTCAAAATGATAAGCTTTCAATAAAAAACCCATAGCAAACATTATACTCAGTGGTAAATATGGCATCCTTTCCCACTAAGGTCAGGAACAAAGAAAGAATGTTCATTTTCACCACTACTATTCATGATCATACTGAAAGTCCTAGCCAGTTTATAAGACAAGAAAAAGAAATAAAATCACACAGTCTGGAACAAAAGAAATAAAATTGTCATTATTTATAGAGGACATGATTGCCTTTGTAGAACCCTTAAGGCCTCCCCCAATGCATCACCAAAATAAACAATATGAGTTTAGAAAGGGCACAGAATAGAAGGTCAATACACAAAACTCAATCATATTTCTATATGCTATAATTGACAATTTCAAAACAATTTTAAATGCAATACCATTTATAAGAGTTATAAAAATTGAAATGCTTAGATATAAATATAAGAAAATAGGTACTGACTATGTATGCTGAAAGCTATAAACTACTGACAAAAGAATAAAGATGATTGAAATAACCATATTTGTGAGTTAGAAGACTCAACATAGTACAAATATATTCAAGGACAAAAATGTGGAGTAACTGAAAAAAATGGAAAAAGTTGCAGGAATCACATTAGCCAACTTTAAAGTTATTGTAAATTTATAGTAATTAAGACTGTGTAGTATGGATAGTGATAGACAAATTGATCAGTGTAGCAGCATAGAGTTCAGATATAGACCATACAAATATGGTCAATTAATTTTTGACAAAGACACAAAAGGATTTTAACAGAGAAAAGATAGTCTTTTCAACAAGTGGTATAGAGACCCTTGTAAATTATGACACCAAAAATAAAAACAAAAAATCCTTGACCTAAATATCACAACTAATACAAAATTTTACTTTAAAATCTGAAATATAAAACTATGAAATTTTTAGAAGAAAAAAACAAAATATATTTGTTACTTGGTGTTAGGCAGAGGGTTCTTGGATATGACAACTAAAGCAAGATCTATGAAGGAAAAAAATGATAAATTGCCAACTTTACTAAAAATGTTTTAAATTTCTCTTTTCAGACACTATTAAAGAGAATGAAAAGACAAACTACAGAACTGGGAGAGAATATTTTCAAGGCATATGTTCAACAAAGACGATTTTGCAAAATACTTTTAGAAACTATTAAAGCTCAACATGTGGGGAAAAATACAATTTAAAAAGGCACAAAAGATTTGTTCAGACATCTCTCCAGAGAGGATATATAAAAGGCAAATAAGTACATGAAAAGATGTTTATCATCATTAGCCTTCAGGAAAATGCAAAGTAAAACCTTTGTGAGAAGCACATCTATTAGAAAGACTAAAACAGTAAAAATATTGAGAAGACCAAGACCTGGTACTCTCATACATTGCTGGTGCAAATTCAAAATTGTACACATATTTGGAAAAGAGTTTGGCACTTTCTTATAAATTTAAATATGAACTTTATCATGTGACCAAACAATCCCATTAATAGATTTGCTCTAGAGAAATGTACATCAATGTTTACAGAGTTTTATTCATGATCAAAAAAACTGGAGACAACCCAATATTTTTCAATGAATCAATGGATAAACAAGCTGTGGCACATCCATACAATAAAATATTACTAACAATATAAATAAATAAAGTGTTGGTACATTTATATAGGATTAATCTCAAAGGCGTTATGGTCAGTGAAAGAAGTCAGTATCAGAAGGTTTGAGTTCACCTATTTGACATTCTGGAGGGATAAACAGATCAGTCAGTGGTCACTAGGGTTTAGGGCTGGAGGAAGGAGTGTGGCTACAACTGGACAGCACAAGGTTATTTTAATTTTGTGCGGGAGGAGGTAATGAGTCTTCTTCATATCCTTATTGTTAACATGGGTTATAGCTGTGACCCAGATTTTCAAACCAGAAACAAGCAAGCTATCTTGCTATTTCCCTGGGCTGGTAGGCTGAGCAGGAAGCCTCCAGGGCCTGGCGTTATGCAGGATTTTTGGTTCCAGCCTTTAGCTGGCAGGGTCCCTGTGTCCCAGATGGGCATTGAAGCCCCAGCCCCCAGCCCCAGGCATGAGGACCTATATCTGTGGCTAAGATTCATAGCATCCACTTACGCATTTTTACTTACATGGTTATGTGCTTCCATTCATTTCTGGAAATGATGGTTTCATCTTTAGTTTTTTAAAGTCTTTTTATATGTTGAGCCTAATTATGGGTTTGAATTTTCATTCTTATCCTATCTAATAATAGACAAACATGGTAATTGACTGTATCTTTGCTACGCCTCCTATTGGCTAATCAGTGAGATATGCACATTAACCCAACCAAGATGGCAGCTGGCAGCCACGCAGCTGAAGCAAGCAGGAGGCTTGCTTGCTCCAGTGGTGGAGGAAGCCAAGATTCCCCGCCTGCCACGGCCTGTCTATGAGCTCCGAAAGCAACAAAGTTTCAATTTTAGAAGCTAAACAAACCCCAGATACCTGCTTTCAGCAGGCCGTGGCCTCAGAGCTGGAGCGAGCAGGGGCCCGGCTCTCAGCTCCAGTGACGGCAACAAAGTTTCTATTATAGAAGGTAAATAAATCCCAGAATTAAAAAAAAGAAAAAAAGGAGAGGCTAGGAGCTTCAGTCACCGGCCAGCCTGAAAATGGCCCTCAGCCCCTCACCCAGGCTGGCCAGGCACCCCAGCGGGACCACATCCTGATCTGGGTCACCCTTCAGGGCAAACGAGCCAGCCCCCACTTATGTACCAGGCCTCTATCCTATATAATAAAAGGTTAATATGCAAACTGACCCTAACAGCAGAAAGACTGGGAATGACTGGTCACTATGACACACACTGACCATCAGGGGGCAGACGCTCAATGCAGGAGTTGCCCTCTGGTGGTCAGTGCGCTCCCACATGGGGGAGCTCTGCTCAATCACAAGCCAGGCTGATGGCTGCCAGTAAAGCGTTGGTGGTGGGAGCCTCTCCCGCCTCCTCAGCAGCGCTAAGGATGTCCGACTGCAGCTTAGGCCTGCTCCCCACTGGCAAGTGGACATCCCCCGAGGGCTGCTGGGCTGCCAGAGGGATGTCTGATTGCCATCTTAGGCCCAATCCCCCAGGGAGCAGGCCTAAGCCAGCAGGTGGTCATCCCCCGAGGGGTCCCAGACTGCGAGAGGGCACAGGCCAGGCTGAGGGACCCCTCACCCCCAAGTGCACAAATTTTTGTGCACCGGGCCTCTAGTTATAGATAAGACTCTTTCTATTGATATGGAAAGATGTTCAGTATGTTTTCCCAAGTGAAAAAGAGAAAGCAAGAATACTATCGGTAACATTCTACTTTTTATAAGAATGAAAAGGAAATATCATTGTCTATGGGTATCTGCTTGTAATTAAATACAGATTGAAGAATACTGAAGACATCTGTACGTGGTTACCCACAAGGAGGTGGGTAATAGAGAGGACTGGTATAGAAGTAAGACTTCTTAATTCATGATGTGCATGTATCATTCCAATATTAAAATTATGTAAATGTGTTATTTGTTAAAAAAAATAGTATGAACTATAAATAGAAAAATAGATAAAGTCCAACTGAGAATATATTTGCAACATGTATCACTCTCTAAGCAATGATTTCTAAATTCACTTAGGCCCAATCTCCCGAGGAGCAGGCCTAAGCCAGCAGGTGGTCATCCCCCGAGGGGTCCCAGACTGGGAGAGGGCACAGGCCAGGCTGAGGATCCCCCCGCACCCCACCCGGAGTGCACAAATTTTTGTGCACCGGGTCTCTAGTATTTTATAAACATTCATTTGTGCTTATAGTCATGTAGGGATCCACTTAACTCGTTTCCCTATGTTGATACAATAGTAACTCTTACCTTTCTCTGTGCATGGTAAAACAAGTTCTTACTAATATACATAGTAGCTACTCAATAAATTTGAGTTGATTTATTTTTTTAATTTTTCTTGACTTTTAGTAGGAGATTGGAGAATCAACCCTTCCTTGGAATAAGCTCATATTAGATAATGTCTAAATGTGTTGACTGGATGTGAGCTGGTATGCTTGTTAGAGGACATGAGTCATCAGCAGAGAGATAAATGCTCTTAAGCACAAATACTAGTACACAAGGCTTCATCTGTCAACATGTTATTGCATAGTGGGGTCATTTTCAGATCTCTTGCTATTAATCCACAAGTTCAATCATTCCACTGGAAAATATATATATTTGGACCTGCTATGGATAAGGCATTGTGATATTCTCAAGGAATTTTTCAATAACAATATTTTACTTAATCTAAGATATATGATATCTAAATAATTTACTGAGAGAATGTGCTCTGGAAAGTGTATGCAGTTAGATATCTAAGAAGGGACTTTCTTGATTATTTTGAGTGAATCCTCCCCCTCAGAAGATTATAATACCTTTGTTATTTTCAAGTTTCAAGAAGCCCTTAAAATGTGTTGGTAAGAATTGCTGTATTGATAATTAGAACTGAAAGAGAACAGAGGTGATGAATATTATTACACGTTGCTATGAGAGTGCATCCATCATTTTGTTTGATGCTCACAACAATTCAAGAAGAGCCAAAAAGCTTATACTTTCACAATTTAAAAAATGCATAAAGGTTAAATAATTTATCCCTTGTCACACTAGAAGTAGGAGATGGGGAACAAAAACAAGACATACATCTTAGGAAAGTTTATCTGATGCACTTTAGGCTATTTCATTGTATCTTTCAACTTGAATTTGAACCACTTTTAGGAAAGCCTATCCTTTGTGACCATTACATTTTTATTAAATTTGGTAAAGAAGAGCCCCAGAATATCTGAGGTTACTTATATAATTGCAATATTTACTTTCATAGTTATCTTATTGTATCCTTATTGTTAATAGTAGTAACCTACTTTTGCATAAAGTATAAAGAAATTTTGGCCCTAAACACAATGCTCATTGAAGAATATTCCTCCAGTAAATCTGAATTAAATTCTACTTACTACCTCCCAGTGACTATTTTTAAGCCATCACTTTTATTTTCACTGTTGAAGAGAAGATAGATTGCCATTTTTTATTTTTTAAATGCATACTTTAGGGGAAATGACTGTATGAAGAAGCACAAAATATCAAGAGAAAATGGAATCTATCTCACTTACATCTATTCAACTTTTCCTATCCTGAAAGAATAGAAAAATATTTCACTATTCAGATTCTTCGATATAATATGTCAAAAGTCCAACAGGTTTACCTCCCAGTATACTCTGCATTCACAGAATTTTCCTCAGTGCTGTTTGGAATCTAATTTATTTCTTATTTCCCATTTCTTCTTTTATTAAACACAGATTTTATGATTAATGCCCTTGAAAATGCCAGAAGATATTTTTAAAAGATAGAGAAAAGTGCTATTATTTCTTCACTAAAATAATATTATAGGGTAACAACCCTGAAAGTGCCAGTATTTCAGCACTCAGGGCAAAATTGCTGTAACCTAGCATTAAGGCTCTGGCTGGGGAAGATTTATCTATTTGTTATGGCATATTACACACCCTGTGAATGGGACCTGGACCTGCACAAAGGATTATCTCAATGAAAATAAAACATCATTTTAAATGTGAGGTTTGACCTTCCAGATCAAGATGAGCAAGCCTAAAGAGAATTATGTAAAACAGTTTTGTAGAGTGAATCTGTCTACCCAATGGACCTCATAGATCAAGTGACCATTATTGTGTCCTCTGTGAGGCAAGCTAGGTAACAACCAAGAGCAACCATGGTGATCAGCTCTTCTGGGGCTTTTCAAGAGCCTATGTGCTCTCATTGTCCATATTTCCTATATATTCTTCACTGCAATAAGCAGTATTGACCTCAAAGAGGATAATTCCATATGAGGTGAAAGAAGAGAAAGAATGTAAATTGTCAGTTTGTCCTTTTTAAAAAATAAATGTATTTTTATTGATTTCAGAGAGGAAAAGAGAGATAGATACATCAATCAGGAGAGAGAATCATTGATCGGCTGCCTCCTGCATGCCCCCTACTGGGGATTGAGCTCTGAACCCAGGCATGAATTGAACTGTGACCTCCTGATTCATAGATTGAAGCTCAACCACTGAGCCAAACCGACCAGGTAGTTTGCCTTTTTTTTTCTTTTTTTTTTTCTTGACACATGTTAAAGCTGCAGGTTGTATAGTCAAAATCAAATTGTACTTACTTTTGTGGTAACTTAAGCTCACTGCTCCATGTTGATGTCCTATCCCCAGCTATCCCTTGCTTTTTAAATTTCCGCCTTCAACCCAACACAATAAATTCAATTGATTTCAGTCTCTGAGAAATCAGTGAGGACCAAAGACAGGTTGAATGCACATAGGGTGAAGGGGTGCAGTTAGTGAAGCATTCCCACACACATTGTCCAATTTGATCTGTCCATTTACTACATGGGCTACAAAGAACCCGAGTCTTACATATGATGAGCGACCTGCCTTACATGAGGTCCTACCTATTGCAGATATAGACCTACAATCTGAACCTTAAACAACCCAGCGATCATTCCATTATGCTTATTTCAACTTTATAAATTGATCAGTCATAAGTATTTTCCCGTAGTAGAACTAACTTTAGTAAGGCATAGTTTTAAAGGACCCAGGGAAATATAAAAATGTATTAGAGTATTTACCTGCTACTAATAACTTCAAAATGGCGAAGGAAGTGAAAATACAAATACCTGTAAAGATGTATTATACAGGAAAAAATACTCGTTCAATAAGAAATTTTATAGGACTAAATGGTATTTATTGCCAAAGAATGTATATTGAAATGCTAGAAGATGTTTAGGGGTAACTCTAACACTGTGTAATAATACAACAAAAGAAAAAGGGTCATTTTAATAATTTTGCATTGGGGGAGGAACATTGTAGATCTTCACCATTTCATACCTCTTTTTACTTATAGCCATGACATCAACTCTAATAAGAGGAGGGATCACATATAAACCTCATAATTTCTGAAGATCTCAATCACTTCATATATAAAATCTGGATGGTCATGCTTTGCCTTCCTGAAACAAAGGGTTCCTATACATCTTTAATGATGAATATGGTCAATATTTTATAAGCATTGTCGATGTTCTCTGGCTTGGCATGGTTTACACTAAAGTCTGTTAAAAAAGAGGATAATAATAACAACTATGTAAGAAGTCTGAGAACATTACCTTAAATTTTAAATCAATGACATCACCTCCAAATGAGCAGGAGCAATATGGCCCAGGAATTTTGCTTTCTGTGACTACACAATGAAAGGACAATGACTAGACAAGCTGAGTTGCAGTTGGCTCTCTGATTCCCAAGTTATTGCCCTGGGTTATTGGCCTGAGTTAGTGCCATTTTGGAAGAAGTTAAGAATTCAGTGCTTTAGAAAAGTAGAGAATATGATGCTATTTTTACATTTTAGAAAGGAAACTCTCACCTCTTGTTCTTTTCATAACAGCAACAACAACAAACCACATTTCTCTTTTGTTTCCTTTGTACTTTTTTTCTTTTAACTTCCTTCCCACCCATAACTTCAAATCCTTGCCTTTCCTATAGAACTGTTTGGAACCACCTTGAATGCCTCATTATGGAGGATGATGTTGAAATAAAGAATATGTCCTTCGAATAGCATTTTCAGTGGGAAGGCTGAGTTAGGTATATCAATTAAAATAACTTTCATTCCTAAATCAAATAAATGGAAATTATTTATGGAAAAAATACTTTCCAAGAAGCCTTATTAAATTAAAATTATTATCCTATATAATAAAGAGCTAATATGCAAATGGTTGTCACACACTCGCACACTCCTGCCCTCACACCCTCATGCCAGGACCGGGGGAACTGAGGGGGAGCCTGAGGACCTGAGGCTGTACCCCCTGCCTGGTGGGGCTTGACAGGGGACTTGAGGCTTCGCCCCCCACCCTGAGGGGCTTGACAGGGGTAGGGCCGGCCAGGTCTGGGTCTCGCATGATTTCGAGGTGCACGCAGGTGGGCAAGGTCTCGACTCTGAGTCCCACAGTGCACCCCAGACTCTGAAAGGAGGGAGATTTTCATATATATTTTACTAATTTTCTTTCACCTCTGATAATTCTATTATAGAGAAAGGGAAAATAGCAATATTAAAATATCTCCTCTAATTAATTCCCTTTTAATGTGCACAAATTTTTGTACCAGGCCACTAGTATGTAATAAGATGAAAGTCAGAGGACAAAGTCCAAAAAATTAAAGGGTTTAAAAATTTCCCTTTGTCTCTTAAAAATTGGATTGAATTGGGAAGAAATTTTTTTTTTCTTTCCCAAATGCCATCATGAAAGATACTCAGTAGATTGGAATATTTTTGTTACATTGTGTTACTTTTCCAGTTCCAAAGAACATAATCTTGGTAAATCATAAATGTTTTTGGATTCATTATCAAAAAGACAAAAATTGAAAAAGAAAAGAAAACCCATATTGATAAAGCCTGACAATCCAATTTCTCTTTCACTTTCACTCATTTTCATTAGGTTCCCCAGGGTTTTGAAAACTGCATTCTAGTCAAAATGAGAGCTGCTAAAATCTTAGATGGACATTAAAGAAGTCAAAATGTGCTAAAACACCCTGACTCGATATAAATTAACTCAAGCTCCATTTAATTATCAATGTCAAGGCAGTCAGACTGGCTAGGGGTTTGCTTGCTTGTTTGTTTTCAAGCCTTTGTGAATTGCCTGACAGGGATACCATTTCAAAGAGCCTCCAGTCAGAATAATTTGGGACAAGGATAAAGGGTGTATTTTATTCAAGCATCTTTTATTCACAAGAGCCTAGGAAATAGGCCAAGCAAATTAATATATCTTAGATAAAAATGTCTAGGACTTAATTTAAATAAAGCCCAAATGATTAATTAATTAAATCATTAAATAGAATTCATTTGATCTATTTTGCATGATAACATGCTGTGGAAATAGTCATTAGAAAATCATGTAAATGATGTTCAACCCAAGGGTGAGTTAAAATGGGGGTAATTAACTTGTAGAAATAATAAACTAACATTTATTGAGTGCTTATTATAAGCCAAGTATTCTTCTATTACTTTCTCTATAATACTTTTACATGTATTATTGTGCTTATTCCAAATAATAATGTAAGCATTACTATCTTCAGCACTTTCAATAAGGAAAACAGGCAAAGGGAAGTTAAAGAACTTGCTCAGGCTCCCATATTTGGTAATCAGTGTTGTCTGGATTCGAATCCAGGCCATCTGGTTCCAGAGCCCATGCTCTTTATCACCTCACTCAGTGGAGGAAGGAGGCAAAATTGAATCAATGTACACTAGTAGGTGAGTACTTAGAGATTTCATATTTAATGTCACTTATTCAAGATCTTCCCCGAAGTTCTCTTCCAAGTAATAATTTGTCATTTTTCTGGGATGAAAATATAAACCATGTCCACTATTGGGCCAGCAGGCACTAGGGAATTACTCAGCAAGTTGGTAAGCCTAACCACATGCTCTCCTCTGTGCCTCTAAATGGGTGTTGCATTCTCACCTATTGTCATGCGTGTTAAAGGTGAGTGAGTACATTTGTAGTGACAAAAAAAAAAAAATGATTTCCTTTTGAAAGGTAAACTAGAAAATAAAATCCATGCTGGTCTTGATAAAGTTAAAAGAAGTTTATATGCTCAGGTTCAAATATAAGCCTAAAATGTTTGCATTATTTCTTGTTGTCAAGAGAGAGATTGAGATGGAAACTTTAGTTTTATTTAAGATGTCATTGAAAATGATTGATCACATTGTACAAGTAGAATCTTCAACATTTAAGGTCTGAATATGTATACAGTACACTTCTATGTGAAATGATGACAAAGAGAATCAGGTACACCAGTCCTAGAATGAAATAGAAAGGCTTGTTCAAGAATGATTCTCAAAACACAATAGCTAGAGAAGATGAAAAGATGAAAACGAAGTGTTAATGTTAAGATGGCTCTTCCCAAGTTCAAAGTACATTTTGACTTTAATAAAGTTCTGGGATAGCTCTATTACTTTAAACTATATCTCTCCCTTCTCCTTTTTTTGTGATTATTATTTTTAAAATGCAGAAAAAATTTATTTCTGCTCAGGTAATTTTGTCTAGTTGAGATGGTGTTTTGTTCTTGAACTGCACTGCTTTTCTTAGGGTGAGGGAGGTAAAACCTGATTCTCTGAAAATTTACTGACCACATTTGGACCAACCATGCAATTGTGTGTTCTGCATGTAGGTCCTTGCAAGCAAACTATGGATAAAATTATGAAGATTGAGGCTAAGTAAAAATAATCTTTATGTCATGTAAATGGCCTAGAGACCATGAAACTTCACTGAATGGTCACAGGCTAGTAATGCTTGGGTGAAATGCTGCCAGGCTTGTTAATAAAAATAAGGGAAAGGCTGGGGGACATTTAGCCAGAGGTGTATCAGCTAAGAAGCGTCCTAAAACACCTGGCTTCTTTCCCTACCCTCACCTCTTCTTGGATCCTCCTCTAAACAACAGTTTTTCTTGAACATCCCCACACCCTCCTTTCATTTCTACTGTAGGTTAAGAAAAAAAGTTATTTCAATGTGTGCTGCAAATGGGAGGAGGGGCTAAATCCTGCACAGCTTTGACAAGCAATTAAGTCAATGAAAGAAAAAGCAGAAGACAAGTGATTGCAATAAAAAAGGGTCACACAACTTTTACTCAAAATATGAAGTGGATTAAAGTACCAAATCATAAAGGTGTGAAAATGCTTATATACTTTTTAAGTTTTATTTTAAAAAAGTAAAGCATCATTTTCTCTTGCTGATTAGCATAGTGTGAATTTCAGGGAGTCGATAGTTATTCCTTAACTTTGGCTCACAAATGTAAATTATATTCCATATAAAAGATAGAAATTACATAGGATATAAAAATGTAAATTATATATAACTTTTATATATGCAGATACATAAAACATTCAAGGGAGGAATGAGCAAGTGAGCATTATCTTCTATTTGCAGAGAAAACCTATGAAAACCTAGATGGGAAATTTAGTTCCAGTGTCAGGCCTGGGCTTGGTTGCCCCCCAGTCCTTTGGTCACCCTTCCCCGACTCAGCTCCCACAGACCACCCCACGTACTGTGTTTCCCAGGTTTCCCCTGCAGTCACTGGGTTCAGCCAATGGGAAGCTCGATGAGAGTTTAGGATGGGAAGGAGGGAAAGAGGGGTGGTGCCTTCTATATCTGGCTCCTGCTGGCCGCATGCCCCAAGGCCAGTCTCCCTCAAGCCTGGTGCTGCAGCCTCCTGCGTCCCATTGGGCCACTCTTTTCCTTGGAGACCCCTCTGTTCTCCAGCACCTGTCCAACCAGCTCCCTGGCCCTGAAAAAAATATCCCAATTCTATTTTCCTAGGTAAATTTTGCCTGATCCAGATTTCACAAAGTTGGATCCAATGCCAGGACATTGCTAAAATGAAAGACTTTTGCTGACTAAAAAACAGGAATATTAAATTAAAAATTCCTTTATTTATTTTAAGCCACATTTTATATTTTCAGCAGTGGCTTTTCTCTCTTAAACATTTATCCTAACATATATTTGATTGCTTATCAGAAATTATCTTGTTAGTAACCCCTTTTTTCATAGTGAGGCTGAGGGCATGCAGAGAGCAGTTTGCTCATTCCTCAATTATGGCATTTGCCATAGTTCATATTATAGTTTAATTTTCATTATCTTCTTTCATGCCTGACTACTAACTGGATTATAAATACTTAGAGGGAAGGAGGAACCAGGACTAAATCTATGTTTAATCTCAAGAAAGTAAAATAGTATTGTTCACATAGTAAATTGTTATTCAATGTTTATAGAATTAATAATGATAGAGAAGGCAATGATCAGATTCTAGATGCCTGGTTTTGGTTTTATCATTCCTCATGAATAAGAATGTATCCCCATTCCTTCAGCTGGATGTGTATAATCTTTCTTGAGTGATGCAAATTTAACTTGAAGTGCATTGCTTGATAAGGCATTTGATGTGTTCTATAGAGATGAAAATTTCTGCTTTTTATACAGAAACTAAGAACAAATATAAAGCTCCAAGCCAGATACCAAGTCAAACACTGGTTCCCTCCAGGTTTTTTATTTTGGTATGCTGTTTCTGCCTTAAATAGATTTCAACACCATCAATTTGAGTTATTTCCTTTTATTTCATGATCTTAGTTTGGATTACCCAGAAGCAAACCCTGAAACAAGGATCTGAGTACAGTGGCAATTAATTTATTTGGGAGATGATCTTATGAAGCACATTGGTAGGGACTGAGGAAGAAGAAGGGAAGGGAAGGGAAGGGAAGGAAGGGAAGGGAAGGGAAGGGAAGGGAAGGGAAGGGAAGGGAAGGGAAGGGAAGGGAAGGGAAGAGAAGGGAAGGAAAGAGGAGGGGAGAGGGGGAGGGGAGGGAAGGGGAGGGAAGGGGAGGGAAGGGGAGGGAAGGGAAGAGAAGGTGGCCTATAGAGGTACCACTGTGAGTGCTAGGGCGTTAAGTCCATGGGCCTCCTAGCCAATTCAGGGCACAGGCTGCACATGCACCTTGGGACAGACAAAGCCTTAGACAGAGGACTGTGGGTTCTTGCAATCGGAAGCTTTCAGGAGGTGAGTGTCAAGGAGAAATGGATGTGGCACTGACAGCATCTTCTATAAACATAGAAGATCATAATGATGCCGTTGTAATAACATGGTTATTAATTAACGGGAAATGATGACAGGGAAGACTAGATATTACAGGCATGCCATTTATACAGCTTTGCAAAAATGCTGCATTTAACACTCTCCAAGTCTGTTCCTGGCTGATTGCTGGGGGAGGGACTGGGCAAAGGCAGTGTGGTGCATGCCCCTAAGGTCTGAGTGAGGTGGGAAGGTGCTTCCTGGCAATCACACCTGGGAGCAAATCAGTGGCCAGAATAGGCGTGGCCACTGCAAGCACTGGGATCCTGAAGATTTTAAACTTCCAAGGAAAGTCCCCTCTCTTTTCTCTGGTGCCCAAGGCTCTTGGGACTCCTGTTGCAGGGGGGCGAGCTTCCCTGCACCCTCATGGCTTGTGGCCACATGGGACTCCACAGTGGACTAAATCCGGACTGAATGCTGAGCTACACCTGGCTGCAACATGGAAAGGGAGCCCTGGACACTGGCCTTGCTAAACCCACAGTTCCCCTCTTTCAGGACTGGCTGAAGGGGGACAGGACCTTACAACCCAAGGAATATAACTCCACTGCCAATAAAGCCACCTACCGCCTCTCATTCTCCCAGGGGGGTTTCTGAAAATGCTCATTTCAGCAGCACCCCAAGAGCCCCACTCCCACAAACAACAGAGGAATCCCACTCATGTACTCCTCTGGTAGCTATAATGTATGCTCAACTTTCAGTAAAATGTATCACCCATGCATGATTTTGTGCCTATGTGTGTTTATGTGTAGACATGGCAGTAAGTATATGCATATACTTTTTTAATTTAAGAAGATAGTCTATATTGAAAAGACAATGCAAGATGAGGAGTATCTGTAATTTCATCCTTCTCTAAATATCCAAAACCTTTTACTTGAGTCTTGGAGAATACATATCTCACTTGTTACCTTGTGTTATTTACTCAAATACACTTACCCAGAATTTCTTTGCACATAGAGTGTTCTGCTTTTTGTTTTTTATGTCCCACAGCACATTATACAATGTTAAGAATGCACTAAGTGCTCAATACAGGGTGGGGCAAAAGTAAGTTTACAGTTGTGAGTACATGAAACCCATAGTTTATAATTATTTATTAATTTTGTATTATTTTTAATATGAATAACTATAAACCTACTTTTGGACCACCCTGGATTTATTTGGTGAATGAAAGGTGCTGTATAGCAAATATTTGCTTTCTCTCTTTGCCTGGAAAGGAGGTGTTATAACTGTGTCCCTTTGATATTGGGTTTAGCAATGAGAATTCCTCAGGCTACATCATGGGCATCACTTGACTTAGGGTTTGGCTATGTGAATTTATTTGTTCAGTGGGATGTTAGTAGATGTGACAAAAGCAGAAATTTAAAAGGTGCTTCATGAATGGAGTTTATCTTTTGTGAATCTCCATTTCTATATGAAAAGGCCTACCTACTTGTTTAAGGAGAATGAAAAACACCTGGGGTAGACCTGTATCCACTCATGTAAACCGATTCTTCATCAGCCTACCTATAGATACACAAACTAGGATAAATGATTGTGTTAAGCACTGAATAACTAGCTGATCCAGAAAGTAGACAAAACAAATTCTTTAAGCATTGGACCTGGACAATATTGCAATGATAGAATTAATTTTTGTGTGAGATATTAGATGCATAAATTGTTTTAATATGTTAATATCTTAATATTTTTCCAATAACAGTCGTTGTTTCAAGCCCTGTTAGATATGCATAGTACTAAACATGGGGTAAGAAAAGTAGTGAAAAACAACACAAACTATGTTTATATTTAAATGTAACAAAGAGGCTAAAAAACTCACATATAACATATAAAATTACAATATAAAGTATTTTATTTAAGCGCAGTGTTTCAAGTCTCAAGTCAAATTTTATAAACTTACAGAGATCTTTACTAATCATTCTATCTAATTTGCTCCCACTCAATCCTTTCCATCATTATACAGGATGAGGCAAAAGTAGATTTACAGTTGTGAGTACATGAAACACAGCTTATTCTTGTATTATTATTTATTCATTATTTTATTGTTTTTCTTTTTTTCATATGAACAATTGTAAACTTAAATTTGCCCAACCTTGTATATAATTCCACTCTTTTTTTCTTTATAGCATTTATTACATTCCAAATTTCTCTTGTTTATTTATTTATTTTATTTGTTGTCAAATTGTCCACTAGAATGTAAACTTTAGTAAGAGAAAGATTTTGTCAGTATTTCTCATCTTTCTGTCCCAGCACCTACAAAAATATCTGGTACATGGTAGGAAGCCAACAAATAGCTGTTTAAAAATTCAATATCCAGTAGCTGTTATAATATATAACACATTTCATATTTTAGTTATTCTTGAGGCATTTTTGTTAACTTCTAGGTTTGAATTTCTGCTCCTAATAAATTTAATAGAAGCACCAGCCTTCATCATGAGGTGTTGATGTTTAGTTGAATAGTTCAAGTTGCATTATATTGGATTTTTGAATAGGAGGGCTTTTTTTTTTTCCTTAAATTCCAGTTGAAATGTGTGCAGGGATTTCAGGTAGCTCTCTTTCATCCAAGTGGAACTACACCCAAATGGGAGGGGAAATTGCTCACAAGCACACTTAGCCTTTATTGAATTTCTCTGATCTTGTTATTCATATCCTCTGGCAGCTGGCCTCAAAATAAGCAAGGCAGCTACATTCCAAATTGCATTTTTTAAATGTGAATACTGTGCCTGTTACTTTATGTTTTATGCATTGTTTGCAAATAGGAATTACGGTCACCTTTATAGCTTATGAATTTGCTTTGGAAAATGACTTCATAAAAAGTTCAGTATTAGGAGCATAAAACTTGGCTCTAACATTGTTGAATGTCTGACTTTTTTTTTTTTTTTTTTTTTTTTACCATGTCATCTATTTTCTTAATGAAGAGGATAATTTAAAGTTATAACTTGCCCTTAGACCTCATTGCTGTACACTGGTGGGGACTAACCTTAATTGTATATACTCAATAAATATGTACTTGCCCAGTAAACTGTAAAAAGCTCTGTATGCTCCCTGAATTCAAGAAGTACAATATTTTTCAAAATGTATCAAGGCATAATTTGCCTACCCAATAACATGTGAAAGGAATCCTGGGTATAAATTATGTATTTTTATGTGATTTCAGATTTAGGGCCAAGTTGACCAAAAATCTACCAGCCATGTCACTAAGCTAACGGGGGTTTTTCAGCTATTTGTTTCACTTTATTTTGAAATATAGTTTTCTGGTTTTTGTCCATGCTACTGAAATCTTGATACTTGATACTCTTCTATACCACTATTGGACATTCCTACATTCGTTTCAATAGCCCACGATAGGTTCTGTCTATTGCTATAGTTCTTAACTCAAAGTGTACTCTTCCCTGTTCACCATATCTTATGTTGTCCCCACTCACCCATCAGTCACTTGTAATAAAAACAATATTAAAATATAGAGATCAAAGTTTATATGAAAATTTGCATAAGGAATTCAAGACTTTGGGGGTGGGAAGGAATCAAGAGTCCCTCACCTTTCCCCTTAAAATTGAGTCTTTAGAATGTGACTGCATGGAGAAAAAAGTGGACATGAATACTTTCAGCAATAAAGATAAATTAAAAAAAAACAAGACAAAAACCAAGCCAATGAATGCAATGAGGCATCAGGAGAACACAGAAATATTAATAAAAATATTCATACACAAAACCAGTTATAACTTGAGCACTGTTTGTGCTCCTCTCCGTTCCCCTCGGGCCCCTCTTACTCTCTGTTCCCATCCCCAGCTCTGTGTGCTGTAGCTTTAAGGGTCATATCTGCAAAGATTGAAGGACTATCCCTAGTAGAGACTGGAAGTGCCTGTTAGTTTACATCCCTTGGAATGAATGTTGGCCAATGAGTAGGAAAGCCCAGCTCCCTTACCTTGAGTTAAGGAAGACTCTGAGGTATAACTTACATTTCATAGCTCCCTTTAGGATCAAACTGAGACTGGGGCTTTGTCTGAACCACACCCTGGCTTAGCTACTTCCCCCTTCCCTGCTCTATTCTTTTATCATTTTTCCCTAGGAGCATTTTCTTAACAAACCACTTGTACATGAATCATCACCTCAAGGTCAGCTTCTGGGAACCAGACCTAACACACAAGTGATGTACAGAAATGCAGTCTGTATAACTAATATGTCAGAGAGTGGAAGCTCTCCCACCCCACTGTGGGACATTCCTACACTCGAGAAAGAAACAGTGTGATTGAATCCAAGTAAATTTAAATGTTGGGATCCCACAACAGATACTGTCATGTGTATCCGTCATTGAGTAAATTTTTACTGGATCTGGTGAAAGACGAAAAAATAGCAGTGTAGCCTCAATAGGTATTGCACCAATGGCTGTAGTGGACAGAGCAGGAGCTCACATTGCTTCGACACAACAGGGAATCACACAAAGGTGACGGTAGCAGCAACCACCTTTCTTGAATAAGTTTCTCTCCTAGATAACATTTGCAATCTCCAGGCCTCTATTACTAGAGGTAACACCGGTGGCATAATGGATCCTAGACCCAACTTCTCGTAATGGTCCTGTGGTCTTCCAGATTCAAAGAGAGATGCATGAGGATGCTCTATAACAGCGGTTCTCAACCTGTGGGTCGCGACCCCTTTGGGGTTCAAATGACCCTTTCATGGGGGTCACCTAAGACCATCAGAAAACACATATATAATTACATATTGTTTTTGTGATTAATCACTATGCTTTAATTATGTTCAATTTGTAACAATGAAATTGGGGGTCACCACAACATGAGGAACTGTATTAAAGGGTCAGGGCATTAGGAAGGTTGAGAACCACTGCTCTATAAAGATCAGTGAATGGAGACCTTAACAGGAAGTATTACAATTCCCGTGAGTGTGAGCAAGTGGAGGAAGTTGACTGTCTGCCAGCTTCAAAAACATCAAATCAGGGAAAAACAGTAATGAGTTAACTAATCACAAATCCATGACTATCCTGCTTCCTTGAATCCATCCACTCCCCCCGCCCCCCCCCCCCCCCCCCCCATTTCACCTCATCTGCCTCTTTAGTAGGCCAGTTCATCATAAATTCTTATCTGGACCATTGTAGCCATCTCCACCAATCTCCATGCCTTTAGATTTGCTTCCATCTAATTTGTTCTCCACACTATAAGTACAAGCATCTCCTTATAACATTCTTACAACCCCCTAATATCCTAAGGCTCTCCGATGTCTTCTCAGCATCAGCATGGAGTTGAAACTCTTTGGATATAAAGCCTTTTCATGACCTGGCCTCTGACCACCTCTCCAGGCTTACTTCACATCCTCTCCTTCTGGCATTATTTACGCCCCATCCACTCCTCCCACATACCTTTCTCTACTCTGGCTCACCTTCCCTAAAAATTTGGTTTGGACAGTCTCATGTACCTAGTTTTGCCCCAGTCCCTGCGACACCATATAGTTTTACATGTATATTTGTGCCTTTTCTCCTGCTTCACAGACCACAACCTGGCATCCATTCCCACCCTGTAGCAAGCACCCTGAAGATTCCCCTCCCCTTTTGATTCTGTACATCTTTGCTGGTACAGAGCAAACATCCAAATCACACAGCAGTTCAGAGAGGAAGAGTTTGAGATGGAGGTTTCTCCTAACTCACACTGCTCAGAAGGTCATTCAGGATGAGATCAGCTGCTTGGTACACACATTTTTCTAGCTTTTGCAATAAGTATCCTACACAAGTGAATAAAAAATATTATAATTGATTGCAACAAATGATCACACCTCTCCTATGCCAGAGCTTCCTCGCATCGACTCCAGGCACACCCTTATAGCCTAGCAGGGTTGTAACCATGCCAAGACTCAGCATTGACTCTTACTTCCTGCCCCAGCTACCCTTGCAAAAACTCCTCCCAATTCCTTGGACATTTACACAGTTTCTGTTATCCTTTAGTAGCTGTTATTGATGATAGTCATGAGGATGAGGATAGCGATGTGCTTGCAGTTAATGAGGCTCGTATGGAAATAGAAAAATCTGTGCAGATTGATCTACAGAAAAGGCCTGCCTTTCTACCTTCCCCCAGTGCCTTTCTGCAGTATTGATCCCACCTTCATCCCTTTCACAAAGCCCTGCAATAACCTGGCTCCCTTCGCTCCTGGCCTTGGCTTTGTGGCGGGATTTATTATGAACTCTGGTGTAGAGACTTTATATAGCTTATAATCTTGGTCGGGCTCAAGCCCAGCCAGTTCTGAAAGCCTGCTAAATGAAGCGTGACAAACGCACACTCATTTAGTGGTGACTGGTGACAGCTGGGATGATGATGTATCTATCCCAACAGCATAAGCAGGACATTTATTTAGTAATACCCTTCATCTTCTCTCCCCTCTCAGCCTCACAATCCAACAGCTACAAATCCCACTTCTCTGACATAATTATTCAAGCAGTGGAACTTAAATCCCCACATTTCCAGAATCACCTATACAAGAGCTTCTTCGGGCACGGATATGACAAAGCCAGGGATGTGAGCTGGTGTTACTTGTTTCTCTGTCTGAGAGGCAGCACCCCGGGGAGCCTGAAATGACACACAAGAATGAGCATCCTGCGCTGCCCAAGTTCATTATGGAAAAGATGAAAGGCGGCATCTTTAGAATTATCATTGTTTTAAATTGGCCTAATGAAATCATGCCTGCCTGCTTTGGATTGGCTTGTTAATGATTCCTGATTATATTTGCCCTTGAAGATTGAAATGACCTGATATTAAAATATAGAAAGAAACCCTCCAAAAGAAAAATCAGGACCTCTTTCCCCAGCAGTATGTATTGGTAACTTTTTCTGGTTTTAATTTGCATTTTCCTGATGACTAATAATATTGAGTGTCTTTTCATGTGCTTATTTCTTCTTTAGTGAAGTCTCTATTCATATTTTATGAGGTTATATGTCTTCCTTTTGAGTTGGCAATTTTTTTTATACTTTCTGGATACAAGTCTTTTGCCTGTGTATGTTGCAAATATTTTCTCACTCTGTGGCTTTTTGTTTCCTTACTAATGCCTTTCAAAGAACTTCTAAAATTTTAATTTGATGCAGTGAAATTTACCCAGTTTTTCTCTTAGGAGTCATGTTTTTTGTGTTAGAGCAATTTTTGTTTACCCTACATTCGCAATATTTTTCCTGCTTTATTTTCCAAGTTTTATAGTTTTAAATTTACACTTATGTTAATGACCTATTTTGAGATTCTTTTTGTGTATAGTGTCAGGTAATAGCCAAACAGCCAAGGCTCTTTTTTTTTTTAAAATTCTGTCTGATTATTCAGTTGATCCAGGATCACTTATTGAAAGATTTTCCTCCCTCTTTAATTGCCTTGGTAATCTTGTCATGAACCAATTGACTGTATAGGTGTAATTTCTATTCTGTTTCATTGATCTCCATGCTTACATTTTCACTAAAACCAACGTATCTTAATCATCTTAATGTTTGGGGTGTAGCCAGACTACATTTTTAAGCTTTCCTTGATATTAAGCTCATTTCTCCTCAGCCTCCTGCTCCGGGGCTGGGTTCCAGTCCAGTAACACTAAGACCTTTAAAGATTCTTTTCTTTTTTATTGATTTTTTGAGTGAGGAAGAGAGGGAGAGAGAGAAACAAAAACAACACCAATGTGTGAGAGAAACATTGATTAGTTGCCTCGCACACGTGCCCTGACTGGGATGAAACCTGAAGCCTGGGCTATGCCCTGGCCCGGAATCGAGCCCACAAGTTTTTGGTGCACGGGAGGACACTCCAAGCATCTGAGCCACACCAGCCAGGTCCCCTGGGACATTTTAATGGCCACATCTTAATGAAAAGATTAAGCTTTTGTGATGGTAGCTTCAAATGACATACAGTACTGGGTTGGCTACCACATTTTGATATCAAGTGTGACATGTGGCAACCCTGAAACCAATGCTGCTCAAACAATAGTACTTGTACTACTGATAATGCAATATTGTGTTTAAATATTAAAAAGGTAGCTGAAACTCTGTACATTTAAGAAAGAGTTTTATTTGGGTCTCACTGAGAACTATAGCCCAAGAGCAGAGCTGCAAGAAGCCCTGAAAGAGTTTCCCAACTTCAGAGAAATGAGTGGGGCTTCAAAGGCAGAAAAATAAGCAAAAGTGCATTTGTTAGGTCAGAAGTTTCAATTTTGGTATATGCATCCCAATGATTAACAATTTTACATCGCTTGGAAGGAATGTATAGGAATGATAAGGTCAGGTCTAGAAACAATTAAATTGCCTTGAAACTCTTTGAGATGCATTTTTATCTGAATGTAAAAAGAGCAGGCACTGTTTTCTAATAATCACACACGCACAGATTATAGAGCAAGCGGTGAAGGCCTGGGTAGGGAGCAGGATGAGGGTGGAGGGGGTCAATGGGGAAAAAAGGGGGACACCTGTAATACTTTCAATAATAAAGATAAATTTTAAAAAAAGAATGTAGCACTCAAACATATAGCTTCACAGACAGTATTGCTAAAACAAAAGTGTAATTTATTTATAGGGAAAAATGTCAATTTTAATTGATTAGATAATTTGATTTGATGATAATGGCATATATATTTAATTATATACGCATAAAATTATGCATTTTAATTATATACACACATATATATGTGTGTGAATATGAATAATTATGTATGTATAAAATTTTGCATTTTAGCCCTAACTGGTTTGGCTCAGTGGATAGAGCATCAGCCTCTGGACTCAAGAGTCCCAGGTTCGGTTCCAGACAAGGGCATGTACCTCGGTTGCGGGCACATCCCCAGTGGGGAGTGTGCAGGAGGCAGCTGATCGATGTTTCTCTCTCTCATGATGTTTCTCTCTCTCATCAATGTTTCTAACTATTCCTCTCCCTTCCTCTCTGTAAAAAAAATCAATAAAATATATTAAAAAAATTAATTATATATATATATATATATATATATATATATATATATATATATACATATATATGAATGTGAATAATGTGAATGTGATTTTCAAATTACGCACAAAGCCAGGTATTCACTTAATCATCAGCCATTGGTAAGCAAGAGTGAGGTTAATTTAAGATTCCTACTTCCACACTCCTGGAAAGTGTATGCTACTGCCACCCCTCCTACTTCCATTTCATCAGGCTAGTGCCCCATTTCTCATATGCCGAGAGCACAGGCTGCTAATAACGTCCTGCTGCCCCTTCTGCCCTACCAGGCCTAGAGGATTAACTGATAAAAAGAGTTAACAAAAGCATCCTTCTTGCCTGTAGTTAGTGCACCTCTGTGGTTGATTCCTACTCCAGAGCTCCCTATGGCCTTAGTCTATGGCTAACCCCAACTATGCCAGGCCCATATCTATGCCTCAATTCTTACCCTGCCCTATCCTGCCTCCCTCATTTTTCTACAAATTTCACTTGAGAATATTTCGTCAAGAAATCGCAGGCAAAGTTATTCCTATTTCAAGCTCTGCTTCTAGGGAGTTTCTTCTAAAACACAGGCTTAAATAATTGCTGCATAGAACAGAGAAAAACTGGTCAGATACCTCCCTGGGTCATGGTAAATAATCTGAACTATTTTATTTTTTTCTCCCCCTACCTGGTCATCTCTAAGAGCCAGTGGATCCTTTAAAGAGCTACTGTCCACAGCAAAGCACTAAGGACAAAATACCAACTGTTCTTTTTGTGTCATATCTAATGTGCATTTATTGTCTTCATTTTGTCTTTTACTGATAGAATAAAGTCTACTGGGTCTTTAATGGCATAAGCCAACCCGCTTACCCTTTCTACTTCCTTTCTAGCTACATCCAGCAATAGTTTGCCATTCACAAAAACTCTTCCTGGATCATTAAATTATATGGAAAGAGGGTGCTTTCAAAGTTAACAGAAAAGCTCCATTAAATGCCCTCTTATATTTGTAAGCTTGAGGCAGAAGTAGTTCTTTTTTTCACTCCTTATAGCAATTATTTTCTTCCTGCCTTTAAATATATCCAGAGATTTCAAATCACGAAAGCAATTTACCTATCAAAACCGCCATAATATAAAAATAATTTATATTCAAACCAAACTGACTTAAAATGAGCATAAGACATTTATATCATGCTCTAGTCCAAGCAATCTTTATTTCCTTGAAAAGACTTATCTTCTACATCATTAAATTTTGATTCCTGTCACTCCTGGGTTGTTTGACCTACGGGAATCTTTTATTGCCTCATATTATACTTTTAAAATTTTCAAACGTCGTATTGAGGTGTAACATGCATGCAGTAAAATGCACAAATCTTAGGTGCACCACCTGGTGAAATTTCACATGTTCCTGCTTTTGTTCAGTCATCACACAGCTCAAGATCTAGAAGATTTCCCGCAGCCTGAAAGGCTCTTTCTTGCCCTCTCCCACTCAGCATCCTCCACAAAACACCCATTATTCTGAGGGCTGTCACCACAGGTTCCTTTGCTCCTCCTTCCAATTCATACAAATGGGATAATACAATAAAAAAAATGGGTCCATGTTAAATATATATATATTTCAGAGAGGAAGGGAGAGGGAGATAGAGGTAGAAACATCAATGATGAGACAGAATCATTGATTGGCTGCTTCCTTCACACCCTACACTGGGGATTGAGCCCAAAACCTGGACATGTGCCCTGGCCAGGAATTGAATCATGACCTCCTTATAGGTCAACACTCAGCCACTGAGCCATGCCAGCCAGGCCAATAGGTACATTTTTACATCTGACTTGCTTTCCTGAATATTGTGTCTGTGAGCGCCATACATCTGCCTGTATGTCTTATCTGTTCTTTTCCATTGCTGTTTACTATCCCATGGGTGACTATCCTATACAATAAAAACCTAATATGTAAATTAAAAGCCTAATATGTAAATTGACAGAACGGAACAACTGGTGGAAAGACTGGTTGCTATGATGTGCACTGACCACCAGGGGGCAGACACTCAACACAGGAGCTGCCCCCAGCCCACAGGCGGGTGCCATTAAGGGCCCCCTGATCGTCCTGCCGGTCGCCTCACAGATCAGCCCTGATTGCCAGTCAGGCCTAGGGACCTTACGCATGTATGAATTTTGTGCACTGGGTCTCTAGTATCATTGTATGATTATCCATTGCATTGTTTCTGAGTTTTTGGGGACTTTTCAACTCGGAGCAACTTTAAACTGTATTGAAATGAGCATTTGTTTACATAAATTTTGGTGGACAAATGTACTCATTTCTGTTTGGTATATACTTAAGAGAAATATAGAGAAATGTCTAGTATTCATAGACTCTGCCAAATAGTTTTTCCAAAATGGTTGTATAAATATACACTTCCCACAAGCACTGCATGAGTTCTGGTTGTTCTATCCTTAGTATAATCACTTTTCTTTTTCCATTATAGGCATTGGATTCTGGTATTTTCTTGTGTGTTTAATTAGCATTCCTGAGATAACTAAATAATGTTAAACTTTCATACACTTTTTTGAAATCCTCAATTAAGACTTTTAGTTTTTTCAAAGAAAAATAAGGTTGTCTGTCTTTTACTTAGAATTTAAAGGAATTGTTTATAGATTTTAGTCTTTTGTTCAATATATGTATGGAAATTATTCTTCTAGTCTATAACATGCTTTAATAATCACTCAAGTAATAGTATTTTTTTAATGAACAGACACATTTTATTTTATTGGCCAAATTTATCATTTGTTTCACTTATGGTTAGTGCTTTTAAAAATACCATTTAAAAAATCGTTGCTTACCACAAGATTATGGAAACATTCACCTATGTTCTCTTTTAGAGAAATGCTGCCCAATGTGATAGCTGCTAGCCACATATCACTATTGTGAACTGGAAATGTTGTAGTCTGAACTGAGCTATACATATAGAGCTTTGAATTTAAAAAAATAAATAAAAATAAAGTAAAATACCTCATTAAGAATTTTAATATTGGCTACATGTTAAAATGCTTCAGATATGAGATGTCAAATACACAGTTAAAATTAATTTTACTTGTTTCTTTTCAATATTCAGAATGTGGCATACAAAAAGCTACAGTAATCAAGATGTGTGGTACTGTCATAAGGATAGACATATAGGCCAGTGGAATAAAACAGAGTCCAGAAATAAGCTCTCATATTTATAATCTTCTGGTTTTCAACAGGGTGTTACAGCAATTCAAAGAGGAGATAACAGTCTTTTCAACATATTGCTGGATAACTGTCTACCTACATGCAAAGTAATGAAGTTGGACCCTTCAGATAATATGAAAAAAATAACTCAAAATGGATCATAGACATAGATTTAAGAGCTACAACTATAAAACTCTTAGAAGAAAACATAAGAGTAAATATTTGTTGTTTTGGTTTAGGCAACACCTTCTTAAGGACACCAGAAACACAGGTGACACAAAAATAGAGATAAGTTAAAAGTTTAAATTTTTGTGTCAAAGGTTAATATTAAGAACTAAAAATCAACACAGAGAAGGGGAGAAAATATTTGAAAACCATAAATCTGATAACAGTATCAAAACTATATAAAGAATTCTTAAAACTAAACAACAAAAATAACAAGCAAAATTAAAAACTGGCAAAAAAAAAAAATCCAAGTAGACATTTCTCTAAAGAAGATATATGTACTCATTTCTGTTTTTCATTTGCCCTATAAGCATGTGAAAAAATACTAATCAGGGAAATGCAAATCAAAACTACATGTGATAACACTTCACACACATTAGGGTAGTTAGAATCAAAATGACATATAATAAGAAATGTTGGCTAGAATGTTGAGAAGTTAGAACATTCATACATTTCGTGATCTTTTGGTAGACATTATTTTTGAAACAGTGCTAAATTTCCCACCTCAGTACATTACCTTTTTATTTAAAAATTATATTTATTTTGTTGTGGGTGTGTTTCAGAATACTCTAGCACATTATATGTTTTTTTAAAGAAGTTATATTTTTAAAGATAATAATGGCATGTGTATGCATCACATAATTTTTAGAAAGATATGAAGAAGTAAACATTTTACATACAAACCCACTAAGATATTTTATTCTGCCTTTTAAAACATTTTTCTCTACATATAAATAGAATTGAGATCTAACATAAATTTTTATTCTTTTCCTACTGAATTTTATATTTTATGTATTTTTCTAAATAAAGAAATTTGAAGTCTTAATGGATGCAGATTCACTTATAAATCTATGCTAATCTATTTTCTTATTATGCAAATCTAGAGTCTAATGATATTTTTGAAAAATAAATAGCATTGTGATAAGCAACTATATACCTACATATTTTTATTTGGGGAAATGTTCAATCATTGCAAATGTTTCTTCTGCTCCTTTCCATCTTTCTTCTCTTTCTGGCATTCCCATTATGTATATGTTACACCTTCTGTGGTTGCCTCACATTTCTTAGATAATTTCTTCTGGTTATTTTTTTAAGTCTTTGTTCTCTGTGTTTTTCAGTTTTGAAGGTTTCTATTGAGATGTCCTCAAGCTCAGAGATTCTTTCTTCTGCCATGTCCAATCTACTAATGAGCCTATCAAAGACGTTCTTCATTTATGTTGCAGTGCTTTTGATCTCTAGGGTTGTTTTTAGTTCTTTCATATGACTTCTATCTCTCTGCTTGCATTACTCATCTGTTCTTGCATGCTCTCTACATTACCCATTCAAGTCTTTAGCATATTAATCAGGTTTTTAAAAATCCTGGTCTGATGATTACAATACCCCTGCCATTTCTGGTGTTCATGCTTGCTTTCTCTCTTCAAATTTTTGTTCTGTGGATTTCGATCTATTTTGTTTTGCTTTTTGGTGTGTTTTGCAAATGTTTCTTGACAGCCGGACATGTTGAACCTGGTAGGGAAAATGAATGGCTGCAAATAGACCTTTGGTAATGTGGTGGTGAGGTGTGGGTGGAGGTGAAATGTTGCATACCTCATTTTACTGTGCTTCACTTTATGGAACTTCTCACATATAGAGTTTTTTACAAATTGAAGGTCAGACCCTCTACCAGCAAAAAGAATGCAGCTCACTTAAGAATCAGAAAATGGTTAGCATTTTTAGCAATAAAGTTATTTTTAAATTATAGTATGCGCTTTTGGTTTTTTTAACATAATGCTATTGAATACTTAATAGACTATAGTACAGTGTAAACATAACTTTTATGTGCAGTGGGAAACCAAAATATTTGTGTGACACTTTATTGCATTGTTTGCTTTATTGCAGATGTCTGAAACTGAATATGCAATCTGAGGTGTGTCTGTAGACCCATGATTAGGTCTGTCTTTTAATGAGACTTTGTCTCTAATCTGTGTACATCACAAGTGTTTCTCAGTTTCTTCCCCTCTCATGGGTAGGACAGATGGCTCGACTGGGCTGGAGTTGGGTATTTCCTTCTTCCTCATTCAGTCAGGCTCTGATAAAACCACAACAGATTAGGTTCTGCTTAAGGAGTTTTTCCTGAGGGTAGGTTTGGGTAAGAAGATCAGCTTGCTTTAGTGTATTTCAAAATGACTCCTTTCATTCTCCCCTGCTGACAGCACAAGGGGATTACATGATTGTCTAACCACCATGCTGTACATCTGAAACTGATGCAGAATAATGTTGAATGTTAATCTGCGGGAACCCCAATCAGAGTACACTGGATGTTCAAGGCCAATAGCAGTGTAGGGGCCCTGTGCAGAGTATGCCAGATGGTCAAGGCCAATTTGTCATACACAGGTGCAAAAGTAATGATACAGCAATATTACTGTATGCACTGCACAGGCGTACTTTTCTATAACCCAAATACTGATGTCGCTATTTGTCAAGAAGACTCTTGTCTCAGTTAGTACAAAGATGTGTGACTGGCCAGCCAGAGTGAGGCTACTTGGTCTGGCTGCTTTGTTAGCAATGGCTTCTATGTTTACTGCTGTTTTGTAGGGCTACTTTGTGAGGCTATTTTGAATAACTGTTTTGTCTGATGGCTCCTTGTTAGCAATGGCTACTTGGCCTGCAATGAAGACTCTCCTATATGCTTATGACTGTTCATATTGTCTTCTCTGTCTAATACCGGGTGTCCACAGGGGCATAATCCCTAGCAGAGAAGACCTGTGCTCCCACAGTTGGTGTAGTCGAGCAAGGTCAAAGAGTAAGTACTCCAACGTAACTGTTACTGAAAAAAAAAAAGAGTTGTGGGACATATATACAATGAAATCTTGCCATTTGCGAAAGCGTGGATGAACTTAGAGGGTATTACACTAAATAAGATAAGTCAGGCAGAGAAAGACAAATCACATGATATCACTTATATGTGGAATCTAAAGAACAAAATAAATGAACAAACAAAACTGAAACAGATTCATAGATACGGAGAGCCCACTGATGGTTTTGAGAGTATGTGGGTGGAGGGGTGCTGGGTGGAAAAGATGAAAGTGTTAGGAAGTATAAATTGGTAGATACAAAACAGTCATGGGGATGTAAACTACAGCATACAGAATATAGTCAGTAATATTGTAATAACTATGTCTGGTGCTGGGTGGGTACTTGAAATGTTGGGAGACCACTTTGCAAAATACTTGATTATCTAAACACTATGCTGTCCATTTGAAACTAATACAAAATAATATTGAATGTAAACTGTAATTGAAAAATAAAATTAAAAAAAAAACACATTAAAAACAATAACAACAACAACAAAAACATGAAGAGAGAACCTGGTTGAGTTCCTAGAGGTAAATATCACAAAATTGTAGGGTGTTCCATACCCCAAAACTGGGTTCTTCTGGAATGTTTAATTCTCAGTTCACACTGAGCTTCCTGCAATCGTTAAATTACTAGAGGCCTGGTACACAAAAATCAGACACTCGGGGGGAGGGGTGTCCCTCAGCCCAGCCTGCACCCTCTTGCAGTCTGGGATACCTCGGGGGATGTCCGACTGATGGGGAGCGAGCCTAAGCCAGCAGTCAGACATCCTTAGTGCTGCTGTGGAGGCAGGAGAGACTCCCACCATCACCGCTGTGCTTGCCAGCCGTGAGCCCGGCTCAGGAATTCTGGCTGAGCAGTGCTCCCCCTGTGGGGGTGCACTGACCACCAGGGGGTAACTCCTGCATTGAGCGTCTGCCCCCGGTGGTCAGTATGCATCATAGCAACTGGTCATTCTGCAGTTCAGTCGATTTGCATATTAGAGTTTTATTATATAGGATGGTTCACCTACCTTGGCATTGGTTCCCATAGAACTTAGTCTCTGCTCTGGTAAGTCATGACTCCCTGTATTGACTTATCCGTTTAACCAGTCTTGAGGGATGCCCTGTGTCCTTCCCTTTCTTATGGATCCAAGAAGAGTTGTAGGAGAGAGTGGTGATGTCCAAGCATATAACATGAGAAACTGGAAACCGGAAGTCAGCACTGACTTTTTTGAAGTCTGTAAATACCCAAAGTTTTAATGATATAACATTTATACGTGACTGGCATTGTTTACAAACAAATTCAATCATAACTCAACAAGATCAATCAAAGAACTTGCATGCATATTTGCATAACCCCTGGACACAGACAATAGGGTGGTGAAGACCTGGGGCAGGGGGCGGGGACTGGCTAGAAGAGGTCAATCGGGGGGCGGGGGGAGAGGACATATATAATACTTTCAACAATAAAGATTTAAAATAAAAATAAATGGATGCACTATATTACTATAGAAGTACATAATATTGAGGAACATTCATCTTTTAATCATGCATGAGTTTTGTAATCTCCACCTTGCTTTCTAATCTCTCAGATGGGCAATCTGTCATGTGTAAAATGTTTATAGTCCCTGCTTCTCTATGTCATTATAAAGATAAAATAAGATCACATATACAAAGCCCTTGACAAAACTGGGCACGTTGTGAAAGCTCAAAATGGAAAACTTTTATTTATTATGGCCTCCAATATTTATTCTATTGTTGGACTTTTAGGTTAGTTTCTGTTTTTCTTCTCTGGAAATCACAGTGAAATATACATCCATTTACATAAGTGTTTGTTTACATGTTTTTAGTATCTTTACAGGCTAAAATTTTTAAAGTTGCAAAAGATTATTAATACTTTAAAAACCCAGACAAATGTTGAATTGCAGTAACCCTTTATAAGCATGTGTGTTTTTTTTTAAAAGAAAAGCTGATTTGAACTTCATTTCTTTAATTACTAACTAAATAGAGAATCTGCACTATATATTTTTAATGTATGTCCATATTTTACCTTTTGTTTTTGTCCTTTTTTTATTAGAGTGCTATCCTATACATTTGCATTTTAAAAAGTCATTGACCATTGTGATTCTAGTTTGTGTTTATTAAATCAAATATCATTTACATTAATTTTCATAATTAATTTAGAATAAGAATTGTTTTATGTATAACAAGTAATGCAAATAGTACATAAAAACATTCAGACAATTAAAAAAGTACAAATAAAATAATTTTAAAATTATTTCCTATTTTGCCACACAGAAATAATCATTGTCAACATTTAGGGGCTATTATTTCAGGTGTAGCTATATAAATATATTCATCTAAATCAGTGGTTGGCAAACTCATTAGTCAACAAAGTCAAATATCAACAGTACAACGATTGAAATTTCTTTTGAGAGCCAAATTTTTTAAACTTAAACAATATAGGTAGATACATTGTTATTTACTTAATTAGGGTACTCCTAAGCTGGCCTTTGCTAAAAACATCCTCAATCTGATTGAGGTACGCTCGCTGAGGTCGACCCTTTCCAACTCTCCCATCCACAGTCGTCTTATATACTTGTTTCGTCTACCTCCTTTCGTTCATCCTCTCTATATGTCCAAACCATCTCAACATACCTTTCTCAATCCTCAACATATCTTCTTTCACTCCACAACATCCCTAAAATTAACTTAATAAACTTTACTTAAAGTTTTAAATATTAGTTAAACTATAGGTACATTGAATAAAACTTCATATCATACTTAATAATGATATTATTTATTGATAAAATTAAATTCCTTACAATTTACCTTATAATATCCATAAAATTAAATCATGATAATGACTGACAAACACGAATGTGAACAATGGCCTTGCATCTCCTTGGAAAGTTTGGGTAAGTCAGGTTTATATGTTGTTGCCCGCATGTGGTATTTTGTGGAAGAGCCACACTCAAGGGGCTAAAGAGCCACATGTGGCTTGCGAGCCGTGGTTTGCCAACCACTGATCTAAATGATAAATAATAAACAGATAAATAAATATAAATTATTTTAGAAAGATTATTATCATACTGTATTGCTATATATATTTAGCCTTTTAATGAAAATTTATTACATTTAACTAATGGTGGGGGTAAAAACTGCATTCAAATGAAGGAATATTGAGCTTCAGATAAATATTTCTTTATTACCTGATGTTATCTGCCAAAAGAGCAATCTGAAATCAATAAATTAGAGATATGTTAAGATGTTTGATTATTTTTTTTAACCTTATGTTTCAAATTTAGACATGCTCTGTTGACTTTCTGCTCTGAAAACTGAGGAAACTAGTACATCTTCCTCAGCTTCCCCTTCCAATATTTGGTGTTTACACATTATGAATATATACTTGGCATTTATATATTACTAGAGGCCTGGTGCATAAAATTTGTGCGGGGGGGGGGTGGTGTGTGGAATCCCCTCAGCCCAGCCTGCACCCTCTCCAATCTGGGACCCCTCCTGGGATGTCTGACTGCCAGTTTCAAACAGTCAGACATCCCTCTAACAATCCGGGACCACTGGTTCCTAAGTGCTCACCTGCCTGCCTGCCTGATCTCCCCTAACTGCCTCCCTTGCTAGCCTGCTCACCGAACTGCCTTCCCTGCCAGCCTAGTTGCCCCCAACTGCTCCCCCACCCCATTGGCCTGGTCACCCCTTACTCCCCCCCCCTCCAGCCTGGTTGCTCCCAACTGCTCTCCCCCCACTGGCCTGGTCTCCCCTCACTGCCCCCCCCCCCCCCCCGTGGGCCTGGTCACTCCACACAGCCTGCTGCTTGGTCGTTTGGTCGCCCCTCACTAAACCCCCTGCCTGCGTGGTCGCCCCACACAGCCTGTTTGGTCGTCTGTTCGGTTGCGATGGTTGCTTTCTTTGCTATATATATATATATATATATATATATATATATATATATATATATATATATATATATATATGCTTTCTTTGCCAAAGTTTTATGATTAATATATGGTTTTTGTTTGATCTTGGTTTTAAAGTTCAGTAAATTCAAGACCTATCACTTTTTCTTTTACCATGACTTCATTCCCTCCCTCCATCCCTGATTTTACATTTGCATTTATTTCTAGATTGAGTTGGTATTTTTCATAAGCAGGGTTTAGGTTTGTTCTGATCTCTAATATTGCAAGCTCAAACATGTCTGTGTGTTGACATTAAATTTGAATAAAATATATCTGGGCACAAATTTTGAAGCTGTATTTTCTATTCCGTAGGATTTTGTCCCCCTCTATTCCAAAATTGAGTGCTTCTGTAGAGAATTTGAGACTTGGTCTGCAATTTCCTTTTTATGCTCATTTGGTTTTTGTTGTTGTTGTGGTTACTACTATTTGTTGTGGTTACTACTATTTTTGTTGTGGCTACTACCATGTATTGTCTTTAAAAAGCTTTTGTAAAATATGTTTTATTAATATTTTAGAAAGAGATGAAGGGAAGGAGAAAAATCTATGTGAGAGAGAAACATTGATTGGCTGCCTCCTAAACCCACAAACTGGGCTTGTGCCCTGACTTGGAATTGAACTGGTTACTTTTCAGTGCATGGAACGATGCTAACCAACAGAGTCACACTGCCAGGGCTGTAATTTCTTATCTACCCTTGAAATCTGTGGTTGAATCTGAACTCCAAAGGAAATTTTTTGTCTCCTTTTTGAATTCCCTGTGATCTTCAATCACATCATTATCACATAAATCACATAAATAACCAAAGGATATTTGGATGAGCCTCTCAGACCGATGATGCCCAGAATGCAAGGCACCTGTTTTTGGCTCCAGAATAGCACTCTGGTAGCAAGTGCCGGGAGCATTTACATTGTTTCCCACCGTATTCAAGACAGCTGTGTCTAGAAGGGTTGCTTCATAATATTTTTTTCATGGTTTCCTTGAATTTACCTTGTTTTTTAAGATATCTTTTTACTAATTGTGGTCAAGGAACAAAGGGTGAAGGAAAATTATTAGATTATAAAAATGTAAAAGGTGAGAATAAATATATATTCTACTATATCTAATTATAATTTAACTGTGTGAGAATTTAAAATGCAAAAAATAAATTGTTATTATATAAATTTTATGCTTTTATATATACCTTATTATGTCTTTAACTGTACACATAAAAACTAACATAGATAAAGGGTAGTTAAGTAATTAAATATAAATTGTACTATTTTATTTTACCTAATTTTATTTTTTCCTTTTAATTAAATTTATTGGGATGACACTGTTTCACAAAATTATACAGGTTTCAGGTATACAATCCTATAATACATCATCTGTTCATTGTATTGTGTTTTCACCACCTCAAGTCAAGTCTCTGATCATCATCATTTATGCCCCCTATACCTATCCTACCATCCCTCCCTCCAGCCATCACTACACTGTTGTCCATGTCCTTGAGTTCTTTCTCTCTCTCTTTTTTTTTTCTCTTTAGCTCAATCCCTCCACCTCCTATCCAGTACCCGCTAAGCCTGCTCTCTATGAATCTGTCTATATCATTTAACATGTAATCTTCTAGGATTGGATTTTTCTTGCTCCAATTTATCTCTTCAATATTCACATTTGTATATAGCTATTGTAGCTCATAGATGTAAGTTACTGCTAATATTCTCATTTTATGAGGCCAGCACAACCCTGATAACAAAACATAGAAAAAAATACCAAATAATAGCCTTCATTAACCCAGACACAAATATCTGTTACAAAGTCTTAGTAAATTAAATTCAAAACATATAAACCATGATCGAGTAGGAATTATCTAAGGACTGAAAACTTGATTTATCATTTGGAAAACAATTAATATAATGTGCTAAATTAACATAAAAATGTAATTAAGTAGACATAGAAAAACTTTTGATAAACTTGACACCTATGCATAATTAAACCTCTTAGCAAATTAGAAAGAGATGATGACTTCTTCAACTTATAATATAATTTGAAATAATGCTATTTCTATAGCATCAAACATCACATTCTAGGAGTAAATTTAATAAAGGCATGCAAGAGTTCTTCACTGAAAATGACAAAATATTGATATAAGACATTAAAGAAGACCTAAATAAATAGATGTATTATGTTTATGGACTAAAAACTTGAAGATATTAAATCTTCCCAAAATGATCTAAAATTCAACAAAAATCCCGATTAAAATTTAGAACTGTTCCTTGTAGAAGTTAATTAACATATGATTTTAAAATCTATATATTAAGTGTGAAGCATCTAGAATAGCAAAAATAAGTCTGAAGGATAAAATAAAAGGACTTAGACTACATGATTTCAATATTTACTGAAAAGTGACAGTAATTCATGAAGTTAATTTTTTTGTATGGATAAAACAGCATAACACATAGAATCAAATGGAATGCTAAGAAACAGAACAAAGCTACCTAATTAATTTAATAGGGAAAAATCTTTTCAACAAATGATGCTGTAACAACTACATTTCCATATAGAAAAAGGTATCTTTAACCCCTATCTCATACCATACACAAAAATCAATTTGAAATAAATCATAGAAAAAGAAGCAAAAGGAAACACAAATTATAACCAAGAGAAAAACAAACTCACTGATAAGATTTTATGAAAACTAAAATCTTCTGCTATTCAAAAAAGATAGCATTATAAAAAGAAAAAAGAAAACTTTGTACTGAGAGAAAATAAGTGCAATACCCATATTCTGAATAAATAAATAACTTCTACAAATCAATGCAAAAATAAAGTGAACCCCTTTAAGATGGACAAAATACTTGAACTTCACAAAACACTTCATGAAAGATAGACGATAGGCCAATGAACACATGAGAATCTGATCAACATCATTAGTTACCAAGGAAATAAAAAACACAGCACAAGGAGATACATTGCACACACATATTAAAATAGCTGAAGTTATGAAGACTGGAAGTATTAAGTGTTGGCGTGTGGAGCATCTGGAAATCACATGCATTGCTAGTAGAAATATAAAATGACACATTATTTAAAAATTTGTTTGGCAACTCCTGCTGAAGTAAAAAAATATATCCATCTGATGTCTTACACATTTAACTTCTAGGTAGATATGAGGAGAAATAAATATGTGCACAAAGTGACTTGTATAAGAATGTGCACAGCAGCCTAATGCACAATAGCACAAAACACAAAACATCTCATTTATCCATCCACAGGTGAAGAGATAAACAAATTGCAGTCGGAAAAGGAAATACTACTCCAAAACAAGAAGCAACAAGCTACTGATAAATGAAATGCCATTGTTGAAAAAAATATGTTTTCCAAAAAATCTACATGTTAAAAGTAATTACATTTATAGCATATTCAAAGAAGAGGCAAAACTAATTGATTTTCTTAGAAGTTAGAATAGTGGTGGCCTCTGTGGAATTGTAAGGTGATTGCTTGGAAGGGTGCACAAGGGAATATCTGGACTGCTAGAAATATCCTATATCTTCCTTTGTGTGATAGTTACATGGGTGCCAAAATTGATTAAAGTGTAGGGTATCATTTTGAATAATTATAAAGACAGCTGTTTAAAGCGTGTATACATTTTTGGGACCCCCTGCATATTCTTAAAATCAGTGTATTTGCCTATGTGACTATAATAGTGCAGTGAAGGTGGGAGTGGGGGGGGGTAGGTGAAGGATGGAGGGGGGAAATGGGGACATCTTTCAACAATAAAGATAAAAGTAAAGTACATTTAAAAAATAATGGCAATACATGTCATAGACAAAAAGGTTAATTTTTTAAAGGAAATATAAGGCTTGTACTTGTGATTTTGACTTGGCACCTGTCAGGGTGGCTATCATTTTTAAAAAAACAAAAGACAAGAAATGTGCAAGGATGTGGAGAAATTATACACTGTTGGTTGGAATACAAAATGGTACAGGTGCTATGGAATACAGTATGGTGGTTCCTCAAAAAATTAAAAATAGACTTCCATATAGTCCAACAATCTCATGTCTGGATATTTATCCAAAGATTTAAAAATCAGTATTTTAAAGATATTTAGCACTCCTATGTTTACTGTAGCACTATTCATAATAGACTAGATGTGGAAACAACCTAAATGTTCATCAGCAGATAAATAGATATAACAAATGTGGTGTATACATACAATGGAATACTTTTTAGCCTTAAAAAGAAGGAAATTCTGCAATATGCAAGATTATGGAGGAACCTGGAAGCCAAGTGAAATAATGGAAAGACAAATACTGCATGAGTCCAGTTATATCAGGTATCTAAATGAGTCAAATTAATTGAATCAAAGAGGGAAATGGTGGTTGCCAGGGCCTGGTGGTAGTGAGATATGGGAACTCACTAATTAATGGGAATAAGCAACATGAATAAGCTCTAGAGATCTGCTGTACCTATAGTCAACACTACTGTACACTTAAAACTTTGTTAAGAGGGTAGGTCTCGCCCTAACCGGTTTGGCTCAATGGACAGAGTGTCGGCCTGCAGACTGAAAGGTCCCAAGTTCGATTCCGGTCAAGGGCATGTACCTTGGTTGCAGGCACATCCCCAGTGGGAGGTGTGCAGGAGGCAGCTGATCGATGTTTCTCTCTCATCGATGTTTCTAATTCTAACTATCTCTCTCCCTTCCTCTCTGTAAAAAATCAATAAAATATATTTAAAAAAAACGAAAGAGGGTAGGTCTTATGTAAATATGCTTATCACAATAAATAAAAAACTTTAAAAAGCCTCATACAGACTTAGACTTGAAAACAGCAACACAATATTAAAATGAGTTAAGAACATCCCTGGACTTCAGAGGGATCTTTATTTTAAAAATGAATTAAGCCCAGCCCATGTGGCTCAGTTGGTTGAGCATTGTCCCAGGCACCAAGAGGTCATTTTTTGATTCCAGGTCAGGGCATAAGCTTATGTTGTGGGCTCCATCCCCAATAGGGGCCATGCAGGGTCGATATTTCTCTCTCATTGATGTTTCTTTCTCTCTCTCCCTTCCTCTCTCTGAAATCAATAAAAACATTTTTTGAAAAAAAAAATTTAAATTATTTGTGCTAATAGGAAAATATGTTCAAAATATAGGGCTAAGAGAAAAAAACAAAGTAGAGGACAATATGTATAGTACATTCCCATTTAGGGAGTTAATGTTAGCAAATACATACAGACATTTTTTAATATTGGTAGATTGCTGAGTGAGATGAGACTCAAATTTCATTGTATAACATTTTAATCTTTTTTAACCTTGCTTAAAACAGATATTTATTGTAGGATTATAGAACTCCTGATGTCATATTTTTATATTTTCAGAGAAAAAAGAATAGCATTCAGAGGCAGGTTTCTTATTTCAGATGTGCACATTGGGTTTTTCAATCAATTAACAATAGTGATTTGGTTTGTAAGTTTCCTAATCTAACATTATTAATATTTTATATGTAAAAGAAAGTTATGAATATGAAAGAAGGGGTCATGTTGCATTTTACATGTAACTGTTACCGGATTGCTGCTCAAGTAGGAGGAGGCTCTCTCTTCCTTGGGTCTTATCTTTCTCATGGGAAAGAATTCAGAGGCGTGACAGTCAGCATTGTTGAAGCCAAACAAGTGAATTTACTAAGAATACACTTAGCAAAAAGCACAAGCAGGCAACTCAGCTAATCTGAATGCACCGCCCGGGGGGTTTTCCAAGAGTTTTATACTTTTCCCCCTATAGGTTCTAAGGTTCCCCTGCAGGAAAGACTAGATTTCAAGTTCCCGCTTTTACATTGCTAGGGTTTTACCCAGAATTTATTAGAACATCTGGCGATTTTATCTTGGTAAGTCCCTAGACTGCTGACTTCTTTGTTCAGTGGGTGAGATAAACTCCCCTTTTTCCACCCCCCTTCTCCTCCTCCTGCCTCTACAGGTAACTATCCTGCCTAACATAACCAACAGGTCTGCAATGAGATCTCTGATAAAAGAAAAAATTGTTATGAATTCTTTCCCTCCCAGTTTCCTTGCCTTTTTCAATGTGAATTTGTAGCTCCTCCCCTTCAAAAGATGAAGTCAGTTCATCCTTTGAATCTGAGGTGGCCTTGTAACTCACTTTGGCAACAGAATGCCAAAGAAGTGATGGTGTCCCAATTCTTAGCCTAGGCTTTTTATTCTCCTTGCTACAATACTCCCAATATGCTAGTTGAACAATCTCAGCATAGCCGGTTAGATGACGAGAAACACATGCCCCTCTTGCTCCCAACACTTCAGGCTTCAGAAAACCAATCCACGAGGGAGATCTGCCCTAGATAATTGCCAGCTGACCACAGAATGCAAGAGGGAGCCGGGCAAGAATGGGAGAACTGCAAGGCTGTCCAGAGAATTGAGCACTAAATTAAGGTTTGTTGTTTTAAGCCACCAGTTTTTGAAATGTGTTCTTGTGCAGCAAAAGCTGATGTATACAAAATCAAAGGGATCCATATTTTTATCCAAACTTTTTTCTCTTATGGCATTTGGTTCATTTAAGCCAACACAAATGGGTACCTACAATGTGCCAAGCACTGGGAAAGGTTTTATGGTGCTGTGCTTATGTTCAAAGTGGCAGTCATCCAGTTGGTGTCTCATAGCCTAGTGGTTAAGATAAGGAGTCTGGCGCCAAACTGCCTAGACTCAGATATGCTTCTGCTGGGTACTTTGGGCAAATTTCCTGAGCTTTTAGTGCCTTAGTTTTTTTTCTTCTTCTCATCATTAAAAAGGAAATAACACTAACACTTACACTTCTTGTTTGTCATAAGGACTAAATGAGTTAATATTTACAATGCATTTAAAACAGCAATAGGTAATTAAATAAAAAATGTTAACATATAAAATTGGAAGAATTTCTTTCTTTGCCTGGAATAATCAGACATATTTCCAATCTAGATGAAAGTACTCCTCAGAAAGTGGCTATAGAAGGGTAATTACTCAAAAGTATTATAAGTCACCTTTTACCTGTGATGCACCCCAGGTTCTGTGAGGGTTGGTTGCTCACAGCTCACTACTACCCTCCTTATCCTGAAGCTTGCCCCTGGTCTAAAGGATTTGCCTCATTGGGAAAAGGTTACACACAATTTCTGGGGACAGCTTGCAGCTAACTGGTTAGAGGGTAAAAATGAGCAGCCTTTTTTGCCTCAAGGTGGGACCTAGTCTCTGGTGTCTTGCATGCTATGTCCCTGAGCTCTCTGAGGAATCAGATGAGTCTAAGCTTCAGAAAAAAAACAAAAACACATCTTTACTTGGCTTTTCCCCTGTGTCATCCTACTTTCCTCACTCCTTTTCTCCTGAGATCACTTCCCAATTAATTACAGGCATTCTAATCCCCATCTCATGTATGCTTCTAGGAAACCTGGCTTAAGATAAGTATGAAATGTTCTTTTCTGACCTTGCAGCATCAGCCTGTCAGAGAAGTTCAGATGATTTAGCAAACAAAATTGGAACAATGAAAAGATAATAATACACTAATTACAGCAGCTACCAGGAGAGAAGATGCTCTTTGCAAGACAACTTGAGAGGAATGAGACACAATGTAAATGCAGCTGTCTCCCTTCTGCCATCGGAAGGTTAAGCTCTGTTGCACAAAGCACCTGTCTCCTTAGATCACCCCAGTGGGAAAGCTGTGCCTGTGGTGATTCTCAATGGACTCTTGTTTGGGCTCAGACTGGCAGCCTGCTCCTTGGCAGGGGACCGTGATCTTGTGAGTGATAATTTTCCCCTGCACACTCTCCTGGGTGGGTCTTTCCTCTGTCAAAAATTGAACTACAGCAGGGTTCCCAGTCTTATTAGTTTCCCTGATGCAAGTCACATTTCTCATTTATCAACCATTTATAAGTCACAAGGTCAGGAAGGCAGACAATGCAGAAAGACACTTGATGTCGGATATCAGGCAAGCCGATATTTTGCTCAAACAAGACAGGGTGTCTCACTGAGGAAATAAGAAGCTGCATTTGGAGACTCTAGGGTAATGCTTCTCATGCCAAGGTGCATACCAGTTACTCAGGAGTGTTGTTAGAATTCAGGATTCTGGGTCTTATTTATTTCAATCTTATAATGCAGACCTGGTCCTGGGTACAGTGGGGTCCACACAGCTACAGCCCAGCTATCCAGATGCCCACAAAATGGGTCAAATAATATCCTTGAGGTCTAGAAAACTTTAAATCAACTTTTGCTCCGAATTAACAGATTTTGCTAGAGTGTGTTCTCTTAGGTTTGAGATGAGCCCTGAAAATCTGCATTTCTAAGAAGCTAAGCTCCCAGATGATGCCACAATTTGAGAAGCAAACACAAAAAAAGGGAAAATTTTTTTTTCAAGGCTGTGTTTCTGGTTTCTCTCTGGTTCTTTTTCCTATGGCTTCTTTTTATTGTCAGTGATAATACTGGACCAATACATATAAAAAGTAGGACTAGGTCAATTTATTCATTTATTGGTTAACTACTATGAACCAGGCACTGTAGGCACTGGAGATCTAGCAACAAATTAATATGCATCGTGCCTATTCTCAGAGATCTGACACCTTAGTGGGGAAATTGGACAATAAACAGGTACATAGGAGGTATATATGAGGTGAATATAAGGCCTATGAGCTAAAATAAGACAGGGAAGGAATGGAGAAGGAAGGAACAGGGATTCTACTTTAGGAAGGCTGATCAAAGAAGATGTCTTTGATAAGGTGACATCTGAACAGATATTTAAGTGACCTGAAGGAACAAGGCATGTTTCTGGAGAAATAATTTTTAGAGAGTGCAAACAGTGTGTGCAAAGGCACTGAGGCATGAGCATCTTAACTGCAGGGAGGTCAGCTGGGCTGCACTGGAATCTGCACTAATAAAAGAAAAACATGCAAATTGTCCTTACCTTCACTCCGCCTTAAGCCACGCCCACCAGCCAATCAGAGCGACTATATGCAAATTAACCTATAGGGCACAGCTACAGTGTTTTGGCCAGGTTCAAGCCTCGGACTAATGAAAGAACAGGGTCCTCTCATTGCCACGTGCAAGTCCCAGCTGGAAGGGCAGGGCCCTCCCAGCACAATTATAGCCAACAGCTATGGTTGTAAGCTTGAACCTATGGTCCAAACACGTGGCCCCACATGCCTTGTGCTAGAGTTCAGGTGCACATAGTTGAGTAGGGTTGGAACTCATGAGAATGCTGTAAACAATGTGATTACACCCCTACTTTGCCTCGTGGCATCTGCTATAAAATAAAGACACGGCTTGTGGGCGCCGGCGCTGTCTCCTCATCAGGGAGCAGTGTCCCACCGAGACCCAAGCTTTCATTCTCTTGTCTGTCTTTTCTCAATCCTTTCACCCCCCCACTCAGGATCACCTTTGACCATAACAAGTGGCGCCCGAGTAGGCCCTTTGGCCATAGTAAGTGGCGTCCGAACAGGCCTGAGTTTGGGGGCATTTAAAAAGTGGTCAGGCGAAAGGAGGCTCCAAGGCACGTGCAGAGAGTAAGCTTAAAAAACAAAAATAAGAAAATAAGAAGTTAAGCTTAAAAAGCAAAAGTAAGAAGGCCAAAAAAAATAAATAAATAAGGTTAGGGAGCCGAAGTGTGGTAAATTAGCTCAGTGTAATACATGGGAAAATGCTTAATTGAAGCATTTTTAAAGTAGGCATTTTAAATTTCTAAGGTAGAAAGAAGCAGAAGCAACTTAGAGATGGCTATGTAGCTGAAGGCCCAGAGAAAATTCCTGGTTCTGTCTTCAGTTTGTGGTCCATGATTCGGGACTACTTAGAGCCCCTACCCCAAAGGGATGGATGAATGTGGCAGGAGGTGTAAAACAAACAGTAGAAAGTGGCCAGAGGCTTCCAACTCCATTTATACCTTCGGCAGCTCCATCACTTCCTCCATTCCCTGGGGCTACCATTCCTGTGGGGGAAAGCCCTCTGGACAATGTGCTTCCTCTCCAAAACGAACGAGAATTGAAGGAGGAAGGAGAGAGGGAACAACACAGGCGGGACTGGGATTATGGGGGTCTAAGACAAGCCTTTGGAAAACTTACTGTTACTCGTAAGCCTCTCCAGTTGCCTTCTAAACAAACAAGAACAAGAGTTGGATCTCTGTCTCTATTCCAGTGGTCTCTGTATGAGGCTAGGCAGGCTGGGGAAGATACTTCAGGATTTAGTAGGCAATCCTACTCTTAAAATGCAATTATTAAAACAAAAAGGGGGAGAAGAGGGTGTGTTTGTATCTTTCCAGAAGGAGCAGTACAGTCAATTTGGGTGCCAGAACGGTACGTGCGACACCACAATGGACCCAGAGAAGCTCCTTGTCCCTCCGTTCAAGAGACTGAGAGTTGCCCCGATGACAGCAAAGAGGAAGAAGCTAACAACTGAGGCCCACAAATAGCAGAAAAGCAAGGAGTGGAAGCTACTCCTTCAGCCATGTTTATGGCTGTTAGCATACAGAAATAAATAGAGAAGTAAGCAGTAGAAAATAAGCCGTAGAAATAGAGAGTAGGAAATAAGTTGTAGGAATATAGAAATAAGAAGTAGAAAATAAGTAGCAGCAGTAGAAAATAAGTAGAAATAAGTTGTAGAAATGTAGAAATAAGCGGGGGGTGCAACCCAGGAAATGTTTGGGCAAGGGCAGCCAGGCCTACCTATAGTTCATAGTTAGAGTTAGAGAAATAAGTAGAAAATAAGCAGTAGGAAATAAGCGGTAGGAGAAATAAGCTGTAGAAAGTAAGCGGTAGAAAGAAATAAGCAATAGAAAGTAAGTGGTAGACGTTAGAAAATAAGCGGTAAGAAATAAGCTGTAGAAGTAAGAAATAAGCAGAAATAAGCGGTAGAAATAGAGAAATAAGTAGAAATAAGTGGTAGAAATAAGCTGTAGGAATAGAGAAATAAGTAGAAATAAGCTGTAGGAATAGAGAAATAAGTAGAAATAAGTGGTAGAAATAAAGTAGAAATAGGAAAATAAGTGGGAGAAAATAAGCAGTAGAAAATAAGTAATTAGGAAGATATAAAATAAGGTAGAAATCTCCTAGGTTCTGTTTAAGCCACTGTAAAGCAGAAGATGGCTGTGGTGGATGATGTTTAAGAAAGTAATTTTTATTTTAGACCTAGATTGTAAGATCATGCGGCAGTTGCATTGTTTTTGGGCTTTGATTATCTTTGCTTGTGCAACCGGATAGCTCCCTGGGACTTTGGGTCTGTGTGACATGCTAGACTCAGAGTTGGAAGTCTCCAGCTCTGCAGGACCGAGGGCTACTCGTTTCCATGCAGCAGCGGCTAAAGAAAGAAGCTGAGAAGGGACCAGACTTCCAACTGCGTGGACAGGGCTGATTTGACTGGGACTGATGCAGGTTCAGTGTCAAGGTCAACCGTCCAAAACAGCCTGATCCAGGGGACTAGTTTTGCATCAAGACATCTTTGCATCGGCGGGATATCAGCATGGAGTAAGCTGAAGGAGATGGCGACTGAGGCCAAGCAGATGTTAGAAAAGCAAGTGGAAGCTATGCTAGCGTTGGTGAACTATCAGTTTTCTGTAAAATCTTGCGGAGCTAACTCTAAGGACTTTGAGTAAGATATCCTGAAAACGTTAACATGTTTGTAGCTTGGTTTTGCATTGGTATTGCTTTGTTATCAGCCAGAGTTTTGTTCTCTTGTTAACATTGCTGTTTATGGTTTTGTTAATAGCCAGGGTTTTGTTTTGATGATGCTGAATAATTTGTTTAGAGTTTTTTGGATAATGTAAATAGGTGTGTTTAAAAACAAAAGTAAAGGGGGATATATAGGGCGCGGCTACAGTGTTTTGGCCAGGTTCAAGCCTCAGACTAATGAAAGGACAGGATCCTCTCATTGCCATGTGCAAGTCCCAGCTGGAAGGGCAGGGCCCTCCCAGCACAATTATAGCCAACAGCTATGGTTGTAAGCTTGAACCTATGGTCCAAACACGTGGCCCCACATGCCTTGTGCTAGAGTTCAGGTGCACATAGTTGAGTAGGGTTGGAACTCATGAGAATGCTGTAAACAACTTGATCACGCACCTACTTTGCCTCGTGGCATCTGCTATAAAATAAAGACATGGCATGTGGGCACCAGCGCTGTATCCTCATCAGGGAGCAGCGTCCCACCGAGACCCAGCTTTCATTCTCTTGTCTGTCTTTTCTCAATCCTTTCACCCCCCCACTCGGGATCACCTTTGGCCATAACATTAACCCAACCAAGATGGCAGCCAGCAGCCACAGAGCTGGAGCAAGCAGGAGGCTTGGTTGCCCCAGTGATGGAGAAAGCCAAGCTTCCCGCCTGCCGTGGCAGCTCTGAGCTCCACTCAAAGCAACAAAGTTTCAATTATAGAAGATAAATAAACCCCAGATACCTGCTTTCAGCCGGCTGTGGCCACGGAGCTGGAGCGAGCAGGAGTGGGTTGCCTCTAGCGATACAGGAAGCCAAGCTTCCCTCCTGCCCACCCTGGCCAGCTCTGAGCTCCTCTCAAGGCTATAAAGTTTCAATTATAGAAGGTAGATAAATCCCAGAATTAAAAAAAGAAAAAAGAAAAAAAGGAGAGGCTGTGAGCTTCTGTCACTGGGGGGCTTGGCCAGCCTGAAAATGGCCCTCAGCCCCTCACCCAGACTGGCCAGGAACCCAGTGGGGACCCCTCACCCTAAAGGGGGTGTGGCCAGCCTGGAAACAGCCATCAGCCCCTCACCAGGCTGGCCAAACCTCCATGGGGTGAGGGTCCCCACTGGGGGAGGGGTTTGACCAGCCTGCAAACAGCCATCAGCCCCTCACCCAGGCTGACCAGGCACCCCAGTGAAGACTCCCACCCTGAAGGGGATGTGACCAGCCTCAAACACCCATCAGCCCCTCACCCAGTCTGGCCAGGCACCCAAGCAGGACCCCCACCCTGATCCGGGACACCCTTCAGGGCAAACCAGCCGGCCCCCACCCATGCACCAGGCCTCTATCCTATATAATAAAAGGGTAATATGCAAACTGACCTTAACAGCAGAAAGACTGGGAATGACTGGTCACTATGACACACACTGACCACCAGGGGGCAGACTCTCAATGTAGAAACTGCCCCCTGGTGGTCAGTGCACTCCCACAGGGGGAGCTCTGCTCAGCCACAAGCCAGGCTGATGGCTGCCAGTACAGTGGTGGTGGTGGGAGCCTCTCCCGCCTCCTCAGCAGCACTAAGGATGTCCAATTGCAGCTTAGGCCTGCTCCCCGCTGGCAAGTGGACATCCCTCGAGGGCTGCTAGGCTGCCAGAGTGATGTCTGACTGCCAGCTTGGGCCCGATCCCCCAGGATCTGGGCCTAAGCCAGCAGGTGGACATCCTCCAAGGGGTCCCAGACTGCAAGAAGGCATAGGCTGGGCTGAGGGACACCCCGGGTGCACAAATTTTTGTGCACCGGGCCTCTAGTAAGTCATAAGGAACACGGTAAGAGTTGAACTCAGAAAGGTAACAAGTGTCTACACTTATAGGACCATAATACTTTATTTCAAGTAAGTTGATAAGTCAGTGTAGGATTTAAGCTAGAGTACAGCATGACATGATATTTTAAAAGCATCACTGGCTTTTGTGTGCAGACTCTAAGGGTCTAGACCTGAGAAAAGCAGGGAGAGTACAAATCTGTTGTTGATGGAGCAAACTCGGCTCACAACAGTGAAGGGCACATGTGTTGAAAGTCTAGATAAATCCTGTAACGAAGGCAACATGTTTTTCTGATGGCTTAGCTGTGAGGTGTCAGAGAAAGTCAGATAACTCTAAAAGTTTTGACCTGAGCAACTGGAGGAATGGACTTGCCATTCACTGATATGGAAAAGACTGTAAGAGAAATAGATTTGGGGAGGAAATTTATAATTTAATTTTGGCTGTTTTGTTTGAGATGCCTATCCACTCTCACAGTGGATATACTGAACAGGCAGTTGGAAGAATTAGCTTAAGTTTTGGGGTATGGGAAGTTGGGGCCAGGGATATAATTTTGAGAACCATCAAAAAGCAATGAGACTGGATGGGATTAAGTAAGGAGTATTTCAAAACTGTACCAGGAGGGAGCCCTGTGAGACTCCTGATTTAAAGGTCAAGGAGACTGGGTCATAGAGCAAAGGAGATCAACTGGGAACAGACGGGGTAGGATGAGACCTAACCAAGTGAAGTGAGGAGGAGGAGTTGGTGGAAAAGTGTACCAAAGTGACCCAGAATAATTAAAAAACCCTTTAGCTAAAAATCTAGAGCTCTCTACCAAAATTTTTGGTCCTCTGTTTTGGAAAATGAATCTTAAAAGTGTCAGCAATAGAATAAAGCCATGTAAAGGACTTTGTACCAAAACAAACAAAATGCATCTCTGTGCCTGCTCAGGGATGCACTTGCAGCCTAAATCCTGCATTTCTTTTATTTATCTTCCCCATATGAAATTATACAAGAATTAGTGTTCATAGAGATTGATTCTGGAACTCCATGTGTAAATAAATGATCAAAGATTTTATTATTCACCCAAAATAGAGTCATGCATTTTAGAAAAGATCTTAAATAATAAATGCTGACATTTTAAGGAGGGTTTCAAAGCATCCTAATCACTGTGCTGTGGTAGAATTGGGGCAAAAACACATGAGTGAATGAAGACTCAATGTTTCTGGAATTCTTGTCTCCCAATTTCCTCCATTCATTTGCTAAAGTCAACATTTTATTATTAATCAATTAAATGAAGAAAGGAAGATTTTGAGGTCAGTAATCCACAGAGAGACAAAAAAACCCCAAAAAACACACCATAATTTCTTTTCTTTGTCTAATGGTAATGTAAGCTAAAAACTAAAGAACCATCCTTCTGAAACTGCAAGGATATTGTTTGCACTTGGAATAATACAAAGGTTAATAAGAACAAACTGTAGCAGCAGCCAATATTTGTAGTTACTTATTGGTACAGAGCTGCTCTTGGCTGAGCCCATTTATTTTCTCCTCCAAAGGGAGTATTTATTTTTTGCTCATCTGTCTTCTCTACCCTTTCACTCAGCGAGCCTTCTCTTATCTGATTGATTCCCAGTTATATTTTGGCCTTCAGACCACAGACTAAGATGAACCTCTCCTCACACCCTTACATTCTTCAATTACCATCTAGTAGCTTCTACCTACTCCCTCTCATAGTGCATTTTCCACCAAGTCTCACTGCCTATCCAATGACCTTATCTTTACTCCAACTCTCTCTTTTTTTTCCATAATAAAAGGAGGATAAATAGCCAAGCCCCCAAACTTAAAGCTTTAAAGGTCCAGTAGTTCCTAGGTGATCAAGTCTTTCTTACTTTATTCCAGGATGGCTCCTTAGGTTGCCACAAGGCAACAGCCACTCCTAGACTCTTTCAGTTTTAAAATGTGTAGTATAATGCAAGAAGAAATAATATCCAGCGAGAAGCTGAGGGTACAAAGGGAATAGTGGTAGGAGGGGAGGGAGGGGGTGAAGGGACACTTGGGTTAGAATGCTTTGAGATAAAATATTCAGGAAAGATTGGCTGTAGATCCTAGTTTTGTTTTGAGATATTGTTATGGGCTGATTTGTGTCCCCCTCAGCCCCAAAATCACATGTGGAAGTCCTAACCCCCAAAGTGGTTATATTCAGAGATACGGTCTTTAAGGGGAAACTAATGTTATATAAGGTATAAGGGTGGGGCCCTCATCCCAAAGAACTGGTATTCTTATAAACAGAGAAAGAGACTCCAGAGCTTTCTCTCTCTGTACTCATGCACACAGAGAAAGAGCCATGTGAGGTCATAGCATGAAGGACACACAAGCCATGAAAAGAGGTCTCATCAGAAACCAACCTTGCTGGCACCTTGATCTTGGACTTTGAACCTCCAGAACTGTAAGAAAATAAATTTCTGTTATTTAAGCCAAAGCCATTCAGTCTCTGGCATTTTGTTATGGCAGCCTGAGCAGACAAGACAGAGGTGAATACATAAACCAGTTCTGCCATGAAGATCTATAGTTGTCCTAAATTTTATCTTGTAACTAGAGAACAAAGGTGAATTGAGGATTCAGATACTCAGGAACAAGATACACATCTTCATTAAATATTCTGAATGAAAAATGTGGACTTAAAAATAAATATATGCCTGGAAGACGAATACAAAGTCAATGAAAGAGCGGTAGCATCAAGTTACAATTTACATGCTTTGTATCATGCTCATTCAGCACTTTCCCAGAATCCATATGTCCTTGGTGTTTACAGAAGGGTAATTTGTTTCTTAAAAATTTTGAAGATATCAGAAGACAGGAGCTCAAGAAACAAGGTCACATGTATGGACAAAGTGTTGTTAAGGATTAGAGTATATATCACAACACATTTGCTCAGGGGATGTGTATTTAAGCAGCAATAGATTATCATCTGATCAGTGCCTGGATTTTTTTTTTTTCTCCCATCACTGCTCCCTGCATTTGCTTTGTGTACAGATTTTTTTATCCTATATAAAAAAAAGGGAATATGTTATTGACCTTCATGCCACAAAGATGGCGACGCCCACAGCCAATAAGGAAGGAATATGCTAATTGACTGCCCTTCCCTCAAAGATGGCAGTGCCCATAGCCAAGATAGCAGCGCCCAGTCCCCTTAGCCCTGCTGGGGTGGCAGGCGGGAGGCAAGGTCGAGATCACCCCAGGCGGGCCGCTGCCTTGCTGTGCACCTGCCTCTGGAGTCCCACAACCCCCTCAGCCGCCCAGCCACCCAGGGCTGGCCGGAGGCACAGGCAAGCCTCAGATGGTGGCTGCCCAGCTGCCCAGGGCCGCCGGAGGCTCAGGTAACCAGAGCTGGCTGAGGCTTGTGCTGCTGGCAGTGGCAGCAGCAGAGGTGTGATGGGGTGTCATCTTCCCCTGATCACCCGGTTGCCTCCTGCCCCTGAGGGCTCCCAGACTGTGAGAGGGGGCAGGCTGGGCTGAGGGACACCCCTGCAGTGCATGAATTTTCATGCACCAGGCTTCTAGTATATATATAATCAAGATTTTCTCTGATGTACCACAATAATCCCTTTAGCCCTTTATATGAAGGACATGCTTTGGTGAAGATAGGTAAGGTCCCAGGCCCAGTGTGTCAGCAACATGGTGTGAGGTAAGACCCATGATTCAGTCATTATCTAGCTGAGTCAAAATTTCATGAACAATTTGAGCTTTGATAGTGGCTGTCAAGGAAGAGGAAACGAACACGCCGCTCAGAATCTACTACACAATTTGTGGTCACAGAGACCCAGCCATTGGGCTGACTGACTTCCCATGGCCTCCTTCACTTCTAGGAGGCTGCCTTCTTCTTTCTATCCTTGATTTATATTCTTTCCCTTTTCTAGTTCCCCTGTCCTTACTAAAATTCTTTCTCATTTGTAAAGTGAAAACAACAATGCCAGGCTTTCATAGTTCTTAGGAGAGTCAAGTGGATAATTAAGTAAAAATGCCTTGTAAACTGTAAAATGAAGTGCCTTCATCTATAAATGTTATTATTAGATGGCAAAGTGCAAGCCAGGTTCAGGAGTTATTTAGAAGGTATATGTGGAACCGAATCCAGGGAGTTTGCAGATACTAGCACAGTGATTTAAACAGGGAGCATAGACAGATGTATACATTTTTCTGAACGTGCATGGTGGAAATTCTCCAAGAATAGAACAACCCAAGAGAACCCCAGCCTCTTCTCCTAGGAATTTGCTCATCCTTTAACAACATCCCTGCTCCCAGATTCACCCTTATTTACAGCTAGGATCTGTGTATATATTTCCACCAAGCTAAGTAGAAAGTTGGCAGTTATTTGCTTACTCTCCTCAGTATTGCTAGCCAAAATGAACTGGTTCAAACATAAAAATAACAAGGGCTGAATTATCTGATTTAATTCTCTACAATAGCAGGTTCACTATTCAAATGGAAAGTAAACACGCTGTGTTGAAAGAGGGCAAGAATGAATGTTAGGATTATTTGGCTTCCCGGTGAATTGTCTTACAGAAATCTTAGAGATGGGGAACCTCATTGACTCAACATTGTCAAAACTGGTTCAAACAAAGCCTCAGCCAAATCTGCAGACTGTGCCTTCAGTTTAGCTTTCCCTTGTAAGCTTCGTTTATGCACTAGAGCATGATGAGATTGGCTCTGTACCTGTGTGTTGTTAATGTGCTTTTCTCTTTATATGTTACCACATTGGTTCTTCTGAAGATCTCTCTGAGATAAATACCTATAAACCTATTTCACAAATTGGAATATAGGTTGGGCTTATAGATTAGGCTCAAGATTAGTTGTCTGGTGGTAAGTGGCAGCACTGGATTTCCTATGTATATGTTTACTCCAAAACGAGTGCTTTTTTTATTGTACCTTAAAGCTACCATAAATGCCATGTCTCTGGATGATCCTTGATGCTTTTCACATCATGATTCTTGGGCTGACTTGACCCCACAGATATTCATATGTGTTCTACATCAATTTTGATCTTCTCATGATAATATGCTTTCTCACCTTCCCAATCTTCTACTTCCCACCACTCTAGCTTGTTATTCTTACTTGCACATTTCAAAAATCTTAGTTATCAGGCCTCTTTCTGCTTAGTATGGTGCCATCAGACCCTCCATGTGTAGATTTTTATACATATGTCTATGTCCCCAGCTGACTGCATGGTTCTGGTAGGGAGAAAATGCCTTATATATTATCTAATACCTTTGCATTTATAATAACACCATGCACACAATTTGCACTCAATGTCTATGTTTTAAAGACAAACTAACTGAATTGATAAATAAAGAAGAAAACAATTTTTAAATGAAGTGTGGTGAAGCTATTGCCTGATGTGGAGTGTGGTTCCATGCATGGCTTTCTACTACATGCTTTTAACTGATCATAGTGGAAAAAAGTATTACTTTCCATTGCTTCAAATGCTTTGCCAATATTTGTCATTAGCCTTGTGGTGGAACTGCTAATTTTCTATATTATTCTTTCAAAAATGATGTGTGGTAATGCACCCAGGGAAAGTGCGAATGTTATGTCTTATTTCCACACGGAGACATGAATGATTATTGTGATTATCCTTCAGGCAGTGGCAGAAATTGTGGCTGCATCTATACAGAATCAGGAAAGGTAGAAATTTTCACAATTTGATTTGTATAGACTCTCTGAGACAACCTTCCTGAGGCTAGATTACCTGAATAGTTTGCCATTCATCCATTTTCCCACTGGTCCACAAATTTTGATGGAGTTCTTACTATATGGCAGGCAGTGTGCCAAAGCCAGTTTCATGGTACTAATAGGGTGGGGATCTGACCTCCAGAGAGAATCTAGCGACTCAAATCCCTTCTAATGATCTGCTGTGATCAGAAAAGCCTAGGAATCAGAGAATTTGTGGAGATTTTCAACAACATTTTGTCTCCAGAGTTGCTGTCCACAGTTATAAAGACTAGTATCCTAATAGAAAAGCTTTATTTTTCCAGGTTTTTGTTTTTGTTTTGTCTTGGAAATGCTTCTCTACATGGGAATGCTTAGCATCCAAAGTATAGTCTTTTTTTTTTTTTAATTTTAATTAAATCTTTATTGTTCAGATTATCACATTTGTTCCTCTTTTTTCCCCCCCATAACTCCCCTCCTCCCGGTTCCCACCCCACTCTCCGCCCTCACTCCCCACCCACTGTCCTCATCCATAGGTGCATGATTTTTGTCCAGTCTCTTCCCGCATCTCCCACACCCCTTTCCCCCCCAAGCATAGTCAGTCCATTCCCTTTCTATGTCCCTGATTCTATTGTAATCACCAGTTCATTCTGTTCATCAGATTATTTATTCACTTGATTCTTAGATTCACTTGTTGATAGATGCATATTTGTTGTTCATAATTTGTATCTTTACCTTTTTCTTCCTCTTCCTCTTCTTAAAGGGTACCTTTCAGCATTTCATATAATCCTGGTTTGGTGGTGATGAACTCCTTTAGCTTTTCCTTATCTGTGAAGCTCTTTATCTGACCTTCAATTCTGAATGATAGCTTTGCTGGATAAAGTAATCTTGGTTGTAGGTTCTTGGTATTCATCACTTTGAATATTTCTTGCCATTCCCTTCTGGCCTGCAAAGTTTCTGTTGAGAAATCAGCTGACAGTCGTATGGGTATTCCCTTGTAGGTAACTGAGTTTCTTTCTCTTGCTGCTTTTAAGAGTCTCTCTTTATCTTTTGCTCTTGGCATTTTAATTATGATGTGTCTTGGTGTGGTCCTCTTTGGATTCCTTTTGTTTGGGGTTCTCCGCGCTTCTTGGACCTGTAAGTCCATTTCTTTCACCAGGTGGGGGAAGTTTTCTGTCATTATTTCTTCAAATAGGTTTCCAATATCTTGCTCTCTCTCATCTTCTGGCACCCCTATAATTCTGATGTTGGTACGCTTGAAGCTGTCCCAGAGGCTCCTTACACTATCCTCGCATTTTTGGATTCTTTTTTCATTTTGCTTTTCCGGTTGGGTGTTTTTTGCTTCCTCGCATTTCAAATCATTGACTTGATTCTTGCGCTCCTCTGGTCTGCTGTCGGGAGTCTGTATAATATTCTTTATTTCAGTCAGTGTATGCTTAATTTCTAGTTGGTTCTTTATCACAACATCGAGGGTCTCATTAGATTTCTTGAGGATCTCACTACATTTATCGGCAGCTTCTAGACAGTTCTTGAGAGACCTTAAAAGTGTGGTTCTGAACTCAATATCCTCCATTGACAGTTTTGTCCTGTTTCTTTGTCTCCGCATTTTGTTATGCTTCCTTGGTGCACCCCCTAGTGGTCTTTGTGCGAAGTCTTATAGTTAAACCTTGTTGTAGCTAATACCAGGGAGGGTTTGACCTCCAGGCCAATTGGCTATGAGAATCAGCTGTGTCAGCAGTGAGAGAACTTCTGTCCTCTAGGGAGGTGCTAATCTAGCCTTTGCCTGAGGCTGTCCGGCAAATGCCTCTGTGCAGGGCTTGGGCGGGGCGGGTCGCACAGGATCAACAGGGTGGGCCGGAGAGAGCAGTTATGGCGGCTCTCAGTCCTGTCCCCAGGGGCTCCGCCTCTCTGAGTCCCAGCACCCGCTGCAAAGCTCGGAGAGAAAGCTGCACTCGCTCTGACCAAAGCCAGACAGTCCCGCTTCTCCCGTTTGAGTCTGGGTCCCTAAAGACTCGCCCGGATCTGAAGCTCAGAGTCTGCGACTCCCTCCCGATTGAAAACGCCAACCGCGCCCTCCGCCGCCAGCCCGCTCGCGCACTCCGCACCTCAGAATTTGACTTCAGCGCTGCGCCTCCTCTGAGTGTCCGTATGCGTTTCTCTTTCCTCCTAGTTGTGGGACTTCCACTCAGCCAGCGTTCCTGTGGTTCTTGGTGATGTCCGTTCTGTCTTTTAGTTTCACTTTTGAAGTAGTTGTTCAAAGGAGCAAACTCCGGCGTTAACCTATGCCGCCATCTTGGTTCTCCTCTAGTCTTGAAGATTATAATAAACAAAGCATTGTATTTCTAGCTGAGTCACTGTCCCTGGTTCTGGAATGTGTGTGTGTGTGTGTGTGTGTGTGTGTGTGTGTGTGTGTGTGTATGCATTCATGATAGGAGGAGGTTGAGTGACTTTCCCAAGGTCACAAGGCTGTTTAAAGGCAGGACTGGAATTAAAACCAAGGCCCTGGCTCCATTCCCTTTCTATCTACTGCAGTATGTCAGACACTTATTTACTCAATTATATATAATTTACACCTTAATATGGATTTTGAGGTGCTACTATGTTTTATTGTCAAACACTAAAGACTTCATATAAATATTTGCCATCCATATTCCACTTGTTATCTTTAACACCTAAGATGTGTCTTCTATTTTGAAAGCATGATGCCCTTTTATAGATTTTCTATCACAATGCCTATTAGGTTTCCAAGCCAGTCCTTAGAGTTCCATTAACCTTTAAAGAAAAAGAATAAATCTAATTCAGTTACATGCCAGGAAACCAACCATTTTGCAGTTTCTAAGAATGCAATATTTATCTTCTTTCTCTACCCTTCATTCTCCCCCAATGTTGTAGTCAGGAGACATGAAATATATGGGGGGAAAACTAATACCAATTGAACATTATTATGTTCTCAATGCCATACTGGATGCTTTTCTACATGCTTATATGCAGTTCTAATAAGAACTCCGTCAGTGTAATATCATTGATGTTATATTTTAGATGAGGAAACAGAGGTTAAGAGAACCTAAAGTATTTACCCATAGCTTATCTGGGCACCTCCATACCCTTTCTCCCTTACCTTGCTTCACCACTGTTCCATAAATGCTTCAATATGTTCAGGGGCCAGCGAGAGCCAGGCTCAAAATGGGGCTGTGAGCCAATTAGGGCATGATTGTATTTCAAGGCAAATCTGAAAGATTTCTGTATTAACACAGCTTTAATTTAGCCATGTGTCAGTCATCTCCCTTCCAAAAGCATGCATGACAAACCTTATAAACCAGAATGAAATTATCTTAGGTGAGACCAAGTAGGTTTGTAATTTGATACCTTTGTGTCCACATAAAACACTTTCCTGATTCTGTGTTCCAGATTCACCTCCTTCCTCTTTACTCCCAAGTTTGCAGAGTCAGCTGGCCCAGAGGTCTCAAGGGTGCCTGCATCCCAGTCTTTATTGGGGTAGGGCTCTAAGAATAACACATCTAAAAACTGCCCCAGAATCTTACTGAGACCTGAAGGGCATGAGTGGTGGATATGAAGTTCAATCATTCAATCTGGTCTCTGCTCAAACAAAATAGTGTAACCAAGGCTAGAATCTTCTAACAAAGTAAGGATAAAAATTGCAATGGTGTTCTATGACAATGTTACTCAAAGCATAATCCAAAGACCAATATAATCAGCATTACCTAGAGCTCATTATAAATGCAAAATCTTAGGCTTCATCCTAAACATACGCATCACCATCTCTAGAAGTAGGACCCAAGAATCCATTTCACAAGCTTCTTAGGAGATTCTGAGGCACAATAAAATTTGAAAATCCTGCTCTAGGATGTCAACAACCAATAACACTATAATAAGAGGCTCTATGGTTGAACTGAAAAGGTGTAGTTTCTGTTACTAGAGGGCTCCCAGACCAGCAAAAGAATTTGTGATTTCAGTGTACACTTCTCCTTTATAGCACCAAATTCTAACAGTGAAAATAAAAAACAGGTTTTGCATGTACAAAAAATAAATACAAACAACACAAGCACTCTCAAATATTATATTTTAAAAAGGCTGCCTATAAGTTTGCTTGTTTGCAAATCCAAACTTTTTTTGTGTGTGGCTTTTTTTTTTTTTTTCATAGACAATATTCACTGGATGCCATAATAGCCCCAAGGTACTAATTACATCAGGGAATTGAACTACACATCTCCCCTCCCAACCTTTGTGATTAAGTCACTTAGGGTTCCAGCTTTAAGTTCTCATTGGCCACATGTGAGGCACAGGGATGCTTTAGGCCAATGATGATGACTCAATGGCCTGGCATAAGAGCACCTGAGAGCAAGTGAGAAGCCTCAGACTTGCAGCAATGCTTGAGACTCTGCTCAGGCTGGTAGGCTTCTATTTGTTGATTCTTTTCTTTTGGGGGCCACGACTCACCCACTTCCCCAACTATAGTCACCACCTATTGATCTGACCAGACTTATGCCTTCTTATGGGTCAATAAAAATGTTACAGACTTTATTCTATTCCTTTCTTCCTGGGTTCAGGTTCCATTTTCATATGTCAGCAATTGTGAAGGAGAAATGAGACCCACCAGAGAGGAAGGGTTTTAGCATGCTCTTCCCTGAGGGAGTTGGGCCCACCATTCAGCTTTGCTTTGGTGTAAGTGCTGGGCATAGTGTCTGGCACAAAATAATTGCTCACAAAATCCTAAAAAACAGTGCTGGTGATATAAGCTATTGTAATAGTATCAGTCATAGTAATAGTTATTGTTTGTGTGATATTTGAAACAAATGGCAATTTCTAATGTGTAAAATAATTAACTTTTCACAGTGGAAAAAATGAACAGGGGTTGATGAGTCCATCGTATTTTCTGACTTCTTTATCTCATTTCTCCCCTAACTGACACTGAGAAAACAGATTATCCTAGGGGTGTAAAGAGTCATGCCTTAAGTAACCAAAGGGTGACAGATTTTCTTATCAGAAACAGGAAACTTTGTTTTTTCTTCTTCCTTTTTTTAAAAATCTTTATTGTTGAAAGTATTACATATGTCCTCTCCCTCTGCCCCCAATTGACCCCTTCTCGCCCCCTCCTCCCCCTACCCCCTGCACTCGCCCCAGGCCTGGTGTTATTTCTTGAATCTAATCCTGAGACTGCAGACAGGAGTGACACTATCGCAGGAGAAAAAAAAAAAGGAAAAACTGGAGATCAATCAACTGTCCTCACTAAACCTAAACTAACTGCTTGGAAGTTTTCACAGTCCTTACCTCCTTTGGAGTTTAGAGTGAAGATCGTACTATTATCCTCAGAGTCCTGTTATAGGTAATGAAGGCACTTGTTGATCAAGCAGATAGGTCAAACAGATAGTAAGCACTAGGGCTGCAATATGACCCACGTCTGTGTACCTCACATCTGTGTGCCCCACGTCTGTGTTCATGGTTTTCATCATAACCTCCTTTCTTGTACCTCTTCTCTGTTGCACTCACCAAGGCTGCTATCCTAGATTGGTAATAAGGCCACCTGAGTAACAGGAACTCAAATATAGTTAAAGGAATGTCATAAATGGAGACTGAATTCATCTTAGCTAAAAGACGGAGGAAAAGCAAAAAAGAAAGAGAAAAGACATCATAGACACAAGTCGCAGGTTATGAGTGGAAAATGACCTTCCTTTGAGTATTCATCTGGCCTTCTCTATCTCTTGCTCATGTCTGAGTACAGGAAAATATCATTAGAGCACTGCTCTAATAGCAAGAGCATAAACTCTTTGTCAAATAAAGAGGCACATAAAGTACTCTCACACATAAACCTACTGCAAAGTCATGTGCAAAGCCACGAACATTTATCCAAGGGTTTGAAGCAGTATGGCCATGTGTGTGTGCTCTTATATGGAACAGAGAGCTACACCGATCATTGTAGCTACACCTCTCAATTTTTGTTGAGAGATTGTATCATGAATGTCACAAATGTCTCAGAGTGGAAGAATCTTTCCCTATTGAGCACATCTATTGAGCAAATTTATTGGACAAGGCCGATGCCTCCAAAAGTGTCTGGTACCTCCAGTTTCCTCATAGCCTTGGAGGCCTTGCAAAAAGCTGAAACAATAAATTTTTGCAATCCTGCATGTTTTGACTTAGAAATGAAAGACAGACATTAAAGTGGGGGGTTGGAGTTATTGTGCCCACACACTTTGTACCAAGGACTCACATATTCAACTTTCTCCTTCAGTGGGTATGAGAGTGGGTGTACATGTCGCAGTTCTTTTGTAATACTCAGAAACAATATATTTCCATCTACCTTCAATTTGCAGAGTTGCAATAGACACAGAGGATTACTTTGCCCTTTATTTTGACCTTGACCTCCACAAGATGACGTTAAAATGGGAGAAAATTGAGAGAGAAAAAAATGGGTCAGATTACTGCATCTGGAACGAATGAACAAATGGCTTTCCCAATACTACTGAAAAATGTTACTCAACATCCTCAAAGGCTTTAAACTTCCACTTTGAGTGGAAGCTGTATGAGGCATCTACATCCAAAACTATTTTCTTTCTTCCAGACATAGGAGGGCTGCAGAAACTTAGAATGAAATAAATGTACAGCAGTCATTTGTGTTCCACATTTTTCTTCATCCTCAAACATTATATATTTGAATTCAGTAAAGCATCACATTCAGATTTAAACCATAATTGCAATGTACAATAGAGTAGGAGGTAAAATGTAAATTGTCTCTTCACCCCGAAGGCTTAAAAGTGCAATAAATTGTCAATTCCTCATGAGCTGGTGTTCTAAATAATTGATATTGGAGTTCAGTGTTTCTAAACAGTATTCTAGCTAATTTATATTTATGTAAAATAGCTATACAATATTGCATTTAATTGAACCAGTTGAAATTCAATTTTCTAAGCACACTTTTCTCTTATATGTTGTTATAGATCCACTTTTTCCTAATATGTTAATTAATTTTAATATGTTTTAGAGTGGCATACAATCTACAACTATGTTACTCATAAAGAAGGATTCTATGGTTGTCAAAAATGATTATGCAGACAATCACTCAGGATTCAACAGTTTTTCCATGAGAAAACTTTAGTTAATCATCAATATTGCTGTGGACAACACTACCACACCCCATTCTCAGGTTTACTCCTTTTGTTATTTAAGTACAGTTCATGACAAGCATTCTGAGATACAGTGGCATTCTTCCATGGAGGACAGACAGCATGGCTGCTTTTGAAATCATAAAGAGTGGTACCTTTTCAATAACTTGGCAGCCTCAAACACTAGGCATTTACCATGGAAGCCTACAGACTCCATACCCCAGATATAGAAACACTGACAGTTGCTAATTTGTTCACACTAAGTCCATGCAGCCTTCTGGGGTGGGAGGGGGTAGAGGAACATCATATAAGTAGCTAAAAATGTGTTCTAGACTGTGCTTTCTTCACTATACAGAACCTTTTTTTATAAGATTCCTACCCCTCTGACCATCAAACATAAGAACTTGTAGATAAATCTCTCTGCCATGTTGCTGCTAATAAATTGTGCCTTCAAAAATCTCAATATACATGCCATTGAGAGCACAAGGTCTCAACAAACTCCCTGGCTTTGTGGGAGCAGCTAAGAAAAGACGCAAAGTGGTAAAGTCTGCTTTTTACTTTGAGAAGAAATTAACCCAAACAGTAGCACTTCACCTCCGTGTCCATGATATTATTCTAAAGTAAAATATCTAACTGACATTCACCTCAATTATATTTATCTCTACCTGAATTATGTGTGGCCCTAATCAAGAGTAGTAGTATAAGAAGTGGTAGTACCATTTATTGAAGGGGCTTTCTTTTCTCCTTGTATGTTTTTGGCACCTTTGTCAAACATTATTTGCCTACATATGTGTGGTTTTATTTCTGGGCTCTCAATTCTGTTCCATTGGTCTCTGTGTTTGCTTTTCTGCCAATACCATGCTGTATTTTTTAAATATATTTTTATTGGTTTCAGAGAGGAAGGGAGAGGGAGAGAGAGAGAGAAACATCAATGATGAGAAATAATCATTGATTGGCTGCCTTCTGCATGCCCCCCACTGGGGATCAAGCCCGCAACCCTGGCATGTGTCCTTGACTGGGATCAAACCTGGGACCCTTTAGCCTGCAGACTGATGCTCTATCCACTGAGCTAAACCAGCCAGGGAAATACCATACTGTTTTGACTATTTTCCCTATGTAGTATAATTTGAAGTCAGAAAGTATAGATAGTATCTCTAGCCTTGGTCTTTTTTCTCAGGATTGTTCCCATACAAATCTGATGATTTTTGTACTATTTCTTTTTTTAAAAATGCCATTGGGATTTTGATGGGGATTACATTAAATATATATATCATATTGTTTTCAAAAATATATATCATATATATGACATTAAATATATATATATATATATATATATATATATATATATATATATTGATTTGAGTAATATAGCAATTTAAACTGTGTTAATTCTTCCAATCCATATATATACACTGAGTGGCCAGATTATTATGACCACCTGACGTTTGTAGGCAACTTAGCCGTACACTGCATCGTATGGGATATGGAAGCCCAAGGCCTATTCGAACACCTTTGCTGTCTGCAGTTACCAAGATAAAACGTCTCCAATTTGCACAGGAACACAAGGATTGGACAGTCGAGCATTGGAAAAAAGTCATGTGGTCCAATGCATCACGTTTCCAGTTGCATCATGCAGATGGCAGAGTGAGAATTTGGCGGAAACAGCATGAAAGCATGCACCCCACATGCATGAGTACAACCTTTCAGGCTGGTGGGGGCAATGTTACGGTTTGGGGCATGTTTTCCTGGCATGATTTGGGCCCTTTAATTCGTGTGGAACAACGTCTGAATAGCACAACATACCTAAGTATCCTTGCTGATCAAGTTCATCCTATCATGTTGATGGCATATCCCAATGAAGATGGCTTCTTCCAACAAGACAATGTGCCATGCAAAAGTGCTCGTATTGTGCAGGAGTGGTTTCAAAAACATGAGAGAGACTTTACCTTGTTTAGGTGGCCCCCACAATCAACAGATCTCAATCCAATTGAGCATTTGTGGGATGAAGTTAAAAAGAGCCATCAGGCAGCTGGTTCCACAACCATCAAATCTCACAGAACTGGACAGTGCTATTCATCAGGCATAGTATCAGATTCCTTGCATCACCTTTCAACATCTTGTGCAGAAGAATTGCTGCAGTATTGAAGGCAAAAGGTGGCCCAATGAAGTACTGATGGGGTAGTCATAATAATCTGGCCATATATATAATTTTCATTTCTTTGTGCCTCCTTCAATTTTTTATAATGTCTTATAGTTTTCAGATATAGGTTTGTCACATCCTTTGTTAAGTTTATTCCTATGCATTTTATTCTTTTTTTTTTTGCAATTGCAAAAGAAACTACATTTCTTTTATTTCTTTTTCTGAAATTTTATTGTTAGTATATAGGAATACAATGAATTTTTATACATTGATTTTTATATCCTGCACTTTTACTGAATTTGTTTATTGTTTCTAACAGCTTTTTAGCTTTAGATTGGATTCCTTAGGGTTTTCTGTATAACAAATCATGTTGTCTGCAAAACCTGACAATGCTACTTCTTCATTCCCAATTTTGATACCTTTTATTTCTTTCTCTTGCCTGAATGCTCTGGCTTGAACTTTGAGTACTATATTTAATAACAGGTGAGAGTGTGCATACTTGTTTTTTTTCCTGTTCTGAGAAGAAAAGCTTTCAGTTGTGTATTTTTTTATCATTAGTATATTATTAGTTGAAGGTTTGTTATATATGGCCTTTATTAGTTGAGGTACTTGACTTAAACAGATGATTGGGTAAAGATGTGGTACATATATACAATGGAATACTACTCAGCTATCAGAAAAGATAAAAGACTGCCATTTGTGACAACGAGGATGGATTTTGAAAATATCATGGTAAGCAAAATAAGTGAGTTGGAAAAAGTAAAAAACAAAACAAAAGCACAACACATATGATTTCATTCCTATGCTTGATATAAAACTGAAAGCAACACATGAACAAACAAGACAAAGAAACTCAGAGACACAGACAACAGTATGCTGGTTACCAGAGGGAAAGGGGGTGAGGAGACATAGAAAAGGGTAAAGGGGTTAAAATATATGATAATTGAAGGAGACAACTTTGGGTGGTGAATACACGATGCAGTATGCAAATGATATATTATAGAATTACACTCTTGAAACCTGCATAATTTTATTAATCCACGTTACCCCAATAAATTTAATAAAATTTGAAAACAAGAAGTAATAGTAATATTAATGCTGATAGTAATGATAATGGCCAGAATAAAAGCTACAATTTTGCGTCTTTTATTATGTGCCAGAAATCATAATAAACAGCATGTGATATGATTTAATGTCAAATGAATCAACCCTGAGAAGAAAAAGATTTCTTATTTATTATTCCCATTATTCTAATTGTAGTGGTAAGGAAACTGAGGTTCAATCACACAGCTACTAGAAAGAAGAAAGAATCTTTGTTCATGTCTTTTATTTACTTTTATTTTTAAAATATTTTTATTGGTGTCAGAGAGTAAGGGAGGAGAGAAATATAGAAACATCAATGATGAGAGAGAATCACTGATTGTCTACTTCCTTCATGTCCCCCATTGGGGATAATACCTGCAACCTGGACATGTGCCCTAACCAGGAGTCAAATCATGACCTCCTGGTTCCTATGTTGAAGGTCAACCACTGAGCCACACCAGCCCTGCTGTTCATGTCTTTTAAACCACGGATTCTCTAATAAGGCTCAGAGGCCCATGTGTACTCCAGACTTCATTTCCCAAAGAAAATTCAGGAAGTCCTTGAGCAAGTAGTTGCTATTCATTTTTATGCATAATTAAGAAATTATATGCTGCTGATAACTCTGGTAATGAAATGCCTAACCTTGCACATTCTTCCTTGATTGCCATGCAAAGGATTTGAAAGAGATATTTTAGAGTAATTACCCATCAGCAATCATCTCCACACAACACAAATCACATCTGATTCCCCATTAAGACAAACCAGGAGAATGAAAGGTCTCACTCTGGAATGCTTTCTGCTGTAATCAGGTTAATTCCATGTTTCCATTCCGTTAGCCTTCTGAATTTAAACAATGGAACTTGGAACAAATTCTGCATAGGAGATAATACTAAGCCCAACCATGGGTCTTGCTCCACTGGTGAAAAAGTGCTTCTTAACTGTTAGCTTTCCAAGTGGAATACCATTCCATTAAGAAGTGTCACCTACCAAGAAGTATTCATTCAGCAAATAGGATGCACAACTGCTCACATTGGATCACTTCAAAGCTCAGACCTTCACAGCCTGTTTCATAAAAATAATTCGTACAGAAAAACAGAGACAAATGTCAACCCACCATAGTAAATCAATGTCATTTTGTAATGCCGATCAGTAATCCTTCGATCCATAGTGTATATGTCATGTTTGATTTTTAAATGTAGTAACCTTTTAAGGTTATCAATATATCAATGATTCTCACATGACACCTGCCAAGATTTTCCTTTATTTAAGTATTACCATAGTCTTATTCAGGCATCATAATCTTAATCTGGGAGATCTATAGTTTTGCACTATAATCAATAGATCTACCAAAAACACCCACACGCACATCCAACATTACCTCTTCCTCCCCACAAGTTTAACTTTGATTGCTCTTTTATAACTCTGAAGACAAAGTATACAGCCTGTTGAGCAGGAAACATGTATCTCCTCGTCTCATATAAAAAGAATATCTGCTTCCCAAACCTATCTACCAAGACCATTTTGTCTCATCCTTCAATCTCACTGTCAATATTCTTTCTCCATCTTTACAATGTCCCCCACTTCCTTGTGCTCACAAGAAAGTATCATACACATTAAGAAAGGAATTTAAGTCACACTGTTACTTTACACAGGGGCATTTTAATTTAAGTCTGTTTTTTCTTCTTCCTTTAGCTTGTTGATAACAAAAATGGTTTGGTGGTTATACAAATGTTTGGTTTGTAATTTACCTTAAATTGTGTAAGCACTTTTCTGTTTGTTGCATGTATGTTATGTTTCATAAAGTACATAAATTGTACAGAAAAATGCTTGTAAATATCTAAGGACTAATTAGCCATTGAACAGTTATGTATCAACTACACAAGTCAAGAAATAAAAATGTTACCCCAACAGCCTCCTGTGTGCCCCCTGCCAGTGAGAGTTCTTTCTCTCCCATTAAAGAAACAATATACTGTGACTTTTATGATAATAATTTCCTGGAAGCCTTATATTTCACTATAAAATCAAAGTCCTTGTCCCATAACTTTAACCACTCAAATCAGGTAGAGGAAGTTTTATAGAATTAAGCTCCCTTCTCCAGGTATTTATGATATTTATGGCATATGCCAGACATTAAACTAGGAGATGGGGGATATAACTTAATAATACTTTGCCTCTATCCCCAAGAAGCTCATAGGATGCTGGGAGGCTTTCCTGGAGATAATGAAAGCATAAGAGCCATACGTTTGGTCAACCATAACTATAATAACCCAAGGGGATTTGGAACTGGAGAGAAAACAAAATACGGCAAGATTTCTAATTGCTTTGTTTCTCCAAAACAACACATGGGCTGGCCACTATTTAGCTGGGAGAAGAGTATGGTCAAGTCTTCCTCTAGAAAATAAAGTGTGTGGGGCAGGATTGGAACTGCCTCACATATGACTCTGAGAAGTAAGCATGTTCTCTCTCTCAGGCACCGTGAGAAAGGTGCTTCCAGCTCATTTCTGAGACAAGGCACATGATGCTTCAGGGGAGGGAATTTCAGAAGCAAACTTCTTTTTTAATCTTCCAAGGCCTTAACAGGCGTTCCCCTCTTTTTGTTCCTTCTCTGGAAAATAAAGATAATGGACCACTGAGGAAATTCACTGGGATGGCTTTGTGGGGGATTTGGGAAAACACTTGGAACCTGAGAGAGCTTAACAAGTACTAGCTCTTCCATTTATAGCTGTGGGTTCCATTATCTAGGCCATATCTTTATTGCATAAAGACAAAGAAGAATTAAATAAGACTAAAGAGCATAGTTGCTAGGTTAATGAAAGGACATTGCACTAAAAGGCCAGCACTTTTGCTTTGGTGCATTGCTATTTGTTGAAAGAAAGCACAATTATAACATCATCTAACTAATGACAAAAATTTTGCTTGCAAATTTAAGAGTGAAAAGTGATGACTGGTAAATTGTAATTTTATTTAAACACAGAAGTCTTCTCAAGACCCTGCTACCTTATTCTCTAGAGTCTGGCTTTTGGTTGGCACACTGGTCCCCATATACAGAAGGTGAGAAGAGACTGGAGAAAGAAGCAGATGCCTCCAGATTGGTAGGTAACAGATTTAATAAGCAAAGGAACTTACCTACAAGGCTGAGTTAGGCCACAAGAGGAGTAGATCTCTGATCCTGCCCACCAGAATTTTAAGATTTATATAGAGGCCTTAATGGAATTCAGTCACAAAAACCATCCAGCTGGTCTCAGTAACACATCATTCTCTTAAGGCTGCGCCCATGAAAATGGCTTCAGCTGTGGGAAAGGAAGACCGAGTGTACATTCATTCCATGGACAGGAGAGGAGATGAGGAGTCAACTGGTGGTCATGTCTTCTCAATTACCTCCTCCAAGACTGGCTCAAACATTCTACCAAACTCTAGCAGCCCCCATACTATCTCACATATTTAGTACTGTGTATGTACATTTTTTGCACTGTATTTATCTCCTTTAGTGATGTTATTTCCTTTTTTAATATTTTAAAACTTTTTTACATTGATATTAAAATAGTATAATGGGTAGAAATTAAGATTTGTGGCTGGAGAAAGCTGGGTTCAAATCTTGTATTTTTTACTTACTGTGTTTTGTTCAAATTCCTTACCTTCTTTAAACCTCATCTATAAAAGGGGCATAATAATACAGTCTTACAGCTTTATTGGGGAGGATTAATGTACAGATTTCAGAAGTGAATTCATAATAAACAGTGGCTACTGTTATTTTCTCCCCAATTTGATTCTAAGAACCTTTCCTGTGTAAACATATGGCATCCTTTTTTATATTACCCTCAGAACTGAGGGAAGAGTTTGCTGATAGAATCCACTCAATGAATGTTTGCTGACTGATTGCTATGGACCCAATGCTGACATGTGCACCAATCTTGTTCTCAGCCCCAGTTGGCTGCAGCTTTCTAATCTGAAATTTCCTAATTCAGAGAGTCAGCTGTAAGTATGGCTTAACAATTCACAGATGAGGGACATAGGCGAGGGGACTTAGAGACAGAGCTGATGTGTTCCAGTGATTAGGAAGCAATACCATGCTGCTTATTAAATAAACATGGCTGGTTGACAAAAACGCTGGCTGTCCCTGACTTTGACAAAAATGATGGATGAATTAATTTCCTATAGGAAAATGTTCCAGCAAAAAGCAAAGCCTAATCTTAATATTGTTCATCTGACTGAGTTCTTTATGTCCTTAACAGTTCTGTCATTTAATGGTGTTTCAGCCAATTTGTCTGCATACATCAGCAACGTGATCTGTAAACCCACACACTCTGCATCCTGAACCTAAATTTTGTGGTTATAGAGGTCATGGCCTGGGGGTGAGCTAGCTAGACTTTAGTGATGATAATCTGATGAAGGAGTTAAGGAACATACTACCTATTTGGGTATTTCATGCTTTTACTAGGAAAGTGAATTACAACAAATAGGGTTTACAAAGTAGTGTCATTTTGGGATTGGATTTTGGCAATTGTACAAGTCAAGTCACTAAAGTGGCATTAGTCATGGGCTTGAGGTGCCTTAGAGTTTGTGATCTCATCACTTTGGAGCTAATGCCTACTAATGTCCATTGGGTAAGCCATTTTAAATCTCATCTCATCATCCTTCCATTGGAATTTGCTGCCTCTTGTTGAAGTGGAAATTGGTCCTATTTTAGCATGAACATGTAAAGTGCTCTTATTAAGAAGACTGGGATCCGGCTGCAGTGGCTCAGTGGTTGAGCGTTGGCCTACAAAGTAGGAGGTCCTGGTTTGATTCCTGGTCAGGGTTGCAGGCTCAGTCCCCAATACAGCTGATCAATGATTCTCTCCCATTACTGATGTTTCTATCTCTCTAGCCTTCTCCTATCCTCTCTGAAATCAATAAAAAATTACATTTTTTTTTAAAGAAGACTGTTTTTTTTTGGTAAATGATTCTAACCTTACTGGTTCCAAAACTTCCTTATTTCTAAGTAATTCCCTTGGGAAGTTATGTAAATATTCTAATTATATTGCCATTGCCCATAGAACACTTGAAACTCCTAAGGATATGCAACTGCCATACCAGGAAGGACATGGTCTTTGACAGAGGGACTTGAATTTGGATTTTCTTCTGTCACATTTTAGTAATACGGTTTTACAAAAATCACTAATTCTCATTGGCAAGTATAGTTGACGGACTTTTGAAAAAAATTCTCAAAATTTGGAAAATAAAATGATTGAAAATACTAGGTATTTAATAAATGCTATTTTTCTCTTAGTCTGGAATTAAGTTTGGGGATTAAATTGGTAAAATCAGTTTCATTGTATTCTAATCACAAACTTGTTCTGATACAACTCCAGGCACACAGTCGGTCCTCAATAACAGTTTGTTGAAAGACCAGGCCACAGATGAGAATTCTATTCTGAAAGTCAAAATTTTCAAAGATGCTAAAGTTTGGCAGCTCACTAAAATATGTGTATAGATCTCCAAGAGAAGAATATGCATATGTAATGTAACATTCTGGTGTAAATATTTTTTAAGGCAGTTTAGTTTGTAGTCATGCTTTATAATTCAAGACAGTCTCAATTCCTCACACTGAAGAAATCCTTCACAACAGAAGGCAGAATAAAGTGTGAGACTCTAGTAAAGCCATAAAGAGAACTAGAGAGCCCTAATGGCAAAAGCTACTATTGTTATTCAACTTTTGGTGTAGAAATAAAAATATTTATATGTACAACTCAAGTATGTTATGATTTATTTTGGCCTCCCTAATATGACATAGGTAACAACATTTTTATCCCCATCTTTACAGAAATGGAAACAGGCTCAATAGGTCAAAATGCCCAGGTTATTAAAAAAAAAAAAGAGTGGTAGACCTAGGTCTTCTTACTCTAAATTTTCCATTATCTCCACTTGATAATATTCTTATTTCTATTTGATCAAATACCAGTCCCACCATTGGAGGAGGAGACCCACAATGATTTTGTTAGTGATTTTTTTTTTTTTATTGCTTAAAGTATTACAAAGGGTATTACATATGTGTCCATTTATTTCCCCCCTGCCCTTGACAGTCCCCTAGTCTCCCCTATGTTAGTGATTTTTATTGTGTCGATTTATTTTCCTTAATGGTAAATGGCACATACATGTATTTTCTCCTAATATAATATTTGAATCTATACACGAGGCATCAAGAGGTGTTTTTTTTTGTTGTTTGTTTGTTTGTTTTTCATCAAGATTGTTTCACTGCACTGGTAATTAACAGAAACGACACTATCACCATCTTCCAACTCCTGGAATGAAAGCAGAAGGTTTTTCTCATTTCCTGTATCAGAGAATTTTAGTTTTTCAGGCTCAGGACCTAAATGAAGTGTGGTATCTTGGAAAAATATGAACATCATTTAAAATGAAGATACTTCTACTTGGAAAGGTTATCCTGATCTCAAAGTTTCAAAAGTAATTAAGAGCACAAACCTGCTTGGGGCTCCATTGGTTGTCGGACTCTTTCTATCACTGTCCGTCTGGAAGATAGATGAGGCAAGCTATGGGCATGTGGAAATCTTGGCAGATTAACTCTTGGGGACCAAAGTAGAAACTGTTGCTCCATGTGCATGGAATTAAGAACAAATAGAGTCTGTTTTTAAGTAACATCAAAACATAAGGAGAAAATGGTAAAAGGAGAAAATGCGTTAGCCTTGTTATTGGGTTCAATAGACCAAGAATTTGGGTCTTTTGATTGAGTTCACTTTTATTTTCTATTTGAACACCACATTCAATTAAAATGAAATGTGTATTGATGCTATTTTCTATCAGGTCTTATAATTGGAAGCTCTGAATGCAATGCTCTTTCAAGTGTCAGATCATGAATAGCAATCTGATTTGTTAGATATAGTATTTTTTTTTTTTGTCAATTAACCAATGGCAGAATTTCTTCTCAACTCTGATTACTCTGAACATAATGAGTTGACCTTCCAATTTTTATTGATTTCTTCCTTGCTCTATAAAAAACTATTGATTTTCGTTTTCATGTTCAGTTACTAGTTGATTTCATCCTTCATTTGCTTTTACTCAAAGCAAAACTTTTTCTGATTGCAAAAGAGAAGTCAGTGCCACTTAAATATGTCAGTATTTTGGTGAAAGCTCAGTGATCCTCTCTCTGAATTATGGATAGTGAAATAATGAACTTCTCTCACCCTGCCCCCCATCCCCGGCCCTTATTGTCACACACTTTCAGAAATTATCCGTGTTGCAATCAACACACATCTTAGTTTTGGGAAATAGAATTTAACTATGAGAAAACCAAGTTTGCTACTACAAAATAAAATGAGCCTATACACACAAAGCAAACCCCCCACATCCTTGCATACAGTTTATTCTCCAATAAGATGTTTAAGTGGTATTAGTTTTTATCCCATGAGAATTTTTGCATGTGAAATGACAATTCAGAGTGAGAATAGGTCTGCTGAGTAAGGAATAGAAATATTTTCAAATTAATTTTGGTAAGTTGAGTACAATGCTATACTGAGACTGGGACATGTAGAATCTCAGGATGTGTTAAGGTTTCAGATATGAGTTGTTGATGTTTGTTTCCTTAAAGGGAAGCTATAGGATGCTCAGGCGGTGGTCAGAACCAGGCATTTTTAAACAATGTAACAAAAGCTACTTTTCTGTCACTCAAAATACATAAGATGAACGGGAGTCTACTTACTGGGAGGAGCTCTGCCATCCATGCATACAAAGCAAGGTAAGAGTATAAATCAGAACGTCCTTTCTCACAGAGAAGGAAGCTGATCTTCCAATTGTTTTGTCACGGGACCTAGACAAAAAGGACCTGGCATGACATGAAACCTGAATAGCATCAAGAACCTGAATAGTTGAGTAAAATCACAGTTTAAGATATATTAAAAGGGTAATATGCTAATTAGACCAGACATCTTCCGGATGTCATTCTGGATGTCCTTCCTGATGGAGCCAGGTCCAGAGGGAAGCTAGCCCGGGTCCCAGGTGCCTACCAGTAGCTGGAGGAGGAAAGTCCGGGTGCCAGGTGCTGGAGGGAAGTCAGTGCCAGCAACTGGGGGAAGGAAGGCCTACTCTTGCATGAATTTTTGTGCATCAGCCTCTAGAATATATATACACATATATAGGGTGTCCCCCAAAACGTATACACATTTTGAATGATTATAAAGTTGGTGTTTATTAACGTACAATTAATTTTCAAATTTTAAAAGAATCTACAGGAAATGAATACTTTTATTTTTTGTCAATGCCTGTTTTCAAACTGATGACCATTCTGGTCCAGGAACTACTGATAATGGGAAGCAATGGAATCACAAACATCAAGAATCATTTCGTTTGGTATTTGTGTGCCCTCAATTCATTGACTGTTGCTGGTTTGTACCATAAACTTTATCTTTTAGGTATCCACAAAAAAGAAGTCTAGTGGCACTTTAGGATAAATTTTCTTTGTTCAAAGCTTGGTCTGGTTTCATCTATTATTTCAAATCAGTTAAACCTGAAAAGGAGTAAAAATTAAGTATGTTACCAGCTGTTAAAGTGTGTATATAATTTTGGGGGAACACCATATATGTACATACATACATATATATATGTATATATATATTATATATATATATATATATATATATATATATATATAATAAAATTATATTAAAGTGTGTATACACTTTTTGTGACACCCTGTATATACATCTGGTAGTTATTGAGTTACCGGGCACTGACGATATAGCAGAAAACAAGATAGAGTCAGGAAAGACTTACTGAGGATGTGTTATCTAACTCTATAAGTGACAGATGGTCTTCAAGGAGGACCTTGGGGGCCAGGCTGTGAGGGCGACCCAACAGGTAGATGAAGCTCTGAGATAAGGATCCCAAAGGCATTAACAGGATGACAGGTAGAGTTACAGGGTAGGTAACATACATCGAGGAAGGTTCTTGGCACATAACAGTGCTAATTATAGTCTTAAGACAGCATGCTCAGTCTAGGATCTATGCACCACCTCGGTCTGTAGCTAGACCTAGGAAGGCCCATGGATTTGGATGGAAAAGGCTTAAATTTAATCAGATGCTAATTTACTGTAGTATGGAAATAAATTGATAGTTTCTAAATATTTCATCAGAAGCACCTTTTCTTTTTTATTTTAAATGGAATCTTCTGCATAAATATTAAGTTAAAAAACAAAAAAACAAGCAAAAAACCCACTTCTTTTTGTTGATGGTTAATCCTTCCCTGAGGATATTTTTCCATTGATTTTTTTTTTTTTTTTTTTAGAGATAGTGTAAGGGAGGGGGAGAAACAGAGAGAGAAACATCAATGTGAAAGAGACACATCTATTGTTTGCCTTCTGCACATGCTCCAACCAGGCCTGGGGATCAAGCCTACAACCGAGGCACATGCCCTTAACAAGAATTTAACCCAGGACCCTTCAGTCCACAGGCGACACTCTATCCACTGAGCCAGGTCAGCTAGGTAAAAAAAACAACAACACACACACAACAACAACAACAACAAAAACCCCACACTTCTTTGGTTAAAGTAAGTGTGCTGGTCTCAGAGGGGTACTCATTCCTGGTCTCCCTTTGAAAGCCCAGTTCTTCTGAAAAGCTCTAGATTAACACTCCTCCCAGTCCTCACAAGCCCGTGAGTAGAAACACCAAGAGGTTTTGGCTGTGGCAGATGGCCTGTACACATGAAGGAGGTGGGCAAGTCATGCAGATTGGTGTCCTCCCTGGTGTCTGTGGGGAGTTAAATGGGGATTCTGCATGTCCCTCCCAGATTTTCTTCGCATCATGCTCATTTTGGTCATGGCCCAGAGCAGATAGATATTGGCCAAGTCCAGATTGCCCCAACATTTCTTGAGCCAAACACTTATTGACAAATGTATGTGGTTTAGGATTGTAAACAAAATAATCTGTGTAATGTATGCTAGCACACACACAGAGAAGAAAAAAAGAATGCAAACACTATCGATCAAAAGCATGCACAATTTACCTAGCTTGAAAAAATGATTTACTTACTATCCCATAAGACTATACAATCATTTATTGACAGGAAAATCATTTCTCAAGCTCTCTGTACTGTATGTGTTAGAGAAGAGGCAACAGAGGAAAAATAAGTAGGGATGTGGGGTGACCTTGTCAGTCCCTGGCTAGGATTGGCTTACTTAATTTACAATAATCTCAAATAAAATTTAGATCTTTACTAATAAATCTCATCACTAAATATTTCCTTAGATTTTGTTAAAAGTGCTTTGTCGTCAATTTGAGGTCTTTAGGGAGTCATCTGTATTTTAAAAATATGTTAGAATAGTCATAAGTTCCCTTCCTATTTAAGTTTTTCAAATGAAAAATTATTGCAATGTTTTTCTGGGAGTGTACACAAAAAGCAAACATCATTACACATCATTCATGAGGCTGTCATGAGCTTTGCAGTGGTTAATGTAAAAAGAACATGGAATTTAGCCAAAATAAGGGGGGGGGGGGGTAAATGTGATAGATTTGTCTAAGAAAAAAATAAAGAAAAATAATTTTTAAAAGTGTCCTGTTACTAGAGGGAGTTTTTGCATAAACATTTTTAAATACCAGAGGTATGTACAACTCTGCAAAGGCTCCCAAACAATCGTGCAGTCAGTTTCTTTTTCAGCCCCAAAGATAATCAGAAAACCTGTTGCTCAAGCAAAGCTAAGATGATTGAACTTACTGTAGGAAAGTAGAAGAGCACCTTCACAGGTCTTAGTAGTGTCTCAGTAGAGGGAAATAACGGGAGGATATGTATGGGGTTCTAGGGCTGGGCAAGTTGATTTTAAGGTGAGTTTTGGAAGGTGGGGAACTGGTGGGAACTGAACAGAGGTTATGACACCATAGTCTTAGATTGCTGAGCAAAGCTGGTGAGGATCTTAATATTCACATGATCAGTTGTGACATTTAAGTAACTTCAGTTGCTTACAATCTTATTTTCCTGGAAAAAGTATTTTTGGAGCAAGAAGCTAAGTAATGTTGCTTGTTTTCTGTACTGTTTAACACAGAGAGAGAAAAATATCCCCTGTCTCAGTACTGTGTAATACTGAGACAGGAAATTATGGTGATTTCAGTTCTCATTTCCAAACTTACAATTTTATATTTCTTTTCTTTGGTGTGGCAGGAAAGTAGTAATAATGATCAATCTCCAAAATCATCTGTCAGTTACTAATAATTCATTAATATACTGAACCAAAAGTGTTCTTTCCTCACATTGTACTTGATTTTATGCATTGTATAGTTACTTAAAGACATTTGTTTATTTATGAAACATTCTTTGAGAACATATTATATGTCAGTTTAACAGGTAAGAAAATAATCATAAGATACAAATAATATGAAATAATACAAAAGGAAAAAACATCTACTCTAAGATTCTAAAGTCTCTGATACTCACTTATCAAATGCCCTTTATAGAATTGAGTGTTTATTATTGTTGTATGTTGCATATGCATGTGTGCACATGAGCACATGTATGTTTAATATGAAGCTGATTGAATAATAATGAATCATGGAGGTGACATCTAGGTGTTTTGGATGTTATCCTGACTTCTTTATGCTCTTCTTAAAGTCCCATTCTTGGCTCCTAGTTTCAGCTCTGATATGTAAAGAGTTCAGAAGTCACCAGTCTTGTCCTTATAATAAAAAAAGCTGAATAAACTAAAATCAAAGCCTTTGCTTGGAGCCATCAGATAATTCAAGTCTCAAGGCAAGGCAACTGCCACACCAAAATCTGGAGAGACAGGCAAATCCAGAGCCATGGCCAAGATCTGCTTACCTGGAGCAGAGCTTCTGGGGCCACAAACTGGTATGAACAATTAGGTGGAAATCTTGAGGAACTATTGGAAGTGGAGTTTGAAGTAGTGGGGGAATGAAAAATTCCTGGAGGCTGCAACTGGAGCCTCTACAGTTGCATGCGCTTTACCTCCAGAAAACCCACAAGGTTCTCATGGTAAAGATTCAGAAAAGAACCCCTAATTGATCTGGGACAGGGGTGGGGGAGGTAATCCTTGTGCAATATACTCAGAGCATTCTCCTTAAGAAGGCCTTTATTGCAAGAAAACGTTTTCCCAGGGCCAATCCCAGCTAGGTGAGGAACATTTCTCCCACTCCAGTCCCCTCTAGCCTCCTGTCTCATCTAAGGGGGAAAAGGGAAAGGGAAGAGAAGAGAAGAGAAGAGAAGAGAAGAGAAGAGAAGAGAAGAGAAGAGAAGAGAAAGAGGAAGAGGAGGGGAGGGGAAGGAAGGGAAAGGAAAGAAAAGGAAAGGGAAGAGGAAAGTGAGGAAAGTAAAGGAAAGGAAAGGAAAGGAAAGGAAGGAAAGGAAAGGAAAAGGAAAGGAAGGAAGGAAGGAGGAAGGAAGGAGAGAAGAGAAGAGGAGAGGAGAGGAGAGGAGAGGAAAGGAAAGAGAAGAGAAGAGAAGGAAGAAGGGAATAGAGAAAAAGAAGAGAGAAGAGAAGAGAAGAGAAGCGCAGAGAAGAGATGACGGGGAGGGGCTTGAGTGGGAGGGGCGATGGGGTTGGGAGTTTGGGGGTTGGGGGGGAGAGAGGTGAGGAGTTGGACTTCGCGTCTAATTCGCGCGGAGAGGAGAAGAGAGGAGAGGAGAGAAGAGGAGAGGAGAAGGAACTATTATGAAGGTCATAGTCCAGGGACACAGGCCTACTGAAAGATTGAGATTTAATTATCTATAATAATAAAAGGGTAATATGCTAATTAGACTGAATGTTCTTCTGGGTGAAGCCTCGGCTAGAGTGAAGCAGCCCTGGTCCCCGGCACCTGCCAGCAGCAGCAGCCAAAGCGAAGCCCGGGTCCAGGTGCCAGAGGGAAGCCGGTGCTGGCAGCTGGGGAAAGGAATTTTCTTGCACGAATTTTCATGCATCAGGCCTCTAGTAGATTATAAAATGCTTCTCTTCTGCCATACCTTACACAACACCACCAGCATTCCAGTGTAATAGCCAAGTGCTTCAAGATGCAGACTCTCTCTGAGCAGGAGCCCTTAGGGAAGCCCAAAGTCAACAGGGGTGATAAAAACAATATAGTTACAGCACCAGTAAACACAGTACAACTCCTAGACCAATTAACATAAAACCTAACACCAAAGACCTATTTACTCTGTCCCCATTACCTGATATATTATGCCTTAAAAAAATTTATAAGATATATATAAAGTAAGGAAGTGCTCCAACAAATAAACAAATCACAATGATGAGAGTATATTAAGGATTAAGGTGTGAACTGAAAAAGCTCTCAATGGTCAGGCTTGAAACAATTTGAGTAATAAAATAAGTAAAGTAGTATTGGATTACAATGCAAAGACTAAAACCAACAAATCCATACTGATATAAATAAATGGCTGATTAAATAAATAGATAAAAAATAGGAGAAAATAGTCAAATCTTCATAGAGAATTTCAAATAGTTTATGTAGATATTTGCCCTAAAGGAAATAGAGATTAATTTGTCTCTGCTTTTGTGTGGGTTGCACATAGTGACTCCTTTCCAAAGAATATAGTATAAAAAGAAAAAGAGTAACTTTACCATGAAGAAACCTGAAGGCTGTGCCTGGGCCAGGTGATCAAGGTTAGTAATGTCATGTTAAATGCATATACTTTGATATGAAAATGGCCCTACCCCTGTGGTCTTCATCTCAAACATCCATAATCCCAGTCAGATCATGAGGAGAATATCAGACACATCCCAATGGAGGGAATCCTACAAAATACTTTACCAGTTCTCCCCAAAAATGTCAAGGTCATCAAAATCAAGGAAAGTCTGAGAAACTGTCACCCCAGTAAGGGACCTAACGAGACATGACAAGTAAATATAAATTGGTATTCCTGAAGGTATCCTGAAACAGAAAAAGAACATTAAAGAAAAAACTAAACATGTGAATAAATTATGGACTTTTCTTAATAATAATTTATCCATATTGGTTTTTTATATTTAACAGATATACCATACTAATGTAAGATATTAATAATGAGGAAAACTGATGTAAAGGACATGAAAACTCTTTTATTTTTTTGCATTTTTCTTTAAATCTATGACTATTCTATAATACAATATTTGTTACAAAATAATAATTCGAATCTTTAAGATCAATTCTTTGGGTGAGCATAGGCGGCAGCATTGGGACAGTCTGACATAATAGTGAAGCAAAACATGGCTATTCCTTCCAGGAAAACTAAGCAAATTCCCATGATGTCTAACTACTTGTATGGTTCTTCTAAAGACTAGTTTCCATCTGGGTGAGGCAGAAAGATATCACCAACATCTGGATACTCATATCTGCACACCTGTTCTTCAGGTCTGGAAAGATATGGCCACTTGATTCCAGAGAACATCATAGAAATTTTTCAATCTTGAGTCTTCAATCAAGAGATGGGGTCAAACTTCTCATAACCTTGAAGCAGCACTGCCTGGCTCATTGAGAGTGGCTGTCTACTAATGCTGACATTTCCCTTTGAAGTCTATTGTCTGGCTTCAGAAATAGGCTACCAAAAAAAGCAGCTTTAAATTTATGACCTTATTGTGATTATGAATTTACAAAAAGGACCCAGCCTTGTCCATACTGGCCACAGACAAGTGTAGCTATAACTAAAATTTACAGTATGCATAAAATGAAACACATCGGCAGAGTGCTATAAATTCTGGCTGTCCAGTCACCCCAGCAAATTCCTAATGGATCAGCATGCCCTCAAATTTAAATGGTTGTTTTTAAGAAGTAAAGGTAAGTGACAGGTTAGATACTTAAGCAAACACTGAAAGCATTTCACTGTTGAATTGCCTTGCTTGAATTTAGAATAGACGGGACAGGAGGAATAACCTACAGAGGAGAATTGAGTAAATGTCTGCAGGAAACTTTTATTCAATTTCCCACTCGATGCTGTAGGAATATTGAGATACAAAAACACATCCTTGGCATTGAAAAGGCAAATTTTATGGAGAGAATCTGATAACCTGCAGTAACACAATGAAGTGAGTGCTCTGAGAAAGGTAAGCATGGTACTGGCTGCACCAAATAGGCATTATATAGTGTCTTAAAAAGTTGAGATTTTATGCTGAAAAAAAATGGGAGGTATTGAAGAACTGTAAATTTTAGAATTAACTTTTATTTTTAGTTCTAAAACTGTCATTATGGTTGCATAGAGGACACAAGTGATAAGACTGTTGTAATTATCCAGCTAACAGTTGGATGAAAGCTTCAATTAGAACACTAGTCATAAAGGATGGAGAGGTAGGATCAATGCAACATTGACAGCTTAGTGTGTAGCCAGAGACAGTGAGGGGAAAGTCAAAAATAATTCCCAGAAGAGATTAACCAAAGAATTTATATGCATACTAGAGGCCCGGTGCGCAAAAATTTGTGCACTCAGGAGGGTCCCTCAGCCCAATCTGTGCCCACTTGCAGTCTGGGACCCCTTGGGGGATGTACACCTGCTGGCTTAGGCCCGCTCCCCCGGGGATCAGGCCTAAGCTGGCAGTCAGACATCCCTCTGGCAGCCCGGGAGCCCTCGGGGGATGTCCACTTGCCAGCAGGGACCAGGACTAAGCTGCAGTCAGACATCCTTAGTGCTGATGAGGAGGCGGGAGAGGCTCCCGCCACCACCACTGTGCTGGCAGGCGTCAGCCTGGCTTGTGGCTGAGCAGAGCTCCCCCTGTGGGAACGCACTGACCACCAGGGAGCAGCTCCTGCATTGAGAGTCTGCCCCCTGGTGGTCAGTGTGTGTCATAGTGACCAGTCATTCCCAGTCTTTCTGCTGTTAGGGTCAATTTGCATATTACCCTTTTATTATATAGGATATGCATAACCCATGGACACAGACAATCATGTGCTGAAGCCCTTGGGCAGGGGGAAGGGGCAGGCTATAAGGGATCAATGGGGGAGAAAAGGGACAGCTGTAATACTTTCAACAATAAAGACTTAAAAAATAATAATTCCTAGTTGTCTGGTTTTGCCTAAACTAGGATGAATATTGGTGCATTCAGTAAGAAAGGGAGTAATGAAAATCAGTGTATAAGGTTGGATTCCCTAGAAACGGGCTCTGGGATGGTATTTTACACAGAAGTTTTATTGGAAAGTGCTCTCAGGAAATAGACCCGTGGGGAAGTGAGGATAGCAGGGTACAGTAGAGGTAGAGTCTGACCCACAATGTGGTTGCAACTGAGACCCCAGCTGATCCCATGAAAGCTTGAATGAGCCCTTCAGAGTTCCAAACTGAGTCAAGGGGACTAGGTCTTTATCTTCCGATATCTCTTGCTCATTAGCCTCAGGTTACCCACCTTGAAAGTGGCACACCTTTGAGAACATGAGTTTTCTGCGGCCCAAGACAATTTCCAGTAAGGGATTCAGCTGCAGATACTTCCAGGAGAGGACAGCTATACTGATCCTGAAGAGAGGATCTGGAGGAGTAACACTTTATCCACCACTAGGTTGGTTTTTCTTTGTTTTTGTGGGATTAAGTTTTATAAAAGGCCATTTTTTTTTTCTTTAGAATAAAATAGTCCTAGACTCCAAATTTAAGAAATAACACATTTATTTATTTATTTGTTTGTTTGTTTGTTTTAAAGTAACAACAAGTAACCACCTGAACTTAATTTGACTTGGTCCTAATTGATGCCAATATCCAGGAATGCGCAACGCAATAAACAATAGCCTCACTATAGTCACCACACCTCCATATCTTGAGTTGGGCTCACCTGTGTGATATCCAGCAGACAGTTGAATGTTGCACAAATGAGCATGAGCTTGGTGTAGAGAACCTCCTGGGGGTCGTTTAGAAATACAGATTTAGTAGATGTGCTGCAGGGATGCAAGATTCCAAATTTATAGAAGACTTCCTGGTGTATCAGATGTTACTGGTCCACAGATCACACCTTGAATAACAAGAAGTTAAATGATGGGAAGAAGATACAAAAGATGAAGAAGCAAAACCACAGGGCTCAAAAGAGAATAAGGTGATGGTGATATTCCAAAATCTGAGACAACTATAGTTCAAGAAGGCAGGACCATTTGGCATGTCTGTGTACACTCAAATCTAAGATGGCTTGAGTGATAATGAAAAGGCCCTAGTTGCTTAGAAAGTCATGGTTAAGCCACATGCTTTTTTTATCTTTTCAGGACAATATAAAAACACATGAGTTCTTTTGACATGGATCCGTCTATCATATTCGTTAGTGTAGGCCAGTGATGGCGAACCTTTTGAGCTCAGCATGTCACTATTTTGAAAAATCCTAATTAACTCTGGTGCCGTGTCACATATAGAAATTTTTTGATATTTGCAACCATAGTAAAACAAAGACTTATATTTTTGATATTTATTTTATATATTTAAATGCTATTTAACAAAGAAAAATCAACCAAAAAATCAGTTCCTGTGTCAACTCTGACACGCGTGTCATAGGTTCGCCATCACTGGTGTAGACTGTGCTACTAAGAAACAGAGAATACTAGGAAGAAGATAAAAAAGGGGGAATGGTTTATGCTGATATTGGGGGAAAGGAGGAGACAGAAAAATGGTACCAGAAACAGATCAGAACTGCATAGAGAGTTGCAGAGGAGACTGTGAGAGAACGGAAGGAACATCAGGGAGAAGGGGAAATGTTCTAGAAGTGGAGAAAAGGGAAAAAATAGACATTGCCCATTCACTACTGTTGCCAAAGGATAGCTCTAACCCAGGAAACAAAAGGAAGAAATGCATTCACCAAGAAATAAGCAAGCATCTCAAATACATAATTTTAAAGGAGTTGATGCCTTAATTTGAGTTCTCCAAACAGCAGAGTGAGGACCAGTAATTTATTTAGGAATTGGCGCTACGCAGCAGGGAGAGTAAGACAGGAAAGCAGGAAAAGCCAATACAGCTACACAAGATCAAGGTCACAGCTGTTGGCTATACAGGCTCACTTTTACCAGGACTTCTCAGAAACTCACAGAATGCCTCCCAAAGTGCCCATCAATACATCCACCAGCTCCCCTTGCTGAGTGTGACTATGCAGGCATTAACCCTCTACACTCTGGCCTGCCTTTACAGGGGGTCCGGAGGAGGCACTGAGCAAAAGAGCAATGAGACACACGTTTATGCTGATTAGATGCTGCTGGCAGAGATGAGTTTAACTCCACATAGAAGTGCCCGCTGCAGCTGTGACTGAAATCAGGGGTGGGGTGAGGGTTGTGATTCAATATACCAAAGGCATCGACCATAGGGAGGGAAAACTAGTGGGTTTGAAGACATTTTTGAGGCACTGCACTTTGCAGTTTTCAAGTTCAAGGTGCTAACAGGAAATAGTGCTTAACTGGGGTTGCCTAGTAGGAACTAGAAGCTACAATCAGCCTGTTATCTCCATGCACATAGATGCTCTATAAATGCTTCCCTGGCAATTCTCTTTTCCCCAATTGAAAGGCCAGCCTGAACCTTTGTAAGCAATGATACAGGTGGTAAACTTCAGCTCGGTCCCTGCCAAAATCATCACAAATCCTGAATTAGTCGGATGTGAATTAATGAGCTTTTCGTGGAGCTTGGTTTTTGTCACACATATTGATCCTGGAGTGAGGCAGCCCATTAAAGGCTCTAATTAAGCTGCAGTTTCTGTTTGAAGATGAAGTTCCTGGGCAGGGACAAATTGCAAGAGGCTTGTTCCTGTGGGGCTGACAGCTAATCAGGGGACGAACGTGTAGTCAGAGTTCCTCTTGTTTTCCTCCTGATAGGAAATGACAGTCAAGTTTCAAATGAAGTTTACACAATTATTTAGACTCTAGAAGCAAGAAAGAGGAGCTCCAGGTTACAAATGACTGATAGAAAAAGAGTTTTACTACCAAGCAAAAGGAGGCTGTTTTGTACTAAATATATCCTTTCCTCTTCTTGCCTGCTTTCTTACTATAATAAGGGGGGATTTTTTTTTTTTTTTTAATTAGAGCTCCTCTCTGTAGCGAATTGGAAAGATTCACTTTAATAAGTGTTCGGAGTGTTAGCACAAACCTCACAAGAAGGTGCATGATGGAGGCCAGGTGCAGACTCTGTGGGGCTCTGGGTGGAAAGGTGCTGGTGTGCTCAGAGGGGACTTGGAAGAACAGCCATGGGGGGCAGGGTCCACTTAAAATTGTTGGTGTGTGGATAGAAAGACAATGTGGATGCTGTTACATTTTCTTTTTGGGAGAAGCAGGAAATTTTCTGTTTCTCTCTAGTATATTCTGTAGAGGTGAGGTAGGTTTTTTTTCTTTTCTTTTCTTTTTTCTTTTTAAAAACAGAGTGAGGCTGTGCTGAGGATCTGATGGGTAGGGTACAAATTGGTGACAGCCTACAAACAGACATCGCAGGACAATCTCCTGGCCTAAGAACTTAGCAAGAATGAGGTCCTTTGAAGGATAAATGGGAAAAGTAAAATATTCATAAACCCATCCTCTGCAGAGGCGAGAAGGGAGGAAGGAGGCAGAAGAGCAGAGATTTAAGGAGTCCTACAAGGCATCCTGTCTGTCTTATTATGCTGAGGCCTCCTTAAAATTCTTGCGGGGTGTGGGTGTATATTGGTTTTATTCTCATTTTAAAGATAAGAAGTCTGAATCTCAATAAAGTTAAATGACTTGGCCAAATTTAGCTACAAAGTAGCAGAACCAAAATCTAGTGGCCCCGGGCTCCAAACTCCTAAAATTGCCCCGCAACACTGTTTTCTCGCATTTTCAAAAAGTATGTGGTTATGTTATGTATGTCTGCCAAATTTAAAGCCATAAATACGAAGCATAAGTCTGCATGGATATGGCACAAATGCAGTTAGAGCAGCGATTTTCAACCAGTGTGCCATGGCAGGAACACTGGTGTGCTGCAAGAACTTTAAAACATGCAATACCTGACTATTTAGTCAGAGGCACCAACCTCTTTTCCCTTAGATTGTTAAATAAAAAAAATGGCAACAGACAACAAAATAATAGCTGTCCAATGTGAATGAATCAAAACTATACCTATTTTTTCTGTCAAATTGTCAAAAAGTGTATTTTTCAGTGTGCAGCAGAATTTTGGTAATTACTTTACGTGTGCCATGAGATGAAAAAGGTTGAAAATAGCTGAGTTAGAGTGATTATTGTCAGCCACCCACAAATTAAAGTACTTTATGACATCAACAAGAAGCATCAGGTGCAAAGTCATTGTCATCACTGTGACTATCACCTGAGGACTTTGGACGGGAACTCTCCTTGGAGGAGGTAGCAGAGATGATGTTTTAGAACCTCAGCTCCAGAGATTCCCCAGGGGCAGCCCAGTTAGGACAGAGGACAGAGGTGAACTTCAGTCCTGAACAGCTCGCCTGGACAATAATGATAAGATAATCATGGGAAAATTGACAGTCAGTCGTTTTTAGAATGCTTTACTTCCATTTTTGATGCTCTGGAAGCTATAAACAGCAGTCATGCTGATCTTTAATCTGTACCATCCCTCCCAGGAAGAAAGTGAAGATGTCTGGATGGCAGGTTTCCATACCACTGTAGTGGGTGCTGCTGCTGCCCCACCCAGATCCCCTTTCCGGGGGTGGTACATCCATCTCCAGCTGCTGCTAACAGCTCCCAGGTGCCGCCTTCTCCTGTGATCTGGCCTGGGCAGAATAAGAGCTGCCTTGCCTGGGAGGTGACTGTTCTTTGGAGCCAAGCCCCACCCTTGCTACCAGGAGGGCAGCCTATAGAAGATGGATGATTGGCTAGCAAGTGGCACAAAGCCTGTGGATCAAGCTAGAGTTGGTCACCAGTTAAGTGCACATCTTTGCCTGGCTTACTCCCTTGTTGCAGCCTACTTCTCTCATTTCCCTTACATGTCTCTCCTGAGAGTTCATCCTCCTGAAATCACATACACAGGAATCTGTCTCCGCTTCTTCCTCTTGGGAACCTGGCCTAAAAAAACTGTCCTTCGAGATTCAATCTTATGCAACACCTGCCAGATCCATCACCGAATCCTGGAGAATGCACTATTGAAATAGATACTCAGATTTTGACCAAGTTGTACTCTTCTTGCTGGCATCATCTTGCTTAAACCATCACCATTTCTCATTTGGATTAGGTACTAATAGGTCTCCCCAGTCACAGTAGTCACAATGAGATTATGTCACAACTCTGCTCAAAACTATACAAAGGTTTCCCATCTCACTCAGAATAAAGCAAAAGTCTTTGCTAAACCTCTAAGACTTTATATGAACTTCCCTTTCCCATGATCTGTCCAACCTCATTCCCCTTCTTTCTTTTATGCTCATGCCATGTTGACTGACTCATTGTTCCTTGAACACATCACAAATGTTCCCACCTCGTGGTCTTTGCACCTGCTCTTTCTTCTGCCTGACAAGCTTCTTTTGTAGACATAACTACAGTTTGCTGCCTTCATTCTTTATATTTCCTTGAAAAGTTATTCTCTTGGCAAGGGTTTTCCTGGGAACCCCTGACATTAATCTGGCAGTCATGTATTTATCACACTAACTTCTTTCAGTCAGGATCATCATTTATTATAAAGGCAGCATCTTCTCATTCTCTAAAAAAATTACCTGTATCTTAGAGTCTGTAATTCTAGTTCTCTGATTTTTTCTTTTAAAATCAGAAAGGTTATGTTACTTGAATTAATAGATTTGAATGCCTAAAACAAAATATATTTGCTTTTCTATTTTTAAATTGTGACAATTAGTGCAATTGGTGATTCTGAATGCTTATTAAATTTTCTCAGGGTGCTTAACCTGAGTGATTATTTTTTACAGTGTGTTGGCAAAGTTTTTCACATCAGTAGACCATTTAATGATTGATCAGAATTTCTATGGACCATCAATTTTTAGCAACTTAAAAGAAAGTCTCCATAATTTTAAATGCAAATGAAACCCATTTAGGTAAATAATATTAAATTTAGTTATATGCCGGGAGCCGGTCCATCCTTGCTGTTTCAAGGGACCTGGCATATATGGCATACTGTTCTTAATATGTTTGCTCACCTTCTTGGCACTATGTGTTTTAACCAAGGTCTCTGAGAAAGGTTGTTTCCCCAGGTAGGGATTTTCCCCTGAAGTTAGGGAGGGAATAAAACCTCTTAACTAGTGCCAGGTGGGTAATTAATCACTTTAACTACGAACAATCATGCTTAAGCTACATAATCTTTACTCCCTGGAATGGCTAGGCTGCTGATCAACTGAACACTGTCTCCGTGTCATACCTTCTTCACCGACTCCATCCACACCTTTGGGGACCCCTGGACCCGCTGGGGTTGGACCCCGGCATCTGGCGCCCGAACAGGGACCCCTAGGTAAGCCCCACTCGCAGGATGGATAGGACTCCACCATAGGAAGAGGGTGGATAGTCTTTGCCGACTCCGTCCACACCTTTGGGAACCCCTGGAACAGGATTCCCCTAGGTAAGCCCTCCCCATTGAGAACCCCACACTCGGGACGGATAGGATTCCACCAGGGTACTTCAGACCCCCATATAGAGGATAAGTAGGGTAAGAAGGTGGATAGTACAGAACTTAGATTGAGAAGATGTGCCATACTGAGTCCAGAGAAAGAAGACTTTGTATTGATTCTTAGATTGAGAAGATGTGCCATACTGAGTCCAAAGAAAGAAGACTCTGTATTGATTCTTAGATTGAGAAGATGTGCCATACTGAGTCCAAAGAAAGAAGACTCTGTATTGATCTTTAGATTAAGAAGATGTGCCATACTGAGTCCAAAGAAAGAAGACTCTGTATTGATCTTTTAACACATATGCTTGCTAGCAGAGGAATTAAGGTTACTCCTAGTCAGACAGAACGTTTTATACAAGAAGTATGTCCATGCTTTTCTGAGGAAGGAAAGGTAAATGTAAAGGCATGGGAGGAGGTAGGCCCAAGGAGCCTTATCCTTAACCCCACTGCAGCCTTTCCACCCCGGGAAAGTGCAGGATTGGCAAGCTCTCCCTGGGGTGATAGATCAGGACTCAGGTAATAGCGGAAAGCGCCAATCCTACTCTTAAAATGGATACAAGAGAGCATTTGGGGTTTTTCTTTTTAGTGCCTGCTTTTAAAAAATAAAAAAGGGGGAATTTGCCGGGAGCCGGTCCATCCTTGCTGTTTCAAGGGACCTGGCATATATGGCATACTGTTCTTAATATGTTTGCTCACCTTCTTGGCACTATGTGTTTTAACCAAGGTCTCTGAGAAAGGTTGTTTCCCCAGGTAGGGATTTTCCCCTGAAGTTAGGGAGGGAATAAAACCTCTTAACTAGTGCCAGGTGGGTAATTAATCACTTTAACTATGAACAATCATGCTTAAGCTACATAATCTTTACTCCCTGGAATGGAGATAAGAAACGCCCTAACCTTTGTAATAGAGATTGATAGGATTGAATCAACTGGTATAAATACAGATGTAACAAGACAGCAAGACTCAGAACTTAGAATACAGAGCTTAGAACACAGAACTAAGGAGACAGAACCTACAGACAGAAGAACTTCGCTGGAGAGAACACGGCAAAAGATCCTGGACTGAACCTGACTACAGAAATTGGCAAGAGAACCTGACTAGAACCTGGAGAACCTAGCAAGAGAACATGGACACAGAACCTGGCTGGAGATCCTAAGCAGAACTTCGCTGGAGATCCAGACCAGAACTTGGCTGGAGATCCTGGCTAGAGAGCCTGGCTAGGCTGCTGATCAACTGAACCCTGTCTCTGTGTCATTCCTTCTTCGCCGACTCCGTCCACACCTTTGGGGACCCCTGGACCTGCTGGGGTTGGACCCCGGCAGTTATAATTTTTTCATATTTTGGGGAGCAACAAAATCATTTATAAATTTTTGCCAAAGTTTTTATATCTAGCCTAATGATAGATAAACTGGGAAGTGGGTTGTTATTCAATCACTTGTTTCTATTTTTTAAACTATTATATTTGCTTTAAACAAAATTAAAAAACCCTAATTCACAATTACATGTCAGGAGGGATGGTGGACCATGTTTGGCCTGAAAGATAATTCTGGCAATTTAATTTGAATGTGGACGAATTGAGCCTATATTGAACATATGATGATACATCTCAATAAAGATGACTTTGCTTTGGTTGTTGAACCAATAGTCACATCAGCCTTCAAAAGACAAACAATTACATATTTCATCTTGCAAATGTAATCCTCATCCTTATGCTGGATTAATTCATATCTGAAAAGAATTACTTGTTGTTCATTTATTTTCATTTTTTCTTGTATCATTTGGGCCATCATTTTTTTTTTTACAAAAAGTATGCAAACTTATGAAGTTGGAAGGGAAAGACACATTTTCAGCAATCAAGTTATTATGCAAAATTTGAACATCATTTTCTTTCTTAATTAAGCAGTCAAGAGTATTATTATTAACTAGGGGCCCAGTGCATGAATTTGTACACCTTGAAAGGAGCTGTGGGCTGTGTGGCTGTAGAGGGCATAGAGGTGGGTCTTGGCCCATTCTCTACCCGCCCCCCACCTGGCCCCTCCAGCCACAGCCGCAGTCCCCTGTCTGCTGGCAGCCCCGTGCCTGCCGCAGCAGCTCCCACACATTGACAGCACATAGCTATTGGGGCTGGCGCCAGTAGCAGGTGCGAATGGGGCAGTCGCCAGCAGCAGGTGTGAGAGGTGGCTGTCACCCAAATTGCCCCTCAGGAGCAGGGGGAGGTGGAAAATTCCTGAGGGGCAATCAGGGCCAGCAGCTGCTGCTCACACTGCTGACAGCATTAAGTGATTGGGGCCAGCTCCAGGCACCAGCAGTGGGTGCAAGCACTGGGTGGGACTGTGGTGCGTGGGAGCAAAGAATTTTCAGTAACCACCAGAGGCTCGTCCCAATTACAGCGACCAGTGCCCTGCCTTGGTCTGGCTCACCTACTCCACCATTCTGCTGTGGCTGACACCCACCATCTTCCAGGCTCTGTCACCTTCTGCCTACACCTGCCATGTTCCACGTGCACCCCCTGGTGGTCAGCGCACATCATAGCGACTGGTTGTTTGGTTGTTCAGTTGTTCTTCCACTTGTTCTATTTGCATATTAGCCTTTTATTATATGGGATTGTTGGAGAAAAAGCTGTTTGTTTAGAAATTGAGGCAATAACAAAATTTGAATTTCCTAAGAAATCTTGATGCATTCTAATTTTTTATTTTAAATTTGTGGATTTTTGGTCCAGGGGTGATATATTCACGCCCCTAAAGAATCTGACAATATTTCTGAGATAGTGCACCATGGGAAAGCCAGTGGCAATCATGGAAATGTTTTCAGTCTCCCTCTAGGTAATGGGGAAAATCTTTCATCTCAACCCACATTTCAAAGACTCATGTACTCACCATTTCTCATGAAAGTTTTCAGTATGTCAAGCGTTCTATCTGTATTAACTGATAATCATTTAGTTATATTGACAATTATTATTTCTTCCATTCTACTAGTAAATTGGGATTAGGAGGCAAATTGTCAGTAGCTAACTATTCTCAGTGATTACATCACCTAGTGGCCTTAGCCTCCTTTAGCTGCACAAAATTGTTCTTTGTTACATGGATAGTGGGTCTGACATTAACATTAAGTCTACATCAGTGCTCATAAAACAATTAAACAGAAATTACCTTCTTCTTTAGTTTTTGTTTTTAGCATAAAACGCATTTTTTAAAAAAGTATTCATTACTTCCTCTGTTGAGAATGTCTCCTTTATATATTAAGGACTGATTCAGACACTGATTCATTTCTGGTTTCATCTAACTTGTTACCACACTCACAATAATTAGAGAGTAAAGATAATGGTGCAGAACACAATGGACAATAAAATACACCAGAATGTTCAAGCTTAAATAATATTCTAAAATATAAATGGACCTAACTAAGAAAAGAAAATTGGCTTTTGCTTTGAATGAAATATACCAGGGCATGGGAAAAGACAGATCAGTTTAATCAAAACTGGTAATTATAAAATCAGCTTTAACAAAAAGAAGCATGTGATTTTTCCATAGTTTTTAATAGCAATATGATTTGTACTCACTTGGAAGAAAACCACCTAATGGTTACCTCTAAGGAAGACTGAGCTGATTCAAAATAATTTACCAATCATACCCAGCTGGTCCCTGTAATGTGATGATGTTGTGATATTAGGGGGTAGACAATGAAGCAAATGTGTACAAGGAAGTATGCCAGATATCTTAAAATACTCAAAGGGTGAAACATATCAGCCTGAGGCTGAGGCTACAGTGACTCCTTTGATGATGCTTTTGAGTCAAATTGGAATTATGTTAAGCATAACACCCTACCGCTGAAAAGGAATATCTAACAATGTCAATGGGTAAAATAATTTGGGTAAAGACTTGTTTTGGTGATGGTTTATTTAGCTTCCTTTCTGTGCATTATACTTATCATTAATATTATGGTGTTTTTATAAGCATTCTGGCAATAACAAGAATAACATCCATTTTTGCTATAAAGAGAAAAACTGAATTATGCATCTCTCACTCTTATCTCATCTTTGAGTTTAAAGATAAATTTTTCCATTTTCTTGTGATCCATTAGTTTACAGTTGTTTTGAAAGATAAGTGAAAGTTCCATTATATATTTTAAAGTGACATGTAAACATAAATGGCTTTTGAACATATTTTCAAAAGTTTTATAGCAGACATATTTGGAGATGGAAGTCTCACTAGTCCTATAAAATTTTAATTTTTTCTATCAACAATTATATTTCCCCTTTCACTTCTAATTTTTTTCTACATATGTGAAATTGTATTACTATTTACTATTTATATCATAATTTCATCTGAGCATTTACTGAAGACCCGTTTACTATTTATATCATAATTTCATCTGAGCATATCTTTTCTTTTTAAGAGCACTTTTATCTTCAGTGAAATATTTCTGAGTCATCCTGATTGGGGTTATACTATTTTTATTTAATCAATAGGGAATATATGAAATACACACATGATGATAATAAAAACAATTTAACAAACAAAAGCAATACATAAGCAACTGATTTTATTGTTTGAATATTGAAAATACCATTGCCAAGACAAACCACTCCTAGTCAAGAAGAACTGACCAACCTAGTTCTTTAAGCACATGAAAAACCTTTGATAAAAATATTAAGTACATAAAGAATTTCTGTAAAAAATAAAAATAATCTAATGTTTAAAATTGTGAACTGTGTATGAACCAAATAATTATATTTTCCCGTGATCTTGCCAAACTTCCTATGGACAATTTTATAGCCCCTGGGGCCCAGCTGCATCCCATGACCATAACCTTGAGACACTATATCAAACAAACCTCAACTTGTACATCTCCAATTTCATTGGGGTGCTGGATTAGACAAAGCCTCTACTAATCCAGGCATTCATCATTTAGCAGCTGAGAATATCTTGACACTGGGGAGTTCAAGGTTTTTTTCCTCTCCCACAAATTTCAGTAAGTGGAAGAAAGCAGAAAAGCAATTAAATTCACATAGCAGTCTTTCAACTCCTTTATCGCCTCACACCCCAGGGCAAAGCAAGTAGGAATCTTTCAACTCCTTTATCGCCTCACACCCCAGGGCAGAGCAAGATTATAGATGATAAATAGATGATATAGATAGATAGATAGATAGATAGATAGGTAGATAGATAGATAGATAGATAGATAGATAGATAGATAGATAGATAGATAATTTACACATACATATATAAATACATATGTAGAAACATATATGTCCATATACATTTCTCTGCATAAAATATCAAACTGAAATCTTAATTTTCCATTGTTTTCACTGATTAAAAATATCACAAACAAAACTATTTTATATAATATTTTATATCTATTCAAATACGTTCAAAACAAGTTTGTATTATGTGTAGCAGAGAGAAGCTTTATTTGTTTTAACCCTAAATTCCAAAAGTTTGATCTAAAATCACTTCCCTCTGGAAGAAGGCTAACTGGTAAACTCTGCTGCCAGAAAATTCTCCTTAACCCATCTGAGGACGTCCTTCAAGCAAGTACAGTCATTGAGACTGAGGCCTTCCTAAGCCAATCAAAAGAGGACCCAGTCATTTTATTTGCCTAGTTCACTGAGGTCTCTTAATGTTATATTAAAATTAAGATTTTTTCAAGGAATATGTTCTCCCTCCCCTACAGATATTAGATATAATTATGATACTGTATAAAATATGAAAATAATTTCTGGTATTTTTAGGACATATTATCTGTCACCACAAAGCCCTGATAATTCAAAATATGTTTTTGTTGTCAATCTAAGTAACTATATCCATCATTGGGATGAATAGATAACTGTAAAAATTTTTTCTACAAAAAATCTTAGCACATAAAATACTGTATAAGAATTTTGCTTTACCTTCTATCTTTTGTCTTTACCCCTCTTTTCTGTTAGAGAATCACTCCCCCTACCTTGTGTTACTAAATCCATATGTCATTCCTGCCTTTCGATGGAATACTTCTTACTATCTATTTGTTTGTATTTTCTTTCTTGACAAGGATAAACTTCCCAATGAAGCCTTTGGATACCGAATCTCATCCTGACCTTCTGTGAACTGAGTTACAAGTACATTTCAGGAGGGACCAAATTTATGTCTAAGGGGTTCTCCCTTCTTACATCATCTATATAAACTTCTATAAGGGTAGTTAGAGGGAGTCACCCATAGCATTGTCATTTTAATGGGCCTTTTACTTAGACTGTTCTCCCTCTGAATTAGAGAAATGAAGAATATATAATTCACTTTTATAATAGTGACAAATAAATTAAGCTCCTATAAAGCACATGTGCATGTCCTCAGCCATCCTTGCCATAATTCAGCATCATTCTCCTTTTGCTCCTCCAAAACGGTTTTTCTCCATCTTTTTCCTAGGTCATTGGGGTTTGACATGAAAAGGATCTGCAAGAAGATTGCATATGCTTTCATTGCAAACACACTGCAGTGGGCAAGTACTGCCTATTTCATAAGGGAATGGCTCCAGTGAAGGGCCTCATGCATCAGAGAGCCCCCCATCAGACCCAGGCCTCTCAACCCTGCAGCCTGGTGGCCATGGAGCTGGGCGGGCTCCACTGTCTGCCCCAAATTGCTTCTCCCACAGGCAGAACCCTCAAAAGCTGCAGGACCTGGATACCTATGCTCACCTGTTGGGATCAAGGGCTCTGCTGAGGGTGCTCATTGCTTGCCCTTTCTACAGAGGGAGTACAGACACACTGAGTCTTTACTTTGCAGCAGACCATCTTAGGATGCTAAACATATATTATCACACTATTTCCTCTCAAAGGATAATAAAGTCCCCTTTATACTTGGAATGGGGGATGGTGACAGACTAATGCTCAGAGTGGTAAAATAACTTGCCATAAAGCACACCACAGAGCAGAGATAGTATTTTAACTTATGTCTTTGGATACGGAAGCCAAAGCTCTTTCCATTATAACAGGTTGCTTTAGGACAATACAAATAGCCCAACATGAAACATTTAGTATTTTTAAAGATACATTCTACCACAAGCACATTTCCTGTAATAACAGACTATAGTTAGTTTGTCCCTATCTAATATCATTTGCCTTAATTCCTGAAGATCTTGTATACTCTGAACTCCCATACGCACCTGTTTAAGGACAATTCCTTTGGGAACAGAAAATACTGTTATTAAAAGCTTTTGATTCTGAGAGCACACTTAAGTAAAACATAGGCTTCATGATGGCAGGGATTTGGCTTATTTTGTTCACCAAAATATCCCCAATGTTTAGAAGGGTACTTGGTAGATAGTAATTGGCCAGTTAATGTTTGTGGAATGAATGTGAATAGTTAACAGAGATCAAGACCTCAAAGGATGGCATCACTTCTGGCTGCATGTGCTGATGGGAAGGTACCAGAATACATTGTTTCTCCTTCTCAATGTTACCTGTGGTAGATGTTAGTAAACCTTACAGGGATGAGGAGCAGAAACCTCCTAAAGATTCTGCTGCAGAAGACAGAACAAACCAGAAAGGAGTGGGATGGCCCTAACAAGGCCCTGGGCCGTAGAAATTGGCATAAGTAAAACTCAAAAGTCTGGGGACAGTAATGAGCCTGAGATTCTTGGCAGAACCCTAGTGAAAAATCTGCTCCTGGCAGCACACCTTGTGAGGCCCTCACCTGGGTGCAGAATTCAGAAGCAGCCTAGTTGGTGTCCTCTGCACATGGTCTGTGTTCTTGGTAGTACCTGCCTAATGAAACTGGAGTATGGAAGATTTGTCTAGGCCAGGATTGGTTTGCCACGAATTGCCTCAAGCACAGGTCATGTGAGGTTGGCCCAAACTATCCAATCTGAATATAGAAGGGTAAGCCTTCTTTGGCGCACATTTCTTTGGTAGTGATGGCTCAGCTTCCCAGCTCATGTTTGCTCAAACACTTAAGGTTTATGCAAGGAAACAGATCCATTCTGAGGCCCATGAGTCAAAGTAGAAATTACTAACTAAGGATAACTGAAAGATTTCCCTTTAGACTACTGCATGGTAGGTTAAAGGGATCCAAGACTGCCATGCAAGTAGCATAGCCACAGATGAATAAAAGTCCAGATCATATAAAAATCAAAGTCCCACTCTGCAGTAGATAACGTAAGGATGGGGAGTGACATTGGTTAGTAGAACTCATTACAGGAACTCTAAATTATGCATTGAAGGCCTACTATAGAATGCAGAGGGACATTAAATTGCCTGATGGAATCTGAATTCTCCTCCTGGGCCTATGATGGCATTTAAGGATATTCAAATTCTGATGCTGCACGAGCTTTATAAATCCATTGGTCAAAGGTCAAAATGCTTATCTAATGATTTTCTTTCTCCTTTTCCTTTCTCCCCATTATTATTATTAATAATTTCATTATAAGAGTACTACATGCACATTGTAAGGCAGTTAAATAGTATCAAAGGATATAAAATGAAAAACTAAAGACTTCTCCCCCTAATTTTTACTTCCAATAGGATTTCACCATTATCAGTTTCCTGTCTGTTTTCATAATCATAAAATGAAAAAAAATAAATCCTACATTTAATTTATTCAAACAGGTAAGGGAAGACATGACATCCAGAAAATAGAATGCTATATAAAAAAGAAAAATCAGGAAGCAATATAGGATTCATGAATATTAAATATAAATAAATAGCAGAAATTAAAGAACTTATTCAAATGCTAAAGGAGAAAGTTTATGAATAATTCCAGAAAATAGAACCAGAAGAAAAAGATGAAAAATGTTTTTTAAAAGACAAAGATATTAGTGGATAAATTCAGGAGAGTCTACTACTAAATATAGTAGTTCCTATAAAGAGAAAAAAAACTGAAGAAATAAACATTTAAAATAAATAATCAATCAAGTAATTCAATAAATATGTGCTGAGGATTTACCATATTCCAGACACTGCTTCTAGGTGCTTGGAATACATAGAACATATTGGCAAACAAACTGATAAAAATGACCGCTTTTTCCAGAGTTTATATTCTGCTTGGGGTAGAAAGACAGAAGGTCAGTTATATAATATGGTATAAGGTGGTACGTGCTACCAGAAACAAACCAATCCAGGGAAGGGAGACTCCAGAGTGGATATGGGAGGCCATTCCTAATTTAAATCAGATGATGGAGTGTTGAGAGAAGGCCTCATTTGTAAAAGTTGAGCTTTGATAAAAACGTAAGGAGTCTATTAGCCATGAGGATAGTTGGGAAAAGATTCTTCCAAAAGTAGCAAAGGGAAAAGCCCTAAGATATGAGGATACCTAATGTAGCTGGGATGGAATGAGCAGATCAATCGGGGTCATCATTGGTTGGAAGAAACAAAGACAAACACAGGACTTAATGCATTCAGAAACAGAAGATGTTTTATTAGGTAACATCCATCACATGATGGTTAAAAGCACAGACTTTGAAGTCAGATGTCCTAGAGTCTAAAATTGATTTTTCCACTAGTAAGCACATTGCTTCTTCAAAAGCATAAGTATAAATATGTATTTATATTAAATGCTCTGCTAAACAGATTAATTCATCCTTTGAATCATATTTCTTTGACAGCTTTTTTGTTTTCAATCTGCCTTCACTCTACTTCCAGTTTATTTTTTCATTTATTTTTATCATGGTTTCATTTATTCATAGATGCTGTCTTTGAATTTTTCTGTTGGAGCCGTCTTCCTGACGATGCCATTTGTTACATCATAATTTTTTCAGCTTTAATGAGGTACAATTGACAAATAAAAATTTTTATATATGTGTGCAACTTGATGTTTTGATATATATATATATATATATATATATATATATATATATATATACACACACACACACACACACACACTAATAATAGAGGAATATACAAATTGGCCCAGACACCATAACGTAATGACCGAACAGCAGGGACCTAAGGATGCATGGCACCTGGCCAGGGTGGTGGACCTCAGGCCATGCCCCCTCCCACGGGGCTTGACGGGGGACCTCAGGCCTCACTCCCCAACCCAGCATGAGCCAGGGGACCTGAGGCTGTGCCCCCTGCCCGGCACAGGGCTGCGGGACCTGAGGCTGCACCCCCCAGCCTAGATGGGCTTGACAGGGGTGGGGTTGGCTGGGTCTGGGTCTCACCCAATGGGGGTGGGGCCGGCCAGGACTGGGTTGCCTGCATTTTCAAATCACGTGCGGGTGGTGGGCAGGGACTTGACTCTGGGACCAGTGGCACGCCCCAGACTCTGACAGGAGGAAGATTTTCATATACATTTTACTAATTTCCTTTCATCTCTGACACTTATATTATAGAGAAAGGGCAAATAGCAATATTAAAATATTTCCTCTAATTAATTCCCTTTAATGTGCATGAATTTCATGCACCAGGCCACTAGTATTTAAATAATCAGCATAATAAAGCTAATTAATATAGCTACCACCTCACATAGTTACCATCTTTTGTTTCCTTTTGTATGTGTATGTGGTGAGAACACTTGAGATTTACCCTCTCAGCAAATTTCAAGCACACAACACAGTGCTGATAACAATAGTCCCATTGCTGTACATTGGATTTCCAGAACTTATTTATTTTGCATAAATGAAACTTTATACCCCTGACCAACCTAATTATGAGAATATCTGGGAAGTGAGCTAGGGAATCCAACAGTCTCATTTTGTATCTATTTTGCCTCAGCATTCAGCAATTAATTACTTCTTCTGGGTAAGAATATAACAAAGTTCCTGTCCCACAATAAAATCCCACAGCTTATAGACCTTTATTTTGGCAAATTTATTTTTGCTCATTTGCCTCTATTTTGTAGCTGCTGAGCTGTTTACAGTTTTTCTGTTTTCTCCACTCTGCCTTGTAACTAAGCTGTTCTTTAAGGAGTTTTACAGAAACTGACAATCTTCTTGAAATTTACATATTAGCATTCTTCATTGAAGATATTTAGTTTCATTGTACATGCACATTTTATCCCTATTTTTCCTATATATTATGACATACTTAGTTATAGTTACAGTAGTTAGGGAAGAAGGGCAAAAACTATCCTAAGGTATTAACCTAATATATATATATATATATATATATATATATATATATATATATATATATTAGTTGTTTTCAAATTTTAATATCCTCACTTAATATATTTTTTACCTTTTTCTCCATTCCAATTCTGTTGCTTAATCTTTCTTTTACTTCTCCCAACTCCCTTTCCTTTCTTAGTTTAGGCCATAGCTGGTGTTTGGTCCCCAAAATGATAAATTTCTCTTTATTACCTCTTAACATGAATTTCTATATTATTTTTTTCTTGGTTTACATGGTTTCTGTGTCCTGGCCGGATATCTCAGTGGTTGGAGCATCGTTCCATATGCCAAAATGTGGTGGGTTCAGTTCCCAGTCAGGGTACATACTATGTCGCAGGTTCGATCCCTGTACAGGACAAACCAATGTTTCTCTCTCACATAGATGTTTCTCCCTGTGGACGCTCCCCTCCCAACCCCCGTCTCTCTTTCTCAGATCAATAAGCATGTCCTCCAGTGGGGATTTAAAAAGAAGTGGTTTCTCTAGTTCCCTAGAGGTGTGCGTAATGCTCAGCCTACCAACCTTAAGTTTTCTAACCTCTTCAGCTGAAGCTCCTAAATCCCCATTCAGTGGCAGGCTTTTAATCTCCAACAGAACTGAATTCTGTTCCTAGACAGGGTTATATTTGTTGGGATAACCACCTGGCACCCTGAATAAATGTACCATTTTCCATTTCCTCAGGCTGTAAAGCATTGCTTATCTAGTTCACAATCTGGCCATTGACTCCACACTCCTGAGGCAACAGGGAGAAAGTGAGAAAGGCTCAAGCCACAGTATAGTCCTGGATCTGGCCTCAGAAGTTACATACCATATATTGCCATGTTCTATGGGCCATACAGACCAAGCCTTGTAAAATGTCGGAAGAGATGATATAGGGACCTGAATGCCAGGAGGAGGCTAGCTGTCACAGACTCATCTGACAGTCCAGCTTTAAGAAAGTTTATTTCCGACATATTTATATTGATTGCTGCATTTGTATAGATAGGTTAAAAGAAAACCCATTTATTTCTTGTTATAGTTTTAGAGGCTGACAATTTGGTCAAGCGCAGTTGGGATGGCTCGCCTCTGCTCCATCAAGTGTGAGGGGGACTACTGTGGTTGGATGACCCAAGATAAACTCCACATGTTTGTCTAGACATTGGTGCTATTGACTTGGCGTCTCTCTATGTGGTCCCTCCCGATCCAATAGTCTAGTCCAGGCTTCCTCATGTGGCAAAGGCAGTATTCCAGAAGGATGAAGGCACAAGCAGCACTGAGGCTCTGAGACTCACCGCATATCACGTCTACCATATCTTATTGGACAAAATAAATCACCATCCAGGCCAGATGCAAGGAGCAGGGAAATGGACTCCACCTGCTAAGGGTCCATGATTGTCAGTCAGCCACATGATTCATTCCAATGTTACCTTTCCAGTTTTATCTGATTTCCTTACTTGATATACTAGTTTATCCTTTAAAACAGTGGTGCCCAGCCTTCTTTACCTACTGGTAACACCTGATCAGATTTGCAAACACTGGTGCCTGAATCCCCCCTAGAGAATGGAATAGACCTGGGCATATAGATTTTGAAAAGCTCTCTAGGTGATTGTAATGGACAGCGAGGGTAGGGACCTTGCCTTTAAGGGGACCAGCTCATTTTGAGAATTTTTAAACCTCTCATAAATCAGAACCAAAGGGAAACAAAATACTTATTGGTTTGGCTTTTTTTTTTTTTTTTTTTTTTTTTTTCCTCACGGTTAACTGGTAATGAATGTATCGATGAAAAAATTGACAAGCAAGACTTTCAGAGCAGAAAGTTCTATTGGGCACTTTGCACGCAGAGTGATTTTTCATCATTTCTAACCCGTGGAACAGGGAGGAAATATCATCACTCAGCAGTTTTGTCTTTGGGAATTTTTCACATATATTTCTTAATGCAGAAATCTGACCACCTTGTGACTTGTCTAAGACAGTATTTGTACTCCTTAAACAAGCAAAATAATTTATATGGGAAACAATCTTAGCACAACAACTAAAGCATCAGCAATCTCCTCCTACGCCCCATTTCCTGTTCAAGACAAGAATGATTGTGCTCACTCTCTTTAGTCATAGGAAGAAAAATCCTTTTCTGGTTGAATTCAGATATATTATTGGCTGGCTGAAATAACAGGTCAAATTTTTCTTACATTCACTTGGAATTCAACCAGTGACTCACCTCAATCTATTCTGTCATAAAAACCATCCTAAATTCAGGCACACCATCTGGGCCAATATTCTTAGCCTCATTCCAGTCTCTGAATTCCATTGCTGTTCATATCTAATGTTTTTATGAAGATTTTTTTAAAAAAGAAGCCAGTCTAGACATATTCTTACCTGTTTCCTTCCCTCCATTTTTCCATTTATCTCACATATGCTAATGCTGTTCACATTTATTTTCATTCTTTAATACACACATCTGTATCTTCCCAGGCTTCCTCTTCAGTCATAATGCCCTGAAGGTCATATCCACCAGGTGTGCATTTTTATACTTTCCCTCCAACCATTGATAACAGAACTGGAAGCCACACCTGTGGAACAAAGAGATAAAGCACATTTTTCAATGCACCTTGTACATGTAGTCACATTTCTTTATGGCCACACCTTTTAAATCTTCGAATTTAATCTCCAGAAAGACTCCACATGTTTTTTTTTTTTTTAAATCAATCAATGACAATCATATAATCTGATGTGTTTTCATTGTTTACCTGGGTACCAGGAAGTTTAGAGATAATTCAGTACTTAAACATAATTAACCAAGGAGATGAGATCTGGATTTTGAGAAGGAGATTTTTCATATGAGACCCTTTCTAGGGCCTCAATTTGGGGTCCAACTATGCATATCACTGGTTCTTTGATAAGTCACAAACTCAACCATCTTTTTGGACCATCTGGATTGTAAGAACTCTCTATTTAGTACGTTGTGTTACTTTAATCAGCAGTTCCCCATTCACCACATCTAGTGACAAACACTATACTATCCCAGAGACTTTGAAATGCCTCATGAGAATCTTATAAAATATTAGAGGCCCAATGCACGAAATTCGTACAAGGGTCTGGGCCCTCGCAAATACAGCTTCATCCGGAAGGTCGTCTGGACCGTTGTCCAGATGGTCATTCTGCTGTTTGGTCTAATTAGGATTTTAGCTCTTTATTATATAGGATTTCAGTGTTCCTTCTTAGGAAAGTGTGGGCCATAGGAGTGAAGCAGCAGTAAAGAATGCTATAACACATTTGAACTCCTATTGTATGAGTCGTTGCTTATATACTCTATCCCATTTTCCAAACACTTTAAGAATCTGGCACAGACACCTGAGTGAAGTTTAGGCTCAAGAGGTTGTTAACCTACTGGCCCTCATCCCACAGCTAGGAAAAGGCAAAAAAGGGGAGGAGGATGAAACAGGCCCAGATTCCGTCCACTTTACCAAATCATCTTGCCACATCTTTTTCACCTATAAACACATAGCATTATATGTTGTGTTCATTAGAAAATTAGCTAGTTACTATGTTGTAATTGCTCTCGTACTTCTTAACTTTTTTAAAAAAATATGCCCGTTATCTTGAGCAGATTGCACAATGTAGGAGATGGAAATTTGTAATAGACTTTATCTTTCATCGCGCATATGTAATGCTGGTAAGATGGTGGGTGCACTATTTATAGTTATAGGATGAACAAATTCTTTAAAATGCTATTATTGACTGTGAGACTTCCTCTCCAACATTGCTAGAATTCTAGGCCAGTTCCGTGCAGAAAATTTAAAACTGGCATTTAGTTCTGACATATCTCTGAGTCATTCTGCTGACTGCAGTGTAGTTCCACTAGTTTTAAAAAGGTTTCTTCCCAATAAAACTGTTACTGGAGGAAATGGGTTCTTCAGTGATGTTGCAGGAAAAGACTTTCAGGGACACCCGTGAAGGAGGAGTTCAGTGATAGTGGCAGGTTTATTAGAGCGAAAAGTGACAAGTGACACTATGCTCTGGGAGAGGCAGAGAGAGTGGCAGGCCATAGGGTCCCCGCTGTGTGGACTCAGGAAGGGAAGTTACAGAAGCAAATGGAGGGTCCTCTGCCACTGACAATTGCTCCCCTGGTTGCAAGCCTCATGGGGACCCTTAGAGTTTAGCAGAAAAGAGGATAAAAAGTATGTGCCTTGGGAAAGCACAGGCTTTCCGATCTCTTTCCAGATTTGGGCCTGTGCCCTCCCCCTCTAGAATCTCTTTCCTGGCTTTTCCAGGTTCATATGGCCTCACCCTTTCTGATCTTTCCCCCAGATTTTCCCAGGCTTTGCCCTCCCGCTCTATGGTCACCATGTTGGCTCCCACTGCGCATGCCTCAGCGTTCTGCTACATCACTTGGCTTCTATTGCACGTGTGCTTAGTAAAAGGAATTCCCCTTTGCAGTTTTCTCCCTCCCGCATTGATCCAGCAGAGGGATGCTGGTTACTCCCTGGGGTGACTGTTCCATTTGTTCCCTCCTCTTTTGTTGATTATCTACCTAACTGCCCACGCTAACAAAACCAAGACATCAGGCTGTGGTAAAATTATACTTCTGTGCTATTGTCCTCACGAATGAATTCTAAGGATGGGTTATAATAAGCATTTGAAATAAATCATATTAGTAGAGGCATTCCTGGAGAAATTTAGAAGCATCCTCTTTTCCTGCTGCCCTCCACCAGGGCCGGCCCTCCTAAACCCCAGAGAAGTCCCGGGGTTCCGCAAGAGCCTGAAATAGGTTGAACCTTGCGAATGACAGAAGGAGAAACTCTCATTTTCCTGCATATGACTGTCTATAGCAGTGAGCAGGATGCAGCCTTACGCCGAGAACATTGTCTGCTCCGGACGCGGCGCTGGAGGTGAGGAGAGCACGATCAAACAGCTCCTGGGGACGCAGTGTCATTGGCGTGGGATAGTTTGCTTTCATGAAATGGCGTCTACACCCTGATGAATGTCTCTTTCAGTGTCTTTGCATGTCCCCAGCCACCGTGTTTTATTACTGAGGAGTGAGAAGGACTCTTTTTTTCCTGGCAAATTTGAAGCTGAATTACCACAAGACAACACGCTTTCATCAGTATTTGGAGAAATAAACAACCGCTCCCCACAGTTGGCCTGTGTTGTTCTCTGGCAACTCAAGAAATTTATGGTGGTTCAAGTGCCAGAGAGCTCCAAGGTTGCTTTCTTTTCAGTGTAAAGGGAATAACGAATCCACACAGCATCCTCAAGCTGAATGAACAGGCTTAGCTGGACTGACTCAGCACTAGGGTGAGAAATTGAGTTTGGTACTTAAGGACCTCTCTGTGAAGGAAGAGAGGGATGGCTGCAGGAAAATGTGGCTGTAAACTGGCCTTGATTAATTTCTTGGTTTGCTGTCAGAATATGATCATCGTCCCCTAACTAAACAGATCCCCCAAAACACCCATTCTTTTCTTCTAACAGTGAAAGAGGAGCTGCTCCGTTCTGCTTGAGATGCCACATGAATGCCAGAAATAGGGATATTTTTATAATAGACCTTTTTATCACTTACCTGTATTCTTAAACTGACCTGATCAAATCACACTAATTTGGGCATAGGATACACATGCAGGAGCATCATGTAGACACTAATTTTATGAAATATACAATCCATAGTGACTGTATTAGTTTCCCAGGGCTGCTGTAACAAATTATCACAAACTTGGTGGCTTAAAACAACAGAAAATGTGTTCTTAAATGTGTTCTTCATAGTCCAGGAGGCCAGAAGTTCAAAATCAAGACGTCAGCAGAGGCTCTAGGTGAGAAACCATTTCTTGCCTCTTCCAGCTTCTGGTGGGTGGTGATTGGCATTGCTGGGCTTGTTATGGCTGCATCACCCCCATCTCTGCCTCTGTAGTCACGCGGGCTCCTCGTCTCTCTGTCTCTTATAAGGATATTTTAAAATTGGATTTAGGGCCCAAGATTATTTCATTTGGGGATACTGAGCTTAATTACATCTGCAAAGACTTGTTTTCAAATAAGGTCAGTCACAGGTTCTGTGGATTAGGACCTGCTTATAACTTTTGGTATCAACATTCAACCCACTGCAATGGCTAATGTGCCAATAAGATCAAGTGAAATGGGACTGCAGGTGTTCCCAGATTCACAACTTTTCTGCTTATTGCTCTGGGTGAGAATTGAAGAGTAGATCAAAGCTGGAATGACCCTCAGTCATGTGGGTCGCATGCAAAGTACAACGTGCAGGCAATGAACTGGCTTGGGGGTATTTCTGCAGAAGGCATCACAGGCAGGGAAGATATATGAAGAGAGAAGTAAGAAACTGTTTAGGTAATTACTTCCCCTCCATTGCTTGGGAGGGGAAAACTTTAGTTCCTCAGGGAGATATTATCAGGGGCTAGATAAAAGAGTAGCTGTTTCAGCATTGGATCATTCCATTTACAAATGCATCCAATATGATTTTTTCCTGGCCCCAGAGTTGAAAATCTTTGATGATTAGAAACAGGCAACCTCTTCTAATTTTCATATGTTCTGAAGAAAACTATTTTTAAATTATTTTTAACTAGTTCAAACGTGACTGTTAAATGCGGTGAGCCTTTCCGTGCTTGTTCTCTAAGGTTCAACAGCACCCTCCCCGAGTACCACCCACTCTGCATTCCTGCGGCATCTGCTTAGCTGCCAGGTGAGGGGGCAGATGTGGAAAGACAGAATTAGATGCCAAGGAACGGTTGGAAATGCTTGTCCTGAGGGGATTAGACCATGCCTTGGATTATTCCTCCCTGAAATTCCTTCCAGGCCTTTGCTGGCAGCATCTAAAATGTCCTTCTGTTCTGCATGCATTGCCCACTGATTGGATTCCACTTAAGACACACTCTGGGGAGCTGCTTTGAAAATCCGAAATCACCATGGCCTCAAAGCTAGCTGATGGTCTCTTGTTGGATTTACTGGATTATGTGTGTATCATTTGTTTGACCACATGAGGAGGGAACCTCACTTGTATTGTTCACTACTGAATTTCCCAGCACCCAGGACAGTTTGACAGACACATTTGATGAATGAATGACTTTCGCAGGCATCTTGGGCAGCAGTCTGGGGCTGTATCCTGGCACTTCTCAGATGTCATTGTTCAAATGAAAAGCTAACGTAAGAGAAATAAATTGAATCTGTCAATGCTACTTTTAAAACAGCTTGAATATATATCCTCTTTGAAATTATCTTAACTCATTAATATGCTCTACATAAAGGCAAGGAATTGATGTGGAAAGATATCTTCCTTCCATTACTTTTACCATGCATCTTCCTTTATGGTGTTGCTGTTGATTTTGCATACCAAAACCAGGTCATCAGAGCATTGTGCAAACCTACAAGTGGAAAAAAAAGGGGGAGAAGGAACTGTATGTGAAGTTGTAGTGGCAGTGCTGCCTCTCCCCTGTGGGCAGTGACAATGTCAGGGACACATGAGAGGGTGAAACACCAGCTGGAGGCATGACTCAGAAATTAGTGGGTGATTGTCTGCTTCTGAACGATGTCTCATAAGCAATTCTCCTCTCATAATGGAAAAAAAAATAGACTTGTTGAAAAGGGATTTGGTTTTGTTGAAATAAACATCAACCCCTCATTCAATTATTAAATTGGTGGGAATCTCATATCCTATGACACATGCTTTGAGATAACTCAACAATATTTAATGGGATGGCAAAAGTCCAAGTGCCTCTGCATAGCTACGTCTCCCTCATGCAAGAAGATAACTCGTTTGCCAGCTCAGGGATTATGCCAAATACCATGCAATATTAAAATGTCAGACCAGGGCAAAGACATGCAGATGTCTGTCTTTGTAGCTGACATTCCACCAAGTCTTCATGGTTACAGCTAGCCAATCTTGGTGTATCTGTTACCCAAACCCTTTTCCAGTTCCTGTTGAAGTGGCTGAAGATGAACTGAATTTGTGCATGTAATACACTTGCTGTGAGTTTAGGAAAACCCACCCCAGATTCTATTTTCAGGGAGCCACTGCATGGCATGCAGGACATATGGCTCCTTTGCAGATTTAAGAGTAAAGCTCTGCCCCCTCAGGCACCCTAACACAGTGTCTGTGACTGGTAGATGTCTGGTTGATGTGGGGCAATGGGCCGCAAGGTGTTGAGGAAGAGTGGAAAGAGGGCACAGCATAACCTCAAAGAAGGGTGGAATTACCAGAGTTCTAAGGGAACTCTTGCTAAGGATGGTGAGACAGTGACTAGCTGGGCACACAGTGGGGCCTGAGGGGCCTATGGAATTAGCTGGCATATATGAGAACCCAGAGTAGAAAGTGGCTCTGGATAAAAGTACAGCCCTAATAAATGCTGTGAAATGCTGAGCTCCAAGCAGGAGAACTGAACCCAAGAGGGAAGGAATGATTTACCAAACCAGTTCACAGATGAAACAGGCTATAAGCAGGTTGGAGCAGAGCTGTTGTCATTGGTGAATATTGATCAACAGTTAGCAGTTCATTACAGAGCAGTAAAAGGAGGGGGAAATGTGAGCAAGTTGATTGTGAGCCAATGCCCATTCCATGAGCATTTCTGAGGTACTGTATGGGACCCCCAGTACTTATTGAAAGGGGGATAGTTGAATTTATTTGAAAATACACCAGTTAGCAAAATTGAAGATGGACCAATTAGCAAAATTTGACTGTTTTTATTAATATGACCTCATATGCACCTATAGTTTGGTGACCTTCAGATTACATGTTAAATCAATTTAATAGATATTTTAAAATAATGCCCCTAACTTTGCATAGATAAATACATACCGACATCCTTAATAGAAACTGGCCTGAATGTAAATGTATAAACAAAAGAAAACTTGGCCTAAAGAGTTTAAGGCAATGTTGTTATCTGAAAAATATGTGATCTACAAGATGAAAATAGTGAGGAGAAAAATAAATTAAGCTTTTCTTAACCCTAATGAAGTTTTGCCTCCTGATTCATGGCTTTTAAATTTGCTTACTTCTAAGAAGAGTTTTTAATTAACTTAATTTCAACTCAATTACTGCAATATTACAAATAAGCTTTACAGTTTTTAAGACCCAGATAAAATATTATCAATATAGCTTTATATCATCTATTAATTTAGCTGCAAAAGAATCTTAACATTAATCATAGAAAGGTTTAGTCCTGGAGAAAATTAAACTGTTGCTGCTATGAATTTCTTATCACTTAAAATGTGTGTAATAATATGAATACTCTAAAATAAAGATAAAGAATCGTGGTCCTAGCTGGCATGGCACTGCTGTAGGTGCCTGAGGAGGCAGAGTTTTACTCTTACATCATTTGGTTGGAGCATTGTCCTGTACACCAAAAAGATTGCATGTTCGATTCCTGGTCAGGGCACATATGTAGGTTATGGGTCCAATCCTTAAGGGACACATACTGGAGGCAGCTGATCGATGTTTCTCTCTCACATCAGTGTTTCTCTCTCTTTCTCTTAAATAAATAAAACACATATCCTCAGGTGAGGCTTAGAGCAATTTTTTTAAAGAATCATATAACCTAATATAATGCCCTTGTTGTTTTGAAAAGTAAATAGTTGGAAAAATTAGATTGTTATATTCACAACTCTGCAACTATACTAAAACCACTGACTCATATACTTTAAATAGGTGAATTTTATGGTATGTGAATTATATCTCAATAAAGCTATTTTTTAAAAGAAAGTAGAAATCTAATTTAAAACTTATTATTAAACAACTGCAAGATGTATAGTCATTATTAAAAATTCATTTGTTTAGAATTACTGACATTGCTTTTTAAAAATAATATCAACTTAATAAAAGTTTATGCTGCATTAGAAGAGCACTTAGAGAAGGCATCGAGTTTATACTTGCTTGTTAATTTTAATGTGCCTTCCAGCATTTGAGTTACTAGCCATACAATGTTAAATTTTTTTTAATTAGAGGATTTCAAAAGATAATATTTAGTTAAATATTAACCCCATGACAAAAATGCATACACTTACTGCATAGAAAGTCATTTGCTTACACATTGAAAATTTTAGATTTTTGTTATTTTTTCATTAGTTTAGTTACTATTTCAATTGTTGCTGTAGTAGTGTTGCTTAAATTATTTTAATCTTCCTTATTTTGTGACTGTTAAAGAGCGGAGTAAATGAAAACTCAAAAATACAAATGTATGACCATGAATATACTTATTTGGATGGTGTGGGGAGTGAGAGACTGACTACCAAAGTGCTGGTGAGGCTATAAAGCAACTAAAATTTTATCCTTTGATTGTGGGAACCCAAAATAGCAAAGCTGCTTTGGTCAACTGTTGGACAATATTGTATGAAGTTAAAGATGTATTTGTCATATGACATAACAATCTACCTGGTAGGGGGCAAAAGGATGTTGTTAAAATAATTCTGAAAGTGGTATCAAAATTCCGATTTAAGGGAGATCAAGGGTATTCTAAGCTTTGTTCCAGTTAATTTATTTGCTTTGCTGTGAAGTTTACATATACACATTGGGGGGGGGGGGCAAAAGTAGGTAGGTTTATAGTTGTTCATATTGAAAATAATACAATAATAAAAAAGTAATAATATAATAAACTCTGGATTTTGTGTATTCACAACTGTAAACCTACTTTTGCCCCACACTCTACACACACACACACACACACACACACATATTTTATTTTGGTACACAGTTTTTAGATGTAGGTATGTGGGTACATGGTGATTTGAGGATAACATTTTCTCATTTAATTTAGTGAGCATATATCTGCTCTGTGTCCTGGCACTGTGGTAAACCCTTTATATTCATGCACTCTTTTTCATCTTCAGAGCAGCTGGTCTCAAAGTGTAGTCCCAGAACATTTGGGGGCTCCCTTTGAGGGGATCCATGAGGTCCACACTTTTCCAACTACAAATCTATTTAACGCTGAGTTGTCTTATACATGTGAGCCAAGACACTGTATCACAACAGACTGAATGCAATGGTGGATCAGAGTATCTGACTGTTTTATAGCAAGCCCCATATTAAAAGATTTGCAAAGTTGTAAAACAATGACACTCTTCTCACTAAGTTTTTTGGAATGTGTAATTATTACTCTTAAGAAATATAATATCTGTTAACATGTAATAGATATATTATCATTTAAAAAATTAACAACTATTTTAGATGTCTTCGTTTTAATTTATAATATCCTATCTAATAAAAGACAAAAAAGAGTAATTAACTGTACCTCCGCTACGCTTCCCATTGGCTAATCAGCGCCATATGCAAATTAATAGCCATCCAAGATGGTGGCTAGTTGCATACTGCAGGCAGGGCTGGCCAGTGCCAGACACCATCCTGGCTGGGTGCAGCCCTGGGCGGCCGGGCTTAGGCGGCGCGATCGCGTCACCTAAGCCCCGCTCCAGCCAGGATCCCCGTGTGCCTCCTAAGCCCCATGCCACCTAAGCCCCACCCTCAGCCTGGACCCCCGTGTGCCACCTAAGCCCCGCTGCCAGCTGGGACTCCATAGTGATCCCAGAGCCAGCAAGTGCGGAGAGCGGGCAGCCCCCAGGTGGGCCTGCTCCTGGGATGCCATGGCGATCCCAGAGCAGAAAAGTTCTCCACAGGCAGCACCCAGCAGGGCCTTCCCCCTGTCTTTAAGTGATCCGGTGATCCATGAGCAGGAAAGCGCAGCCTTCAGGCAGCACCCCACCTTGGCCACAGCTCAAGGGAGAGAAAAACACGCAGTGGAGGCCAGGAGCCTGAGAGGTCAACATAGTGTGGCTGATGGCAGGTCCCCAGCAAGCACACACACTCTCTCTCTCTCTCTCTCTCTCTCACACACACACACACACACACACACACACACACACACACACACACAGTGTTTGCTCTGAGCCTCCAATGCTCCAATGCGGCTGGGGGCAGGCCCCCAGTGGACACATACACACACACACACACACACACACACACACACACACAGGATGCCTGCTCTGAGCCTCCTGGACTGTGAGAAGGGCAGGCTGGGCTGAGGGAACCCCACCCCCCAGTGCACAAATTTCGTGCACTGGGCCTCCAGTTTTATATATAAATAGATATAACCTATATCTAACAAAGCAAAAGCTATTTGGGTTCCCAACAAAATTTTCAGTGTACAGAAGCTCTGAAACAAAGAGAGAGCGAGAGAGAGAAAGAGAGAGAGAGAGAGAGATTGAGAATTGCTGACTCAGAGAAATTCAACAAAGTAGGGTTGATTAGGCCCATTTTCAGATGTCCCAGAAGGTCCACAATCTTACAAACATTAACTGAAAACCCCCCCTGACACACCAAACTATGTTCTCTCTCCTATAATATTCTGTGTCTTTATTTGAGGGCATTTATATATAGTGTTTCTCTTTAAAAGGGCATGTATGCCTTTAAGATTTACAGCAAGGTAAACTGTATTTGGGGTGCAGGGACAGGGCAATGGTAGGCTTGGATAGGCAATATTCCAAGTCCAGCCACTCCCACTCTTCCCCAACATTTCTTCAAGGATCATCAGGGATAGGGTTTTATTAATGTGCTAATGAAAGGCTCACATGAGGCCATGATATATTATCAAAGAAGCTGCGGACAGGTGAGTTCCTACCTCTACCTAGAATCCTTTGCTTTCCTGGTTCCTATAAAATCCACTGCGTGCCCCATTACCTTTGGGTCTTTCTGTATAATTTTGGAAGAAGTACAACTACGGAGTCAGACAGCATGGCTGTGAGTCTATTCCTCTGCCACTTAGCAAGCTTTCTACTTGAAACAAGCTGCACTCCCTCTGGGTGCTTCCATCTCCTCCTCTGTAAAATGGGGTGACAATATCCACATGATAGAAGGGTTGTGAGGATTTAATAAGCTAACACAACTAAAGTGCTGGTAACAGAGTAAGCAAGGAGGAAAAGTAGGCACCTTGGCTTCTCATCCCCCTTGATGTCATCTCTCCTAAATGCTTTCCTCTCTTCTCCATGGTTATATGGTCGAAGGCAATCTAGACAACCTTGAAGTTTTGTGACTGTTGTTTTTGTATTTTCTTTTGATGGGAAGGGAGGGGAAAGTTTACAGCTACTTCACAAATGTCTTTACAGAAGTCTCAGAAGTGTCCTGCTTCTTTGATGTGCAAAGTATAAAATACTTTTCTGTTATCCTATTTTCTACCAAGAGAATTCTTTAAAGTAGGAAGAACTTTTCCTCATTTCATTATTGAAAGGCAGAGGCCCATCAGAGTAAAGACCGTGCCTGAGGCTAGGATCTTCAGTGTAAACCATCCTCTCTTCCTTTCCTTTGCTCTTCTTTCTCATTACCCCTCAGCCTGGAGCAGGACCAGGGAGGGGTAAGCGATGATGCACAATGTCGAGGAACCTCATGCCACTTCTATAGACTTTCTTGATGATATTCCTTCCTATCTCTTAACTGTTTCCTTTTGTAAGTGAACAGAAAATAAAATGGCAAAGCATAGGCTGTTTATACATTTTAAGCAGTCCTTTAAACAGTCTGTGAATCTCTAGCCAAAGCAAATAAAGTTTGAACCATGTGAAATTTCTGACATTCTTCCATTTTTGACGTACAAAAATGGTGATTTCAACCCAATAATCATCAGGTACAGGCATCCTTAATGGGTTAAGGAGAGACCAGCAATCTTAAGATAGCTGTCCATGCTAGTGAGGAAATGTACAGATTAAAGGGTATCCAGGAAAATAATGTAGTAGAATGCAAGTTACAGAAGAAGGTTTGAAAAAAAATGGCATTCATCAGTCAGTAGTAATAACTACAGAATAGCACTAAAGAAGGAGCTGTCTCAGTTTCAATAGTTGTCTTAAGCAGGGTACAAATTAAGGGGACTGCACCTTCCTCAGGTCTGTCAACTTTTCCAAAAGAGTTGGAATCAAGAAGAAGGAGATAACTAAAGAAGGAGTGTCGAAGGCGTATAAGGGCTCTCTGCAAGGGTTTCATAAAAATTAGTCAATAGCCCCCCTTCAGCTCAAATCATTTTCAGCAACAATATGTGCTGATGGATGCCTCATAATTACTCCTTGTAACTCCATGAGGAATTAACAACATATTTCATCCTCCTTCCCACTTCACAACTCAATAACTACTTAATTCAAAAACCTCATGCTTTAGGAGACTGAATCCACTTCAAAGGAAAGTAAGAAAACAACCCCATAAAATCAGTATTATGTTTATAATGAATGGACCTTCCATGGTGAAGGATCAGATGAAATACTATAACTACATTTTAAAAGTTTTTATTCTACCAAAGAATTTATGAAGTGCCACGCAAAACACCTCTTCACTGACACTTCCAATTTGAAAAGGGTTTTTGGAAATATGGCCTCCTAAATAGTAAATGTTCATGCCTATTATAAACAGGCCACTACATTCAATGTATTTTCATTTTTCAAGAAACTAAAAGTGTAGGATATATTAAAATGATTCACTTTTAAGTAAGACTCAAGCCTGAGCCATAACAGAAGTGGGTAATTTTATCCCATTCAGGCTAATGGTGTTCATGTAGACTTAGAGAAAACTGGAACTTGCATTCGTCTTTTGGAATCTCAATATTTCTAAGAGGAGATCGGTATTTCTGAAACTGATACCACACAGACCTCTTTGAGTCAACCACTTATATCAAAGTTATTCGTATAAGCCATTATCAGAGTGGAGGTGAATTAATGTGAGTAATCAAGAGTTAATTAATGGAACAAGGAAGGTATTCTTGAGAATCACAAACAGAGATCCCAAAAGAACCTTGTGCTGAGCTTGATTTTGATTGTATCATACAGCTCCTCTTCATTAATAAGTGAACCTCGAAGTATATGCTTGTCTGTAGCTGATAGGTCAATATCTGGACCCTCCAGCTCACATCTTTCCAAGTGGCAGTCTATGTCACAAAATAGCTAAGAGTTTCCACCAAGAATAATCAAGACAAATGCTCTGTAAACAAAGAAACAATGGCTTTAAAGTACCTCATTCAACATGAAGCTTGTTTCAGTAAGGATAGGCTAGGTTATGCTGCAATAAAGGTAACCCAAAACTTTTGGTGGCTTAGCACAATACAAATTTACTTCTCACTCATCCTAAATCAGTTAATAGTCATGACCACTGAGCTTTCAGGCTGCGTCAATCCTGTGGGCTCACTGTGCCAGCTTCTTCTTCCATCGGACACAGGGAGAATAGATTCAAAGATCAAGCATCAACAATGAATTGTTTCAGCCTAGAAGTCACACACATTTTTACTCATGCTTCCTTGGCCAAAGGAGTCCCATGGGCATGCTTAACATGAAAGAGCAGGGAAATTAGATCATCTGATATGTCCAGACAGGGAGAAGAACTTAAAATATTGGTGAGCCACACTAATAACAAAGGTAAAGTATGAATTAAATAAAGATTTCACCTGTATTTAAAGCCATAGGATTGGAAATTACTTGAGCAAATCCATCACCAGAGAAGAGAAGCTCAGAGATTACTTACTTTAATAAACTTAAGTCCTTCTTTAATAAAAGAATCTTTATGCTACTCCTCATCTAACTCCTATATGTAAATTAGGCTTATTGATTGATTTGATTTGCTGATTCTCTTTGAGGCCAAATCCTGGGAAGGGACTGGGCATTGCCAGTCTCCTGCGATGAGTATTGTCTTTTAACCTCATTCACGGTATCTCATTCATTACTAAAAAATATAAAACTTGATTTAAAAATATTCTCAAATTTTCTAATTTTCTGAGGCTTTTCTCCAAAAGCATAAGACACTGTTAACTGTGAACATGCTACTTTGTTAGAAGCAATAAAAGGTCTCTTCCCCAGTCCTACTCAAGTAAAGTTCTGTAAGAATTGGCCTTGGAGAACTCAGCAAATTTCTTTTTTTTTCTTGTAATGATACCTGACCATCCCATGTTATCTTAGTTCAAGGACAAGCAGCTAATAGGCATAAGTTGATTCAATTTATTTAAAATTAGCTGCATGAGTGACCAAATGAGATGTCCTACTTATTGAAGGAGAAACCTTGCATTTTCCTGTTCACAGCCCAGTACAGAGAGCTGTTGTAGGCAGGCGGGGGACAGAACGGGGGAAAGTACAGAGAAAATGAATTAATGCCAAAGCCAATGATTCTGAAAAAGCCTCCTGGTCTGAAACCGATTACATAGGGTAAGATCAGTTGAAGGATTTTAGTACACTGTGTAAGGGGCCAGTAAAAAAAAGGTCAGGTCAAAGCAATCAGTAGAATTTACTCAAACATCTGTAGCTTCTTAGGGCTTTTAATGAGAATTTCCATATTAACATTTGGTTCTGCCAGGATACTGCATAATTTTCTACTCAATTTACCCCTGACAGGTTACAGACATAACAGAATTCTTATCAAATTGACTTTCTATAATGTAAAAAGACACAGAAGTTTTATGATATTCTTTGTAGAGTAAGGAAGAGAGTATGAGAGAGAGAATAACTTTAAGGCAAAGAAACCAAACCAGGTTCCTTTGAATATTTATCACACTTTTTATTTTTTTCATGAATGTTTAATAATCATAAAAAATGCATTAACAGTTCTGTTTCACTTCAGCCTGGGGATCATTTACCAAATAGACAGTGGTGATGTTCAGATCTAAACAGTGAGTCTCTACCTCAGCAGCAGAAATTAATTGGGTTTGAGAAATAAATTCATTATCTTACTTATGAACTGGGTGTGTGGATTCAGTATCTAGAAGTTTTCTTATCAAAAGAAATTCAGGAATCATCTGAAGAATGGGGTGTTGAATCAAAATGGAGGACCTTGATTTCTTAGATTCTGTAGACTAAACAGTATTAATAGTTGGTTACCAAATGATTTATTTTAAGTATTATGAAACCTTTGCAGTGAGACCAAGAATTGTCATCTATACCTGCTTCCTATAGTAAGATGGAACTATGCTCAGAAGCTGTGTCTGAGTCACATGCTCTATAGCTATTACTGGAGATAGAACTCCACCCACAATATCTGGATGGAGAATGTTTAGATATATTTTCCCAAGGATCCAGTCTATTGGACTCTTTACTCCTAGAGCTGGGAAATAATATATCTTAGGATCCACACCTGCAGTAGCTGTCCTTCCTCTCTCAAATTAGTCTGGCTCAATTTTGTCTTTATGTAGGAAAACTTTGATTTGAAATTAGCTTATGTTGGAGTTCCATTCACAGAAATTCTGATTTAATTGGTCTGGGGACTTACCAATTGAGGTCACAATTGAGGACTGAAGTCATGTTATTCTTTTAAGAAGACGCCCCCCCCCCCCCCAATAGAAGTAACTGACAACTCAAAGAGACATAAAACAAAACAAAAAAATATTGCATGTATATTTAACATAATGTTAAACAAACAAAAATTAGACATGACTCTAATATCTTGATGATATAAGCAATATGAGAATTGTGTGCACTTAAAGATTGGCACTTTCTTCTTCAAGAGGTCGAGGAGGTCATCATATTACACCTAGCCACCACTTGGCCCTGCCTAGAACAATATTTTGATAGTCTAAGTTAGATAAAAGCACTTTGCTAATTTCCTGCTTTTCAATCTGTAGGAAATGTATAGAAGACACACATTTGGCTTAAGAGAGAGTAAATGATGCTAAGATTGACAATATAGAAGAAAATATATATCTGAAAGAAAATGAAACATAGAAAAAGAGGAAAAGGAGACAGATGTGGTGGTAAAGTTGATATAAATAGCGATGTGATACAGGCAAGCCATATAGCTAAGACAATAAAACTACCATCTGTAGGAAATGGGGAGTCAAGTGAGTTAAACCCTCATCTTTTATAACCGTGAGTCAGCAGACTTCATGTCAAGTGACTAAGTCAAGCAACAATAGATATGCTATGTAAAGTTAAGAAATTAACAAAAGAAAAAAAAATAGAAGCAGGAGCTGGGACAAGAGAGGAAAGGAATGTATCATAAGCTCTTAAATACTCTTGAGATTTTAAAGCCACAGAATTGTAATTCTTTGAAAAGGAAAGAATAAAGGAGTAAAGAAATAATTGGGAAACACGCATTACATTGATTTACAGCACAGCCAAGAGCAGAGAACATCCATTTATAACTCTGACAGTGCAGAGAGCAGTGGGTGGCAAGCAGGTTTCACAAGCGCACACCTCTGGTCCCCACTGGGAGTGCCAAAAAGGGAAAGGAGCAGGGATGGGTGTGGACTAAAGGATAGTTACAGCCTGGGAGCCTGGCTTTGCGATTCCAGTTATGAGATTTGGCTTCCCTCAGGAGGGCACTTGCAACAGACATTTTAGAAACCCAGACAGATACACCCAGAGTTTATGATGGTGCAGCTGTGTTCTGTTAAAGTTAATTTTGCCTAATCAAAAGGACATGGATCACAGATGCAAATCAAGTCATTCATGTAATTCAAGAAAAATGATCTAGGGACAAACAAGGGGTGGAGGGTTTGTCCTGAGGCTGTGAACAAGGGTTCAGTGGGTCTACTGGATGGAACTCACTTAGGAGTTCTCAGAAAAGTGAAGCCAGCTCAGAGAATACCAAGATTGGAAGAAGCCCAAGAACTTTCTCATCTAGGGTTCTTGACCTGGGTAGAATTCAGGGATCCATATACTGGGATGAAAAGAAAAATATGTATGTTCACTAAACCCTATCTGAAATTTTGTTGCTTAACCAGTGAATGAAAGCAAACAACCATAAGAATCCTAGCAGTTATGACACCTTGACACCCATAGAAATGGCAGGCAATATTATATTGCATTGCTTTTGTTTTGTTTTGTTACTTTTTTTTCTTTATTGATTAAGGTACTACATATGTGACCTTATCCCCCCATTGCCCCCCAACTCCCCACACATGCCCTCACCCCCCTGGTGTCTGTATCCATTGGTTAGGCTTATATGCATGCATATAGTCCTTTGGTTGATCTCTCCCCCTTACCCTCACCCTCCCTTACCTTCCCTTTAAGGTTTGATGGTCTAATGGTTGCTTCTCTGTCTCAATCTGTTGTTGTTCATCAGTTTATGTTGTTCATTATATTCCACAAATGAGTGAGATCATGTGGTATTTATCTTTCTCTGACTGGCTTATTTCGCTTAGCATAATGCTTTCCAGTACCATCCATGCTGTTGTAAATGGTAAGAATTCCTTCTTTTTTACCACAGGGTAGAATTCCATTGTGTAGATGTACCACAGTTTTTAATCCACTCATCTGCTGATGGGCACTTAGCCTGTTTCCAAATCCTAGCTATGGTAAATTGTATTGCTATGAACATAGAGGTGCATACTAGTATATCCTTTCTGATTGGTGTTTCTAGTTTTTTGGGATATATTTTTAGAAGTGGGATCACTGGGTCAAATGGGAGTTTCATTTTTAGTTTTTTGAGGAGACTCCATACTGTTCTCATTTTGCATTGCTTTGCTGCAGTTATCTCAAAATATGGTTTGCACTCATTATTTTTAATATTATATTAGTTCATACATGTACCAATTATCTTATTATTTGATGTGTTAATGAATAAGTGGGTATGTTACTTTGACCCAGGTATGCTTTTAATATTTTTGTTACTGTATTTTAGTAAAATTCATTTCCTTTGTAATCCTGTACATTTTATTCTAATTATCTAAAAAATAATGCTGAACAGAAGTCTATAGGCTTCACCAGTCTTCCTATGGCATCATGACACATACAAGCTAAGAATCTCTAGAACCCCCACTCTAGTAGTTTTCTATTTCTGTGCAAAATATTATCACAAACTTAGAGCCTCAAACACCACATTTTGTTACCTCCCGGTTTCAATGGACCAGGAGTCAGGGCACAATTGAGCTACATCCACTTTGGCAGGTCTCACAAGGCTAAAATGAAGATGGTGCCTGAGCTGTGGTTCTCATCTGGAGTTCAGCTCCTCTTCAAGCTGCCCCTGTTGGAGGTCTGACACTTTCAGCTACTCAAGACTGCACACTGTTCCCACCACATGTGGCTCTCTCCGCAACATAGAAGTTTGCTTCCTTCTGTGTCAGAAGGAGCTGACTTCTCTCTAACTTCATTTATTTCTGACCTGTAAACCCTCCTTTAGAAGCTCAGCTGATTAGGTCAGGCCACACAAAATAATCTTCCTCCTGGTCACCTCAGCATCAACTGAAAGCTGGCAAGGAAAGCATCTCGGTGTCGCTGCCTACCAGTTAGCAGTTCACTTTAATATAGCTCTCCCCTGGTGAAGGGCACATGGCCTGCTAATACAGCAAGTCCTGGGATAACATCACTTAGTTTCAAATCATTTCATTATAATGTTGATGAGATGCCATAGGAACTTAGCTCTTTATTGATTTCAGAGAGGAAGGGGGAGGGAGAGAAATATAGAAACATTAATGATGAGAGAGAATCATTGATCAGCTGCCTCCTGCACTCCCCCTACTAGAGATGGAGCCTACAACTTGGGCATATGCCCTGACCAGTAATTGAACCATGACCTCCTGTTTCATAGGTTGACACTCAACCACTGAGTTACACTGGCTGACTGGGCAGGCAGAACTTAACTCTTATTTGTATCAATTAGCCCATGGTAAAATTGGTATTGTTACATGTTGTTTCACGTAAAGTTGTAGAACCTATGAATAAAATTAAGTGAGGACTGACTAAACTATACTGTAAGCATTTATCAGCACAAAATGCTTGATGAAGGGGAAAGCTAAAGGGTTAGGGAAACCTTGAAAAGCAGAAGTGGGGTTTGTAGTTCTAGGTGTCACCTACTTAATGCTTTTGCCTAAGGCCCATGCTTGGCTCTGGTCTGCCTCCCAAAATATATGCAGTAAGTACTGAAGGCCCCCGAGGCTGATTTTCATTGGATGTGGCACCTCCAAACTGTGATAACTCAGCAACTACGGGAGTAGGTTTCAGAGGACACAGGCAGAGCTGCAAGAGAACTAGATTTACATTAACCCCCACTAGTGAATCAAGCCAGTGTGTTGAACCCTCCTATTCATGATATCCACACTGAAAGCAGGACAAGGCCCTCTCTGCAATGTGCTGGATGCTCGCCGGCCTCAGCTTTGTCCCAACAAGGGACAAACCCAGGAAGCTTAGAATGATTCCAGTGAATGTTTCCTCTGTAGGTCACATACTGTTTAAACTAGCTTCTGCCCTTCTAATAAAAGTAAAAAGGTGATTTTATACTTAGAATCTGTCCTAAGGATTTTCCTGAGTCACTTCTACCTCTGTGACCTACTGAATAAACTTTCTCTTGTAATTAGAGTTCTTGGCTCTGAATTTTTTCTTAGTCAAACTCAAGGACCAAGTTCTAACATCTGATGTTTTTGTGCCATTAACAAGAACAAAGGAGGAAAATGAATTTTTTTGTAGAGTTTTCTTCAGCCCCCTTGTTCCTCCTCTAAGAGGGAGGGGGGGTCTACTGCATGACTATCAACATGCCAGGGGAGGAAAGATCAGGGGAGGGTCTGAATCAGCCGTGGGCATACTACGGCCCGTGGGCCGGATCTGGCCTGTTTGAAATGAATAAAACTAAAAAAAAAAAAGACCGTACCCTTTTATGTAATGATGTTTACTTTGAATTTATATTAGTCCACACAAACACTCCATCCATGCTTTTGTTCCAGCCCTCCGGTCCAGTTTAAGAACCCATTGTGGCCCTCGAGTCAAAAAGTTTGCCCACCCCTGGTCTGAACTGTATGAACAGCAATATGCTAGGGGAGGGAAGGTCACCCTGGGGGTAAGGTCCTACCCTACAATAATTATTTTCCCAGTTCTAGCTGTTGCTAGGCACCTTGTTCCCTTAGAGGAGGAACAAGGGAGCTGACTCCCATACAAGTCCTTGTATGATCACTCCCTTAAACATTAAGCCCTCACGACAGTGCAATTCTGGCCCCTATAAAATAATCTTAGGAACATAACCAGGGTCTGTTGACCACAGAGACAGAGTTTTGGTCAAGCTAGAGATGTTAATCTAGGCCTCAACTGTGTTTCAGCTCCAGGCCCAGAAAGGCAGCAAAATTAGATGAAGCAATGCCATGGCTGACATCAGGACCAGTTGCAATGACTATTTCCCCTGCCCTGGTGCCAACCAATCAGTAAGACCATGATCGTGAGGAGACACATCTGAAAAACTGAAAAGCTGGTGAACATTCTATTGAGAACCTCCCCTGAGACCTTCAAATAAAAGCCCTTAAGATGAGGAATCTCTCTCTCTCTCTCTTTCTCTCTCTCTCTCTCTCTCTCTCTCTCTCTCTCTCTCTCTCTCCCTCTCATTCTCTCTCTCTCTCTCTCTCTCTCTCTCTCTCTCTCTCTCTCTCTCTCCACCCCCACCACCCAGCCTTTCTTAACCTCTTTCTTCCCCCAAGGCATGTACCTTGGCTTTCTTTCTCCTAAGTTCCAAGGGTCCTTTTTTTGCCTCCTTAACTCATTTCCTGAGTCACTTCTACCTCTGTGACCTACTGAATAAACTTTCTCTTATAATTGGAGTTCGACTCTGAATATTTTCTTTGTCAAACTCAAGGACCAAGTTCTAACATCTGATGTTTTTGTGCCATTAACAAGAGCAAAGGAGGAAAATGATTTTTTTTGTTAGAATTTTAAAACCATACTGGGCTAGTAAAAGAGTGAAAAACCATATTTAACTTTAATTCTGCCTCTATAGAGTCAAGAATATGCACAATATGCAAAAATGTATGCAATGAGTTTTTGAATTAGCATACTGACCCCAGAGCATTGGCATTAGCAACAAAATAGAAAATAAAACCAAAGCATAGTTTTTTAAGCATCAGGAGGCATGAGAATTTTGGCTTCCTGCCTAGAGCTCAGGGTATAGCTTCCACACTTTTATCTATGACAAGAGAGCAGATTCCAAGCAATGTCCCTTTACTCCAGAGAGAAATTCACAGCCAACCTCCATATGGAAAAGATTCAGGTTATATTTCCCTCTGAGTAATTAAGTCCATTTCATCTTATCATACTTAAGAAAATCCCCAAATACAAAAACACATTCATAATCACATGTGAAGTAGAGCTTGTCATTCCCATTAAAGAAGGTATTTTGCTTCATGGAATAATTCCCTGTAGTGTTATTAATTTATCAACTCAATGAAGACCCACCTGGTGCCAGGAACTTTGCTAGGTGATAGGTATAAGCATGAATATGAAAAATTCCTTGTCCTAGGGGGGCTCACTATTAGGTGGAAATTTCTTGAAATAAGAGTTCATTGTGATTATTATTATTTTAAAATGTGTTGCACTTGATAGAAACACTATGTTCATTCATTGAGCAGGAGAACCTGAAGGTAGAGATTTAGAAGCCATGGTTAATTGAAGACAATAAGTAGGCATAAACATGAAGCCTTCTAGAATTTTAAGGTGGGAAGGAAAGAAAACAAGGCTATTTTTTTTTTCTCAAGGATGCAGATGGCTAGGAGCATGCCCCTAGGGCCACCTGTTTGGAACAGGGGTTTTTGGAAGAAACTCACAGCCACAAGAAATTCTAAGAGAAAACTGGAACAAAAATGAAGCCAGGAAGATAGTGGGACTACCTGCCTTTCCCAGGGGACAGTGAGTGTACACCTTAAATGCATTTGGTGTGGTTGAATTTCTCCTAGAAGCTGGAGAAAGGGTGGGTGTTGCACGCAGACAAGAAAAAAAACAGAAAAACCCTGCTTAAACAGTCACAGGATGAGAGCTGCGGGGGGTCATGCCAATGTGAGAAATACCCAGAAACCCTGGGCATGGAGGGATTAGAACATCATTTTGTGAACACTCTGGAGGGCAGAGAAATTTCAGACAACATTAAGATCACACGAGAAGTCAAACATGTGCACATGCTCAAGAACATCACTTTGTGCAACACAAAGTGCACCTTGAATGAAGATGTTAAATATATGATTCTAGAAATAGACTCAACAAAAAGATTGAAACCATGGAATTGACAGCTGTGCAATAAACTGTCAAAGACTGAAATGATGTGCAAATGTGTGTCTTATATCTTCACACTATGAGGGTGTTTGGCTCATTGTGTGTTGGGAGTCAGCAACTTTCTTTTCTACTAACATGAGCCACTCTCCCAAGTTCTATCCCTAAGAAAATGGCTTGGTTAGATCCCCCACTCCCAAAAGAAAAACTGCCTATAGATGCTGTGCCCCTAGAAATCTATGGTAGAAAATAGGCTCTTGGTCTATGGTCAGGGGTCCCTGGTCTCTAGAACCTTAAAGGATAATGCAATGTTTGAAAGAAGGTGCTCATGGATTCAGAGTGCCAAGGTCAGAGCCAGAGACATCTGGGCCACAGCAGTACCTGGATAATTCATAAGGTAGAGAGAGATATGGAGCCTGACCATATCACAGGTATTGTCTGCCTGGTGCTTTAAGGTCCAAGTGCCAAACGGCAGGAGATATACTATATAATGTTGAAACACACACACACACACACACACACACACACACACACACACACACACACACTTCTGACTTTTTCTTCAAACATACAAAAACCTCAATTAGGCAGAGGAAGTAAAACAAACAAACAAGAAAAACTTGTGAGAGAAGCAAATGATGAAGTGTGTTATAGACCTTAACAAAGAAGAAGAAAAAAATCTATTTTAATACCGTAAATTTGCATTAACAGAAGGCAAATGGGGAGGTAATATAAGAGTAATAGCAGAGAGGAAAGCTGTAGGGGGCTCCTTCACAGCTCCTACTGATCCTCCCATCCAATTTCTATGGATCCTTATTTTGGGGAAAATCTGTATAGGAAGAGGCTGGGAAACAATGGTTAAGGGCTATAATTGGGGGCTTTAGAATTTGCCTTGAAATTGCATGTTTCCAACACAAATATGTATTTCTTCATTCATATCCACTGATATTCTGGGTGAAACAGTTGAGTCATGGAGTTGCAAAGTATTTTCTGGGGCATGCTCTCAGGAGCTACCTATAAGGAAGCGAGAAAGGTGGGACTGGACAGAGAAAATCTGACTCTCAGTGCAGTTACCACACAGCCCTTGTCTACTCTTCAGGAAACTCTAGAGCTGGGATGACCTTCTTAGTTGTCCCAATTGAGGCAAAGAGGTCAGGCCCTTGCATTATTACTCAGTCATTGCTTCAGTGCCTAGCCTTGAAGAAGGCAGTTCTCTAAAGCCAAGGGCAAATTCCAGGGAGGGCTTCTATTGTGAATGTCCAGAAGTGAAATTCCTTACAGCTGAGGGTGAAAGTATTGCCCTGAAGAGGGGATCTTGATGGTGCTCCATACAGATCAGTAAAAAAGAAGCATACTGGAAAGTATGGGGGCAGAAAGGCCCTCCTCACCAACCTCCTCCTTCACAGATTCTCAGGCATGGGTCCCAGTGTGAGCCATGCTGGAAGCAGTCAGTGCCTGGTTTACTCTTGTTAAATAACAGCCTGGCCATGGTGGCTCAGTGGTTGAGTGTCAACCTATGAACCAGGAGGTCAGTCAGGGCACCCGTTTTCCTGGTCAGGGCATGTGCCTGGGTTGGGGTCTTGATCTCCAGTAGGGGGCGTGCAGGAGGCAACTAATCAATGATTCTCTCTCATCATTGATGGTTCTTTCTCTTTCTTTCTCTCTCTTCCTCTCTGAAATCAATAAAAAATATATATATATTAAAAATTCAACCAAGTAAATTTGGAGATCTAATTGGCCTTGTAAAGTGATTCATGAATTGGGCATTATCCTATCTAGCAACTAGAAGGGTGCTCCTAAGGGTTGTTCAAAACAGGAGGTTTTTATAGGAAGAAGGGTGGGGTAAGGGAATTCCTAACAAAACAAAATAAGTTATTTTGGGGACAGGACACCTTTTCTTTGGGGGAAGGAAATGGGAAGTGTTTTTATCATGCAGATTGCCTCTTCTTTCCATGAGGGACCATGTGACAGATTATCTTACTAGGGCTTGGCCGAATATTCCATACAGGTTAATAAAGATTACGTTTCTGGAAGAGGTTGAAACTGCAATTAGATCAGTTTTGGTATCATAAGATTTTAGCTCAAGTGATATCATTTGGGACCTGTGGTCTTCTTTTAACATCTTTTTTTTTTTTTTTAAAATATATTTTATTGATTTTTTACAGAGAGGAAGGGAGAGAGATAGAGAGTTAGAAACATCGATGAGAGAGAAACATCGATCAGCTGCCTCCTGCACATCCCCCACTGGGGATATGCCCGCAACCCAGGTACATGCCTTGACCGGAATCGAACCTGGGACCTTTCAGTCCACAGGCCGACGCTCTATCCACTGAGCCAAACCGGTTTCGGCTTCTTTTAACATCTTGAGCACATCTCTCATGTGATCCGTGGTCATCACTCTCTTTCACCATCAGCAGTCACTCATGCTGACTCAAACTGCTATGCTACTCCTGTATTGCCAGCTAACTGATTCTTATCACCAATTTCCAGCATGTGGAAACAGGCAATTCTCAGATGTCAGCTGGATGTCCTACAATTTAACTCAATTCTGATGCCATCCACCTAGAAATAGCATCATATTTGACATGTTAAGGGTTCAGTACTCCAAAACTGCCCCCCCCCACTTCTACTTCAGACACCAATGTTAAACTCAGGTTGTCTCCTATGCTTCTGACAAATTGGCTGTAGGCAGGAGGTTCCAAAGATCTTGGGTTTGATTAAGTTGCTAGAGTGGTTAACAGAACTCAGAGAAACATTTATCCATCAGATCACCAGTTTATTATAAAAGGATATAACTAAGGAACAGCTGAATGAAAGAGATGCCTGGGGCAAGGTATGGGAGAAAAGCATGGAGTTTCCCGGCCCTCTCCAGCAGCATATTTCCTAACACAGAAGCTCCTTGAATCCCATGAATTTTGGGTGTTTATGGAGGTTTCACTACATGGGCACATTGATTAAATCACTGGCTATTTGCAATATCTAACCCAAAGCCCCTCTCCCTCCTGGGAAGTTGGGGAGTGACTAAAGTTCCAACCCTTTAATCTCATGGTTGGTTCTCCTGGTAACTAAGCCCCATCCTTTGGTTTCTGATCAAAAGGTCACCTCATTAACATAACAAGAGATAACTTTATTTCTGTCATCACAGGAAATTCCAAGGGTTTTAGAAGCTTTTCTTCAGGAAGGTAAGGAAAACCAAATATATATCTATACTAATAAAAGGGTAATATACTAATTAGACTGGATAGGCTGGACATCCTTCTGGAGAAAGCCCTGGAAACTGAGGGCCAAGGGCTGGCAGCCACAGCAGCTGGCAGTGGCAGCAGCAGAAGGGGTGATGGGGGTGGCACCTTCCCCTGATTGGTCCAGTTGCCCCCTGTAGAGGGAAGCCAGACTGCAGATAAGCCATCAGTAGGACATCCCCTGAGGGCTCCCAGACTGTGAGAGGGGGCAGGCCGGGCTGAGGGACACCCCCAATGCACTAATTTTTGTACACCAGGCCTCTAGTTTATTATAAAAAAAAATCATGCCAGCTCTCAAGAAGATGGCTAGATTCTCTCTTGTTGCCACTGAGTCTCTGAGTCTTCAGAATCAGAGAATGTCTGTGCCAGAAGGGCATCAGACATCTGCTACACACCTCTAGCTGAGAGAGCTGAAGGGAATAGGGCAAAGGACACAGAGCAAGTACTAATGTCAGCTTCCCAGCACAGTGGGGAATGAAAGAGAAGAGAAATCTGTGAAGAGCCTTGGGCAGAAACTAGAACTTGGACCCTTTAGAGACTAAATACAGTTTCCCTCAGGGCTGGAAAGGGATGTAGCTTAGTTACTACCTATGAAGGTTACAAACTGTGATGCTTTTTTCTCTTTCCCTTCAACCGAGCTTTGTGGCATGTGCTCTAGTAGAAAGAATTTCAAAACATTTTATTATCCATATAGTGTGAATCAGCCATTTGTTTTTATTTCTTGTGAGTCAGCTACAGCTAAGATATCACTATTTGTCTGAAAGTTCCATTTCAGCCCTGGGACGCTGGCTTAATTATTAAAATCATCTTTTCACTCCCCGGAGAGGCCTTGTTTGTTCAAGATGGCTACCTGAGCTATAGCTAAGTGGTTTTTTTGTTGTTTGTTTTTTTAGGTTTTTGTTTGTTTGTTTTGTTAATCCTTACCCAAGGACATTTTTCCATTGACTTTTAGAAAGAGTGGAAGAGAGAAAGGAAGACAGAGATAAACATCAATGTCAGAGAAACACATCAATTGGTTGCCTCTTGCACAAGCCACGACCAGTGCCCTGGATGGGGATGGGAAGGAGCCTGAAACCAAGGTATGTGCCTTGACCAGAATTGAACCTGGGGCCCTTTGGTCTGCAGGCCAACGCTCTATCCACTAAGCCAAATCAGCTAAGGCTGATTTTTAGTTTTATAACTATGGTTTTCTAGGTCAGCTTCCCCTCATCATCTCTCCTATATATAGACCTAGAGGCCTCCTCCATCCTCTCTCTTGCTTGGACACAGAGCCACACTGCATTTGCCAGTCTCCCTTGCACATGTGTAGGAGTTCTGCTTAATGGAATGTGAATGGAAGTGAGGTCACTGTTTCCAGAACAGGCCCATACAATCTGCCATAGTACAAGTTTCATTGTCTTTCCCTGGAGCAGAATGGATGCTGAAGGGAGGAGCCACACGATAGAAGAAACCCAGGCTTTGAATGACTGGATGTCTCCAAAACTACACTAAACTGAAGTGAGTATAAAATAATCCTTTATTGTTCTAAGACATTGACATCTTTGACATCTAAAGTCAATTGCTATAGCAATTAGACTCCAAAATGGAAATATTTCTTTCCCTGATCCCAATCTGCAGTCTTGGCCTGACTGTCCTAGAAGCAGAGCCTGAGCCAGGATGAGCCTGTGGCTCAATGAGGAAGAACTCTCAGAAGAAGAGGAATGAGGGAAGTCAAAGGGTGCAGGAGAAGGAGCTAAGCAAGGATATGTGCTCCACTGGAGTCCAGCCTTGGCCTGAGAGTTTATTTCATGAGAGTTCCTGAAGTACTAGTGAGTTTTTCCCCTTTGAGACATGGAGTTTGCCTTTCTACCCCCATATCTGTCCACCATTGGCTATGAGGTACCTCCTGTGGTGCTGGAAGGAGAGAAGAATTAGTGGCCCTGAGTGCTCTGGACAATTCTTCAGTTGGGGGATAGGGATGGGGAGGGAAGCTGTGAGATGTTAGCAACCAATACTTGCAACATTTGGAGATGGGTGCATCTGCCTGATAATGGGAGAAGGCACCACTACTTCTCATTTACATGCATTAAAAACATCAGTGTGAACCTATGTCAATGTGGCTATAATTCTAAGCTTGGTCCCCCAAAAGAAATATTTTGACTAAGAATTAAGAAAACCTGAGGATCATTAAAGGGAAACATTTAAAAATTAATCAATACAGGGAGAGCATGCTGGGTTTTTAAAGGTAGAAATTTTAGTGGAGTCCCCAGGGGAGGATCTCAATAGAATATGCATCAGCTTTTCAGGTTTGTCCTTTTAGTGTCATGGTCTCCACTGATTGGTCAGCACCAGGGCAGGGGGTCATTAGTCAATGCAGCTGGTCCTGATGTGAGCCATGGCATCACTTGTCTGGTTTTGCTGCTTTTCTGGGCCTGGAGCTGAAACACAACTGAGGCCTAGATGTTATCCCTAGGGGTTTATGCTTAAGAGAGTTGTCGTCCAAGGACTTGTATGGGTGTCTTATGAGGCTATTCTCCTGCCCCTTGTTCATCCTCTAAGGGGGTCTACTACATAACTAGCAACAGGCCAACCAAAGAAAGAACTGGGGAACCAAATCACTTGGCCAGTGATATGCTAGTGGAGGAAAGGGTACCCTAGGAGTGAGATCCTTGTTTTTCCAGTTTTTCCTGTTGCTAGGTACCTGAGGCTTTCAGCTCTGGTGACTTTTTTGTACCTGGCCCATCATCCTTGATCTGCTTATGTCTGTCTAACTGCCTATCACATTTCTGAATAGCAAAACTGGGCCCTACATCTGACTCCAGTACAAAATCCACAGCAGTTTAAGGTTCTCAACACCAGGAGATACAACTAACGAACTTATTTTGCTTATGAACATTTTTTTAAATGTTTGACCTGGTGTGGTAGGTTGCAAAAATGATCTCCCTGCATCCAGGCCCTTTGTCTCGATATAATTTTTCAGCTTTCCCCATTAATATGTGAAATCTATTTCTCCTCCCTCTGAATATTGCTGGTTTTGAGACCTGCTTTGGTCAATAGTACAGCAGTTCTCAACCTGTGGGTCGCGACCCCTTTGGGGGTCGAACGACCCTTTCACAGGGGTAGCCTAAGACCATCGGAAAACACATATAATTACATATTGTTTTTGTGATTAATCACTATGCTTTAATTATGTTCAATTTGTAACAATGAAATTGGGGGTCACCACAACATGAGGAATTATATTAAAGGGTCGCGGCATTAGGAAGGTTGAGAACCACTGCAATAGAATGTCACAGAAGTGAAGCCGATTATGAGTCTTGGCCTAGCTAGACTGCCCTGGCTAGCGTACTGAAATTAGAGACATGTGAAGCAAAAATGAGCTATCCCAGTGGAGGTCATTTTAAAACAGCCAGCCCCAGCCAAACCTGGTTGCATACCATAAATAAATAAGTAATCCCAGCCCAAACCAGAAGACCCACTCAGCTGATTCTGGCCCAAACTGCCAACTTGTGGAAACATGAGATAACAAAATGGTGTTAAACCACTAAGCAAAGTGGTGATTTGTTGATTCACAAAAATTACTGCAGAGAGTGAATAAGCTCTTGTCAGTTGGGCATTGGCAGCGAATAAATATATTTAAAGCCTGGGCCATCACACACATGTTTAATATTCCTTACACACCAAAGCTGTGGAGAGACATGCAAATATTATTCATTTGGCAGGCACTAATTTTTTGACCATATACCACTGCCATTTCCAGGAGAACTTGATAATATCCAATGCTGCTCACTTCCAATTCCCAGAGAGCTAAAAGAAGAAAAAAGAATTGAGCGTCAACACATTTGTAGTAATCACTGGCTGTATAAGTAAAATAGAAATCTGTCACCTATAGCCACTGGTAGAGCAGATAAAATTCAGCATAAATTGTCATAAATTAATTAAAAACTAAACTTTTAAATTGAAAGGTGTTTTTAAAATAATTAGTTAACATTTACTATCATTCTAAACAGACTTACTGCTAACTTTAACAATTTTTTCACAGAAACCTTTTTTTTTAAAATAATCCTCATCAGAGCATATGTTTTCATTGATTTTAGAGAGAGAGGAAGGGAGAGAGAGAGAGAGAGAGAGAGAAACATTGATGTGAGAGAGAAACATCAATAGGTTACCTCCCTTATGTGCCCCAACTGAAAGGGGATCAAACCACAACCTAGGTATGTGCTCTGACCAAGAATCAAACTCACAACCTTCTGGTGTGTGGGACAATGCTACAATCAACCGAGCCACCCATCAGGGCCAAAATCCTTTCTTAACAAAATTTTAATTAAGCCTGAGGGAACTGAAAAAGTTGTACATTCATTAATTTATTAAGTCAGTATCCTATATAATAAAGAGGCAATATGCAAAATGACCATCACACCCTTACACAAGGTGGCCACCCCCATGTGGTCACAAGATGGCTGCCACAAGATTTCCAGCAGGGGAGGGCAGTTGTGGGTGATCAGGCCTGCAGGGGAGGGCAGTTAGGGGAGACCGGGCTGACAGGGAAGGGCAGTTGGGGGTGACCAGGCCTGCAGGGGAGGGCAGTTAAGGGCAACCAGGCCAGCAGGGGAGGGCAGTTAGGGGCGACCATACCAGACCATCAAGGGAGGGCAGTGGGGGGTAACCAGGCTGGAAGGGGAGGGCAGTTAGGGGCAATCGGGATGGCAGGGGAGCAGTTAGGCATTGACCAGGCTGGCAGGGGAATGGTTAGGGGGTGATCAGTCTGGCAGGCAGAAGCAGTTATGGGCAATCAGGCAGGCAGGCAGGAGAGCCTTTGGGAGCCAGCAGTCCCAGATTGTGAGAGGGATGTCCAACTGCCTGCTCCCATAGGGATTGGGCCTAAACTGGCAGTCGGACATCCCCCGAGGGGTCCCAGATTGGAGAGGGTGCAGGCTGGGCTGCGGGACACCCCCCCCACCCCCCAGTGCATGAATTTCATGCACCAGCCCTCTAGTTCTACATAAGGTGAGTTTTCCTGGATGCCTCAAAGAATGTGGCAATCTCTGCTCTCAAAGATATGATAATACAAAAGGAGAAATAAGTTCTCCTAAACCTCACTTAATTGTTGTTTTTTCATTAACCGGCATAACAAAAAGGTATTCTCAATAAGTTAACACCTGAGCTACTTAAAGAAATGGGGCAAGAAGTTGGTATTCAAAACATAAGAAGGCCATGCAAAGCTACAAGGAAAGCAACTGATGGGGATCTTCAGAACTAGTGGATTGGTTTCTAGCAACTCTCAGGAAGGGATCTGTCAACAATCTTGGTTTGGAAAGCAACCCATATTCATTCCCTAGAGATCTGATTGAGTTCCCATAAGTAAATGAACTTCCTTCTTAGAGTCATAAACTCTAGTAGCAGAGGAATGATAATCTAATCACCAGGCAGCTGGTATGAAAGAGCTTTCTGCAGGAAGACAAGGAAATGGTTTATTACAATTCTAGCTGCCCCAAGCCACAAAAACATCTGCAGGTCAGCTTTGCTCTAAATAGCGTTGGTCACCTATATAGGGCCCATCCTCTGTCCCTGTGTTGAATATTTCCAATATACTCTGAGTTCATCTGGCATTAAATCACCAGTTTGACTTTAAGAAGGTGCTTGATTGGAGCTACCTCTGTTGGAGGTAAGAGAGCTGACTTTGGACATTGAATAAATGTTTTCTTTCTCACTGAGAGAATTGAAGCACCCAGTTCCTACCACTACATCTTCCACTTACTTGTCTCTGTATTGTTTCTCTGCCTTCGCTCTAGATTCTGAAAATGAAAGGTCCATGCCCCTAAATAAGTGCACTCCTCCCTTTATACATACAACTTATCCTTTTTGCCACTCAAGGCCATCAATTCAGCAACTTTTCCCTCTTCTGTTATTTTTTATGCTCTAATATATCTCAAGATTTTTTCTGCCATTTATTAAAAAAATAATTCCTCCATCAGCCTACAGCAAACAAAACCTTTTACTCTCTACTTTTAAAGAACTTCTTGAAAGTGATCTATAGTCACTGTCACAAATTTCTTCTGTCCCATTCTCTCTTTAACCTATTTTGACCAAGCTTTTGCTCCCTTGTTCCAACTAATCTGTCTCACAAGATGATCAATGACCTGCATGTTGCTCAACCCAACAGTGATCTTACTTGACATATGGGTAGCATTGGACAAAGTCGAAACTCCCTTCTCCTTGAAAACATTTCTTCACTTAATTTCCATGACATGACACTTTCATTGTTCCTCACCTATGCTCTAGTAATTTATTCTCCTATGTGCTAGTCATTTAGTCTAAGTCCTCTTTTGCTGTTTCCTCATTATTTTCCTAGCATTGAAAATTAGAAGTGCCCCAGAGTTCAGGCCTTGGCTTTTGTCACTATTTTATCTAAATTCATACCTTTGGTGAGTTCCAAAGTTATGGCCTTGAATAGTTTCAGACCTATGTACAACCATACAGAATTCATCTATCCAGCCTGGACCTCTCCTCTGCTCATCTCTCTATTTGACAGCCTGCTGAATTTTCCACTTAAATGATTAATAGGTACTTTAAATATAACAGGTCCTAAAATCAACCTTGATCTTCCTTTTTCACATGCTCAGCACAGTCTTTCCCATCTCTGGAAATTGAAATTCTTTTCTTTTTAATCTAGTTGATTGAGCCAAACGCCTTGCCATCATCCCTAATACCACTCTTTCCTATTCTGCAAATCTGATTGTCAGCAAACTTAACAGACTCAACTTCAAAAGATTTTTAGAGTCCAAACAATCCAGTGACTTACTATCACATTTACTGCTAAGACCCCTTTCTAAGCAACCATTGCCTATCATCCTATATAATAAAAGGGTGATATGTAAATAGACTGAACAACAGAACAATCGAACAACCAAAGTGTAATATGCTAATGATATGTTAAGGCTGCTCAACCACTCTCTATGACGTGTACTGACCACCAGGGGGTAGATAGTCGACCAGTTGACCAGTCGTTATGATGTGTACTGACCACCAGGGGGCAGATGCTCCGACCGGTAGGTTAGCTTGCTGCTGGGGTCTGTCTGATCAGGACTGAGTGAGATGGGCTGGACATGCCCTGGAGCCCATTTGCAGTCCCTCCCCGGTGGGGTCCCTCAGCCTGGCCTGAGCCCTCTCGCAATCAGGGACCACTTGGGGGATGTTGGAGAGTCAGTTTCAGCCTGATCCCGCATGCCACTCCCCTTGGGAGGGCACCAGACACAGGGCTCATGGCTGGTGAGCGCTGCTGTGGCAACATGAGCCTCTCCTGATCGGGACTAATTGGGCACAAGCCCATGGCAAGCACAGTGGGGCTGGGATAAGAGGGAGCGGCAGGTAGGAGCTGCAGACAGCATTGGACTGCTGGTTTTGGCCTGATCCCTGCAGGCTACCCCCAGGGACTCCACCAGTGCACAAATTTGTGCACTGGGCCTCTAGTCTATAATAATGTGATGGCTTGTTAGCTTGTCTCCTCATCCTCATTCCCACCAGTCCATCCCCAGTAGGGTAGCCTGAGTGATTCAGTAAAAAGTGGAAGCAGACCATAGCACTTTTTTTCTGCAAATTCTCCAATGGACATTCACCTCATTCAGGCTTAAAAGATAAAATATTCCACTGGCCTCAGAAAAATCTGTGCTCCCTTTTTTGGTATTTTCCTCACTCATTTGCCTGTTGCATAGACCCTCTTTCTGTTCTTCAAACATGTCAGGTAGACTGGACATTGTCCTCTGTATTTGATTTGTTTCTGTGTTTGTTTGTTTTTCCTGCTATGTTCATGGATGTCTCTATCACTTATTTTAAGTATCTTACTCAATTGTCCTCTTGTTTTGTAAGGTCTTCCTTCTTGACCATTCTCCTAAAATTTTCACCACTATCCTTACCATCATTGTTTCTAATTCCCTTTATTTATTGTCTTCTCCTTAGCAGCTATCTCTATCTAAAATTTTGCATATATTTTTATCAATCATTTTTCTATAGAATATAAATGATACAAAACTAAAGAATTTAGTCTGGTCTCTGTCTCTAATGATTGCATTATTGTTACCAATCAATGGTCTTTTTCTGAATCTATGTGCCCTTTGTTATATATTTTGCAATTTATCCCAAGAAAGGTTGGATATACTTCTCTGCTCCATTGCTGTTGGACTTGGTCAAAAGACCTGCTCTGGTCAGTGGGATGTAGGCAGATGTGATCCAAGCTTAGACTTTATGAGGTATTGCTATGAGAAGCACATGTCTTATGTAGCCAGTGGTCCCAGGAGATAGGGATTATATGTAGAGGACTCATACAACTTGGGCAACCTATAGGTTGAAGTCTTGTTCAGCTGAGCACAACCTATATCAATCAGACCCTACCCACCTGACACATGCACCATGGAGAAATAAATAAATATATATATCATTGAGATTCTGTGATTGTTATGCACCAATAACAGACTATTATATTATTATGTCCACAGATCCTGGCACATAATACTAGTAAGTACCTGATAAATAACTGATGAATACATGGCCATCTATAAGAAGCATAAATTATTTAAGCTGTGGGACTCATTGCCAAATGATATGCCTTTGCATCTCCTAGCAGAGAGCATAGGGACATATGACTAGTTCTAACTAATGAGTTATGAACTGAAATGACATTGTGTCACTTCCAGGCTACAACATTTAATGGAAAGACATTCTAAAGCTCTATTTTTCCCTTTGGCATAATAAGAAACAATGTTTACAATTATGGCTGGTCCATGTGTAACAGAAATGAGCACAGCCTCCAGCTGACCTGTAATAAACATGTAACATGCATGAAAAATAAACTGTTGGTGTTTAAACCCTGAGATTTGGGGTTTGTTGACTATATAATAATCTAATCTATGACAATAAAACTATATATAAATAAGACATAAATTTAGAGTCATTTTAAGATTTCAAGTGGTATGAAGTATTATCCTAATATCCTTATTTTATATCCTTGTTCTAGAGAGTAAATTTCTAACATAAGTTTTACTCTAAAGAAACTTTAGATCTGGAAATAGCCACATATTGGATTTGTGACATTGGATAAATCTTGAACCCACTATAACCTTATTTCCTTATTTATCAAATAAGACTAATAATATCCCTCTCAGAAGTTGTTGTTATCTCTCATTAATATACCTAGTGTTTATTAAGGATGTGCTGAACTCAGAATTTGAGCTCAAAGAGCTTGATATCCAAGAAGGGACAAGCCATAGACCCATACTGTTATGTTACCAGGAATTGCATGTGGTAATTGCCAGGAGAGTCTCAGAACAAAGGAATGAGAAGGATGAAGAGAGTTGACATCTGTCAGGGAAGTAGGAAGACACCATGCATGATTCACAAACAACTTTCTAGGGAAGGAAAATCATAACTTGGAACCTAGACTCCAGGCAAACTTTACTCATAGTACTTAACTCTCTGTCCCATTAAACTACCCTCTGTCACTTCTGTGCAAAAGTGTCTGCTTCTTATTAGAGAGTACCTGACTCTTTAAACATGATTTTGCTGTCCTGGATAGCACTATGGTCCTAGAAAAGTTGATTTTTAGTGACCTTCTTTTACTACAGAATCTGTTCAGGCCATTGAAACTCCTTGTAACTCCCTTTCATTGAGATCATTGCAATTCTTAGTTATTAATTCTATGATTATTTAATTATCAATCACCTCCTTCAATAATTTATATGTTCCATGAGGACAAATCTATATTATATACCCAGTGCATAGCACAGTGTCTGACATGTAGTAAAAGCTCAATAAACAATTGGTGAATGAATGAATAAATGAGTGTCAGGTCTCTCATGTCTACTGTATCACTCCACCAAAATCACCCCTAATGGTGGGTTCAATAACATTTGTTGAACCTGAATGCTTAGGAAAGAAAATGATTCCAATGAAATTAAGTTCCCTCAGACATAGACCAATTGTTTCTACTAAGAAGGCTTCACATTTTAAAAGAGAACCTATCAAGCCAATGAAAGTCTATGTAATGGTGAAATTTATGACTAGAGGGATATTTAATAGAAAATAGATCGACAAGCAGTTTGAAGAATTTTCACATGGTCTTCAAATTACACCATCTGTATAATTGTTCAATCATCAGGTTGACCAGTAGGAAGAGAATAGAGAAGCAAAAAATCATTTGAAAACAAAACACATAATTTTTCATAAGTCAGATGATTTTTATTCATTCTGTATTCATTAAAAGTGAGGCAACTAGAATTAAATGTGTACTAGAAATTATAATAACTATCTTTGAAATGTAAACACTGGGGTGAATGATGAGCAATTAAGGAATCTGGCCAGAAACATTCCTTAGTGCATTCTGATATACTCAAACATTTTAGGTTGTGCTTTTCATGTTGCTTTATTTGGAAATACTTTACCATAATGTGATATGTACCAAAATAACTTTGGCAATGATATCCTTTTTTCCTTTAGCAAAAAATGAGCTGTAAAACATTATGTGCTTGGATATAAAACTGAAATCATAGGACTCAAGAGGTAATTCCTCATCATAAATGCTAACTCTGTAAAGAGTAAAAGAGTAGCAAGTCTGGAAAGAGTGTGGGTTTTCATCTGAATGTTGGGATGCTAAACCAAATTATATAAATACTTGGTTTAGATTGAAAATCAACTCATTTAGCACTGTGTCAATGGCTCTAAAAACTGCATGTTTCTTATTTTATACATATCATCTGCTCCATTTGCCTTTAATTTACTGTATAAGTAGTGTGACCTCATTTCATGGAGATGAAGACAACCTCAGACTCATTCAGAGCAATAATTATGGATTACAGAAGGATAACATAATAAGATCCTGTTTGCATAAAATTGCTATTTGAATGTTGGATGCCAGTGTTGGAGTTATCAGGATTTGACACATCTGCCAGACTCAGCTGTGGTTCCAATGGGAAATACAAATTTAATGTGAGTGCTGAAAATGTTGAAGCCTCTAAGATTTATGGGGATGGGCATCTCAGCTGATATAACAAGTTATCTTTCTGTGGAATAGCATTGTCATGGGCCTGCCAACTTACTAAGCACTTATGAGGATTATTTCAACTCAGATTTAAAACAGACTCATGAGGTCAGACTATTAATATTATTCCCATTTGACAGATAAAGAAAGTAACTTATCTAAAGCCATGCAGTTCGACAGTGGCAGGACTAAAACACTGGATCTGAATAGAGATCTCAAATCCATATTATATTACCTCTTCTGTCTCTTTAATTATTTTCCATCCATGTATTTGTCCATCCATCTATTCACTTCTTGCCAACCTCACCTCTGTCTCCATCTGCCCATATAACCATGTTCTTTCTCTGTCTTTTTCTGTACCTTCGTGTACCTTTCTATGTACCTCTCTGTCTCTGTCTTTCTGTGTACTCTTCTAGCTGTGTCCTTGACTCCATATCAGCCCTAATGAGTTTCTGCCACTCTCTTATTTCATGTTTCTGTTCTTCATTTCCTTTTTTCTCTCATTCTCTCATTCTCTCTCTCTCTCTCTCTCTCTCTCTCTCTCTCTCTCTCTCTATATATATATATATATATATATATCCATATATATATATCCATCCGTCCATCCACCCAATCATCTATCTATCCACTATGCTTTCCACACCTCCAAATTCTTTTCTGAATATGCCATATACTTTCTAATTTTCCCATGGGGTTTCTCTCCCTTTCTCTGTCTCTGTCTTTCTCACAATTCTCTCTATTCCTCCACTCTCAAACCTCTCCCCTCTCTCTACTGAAAGTTAGTGTTCATCCAGTTATTTTAGGCATGTTCTTGCATGTCATTACCTTCTGCCTGATCCAAAGTTAGAAAATATGTTTCCATATGTTGAAGGTCTATGTCTTTTTAAGGCAATAAAACATCTATACATGGCTCAACCAAAGGTCAACCCTATTGCTACTAGCTGAAAAACAAAGTTTTAAAGAAAAATTATTGATGGGTTTTCCACATTTCTACACATTTTATGAGTGGGGCACTAACTTCCCTTTGTTCCTGAGTATCTTTTCAAGGACGTTTGTATACTGAGCAGCCTTAGAAAACAAATATAGTAACTCCATCTGAAGCTAAGGACAAGTTGACTTACATTTTTATAAGACAGAGACAGTATCTCCTTCTGGATGACAGGACAGGCATCCTTACCATTAAGGATAATAAAATAATGTCACCTGTGAGCAAAGGGAGGACATACCTGGCCAATGTGTAATTCAGATTTCTAAGCTCAAGGTTCTTCTCATACTACATGTGCAGGCAACTCCTTGGGCGCATCCATGTAGCCCCTGCTGGACTTGAAAGTAAGGAAAACTGAAAAAAAAATGCTGATGCTCTTGCTGCTTACCATGCCTGGGTAATAAAGTTTTATGTGTCTGATACTGGGGTCTTCTGTATTCCGCAGACATCCATGAAAGTGTAGCAGGCTAACTTAATAGATTGCAAGTGGCTAAACTCTCAACCCCTTCACAGTCTTGCCTCAAAGCTGTACCTTTATTCATCCTGCTTGATACCAGCACAGCACTAGTATATATATTGAAAAGAAGAATGTTTGTATGTTTGTGTCTCTCTCACATCGAAGTTTCTCTCTCTGTGTCTCCCCCTCTCCCTTCCATTCTCTCTAAAAATCATTGCAAAAATATCTGCTGGTGAGAATTAACAGAAAATGGCACCTATTTCAACTGCAAACTCAGGTATCCCTTCCTCTATATGCCAGCCATTTCAATAAGGAAGAAGAACCCTTTCCATCCATCCATTTCACAGGGTCTATCCCCCAACACACTTAATATTATGGGGTGGTTTGTTACTTGGGTATAACTGGTCATGTTCAAGCTTTACTGCCTTTGCAAGGCCAATGCAATGAAGGGTTCACATGGCAATATGGCTTGAAAGGGTACAGGTGTATCAGCTGCCCCTCGTGCCCCAGCTCACATTCTCTCAGCCTCATCTCTGACCCCAGCTGTGCTTGTAGCAGGCAGGTCCTTACAGGCTTCAACTTATTTTACACCCACGCTGTCTCATCTTAATTATGCTCTGTGAATCTTTCCTTTCTATTCTGGGATTTCTCTTCTGTTCCAAAAGCTAGCAACAGTCCACTCATTGGGCATGAAGCACTTCCGGAAGTACAAGGCTGGGTAGTGTCCCCAAGGACAGTCCTCAAACATGGGGGCCTGGAACCAGATAGGTAACTGTTTTTCCCAACTGATTCTCAGGTGGGAAAATCAGAGGAACATCTCTAAGCTGTTTAGAAATCCTTTGAAAGAATCAAATTCAAGTAACCCACAGCAGTGACCTTAACAAAATGCACCCTCATACTGGTTTTTCCTTCTTTCTTCACTCCCCCCTTGTGCCTTTCTTCTAATCTCTGGAATAACCTCATAAATAAACTACTGATATTCAAGTTCTTGCTTCAGGTTCTACTTCTGAGGGAAATAAAAGCTAATCTAATGGGAGAGTAAAAAGAGCAATGCCTTTGGAACCAGACAGACCTGAGTCTGTACTTTCTACCTGGAAGATCTTCAACCTCTGTGAGCATCAGCTTCTTCATTTGCAAGATTAGGGGTATAATGCTTACTTTGTATAGGTGGGGAATAGTGATTATGGATAAAAATCATGCAGTCCTTATCACACAGTCTGTCACAACATCAGTCTTCAACAAATAGCAGTAATTGTTGTTAGTATAGTCTGAGCAAATCCCAGGGGCACAAATCCTGTTGTTCTAACTTCAGTGACTGTCTGGGGACTGCTAAACTGAGGGACTTTATCACTTTAAAGACCCAAAACCACATGCATTATTTATAAATTACTGCTTATAGAAATGGTTGTATCATAAATAGCTTCTAGATTCCATAGAATTATTTATGTGTTTGTAGAAAAATAATATATATGAGGAATTAAGCTGTTATTGCTTTTCTTTCTCTTCTTCTTAATTCATTCTGCCCTTCCTTCTCACCTCTGTCTAGTCAACCTCCCATTGTGCATTTGTGGGCTCAGGAGAATAAGAAATTACAAGTTTAGAAATATTCAATTCTTTTATTTATTTTATCTTTTTAAATTTTATAAACCTAGAGCAGAAGCCATAGCTTTTGAAGAAAGTTTTCATTCCTTTTTAAATAGTAATAAATTCTCAGAGCATGAACAAAGTTAAGGAATTGGGGTTCAGATGGAAAGAATGGCAAACCCAAACAGGTAAGAATAGATCCAGAGATGGCCCTAGCCTCTCCTTTAGTGCCACCCAAGGAGCCCCCTCTCTTGTCTCCCTAGGTGCTGTGTAGGAGGTAAGCATTGCAGTAAGCTCTGTGTGTTTCCTCCAATGGGGGAAAGTGTTAGTTCTTCATGTTGTCATCCCCTGAAAACCACCTTCAATAGCAGATTTGCAGATGGGCCCCTGAGGCAACTTTCAATTTTCTCAATTCCTTTTCAGAATCCGAAGACATCTAGAGGACCCTAATAAAGAATGGGCCCAATGTGAAGGTGGGAGAGGTTATATCTATGGTCTGACTCTCAGAGTCAATGTCTACCCCAGGCCAGAAGAGCAGTAAACCAAACCCTATGACACATGCTTTATTTATCAAAGTATATAATATATTGAAAGGATTCAGAACATGCCACTCCAAAATATGCTGTTCTGGCATATTGACTATTTTGAGTTAAAGGCACTTGTAAAACAGCAAATACATGAAAAGCACTCTGACCATTTTTCGTGTTTTTTTTTTTAACAGCAGGAGATGAAATTCTCATGTGGAAGATATCCTCCCTATACCAGAAGGAAAGGAGCATTCTTATCACGAATGAGAAGCTGAGATTGAGGGAATTCTATACATACAGCTCTTGTTAAAAATCTGTATCTTCCTTCAGCCTCCCCATATAGTTTAGTTACTTGGCCTCTCTTTGTTCAACCTAATACCAGGGCATGTAGATTTTACAATTTCTTTGTGTCTTCGTTCCTCATAAAGGCTTCTGTTTATGTGAAACTTGTATTAAATAAATGTGTGTCCTTTTCTATTGTTGATCTAGCCCAGTGGTTCTCAACCTTCTGGCCCTTTAAATACAGTTCCTCATGTTGTGACCCAACCATAAAATTATTTTAGTTGCTACTTCATAACTGTAATGTTGCTACTGTTATGAATCGTAATGTAAATATCTGATATGCAGGATGGTCTTAGGCGACCCCTGTGAAAGGGTCGTTCAACCGTCAAAAGGGTTGAGACCCACAGGTTGAGAACCGCAGCTCTAGCCTATGTCAACTTTTTTTCAGGCCCAGCTGGAATCAAAACAGAGAGAGTAAAAGTAAAATGTTGCTTGCCCTAAACTTTCCTATATGTTCATCTGGTTTATGCTATGCGTCCTCTGTAGTTTCTGAGAATCCTGGAGAATGAAGGTTCACACCCTTGTGAATTTCAGTCCCAAAGAAGGCCATTTCTATGAGACGTGAGTCATGAACTCATCTTCAAATTCACCCTCCCACTTAACCCCAATTTATGATTTCTGGAAGATCCCTACGTAACAGTCATGAGTGGGTTAGATAAATGGCTCTCTGGAAACACTCAAGCTAGGTGGCATGTCTGGCTGAAAGTGGTTCCCAACAGTGGCTGAGCAGTAAGATGCCTTGACTGTGGGCAGTAGCCTTAGAACCTCTGAAATTATGCCCAGCAGGCAATGAGGTCTTTACATTGAAGATAGAGCAAAAGCTGACAGAAGTAATCATTTCCTTCACACTTTCAGTCCGGATCAATGCCTTCTAACTACATAAATGCCTCTTTACCTGGAAAGAGGTGCTGAGTCATACAGGAGAGGGCAGTTTTCAATGACATTGAGAACATATCTTTTCTCAGCCCCACTACCTGACCCCCGACTCAAGAAAAACATTTTTGTAAGGTATGTCCATTTCAGCCCACTAATTGACAGTGAAAGTATTAGTTATTAATTTCCTCAAAGCCTAGTAGCTTAAAACAATGGAAGTTACCGCACAGCTTCTGTGGGTCAGGAATCTAGGTGCCGCTCAGCTAGGCTGCAGTCAAGCTGTCAGCTGGGGCTGCAGTCTCATCCAAAGACTTCTTCACCGCACATGTCTCTGCACAGGGCTCACAACACAACATCTGGCAGCAGTGTCAGATTGCTATGAAAGTTCCCATATGTTACATTTACCTTGTGGACAGGTTACCAGCAGTCCATGAGTCAGCACCAGTGCACAGGCCATTTAGCTTTCTCCTTCCACGTGCCTCTGTCTCCCAAGCCTTCCTCTAAATGGGGATGTTCTTCTAAGAATGTCAACTCAGGCAAAAAAAAAAAAAAAAAAAAAAAAAAAGGCCTGCTGTTTCCTAGCCTTCTAAATTATAGCTGTGAGTCCAACCTGGATCACTTTCCCCTACACTTGTTCAAATGCAAATCTCTCTACTCACCAGGTTTGCTCTTTCTCTGAAGCTATTCATTCAGTAAACAGAATATTTATTATCATAGTCATTAATAAGAAACCAGTCTCTTCTACACATATTCCCTCTCCCCCCACCCAACACACACATCCATTTGATCCAATGATTCAAATCTTGCCCTACTTTCTTGCCTCTTTTATTTTTTATTTTGGCCCTATTGACATATGCCTAGCTCAAGCTCACATCATCTTCCAACTAAATTATTGCAGTGGCCTCTAAATTGCCTTTCTGCTTCCTGCTTACCTCATCCCCCAACCTGCTATATATAGTGAGTCCAGAAAATCATTTATAAACCAGAGCTCTGACAATTGTCCTACACTTTCTTGAAAGCCTTTTTAGTACTTTCATAGGACCCACAATATAAAAATCTGTGATCCGTGGATACACATCAAAGCTCTCCATAGTGGGCAATGGTAGTCTTTTTTATACGTATTGGCTTACCCCAGGAGCATGTTGGGAGCCAGAGAGTTAACACCCTCAAGAAGAACCCCCACCTGTTGAAAGGCAGAAATGGGTGGGTAAATACCTCGGCCTCCCAACTCCTCAGGGGGACAATTCCCAAAGGACCCCCAGCAAGATAAAGCCGGCAGTGGTAACCAGTGTACTGCCAAGCCATACTGGGGCCTTAGGGAACTAGTTATGTAATGATTGTTGTAGTATAATTTGAAGTTAGGATTGTGATACCTTCAGCTTTCCCCTCCTCTTCAGGATTGCTTTGCCCATTTGGAGTCTTTTGTAGCTCCATACACACTTGATAATTTTTTTTCTATTTCTTTGAGTAGGGCCACTGAGATTTTGATAGGATTGCATTAAATCTGTATCTTGCTTTAGCTACCATGGCCATTTTAACTGTGTTGATTCTTCAAATCCCGAACATGGAATATCTTTACATTTCTTTGTTTCTTCTTTGATTACTTTCAATAATGTCTTGAGTTTTCATTATATAGATTCTTTACATCTTTTGCTAAATTTATTCCTAGGTATTTTTTGTTAAAATTGAAGAGGAGTATTTTTACTTCAATAAGACAAGAAATAACAAGTGTTGGAAAGGATGTGGAGAAAAGGAACCCTCTTATGCTGTTGGTGGGAGTATAAACTGGTACAGCCACTATGGGAAAATGGTAAGGAGGTTCGTTAACATATTTAAGAATAGAGCTACCATATGACACAGTAATCCTTCTTCTGGGCATCCACCTGAACATTTTGAACAAATTCATTCATAAAGTTATATGTACCCCTATGTTCATTGCAGCATTATTCACGGTGGTCAAGAAATGGAAACAATCCAAGCTTCCTTCCATGAATGATTAAATAAATAAAAGGTGGTACATATATACAATGGAATACTACTGAGCTGCACAAAAATAGATAAATAATGCCATTTTGAACAACATGGATGGATGTTGAGCATACAAACGTCAGACAGAAAAGGACAAGACCATACAATTTCACTCCTATGTGGGATATAACAAAAAGCAACAAATAAATAAACAAACAAACAAAAAAACATTTGACTCAAATAACTGTATGGTGGTCACAAGAGAAGAACGGAGTGAGGGAAAGTAGAAGAAAGTAAAGGGAAGAGGTCAAATATATGATGACTGAAGGAGACTAAACTTTTAGTGATGAGCACACAAAGCAATATACAGATGATGCATTATAATATTGTACACTTGAAACTTATATAATCTTATTAGCCAATGCCATCCCAACAAATGTAACAAAAATATGCTCCTATATACAATATTTATATTTTAAATAGTTAATTGTTTTAATGAAATATTATTAATGAATTTGTTTTCATTAAAGCCAGTAAAGTAAAATTATATTAAAATTTCGTTTTGATGTAAATAAAATGTTTACATGTAAAATAATGGTATGTGTTTCAACACACCTATTTTCTTATTTTTTCAATATTTTTCAGTTACTTTAATGTTCTGTAGAATACTCAACATTTTAAAAAAAACATACAATTTTTATTTTGATATATTCTTTCTTTTATCACAGGCTCCAATATGGCTCAGCACAGCACTGTCAGCTCCTGGATTTATTTAAAATTTGGATAATTTCACATCATGAACTTTTTGTGTTGATTTTGATATTTAAAAAATATTTTATTAAAACATTGTGAATTTGGACTACTGATTGTTCAGCACCCCTTAAATTCTGCATCTTGTGTGAAGGCTTCCCTCACTACACCCTAGTCCTAGCCCAGATGACAATCTGTTTATTCATTCACTCATTCTCTCTTTATTGGATTTCCTCACTTTCCTACCTCACTTTCCATTCCTCTCACCCTACTTCCTGGGAGTCCTTCTCAAATAGATTAGCACACGTCTTTATATTAGGATCTGTTATTGGAGGAATACAAATTAATATGCCCTCTAGCAACCATTGCTTGTCACAGACACACTTCCATTTCTGTCCTTCAAACCAATGCTTAGCCAATTCAGGGTGTTTTCCACTCCGTGTTTATTTAACTATAAAAATATGTGAAAGCCCTTTATTTAAAAATCACTATATAGTCATGAGCTATTGTTATTAGCTTCTTGTTTGCCTATAAAACTCCTTCTCCCTAGATGTCCTTTATTCTATGCTCACCAGCTGAGAAATGAGTCATGCCACTCCCCCATAAAGACATTGTTCCCACATCTCTTCACTCAGATTTATCCTTTTTCTGTCTCCATATTTTAGTGGCAACCCATATGATAGGCTTTATCCCAGGTACCTTATATCCTGGGCATTTTATTACTCATCACTTCTATTAGACTATCAATCTGAAAAAAGTGGGGATACAACAACCGCATCCTACCTTGCAGTGGGCAATTGCACATTAAATGTCTGGTGACTTAAATTAAGTGAAGAATTTAATAAATTTAAAACCAAATGTGTTCAAGAACAGAACCTTCAGTTTGGTGACTAGACCAGGTGGAGATGTACACAAATATATTCAAAGCAGTGCTATCAGGGACCACAATGTACCAGATCAGTTGGCTTGATTTGCTGCCTGAGTAGGTTCAGAAACATGCCCATCCAACAAGCTGGAGCTGGATTTTGCAGACCAGAGTACACAGAAACCCTTGGTCTCCCCCAAACAATGAAAGGTTCTACTTTTACTGTTACCAAACTCTCCTGGATGATATAGCTTCCCTGGATCTGCATCAAGTGACAAATATTTCCAGCAGGTGTCCTCAGTCAGATCCAGAAATGGGGAAAAAGAAAAAATAGCTGGCATCTAATCTACTCTGATCCTGATGATAGGGTTGATGTGAACCCTGGCAAGCTTTTTTCAAAACCACCTGGCAGCAGATACCAACACACCCACATATGCCATTCAGGTTCTCCAATCTGTTCTCCAGACAGCTGAGTTTCCCTTGGCCATGATTAAACTTTTCATGCCATCCTCTCCCCCACCTTGCCCACAATTCAGAGAGTTCAGGATCCAGAATTTATAACACTATATTTCTACCTTTTCTCTGCCATCTAAGTTATATATCAAGTTGTCTATCACAGTGAAGAACTGAGAAGAAACCTAAACCACAGAGTAATGATTAAGCAAATTATTCCATTTCCACAAGATGGTATATAGAAAAAATAAAAACAGTAGTGATGTACTACCCATATTAATTGTAATAATTTTGATTATATAAACATGAATGATTGCTTTATTCCTTCTATTCACAATCCATTTTAATACATTATGAATATTATTCCTTTAATAGCTATATGAAATAATTATATACTGTATAAATTTTTTAAACACTAAGTGCATGGACATTCTAAATTGGGAGAATTTATAAAAAATGGGCATTTGGGAGAGGTAATTTCTAGTCTTATTCTTTTCTTGACAAATATATTTGCAAATTCTGCATATGGGTGGCATTGGTCTGTGTGTTTTGTGTACATGTATACTATGTGCAACATCCAGTTGTAATGCTCACAACTGTTTAACAACTGGCTCTGATAAATACCCCAGTTTGTAACATTTGCTGATTTCCATGGTGCAAATATTCTAATTGTAGCCAAGGTTTGGGCAGAGACACACATGATTGGTCTCAGAAGGCCATAGGAGCTGACTCAGCCCCACAGGACAGCTGGACTTCATCGTCCCATTGAGTACCTTCCAGAGCCAATAGCTAGCCACCTAAAACTGGCTCTAGAAAACAGTTATCTGTGGTCAATTTGAAGCTCCTCTCCAAACATCACAGCTCCCTAACAAGTCAAACGCACCAAGATACAAGAGAGAAGGAACAGATGTACATTGCCTTAGCCCATCGATCCACTCTCCTCCTGTAACTCCTCTGTCTACTGGAGCCTTATTAGGCTGTAAAGCCCAAACATCATTAGATAGGAAACTGTGTGGGCTTTTTACAGGGAAATGGCCAAGTCATAAAAAATATTAAATGTAAAAAACTTGTGTGAAGAAGAGCAGTGAGCATAATTTGGGATTTATAAGTAAACACGAAACAAAATAAAATGTCATTGGGAAACTGAGCAAGGAAATGCACTAGTTGGGACCTCAGTAAATATCCAAACTAATATCTAAACTAGCATTTTAGATAGATAAGATTGTATAGATAAGAAAATTGAGGCCCAGAAAGTTTAAGTGGCTGATTCAAGGTCAGATTTTTAAATCAGAGTATTCTAATTCCAAATGAATTTCTTTGCCTGGCCAGTATGACTCAGTGGTTGAGCATCGACCCAGGACTCAAGAGGTGACTGGTTCAATTCCTGGTCAGGGCACATTCCCGGTTTTGGGGCTCCACCCCCAGTAGGAGGCATGCAGGAGGCAGCTGATCCATGTTTCTATCCTTCTATCCCTCTCCCTTCATCTCTCTCTAAAAAGCCACACAAACATATTCAAATGAATTGCTTTGACCATTAAGTTGGCACTATTTAAAAATTCACATCAGCTCAAATTTTAGAGGATTATTATGATATGCTATTTTAAGACAACAAGGACTCTAAGAATGTTTAATATTTTTCCCAATGAGTTTAGATAAGTAAAATGTTTTTTTAATATATCTCCAATAAGTTTATATTCTAAGAAGCAGCTGTTTTTTTACCCTCACCCAAGGATATGTTTTTATTAATTTTAGAGAAAGAGGAAGAGAAACAGAGAGATATCGTTTGGTTGCCTCCCGTACTCGTCCCAACTTGGGAATTGAACTGGCAATCTAGGTTTGTACCCTGACTGGAATCTAACCCACAACCTTTTGTTGTATGGGACAACTCTCCAACCCATGGAGCCATCCAGACAGGGCTCTAAGCAGTAACTTTCTAAACATCAAAGAGGAATACACTAATGTTCATTGCCAATGAAACTCTCTCATAGATTTTTCTAGTCCCTGATGCAAAATAGAAGCCAGGCTACCCCATTCGCCTCTTTCCATTTCATCAGAACGATGTGTCTTATGGACACACTGTGAGGAAGCCAAACTTGACTTTGCTGCTTGTGTTAATCTCTGGGGGATGAGACCTGGAAATGACTTTCTCGGGAGAGCCCACAGCCTGTTTTTGAGGTTACTGTGGGTAAACTTCATCGTGTCACAAGCAACTGCATTTCCAAGGGAAAACCTGAACATTCCGAAACCTCATAAAACTATACAGTTAAAAATACAGAGGTAAAAACCAAATTTATATCTTTGCCTGCATTTTCACCATCATCTTTGTTAACTTTATAAGCATGTTCAAAGCAATCCACACACATTAGACACACTAAACTAGATTCCTAATTTGTCCACATAACTCAGGTTAGATTAGAACTTCAAATGAGGATTTCTCATTAATAGGATGCAAACATGTTACTTTGTGTCACTCACTAGAATAAAGATTCAGTCTCAGGATGAAAATTAGTAACTTATACTACAATACAAACAATTAAAAAATAACCGTTTTGACAATAAAAATATTGCCTTAACCCATTGTTTATGTTCCATAAATTTTGCAGAAACCTAAAAAACATAACTCTCTGGATGCTATACAAATCAGAAAGCTTCTAATAAATTTCTTAGAAGAGGGGTTAGAAGGTATCTGATAGGCAGAGGATAATATTTTGGGGGAAACAGTAGGATCATTACTCCAAAAGCTCTTTTGTGATTAGCATTTTTCCTGTGTTGGGGGTGTGAAATTGAAGATACTCCACTCAGGTGCTACCCACATTCATATGATGGTTTATAGAATTTGGACTTCACCATCATACCTAATAAGTACTTCAAAATGGCTTACGAGTTATTTGTTTATGTATTTATTTACTTCCGTATCAGCACCCCAATTTGGGGAGAATCCTCTGGCCACTTCCTACTGAGAATGTGGTCTCAGAATCACAGCCTGAGCATCACCTCAGAGACATTAGCAACACAGGATCCTAGATCTACTGAATCAGAGTCTGCATTTTATCAACATCCCAAGGGATTCAAATGTACATTAAAGTTCAGGAAGCACTGCTCTAGGCTTATTTCACACTTGGAGCATCTGAGGAATTGTTCCAGTTCTAATAACTAGTTAATTAATGATCAAAATTCATGCCCAGGGTTCTTGAATTCCAGAACTGTCTCTTTTCTGGCTTTCATTTCTTCTTTTGACACATCTTTAGGCAAAATGGCAATTCTTTTCATACAAACCCTTAATAATAATCCAATTGCTATCAATGTCCATCATTGCCAATGCCAGGTTTGGTTGGATCTACTCTCAGCAGCAATTAACTTTTGTTTTTTTAAAAATATATTTTATTGATTTTTTTACAGAGAGGAAGGGAGAGGGATAGAGAGTTAGAAACATCAATGAGAGAGAAACATCAATCAGCCGCATCCTGCACACTCCTCACTGGGGATGTGCCTGCAACCAAGGTACATGCCCTTGACTGGAATTGAACCTGGGACCCTTGAGTCCACAGGCTGATGCTCTATCCACTGAGCCAAACCGGTTAGGGCAGCAATTAAGTTTTGATATCCTTTTATGTGAATACAGTCTCAAATTTAGCATAGATACAATGGTTGGCAAAGTCAAGAAAAATGTATGTTTTCTGTTGGCAAAGATCAATCTGCTCAGGAGGACTGAATAAGGGTCTTTGGAATATTTATCAGTTTACCAGCAGATTAGAGAAGTTCATCCTCTACCCTGACCTCGTTCCAGAGAGAAGCAGAAATAAGCCTTGAAATAGCTTACATTTTCCTGGAACCACCAAAGCAAATGGAACTTCATTTCAAAAAGATAGCTAAGTACAAAGCAACAGAGGAAAATGCTTCAACTGATAACTTTCTGAGAATGGGAGATTCACAGCTGGTGAGAGTGATTTGGAAGCAGATCATAGGAAAAAATAGTTTATTTGCTATCACCCTACGAGGAATGAGTTGGAGAATATGGCTTGCTTTTTCCAGTCTCATATCAATGAAAAACAACAGCCATTACACAGCAGGAAGTGGGCAGGAGGAGTCATGCTGAAGCTGTGTCATTGCAGAGGCAATGATCCACTTAGTATTTCAGTTGAAAGTTTGAAAACTAGCCCGATAGATTTGCAGTTGATTCTGATAACATAGTTTCTCCAGATCCACCTTTTCTAGTCAGACCCTTTTACAGTATAAAAATCAAAATGGAACCCGAGAAGTCATTGTCATTTGACAGTTAATGCGACTAAGGCTCAGATTAGTTAAAGAACTCGCTCTAGATGATATAAGGGCAAAACCAGGATGAGGAGCCTGTGTTTCTGATTTTTCATCCAGTGCTCTGAAGGCTTTATACTCCCATTTTCTGCCTAAATGTTAAGGTGCATTTACCAAATAAAAGGAATCTTATTTTTGTTCAACACATTCCTATTTCATAAAGACAGAAAACAGATTCAGTATTTTGGGAAAATAACAAAAGGATGTGGGTTAGCTTTGGTGGAATCTATTCTCTGAAATTTAAAATTTTGACATCCTTTCAGGTTAATAATATATAGATTTAGAGGTCTGGATCAAGCCAAAGGGGGGTCAAAAGAAGTATATTTGCATCAGATGGCAAAGAATAATACATTTAGGAGGACTGGACAGGGGTCTTTGAAGTATTTAGGGCATAATTAATATCTCAGTAGTACCTATGGCTTTTGGAAGTGCTCCTATGTCTGTTTCCTAACTTTAAGGAATGAGAATTTGGCCTCAAAGCTACAGACAGCTGTGAAATTGAATGCTCTATTGGAGCATTTTAAATAGCACATTTGGCCCTTTGGAAATAACTAAATGGATTTTAGTTCTGCAGATTCATAGAACTTGCTCTTTACACAAAGTTCTCCCCCTTCCAGCTGAGTCACTCCCAGTACTTCTAAACGAAGCCCTTCATTACTCACACTCCCTACAGTATGTAAGGTAAGCTGAGGTTGACCTCACACACAACTAGCACAGCTTATTTCCTTTCAGATGCTAGAATTTTTATCTGTCTCTTTTCTTTACATAGCAACACATTGAGAAGTACAAATTGCAGAGAGTCTCATCTTGCAACCTAGAAATGAAAGTATGGTCTAAAGAACTGGGTTTTAACCTTGGCTTCACCTTAGAACCATCTGAGGAACTTTAATCCCCATGTCAGGATCTTTCGCAGTCCAATTTCAATAAAACCAGCTGGGTGAGACCCAGATCTTGGCATTCTAAGCAACTTATCAGGTGAGTCCAACGTTTAGCTAAGGTTGAGAACAAGTGGTTTAAAACAGCTCTTCTCAGAGTTTGATGAGCACCAGTATCATCTGGACACTTGTTAAAACACACACTTCTGGGCCCAACCACTGATTAGCAGACAACTTCCTCAGTGCTTCTCAAACTGTGGCCCTCAGTCAGCATCACTGGAGAGCTTGTCAGAAATGCAGATCCTCAGGTACCATCCAAACTAAGTCACTGTGAGTGGAGCACCTGAATCTTCAGGTTTATTAGCACTCTGAATACTATCGATGTTTACCAAAGTTGAGCATCATTGCTCCAAAGAAACTGGTTACAACTCTGTAACAAGGATAACAGTGGAAAATAATATTTCAAACAATGGTAAAATTCCAATCACCCATTAACTGTCTGATTTATTATTTGTACCACAAAACCCTGATAACTGTACAAGACCTGGTTTAATCATCCCAGGAATCCCCTGATTCCTTACCCCACCTTGTCCATCCGGGTGAACCTTCATGATTCTCTCACAGATAGCACCCATCAAAGCTGAGGTCACCTTGAATGAAAAGAATCCCTTATTGCTAAGTCAGTCTCCATGAAAAGTAATGCAATGGTATGTCTGCCAGGGACCCAGATTCACATATTTTCATCAATGCTGGAAGACGGGAGTTTGACCTAAAAGCAAAGCCCATGTCATGTCTGGAAGAAGTATCTATATACAGTATATAAAAGGCTAATATGCAAAGTGTCCCCTCAGGAGTTTGACCAGGAGACCAGGAGTTCGATCCCTCGCTATGAGGTGTACTGACTACCAGGGGGCACCGCGGGAAACCAGCGGCGGAGGCGGGGTGCTGAGGGAGCGAGGGAAGGAGGAGATGGGGAGGCAGGGAGGCAAGGAACCTGATCAGCCCTGATCGCTGGCCAGGCCTAGGGACCCTACCCGGGCATGAATTTTGTGCACTGGACCTCTAGTCTAGTATAAAAAATATAGGCAGGGAGCTTAGCATATTTGTTCCCACTTTAATCAGGAATAATGTTCTCACTGAAGTCTCTGGCCTGTTTCATGGGGCCCAGGCTGGGCTCTGAACACAAAGCATACAGAAAAAAAAGATCTTCTACCTGGACCCAAAGTTTAATCTGATCATCTTCCTCCTACACATTTCCTTGGATGTCATATCTGAGTTTACCACTCTTCTCCCCTATTATCTACCAGGTCTTCTGAGGTTATCTGAGCCTCAGCACTTTTTTTTCTGTTCAGCCATTGTTTTCCACTGGGTTAAAATTGTCCTAGAGCTAAAACAGAGCATCAGAATCACTAACAATCCCAGGGGGATTTTTCAGGAGTACCTTTGGCTGTGAGCAGTGCTACAATGCTCTTGTGAACTAACTGACCCCTTTTAAACCAGTGAAACTGCCAAAACGTGCTAGATCATTGATCCATAATCATGAATTCCTGGCCTCTATGAGTTTTAAGCTCAGCCACAGATGCTGTGACTATCACTATGAGAACAAGTCAAAAATGGTTCCCCTAATTAAAATGCTACCTTACTTCACAGTACAAGGTAAAAACAATCATGAGTGTATCAGACACTTGATCGACATCAGGGAAATACACTTAAAAATTAGTCTAAATATTTTCACTTTGAAATTTTGAGTGGCAGGAGCAGGAATTTGCCTTTTTCTAACAAAAGAAAATAAGATAAATCTAAGAACAGTGGAGTGAAGCTAACCTAAGCCAGAACTCCCCATGGAGAGCAGCAAGCTTCTTATGCTGGGTGTGGGTTGTGCATAATATTTTATTATTTCCCAGCCATTTTGGCTTATAGAAGTGCAAGAGAACCGGAATGCTCAGGATCAGGGAAATTATGCCAATTAAATAATTGCAAAAAAGGCTCAGGCAATTGCTGGTAGCCAGCTGAGGTTGTCTTCTATGTTATGAGTTTTAATATAACAGCCTCCCCTCTTAAAATTAGATTTAAAAACTGGGTTCACTTTGCACATTCATGTAAGTCCTCCTTAGGAAGATGCTTTGTAACCAGGAAGCTGAATGCTAATGCACGGGTTGCTATGGTAAGCAATCTTTTCTATTTAACGGGAGAATAAATAGTTCTATGAATCCCTAAATCAATAGCTGGGACTGAACAGGATAGAATCTGTTATGTTAGCCCCTAAATATAGGTTTGGAGCTAGAAGATAGTGTCTTGTCTATAAAATCCTAATACAATTATAGATGCTTCAGAAAATTTTGTATTCACCTTTTGAAGCTGCTTGTTGATATTTTTCAAAGTTTTTATATAACTTTCTAACATTTGATTAATTGTTTTTCTCTGTCAGCCAGATAAAGACAGTTGAGGGGGAAAAGAAAACTGCCAGTTTTCATAGCTGGGAAAAAGAGTTTGCAGAATTAGAACACATTTAATGAATGCTTAATGAGGTAGAAGAGTTTAATGAGCATTAAATAATAACAGTACAATAGGTGTGCATTCTTTTAAAAAGAACAGAACGTGGTCTAAACAAATAGCTTTGTTTCCTTTCTTGAGAAACTATGCCTGTCCATGTGATGAATATTTGCCCATCCTCCCCTCCCTTCCCCCTGCCCTTTTCCACCTGGAGGCAAGGGGAACTTACCTTTATGGACCAGTCAATAGGCTTCTTGCTCCTGAGCTTCCGGTTGGATTTACGCAATGGGAGAAACCATCCAGAAAATGGAAGGGAAATAGTAACGTGGGGTTTGGCTCTCTCCTGCCAGGTTGCTGCAAATTGGCTTAGATTCTTCACCAATAGCCACAACTCCTGGGTGCTGGGTGCTGGGTACTTCCACCCTAGGTATGATAAATAGCCCCTCACTATTGCTGGCCCCAGGGGCTTCACAATTTCTGTTGGTCACGCGTATTCCTGCCCACAGTTTTGTAAACATGTTCCTTTAACTACTTGAAGGAGCATGGGATTCCTTCTGGAGCCCCGCCTGCTACTCCTTGAGAGTCAATTTTTCATTGGGATGAAAAACTAAATATATTAAAAAGCATAACTAAACTTTTAAAATATTTATTGATTTTTTAGACAGAGAAGAAGGGAGAGGGAGAGAGAAGAATTGAGAGGGAGAGAGAGAGAAACATCAATGTGAGAATGAAAGACCCCCTACTGAGAATCCAGCCCACAACCGGGGCATGTGCCCTGATGGGGAATTAAACTGGCAACCTTTTGGTGCATGGGACAATGCCCAACCAACTGAGCCACACTGACCAGGACAGAATAACTAAATTTATATTTAAACACATATTGTTAAGCACATATTTTAAAATATAACTATGACATCAGGCTACTTCAATGCCAGATTAGCTACCTCTTTATTGATATAATTTGTAAAGTCAAACATATTCACTCTCTCATATTCATATGAATCACTTGACTTATAATTTGTATCTGATTTTCATATTGTCTCCTACATGTTTTCCATCAAAGTGCAAAGGAAGGAAGCTTTTCAGGTGACTTTTGTATTCACCAAGGGGCACAGACAGATAGAAAAGAGCATACAAATTCAACCTGTTGTTAAGAAAGGTGTTGTAATGAAGTTTTCCTCTGTGCATTTTGTCTTTTGCTCCCATTGGCCAAATCTATCTGAGAGGTAAGCCCTTTGGAGAGAGGCCTTCAACTCAGCACTTTTTCCCTTTCCATTCTAGGTTCTCTTGAGTAAATGTATTGGTTGTGACCAAAAATCAAATACTGAGCAAAACACTACTATAACTTTTCAGTGGGCAGGTACTTTACCTTGGAGCCATAAGGAATGAGGAGGTATGACTTTTCCAGAGAACTGGCGGTGTCATTCTCTATATCGTTGTCTGTCTTTCTCTTTCCCCTAAGGATCTGTCATCCTACAGATTCTAAGATTCTGCCTCCCTCCACAGAGAGGCGGTCATGCAAACATAAGGAGGGAGGCAGTGCCGCCTCCTGCCTGGCAGAACACTCACCTCATTTAGCATAGCCTTGAACAAGGCCTGTCCTTCTCTGTGGGACTCTAAACGATCAATGACTCTGCTACTGGGACTCTAAAGGGATAATCATTTTCCAGACCCATTATCCTTTCCCAGGAGAATGCTGGATAATGGTGTGGTGGGACATTGTCCCTGTGCATGACAGTGTTGGTGGCAAGAACCTCCATCTCTTCCCAGTCTATGAGTAATACACTGGATACAGTCCCAGGGAGATAAAGAAGTTAGTGCAGCTTTCAAAATTGCCTGATTTGCAACCAAACAACAGCTTAGGCCCAGAGAGAAATAGGCTTGTGACTTTTTAAGTGGAAAATCACAATATTATAAATGAAATGTAGCTCCATGCACCTATGACTAAGTCTATAGCATTCTCCAATAAAACTCTTAAAATAGAAGCTAAAAGTGTAACTAAATATGAGCATATAAAATTCTGTGACTAGCGATTTCACTCGTGGGTGTATACCCAAATGAAATGTATTCATAGGTTCAACAAAAGTCATGTAGCAGAATGTTCATAGCAGCTTTATTCCTAATGACCCCAAGTAAAAGCTTCCACGTTGTTAATTATCAGTATAATAGGTAAATAAATAAATACTACACGGAATAAGAAGCAGTGCTTTTTACTAGCTGTATGCAAAAATATGGGTGAATTTCACAAACATAGTGTTAGGTGAATGAAGCAAGACACAAGAGTACATACTGCATGACTTCATTTATCTAAAGGACAGAAACAAGCAAAATTAATCTATGTTAATCAAAGTCAGGGTTGTGTTTACCCTTGGGGGCAAGAGTCTAGAAAGGAGCATGAGGGGACTTCTGCCATGCCAGTAATATTCTGTTTCTTGACTGGGTTAAGATTATACTTCAATAAATTTTACTAAAATTACCATAATTCATAGAATTCAGGAGTACAACTGATTTAATAAAGAATCAATCTATTGGCAAAAAAAGCTTTAATCTTTCCTGAAAATAGAAATAGAGCTGAATTAATGGGGGGGGCCATCAGATAGCTGTCTGACACGCCATTTTATAAAGAATGATACTGCCTTTTGAGGAGTAGAAGATGTAGAATATTTTACTTGCCAGATTCCTTCCAGAGATGGCAATGCATGTGTTTAAAAAAAGATCCTTAGCCAATCAGTTAAATTCGGTAGGATACCCCAGATCTTTGGCATACCTTAATTAAAAACTATAGTTGGTTAAATAAAATGGCCACAATTTATTAATAACTCTGTTAATTGTTTTATCATCCAGCAATGATTTTCTCTCTGTTTTCTTCTGTGGACAGTGAGCCCATCCAGACCCCTTGATGTTAGGCTTGGCCATGTGACTTGCTTTGGCCAATAGAATGTTAGCATATCTACTGACATACTTCTGGACTAAAGTACTCATTCCCCCAGAATTATAGGGAAGATCAAAGAAGGTCAAGGATATATAGGTATGCAGGGTCTTGAATAAGCTTTACTTGAAGCAGAGCCTGAAATGAGATAATTTATTGAGATGGTACCTTTAGGAGAAACTTGGAAGGAAGTTAGAGAAACTGCTAAAGTGGATTCTTTAGTGTGAGGAGGTAAAAGAACTTCCCATGCATTAAAGTTGGCAGTACTCCTGGCCTATCATTTTTTATCTTCCCAGCCCCTAGCTGCCATTCCCACTACACAAAAAGTCCTCCTTACATCATTGTTTTACTGACTTAATATAGAAATAGAGGAAATTAGCAGATGTAATGTGCATGTTCAAACTGATGATACAATACCCATCTTACAGTCCCAGGAAAGTTTAGTATTAAGTGCCTATGGCCCAATTTTGGCCTTGGTTCAATCCAGTTAAAAAAGAGTTTGTGAGGTCTTGCTCTTAATTCAATTATGACACTCATACTTTGGAAAAAACAGGAAACTATAACATATCATGAATCCCAATATAAAAAAGTATAATCTTTTTTTAAAAAAACAAACTCCATTTTATACTCCTTATCCTCTGGCAACCACATCCTCTTTCTGTAATTATGGGTTTGTCATATTTCATTTAAAAAGGAATCAGACAATATAGGACCTTTTGTGTCTTTCTTCTTTCACTTAGCATAATAATTTTAAAGCTTATCCAACTTGTGGCAAGTATCAATACTTTGTTTCTTTTTATGGCTGAATAATATTATATTTATTTGTTCATCCATCAGTGGACATTTGGATTATTTCTATTTTTAGGCTACTGTGAATAAGGCTGCTATTAACATTCACGTTCACATACAAGTTTTTATTCATCAAGTACTCACTCTCTTGAACACTAAAAGGATTTAACTAGACTCTAGAGCTCAAAAATATTTGATTGTAATAGTTCTTGCCAGTTCAATAGTTGTTTTGAAAGATTAGTTCTTGAAGCTTACTACTTTGCCATCTTTCGTGATGTCACTCGATTTTAATAAACCAAATTATTAACCAAATTATTTTAATATTTAATAAACCAAATTGTTTATGCTTCTATTGTCAGGTTTTCTCTAGCCACTTCTGCATATTAATATTTTAGATAAACATTAGAATAATTATTATTAATTCTTAAAAGAAAGGAAACCAAATTGTTTATGCTTCTATTGTCAGGTTTTCTCTAGCCACTTCTGCATATTAATATTTTAGATAAACATTAGAATAATTATTATTAATTCTTAAAAGAAAGGAAAACAAAATTGTACCCCTTGTTTTGTAAAATGAATTCAAACTGGTTATTTTAGGACAAGTGGCTCACTTTCAATATTATGTCTCTGTCCTCAGAAGACATAGTTCTCCATTTCTTCAAGTCTTCTAAGTTCTTATATAAGTTATATTTTATATAATACATGTGTGTTTGTTATAATATTCACTGTTTATTATCCTACATTTGTGAAATAATATTAGTATTTATAATATTACCATTGTGAATGCATTTTTTTTCTGTAATACAACTTCTAAAGTGATCCTATATAATAAAAGCCTAATATGCTAAGTGTCCTGTCATCCTGTCGGCCATTCAACCAATCGAAACGTAATATGCTAATGATATGCTAAGGCCACTCAACTGTTCATTATGACATGCACTGACCACCAGGGGGCAGACAGTTGACAGCCAACCAGTTGCTATGACATGTACTGATCACCAGGGGGCAGATGCTCCAACCAGTAGGTTAGCTTGCTGCTGGGGTCTGGCCGTGGAGCCCTCCGGCAGTCCCTCCCCCGCTGGCCAACCTCCCACATCCCTCTCCAGCCCTGATCGTGCAGGGGTGAGGTTCCTCGGCCTGGCCTGTGCCCTCTCTCAATCGGGAACCCTGAAGGGGATGTAGGAGAGCCGGTTTCAGCCTGATCCCTCAGGCCAGGCCAAGGGATCCCACTGGTGCATGAATTTGTGCACTGGGCCTCTAGTATTATTATATAAGAAAACTGTACTTGGCTACTTATTTTGTGATTGACCACACTACTAAATTCTCCCACTAATTCTAATTGTTGTTGCTTTACTTAAAGTTGCCTGAATGTATAATCACATAATTTGCAAATAAGAATAATAATTTTCTTCCTACTTCTAGTATTTACATCCTTTATATTTTCAGAACAATTATAAAGAATAGCAATGATTGCAATTGTACTTCTTTTGTTCCCAGTTAAAAGGGGAAAGTGCCTAGTGTTTCAACATTAATTATGATGCTGGTTATTATTATGTGCTATAAATACACATATAAAATTATCTGCATATACATATATAAATATATGTAAATTATGTTTTAATAAAAATAATTCTATTACTATATTATCAAAACTATTTGTTCCTTAGATAATTGAACTGCCTTTTTAAATGTATTAAAATAATTGTGCCTTTTTAAATGTACTAAAATAATTGTAACTTTTTATACATTGACTTATTAATATAGGTAATCTGATAGTAGATTTCTGAAAATTTAGATTTTTCTAAATGTTTAGTATTAACTTCACTTATCGCTGTAATTGATAATATTTCCTATATATATTTTATGCTTTTATTGAGTATAATATAAACTGGCCAATTTTTTACCATTTGTGTTACTTTGTCATGATTTGGTTTTGATAATAACTGCTTTAATTTAGCTTATTGAATTTTTTGTCCTTTCTTTATTTTAAAATTGCAAAAAATATGGACATAAAAGGGTTTATGTTTTTTCTGTTTAAAAGTATTCATGATGAAAATATAATTTATTTTCTCATTATGTAAGTAGGTATTTAACTATTTACTGCATATTCTACATGATAATTTCATTATTTAGTGCTTTAAAATATATTTTTATTAATTTCAAAGAGGAAAGGATATGGGGAGAGAAATAGAAACATCAATGATGAGAATCATTGATTGGCTGCCTCCTGCACTCCCTCTAATGGGGATCAAGCCCACAATCCAGGCATGTGCCCTGGCCAGGACTGAACTATGACCTCCTGGTTCAAAGGTTGATGCTCAACCACTGAGCTACACCAGCTAGGCCATTATTTAGTATTTAAAATTTTCATTCACTTCATCACAGTTTTCAAATTTAATAACATAAAGCTATGCAAATACTCTAATATATCTCTAAGTTTCCTCTATAATTTAATATTTTCCTTTAGGTATGATTTATTTGATAAATTTATTTTGTGGTTACATATGTGTGTACATATGAACATTATAATCATACACATAATTATATATTACATAAACATATACCACTATTATGTATGTTTCATTCACCTCTCAAAAATACCTTTCATTACATTTTTTTGTTTTATAATTTGTTTATTACTATTTTTTAATTTATTGAAAAATATTAAATAATGGTTTCTCAGACATGTTACCAAATGCATATCTATTTAAAAAACCAGTAAGTTAAACTTCATTAAAATTAATAAAAAAATGTCACTTTGCAAAATACCCTCCTAAGATGGTAAAAAAACAAAACAAAAACATGCCATAGACTGGGAGAAATTATTTGCAAATTAAATATCTGACAAAGAACTTGGATCTAGGATCTATTAATCATTTTGTAAACTCAAGAGTAAGAAAATGAACAATCCAATTAAAAATGAGCAAAGTATGTATGACAAATATTGAAGTATGGTAGCAATCATCTCAGGTAGAAACTGTAGTTTAACTTTAACCCTGCTGTTTGGTTCCTGTACTTATTTGCTTTGTTTAACAATGGAAAAGTTATTTTGATTTTCTGAATTGTATAAATCATCCCATTCTATTGAATGCCTTATTGATTGTAACATGACTATCCCATTGATTGTGATCTTACTGGTTTTAGAAAGCAAATTCCTCTGTACCTGGGAACCAGGACAGCACAATTATCCCAAGACCTGATGGTTCCAGATAATGTTTCCCTGTCAACTCAGTGGTCCCAAGACCCGAGGGCTCTAGAAAATGTGTTTCTGTCAACTCAGTGGTCCAAAGACCCAAAACTAAAATTAATCTTTGTAGATAACTATTCGGCTCAATCTCGCTTCTGTAAATGCTTTGTGCAAACCAGGGTCCTCATTCCAAACCCTGGGATGTAATCAATACCTTTGTGATTTTTGCCTATATAAATCTGGTGTTGCGGCCATCTTATCACTGCGAGATTTGGGAGAGCGAAATGCCCCCTCATAGTCCTGGATTGCAATAAATGTGACTCTTTAATTTGACTTCTTGAGGCGTCCTTCTGTGATTCGCGGGGTACATTACAACATTATGTATATGAAAAGGTGTTTAACATCACTGGCCATTAGCAAAATGCACATTAAGACTATTATAAAATACCACTACACAGTGATTAGAATGACTAAAATAAAAATATAGCCCTGGCCAGGTCGCTCAGTGGGCTGATCCATTGTCCCATTCACGAAAAGGTTGCAGGTTCGATTCTCAGTCAAGGTACATACCTGGGTTGCAGGTCTAATCCCTGTTCAAGAGGTGAATACAGGAGGCAAGTGTTAGGAGTTCACCACACATTTCTGGGCTTTACTTCCAGGAACCTCACTAGGTTCTCACAGTGAAGATCTAAGACAGATCCCCCAACCCCCCCCCCCCCCCCATAGTCTGGCTGGAAGAAGAAGAATTATCACTTTGAAACATGCCAAAAACCTTCTCTATAATGAAGGCCTGATCCTCAGGCTAAAAGACTTTGCCAGAGCATTGTCCCATCATCTACCAGAAAAACATTCCTGCCACTTGAGTCTCCTGTAGCCTTTCTGTCTCCCCTAACAGAAGATCAACATTGTCAACAGGAAATGGGGCTTAGAGAAAATGGAACAGGGATGCTGTAGCTAGGTAAGGGAGTAGGATGCAAGAAGGGGTCAGAAATAAAATAAAAGCTTTTCCATTGGAAAAACACTTGTCGTGCAAGTCCTGTCCCAGAGACATAGACCCACTAAAGGACTATTTAGCTATAACATTAAAGATCACATCCCCTCAGCCACACTTTATAGCAACATCAATGCAGCTCCTGGATTTTATATTTATCATAGTTATACAACAGTGGATAGTGGATTACAGCTGAAAGACATGACAGGTACACTCAGGGAAACTCGAAGTCAAAGGGAGACAAAAACAAGGACACCAGAGAAACTTAAGGTCTTTTATACATATAAGGAGGGCAAATATTATACATAGTCCAACTCTTAGCCAGATTGACATAAAACCTCACACTCAATGACTATGTATCTCAGTTCTTATTACCTCATGCAACATACTCATCTTTCACAAAGAATTATAAGGCATATGAAGATAGTTATGGCATGAGAGTGAAATCCCAGGGCCCCAGTCACTGAGCTCTACAATCCATTCCTGAGTTGGCTCTGAGACCGTACCTCCCGTGAGCTGCTCCCAGCCAATGACTGAGCATATCACAGCTCATTCTAGGGCAGGTCCCTTTCTAGGGGACACTGGACTCCTCTGGTGACTGGCTTTGGCTCAAGGCCTTGCTGAAACTTACATGTCAAATGGTCTAAGAAACTTTCATCTTGTCTTCCTTCACGCTCACTTTCACTCCAGGTCAGATGTGCATTGTGGCCTGAGCTCTCCCAGCTTTTCCCAGCTCCATCCTCATGCTTTTTAACATGTTCTCCTCCCCCCAAAACACAAATCCTACCCTTTGTGTTTAATCCTGTCTTGGAATCTGTTTCTCAGAGGAGCTGGACTAACATAGTCTTTTATCTTTTCACTATTCTAGGCTTATAGACATTGTTCCTTAGTGGGCATTTTTAAATCACAGATATTCATGGATAGAAATTGAATTTTTAGAATGTTTCCCCCCAGGCACAGGGAGAAATTCAGGGAACTTCCTCAAATGCACTGTCAGGATTTTTCTTTTAATATCTTGTGTTTTAAGCTGGAATGCCTCTTTAGAAAACAAGGCCAAATCCTTTGCTGTAAACTGGTGACATAATAAAAAGAAAAGGCTAGATTTAGGAAAAGTAGGGTCAGTCCACCCATAAGAATTTGTATGATAACCACACACTTCATGGATCCTTAAACAAGGCAGAAAAAAAATTTTCATTATAAATCCTAAACACACCAACGTTTGTGGACACATGGCGCATGAATTAGCTCACGAAGTGACTGGGTTAATACGACACAGTTGGATCTATGCAATTATATAGCTATGGTTTTGGTTTTATTTCCCTAAGGCCTGGGGGATTTAGAGGCCAGGAACAAATTTTAAATAGATTAAGTGGTGTACGTGTTATGAGTGTGTGTGAGTGTGTGTGTGTGTGTGTGTGTGTGTGTGTGTGTGTGTGTGTGTGTGAAGTAGGCCAGTTATGTATGCTTAACTTTCAAACAGTGCACATGTGTGGTTCAAGAATTGTCTCTTTTATGTACTCATTTTGAACACCATATCCCATCTAAAATCCAAAAAATAAAAATAAATAGAACTGTAATTTTCTTAAAGCTATTAAATTCATATGGAAAAATAACTGATGCATTGAAGATAGTTTTTTTTTTGAGACTCACTGGGAATTTGGCATTTTTAGGGGCTGTGAATATTTTTTTTAGTGTTATATGTCAAAAAATACTCCAGAGGAAAATCTCTTTGACATTGGTCTTGACGATGAATTTTTAGATATGACACCAAAAGCATGGGTAACAAAGGCAAAAATAAACACTAGAACTAGAACTATATCAAAATAAAAATCTTCTACACAGCAAAGAAAGCAATTAACAGAATGAAAAAGCAACCTACAGAATGGGAGAAAGTATTTGCAAGCCATATATCTGATAAGGGGTTAATTTCAAAAATATATAAGGAATTCATTATACAATTTAATAGACACACACACACACATACACACAACCTGATTTAAAAATAGGGAATGGACCTGAATATTTTTCTAATAAAGACATAAATGGCCAAAAGGTATGTGAAAAAGTGCTCAACATCATTAATCATCAAAAAAGTGCAAATCAAATTCACAATGAGATAACACCTCAAATCTGTTAGGAGGGGACTATTATCTAAAAAACAAAAGATAACAAGTGTTTGGTGAGGATATGGGAAAAAGGAAACCCTGGTACAGTGTTGGTGGGAATATAAATTGGTACAGACTTTATGGGAAAATAATATGGAGGCTTCTCAAAACATTAAAAAAAAAAACCTACCAAATAATCCAGCATTCCCACTTCTGAGTATATACCCAAAGGAGATAAAATGAGTATCTCAAAGAGATACCTGCACTGCTATGTTTATTGCAGCATTAATCATAATAGCTAAGATCTGGGAACAAACTAATTTCCATTGATAGATGAATGGAAAAAGAAAATGTGGTATATACAAACAATGGAATATTATTCAGCCTTAAATAGAAGGACAATATGCCATGTGTGACAACATTGATAGACCTGGATGACATTGTGCTAATTGAAATTAGACACAGAAAGATAAATACTGTATGATCTTACCTATATATGGAATCTAAAGTAGTCAAATTCCCAGAAGCAGAAGGCAGAATGTTGGTTACCAGGGGCCAGAAGAAAAATAAAATGGGGAGATGCCAGTCAAATTTCAGTTTTGCAAGACCAGTAAGTTCCGGAGATCTAATGCAAAGCATGGTGACTCTAGGTAACAATATCGTACTGTGTACTTGAAATTTACAAAGAAGGCTAATACTAAGTGCTGTCACTACCAAAAGAAAAAAACAAAACAAAAACAATATATGAAGTGATGGATATGTTAACTAGCTTTATTGTGCAGGTTATTGCACAATGTACAGGGTGGGGCAAAATAGCTTTACAGTTGTGAGTACCACAGTTTATTCTTGTATTATTATTTACTAGGGGCCCAGTGCATGAATTTGTGCACCTTGAAAGGTACTGTGGGCCGCGAGGCTACAGTGGGCACAGGGGTAGGTCTCAGCCCATCCTCTGCACCCCCATCCAGCCCCTCCCATCACAGCCCCCAATCCCCTGTCTGCTGGCAGCCCCACTCCCATGGCCGCTGCTTCCACACGCTGATGGCACAGCCCTGCTTGCACCCACTGACAGCACAGAGCAATTGGGGCCAGTACCAGCAGCAGGTGTGAGCAACAGCTCCAGCATTGGCAGCAGGTGCCAGCAGGGCCAGCACTGGCAGCAGGTGCAAGAGCTGGGTGGGACCATAGTGTGTGGGAGCAAAGAATTTTCAGTAACTACCAGAGGTTCACCCAATGACAGAAACTGGCACCCCACCTTGGTCTGGCACCCCCACTCGCTTTACCATCCTGCCACGGCCAATGCCTGCCATATTCCACATGTGCCACGTGGTGGTCCGTGCATGTCATAGCAACCGGTTTTTCAGTTGTTCTGCCATTCGGTCTATTTGCATACTAGCCTTTTATTATATAGGATGAGCTTATTTATTTTCCATATAAACAACTGTAAACCTACTTTTACCTCTTCTGCATATGTATATCAAATCACCAAGTTGTACATTTTATATATGTATAATAATACAAAATTACCCTTGGAGTCAAATTTGCTTGGGTCATGATAGAGGTGCGGTAAAAAGATACATACCTAATTTCTAAACAAGTAAATTACCCAAAAGTCATTTGAATTTCCTGTGGGCATATGAATTTAAGCAATGCTGTGTATCAGCGCTCAGGCACCTACATACCTGAGAAACACCTGGCTGAGCAGCCATCAGCCTGAAAGTGAAAATAAGACATTTGGGGGGCGGGGGGTAGCTATCTGAATCTGTGCCAGTAACCTGCATTCTGCCGCACACTCTTGCTAGCCCATGATTAACTCCATTCTTATCTCTGTGCCTGCCCTGCCTTGTATAATCTGTTTCCCGGAATATTCCCCTTTTACAGAGGCCATAAACCATGAACCTTATACAACCCCCTGAGGGGGTTGGCAGTGCTGGCGCCAGGTAGACCAAGCCTCTGAGTGTAGTCTCACTTCCCCCATCCCAACTCACGGGGGCTGCAAAGCCCGCAAAAAGTCTGGAAACCTGACCCATATTTGGGGGACAAAGAAACTAAGGGTATAAAGGGAAAGCTTTGTCCATATTCATCACTCAGGATTTGGAGTCACAGCACTAGCATATCTGCAATAAAGGCGACTTTTCCGAATACTTTCTGAGTGCCCAGCTTATTAATCTCCTGCACCGCCTGGCAGCTTATCTGCCACAAGCCCACTCTGGTTGTCCTATGGGCACAACTGATCTGCTATACTATAAGATCTAGTAAATCAAGCTTCAGACAACTGGCTATTCATCAAGATTGCCAGGAAGAAGAAAAACAAATCAATTGGCAAATGGTTAATCCATTGTTTCTCTATAGAATGAACTTAATTGGAAAGATAGAAAACATTTTTTAAAAAAAGGTATTTGAACTGCCAATATGAGTCTTTCTTTGCACCACACCAGAACAGTTGGCATACATGCTTTTCTCAGAAAGAGGGGGGTGCCTCTTTAGTCAGAACTCAATTTTGCGTTTCCTTGATTTGCAGATGAAAAGAATTCCAATTCCCTATTTATTTGTAATACCTGGCTTGTGAATCTCTAGCTGGCTCAAGCAGTTCTGATGAAATGCAGGACAATGACACCTTGAAAAGTGGTGACACTGTATCCACTTGAAAAGTAATTGCTCCTGGCTTCACGCACAGTGACTTCAAGATGGAAAATACATTCAGAATAGCAAATGCCAAGAATGCTTCTAATCCAACTGAGTCCCTCCCTTATCATTTTAGGGAAGCAAGTGGGATAAAAATAATGCCAAAAAGCATGATTTATCATATCAAAAATATAGTGCATGGTATTCTATTTTCTCTTTTCTCTCTCTCATTCTCTCATTCTCTGTCTCGACTTTTATAATACTTTTCATATATATATATAGAGCTTCCACCCAAAACTATTAACTGAATTCATTTTTTCAAAAGACTAACTAGACTTTTGAAATGTAAAGATCTGTAGCCATTTTTTGTTTTGAATTTAATTAAATTAATTTTGATAAGTTGCAAGTAGTGCTGACCCAATGCATTTATTTTTTTAATATGTAATGTTCCATGCATACAAAGAATACAGGTAAAACATACAGCACAACACTAACAACTCATTAAACTTCTCCCATTTTATTTAAGCTGTTATTATTATTGATGCAATCACTGTATTCTCATTCTCTGTCTTTCCTCAACCATTGGAATAACTATTATTCTAAATCTTGTTTTTATAACTCTTTGCTATATCATGATCAGCTTGTCTCCTAAGTATACAGACCTAAACAATGCATTATTTAGTTTTGATTTTATTAAAAGTGTATTATATTGTACATAGTTTTTGTGGTACTGGCTTTCTTCACTCAATAGTATTCTTACTTTTAATTCATCCTTTGTTATAAGAAGTAGAACTTACTTATTTTCACAACTGACTAATTTTCTATTGTATAAATATATAATAATTCATTGTGCTGTAACTTGATGGCAAATTATATAATATGTCACAACTATCTTCTTAGAATCTGTGGCATGTCTTTATTTTCCCTATGATATTTTTTATAAAAGGTTATTAATTTTAATTTTGTCAAATATATATTTTTATTTAGCACTTTGTGACTTATTTAAGATAGCTTTCCTTGTGCTTGCTTCGGCAGCACATATATTAAATTGAAATGATACAGACAAGTTTAGCATGGCCCCTGCGCAAGGGTGACATGCAAATTTGTGAAGCATTCCATATTTTTTAACAATAACAACAAATAGCTTTCCTTCTCCAAAGATATATATTCTTCCAAATATGTTACTTTGCCTTTGAAAATTAATTCTTTAGTCTACCAGAAATATATTTTTGTGGAGACTATTTTGATATGTGTATACAAGTTTAGTCTCCTGTTTTAATTTTTTTTTATCATTATACAAAGACCCTTTCTATCCCTAACTTTATTTTTTATCTTAAAGTCTTTTTTGACTTATTTAATATAATTATGCCAGATTTCACTTAGTTCATACTTGCCATATATTTTCCCCATGATTTTATACTCAAATTTTCAACGCCCCTATGTTTTGGGTGTATCTCTTATAAAAATCATGCACGTGGATTTGTTTTCACACAATCTGATTATATTTCAATGATTGGAAATAAACAGTGAAATTTAACCTTCCAGTTAAGAACACTTTTTTTTTCTTACAACTTCAGGTAATGAAGGTGCTATCTTATAAAAATAACAGACTGGATTCTGTCACACAATTGACTACTACCATAAAGGTGAATCAGCAGCTTTAAAATAAGTTATTTTTATCTCCAATCTTATTCTTTTAGAATAATTTGTGTGAACACAGACCTAAATATATACTATTTCTTAAGTCATCTCAATTTTTATGAAGAAAAATTCTCCAAAGGGAAACAAAAATGTCTCTATCAAACCTTATAATAGAGCATTTAACAATATGTCCAGTTAAGGACTGATCTAAGCTGAGTAAATACCTAATTACTTACTTAATCATATTTACTTTTATCGCATTTAGCAACTTAGCAAGAAAATGGTGAGTAGTGACTAGAGAGGGATTTGGGAAATGTCCCCCTCTCTCTCCTCCCTCGCCAGGAAAGTATTTTCTCCTATTAGGAAGATTATTCAAGACACATTTATGGTTCTGAAGGTCTGGGCTGATGGAGGAAAGAGATTATTCACAGGGAAACAAAGCCTTTATGATTGTAGGCTGTAAAAGAAGTCTTCTGGTCTTGGTTGGACTCACACATAAATGCATATCACTGGCTATTGGCTAATTTAGGATGGGCTGATGGGCTCGGCTGGGTTAACTTGGCTCTAAGCTACATGTCCTTCATCCTCCAGCAGGCATGCTAGGTATGTTCCCTTACTTAGACATTGCAAATAGCAACAGAAGCAAGCGCAATATGCAAGCACTCTCTAAGTCTCTTCTTGCATCACACTTGCTAATATCCCACTGGCCAAAATAATATAATCTAATCGAGCTCAGAGTCAGACTCAGAAGGTACTATAATGCTACAGGGAAGGGTGTGAGGACACTGGTAGGGGCCAAGCAGTGGGACCATTAATGTAATTAGTCTACCACAGAGACCAATTTCCTTCTCTGAGAAATACAGAATACGAGCAAAACAACCAGCCTTTTTTTGACAGGGAATCATTGTCCCCAGGGAAGGCAAGTTTCAGCTGAGCCATGACCTATTCAAGGACAAGCTTATCCTTTAGCCCGGGCACTTCACCAATCCTGGCTTGTTTGACTAGCTGGAGCATCTAGTTGCTTTGAGTCAATTTCTACAAGGAGAAAGAAGCAACCGAAAAGCAGCACAGTCCTTGGTTTAACTTCACATCTATGGCAGGAAGCAAGATGAGGAAGTGGCAGTGCCCATAAAAGCATGGTATATTTCTTCTCAAGGGAAGAGAGAGCTTTTGGGAAAAAGATAAGTCCCTTGTAACTGCTGTTAGGGAAATGTTGATCCTTCATTTGCATAAATTGTGGGCATCCTCTTTGAGTTTCATAAAAATTGCAAATTGAGAAGTGCGGAAACATTGATAGGAAACAGCTAGGTTTCTGAGGCACAACCACAAAGTATTAAAGAGCCTTAATTTGGGATAATGAAATATATTCATGATTTTCATATTTGATATTTTTGGTATATTCCCTTTGTGTGTGTGTGTGTGCTCGAGTGCATGTGTGATAGTCACACTACAAATCTGATATGTAATTTTAGTTTATTTGGGTTGGTTCCACAGTGTTATTTTAATGCATGTTTTTGCATTCATTGCTAGCAAACAGGGCAATAAATCTTAGGAGATTCAGACCTAATCTATGTTGCCATACCAGAATGTAAAGCTAAAATTTCTGCACATATTTTAAGCTGCTTCCTTCCTTAATGCATTGTGTCATGTTCTTAGCAGTTTCTCCCAAAGAAGATAGGCTTTCAATGTGCATGTCGGCTTGGGGAAAATCTTGCTCCTATGTATTAACTGCTGACTTCTTTAATCCTGTTAGAATTTAATTTCCCTTGATTGAATGCGGTGTTATCACCAGGTGCTGAGTGGCCCTTTCCTATCTGTGCATATAAATCCTGTTAGTCCTTCCCAGACTGGGGATGTGCCAGAACCTTCTGAGGTCAGCCTCTTCTGAAGGAGCGTTTGCGCTCGGCTTCATTGCATACAGAGAGTGAAAGTCAAACTTTTGGACACAGATGTCTTGTTTATTTGCATCTGAGTTCTGGGACTGAGGCATCTCTGTGGATGACCTGTGAGAGTCCCAGCAGTTTCCAATGGCTTCTGCATTAATGAGTTCCAGGGCTTAAAAAAGCCTTAAATTAAATTGTAAAGTGTTCACTGATTAGCAAGGTACTGACCCATAAAAATCTCCATTATTCCCAGTTCTTCCACTTCTACAAAACAAAGCATTTCCTTTTCATGTGTGACCTGCTTTAACTGCTTGTCCCAAGAAACTCTTTGAGCGATTGCTGGGATGTGTAATGAAATGGATTCTTAGTGATCCCAGTATCTTTGCTTCCCAGTGTGAGGTTCTTCCTGCTCCCAGCTTCCTCTTTCTGCATCTTCTCTGTTTTCCGTTTTCTGCTAATCACCTTCCTTTACCAAACAACAACAACAAAAAGCCAATTCTATGCACAGTCAGTTTTGCTACTTGTTAGCACCTGTAATTATTTTTCTAAAATTTTGATTTAAGAAGAAATTATTGGATAAATTGAGGTGTTTGTGGCTTCTGTGGATTTCAGACATTAATTAAAATAGAATAATTGTTTCTTATTAACAATCAAGATTGGTGAATATACTGATAATATTTTTTTTACTTTAACTATTTCAGTGACATCGATCTGGTCACCAAATGTGGCCTGAATGTTCTGCAGGATACTGTGATACGAAGGTAATTCAAATAAAGTGCTAGTCTTCAAAGCCATCAGAGTTTACAGTCAGAATTTTTTTCAAGGATCTCAAAGTCAAAAGCAATCAGGTCAGCTTTACAAAAGAATTGGTCCAGGTAGCAATGAAGGCCAGATCTAAAAAGGGGAAAAACAGCTTTATTAAGCATATGTTTCTGTGTAGGAATGTTGATTCAGGACTTCTGATTTTTCAAAAGGAACCAGGTTTTGGGGGTTTTATGCAATACCTTGTAATTTAAAAATGTTAGCAAACATTTCAATTAAAGAGCAATTTGGAGTCATGAACCAGAGAATCTTTCTGTTATGACCTTTTGCAAAGAAGAGCTGCAGATCCAATAATCACTGGCAGCTGATGAGACATTTGTTACTGCTTTCTGAATGGTTGTTGTCAACTCCTCAGGTCAATAGTCTATACCTATACCATAGTCCATGTATTGTACTAGAGGTGTTTCTCATTACTTGACCAGAAAGCTAATATTTTACATCTGACTTAAATAAAATATGCTAGATCAGTGGATACAGAAAGCTCCAGCCAGCTGGTTAGCGAGATGGGCATGGAAGCCATGCTGAGTGCCAAACAGGATTACAGAGATAGTGGGCAGAGCAAAGAAGAGATGGAGAAATATGGGCCCAGGCTCCAATTGTTTTCTAGTTCTTGGATTATTTTCCACTGTAGCTAGGGTATATTTCCTACACAAAGGTTTTATATATTATTGAATAACCTGCCCCCTTTTACACAATAAAGATATGGGGGAAAATATACATGGAAACTATTAACTCAAAGAAATCTAGTATAATTACATTAAAAGGAGTCAAAAAAAACCAACAACTTTAAGACAAAACCAAGGTTAGGATTAGAGAAAATCATTGAATAATGACTTAAAGATTCTAAATTAAAATACAAAGCAAAGCTGGAGTCTTTTCTTGGTCCAGATGACAGAGGATCACATTTAGCTCACAAGGGAAAAGTGGGTGGTTCGAATTCAGAGGCTCACCTTTATTTCCCCATTTGTTATAAACATTCATTACGATGCAATTGGTACTTCAACAGTTTAATTAATAAATCAGTCCTAATTGGCCTGTTTAATATACCGAACTCATCAACATCTTAATCAATACTATTTCAAGTATACATCAAACATTTACCAAGATGGATCATATGCTATCAAACAAATCTAACCAAATTTATGGTATTAAAATCACACATACTCAGAGTAGAGTTCAGCTGAAACTTAACAAAAACAAATAAAATTTAGGAGATTCTTTTATGTGTGGAAATTAAATAACAGACTTCTAAGTTAGCAATGGGTAAATGAAAAATGGGTAATATGAGAAAATGAATAATAATAAAAGTAAAAAATAATTAAAACTTGAGGAAAATAGCTCAATCGGTGCTTAGATGGAGCTTTGCAATAATATTGTACACAGGAGAGAAGAAAAACTGAAAATGGATTATCTAAACATCAATGTTGAGAAGTTAGAAAAGAATGGGAAATTAACCTCAGAAAAAGAAGGAAGCAATGAAGATTATGGAAAAAATTAATGAAATAAAAAGTAAATTTAAAATAGAGAGGATCAACCCAAGTCAGAAGTTTTGTTTTATTTTGTTTTGTTTGGAAAGGACATGAAGTTGATAAAACCTTGATAAGATAGATAAAAAAACTAAGAGGCACCAACCACCAAAATACAGAATGAAGACTGGGAAACCACTATGAGTAAAAGATAATAGAATAGTATGAAAGACTTTGTGTTAAAATTTTTTGAAAATTTAGGTATAATGGTAAAGTCTTGAAAAAACAAAGTTTACCAAATTTGGTAGAGGAAAAAAAAATTCCAATGAGTCTGATGGTTATTTAACATTTCAATATATAATTAAGAATCTTACTACCAAAATAACTTGACTCAGAATTTCTTTAATCTTGAATTCCACCGAGTGTTTAATGAAGAAATAAGACCCATTTCACATAAATTTCTCCAGATAATAGAGAGGGAAGTCACTTATTTTATTTTATTTTATTTTATTGTTCGATTACAGTTTACATTCAGTAATATTTTTTATTAGTTTCCAGTGTACAGCATAGTGAGTGGTTAGAAAATTACACACTTTACAAAGTGTTTCCCACAATATTTCAAGTATCCACACAGCACCATGCGTAGTTATTACAATATTATTGACTATATTCCCTGTGCTGTATTTTACACACCTATGACTATTCTGTAACTACCAAGTTGTACTTCTCAATCTCTTCATCCTTTTCTCTCAGTTTCAGTTCCCCCTCTTGTCTGGCAACCATCAGTCTGTTCTCAGATCTATGAGTCTGTTTCTATTTTGTTTGCTCATTTTTTTTTGTTCTTTAGATTCCCTTGTTAGTAAATCATATGGCATTTGTCCTTCTCGGTCTGACTTATTTTGCTTAACATAATACCCTCTAGGTCCATCCATGCTGTTGCAAGTGGCAGGACTTCATTGTTTTTTTTTTTTTATGGCCCTGTCATATTCCATTGTATATAAGTACCACCACTTTCTTTATCCATTCATCTATTGATGGGCACTTGAGTCCCTTCCATGCCTTGATTATTGTAAATAATGCTGCAATAAACAAAGGGTTGCATATGTTCTTTCAAGTTAGTGTTTTGGGTTTCTTTGAATGTACTCTCAAAAATGGAGTCGCTGGGTCATAAGGCAGTATCATTTTTCCATTTTTAATTTTTTGAAGAAACTCTATACTGCTTTCCACAATGGCTGCCCCAACTAAGAGTGCATGAGGGTTCCCTTTTCTCCAACACTGCCAACATTTATTTACTGGCATTCTGACAGGCATGAGATGATATTTCATTGTGGTTTTAATTTATATTTCTCTGATGATTAGTGATATGGAATAAATTTTCATATATCGATTGACCATCTATACATCTTCTTCAGAGAAATATCTATTCAGGTCCTTTGCCCATTTTCTAATTATATTGTTTTTCTGGTGTTGAGTTGTATGAGTTCTTTATAAATTTTGAATATTAACTCCTTATTGGATGTAACATTGGCAAATATTTTCTCCCATTCAGTAGGTTGTTGTTTTGTTTTGTTGATGGTTTCCTTTGCTGGGCAAAAACTTTTTTAGTTTGATGTAGTCCCATTTGTTTATTTTTCCTTTGCCTCCCTTGCCTGAGGAGATATATCAGGAAAAAATATTGCTAAGAGAAATGTCAGAGATTTTACTGCCTATGTTTTTTTTTCTAGGAGTTTTATGGTTTTGCATCTTACATTTAAGTCCTTAATTCACCAGGCTTCTTTTAATGCAGTCAGCACAACTTAATGCCAAAACCTAATGAGGACAATATAAAAAAGAAAAATGATAGGCCACTTTGCTTCATGAAAACTGATGCAAAACTAAACAAAATATTAATAATCCTAACCCAGCAAAATATAACTTGAGTAATAATATATCATGACAAGGTAGAGGTGGTTTTGAGGATACACATTCAAACCTCAATCAATATCATTCACCACATAGAGAGAATAAAGAACAAAGTATTTGGTAAGACTCAATATTCACACAAAAAACTTATGATCAACTAGCAATAGATGGCAACTTTCTTAAGCTGATTAATAGTGTGTAAATAAGCTTCCCCTATAAAATTGGGAAAGAGACAAAAATACCTGCTATCATAACTTCTAATCATTATTGTACTGGAGGCCAAGCCAGTACAGTAAAGAGTAAAAATAAAAAGTGAAAGAATATGAAATAAAGAAACAGAAGTGTCATTATTTGTAGATGTGTATGTAGAAAATCTGAAATAAAAATGTTTGTATTTATTAATAAAAACCACAAGGTCACTGGTACATAATCAATTTAGAGAATCATTTCAATTCTATAGTCTATTATGAAACAGAAAATGCTGTTTTTAATTGATGTCTTTCGCTTGGGCGTGGAAAACCTTGCGTATTCCTGCTAGATTAGATTTTTGTCTACGACAGAGGAGAACATAAAATTGCTGTGAACACTGTTCACACTCCTTGGAATATTTAGTTTTATTTAAGTAGTGTATACTTTTTTGCTGTTGCTATTCCAAAACACAGTTATTTTTACCAAAGTGCTGAAATGTAATCCATTAAAAAAGAATATAATTTATAATACTATAAAAAACCAGATACCGATTAAAAATTAAATGAAGGATTTTTAAAATGTCAAAGAGAAAAACACCTAATGAAACTCTTCAAAAATGGAGATTTACTATTTGTTATATTGAAAGGCTCAACACATTTTAGATGTCAATACACCTAAAAATTAATCTATGGATCCAGTGAAATCCCTTTAAAACTGCCATGTTGTTGGTAGAAATTAACAGGCTGATACTAGAATTGACATGTGAATAAGGGCAAGTGGGTAAGGATGAGAGGGGCCAGTCATCTGGAAGATCAAACTCCTGGGTATGATGACTTATTCTACCCTGGGTGTGATGACTTATAAAACCCCACTAAATAAATCTGTCTAAAGCAGGGGTGGGCAAACTTTTTGACTCGAGGGCCACAATGGGTTCTTAAACTGGACCGGAGGGCCGGAACAAAAGCATGGATGGAGTGTTTGTGTGAACTAATATAAATTCAAAGTAAACATCATTACATAAAAGGGTACAGTCTTTTTTTTTTTTTAGTTTTATTCATTTCAAACAGGCCGGATCCGGCCCGCGGGCCATAGTTTGCCCATGGCTGGTCTAAAGGATAGATAGATAAATAGAACAGAATTTAGAGTCCAAAACAGACCATGTGCCTCAGACAAAAATAACACTGCAGAGTAATAGGTAAAGAATGATTTTTCAATTAGTGGTTCCAGGTCAATTGAATGCCCATATAGAAAAACACAAACTTTCCCATATTATCATCTACAGAAAATCAATTCCAGGCTGATCGTGATTCTAGAACAAAATATAAATGGTAAACAATAAAGCTTCTGGGACCTAATATAGGAAAATGCCTTTATGTGACCGGGGGGAGGAAAAGATTTCTTAAGCAAAAAGCCCAAACTATGAAGAAATAGATGAATAAGCAGGACTTAATTATCACTAACCACAAATAAAAAGATGGATAAAGTGGGAATTAATTAAAATTAGAAACTTCTGTTCATCAAAACACACAATTAAGAGAATGTAAAGGCAAACCAGAGTATAGGTAAAGATATTTGCAAAATAAGTAATTTCCATCTACAAAGGACTTGTATATAAAGAATATAAGCATTCTTATGAATTAATAAGAAAAATGAAAATAATCCAATGGAAAAAAAATTCCTATATGGTTATTTCACAAAAAAGAGATTATCCAATGGACCATTGAACATATGAAAAGCACACAACTTCATTACTCCATTGTGGAAACACAAATTAAAACCATATCATCATACCTATGATTATATACCCACCAGACTGCTTAAAATGATCTACAATGACAATATCAAATGTGGTTTATCTTGGAACAACTGGAACATTCACATTTTGCTGATGGAAACATAAAATGGCACAACCACATGGAAACGTAGTCAGTTTCTTCCTTTTTATTTTTTAAAATATGTTTTTATTGATTTGAGAGAGAGAGAGAGAGAGAGAGAGAGAGAGAGAGAGAGAGAGAGAGAGAGAGAGAGAAAAGAGAGAGAGAGACATCGATGTGAGAAAAACTGATTGGCTGGCTCCGTAACCAGGATCAAACCCGAAATCCAGGCATGTGCCCTGACCTGGAATCGAACCAGCAACCTTTCAGTGCACAGGACAATGCTCAACCAACTGAGCCTAGCTGGCCAGGGAAAACCTGGTCAGTTTCTTATAAAATTAAACCTATATTTACCATGTGATCCTCCAAAGATAATTATGCTCCTAGAACTCAGTAGAAATGTAGATTTATGTGCAACAAAAGATATGTGAAAAGATTGTTATAGCAACATTATTCGTAATACCCCAGATTTGAAACAAGCCAAATGCCTATTGATATTACAATATTTTCTGTTATTTCCATGCAAGCACTGCCTATCAACAGCCTTAATAAATCAGATAAACATAAATGTGAACAAAAGAAACCACTCACAAAAGAGAACATGCTGCATTATCCCTTATGTAAAGGTTGAAAATGCTATTAGAAGATGACTTTGGGAAGGACAGAGGGCATAGTTACTGTAAGAGTCATTTCTGATGGGATGTGGGATTATTCTGGTTTGGGGTCTGATAAGTTCACTTTGTGAAAATTCATTGAAGTATACATATATGACTTGATAACTTTTCTTAAACTGTGGTATATTTTTAAAGTATTGAAATTTTTATTTATATAAATAAAATTACATACTGAATTGAAGCTACAATTTTTAAACTGCGCTATTATAAGTTTTAAGGCAAGATTTTTAAAAATAATGAGGAACATTCAACTTCATTGTTACTAAAATGTTGTATGTGTGTACTATTCATAAATAAAACACAATATGTATAATAAAAATAACAATACATACTTAAATAGAAAACTACTTAAGTAATAGCTTTAAATATTTATATGATCCTTTCTCAGTTTTTACATTTCTATTTTGTTTGAGCTTTATAATGTACAATATATCTATTGCAGCAGGTCATATATTTAAGTTATACATATACCTACACATATAGTATACATACATAAGTACATATGCAAAATTTTTATTAATAGAATTAAGAATTAAAAGCACATGAACACCAGTGATGTAACTGATTAACAATGCCACCAGTGTTAGTAAGCTAACAGCCAGCTGAGAGTAAGGAAGTTTTCACAGGTTTATAACCTTGAGGAGTTTGCAGGAGAGCAGTTTAAGTATATTTGTAAGGAACCAAACTCCTTAAATTAAAATTTTATTCACTTACTCAACTAGTAATTTTTCTATAATATTGGTTTCAGAGGTAAGATCATGTTATTAAAAGAGTCAATAACCCTGGCCATGTGGCTCAGTGGGTTGGGGCATTGTTCTGTACACCTAAAGGTTGTGGTTCGATTCCTGGTCAGAGCACATACTTAGGTTCTGGAGTCCATCCCTGGTCCATGTGCATACATGAGACAACCAATCAACGTTTCTTTTTCACATCGATGTTTTTATCTCTCTCTCCCTTCCTCTGTCTAAAAATCAATAAAAACATATCCTTACTTCAGGATTTCTTTTTTTAAGAGTCAATAAAGTCAGAAAGACTCAATTTTAAATCCTGGTTCTATATTTATTGTTTATCTGATCTTGTACGAATTTTTCATCCCTCTCTTCCTTGTATCTTGATCTATAAAAATATGCATAGATTATCCCTAATCATTGATATTTAGAGAAGTAAATTAAATTAAATCATATCTAACAGCTCTTAGCACATGCCTGGCACATAATAGTTGGTCCATAAATATTCATTATTTTGTCCAACATCCCCCTTATTAGGCTGAATTATTATCACCCAGGTTGGTAGCTGATGCTTGCATGAACTCTACCAGGGGTGGAAATCCTATATAATCCTATATAATAAAAGGCTAATATGCAAATTGACCAAACAGTGGAACGACAGGTCACTATAATGCGCACTGACCACCAAGGGGCAGATGTTCAATGCAGGAGCTGCCCCCTGATCATCAGTGTGCTCCCACAGGGGGAGTGCCACTCAGCCAGAAGCCGGGCTCATGGCTGGCGAGCGCAGTTGCAGTGGCGGGAGCCTTTCCTGCCTCCAGGCAGTGCTAAGGATATCCAACTAATGGCTTAGGCCCCTGGGGAGTGGGCCTAAGCCGTCATTTGGACATCCCCCAAGGGATTCCGGACTGGGAGAGGGCACAGGCTGGGCTGAGGGACACCTGCCCCCCCACCCCCCGAGTGCATGAATTTCATGCATCGGGCCTCTAGTGAAAGTATAATTTTCTACATCAGAATATGCCATGCAGTTCTCCATCACCAACCTGTCCAAATATAAATAATACTCCCAGGCCATTTATATAATATGGCCTACATTGATTTAGACAACTTTCAATATTAGCATCAATTTTAGGATTCCTTTACTCTTGGGTTAACTCAGCAACATAGATTTACCATATGCAATGTAGTTTCAGATTTTCTCCTATTTACAATATAAATGGTATTCATGAGGGTTATGACTGAAAATGCTGTCTTTTAACTGCTGGTGACATTTTGGAGAGTGAAAATATTGACATATCCTATTGCCAACTCACCTCAACTCTGTCTTCCATTATGACATATAAACCTGAAAAATCACATCATGGTGATATTTGAACAAAGGACCCCATTATCTTCCGCTTTACTAGTACATCCACTTCCTGCCCATTTCTTGCCTATTGTATTTCATCTGCTGATAAACTCCATGCCTAGAAGAAACTAACACACCTTGCCAAATTATTTGCCAGGGTCAATTTTGTATTCAAACTGCCTTTTCAACTGTCTTAAATTTTTCAAAAGGAGTTTGGCTTCTTCCTATTTCATTTCCGTGTAGCATTACCATTCAATTTTTGCACTTGACAGCCCTGCAGTGGGTCTGGATTAATAGCCAGCATGATGTGCCTATGTTCTCTGAGCCTACTGCTCTCAATTGTGAAATTACTTTTTTTTTCTGCTAAGGAAATAGAATGTGTATCGTTGATCCAGTGGCACATAATAGAGTCACGTAGATGAATGAAAAATTAAGCTACATTATTTCAAATCATAAGCCTCCATTCTCTAGTAATAGTATTAATACTTTGATGTATTCAACGTATTTTATTTGAAGTGAATCAAAGGTAAAATGTCCCTTGAATAGGAAATCATCACTCCATCCCCAAATAGCAATAGAGCTTATGCTTATTTTATGAACTATAACTCAATGGTCCATGAGTAATGCTGTGAGGATTATCATGGCTGAGCCCATAGGCCTGCTGGGATGCTTTTGGGAAGTCATTACACTCTATTCCCATCTCAAAATGATGCCTAGCTACTTTTGGAATTTTCTATTACTACCTCATGGACAATCAAGACCTTATGTCCTTGCACCCTGTCTCCCTCATTTAGCCATTTATCAGTTTTCTCTCTGCCCACGACTCTTCATAAAATAAACCCCCACTAATCACAGTGATAATAGCCATCTTGGCTGGCTGAGATCACCCCTTGACATATGAGACACAGTCATCCCCATATCTCTTTGGCCCAAATGTGGGCACAGGCCCAATCCTGGTTCCTTGGAACACCAGAGGTCAGGCTGTAACTTTAAACAAGGCGTCCCTGACATTTGAAGATAATGAAGAGGTGCATGACCACAGACTAATTGACAGCAACAACTCAAGTACAGCAGCATCTACAGTCTCACCTTGGCCAGCCACAGCTTTATTGTAGTCCAGTGATGGCGAACCTATGACACGCGTGTCAAAGGTGACACGCAAACTCATTTTTTTGGTTGATTTTTCTTTGTTAAATGGTAAAGAAGCTATGATCATACGGCAGACGATGTGATTATGCAAAGGATTTTGAAAAGGGGACCTCAATCCTACATTATCTGGGTGGACCCTAAATATAATCTCATGTAAACTTATGAGAGGCAGAGAGAGTTTGGAGACAGACATACAGAAGAAAATGCACATAAAAGGGGAGGCAGTGTGACCACAGATGCAGAGATTACAATCATGTAGCCTCAAAACAAGAAGTGGCAACCATACCAGAAGCCGGGAGAGGCCAAGAATGAAATCTCCCCTCAAACCTCTGAAGGGACACAGCCCTGCCAGCACCTTGATCTCCTATATCTGGCCTCCAGAACTGTAAGAGAATACATTGTTGCTATCTTAAGCCACCGGAGGTTATGGTAATTTGTTATAAAGGTCCTAGGAAATCAGTGCAATCCACCTCCCTACATTTTCATTCGTTCCCCAAGAGTAGCCCCTTCTGTTTCAAGGGCAGAACTCAACACACTCTGAATAAGGGGTTGGGTGCTTTCTTGTAAACTGAGATTATTTAATTGGGCCCTGAATTAGTGTGGTCAGGGCTGAGTTATTTAGAGTTATTAAGAGTAATAAAAACTTAGGTGGTGTGTTTTGTGTGTGTGTGTTGTGTTTTTTTTTGTTTGTTTGTTTGTTTGTTTTCATTTAGAAAACTAAAATAAGGCTCTGTGTAGGCAATGATAGGAGTTCCTCTGCCTCAACTTGGTGCAAGAACTGTGAGTTGGGGCACCAGCATTTGCAGGGGGTGGTATTGTTTTACACAAAACTTGACTCTCACTCCATTCTCTCCATGATTCCACGCTCCCCGACATCACTCAAGCTGTTCTAACCTTTATGACTGAGGAAAAGAAGATCAAAGATATGAATGTTACTCAACATAAAATGTCCTGATTGAATGTAGAAAAGAACAATTACACAAAACAAGAACGAAAGGTCCCGGCATGGATTAATCTTTACAGGAGTCTGTGACAAAAAGAGACGTTGATCTTATTTCTTTTAGATTTTATACACAGTAGAAAGAATGAGTCAAAGGCTTTACATGGGTGACTCATTACCAGGATAATTGATTAAGGAAACATCAGTTTCCTTCAGGAGAAACCCAACCCCAGTGGCTCGGACCAGAGACTCAGAAATAGCTCAGCTCTGCTATATTTCCTCAAGTCTTGGTTTCAGTCTTATCTGCACTTTGTTTACCTGACCTGGTATAAATACCTAGACAGAATTCCCAGACTCATCCCACTCTAGGTCTAAGGCAGCGGTTCTCAACCTATGGGTCGCGAACAATGAGAATACATCCTGCATATCAGATATTTACATTACGATTCATAACAGTAGCAAAATTACAGTTATGAAGTAGCAACAAAAGTAATTTTATGATTGGAGGTCACCACAACATGAGGAACTGTATTAAAAGGTTGCGGCATTAGGAAGGTTGAGAACCACTTAGACTCTAAGTTTTTATACTTTGCAAATCTGAATTGGAAACTCCGTGTTTTTACTGGAAGAAGGTTGAGTGAGACAGATGTAAGTTGAAGCTTAGAATTAGCCACTTCTTACACAAGAGAGCTTTGGAAAGTTATTGGTTATTCACCTTCTCTAATATGCAGTTGCTTAGTCTGCTAAGAGAGGAAACGCATTTACATACCAGAACTACTCTAAGAAGGTGATTTGTAAGACTGTTCTTCCCCATAGGTGCCTACATCATGGGTGAGCATAATACACTGCATTTTATTATGGACACACAATGAGAATTATAGAGGTTGCTAATTGTGGATGATCCTTCTTATAGAACAGGATCAGCAAACTTTTTCAACATATGATCAGATAGTAACTATGTTAAGCTTTGCAGGCCATGCGGGCTCTGTCCCAGCCACTCAGCATGCCTCTTGTAGTGGGAAAGCCACTAAAGACAGAATTAAATGAATGGCATGTGGCTGTATTACTATAAAACTTTATCTAAAAAACAGCAAGTGCTGTCTGTTCAGGATGCTATAACAAAATATTGTCTGTAAACAACATTTATTTCTCACAGCTCTGGAGGCTGGAGGTCTGAGATCAAGGTGCCAGCATGGTTGGTTCTGGTAGGAACCCTCTTTTTGGTAACAACTGGCACCTCTGGCTGTGCCCTCACATGGTGGAAGGAGCAAGGGATCTGTCTGGAGCTTCTTTTATGATATCACTAATACTGTTCGTGAGGACTCTGCCCTCCATACCTAGTCACCTCCCAGACACCCCAACTCTTAATACCTTTGGGGGCTAGGCTTCAACTGATTAATTTGAGGGGAATACATAAATGGCACCTCAGATTTGGTCATGGGGCATCGTTTGCTGGCCCTGGCTATAGTGGGCTCTCTCTGATCATGGCAATAGGGAATATTTAGTTGGAAAACACAACTGTCCCATATGATGTCAACCTCAGACATAAAGCAATAATTCCTGAATCTCAAGTTCACCTTAAAGATTCCCTATGAGAATGAATTTACTCAAGATTTAGCTGTTATATACTACTGGGCCTACTTAAAGGTAAAAGTTAGGATTTTACCATTTAATGTGAATATTGTTATTTTTTTCCCTTTGTTTCTAAACCCAGATTTTTCTACTCTTAAAGAACTTTGCTTATTTTGGTATCCTTACTAATTATAAACATAAAACCTGTTTGACATTGTCTTTCTAAATGACAATTTAAAAAATATAAAGTGTGATGGGTGCTGTGTGAACATTCAAATACCTTTTCAGCATAAACTTATCCTATTCTCTTGGACTCAACACCATTCTTCTTTTAAATATTATTTTTGAGACAAACAGGCATAAAGTCCATGGATCTGAAATCTCGATTTATTTGTACATAAGCATGCACCTTTTAAACACTCCCCAGCCAAGATCTACAACATTTCCAGCCCTACAAAGGCTCCCTTGTGCCCTTCCCAATCAGAACCAGCTGCAGGGTAACAATTATTCTTATAGATTTTTTTAAAAATTCCAAGTAACTTTTATTACCAAATTCTTTCTTGACCTTTATTTTCTAAAATTACTAGATCAATTGATCAAGCACTTTTATAAAAAAATATTTTTTCTCACCTCCAATTGTTCTGTTCATGGAAACAGTTGATGAACAACCTTTTTGCAGAAGACTCACCAGTTTACCAGGTGTGCCAACAGGCTGACTGTCTGTTATTGCCAGGGTCTTTCTCCTTGCAAAGATCTCTCCTGGTTGGAAGGAGTCCAGTTCACAATCCAGCACACACCATCAGCCCAGTGATTTCCCAGTTTTGCCCTTGAACTACTGCAGCTTCTTAACAGTTTTGTTTTTGAGTTATTTGTGCAAATTAAACTTTATATCATCCTAAAATGAAATATGTATAACAAAATCTGATTGTAATCTTTTAAAAGCACACAAACAAGCAATTGGAAGGGGAAAATTTAATGGCAAGTCTTTATAAAAAATGAGGAAATTTTAAAGTAATTATTTAACTATGGATATCCTCATATATCTAACTTATTTTTTAGCAAACTTCAGTTATAGTGTGGATAGTAATAAATCATCGTCAGAATCTCTATGCATAACTTTAAAAGGGCATTTGTTTGTCTTGGGAGAAACACTTGAAATTTTACTCAAGGTGGTGAAGCTTAACCACTCTATACATATTTAAAATTCAACCAAAATAATTAGTGTGGTGATGCTACACTAATTACCTGGACATACATGTTTAATAATGGGTAATGTCGATTGAAACCTACCACATTTACATATTTGTAAATATACTGTATCACTTAGCTATTGTTGCTTAATGAACTCCCCCAAAACATGATAGTTTGAAATAAATATCAATTAACTCCTAATTCTGTGAGTCAATTGCATATTTCTTCTGGCTTGGCAGGGATTGGCTGAGCGTGGTTGAGGTGACCCATGCTAGCTGGAGTCTAGCTGAGGACTCCCTGGACTAGAAAGCCTCATCTTGATGGCTGATCTCTGTTAACGTGGGCTCTGATCTTTCTAATCTTCCAGAAAGTCAATTCAGACCTCTCCCTTCTGCAGGGATCCTACAGGAGAGCATAATTAAGCAAAGCTCTTTCAGCCTAGATGCAAAACTAGCCTCAATGTCATTTTTGCCATATTTGATTGCTGTGATAAAAAGAAAATGTGAAAGGCAGCCAGAAAAATTATACAATAGATAAAGAGAAACAAAAATAAGGATGAAATTAATATGTGAAAAGGATAACACATCATGACCAAATAAGGTTGATCTCAGAAATGCAAGGTTGGTTTAATATTGGAAAATCAATTTATGTCATCATATTAGAAAACGAAATAAAAAGAAAACACAAATATGTGGTCATCTTATTACAGAGGAATAGAAGGGAACTTCCTTAATCAAAAAAAAAATGGCATTTATCAAAAACCTACAGCTAATATCATACTTAATATTTACAAATTAAATCTTTTTCCCATTAAATCTGAAAAAGGCAAGTATACTAATATATGCTGTCATCATTTTTATTCAACATTGCATAAAATTTGATGAAAATTTTTTAAAGTGACTAGAACTAACAAGTAAGCTTATTAAAGTTTCAAAATACAAAATCAACATCCAAAAAGGAAGAGTGAGAAAAGGAAATTACCAAGAGATATAAAAAAACTTTTGAAGATGATGGATGTTTTCATTATCTTGATTCTGTAATGGTTTCATGGATTTACACATATGTCAAAACATCAAATTTCAATATGTGCAGTTTATTATATGTCAATCATAACTCAATAAGTCTGTTTTAAGAAAGAAAATTACATGCTCCTGAGATACTTTTCATTTTCTTTTTGGAAATTTTGCCTTCAAATGCACTGCCAAGCAAAGTCTATGTGAAATGAGTGAATATACTCTGAACTGTAAAATATTGACCAAAAATATTCCATTCTTTTACAATTCAGAAAAGCACAAAGGGATTTTTTTTTTAAATATATTTTATTGATTTTTTACAGAGAGGAAGGGAGAGAGATAGAGAGAGAGTTAGAAACATCGATGAGAGAGAAACATCGATCAGCCGCCTCCTGCACATCTCCTGCTGGGGATGTGCCCGCAACCCAGGTACATGCCCTTGACCGGAATCGAACCTGGGACCTTTCAGTCCGCAGGCTGACGCTCTATCCACTGAGCCAAACCGGTTTCGGCACAAAGGGTAATTTTTATGAGGAAAATAATCTAAATGAATAAGCCCAACCCTCACGTTGCAATTATGCATAAAATGTATTTAAGAGAATCCATGGGGATTCATCCAGTTTTGCCAAGTTTGATGTGTTTGCTGAAATGTTCTTGTCACTACACTCAGCCATAGAGCGTGAGGACTTGTTCTACATGGATTTCTAACCTGTGTGTTGTTACACAATTTCTATTCTATGTGTTGCTTGAGTTTGAAGCAGGCCAACCATAGAACTACTATTTGATGAGGCCCTGAATAAAAATATGAATAACTACTACTCAATTAAAACATAGGTTCAAAGGGTCAGAGAGTTAGAAGGGGTCTTTAGACCATTAGTTTTCAACTTCTCTAAACATCTTAGAATTCCATAGTGGTATTTGGGGGCTTCCAGATTTTCTACTTCAAATTTTCCTTTTTCAATATTTTGAATTCTTTTGAATATAGTTTTAAAAAACAACATGCATTAAAATACACTAAATATACTGAGGATTATTGAAGATTTAATGTACTCTTGTGGGTAATTATTTTTGTGTAACTCTCTAAATGAAAGCCCTCCTGCTGTCCCAGATTAATTTAAGTGTATCTTGAGTTTGTGAAGTCTCCCCATGTATTTGGACTCCTGCATATGTGTTGTGGATCTGAAGGTTGCTATTCTGCACATACCTCTTGTGACTTGAGGTGTGTTCCTGTCCTTCTATTTAAAATTGTATAAGTAAGATCACATCTACAGAAGAAGGACACCATGCTCTATTAAATACCCAGGCTATGAGTTTCACATACCTACCTGCTGTGAAATCCAATTGGTTGTGCAATAACAAGAGCAACTATGCTATAATCCATCACAGTGAAAATAAAGTATGCAAAATTTTGTAATTACATATTGAACATGGTTCTTAATGAATTTTATTTTAATTCATTTTTTCTATTGGGATAAAACAATGATTTAATCCAAAAAATGGATCACTGATGAGAAAAGAATATTTAATGTAAAAATATGATGATGTAAGAGCCAAGACCAAAAAATGCTCCAGATGAAATTACAAATCATGTTCTATGAATACCATTTGGATTATTAAGCTGCAGGTAATCATATTGGAAACAGTCAATAAAAGCAAACATTCCCCCAAAATGCTCACACGGTCACTTGCAAATAATCTATATATAAAAAAAGGCTAATATGCAAAGTGTCCCCTCTTTCAACCCGGAGAATGGGAGTTCAATGGCTCACTATGGTATGCACTGATCACCAGGGGGAGGTGCGGAACATGGTGGGTGACGAGCATTGGCAACGGGGTGCTGAGGGAGAGAGGGAAGGAGGAGGCGGGGAGGCAGGGAGGCGGGGAACCTGATCCTGATCAGCCCTGATCACCGGCTAGGCCTAGGGACCCTACCCATGCACGATTTCCGTGCACTGGGCCTCTAGTAAATAATAAAACCATAATGTAGGGAGTATGAATTTACTCCTACACATTGTAGTAAAAGAACTATCATATTTTTTAAACTTTTCTAAATTAAATTTTGTCTGACTTCAAGCCATGCTTGGTGAGGTTTGCCATATTTCCTACGGCTCCTTTGACTAAACTTGGCTGCCTACGTGCTGGTCTCCATCACAGTATGGGCAATGATGATGACAAGGAGAGGAGTTTGTCCAAGCCCTTCTGCACAAAGCCTTATCCAAAAGAGACTCCTGGCGTCTGCCTTCCAGAACTTGAAGCTTCGTGATCATGGTCCAGGCAGGTTCTTGGCAGTCGTGGAAGTCCTGCCACCTCACAGAGCAGTGTGTGGGAGTGGATGCAAGTTCCCACTGTGATGACACCCCCACCTTTCTTGTCCTTACCCTGGAGTCATCCATCCTCTAAGACAAACTACCTCTAGAACCCATAAGAGCCTAACTTTTTAAAACAGAAACATTTTGGAGCCAGAGAAACTCAGATATTAGGACACAGTCTTCCAAGCTACTTCTGGGAAGGAAGGAAGTAGCTGTTTGCACAACCAATTGGGATTTCACAGCAGGTAGGTACACAAAACTCATAGCCTGGGTATTTAATAGAGCATGGTGTCCTTCTTCTGTAGATGTGATCTTACTTGTACAGTTTTAAATAGAAGGTCAGGTGCACACCTGAAGTCACAAGAGGTGCATGCAGAACAGCAATCTTCAGATCCACAACAAATGCAGACTACCTGTTGGTGCATGTGTTTGGTGACTGGGCTGGAGGTGGGTGCAGTGACCAGGATGCAGGAAGGAAATATCTCTCATTCTTTTTCAGATGCCTATGAGAGAAAGCTGGACAATTTCCCTCCAGGTCATTCTGTGACAATAGTTATTTGGTATCATGGCTCTCCTTCAGAATTTTTGCAAAATTATCTTAGTCATGTTTGCAAAATAATTTTATAGTTATTCCTGTCAAGTAACAATGTAGTTTATAAACAAAATAATTTCAGCCTAAAAAAAGTATTTTGGCTGCATTTATTATAAGTCAAACCATTAAATGCTATCAAGAACTTCATGAAAAAAGATAATAAAGTAAGCTTATAGCATCATTTATTGTTAGTTAATGCCTTTCAATTTTCCTGTATTTAAAAAATGTGTTACATATATTTTTAAATACATGAAAATTGAAAGACAGTAACTTACATAGAAAATAGAACTTTGTTGTTTATTAAATACTAGAGGCCTGATGCACAAAAATCGTGCAAGACTAGGCCTTCCTTCCCCCGGCTACCACCACCGGCTTCCCTCTAGCACCTGGGACCCGGGCTTCCCTGGGGCTACTGGCAGGCACCTGGGACCCGGGCTTCTCTCATAGGCCAGGCTAAAGTCCTGAAGATGTCCAGAAGAACATCAGGTCTAATTAGCATTACACTTTTATTATTATAGATCAGGAGACCGGTATTTTCATCATAAATCATTTCTTCTGCATATTGCACACTATCTCCTTTTGATCCCTTTGACCTCTTGACCTTTTTTATTTTCTAATAATGTTTCTGCCCTCATATTTTATAGCCTATAAATAATGTGAGCCTGTATTTTGTAAATGAGTTTAATCATCTTTGTTTTTCAAAGGAGAATTCAGCCTATTCTTACTCTTAGGTAAGATGAGTAAAGTATTGATCTTATTCTGTATTCCTTTCTATATATTTTCATTTACTTTTTTTTTTTTTGCTTTCTCAAGTTTCATCCTGTTTCTTTTGACATGAAAGTGTACTTTCTAACTCTTATGTGATTATCTCCAAAATGCTAGCAGTCACTATGAAACATGTATTTCTCTATTATATGAAAGCAAGTTACCAATTATGTCTACTTACAAAGAAATTCTCTATCCCTACAACTCATATTCTAATAAAATGGCCTATTTTTTTTACAAAAACATGAGTTTAATTCTGCATTTGAGTACATGGCATGTTACTACCACAACCCTTTAAATATTCCTTAATTATTAAACATTCTGTCTATTTGTAATTTTTTCTGCTTATAAATAATGCAACACTGAACATATTCACACTGAAATCTTCATATGAATGTCCATTTATCTCCTTAAGATACATTCTTATAAGCAGAACTTCTAAGGCAGATACAAAAAAAATTTAAGGCTTTTGTGTTGTTAACATATTTCCAAAAATTTACCTGTATTTGGTAATGAGACCACTCCTAATGTGCAAGCAAGAAGAGACTTTATTATGTCCTTCCTCTTAGCATCAGATTTTTAATTAAACTTTTTATTTTGAGATAATTATAGATTCACACAAAGTTGTAAGAAATAATCCAGGGAAATCCATGCATATTTTACTCAATGTATCCCAATTAGCAGCCTGCAAAACTAGTCTAGCACAATGTCACAACCAGCACATTACCGTGGATGCAGTCAAGATATGTCCTGTTTCCATCCCCACAAGTTTTCCTCACTTGCACTTTAAGAGCCACACCCACATCCTTCCTACCCCCACACCCTCCTTATTTTCTGGCAACCACTAATCTGTTCATTTTTATATTTCTGTCATTTCAGAAATCATAGAGAATGCAACCTTTTGGGCTTGTCTCTTTACAAGGAGCATAATTCTTTGGAGAGTCATCCAGCTTGTTGCATGTATCAGCAGTTTGTTCTTTGTATTGCTGAGCAATGACCCATGGCAATAGTGTACCACAGTGTGTGCAACCATCCACTCCCTGCAGGATATCTGGGTTGTTTCAAATATGGGGCTATTGCAAATAAAACTACAAAGAACATGTGTGTTCATGTTTTTGTGTGAACACACATTTTCAGTTCTCTGGAATAGAGGCCCAGGAGAGTGCAATTTCTGGGTCAGATAGCAGTTACATATTTATTGTTATGAGAAACTGCCAAACTGTTTTTCCAGAGTGGCTGTATCATTTTACATTCTCATCAACAATGTCTGAGTGATTCAGTTTCTTCTCATCTTCACCAGCATTTATTTGTTTAGCCACTCTGATAGGTGTGTAAGGATATCTCACTGTAGTTTAAATGGATCTTGTTACTTTTTAATCTTTATTAATTCAATATAATAAAGTGATATCTTACTTTATTTGGGAGTTTTTTATCTTCTCATTTTTAAAAATATTTATTTATTTATTTATTTATTTATTTATTTATAGGAAGAAACATTACTTTGTTGTTTCACTTATTTTTGCATTCATTGGTTGGTTTTTATATGTGCCCTGACAGGAAATTGAACCTGCAACCTTGGCTTATCAGGACAATGCTGTAACCAGCTGAGCTACCCAGGCAGGGCATCTCCTCAATTTTTGGACCATTTGTGTTTTCTTCTCTAAATTAGAGTTCAGGTGTCTTTTCTGACTTCTTGTGTTTTTGTGCTTTTAAATTATATTTCATGTTCTTATATACTCATGATATTAATCCTCCATTTTTTAAAAATGTATTTTATTGATTTTTTACAGAGAGGAAGGGAGAGATAGAAACATCAATGAGAGAGAAACATCCATCAGCTGTCTCCTGCACACTCCCCACTGGGGATGTGCCTGCAACCAAGGTACATGCCCTTGACCGGAATCAAACCTGGGGCCCTTCAGTCCACAGGCTGACGCTCTATCCACTGAGCCAAACTGGTTGGGGCTAATCCTCCATTTTTAAATCCCTTTCTTTTCCTGATTTCATTGGAATTACCTGAGCAAATAAATGTTTCCATATCCTTACAAAGCTTTGTTCCCAAGTCTTGAACAAACGCTACTACCCTCCAATAGATGTTTTCTAACTGCATCAATTCTTTGGTCAGTTCAGTTGGTTGAATGGAGCTAAACTCAGGGCTTTTTAAATCCTGCATAGAATCTTCCCCTGAATATTATACATAAATTTACTCTATTTCTATTAGTATTAAGCATGGTGCCTTATTCACCTACCGTACCACAGTATTTGCTACCAATGGGTTATCAGTTCTCTCTGAAGCCAGGTGGGTTTTTTTTTTCCCAGGTTAGGATTTTACAGTCCTTGGCCCATTTCATGGTCTTGGAATGCAGCCATTTTAGCCCACAATGTGCACAGAGATTTCTGAATAGAATAGGGATTACATATGTAGTCAAAGGACTGATAGCTTTTGAGAATTCGGTAGCTGTGCCTGTTCACTCTGGCTCAGCAACAGTCTTGCTCAGCAGCCTTAGGAAAGTTACTCAGCCCCTTGCCTTTTTCATTTCTTCTTCTCTAAATAGGAATCAAACTACTTTCTGCCTCCTTGGTCTTATCCAAGAAACCACTGATGAGATAACGGCAATGGAGACGTTCAGACAAAAGACCACCTTCCTTCGGGAACAGATTCATTTTCATTATTCACACAGACAATATTTCTGTCTGCAGTGACCCTTACTATTGACTATGAGATAGGGGGCATATCGATGTCTGCAGTAGAGAGCATGGGGTTCGTGCTGCAGGGTGCTAACCCAAGAACCAAGTTCATGAACAGTCAGTCACAGTAATGCAAAGCACCGCAAAGGTCAGCCTCAGTAAGTGTTAACAAAGCCAGGAATTACTCGGAAGGTTGCTGTCCACAGGCACAATCAGCCTGCTCTCTAGAAACAAGATGGAAGAACTCATGGCAACATACAAAGGTGAAACCATCCGAGCAGAATGCGAGCTATGGGCTGAATCTACTGCTTGGAATCTGAGAAAGGCAACCTTTGTCAGCCCAGACCCTACTTCTCAGAGGAAGAAGCAAACACTTGCATCAGGGTGAGATGCAGTGAAACATCCATCTCTCTCTGAAACTCATTTACCTGCAGAAGGCAAGCCCTTTTTTCTCGGTGGGAGGAAACCACCTCCCAGAGTATTCTAAGGCCAAATTCTTGCACCCCAGACTCCTGACATTTTTAGGTTCATTTAGGTTGAGGTCAACAAGCCAAAGGCATCATGTCACCTTTTGTACAGCTGTGAGCTAAGAATAATTTCCTTATTTTTTAAAAAAACACACAAAACCAACACATGTTTTTACTGATTTTTTTAGAGAGGAAAAGAGAGGGCTAGAGAGAGAAACATCAGTGAAAAAGAATCATTGATCGGCTGCTTCCTGCCAGCCCCACACTGGGGATGAAGCCCACAACCTAGGCATGTGCCCTGACCACTGGGAATTGAAGGGTTAACCTCTTGGTACCTAGGTTGAGGCTCACCACTGAGCAACACCGGCTGAGCTGATTTTCTTATTTTTAGATGGTAGAAAAAAAATCAAAAGATGAACAATAGTCCATGAAACATCAAAATTGTATAAAATTCAATTTCCAATGTTCACAAATAATGTTTTCCTGGAACACAGGCAAACTCATTCATTTACATATATTCTGTGGCTGCTTTGGGGCTACAGAAGTAGATTTGAGTACTTGTGACAGAGACTGGATAAACCAAAAGCCTAAAATAGCTATTATCTGGCCCGTTAGAGAAAAAAAAAAATTATCTGACTCCTGATCTAGGCCATCCTCCCCACAGTCCCTTCATAGGCCCAGCAGACCATCAGCAGGCTCTGTGCCCCACACCCGTCACGCTGTCTCACCTCCTCTCAAGCCAGCCTTTGACAGCAGCCGTCATCAAAATTATCTTTATTCAGATCTCAAATCTCCAACTCACTGGGCCTAATTATGCTCTATTAGAATGGCTTGGAATAAATAAGTGTACCCTTTTTCATGCATGAAGGCAAAAAGAAATGAGAAGAATTCTTCCTTTGTCAATACTGCACACAGGAAGAGCTGTCAGTTGCTCAACACCGCTAAACCCAAAAAGGAATCTCACCCATTACTCATAGTTACTCTCCTCTCAGTATCATTCAGGAGAGTTAGGGTGTGCAGAGCTGGGTACCAGTGAGACCCGCCAAGACCCACCAACCAGGCTACGGCTGCTCACAGGAGCCAAAGCTCTGGTCCTGGAGGAGTTATATGCTGTTCCCATGTGGCAATCTCAGGTGAGGCCAGGTTGGGGAGAGAATGGCTGGCATGCTGACCCCTCACTTCCCTTAAGGGCATCTGAGTCTCAAGTCACTGCATTCCTGCAACTTCTATCTTCAGCACTTTACCTGCCAGCCTGTAACATGATCTAAAAGAAGGAAATATATTTTAAGTTATAAGAAAATCTCTGGTATTATCTTGTCCACTGTTGCTCAAAAATAGATCTGTAGACCACCAGCATCAACATCAATGAGGTTCTTGTTAGGAATAATGTCACAGGCCCCACCCAGATCTTCCAAATTATAGTCTGCATTTTCACAAGATCTCTAGGGCAGTTGTAAACACATCAAAGTTGGAAAAGCACAGAGCTGATACATTGCCATTCTAAAAATTCAGGACCCGAGTTTTAACTTTAGTTCCTCCAATTTAGGACCTGGTTCTGATTTTACTCTTTTAAGCAGCACCCACAAGCATCTAGGAGGAGTCATCATACATTTTTTAATGAGAAGGAACCAAGGGCATTGCCTTATTCTGCTTCTCTCTCTTCATTGAAATCCAGTTCTCCTGGAGGTCAGACCTTATTCTATAATCAACTAGCTCTGAGCTGAATCTCTTCATGTCTAACGCTAATGAGCCACTCAGCAAAATTGCATACACAGAAATTCTGAAATAAATATCTGTCTTTCAATGGGTACCAAACAAACTATGGTACATCCATATCATCCATATCACTCAGTAATGAAAAGAAACAAATTATTAATACACATGACTTAGATAAACCCAAAAAGTATGCTTAATGAAACCAGCCTATCTCAAAAAGGTATATACTGCATGATCCCATCTAGTTAACATTCCTGAAATAACATAAAGCAATGGAGAAGCAGTTAGTGGTTGTCAGGAATTAGATTTGGGGGAGAGGGTGGGTATGGTTATAAAACAATAGCATTAGGATTGTTTTCAAATAAACCATAAAGTTACAGCATCCTAAAAAAAAAATAGCATTAGGGAGTCTTGTGGTGATAAAAGAGTTCTTTATTTTGATTGTGGTCATGATTGCACTGAGATAGACTACTGAGAAAACTTCATATAGCTACACACACACACACACACACACACACAGAGTGCATGCATAACTGGAGAAATCTGAATAAGCTTTGTGAATTATGCCAGCATTAATTCACTAATGTTGATACTATATTACAGTCACATAGGATGTTGAGTGAAGAGTGCACAGACCCTCCCAAAACATTTATTTGCAATTTCTTGTGAATCTGTAATTATTTCACAATAAAAGTTTAAAAAAATTAAATTAAAAATAGATGCACTAACAAATGTATGAATGAACAATCAAATCAACAAACAGAACATTGTCCACAATAGGAGTCAGATTCTCTCTTAATTGAGAATGTTTTCTCTATTTTTTATTATCAAATGTTACTAAGATTTCATCAGATAAACTTCTGTTCTCTAATTTTGCTGTTTCTCACTAGAAGCTGTGGCCTTGTTGGCATTTAGGAAATAAAAGGGGCATTTTAGACTCTGATAAGTATTCCTAAAATATCAAATGTCACAAATCTAGAAACATTTATTAGAGAAAGGTCTTTATCTGTCTCTAAAGCCACAAAAATACATCATGTCTCACACAGAATACTTCTATCTAAGACATCTATTTAGGGCTGAAAGAATTAAATATGCATTCACAGGGCTTTGAAGTCAAGATCTTAATATACAGCCCTGGCTCCACCTCTTGCATCTCAGATTTTTTCAACATATTAGCCACTTTTGCCCTTGTACATATAATTGCTTAAATTTTATGTTTAACTCTCCTTCTCTCTTGCTGTAATTTTAAGAACAGTTAGGTGTCAGAGTTCAGAGCTTCTCAAGTTTAAGAAGAGACGGCCAAAATAAATGTTTCCCTGCCTTGAAACACCAATTGCAAAAACAGCACAACTAACATTTTCCTAGTCCTTTGCAACTGATTAGACACTTTCACTTACAGAGATTCATTTAGGGGTCAACTCAGACAATATGAAAAACTGTGTTAAAGCAATTAAACTAGGAAAAGAGAATTGCATGGAGATTTCCCCACCAATCAGGAAAGACCCATCTAGATACAATAAGATGGGGACTTGAAAGAAAATGGGGACCTCTCCAAAAAAATCTCTCATTCTGACATTTTTGGATTCCTGACCATGACCTCCATGACTCTCCAGGTGAACTGGTATGTGTCTTGAGCTTGCATAAGAAACAAATCTAAAGGATGCACCAGGATTTGAATTGACCAAACATTGGTAAAAGGCTTGAAATTCTTGAGCCGGAGTTTACCAGCTGGGTGAAGGCCTCCTGTTAATTGTAATTTGACTCATGGACCAACCAGCTTCTTGGTTCTTTGTGACTCCCAGCTGATAAACAGAGCACCTGTGGAAAGCAAACAGGGCAGAGTATCCCCATGGGCTTCAGAACACACATTTATTGAAGCCCCATAGGTATGAGCTTTGGAAAAGCAATTCTCAACCAAGGCTATAGGGGATATTGAAATGGGTTGAGCCCAGAACCAGAGTAGAAACCCAATATGAATGTTCAAAAGGGTAAGTAGTAATCATCACTAAATAAGAGCAGGGAAGAAGCAGAAAAAGCAAGGGTCAAGGACAAGGCCTGGAATTCAAGCAGCGATGACTGGTGTGGATATGAGGAGTGATTGGTTCATTACCTAGGGCAGACATTGTTTCCTGCAGCTGTCATTTATGGAACAGGCAAAATGTAGGCAAGGAGGTTGACCTAAAAATATCAGAAGAAGGGAAAACTGAAGATATGTGGATAAAGGGGAATAAGGTGCAGTTATTTTCCATAAGTACTTATAGTACAGTGGAGAAGTTAGATGCGCTCACTGGTAATAAAAAGACAAGCAGAATATGAGAAGTGCCTTACTAGAAAAACAAATAATATGGGAAATATGGGGAAAAGATAAATCAGTTTTCATTCAGGGAATCGTGGAAGACTTCATGGAGGTGGCTGCAGAAGTGAGCAAATCTGCAGATAGAGGATGGCATCTAATTGGAGGTAAGTTTGTGGGAAAAGAGTCAAAGATAACTTTAAAATTTCTAACCAATATTACTGGGAAATGGTAATGCTGTTGAAAACTATATTAGTACTAGGATTATATAACATGGTCTTAAATATTTTTTCATTTTTTTCAAATGATTCACATAGAAGATATACATTTCTACCTACTTTTTGAAAATCGCTTCTTAGGAGATTATTTATAACTTCAAAATGTTTCCCATATTAATTTGGTTGGGTTATTTAGGTTGAATTTGCTAGAAGCAGAGCCTGAGACAAGAATCTGGGTCCCACGAGACACAACAACTTACTGAGAGTGCACTTGGGAGAAAGAAATCTGTAAAGGAGGGAAAGAAGCAGATGGGACAAGGGAACTAGCTGAGCAAGAGTGTGGGCTCCTCTGGAGTCCAGTCCCCGCTTGATCCCATGGGGATCTCTGGAGCATGGATTGCATCACAGACTTGGTCCCGCTCTGAAGCAAAGATCAGCCTCTGTACTCTGACTCATCAGTCTTTGGCTTTTGGCTCTCTCAGGACCAAGGAGATAAGTCTCTACCCTCTTGTGCACGGATCTTTCCATTGGCTTAAGGCAGTGGTTCTCAACCTTGGCTGCACATTAGAATCACATGGGAATCTTGTTAAAATCCTGATTTCTGGGCCTCATCATTAGTAACAAATAAACAGAATTTCTGAAGGATGAGGCCCAGAAATCAGGATTTTTAACAAGATTCCCAGGTGATTCTAATGTGCAGCCAAGGTTGAGAACAACTGGCTTAGGGTAATTCTCTAGAGAACGGAGCAGCTGTGAGCCTTTAGTTGCCAATATTCAGAGGAGCTGGATATGATATAGTTTCCTCACACAGGGCATCTGGATGAGGTACCACCCGTCCTCACTATCTATGGGTTCAGATGTATACCTTAGATAATCCTATCTGAAAATAAAAGAAATTTTGGTAACTCAGCATGTCTTTAGTTTTCCATTGTCTCCCCTGACTGAAGATAAGCTGGAAAAGAATATGCTCCAGTTCACATCTCTAATGGGGACACCTTGGACCAAGGTCTTAGAGGCAGTGAGAAAGCTGCCAAGACAGTGTCAAGCTCTTTGAAACTTTTTCCATTTTTAACCCCAGCTTCTCTTTTTCCCACCTAGTGTCATGGTCAAAATATAATCTTGTCTTAATCTTGTCATGATCTTCATTGCCTGTTAACATTTCAGCTTAACCATCTATTGATATCAAATTGTAGGGAACACCTGAGCCCAGAAGTAGGGTGAGCATTGAGTACTATAGTAAGAATACAATGAGTGGGCAGGCTTTGGTGCTGAAATCCTGACTCAACCAAGGCCATTTCTAAGGAGGACTTTTTTGATGAGCAATGTGTAGTTGATGAGAAAGAGTGGATGATTTTCAGGAGAAGTTAGTTGGTTATAATAAAAAATTAATAAAGCCAGTAGTTCTGGATTTTATCACTTCATGAGATTGTGTGATTCTGGTACATGGCCATAGAAAATGGCCTATCCACAGGTTGCTTGTTAAACCAGAAAGTTTAAACAAAAAGTACTCAAATGAAAAGAAAACCATAGGATTATGTCACAAGGACACAGGAGCTAGTTGGAAGGAGCTCTTGCAGGCCAAATGTTTGACAATTTGAGCATTGAAATATTTAAGTATAGTAATCCATGGGTCTACACCAAAAATAGCTAGACAAATCAACAAATAAACAGGGCTCTGAGTTAATTGAATGCTAATTACTGTCTGGTAGATGCATCAGATGAACTGGAGTTGGGAAATCAGTATTTTGCCACAGTCATAGCAAAGATAGGATCAGGTGACAATCATCAAAGGATGAAGTTCTCACAAGAAACAAGATAGGTGCATGGTGTTAAGTGTCTTTAAGAAACTATCTTATTAATTGCAAAGGGAACATATTAAGTATACTGTGGAGAAATTGGACAACCCCTTGATAGGGAAGCACTTGGGAGATACTTTGGGTGATAAAAACCAACAGCACTACTGAGAAGCTGATGAACATCCTGTTTCTGAATGTGATATTTTGACAAGGGCACAGTATACCCCACGCAGTATTCCAGCTGAGAATGCACAACTTTAGTCTAGTAGTGAGGAATCCTCAGAAATCCCCAAATAAAGAACATTCATTCAATATTTAACATTCAATTGAAAGGAGGAGATGGTATTATTAAAAAATGTCAATGTCATAACTGGAAAGACAGGCTGAGGAACAGTTCCAGAATAATGAAACTAAAGAGACATGGCAATTAAATAAAATGTGTGATCCTAGACTTGATCCTCTAATGGAAGGAAAATAATGCTAAAAATATCCTGAAATTCACAAGTGACTTTGGTTATTTAAAGAGTAACCTTTGTAATAGTTTCAACAATAAAGATTTTTTTCAAAAACAAAAAGTACCCTTATCCTTAGGAAACATACACTTTAGAATTTAGGGTTATGCCCTAGCTAGTTTGGCTCAATGGATAGAACATCATCTGTAGCCCAAAGGGACCCAGGTTCAATTTCAATCAAAGGCACATCCCTTGGTTGCAGGCTCCTCCCCAGCCTGGGCCCTGGTTCAGGGCTCCTGCAGGAGACAACCAATCACTGTGTTTCTCTCACATTGATGTTTCTCTCTGACTTTCCCTCTCCTACCTTCCCTAAAAATCAATGGGAAAATATCCTCTGGTGAGGATTAAACAAAAATAAACAAACAAACAAAAAGGATCTAGGGGTAGAGATACATAATATATGCAAACTACTCCCTAATGGTTTACAAAAAAATATATTTAATATATATGTGTATTATGCATATGTGTGCTGAGAGAAAGAGAGAAGGCAAGTAAACAAATGAGTCAAAAATTTAACAATAGATTAATGTGGGTATTCCTGCAGCTTTCCTGTGAGTTTCCAAATAAAAAAGTTATTTACAATTAAGACATTAAAAAAAAAACACAGAGTCTAATCAGTGCAAATATATCAATATCATCATCCCAAAATTGTTTTTTGTCAGCTGAACAAAATGAAATCCATTTCTCTCCCTTGACTCCAGCACACACCAAAGACCCAGCACCTAGACCATACTGATGCTTCTGAAGTGGTTTCCCAGTTCCCAAACTCTTCCTCTCTGATCACTTGGCCCACCCCATGCAAAATGGGTTGCCTTATGGAAGCACAGTTAAGGTGGTATCTCTCTTCAGCAAAACTCTCTGAGGGCCCCCAATTGACTACAAATATAGACCAAACTCATTGCTTGATCTTCAAGACCCTCCAAATAACACCCCGATTTGTATCCCTTCCTTTCCTTCTACTGATATCCATGACAAAAGGTGATGTAATAAAACATGAGCTTTGGGGTCAGAAAGACCCTGAGTTCCCATCTAACTCCAAAATGAGGTGTTTGAGATTAGGAAAATTCCTCAACCTCTCTAAAGTGCAAATCCATCATTTGTAAAAAAAAAAAAAAAAAAAAAAAAAAAAGAAAAGAAAAAAAGAAATTATATAAGATGATGATAAGAATTGTGTTATTAAGCCTCATAACAATATGCCTTAGTCATCTATAACTGCCATTCCCCAATTTTCTAGAAAAGCTTCTTCTGACTAGAATTCTCTTGTCATTGATTTTTTTTCTCCATGATAGCATTCTTTAATTCAACCTCCATCTCATTTCCTCTGTGGAAATTCTTGATCTTCCCCACACATTTGTAAATACTCTCTCTCTTTCACATTTTCATAGGCATTTGTTCATATTTCTATCAAAAACTCATGTTTTATTTCCCATCCTTGTCTAGGTACTGGACCAAATGAGATTTCAGTAAGTGTAGGCTCAATTGGTGTGGGCCCTCTTGCCCTGTTGAACATTGGTTGCTATCCTATGTAGTAACTGCTTGTATGGTATTATCTCCCATTTTAGACTGCTCTTTCATTTAGGGCAGTAGCCATATCCTGTATTCGTCTGAATTCCCCACATGACATTTAGCAGAGTGCAGTTGGGGTTCTGTGTCCTGAATTTTGGTGAAATAACAATAATTAAAATGATGATGATAACAGCTAATACCACTGAGTAATAAGTCCCTGATCCTATTTAAGTGCTATATATATATTTTATTATATATCCTATCTAATAAAAGAGAAACATGGTAATTAGCTGTAACTTCGCTACCCTTCCCATTGGCTAATCAGGGAGATATGCAAATTAACTGCCAACCAAGATGGCGGCTGGCAGACAGGCAACTGACGCGAACAGGAGGCTTGCTTGCTCCAGTGACGGAGGAAGCCAAGGTTCCCCGCCTGCTGCTGCTGGTCTCTGAGCTGCTCTCTAAGAAACATTGTTACAAATTTAGACGCTAAACAAAACCCCAGAAACCTGCTTTCAGCCAGCCGGGATCTCAGAGCTGGAGTCGCAACAAAGTTTCAAATACAGAAGTTAAACAAAGTCCAGAAACCTGCTTTCAGCAGCTGAGGTCTCACAGCTAAAGCAGGCTCTCAGCTCCAGTGACAGCCATAGAAGGTAAATAAATCCCAGAATAAAAAAAAAAAAAAGGGAAAAAAGGAGAGGTTGGGAGCTTCAGTCACCCGCCAGCTCATCCTCCTAGCTTCAGTCATCCTCCTAGCACCAGGATCAGCGGAGCAGCGAGGCCTCACTGCCCCTGTGTCAAGCAGAGCCGAGAGGCCTCCCAGGACTGGGATCAGCGAAGCCGCAAGGCCTCCCAGCCCCGGGATCAGCAGAGCCATGAGGCCTCATTGCCCCGGTGTCGAGCGGAGCAGCGAGGCCTCTTAGCACTGGGATCAGTGGAGCCACAAGACTTCCTGGCCCCTGGAGCAGCATGACAGGTGGCAGCGCCCAAACCCCATGATTGCCCTGAGGCTCTGTGTGTGACAGAGGGCGGGGCCACAACCTCCCTATCCACCCTGATCTGTTCTTGACAGGGGAAGGCGCCCCAACCCCCCCCCCCCCCAATGGGCCCTGCTCTGTGTGTGACGGAGTGGAGCTGCAACCTCCCCATCGGCCCTGCCCTGAGTGTGACAGGGGGGAGTGCCCCAACCCCCTGATTGGCCCTGCTCTGTGGGTGACGGGGTGGCGCCCAAACCTCCCCATAGACCCTGCCTTGAGTGTGACAGGGGACAGCGCCCCAACCCCCTGAACGGCTGGCTCTGTATGTGACAGGGGTGGCACCACAACCTGTTCTGTGCGTGACAGGGGGTGGTGCCGCAACCTCCCCATCGACCCTACCCTGAGCGTGACTGAGGGTGGCATCGCAACCTCCTGATCCACCCTGCTCTGTGCATGATGGGGGCGGCGCCCCAACTCCCCAATCTGCCCTTCTCTGAGCCTGACCAGGAGCTGCAGGGCAGGCACCTAGGGATTGAGCCTGCCCTCTTCCACCCGGGAGTGGGCCTAAGCCAGCAGGTTGTTATCTCCCGAGGGGTCCCAGACTGTGACAGGGCACAAGTGGGGCTGAGGGACACCCCACCCCTCCAGTGCACAAATTTTTGTGCACTGGGCCTCTAATATATATATATATATATATATATATATATTTAATCCTCATGATGACTTTTATGAGGCAGATTCTATTATTAGTCCCATTTCCAGATAAAGAAACTGAAATACAAGGAGACTAAATTACTTGCCACAGTTAGTAACATAGCAGAGCTAAGAATGAAATTGAGACAGTTGAGTTCTATAACTCATTCTCTTAACCATTCCTCAGTACTGTTTATCCTTAGACCATATTGGAATTTTTACGTCTGAAAGGCAGCACAATTTGCCACTGTGAATACCTGCAAGTAGAGAAGATTGTCACAGAGGTGTCAATGCCATAGGAGAGCCCAGCCCCCTTGTCATCCTCAGGAAGTTCTTTTACTGTCTGGCATCTGTCCAGCAGGATGCTGCTTACTTCCTGTGTCTTCCCTATTCCTTCTCATAAGCCAACAGCTACTCCTGCACTACCAGTTTATTTTTTAAGAATCCATATTGCAGATGCCTCACCACCCAATCTCTTCCTTTTTTAGATTTTTACTGGGATAATTCTATGTAACAACAACCCTCTCTCCACCAAATCTCAGTGGCTCACAACAACCAATGCTTATTTTTCTTGCTCTAGTCTAAAGATCAGCTGTGGTTTGGCTAATATCTTTACTGGCCTTACCTGGTTCTGGTGGGCTCAGCTGGACTTTTAGCTTTAAATCACATTTGAGTTGACTCCATGTGCTTTCATAATTTTTAAACTGGATAAACACCAAAGACAAATTCTTCACAAGACAAATAATAGAGCCAAAGAAGCTACCAGTGGTTCTCAACCTGTGGGTCGTGACCCCTTTCGCAGTCGAACAACCCTTTCACATGGGTCTCCTAAGACCATCCTGCATCAGATATTTACATTATGATTCATAACAGTAGCAACATTACCGTTATGAAGTAGCAATGAAAATAATTTTATGGTTGGGTCACAACATGAGGAACTGTATTTAAAGGGCCAGAAGGTTGAGAACCACTGAGCTAAACTAATGACGAAGCATATCTAAGGCCTCTGCATGTGACATGTCTAGTAATGGTGCATTGGCCAAAACAAGTTACATGAAACCAAAATGCACAGGATAGGGATGCATAGCTCTGCCTACTCTACTGGGAGGGAGAATCATTTGGTGAAGGAACATTGAAATCCAAATAATAAAACCCTAATATGCAAATTGACTGAATGGCAGAATGACCAGTCGCTAAGATGTGCACTGACCACCAGGGGAGTGCCACTCAACCAGAAGCCGGGATCACGGCTGGAAAGCACAGTGACAGCGTTAAGGATCCCTCAGGGGATGTCCACCTTTCTGGCTTAGGCCCACTCCCTGCAGGCTGGGCTGAGGAATGCTTCCCCGGCCCAGTGCACTAATGTCATGCACCAGGACTCTAGTATAACTATAAAATACAATATAAAATTTAAGAAGACTGACAAATTGAAAATGGTAGTGTAATCTACAGACCTCTCTAACGCCCCTGAGACAACAGTGCAGTGGGTTCCCAGCACAAATAGGGGCAGGAGCAGCATGATGCATGTGTTACCCCTGGGCTCTGATATGTACTCAGCCCCACAGTCATTTGGAAGTGGATGGATGAGACCACAACATCAGGATGGCCAGAGAGCATGTGTATAATGCACATGCCTCAGAAACGTCACATTACCTCAGCTTGAGTAAGTGGGTACCATTATGCAATCAACCAACAAATAGCTATTGAACACCTAAACTGCAGCATCAACTTGGTGTTACTGAGTCCGAAAGAGAAGTGATATGTCAAGGACCAATTGACCTCTCTGGGAAGACATGACTAACACACTTGTAACACTTATTGAACAAGCCAGGGTGTGATTAAGTTCTCAACCACATAGAGGAGTGCCTAGGAAAAAGGACAGTATTTTTTTAAGTGATAATTGCGCAGCATGGAGCACATGCAGAGGAAGCCTTGGGGAGTTGAGAGCTTTAAAAGAGGACCTTGAATGTCCTATAGATAGAAAACGTTAGATACACACTCCCAAAGAGGATAATGAGATGAGTCAGGAGAGATGGGGGGCAATAATGAGATATTATAGGATTGTCATTTAATAGACTTTCAGAAAATTATATTCCAGGAGCAAGAGAGGGATAAAGGAAAATGGCCTGTGCTGACAGATACCTTGGCTGCCCTGGCCTGGGAGAAATTCCTGAACTGTCATTTTGAGTTCAAGTTCTATTTTCTGTGTTAGTTTTTTCCTGCTTCAAACCTATTTACTTTCTAACTAAACTATGTGGAAAGAAACCACATTTAAATGATTCAACATATGTCACCCAGAACTACAGGGCCCTGTCGTTCCTTTTTAAAGAAAACCCCCATGGGAGTTCTATTTTTAGTGTGAGCAGATTTCCATTTCCACCAGGGCTCACTGGGGTGATCCTTTCCCTTCCCTCCTATGCAGGGAAGGAGCGGTTGGGATTTTAAAAGGCCTGCTGTGTTGCTGAGTGTCCTGGAAGAATGCAGCATTGTGGTGGCTCTGACTGAACCAATAATTTATGATCTGGAAACCCCAGCCATTGTGCCTCCTGTTTATCACAAACAAAGGGAGAGGCAGTGCCTTGTCTTTCTTCCTTGCGGTGATGTAGCACCCACCGATTATGACACGAGGAGGGAGAATTAAAAGCTGAAAGCCAGAAATTTTGCTAGCTTGAGTTAGAACATTACTCTGGAATTATCAATGTCATTACAGAGATTTCTAGTACAGTGGAACCTTGATTCTCAAACTTAATTCATTCTGAAAGCTGTTTGAGCAATGAGTTTTTTTTGAAAACTGAATCATTTTTCCCCAATAGAAATAATGTAAATTGAATTAGTCCATGGCAGACTCCTTCCATGTGTTGAACTTTCTTATATACAGTACATGTCTAAGCACTGTTTAATATGTAAATAAACACTTTAAAAAAAAAGGACATGAAATATAAATGAGAAGTTATGAAATGCACAGTAAAGAATGAAAATGTACATACACGTTAGAACTTACCCTTAATGTTGAGAGCTATTGATACCTGAATATGGAGAGGAGAGGTGGAGGGATGGAGGGATGTCATTGTTTGAAAGAGGAGTTCCCTTCCATTAAAAAAAAAAAAATCAGGAAGTTGTATTCTGGGCTTCTTTCTTTCTTTTGTCTCTTTGCTCCACTAGAACCTGCTTCAGGCTCACTGGGCCTCTGTCTCACTAATAACCTATCCAATTATTTTTGGTTTTGCCTGCGTTTTAACACTTGCCTGAAGTGAAACACTGCATTGCCATTGAACAAGTGCCCACAGTTTGCCACTTCTTTCTCAGGGTGATATTTCTCAATAAAACTTTGCATGGCTCCCCATTTGCCAAGCATGTCCTTGATTAGTGAAGTAGGAATACCCTGCCCTCCTACTCTGAAGAGAGCTCCTCAGTTGCCACCTGTTGCTGCTCCCTCTGAAGGTCTTGGCGTTCCTCCGTGGTCAGCTCAGTGCTGAGGTGCTCCACCAACTCCTCCACATCATCATCATCCACCTCCAAGCCCACACCCTAGCCCAGAGACACAGTGTCCTCCACAACAGACACAGCTCACGCTCAAAGCCCTTGTCTCTTTCAGCAACAGACTCCGGCCACAATGTCTTCCAGGCTGATTGCATGGTCCTGGAAGACACTTCCCCCATGCTTTGTCTATGAGCCCAAGCAAGTAAGAGTAATAAAATGTTTCTTCTAGAACCCCCTGAGGGTTAAATTGGTTCCAGAGGTCACCTCAAAACACCTCTGAAACAGTGCTTTTGTATAGAGTTTCTTAAAATTATAAATCACCTGCTGGTTCATGGGCTGGAAGAGAGTAGTTATGTTAAGTGGCAAGCAGCTAACGATGATGAAGCTGTACTCATCCACCAACTTGGTCTCCAAGCCTGGATGGTAGAAAGGAGCCTTGTCCATTACAGGAAGAGCCCCAAGAGGCTACTTTTTCGGAGGTATTCGTTTGCACTTGAAGAAATACTTAATGAATCCATTCAAAAAAGAAATGCCTGGTTACCTAGGCTTTGTTATTAGCCTTCCACATCACATTCAACTTGTTTTCCAAGACATTATTTCTCTTAAAAACTCACTGGTTTTCAGAATGGTGGGCCAGTAGATGCTTCAACTTAAAGTCCCACTCACATTCCCACACAACAATAACATCAGCCTATCCTTCAATGGCTTGTGTCCTGGCAATGGGTCCTCCTCCTGTGTGATGTAGGTTCTCTTTGGCATTTTCTTCCAGAAGAGGCCCATCTCATCACAATTGAACACTTGCTTGGGAACAAATCCCTTGGCCTCTATGTATTCTTGAAATTCTGTCAATAAAATGATCAGCAGCTACTTTGTTAGAACTGGCAGCCTCCCCACAGGTCACTACACTAGGAATGCCACTTCTTTTTATTTATTTATTTTTTAAATCAAAATGCCCCCTACTAGCCTTAAGCAAATCACATTCAGCACTCCTTCCAGGAGTTCATCATGCAGCATTTCACTTTTTCACATATAGTTCTTCCAAAATGCTATCACCAGCTAACCGCTTTTTGTTTATCCAAATCAACAAAAAAATGTATCTTTTTACTCTTCAATTGCCTGCAATCATTGTTTTGTGAGCACTTTCACACCCTTAGCAACATCAGCAGTCTTGATGGCCTCTTTATGTTTTAAAAATGTGCTACTTTTCAATTTCACTATGCTATACTCAGTAGCCAGATCAGATATGCAAATACCTCTATCATACTTTGCAATTATTTCTTTTTAAAGCTCTATTATTGTTCTCCCAATTTTCCTTTTCACTTTGCTGCTATCACTATCCTTCTTAGGACCCATGGTGACTTACTGCACATAATCAATAATAATAAGCAACAACAAAAGCAAAAAACAAAAACATGAAAATTTCATAGCACAATTACCTGAAATGTTAACAATATGAGGTTTCATGGTAAACTGACTCATATGCACACATTTTCTCCTTTGTTTGTTGCCTAAGAGATATGTTTCTGATCATACAGGTATCAGCATGAAAGGGCAGTTGGGTTGAGAACCACAGTTTTGTTCCACAACCAAGACATTTTTTTTGTGAACAACTTGGTAGAGAAGGGAGACATTTGAGAACCAGGGTTTGACTGTACTTACCCAACTCTGTTTCTTGGGGCCCAAGAAGATTAAACATCCCTACCCTTTGGCTGTGGGGTGGAGAGATTTGACTGCTTCTGGCCAGTGGACAGAAAAGATGTGTGTTAATCAGCAAAAAGCCCAATCACATTTCTTCAGTGTCTCTTCCCCTGCCTGTTGAACAAGAAGGTCACTTATTCCCATTGGTGCAGCTAGTAGTGGCACCCACCATCCTGTACCTGAATTATTATATGGAAGGCAGTTGTCCTGATGGATTTTCTGGACTCAGGAAATTCCATAAGCATGAAATACATTTTGTTTTGTTTAGTACTAAAGTTCCAGAATTCTTTGTTGTTGCAGTTTAACTTACCTACCCTAATAAAGGCTAACCAACATCTACAGAAGTCTCAAATACAGTTAAGCTTAGTTTAGGCTAGAAAAAAATTGAGTCCAAAGGGCAGCCTAGATTGATCCTACAAGCTCCACCGTGGGCTTCACTCATAGTTGAATCCCTTGGAATCTCACTTAGGCACAATCTACTTTAGACACAATCTAAATATAGTTTCTTCTCTCTGGATTAAATCAGAAAGTTAGAAGAGAGAGTGTTCAGAGTCACACTCCTAACAACAAACAGAGACAGCTGACAATTTACCAGCTTTGATGTTTTTGTTGCATTCTTGGTCTTGAATTAGACGAATTTATGGCATTCCCATTCTAATGATTAATTTTCTGAAATGTATTATACCTTGACATTAACTGTTTAATATCTTCTCTGTGACCCTGACCAACCTGAAATACCAAACATTTCCTAGAGAGAATACTTTGGGAAAAATATCAGGAGCATGGTATTGTTAAGAAGAAGCCAGTGCTAGCACATTAGTTTGAACATGCATCTCAGCTTCTTCCCACTGGCCCACAGCATTGGGTCTGAGTGTATGATAGACACAAAATGCCTAAAGGGCTGTAAGGCATCAGCTTCTTATTATCAAAGTTTTACAGTAGGAATTCATTATACAAACACATACATATAGCAGCCCTCTCTAGTAATACAAGCTTCATGTGTATTGGCCATAATCTCTTGGGGACTAATCTCTAAGGCTAGTCTACCTGCAATTACTAACTCCAGATATACAGAACTATAGATCTTTGATTGCCATTTTCTCTGCACATGTGACCACTGTTCATGAAGAGCAAAGTTCACAAATGGTGCCCAAGGGAGATCTTATGGAAGATAACAGGTCACAATGTGCTATTACCATTAGATGTTTATAACCCACATCTAGATGTTGCCAATCCACCTCTACAAGCTAATCAACTCATGTGGTTTCCCATGCATCATCTCTGTCACTTCTCTACATCTGAATCCAAGCAAGGAGGAAGTCACTAACAGAGAAACTATGGTGAATTTAATTTTCTAATTGGTTATGTTCTTGAATGGATACATTTCTTATGAAAAGTGTCTTAGAATTTAAGAAGTTGAATGCCCTGTGTTCTTGGCAAGCCCATCTTCTGAAATAGTATCTATTCTTGCTTATGAACACTGGATAGTGTTTATGTCTAGTAACTGAGAGTTTGGAGTGATATTGAGTAGAAGATAAATAAGGTTGATTGATACCAGGTAACTAAGCATAACCTCTAGGAGGGTCCCTTATCTCAGTGGCACAATGTTAAGTATCCTTGGCAAAGAGTCCAGTTGAATTGGGAAACTTTTACAAAGAAAGAATTCAGTGATGACGAATTCTTCCACAAATTGGGTGTAGTCTAGGCCCCTCTTTCTATTGCTCATAGCCACAGGAATAATCAGAACTCTGCAATAGTCATTTACAAAGTAGACTGTCAGATGCAATCCTGTGTGAGCCCAGTTAATAATAATGAATTTGTGGACAGGGTCCTTAATCTCAGCTACACCGTTCTCTACCACTTAGAGCAAATGGTAAGGCTGAAAGGATGGGCCTGCATCCATATTCTATTGTGTGCGCCCAGCTCAGTGGACCTGTGGGTGCCTCTTGTAGTTGTGCTCTGATTTTTAAGAGCAATATTCATCCAGTTTAAGAACAAATATACTATAATTCAGGACTTGCCTTGATCTAGACTTAGTGACATGCGAAATAAATAAATAAAGCAGTTACTAGTAAGATGCTCTTCTGCCTGATCTTCTGATTTTTACAAATAAATTATTATTTTATTTTCCTCCTAGACAATAAAACAAGACAAGGTTCTGCTGTAATAATTGAGGTGATCATCATCTGTGTCTTGCAGACTCAAGAATGCATATATTTGAGAAATCAGCATTTGTCACTGTTAAAAAACTTCCTTCTCATATGTGACAGTTAACAAACAATTACAAGTAATCACTTTAATCTCACATGGCAGACATGTTATTGGGGCCATGAAAAGAGGATTTAATCATTGTATTTTTGTTCTTTCAAGGCTTTGAAAGTGGAGTAATCTACTATTTCTGCTCCCACGGGTATAATATTGAAGCCTGACATTTTCTGTGAAAATACTGGGAGGAAGAATGATATGGAGGCAGAGGATACTCTATCAATGTGGTGCTTTTTCTTTAGGAATCCAGAACAATTGAGAGGCAGGTAAGCATGGAGGAATAGTTGGTGTTCCAATAATGTAATGTTGTTAAAGACCTAGTGATTCTTTCTTGCTTAAGTGATTCTGATATAAGAATCAATGGAAGAAAGCTGGTTTTGTGTGTGTGTGTGTGTGTGTGTGTGTGTGTGTGTGTGTGTGTGTGTGTGTGTGTTTAAGAGGGGGAACAGAAATAAAGGTTTGGAATACTTCCAAAAATAATTCTGTGTGACTACATAGGTCTGTTAACTTAAAACTTATCCTTACCCTGGCCAATGTGCCTCAGATGGTTGAGCATCATCCCATGCACCAAAAGGTCATCAGTTCCATTCCAGATCAAGGCATGTACCCAGATTGTGGGCTCAGAGTGCATGTGGGGACAGTCAATCAATGTTTCTTTCTCTTTCTTTCTCCCTCTCTCTTTAAAATCAATAAAAAAGACAATTGAAATAGAAACTTAATCCTTACCCATACCTATATATGTATCCCTTTTAACAAGTAGCACTGCAACTTTATAAGAACATTCTAGTGTTTCTATGAGTTTCAATATGCCCATTTAAACTCTCATCATTATAAAAAAATCATATTCTATGTGTGATTGTTAGAAATGAGTGACCCCAAACCACTATTCTATGTGATACAAGGTTCTCATTCATCCTGGAGTTCTGACCTTGAACTCATCTGAATGGCTGTTTCCCTGAACTTGGGGCCCATGGATGGACGTTGGGGATCTATGAACATTCAAAATTCTTTAAAGCTGTGTGTAAGCATGTGAATGTATGTGTGTGTGTGTGCATGTTTGTGAGAAGAGCTTCCATAGCTTTCATCAGGGTCTCTGAGTAGATCTGCAACCCTCACCCCCAAAAAAGGGCAAAAGATGCTGCCTTAGGAAGAAAGCCTTCTATTGTGTGCACCCAGCTCAATCATATGTTTATTCTTTTCCATCCTCTCAACGTCTCTAAGGACAATGTAAAGAATTTGCCATCATCTTAGTTCCTCTCCATGTTTGTCCCTGTTTTATTCCATTCTCTTCCTTTTCTCCTCTCCTCTGAAACACCCTTGGACATCCATGAATCATGTCCAGGTGTTTTTTCATAAAATTGTTTCCTCCTGGGTGTTAACTTCCAGATAAATAGTCTCTCCCAGGACTCTTTTGCTCTACACTTAAAAATTAAAAAACAAACAAACAAAAACAAAAAAAACACAAGCAAACAAAACAAAAATTGAGAGTTTACACCAAAGGAATAATCTGATAGAACTTCAGCCACTGTGGTCTCTATATCAAAACTATGTAAGGGTCCCTCCCACCAGCAAGTGACAATATGATGCTGTGTACAGGTGTGGCTGATTCTAGTCAAGCCATTTCCTTAAACTATATGAAATCACCAAAAAGACACAATTCTAGTTCAACAACCTTGAAAATCAGCCAACCTTGTTGAGAGTAAATAAGGGTGGGCTAATTTTCATGTTAATTTATATTCTGATCACATAGCCTTATCTGTAAATTACATAACTATATCTCTTTTATAACCTCAGACCTTGGAAGGACCTATATCAGCGCCCTCTCTACAAAGAGAAAAAGCGTAGGGTAATGCCAGAATTTCTTATCTCACTTTCTTAAAATGTAGACAAGCATCTCCCAAAAGGAAGTGCAGGCAGAGGAGTGCAGGTCACTGTCCTGGTTCATGTTTCTCTTCTCCAGCTCAGAGAAGCTGTTAGAGTGAGTGTCAGCTCTTCCCACACCCAGGGAAGGCTAGAATCCCCCACACTGTCCTTTTGTTCACTTCAGTCCTGCTGACCCAGCTCCAGCACCTTCTTCACTCTTTCTTCAAAAATACACCCCACATCCCAAAGGGTATTCTCAACATGTATGGATGTCAGCTTCTTCCTCCAGGAGAGGGGATGCAGCCAATTACCTGCTGATGGTTCCAAGAAAATGAATACGTATAATGAAACTGCTTAAATAAACCTGGAAAGAAGGATCATTTTAGACCTTCCCTGCAGTTTCTATGAGTCTCTTGTGACACTTCTGAAACCTAATCATCTCCCATATTTTGCCCACTTTTCTGAGCAATGGTGTGTGTGTGTGTGTCTCTGTTCCATTATCATTAATGGGAATTGGGAGCACTTAGAGGAAGCAAGCCTTTCCCTAGAGATGTAATTTTGTGCATTAAGATATCAAAACATGAGCGAATACACATTGATATGTGGTGGATTCATACGCTTGGTTCCATTAACGCTAATGGGAATGAGGTCCACGTCTCCCTGCCACACTGATGGGGCAGATATATAAACCCTGGCGCCCAGGAGGCCCAGGCTTACTGACTGACCTCACCCTGGCTTGTATTTGTGTGTGTGTTTTCAAATGCAGCTGGATAAATACAGCAGAGGCCCTTGATTGAATATTGATACCAGGTCCTCACCCTGGCAGCAGGTAGTCCATGGGGTATGGCTTTAAATGAATGCATGTGACTGATTCTATAAGCCACATGTAAACATCAGTCCAACATATTTATGGTCACACCTTTCATGGACTAGAAAAAGCAAATCAATGCTATCCGGTTTCCTATAGAGAAGATGCAAAACCACAAAACTCGAAGATAGATATATGCCACGGGCTTGATCTACGTAAGGGACCAGCCATCCCTCATGGGCTCACTGGGCACATCATTCTACTCCAAGTCTCCCGCCTTCTCTCCCTTAGGGTGAAATTTGTACTTGACTGCCTTTCCTTTGATACCTTTTCTCTATCATACATTCTGGTATTCTCTTCCCACTGAATGTTTTGTCTATATAATATTTATTTGGTTATAATATCCTAGCCCCTTCAAAACATAAAATTAAGAAGTATAGCATCCTAAGGCAGATGACACTGTAGTCAAATTATTCACTAAGAGCCATTAGTTAGTCAGAAATGAAGATCAAAGATCCAGAGAAAATTAAGCAGTAAATTGTAGCAATAAAACCCATGAAGTTAGATATTCCTGGTTTGCAATCAAATGTTTAATGTATAACCTTGACCAAGTCATTTAACCTCTCCTGTTTCCACATCTGTTAAAAAAAAATGTCTCCATTGTAGGATTATTGGATCTATGGTCACAATAATGGTATGTAAAAAGCATGCACAAATTCTCAGTGATTTAGAGCAATAAATGTGGATTTTTGGTTGTGAATCAGTGGGTTGGCTGCAAGACTCTGCAGTCCTGCCTTGGGCTTGGCTGGCTGGCTCGCTTATGCATTTTGAAGAGTTGATTGGTTAGTCGTGTCTGCCTGGTCTAGGATGGCTTCAGTTGGGATGGCTCATCTGTGCTCCATGTAGTCTCTCATTGGCCAGCTGTACCACACACTTCTGCTCCTGGTGGTAGGGGTCCAAGAAAGAAAGTAGCAGTGTAAGTGGCCTTCTAGGCTTCAGAGCTATCACACAATCACACCCAATGCATTGTACTGATCCAAGCAAATCACATGGCCAAACCCAAACACAAGGGGTGAAGAAATAGATTCCACCTCTTGCTAGGCATTGCTACAAAATCATACTGCCTAGGGTATTGTAAGGGAAGAGTAGAAGACTGGGGCCATGTCCAGTCAGTGTTGCATTACATTAAATGAAATTGTTTATGTAAGGGGCTTAAGATAACGCCATACACACAGCAAATTGCGGAGTCTTACAAGAGATGCTCTAGAGCAGTGGTTCTCAACCTTGGCTGCACATTAGAATCACCTGGGAATCTTTTTAAAATCCTGATTTCTAGGCCTCATCCTCTGGAAATTCTGTTTCTTTGTTACTAATGCTGTGGCCCCACCCCATAACAAAGAAACAGAATTTCTGGAGGATGAGGCCCAGAAATCAGGATTTTAAAAAGATTCCCAGGTGATTCTAATGTGCAACCAAGGTTGAGAACCACTGCTCTAGAGTCTCAGTGTCTTGATAATCTGATAAAAATAGTTGTTCTGGAGTTGAAAGTGGTGTGGGGTGAGGTGGACACTGTCAGAGTCATGATACTGTATTTATCTGTTAAATTACACCAAGTGACCAGATTATTATGACCACCTGACGTTTGTAGGCAAATTAGCTATAATTTCTCGCTGAAGTTGCTAGAGGGCCAGACCATTATAAATAGGGAAGCAGGTTGTTTACCATGACAGTAGAAGTGATTTTTTTCTGAAGATATGGGTAAACAATGCGATTTAACAGCCTTTGACTAAGTTGACATGACCTCCACAGTTTATTGGGAGAAACTATAAGATGGGTTTGGAATGTGACTTTGGGAAGGGAGTCAGATCTAAATTCAAATGTGTGTTTTCATCCTCATCAACCTTGTGGCAAGATTAAACAAGTTGTGTCTTTGACCTTTCCTTGGTCTTATAATTGGTATTAACATCCCTTTAAATTAGTGTCTGAAGTCAGGAACCCCTGAGATAGGAATTAATATATAAATACATTTTAAAGAAATTATTCATGGGAAAGACCAAGGGAAGCTGGTAGAAAGGGAACAAGCCAAATGAAGAGTGGAATATTCAGGTAATTTCCAACTTTAGTATGATCCCAAGGGGAGCTATGGAGTATAAATTACACTCCAGAGGTTGCACTATGTCAAAGTAAATGAGCTGAGCTTTCATATGTTTTTAAATGTTTTTATTAATTTCAGAGAAAGGAAGGGAGAGGAAGAGCAAGATAGAAACATCAATGATAAGAGAGAATCATTAATCGGCTGCCTCCTGATGCCCCCTACTGATGATCCAGGCCACAACCCGGTCCAGTTCCTTGACTGGGAATCAAACCATGACCTCCTGGCTGGTTCATGGGTCAATGCTCAACCACTAAGCCACACCTGCCGGGCAAGCTTTCATATTTTTGTACCAGTCAGTAAGGCTCACCTCCTCATTCATAAAATGGGAGTCATACCTACATTATTGAGCTATTGGAATTCTAAACTTTATGGGTGTAAGTTAAGTATGGGATGTGTGGTGGTTATATAATGATTGTCATTATTATTGAAGAAATTGAGCAAATGGCTCAAGTGTCACAAATCCAGGCAAAGCAGAGACTTGTAAGAGGACATGTGCTTGATTCTTTTCCTTCAGACTCCCTGAGGAGTCAGAGAAACTCACTTGCATGGTTACACTCTGGGTCATTTGGTACCCAAGTGTCTCCTGATTGGATCTAATTCTAAAATCAACTACAATTAAAGTGAAGGATTAGTAATAAAAGAGATCCCATCATGTGATTGCTAGAGTTGTTCCGAAAATCTGAATGTAAAAGGTCAGACAAATCAGAATGTATTCACCCATGGGGGTGCATTCATATGGAAACCCCATTAAATTAGAAATATTGCTCATTGACCAGTGTTGAATTTTTGCTTGAAAATACAGTTCTCTCATCTCTCATTAAGTATCTAAAGCACTAATATATGGTAAAGAAAATAAAAAGGAAAAAGAAATGAATATATATTTCATAAATGAACCCATATTCTATCCTGAAAATATTCAGCACCTATCTTTCTTCCTCCTCATTCTGTGTGCTTGCTTTTGATAAAGAGGAACTCTCTGTGACTCTTGGAATAATATTGCACACCCAGAGCCCAAAAGGCTGAGAGATTCCATCTGCCAGGATGAGCCTCAACTGACAATTCTTTGGTGCTGAATTATATAATTCCAGTTCCCTTGTCATGACGTAGGACAAATTGTGGAGTTCCCCTTGGGAACAGGCTAAGCTTGGAATTCACCTGAAATTTTTCCATCCTCACTTGGTTTCTTCCTGTTCCCTGTCCAGCTTCCCTCACTGCTTCACTAGTCTTTTGTGGGAGCAATTCCATAATCAACTACTCCTGAGTGAATCTTTGTCTACCGGCAGCCTTCTAGAGTCCTGACCTGAGACATTGGTACAAAAGGACTTTCTTAAAAATTCTAAGACCAAGGCAAGCTAGTAACACTGCATGATAAGTGTTAACATTTTCTGCATGATTATTATTTATTAGGAAATGTGTGAAGCAATCTATAAATTACATTATCTATGGGCTAAGTTACAAATAGAGAACCCATACTAATAAAGATTAAGTAATCTATTCATAGTCACACATGTAGTTAGTGACTAAGCACATTTTGATTCAAACTGTCTGATAGTAAAGCCTGGACTCTTAAGCAGTCACCACCTTTGAACCCTTGAACTTAAAATTGAGAAAGTGTGAAAAGAGATCCTTTAGTTCTTATTTCAAGTGGCATCATTTTAACCTCTGTCTTTGTTTTTAGATTCTCTCCCAGGTCAGCTTTGTCAATGTTTATGAATTTTGCATCATATTCCATGGGGAAATGTGTGGACTGACATTCCTCTTGCATATTTATGCTTGTCTTGCTTAGATCTTCTTAGAGACCCCATTGAGTTCCAATGCTCACTGCCAGTGACTCTCCACCAGGGAATGAAGTTTAAAATTATTACCTACATTATAGGCTCATCCACCAGAAATGTAATATCCCTGAAACCTGACCTTTTTCAAGTTCAAAAGACAGTATCACTGAATTGAAAGGAAATCCTTGTGTAGGTTTGATCTTAACTCTAATTAAAACCAGAGTTTCAATTTGCCTCTCAAGTGTGTTGTAGTTAGAAGGGAAAGAAAGAAAAACAAGAAAGTGGAGATGAGGTTATTCAGTAGAATTCAGTACCACAAATGTATTGAAGGTCTTCTGCACTTATTCAATTTGTTATACCGAGGAGCACCCCTGCGTCTTCTTTTTTAATGCCATCCTAACTCCTATAACCACATCTAGCACAGTGATATGTTACAATGATTCTAAAGATAATACTCCCTTGGTATCCCATCTCCATTCATAAAATCTATTTGGAAACTACAAAACTAAGTGTCATGAAAAGTAATGAACACAAGTACACAGCCAAAGAGAGAAGAGCCATGAACTTAGATCCTTTCATTATTTCCCTGTTCTTTTCCTCCTACTCTGTGTCAGCTTAAAGAACACTAGACAAAAATTATTAGAGGAATCCACAGGCAGCAAAATCTCAGACATATGCCGAAGCAATATCTTCACTGATACAGTTCCTAGGGCAATGGAAACTAAAGAGAAAACAAACAAATGGGACTACATCAAAATAAAAAGGTTTTGTTTGTTTTTAAATATTTTTATTGATTTCAGAGAGGAAGGGAGAGAGAGATAGAAACATCAATGATGAGATAGTATCATTGATTGACTGCCTCCTGCAGGCCCCCTACTGGGGGATCAAGCCTACAACCCAGGCATGTGCCCTTGACTGGAAATCTAACCTGGGGCCTTCCAGTCCACAGTCCAATGCTCTCTCCACTGAGCCAAACCAGCTAGGGCTAAAATAAAAAAGCTTCTGTACAGCAAAAGAAACCATTTACAAAACAATAAGAAAGCCCACTGCATGAGAGAACATATTTGCCAATGTTATCACTGATAAGTATTTAATCTTCAACATTTACAGGGAACTCATACAACTTAACAAAAGGAAGATAAACAACCCAATCAAAAAAATGGGCAATGGATCTAAATACTTTTTGAAAGAGGACATAAGGAAGGCCAAGAGACATATGAAAACATGCTCAAAGTCACTAATCATTCCAGAGATGCAAATCTAAATGACAATGGGGTACCATCTCACACCTGTCAGAATGGCTATCATCAACAAATGACAAGTACTGGTGAAGATGCAGAGAAAAAGGAACCCTCGTGCACTGCTGGTGGGAATGTAGACTGGTGCAGCCACTGTGGAGAACAGTATGAAGTTTCCTCAAAAAAACTAAAAATGGCCCTGACTGGTTTGGCTCAGTGGATAGAGCATCAACCTGTGGACCGAAGGGTCCCAGGTTCGATACCGGTCAAGGGCATGTACCTTGGTTGCAGGCACATCCCCAGTAGGGGGCGTGCAGGAGGCAGCTGATCGATGTTTCTCTCTCATTGATGTTTCTAACTCTCTATCCCTCTCCCTTCCTCTCTGTAAAAAACCAATAAAATATATTTTAAAAAAATCAAACCTAAAAATGGAACCACCATTTGACCTAGTGATCCTACTTCTAGGAATATATCCCAAGAAACTAGAAACATCAGAAAGGATATATGTACCCCTATGTTCATAGATGCACAGTTTACCATAGCTAAGATTTAGAAACAGCCTACGTGCCCATCAGCAGATGAGTGGATTAAAAAAATATGGTACATCTACACTGTGGAATACTATACTGGGGTAAAAAAGAAGGAATTCTTATCATTTGCAACAGTATGGATGGAACTGGAGAGCATTATGCTAAGTGAAATAAGCCAGTCAGAGAAAGATAAATATCACATGATCTCACTCATTTGTGGAATATAATGAACAACATAAACTGATGAACAAAAACAGATCCAGAGGCAGAGTATCATCAATCAGACCATCAAACCTCAGAGGGAAGGTAGGGGAAGGTAGGGTTAAGGGGGAGAGATCAACTAAAGGACCTGTATGCCTGTATATAGCCTAACCAATGGACACAGATACCAGGGAGGTGAGGGCATGAATGGGGGAATGGGGGCAATAGGGGGATAAGGACATATATGTAATACTTTAATCAATAAAGAAAAAATGCAAAAAAAAAAAAAAAAAAAGAATACTAGAGAGTAAATCATTGAGACAGCTACATTTTGGGGTGGATTTTCACATATTTTGAACCATGTGAAAGATACCATACAGAGTATAGGCATCTTCTTTCCTGAAACAAACTTATAGTCTAGATGGGACATAAGCCTTTTAGATTGATTGATGCAGTGTGAAATAATTAGATTCTTTTTATGACTGTGTGAGTTTAGTGGATGAAGAAGTCTTTTAGAGCCAGAAGTCAAGGCAAACAGTGAAGGAGGTTGATTTTGAACAGAAGTTTGCTGGGCAGGCTGAGATAATCAAGGTCTGAATAAACAAAGTTATAGCAGGAGAAAGATTCTAAGACATATCTAACATATAATGGGCCTGCATGCAACCAAAGGTTTATATTAAATTTGAGCTATGTCAGCTAAGGCTAAATAGACTTTCAAATCGTTTTAAAATGTCAAAGGCTTGCCCGGCCAGCATGGCTCAGTGGTTGAGTGTCAAACTATGAACCAGGAGGTCATGTTCCACTTCTGGTCAGGGCTCATGCCTGGGTTGTGGGCTCAATTCCCCAGTGTGGGGCATGCGGGAGGCAGCCAATCAATGATTCTCTCTCTCTCTCCTCTCTCTCTCTCTCTCTCTCTCTTAAAAAGAAAATGTCAAAGGCTTCCCTTAAATACCCATGTGTTATTGCTGAACAAGCTATATGATGAATCAGTTTCTCTATAGCAAACCACCATAAACATTGTAACTTAAGACTACAACCATTTTATTTACTCATAATTCAGTGGATGAGCAATATGGGTTGGACTCAACTGAGTGGCTCTTCTGTTGGTCTAGTCTGGGTTCATTCATGCAACTTTGGTCACTTGGCAGCTCAAATGGTGGTGGGTGCTTTTGATGGCTCTGAATATAAGCTCCTGTTTTGGTGTCCTAAAACCATGAATTCATTCATATTGGGGGCATATGCTCCACCCACTACTCTCTCTCCATCCACCCTCAAACTCATCCATTCCTTCTACTCTACACTAGGAGAAACCCAGCTCATAGATTCTGTGCTTCCATCAGTGTCGTGCTGAAGTATCTGGTAAATGAAATCAAGAGAGATAAGAGTAATGTATCTGAAGTCAAAATTTTATCACTTTTATTATACAGAAGAAATTCCAAGTGAGATTTTAAATGTGGAAACATATCTACACTATTTATCTAACTTTAAAAAAAAAATCGCCTAGTAACACGCTCTGTAATGATTAGATTGTGAGATGGCCAGCTCAACCTTGTTCAGCACTCTACAATAAGACATGGAGGGAGACCATGGTCTTAGGAGTACATAGCTGTGTGAGCCTGAGCTATAGTAGTGACATTCTTTATTCAGTGGGGGAGAAAACAAATCCTGGTATATGTCTGTAGTCCCTGGCCTAGACATGAAAATATACTTTTCTCCCTTTGGGCTTAGGTGATGCAGGGCACACTAGCAACACCCTTTCTTCTTAACTCCTGCATAGGGATTTGAAAGTAGTATTTATTTTCATTTAGTTTCACTATTAAAAATCCAGGTTTTAATCTCTTGGTATTTGGGAAAAAATGATCATTTAGTGGCCTGAAGCAGAATCTGACTAAATGGGGCCTAAAGAGGTTAAACATTTTTATCTTCTTTCTAAAGGAATCCAAGAGAGCCTTTTCTACAAGAAGACTAGTTTTTTGCCATACCCTGTCTACCTGCAGCAGTTTTCTCAAAGGGTGGGGAGGGTTCTCAAAGTACTTTGGAAATGGTAATTCACTTATTCCTCAAATGCCCTTAACTAATGTATAAAGAGCAATAATTTATTGCCATTTTTTAAAGCCACATTAGCATCTGTCCATATTTTCTTTGGCCCTAATGCTGTGGTATACATTGACCTGACATCCAAAATGTCACCATTTGCATTTCATTTGCCTGAGGGCATCTCTTGACACCACATTTCTCTGCTCTCATCACAACTGGCTGAAAAGAGTGGAGAATTAACAGTCCCGAAGAGCAGCCATCAACTAATGAGTAACAACAACAACAACAACAAAAGAATGTGGGTATACAACTCCTGCCTCCAGCAATCTCTCCCCTCTGGTGGGATAACTCTGAAGCTCATGTTCTATACTGGCTCCAGGGTCCAGCAGGACTGAGTTCCAGTTGACCACAGTGGCACTAAACTTGAGAATCTACCCTGAATCATCTGCTTTGTCCTGGTGCTTCCTAGGGTCAAGTTTTAATTACATCACTTGCACTCAAATTCTTGTCTCCTATCCTGCTTCTTGGGAAAACAAAACTAAGACAGATAGTGATGCATGGAATAAAACCATCTGCCTTTAATTAAATCACACCTAATCTCCAGTTTGGGAATCCAGAGCTCCTTTCATAAGACCGTGCTCTTGTTTTTATATTAGAATTGTAGAGTTTATAAACTAGAAAATACTATAGAGAGTTTCATTCTGCAGATGAGGGAACTAAGAATGGTGGAGGTGGAAAACCTGCTTCTTGGGGATAAAGCAGAGCATCTTTTGTTAAGCCATGCCATATTGATTGTTGAAAGCCTCTATCTGTCTTTCTTATTGAATATGATACAATCAAAATAATATTCTTCAAAAAAAGAGGGAAAGAAAGTTGAAGATAGCAAGAAAAATGGCTAGAAGAAGAAATCAGGAAGGAGGAAAGGAGAGAAAATAATCAGGTTAGCTTAGCAATGGAAGGTTAAATTGGTGTAACCATTCTGTTTTGGACACACATTGGAATTACTTGGAGAGCTTTTAAAAATACTAAGGCCTGGATCCATTTCCCAGAGATCCTGATTTAATTGATTTAGTGTGCAGCCTTGGCACTGGGATGTTACATAAATCCTCAGTTGACTCATATGTGTAGCCAAGGTTGAGAGCCACCGGTTTCATGTACCAAACTGTGCAATTCTTCCATTATTGAAATAAGAAAGCACATTGCTTCAAGTGGGGCCTCTCTGAAGTCAAAGAACTTACAAGGATATTAAAAATGGAAGAAATAGCAGAAGAAGTTGTAAAAAGGTTGATATACTTTAAAAAGGTTTACACTGAGTCTGTTAACACTTATAAAGAGCACTTTGCAAGATAATTACACCTTAACTCATAGTGCTTGTTGCAGGCCAAATAATGGCTCCAAAGATGTCTATGTCCTCACCTCCAGAACCTGTGACTATGTTACCTTATTGAGAGGTGGGAGTTTGAAGTATGATTAAGTTAAGGATACAGAGATGGGAAGGTTTGCCTGAATTGTCTGAGTGGGCCCAAGTAATCACAAGAGGGTCAGAGTCGAGAAATGAGACTAGACGCAGAGGTTAGTTGGAGTGATGCCATTGTTGAAAGGGACCATGAACCAAAAAACTGTAGGTGGCTTCTGGACTTTGGAAAAGGCAAGAGATGAAAGCCCTTGAACCCCCAGAAAGAATGCAGCTCTTGATTTTAACCCCCTATACTCTGACCTCCAGAACTGTAAACTAATACATTTGTGTTGCTTTAAGCCACTAAGTTTGTAGTCAATTACTACAATGATAGCAGGAAACTAATACAGGGCTAGAGGTGTGGCTTATTAATAAGATCACTTTTAAAGTGCTCTGTGAAACATTTTCTTTCACTCCTGTATCCACTCCCATTTCTGTGGATAATTTGCTCTAAAGATAAGCCTAAAATTGGAGCCCTTTCTGACTGTGTAGCTCAGGCCAAATGATTCCCCTGGTCCCCAAAGATAGGCTCTGGTTCCAAGGACATATGATGATGTTGCAAATGATATAAAATAGGACACACAATGACATTTGTCTAAAAGAGAACGCCCAAAACAGAGAATTATTGATTCTAAAGAATCATTTGTTTATTTATCTATTTATTTGTCCATTCAACCAACATCTTTTGGCTCCTGCTATTGTGTTGGGCAGGTGGTGTGATCTAGGGTAGTTAGGATTGCAAGATAAACTACAATATACTCAGTCAAACATGAACTTCAAACAAACCACAAATCATTTGTTAGTATGTGTATCCCAAATATTGCATCATGTTAATATTGTAAGATTGTTTAATGTTTATCTGAAATGCAAGTTTAAGTGGACATCTCATGTTTTCATTTGTTAAATCTACCAACCCTAAGTGTAGTGGTTCTCAATAAGAGTCCCAAGACACACTACTGTGTTACTGATAATTTGTTCATATACATTGCGAATTGCCTATGTTTATAAAAATAAATCCCCCCTTACTGAATTTACTCTGATATGTGGTCTCATTCCAGAGACAGAAGAATTGACTTTTAGTCAAAATAAGAAGAAAGAGGCATGCCCATAACACTTTGGTGCCCTCTGGGAGATGGGAGATCACATGCTTTGTTGAACGGTAGAAAAAAATGGGAGAGCATAACTGATCTGGTGTGCATTTCCGAGCCTTGCGGACCACCTTCTGAAATCTGGCTGTGACATTCACTAGCTCTGTGACTTAAGGGAAGTTATGTAATTTCTGAACTTCTGGGATATTTTTCTTATAAAATTAGAACATTATCTAATTTATGGCTCATTTGGTCAATCAACGAATGTTTACTGCATACTTGCTATGTGCCAAGCATCATTCTAGCTCTTAGACATACTATGATGAACAGACAAGTCCTTGTTCCCAAGAAGCTTGTTTCTTCAGTTATTGTGATGATTAACGAAACTCTCACAGCTTGGCCAGCATGGCTCAGTGGCTGAGTGTCGACCTATGAACCAGGAGGTCACGGTTGGATTTCCGGTTAGGACACATGCCCGGGTTTCGGGTTTGGTCCTCAATGTGGGGCATGCAGAAGACAGCTGATCAATGATTCTCTCTCATCATTGATGTTTCTATTCTCTCACTCCTACTCCCTTCCTCTCTAAAGTCAATAAAAATATATTTTTTAAAAAAAGAAACTATCACGGTGTTGGAGCACATGCTGGGTGTTCAATGAATGCTATGCAATGACTGCCTTAAGACCCTACCCTGAAAAGGCTTCTTTTCAAGTGAGCAGGTGAGTTCTGCCGGCCCTGTACGGTCACAGAACTAGGACATTCTATTGGGAGACAACGATTTTCATCTTGAGTCACAGAGTATCATTTTCCTCTGGGCCTAGGAGGAGCTAGCAAAGGAGAGAATGGACCTCATTAGGTTCTGAACTTCCTCAGTGAGGTACATTTCCATGAAGCAGTTCAGAGCGTGAAGAAGTATAGGGGATTCTGTGACAATTTCCTGAAGAGTCCAAAGGCGGCTGATGTGACATCACATCTTTTGGAGCTTGGTAACACATGTGCTGTTAGTCCTGATAGGCAGGAGCCTAGACATCTAAGTGCTTACGTTCAGTCTCACTTATTTAAGTACAGTTTATGGAAGTAATTCCCATGCATGATGAAGGTAAACTTCAATTTTCACAGCTGACTGCAATTCACATTGCTTATGTGCAAAAATGTGGCAGCAGCAGCTTATACAGGAAAAAACTCTTATGGAATCCACAACATTCTCCTCACGTTTGATGGGCTATGAATCCTCCACTCTGTGTGCATGCCTAGGAAAGTATGTGTAGGAAAGACATTTATCCACAGCAGAGAAAACCATCTATTTATTCAACTGGATGAATACATGGATGTCTCTTATTAAGCATAGAGCTTGAGCTGAGAAGAAAAGTCATGTTAAGACTTAGCTACTTAAAGTGTACCCAATCCATGGACAATTAACATCATCATTTGCGAATTCTTCAAGAAGGCAGAATCTCAGGCTCCATCCCAGACCTACTGAGTTCGCATCTGCATTTTAACAAGGTCTCCAGGGGATTCAAATGTACATTTTCATTTGAGGAACCCTGATACAGGATACAGTCATGATCACCTGGAGAGGTAACTGCCCAATAGAGAAAGAACTTATGCGCAAATTACTAAGTAACAATGAGAACAACTATACGATTTTTCTCAAATTAAAATCCAAACTTCCTGCAATGCTGTTTTTCTCTTTCTTTTCTCTCACTGTTATTTCAAACTTTGTTAACCAGAGATAACAATGCTGAACTAATTCAAAACTATATCATTGTTTTCTGTATATATGTATTTCCTGGGTTTCATTTCTTCCTCAAGAATCCTTAGCTTTGAGCATGCAAATTCTCTATTCACATTGTTTTTGAATGCATGCAGCCTCACAGACAAAGGGATGCTTTTTGCTCTCAGCTTCAAATATATGTCCCAATAGGTGGTGTCAGATTAAGAGAACAAGGGGAAAAAATGACCCCAAAATCAATTAAATTAGGGTTTGCAATATTCTTTGCATTTGCAGTAAAGTTTAATATGTCTCCTTTTTGCGAACTCACATTGTTTTGTTTTTTTTAATTGAGAGTTTAAAAAATTATTCACATACAAAAAAATAACCCTTGGCAGTGGTTCTCAACCTTCCTAATGCTGCAACCCTTTAATATAGTTCCTCATGTTGTGGTGACCCCAACCATAAAAGTATTTTTGTTGCTACTTCATAACTGTAATTTTGCTACTGTTATGAGTCGTCATGTAAATATCTGATATGCAGGATGTATTTTCAGGGGTCGCGACCCACAGGTTGAGAACCGCTTCTTTAGAGCATACAATTCAATGGTTTCAATGTGTTCACAAGGCTGTGCAACCTTCACCTCATTTTTGGAACATTTTCATCTCCACATACTCATTAGCAGCCACTCTCCATTCTCCCTCCACGGCTTCTGGTCACCACTAGTTTACTTTCTGTCCCTATGGATTTTTCTATTCTGACGTTACATACAAATGGGGTCATTAAATATGTGGCCTTTTGTGTCTGATTTCTTTCATGCATCATGTTTCCAAGCTTTGTTCATGTCACAGCATGTATCAGCCCTTCATTCCTTTAGATGGCTGAATGATATTCCATTGTATAGATATACCACATTTATTTATCCATTAATCAATTAATGAACATTGAGGTTGTTTTTGCTCTTTTGGCTATTCTGAGAATAAACTGCTATAAACATTCTTTTATAAGTGCTTGTGTGAACATATGTTATCAATTCTTTTATGTATATACCTAGGATACCTAGGAATGGAATCGTTGGACCATGTGGTAACTCTATGTCTAGCATTTTGAGGAAAAGCCAAACTGTTTTCCATACCAGCTACACTATTTTAGATGCCCAGCAGCAATGAATGATGGTTCTAATTTCTCCACATCTTTGTCTACACTTGATTTTTGTCTGTTTTTTTTTTTTATTTTAGACATACTACTTGGTATAAAATGGTACTTCATTGTGGTTTTCATTTGCATTTCCCTAATACCTAATCATGTTGAAAGTTTACAAATTTCATCTTGTTTTACTGTTCAACACTCTCCAGTATAAAAACTATGTTATGTGTGTAATAGTCTAGCTTTATAAACATTGTGCATATTCACTTTACTGAAAATATTGTAAAGATATATAGAATATTGTAAAGATATGTAGAAGGTCTGTAACACAAATAATCAGGAAGATATTTTTTGGAGATGTGTATTTCTCAGAATGACAGCTAGAACTTGGAAACATGGACTACCTATTTGGAAAAGTAAATGGCTTCAAGCCTAACTTAGAATTCAAGAAACATCTATGTAATGAAAGCCTAAGCAACCGTTATGGCAGAATGACCAGAATGACTGGTTGCTATGATGTGCACTGACCACCAGGGGGCAGATGCTCAATGCAGGAGCTGCCCCCTGGTGGTCAGTGTGCTCCCACAGCGGGAGCGCCACTCAGCTAGAAGCCGAGCGAGCTCACAGCTGACGAGCACAGCAGTGGTGGTGGGAGCCTCTCTCTCCTCCATGGCAGCGCCAAGGAGCAGTGAGCTGAGCAGTAAGAAGCAGCGAGCAGGTGGGTGGTAAGGAGTGAGGGATCCAGACTGTGAGAGGGCTGTCCACTTAGGGGTCCTGGACTGTGAGAGGGTGCAGGCCGGGCTGAGGGACCCCTTCTCCCCCAGTGAACAAATTTTATGCACTGGGCCTCTAGTAGTAAAATGAGCCTTGATTTTGGTATTTCATATTTAAGATATGGCTTGGAGTCTGATGAAACATTGCAGGAGCTGAAACTAAAATTTCCCATTGTGGAGTGAGATTCCCAAAGCACAAGCAAGCTAGGATGCAATCATTATACTCTTGTTGTTATATAGACTGCTTATGATCGATCCTTGTATTTTTTTTTTTTAATTTTCAGAGAAAAGGAGAGGGAGAGAGATATAGAAACATCAATGATGAGAGAGAATCATTGATTGGCTGCCTCCTGCATGCCTGCAACTGGTGATCAAGCCCATAACCCGGGCATGCGCCCTGACCTGGAATTGAACCGTGACCTCCTGGTTCATAGGTTGATGCTCAACCATTGAGCCACAGAGGCTAGGCTGGTCCTTGTATTGACTGTTTTCTTCTCCTGTTGTTATTGTTTAAAATGATATCCTTTTATGGAAGCTAGAAAAAGTTGTGTATTCCTTACCTGATCCCATCTATGAGAGTAACTGATCTAAAGTTAACAATTTTCATATTTCAGATCATGTGCAACATCATTATATGCATTTAGAGTTCAAGCTTAACATCAGGGACCAAAAGTAATTTTGCTTCTGCTGCATAGTCATGAAGGGTCTCAATGTTAGACTTTCAATTTTATCTTCAGATTATATTATCTATATGGTTACATGGGGAGAAAAAGCACTACTGAGTGGAAGAAAATATAAAACCTTGCTACTTAAAGTGCAGTCTGTGGACAATTAGCATTGCCATTTAATGAGACATTTTCATATACGTAGGGTCGAAAGCACCACCCTAGACCTACTGAACCAGAATATACATTTAAACAAGATCTCCTGGTGATTCATGTGCACATTAATGCCTGACAAGTGCTTCTGTAGATAATCTAGCCATGGATTGTTGAAATTTGATTGTATTCACTCCATTAAACAAGGCCTTGGGGGAATTTAAAAGGTTGTTTGTAGTCTTTCTAGCTACTCTGCTCCCTTCCCTTACGAAGCAACAGGGCAGCCAAAATATTCTAACCTCAACGTGGCCTCATAAACTATCAGCGGAATTATATTAAATATCATCCTATAGCCTGTTACAGTAAAATTACTATGGCAAGAATCAGAGAAAAGTCATGCCTTTTCCCCCCAATAAATTTGATTTATTCTTCCTAGAGAAATTTCAGTCATGTAATTCCATATACTGAACAGTTTTACATCTTCTTTGGCTGCTTCTTGAAAAAGATGCCAACCACTATTCTTGGACTTTGAATAGGGAGAGGTGGAAATGATGATAAGGGGCAGCAGATCTTATCTTGTGGCAAAGGTGAAATTTCTGACACTTATTGAATAAATGAATTGTCACATTACATGAGAAATGAAGTAGAAGGTTGTCCAGGCGTCTTGGGAAAAGGTCCTGGAAGATAAGGAAGATTAATGGATATCAGGAATCTTCTTGAGTCAAGTTCTCTAAAATCAGAAACTAAAATGGGGATTCAGATGTGTGCAGTGTATTGAGGGAGGGCCTTTTAGTATAGGGGTAGAAGGGAAACATGTTCTAATAGAGAAAACAGAAGAGCAATGAGGTAGAAGCTGATATGGTATCTAGTTTCAACCTGATCCCACAAGGAAATCTGTAGTATGAATTTCACCATAGAGCCCCCTTTGAAGCAAGGGGAGTAGCTTGCACAGCAGACCGTCACTGACTGCCTCTAGAGCAGCGGTTCTCAACTTGTGGGTCGCAACCCCTTTGGGGGTCGAACGACCCTTTCACAGGGGTCGCCTAAGACCATCAGAACACACATACATAATTACATATTGTTTTTGTGATTAATCACTATGCTTAAATTATGTTCAATTTGTAGCAATGAAAATACATCCTGCATATCAGATATTTACATTACGATTCATAACAGTAGCAAAATTACAGTTATGAGTAACAACAAAAATAATTTTACGGTTGGAGGTCACCACAACATGAGGAACTGTATTAAAGGGTCGCAGCATTAGGAAGGTTGAGAACCACTGCTCTAGAGGGTAGACATGGTCTCTTGAGTGAGGCACCTCCCCTTGGCAGAGGGCAGTTCTCTAGAGAGGGGCCCCTTGGGACAACCAACACAGCAGCTAGAAGATGGGTGCATCAGTTGGGCAGGGCACCAAATGGGCTACAAGGGGATCCTATTGGGAGGAACAGCTGCTCTTCACTTTCATATTATAAATCATGGATACACAGCTCAGCATTTTCTGACAGCCTCAGAGGAGACAAAAACAGATGCTAATATAAGGCATATTTTTCATTCATCTATATCTATTTAAACTGTATGATTTTAGCTTCTGTAATGTACATAGCTCTAGCTGGGCACTAAATTATTGCTTTTGCAGTTTTCACTGTAGGGTGTCTCACTTGGTGTTCCCTTAAATGCAAAACCTGAAACAAGGACTTGGGTGCTGGTAACATATCTGGGAAGTAACTCCAGAAAGCACGAGAGAGGGTTAGCAAAAATGAGACAGGGAAGGGAAAAATGAATTACTCCAAAACAGATTGTGGACTGTAGTAAAAAGCCCTTGTATAGCATGGAATCATTTGAGCAAATGGAACTGTTTCACTGGTGCCCTTGTGAGGAAAGCACCAGAATTATGCCACTGATTGTCATTGTTTATTATATAACTATTGCTTTTGTAGGTGTTAACTCCAAGGCACATCCTGGCCATCCTGACTGTGGGCTATATATGTGACTATAGAGGAAAGAAAGCTAAAGGGATGTGATACTCTATCAAGTAGAAGGAAGGGAGTTTAAACTTGACCCAGTAGGGAATTTGTTGTTCTGAAGATTAATATGGGTGTAGTATATAATTAAAGCATTGATTATTAGGATAGTTATGGCATAAAAGTGTAGCAAGATGGGCAAACATGTAGCCATTCAATAAATATGCCTTCAGTACCCAGCACCTCAGGGTCAGAGAGAGAGCATTCCGGAACTCATCAGTGTGGTCCTCCAGCCTCAGTTAGGACTGACAGGCATTCCCCCAAGGCCAATATTAGCCCTCACACCTGTGCCCATGTTGCCTATTCTAAAGGTTCAGGGAGGCCACCTCAGCTGACTCAGGTTGAATCTGTGGGTTCCTGGCACAACTGACAAAATTTCTCTTATATCAGGTGAGCTGGGAGGTTACTGAGCCTAAGCTCAGCAGGCCAAGGTTTAAGTTCATGCTCTGCCAAGGAGCTTCACATCATTTTCTCCTCCCTATGACTCCATTTATTTTTTCTCTAAAAGAAAGAAGTCCCCATTTGAGAATGTCTACAGCCTCACCTGTAGACTGCTTTGACAAAACTCCAACCCTTGTTTTATGGAACTAGCAGCACCTGGCTGATTTTCCACCTCCTCAAATTCCTGTCATTCATCCAATATGTTCTTTCAGAAGGGTCCAGTGATGCTTTTGAGCCTGCCTTTCAACTAGCATGGCAAAGTCACTCCTCATATTAGAGGTAATTTGACCATTTTCAAGGTCCATAAAGCAACACCATTCTTTCACATTTGTTTGAAATTAGCCAATTTGTATTTCTCTTAAATAAGAATCTAGTGGAAATTCAATTTTCATAACTCATAGAAAACTCAGGCACACCTGCCCTTTGTGCAGAAAGCTATTCTATGGTATGCCTTGGCTTTCTGTCTGCATGAATATCTTTATATGAAGTTATAAAGCCCTGTCCATGTGGCCCAGTAGGTTGGGCATCACCCCCACACAACAAAAGGTTGACAGTTAGATTCCCAGTCAGGGCACATGCCTGGGTTTCAGGTTCAGTCCCTAGTAGGGGGCATGCAGGAGGTGGCCAATGATGGTCCATCATTCTCACATCAATGTTTCTCTCTGTCCCTCTCCCTGCCTCTCTCTCTCTAAAAGTCAATAAAAAATATTTTTTAAAAAGTTATACATTTATTATTTTCCAGTTTATAATATTTTTAAAGAAAAAAAAACATACTTGTGAGAAAATGTGATGCTTGAAAACATAATATACTATGCCTATGAAAAGCCTTTCTATACAGAACACAGAGCCACTCACTACAAAGCCAGGTGCTGTCTTACCCAAAGTTAGCCATAGATTCCAGAAATACAACAGTACCTCAGAGATATTGCGGGTTTGGATCCAGACCACTGCAATAAAGTGAGTTGTAATGTTTTTACTGGTGGAGGGTTTTGCGTTCAATTTGTAAAAAAAAAAAAACACGAAGCATCTGTGTAGTGCAATAAAGCTAAGCTCAATAAAACAAGGAATGCCTGTAAATAAAATACCATCCCAGTTCTATAAAATGACAATAAATTTCAGTGCTTATAAGCATTTCCAAATCTGCATGGGTCATAGTGGAATCTAAACATACCAGGTGTTCAGCCTTCCAGTCTAGACAGAGATCTGAGCTGTGCTTTTCTGAATAAACCCATCTGAGAGAATCAATAACACATGTTGTCCTTGAATTTGGAGAAAGTTGGCAAATGCAAGTTCAATCAAAAGCAGTAATGTAAAAAGTGTTCCAAGTATAATAATAATAAATTTCAACAGCCACATTAATAGGACATGCAAGACTTAAAACTTACATGGGGATTAAAGCTGCTCTTTTAATGAGAAATAATAAAATTGCCTAGGAAAGAGGCATGTCACTGGTCATACATGCTGATAAGTCAAGATTCCCAAAGACAAAGGATTTTTTTTAATTTCAATAAAAAACAAAGCATTCATGACTAATATTACAGCACTAAGTTGCACTATGTGAAAACTTTTGTTTGGTTGCTATTTTTGAAAAAGAAACTACTTCTGAATAGTTGGATTCCAGAAGGATCAGGTCATAAATGCCAAACAGTATATCTGTCAGCCTTGGGTGCAGTAGTGGTCCCTCAAATTTTATGTATGAAATGGCATAGGTAAACATTTTAGTTTTGCTCTTTGGGATTTGAAAGACTAGCTGCAAGAAAACAAAAACAACAAAAGCTTTATTTTACATATTTGCATACTCTAGGCAGCCTTGTTATTCAAAATCCAATTTTCCATAAAAAGATGGACTTGGAAGGGACTTTAAAAGTCATTTGGTCCAAGTTCCTATCTACTTAGGAAAATCTGATAGGTATCTATTCTCAGCTTGGATACTTCTGGGGGAAAGGCAGGTGGGGTCATTTATCAAAATCTCATTCTCCTACAAGGCCATGATTGCTTTTCCTTTTCCCTTGTTGCCTTCCTCCCTCCCTGTCTCCTGCCTGCCCCACTCTCTGTCCTCATTCTCTCCCTCATCTTTTCTCTTCCTTCTTTTTTCCTCTTTTCTTCCTTTTATCTTTCCATCACAGCCTTTCCTTCATTCGTTCTTTCCTTCCTGTCATCCATCTTTATACTTTCTCTCTTTCTGTCCCTACTTTCCTTTCTTCTTTTTAAAACATGGCCTTGAAATGAAAAGTTTTACCTTCTGCTCTGCTAAAAATCCATTGCCTGTAAATCTTCGCATTGTACACAGATCTCAGCCTCAGAGCCCATCAGAATGAGTCTGTTTGGCTTGAGGGACTCTTTTCTTCCAAATTCTACCAAAGTCTCCAATCTTTCCTTTCTCAGCTTCCAAATGGCTCCAAAAAAATCACATTATAATTTATGAACTGGAAACCAGAATTATAAGTTATTTTTAATACTTATATAGCAGCTTCATTTTTATGATATCGGTTCTTTACCTTAGGGTTGGCAGAGGAGCTGGCCAAATAATAACCCAATAGTCAAATCTATTGCATATTTACCATGCACCACATAATGAGCAACCTACTTATCGAGACCAGTATCTCATTGAATTCTCTCCACCTGCAAGAAAGCTATATCAGTGTTTTTGTACAGAGAATTTAAGAAACATGCCCAGCATCAACCAGCTAAGAATTGACAATGCCAGGCATTAAGCCTCGACTAATTTCCTGGCCACATGCTCTCAAGCACTACCCAGTCCTGTTTTTACATGTGTGCCGTGTTTAATTTCAAAAAAGTCATTATAGCTAACTTTGAATTCCACCCCACTTTTATAGTTAGCTTTCCCAGGAGTGCCGGAAGCTTTATGAGTTCCCCTTTATGAGTTCGCCACTGCAGCCACCCAACCCGCTGGGCCATCTCTTGCCACCTCTCCTTTGGGCAGCTGTTCCTCTGTCCTGGACCACACTCCTCATGCCTCTCTTCCTGAGAGGTCTATACCCATCCTTTCAAACCTGCGCATGTCCTGCCACCCCACCACAGCTCCCTGGAGATCACCTACTGCCCCCAGCCTTGCCTCTCTCTCAGCGCTATGGCTCAGCCTGAGAAGCATCCTGGCCACGGTTTGAAGTTCACATGTGGGTGTCTTTTCACCTCCATCTGATTATGAGAACTTCCGGGGCAGAGGGCCAGCTTTAAGGCTTTGCATGCAACAGGCCCTCACTCATGCATGTTGGATATATTACAGCCCTTTCCCAGGATCTTCACTGGACACTCAAGTGTCTTTTCTTTCCTGATCTTCACACACAGCTCTGATTTCTCAAAGGAACACAAGCACACCTCAACTCCAAGATTTCTTTTTAAGATTTCTATCTGCTTTATAACATCACCCACATTTTGCGTTTCTTTCAGTAGCCTGTATAGAAAGGGAGAGTTAGTAGGCAGTATATGTGCGCTCAAATTCCTCATTTCACACAACAAGGAAGAAAAATGACAGTAGTCCCTAGAGAGTCTCAGCTCTCAAAAGAGATGGTAGAAGATTGGCCTTGACTGAGGCCCTCTAGAAGAGCTTGCACTGAGTATTATTTTCTCTCTTAAGATTAATTGTAGAGCAGAAGGCTGCATGGGGAGCCATCATTGCTAGTTAGAGGGGTGATTCCGTTTCCCCGTGCTGGCTCTGAGCTGCTCTGAGCAGCCATATCATGTGCTGCCAGGGATATCATTCCAGAGATGGATGGATGCAGATGAAACCACGGAGGAGGCTGTGTTGACCGAGATTAAGATGCCAAAGTTCCGCTTTCAGTCCTGACATTTCCTTTTCCATTAATTGGTTTTCATCTCTGTTTACCAGACCATCTCAAAGAGGCTTTCTCATCTCAGGTTCTCTGTAGCATGATCAGCATATTTAGTTAAACACACCTCCATGCACTCTCTATGCCTGGGAGCTCACTCCCCTATTTTATGGTCTAGCCAATTTCTGGTGGTAGTATTTGCTACGGACACTTTTTGAACACTTCCTAATAGACAGGCCTTATGTGTGGCACATTAGTTTGAGTTATATCTTTTAATACTCATAAATCTTGAGACAGACACCTCTATTATTATAAGTCCATAACCAAGAATATTATATGTTATATAATTATATGTAATTAAACTAATCCTATATAATAAAAATCTACTATGCTAAGTGTTTGACCGTTCGTTCAACCATTTGACCAGTCACTATGATACACACTGACCACCAGGGGTCAGATGCTCAGACCAGTAGGTTAGCTTGCTGCTGGGGTCTGGCCAATCGGGACTGGGTGAGATGGGCTGGACATGCCCTGAAGCCCTCCCACGGTACCCCCATCCCCCGCCCCAATTGTGCACCAGTGGGGTTCCTCAGCCTAGCCTGTACCCACTCGAAATCCAGGGCCCCTCAGGGAATGTCAGAGAGCCGGTTTTGGCCCAATCCCCACAGAACAGGCTGAGGGACCCCGCCGGTGCACTAATCCATGCACCAGGCCTCTAATGTTTAATAAAACATACAATGGAATGTGTGATTAAGTAATAATAATCTCCACTTTGCAACTGAGGGATTATCCTGGGTTCCTCAGCTAATAAGTGATGAGCATTGATTGCATTTGAATGTAGGCTTTTCTAACTCTTAAGTTATTGCATTTAACTACTCTGATATGCTACCTATTTGTTCATCCTTCAAGGCCAAGTTCAAATTCTATCCTTAACATGAAGAGCCTTCCTTAATGACAACAAAGTTGATTGAGTGATCGTTCTATCTCTCTATAACATTTTTACAGATATAGCTGAGTGAATCTGAGTCTCATCAAGGACTCAACATAATGCCAAATTTAGGTAAAATATCAGTTCCATATCCAGAAACTTTAGAAATGTAACCAAAAGATTTTGCAGGCTCTTAAAACATACCAAAGGTGGATTATATTCATCAAGCCTAATGCAAATTCAAAATACTTTAAAATCATCAAATAGTTCTCGTTATATATAGCTAGATATAGATATAGATACACATAAATATAGATACACACATATATATGGAAACAAATAATAACATGAAAACAAACATTGAATAAAAAGCAGGGCTCATGGTGGGAGTGGGTCAATCACAAAAGTAATTTTATTTTTTCTCTTATTTTATTTTTAAGTTTATTCTGTTGTGGTTCTTCCCTTGACCCTGAATAAAAATAATAACACAAAAATATAGACCCCATGGCTTATCTGGCCACAATCATGTCACAAAAATTCCCCATCATTTAAAATCATAATAGTAATTAAAATGTCCAGTCCTTGAAACTGTCCAAGCTCTTGGTAGGGCCTGCTATGTAGGAAGGAGGAGAGTTGCTGGGAAGTTTTGACTTTTCTAGGCTTAGGGCATAGGAAGAGATTACAAGAAAGTTTATATTTGATTGAAATTCCTGTAAGCTGCCTTTGTACTTTCTGGCAACAAAAGCAATGCATATTATACAAACAATATATTTCACAGAAAAATATATAATACTAGAGGCATGGTGCATGAAATTTGTGCACTCAGGGGGGCCCCTCAGCCCAGCCTGTACCCTCTCGCAGTCCGGGAGCCCTCAACATCCTTAGAGCTGCCACAGAGGCAGGAGAGGCTCCCATCACTGCTGCTGGCTTACCAGCCGTGAGCCCGGCTTCTGGCTGAGTGGCACTCCCCCTGTGGGAGTGCACTGACCACCAGGGGGCAGCTCCTGTGTTGAGTGTCTGGCCCCGTGGTGGTCAGTATGCATCATAAGGACCAGTTGTTCTGCTGTTTGGTCAATTTGCATATTAGCCTTTTATTATATAGTATTAAATGTAGCAAATATTTTTTAAAAATTCAAAATAGCACAAAGAGAGAAATAAAGATCCTCCATAATGCCACCACCTCCAATGATCTTTGTCAGCATTTTGATATACACCACTGAAATTTCAATCTCATCTGTAGATGTACATATTGCATCTTCATGTTGAGGGAAGCTACTTTCCCTAGACTGTCTTTTTTCAAATCTTAGCAATGTCTTTTTCTTTCATATAATTCTTGAGTGCAACAAATAAGAGGAAATAATAAATGTCCTGCTGATAATGACTTTAACTTCTTTGATTTTTCACACCTTTGAGACTCAGGCATCAACGTTTTTTATAAGCTCCCTGGATTATTGCAATATGCAACCAAGGTTGAGAGCCCGGGCTGTCAGCAATAGCTAAAGAGTATACCCTGTCCAGATAAGTCTATTTCTTTGCTATACACTGAAACACCACTTTTTGTTTGTTTGTTTGTTTGTTATTCCTCACCTGAGGATATTTTTCCATTGCATTTTAGAGAGAGTGGAAGGGAGGGGGAGAGACAGAGAGACAATCAATGTGAGAGAGACACATCAATTGGTTGCCTCCCACTCATGCCCCGGGATCGAGCCTGCAACCTAGGTACATGCTCTTGACTAGAATCAAACCCGGGACCCTTCAGTCTGAGGGCTGACCCTCTATCAAACCAGCCAGGGCGAAACTCCACATTTTCAATTAGGTACTTGATCATAAGAAGAATGGCCAAGGTATGGGAGGACAGTATTATGGTGGAGAAGAAGAGGACTGGTTTTGTGGTTTAAAGGTTCTGGGTTCATAACCCAGCTCTGTCACTAACTCCTTAGATGCATGGATTTGGATCAGTTACTAAGCCTCAGTTTCCGTCTTTGTTCATTCAATGGAAATAATAATAATTTTGTGTGGGCTTTGTAAGATTAAAAGGATGAGATGAAAAGCACTTAGCACAGTGCCTGGAACATGCTAAAGGATCAATATTCAATGACTGATAGCTGTCGCTGTTATTATTTGCAAAACATAATTTTAAAAATAGAGCATATGCTATTTATTGACTGAAACAGTGATACCATAGTCACATGCACAGGAAAGAACATTTCAGATGAATATAAGTTCACACTACTGATTTATTTAACATTAGCACCTGCCTCTAAATTCATAAGTGCTCATAATTATGGATATTAACTTTCTAAATGATGGAGGTATTTCCTATGCAGGATGTGATGCAGAAAGGGAATTAAAATTCAATGGATGCATTCAGTGTGTCTGCTGAAGACCTCGAAGCGATGTGGAGACATTATAGCATTCATCTTGGCAGTTATCCAGGGGAGTAGATAAGAATATGTGCTATCATCCAAGGATGATCTCTAAGTGCCCAGGAACTCCTGGAGTCATAAAATATGAAATGTTTAACTTGCAAGGGATGATACAGTTCAGTGATTTTAAAAACCTAGCAGTGAACACTTTCCTCAATAGAAATCTTAACTGTTAATGCCATATATTTGTAAGTGAAATTCTTATTGTTAAGTGAGGCTTACCCACTCTACTCTGAAGGGTTGTTTGGAACTCCAGTGATCCCAAAGAATGTACTTAGAAAGTCACTAATTGATTTAGGACCACTTGTAGTAGATTGTACTGAAAGGAGTTTTTAGGGGTAAAATAGGCAGGTTTAGGGAGTTTGGGGAATTAGGGAGTCCATGGGGGAGACTTGCAAAGCTGGGGGAGAGGGGAGCTGCTAAAAGGCATACATTCACAAAGAACTAAAGGAGCCACAGCCTAAAGGGCATGGAAGAGACCCATTCACAGAAGATAAGGGGAAAGCCACAGGGAGTAGAAAGACAAAAGTGAGAAAAGGAGGGGGACCCCTCCTGGGGTTTCAGCTCTGAAGCTGTTATAGCGACCAATCAGGGAGGATATCAGGACACAAAGAACTGTAGCCTTTATAAACCTTAGAAAGAGGGACTAAGTGGGTCTCTCCCACACCGGACGTGGGAGTCTGCTTATTTCCCAATAAATCTCCACCTTTTCCTATACCACCTTTTGTCTGTGGCTTCATTCTTTGAATCCACCTGGACAAGGACCCAGGAAGGAAGCCACCTTTGCAACCTACTCAGAGGAAAACCACAGGTTTCAGTTTAATTTCCGCATTTCAGTACTTTGGTAACATCCAGTGAAACCTCCTGGCATTCCCACTATTGGTGCACTCACCTCCAGCACTGAGAATAAACCTTGCCTTGTGACAAGCCATCATCATGTAGATATGATCTTGCTTCTTGGTATACTCACTCTTGGAATCTGTTGCCATGCAATAATTAAGCTTGGGCTAGACCACTGTATGATGAGACTGTGTGAAAAGAGGAACCATGATGAGGACACTTAGGTACCAGATTTATGAGTAAAGTCCTCCTGGATCCCTCAGTTTAGCCTCCAAATATCCACAGCTTCATGAAAGACTTCATTCAAGTGAGACCAACAGAAGAACCAACCAGCCAAGCCCAGACTGCAGACTCATAAGGAAATAAAATGATCGTTGCTTTAAGCCACAAAGTTTTGGAGTGAGTGCTAGTATAGCAATATATAACTCAAAAGTTATCTATTTTATTTAATAGATATATTAGTGTATTTATTCCCCTCCAGATCCAAAGCAATGGGTTCAGGGATGGGCATGTAACCCAGGCCTGTCCCTTCATGTTCTAAAGTAAATATGAAGATGAAAAATAGCATGAAGTCAAACTTACCATAACACTTCCATATGTATATGTACATACACATGTGTCTGTGCATTGATATATAAAAATTAAAATAAATAAGCTATACATGATAAATGGCACATATATTTACAAATAAATTTAATTCACTAGATTAAACTTATATTTAATTGCCTCTCTATATGTCAAGAAACAGATTAAATCATACTTGAACAGTGTTTGAGGGTTTTGTTGGAATTCCATCATATCCGTGAATACTCAATCTGAGATATTTCTCAGCAAAGCATTTGTTACCAGGGCTCTGGCCTGTATCCTTTGCTCTCAGGATAAATCTTTTACTCCAGTCTCAGTGTTTCACCATTGCTGCCATCACTACCACACCTGGTAGTTAAATATTCTCTCCAACCTGGAGACCAGAAATCAAGCTTTTGTAAGTGCACAGAAAGAAGTTAGGTGGCTATTGGTGGATTTATTTCCTTCCTTCCCCCAGAAGAGCATGACAAAGAAATTGTTTTTACTTAGAATTTAAGAGGATTGCAGAGGCTGTGAATTGCAGTCCCCAACATCAGTTTAAATGCCCTTTTTTATTTCTCAGAATCAAATAAACTCTATTCTTCTGTGTAGTTGATGAAAAATTCCATCCCATTATTAGAGAATAATTTTGAAAAGATAACATCATAACGCTCAGACAAATATAAAATGAACATGTGTCAAAGATTTATTCAACTCATTAACTGCTGAGAGAAACAATAAGGTGTTAAAACCAGCCCAAAGAACATTTGAAAAGATAGGTATTTATAGGAAAGTTTAATAAAGGCAGGTTAGGAATAGATTGCTGGGATAGATACAAAACTAGTTAATGTCTAACAGTGGGATAAACCAGAAGCTTTGAGGTGTTCTTTTCCACTTATTGAAAATAATTTGTGTCTCTACTAAAGAAAAACTTGCAAGATAACTTCAATAATTCTGGGACCTCGAATCAATAGCAAACCATGAATTAAAGAACATGCATTTGCTTAATTCCTGATGATGCACTTTGCATTCCTTGAGATCATGAAAGAGAAAAGGGATGAGAGACAAAAAATGTGGTATTAGTAGTGATGACCTGGAGGACATGGGGACAGGGAGGATGAAAATGAATCAGCTCAAAAGGAGCTGCCTGGGAGGGCTTCCAGGGGGTCTGTTTTGAGGACCAGCCTGCTGGTGAAGCCAGCTCTGGAATTTGCTTGATACTGCCTTCGCATCAGTTTCTCAAACTTGCCTGCATGTTAGACTCACCTGGGGAGTTGTTAACAATCCCAGAGTGCGCGCTATGACCCGGATCAATTAAATCACAGTTGGGGGATCTGGGATCCAGGTATCAGTATTTTTTAAATATCACTAATTTTTTTTTTTAAAAGATGTCCCAGGCCACTTTGATGTGCAGCCGTTTTAGGACCACTGCCTCACGCTTTACTCCTTTGTATAGAACACTGGTTCTCACACATTACACTGTCACAGTACCTGGACAAGTGGCTACCGCCCAGATTCCCAGGCCCCAACCCTAGTTTCTGACTCAGTAGATTGAGAGTAAGGCCCAAGAATGTGCATCTCAACAAGCTCCCAGATGACACCGATATGACCCTTTGGAGGTGCATTCTATGAGCAGAAAAGGGCTAGATTTTTACCTTAAGGGAATTGTAAGCAACACATTTTAAAAGTGGTTAAAATATGTAATGATTCATAACTGCATGTGACCTATGTTTTGTGGGTTTGGAATACTTAGAATTAACAATTTGAGAATCTATAATAATTTTTAAGTTGTCGTATTGCCTTAATAGCATGAGACAGAGACCAACTGCCTCCAACCCAGGAAGAAAGACATTAGCACAAAGATCACTAGATCATCTCAGCAGTTAGATCACCACATCTTCTCAGTTACCCAATGCACCCTGCACGTTAGAGGCCTTGTGAAAGAGAGACCAGTGTTTGGTTGTCACCCCTGGAAAGTCTAACTTACTGAGTTTAAGGAGAGGCTTTCATGCTCAATGATTTGATTCATACAAAATAACATATAATGTTACATATTATTACATAAATACCTATATTTATAGAAGCCTAAGCGACCATTACAACCAAACAACCAGAACAACCAGAATGACCGATCAACCAGTCACTATAATGTGCACTGACCACCAGGGGGCAGATGCTCAATGCAGGAGCTGCCCCCTGGTGGTCAGTGTGCTCCCACAGGGGGAGCACTGCTCAGCCAGAAGCCAGGCTCATGGCTGGTGAGCACAGCTGCGGCAGCGGGCACAGCGGCCCAGATGAAACTCCTCTGATTCCGCAACAGTCCTTCTGAGCAGCGAGCAGTGGCAGCGGGCGCAGTGGCCTGGATGAGCACATGTGACCTGGCGCCAGCTCTGGCTCCTCCCTGGCTACCTGTGGCTTGGGGCACTGCTATGTCCCCTGAGTGGTCCCAGATTGCGAGAGGGCACAGGCCAGGCTGAGAGACCCCCTCCCCCTCCTCACAAGAATCCGTGCACCAGGCCTCTAGTATTAAATAATGAGATATATTTTAGATTTCTTAAAAAAACACAGAGTGGGAAGTTGAGTGATGCTAAGAAGGGCACACAGCAGATTGGTCACTGGTCAAGGGAACTGGTGAGCAAACAGCATAATATTTTAAACTACCAAGTAGCTTTCCTTCTATCACTTTGGGAGCCCTCTGCCATGGACTGGGCTCTCAGACGCTAAACAGTTTCCGAGAAAATGGGAAAATGTGCAAATCAATCAAAACCTGCTCTCTTTTCCATTTTTCACAAATGTAATTGGTCCTACCCTTAGTTCATCAGAAGGCTGCAAGGTAAGGTTGAAAGCATATATCATATGATTTTATTAGAGTATATAACCCCAAGGAAGAGAAGAAAGAATCAGGAAGAATCGAGAAGGGAAGGATGGAGAGCCAATAGGAGGAGGCTGGGGTATGGGGTGGCTGCCACTAGGGAAACTGGTTATGCAGTCATGGAACCAAGCCTTTGGAAAGTCATATAAGCTACATCTCAAGACTGATGATGGTTTGGTATAGTAAGAAAGGGGAAATTGTTGGCTCCCATCACCAATGGTCCAAAGACTAGTTTCCAGGGGATGGTTGGTGGGAAAGTATAGAGTTGATCCTTTTATGGTTGACAGCCTGCAACATCCAACAATAGAGAAACTGAAGGAGAATGTGTGTTCCTAATTTCTCAGAGACTGGCTATGAAGTATTTCATATATACCCTAATTCTTCATAAATATTTAGTAGTTCTATTATCTTAAGAAAGAACAAAAAGGGAAAGAAATAGGAAAGGCAATTGTTACCCCTGCCTTTTCAAAATAGCAGCTGAGCTGAGCTTCTCTGACCCTGATCTCGAAGGACATCATAGCCTCCATAAAACTCTATTCCCAGATCTAGGGTCAGAGCCATTTCCTGTGAATCCATGGATGTGTGATTTGCCCCTATCATTACTTGAACAGAAGCACAATCTTCCTTCCAAAAAGAAGTTCAGTACAGACAAGGAACACAAGGCAGTTCAATTACATTATAATTGACTCTAATTGGCCCTCCCACGGGCTGTTAAATTCTTTATCTGCAGCCTGGTAGCACATTAGAAAGCTGTAACACCTCTATCCCCACACTGGAGAACGCAATAGAAAATGTTTTAAAAATCCACCAAGCAGCTGAGCTTGGATAAAGGGAACTCCTGTGGGGTTGATAAAATGGAAGCTGTTTTAGGAACACTGTTGAGGAGCTCAGGGACAGGGAAGTTGGGGGATGGGAAACTTCTGACTGCTTTCTCACTACAGACAGAGGGGGAAAGTTCTTGAGGGTTTATTATCGATGCATTGAGAGTTTCTTAAGTTTATATATCTTCCAAGAAACGTCTCTACTTTTTTTTCGGTTGTTAAGTATATATTGACTCCAGCTGGGTGCCAGGCACTGTGTCAGGACTGAGATTTAGAGTGGAGATGACATCTGTGGAGGCTGGCGTAGAAGAGAAGATTCAGTAAGATGCCACCAGAACCAGATGAACTTGTAAGGGTGGGTGAGCAGAACTGGGCACAAGTGCTCCCAGCAGGAAGAGTGCAAGTGTGAAGGGCTAGAATTCAGAGTAGACATAGGAGGATTTTACCATGGCCTGTGCGCCAAGAAAACAGGAAACCAATCCTCCCCGCCCTCCCCCCCCCCCCCCCACCTCCCACACACACACCTTGTCTTTCAGAACCACCTACTTAGAAGTGGTTCTCAACCTTCTGGCCCTTTAAATACAGTTGCTCATGATGTGACCCAACCATAAAATTATTTTCGTTGCTACTTCATAACTGTAATGTTGCTACTGTTATTAATCATAATGCAAATATCTGATATGCAGGATGGTCTTAGGTGACCCCTGTGAAAGGGTCATTCGACAACCAAAGAGGTCGCGACCCACAGGTTGAGAACCACTGATACTGCAAAGAGCCACCCTTCTCCATAGGACCCATGATATCCTCCTTGGTTACCTAGGGTAGGCCAGACACAGATCCTCCAAATTCCCATTCTTTGCCTCATGATTGGCTAAACTACTTACCCCGTCTGATCAACTAGAACCAAATGCTAAAAACTAAACTGTGATTAGGATTCTCTCCTTTTCCTGGGGCCCAGAATTTTGACCCACCTTTAACCTGGACTATACCCTCTCCTTCATAGCTCCTCCCTGCCCGTCTCCCCCTTCCCCCCCAGATAATAGATGGCTTCAAGGTGAAGCATTCTACTGTCCTTTCATATCATGCTCCTTCATCTTATTTTCTCACTTCAGGTTCTTTCTAGCCTTGTTCACTCTTCCTTTTGCAAGAAAAATCCTTTTTTCTTAACCCTTGAGATGCTTGCTGATCTATGGAGACATCACTCTCTCTATTGTAATAGCCCTTCCCTACCCCTTGCAATAATCCTTTAGAATAATGTCTCCCATTTCTAAGTTCTGATTTGTTTTTGTTTTGTTTTGTTTGTTTGTGTAACTGAGCATGCTTTCTAGTCAGTCTTAATATTGGATGCAGTTCTTAAACTTGAGCTGCATCACAATTCCCTGGAAGCTTATTAAACATAGGATCCTGGGCCAAAGTTTCTGATTCAGTAGGTCCTGGGTAGGCTTTGGAATTTGTATTTCTAACAAGTTCCTAGGTGATGCTGATGCTGCTCAACCAGCACCTCACTTTAAGATTCACTAATATAGCACCAGACAAGAAGAGGCAAGTGATAGGGCCACCAGAGAATTAGTCAGAGGCCAGATCAAGAAGCAACATAGCACTTGAAGGATGGGAACAGGAAGGACCCCATCCCCTGTGGGGTCGTGACCCCAGGCACTATTGAAGGATGGGAACAGGAAGCTACTTAATCGAATCTGCCTCTTTGGGAAATCCTTTTGACTGAAGCTTGGAGAACAAATTGAAAGGAGAAACAATGACTGGAGGTCTATGAGGAAGCTGGTGTGTGATCCAGGTGAGAAATGCCAGCAGTCTGGGCCAAGGTTGGGGGAGGTGCTAGTGACTCCAGCAATAGCCTCCACAGGACAAGAAGCTGGCTGAAGGTGGGAAATAAAGAAGAGAAAGGAGTCACTAATAATTACTGGCTTTCCAGCAAAAAAGGGAAGCCAAAGCCTGGCCAGTGTGGCTCAGTGGTTGAGCATATACCTATGAACCAGGAAGTCATGGTTTGATTCCCCATCAGGGCACATGCCTGAGTTGTGGGCTCAATCCACAATAGGGGGTGGTGCGAGAGACAGCCGATCAATGATTCTCTGTCATCATTGATGTTTCTATCTCTCTCTCCCTCTCCCGTCTTTTCTCTAAAATCAATAAAAATAATAATAATTAATAAGTAACAATAAAACAGGGAAGCCAGAAGGAAGGAAAGCTGGGCTATTGCTCTGTGGAGTTTGTCCTGCTGGAGACTTAGAGTGAGGAGTCCAGTATACACCAAGATAGAGGGTGCTAGCCTGATCCAGACCAGAGAAAGGTTTAGGAATTTTCAGGTGAATTATGTATAACATATGAAGCCATGTGAATTTGTGAGACCACACTAGAGATCACAGAAAAAGAAATAAAAATGAGCATGAATGGAGGCCTGTGGAAAAGCAGATGCAGGACTAACACCTATAGCCCTCCAGGAGTCAAGCCAGTGCTGATCTCAGCTTCTTGCTCAACAAAATCTTATCGATATACAGTATATAAAAGCCAAGTGACTGGAACACCAGAATGACCAGTTGCTTTGACACACACTGCAGCCCCAATCGGCCACCCCCCCAACTCTGATCAGGGGTGGGGCTGACCAGCCAACCTCCTGTGTCCCCTCGTCCCAGCTGACCTGGCCCAAATCGGCCCCAGTCAGGGCGGGCTGGCCAGACCCCACCTGTGCAAGAATTTGTGCACCAGGCCTCTAGTAATTCTCATATTCCTCACACAATTACATGGAATTCAACTTTCTCTCCCCTTATAGACCACAACTTGGAAAACATGGCTATTTGTCAATTTTTTTTTAAATATATTTTATTGATTTTTTACAGAGAGGAAGGGAGAGGGATAGAGAGCCAGAAACATCGATCAGCTGCCTCCTGCATGCCCCCCACTGGGGATGTGCCTGCAACCAAGGTACATGCCCTTGACTGGAATCGAACCCGGGACCCTGAGTCTACAGGCTGACGCTCTATCTACTGAGCCAAACTGGTTCTGGCTATTTATCAGTTTTATATTGTTCCCCATACCACCAAGCAGTTTTTGGATACCAGCTTGGCATCCTACAATTCAATTCAATTCTGACACTACCTATATGGAGAGAACACCAGATTCCACAGGTTAAGGACTCAGTCCCACAAGACTGACCCCCATGCACACACCTCAGAGACCAATCATACTAGTAAGTCCAGTTTGTCACCTGTGCTTCTGACCAACTGGCTGTAAATCAAAGACTCCAATAACCCTCACCTTGGGTTTAGTTAATTTGCTAGAGCAGCTCAAATGGAACTTAGAAAATCCATTTACTCACAAGATTAATAGTTTATTACAAAGGATATTAAAAGATATGAATCAATAGCCAGATGAAGAGATGCTTAGGGCAAGGTCCTGTGAACAAAAAAGGGGCCACATACTAAACCTGACAAGCTTTAGGGGAGGCCTGCATGGTGGGCCTTATACACTCAGAGACCTAAAGTGACCACATAGGATGGTCTGGAATTAAAACTTCCTAACTAAAATGAGTCATGGCAAGTAGTCATGTCCTAGGCCAGTGTCTTCTAGGACAAAGGTCAATCTTCAACTTCATTGAATGTGTCTATTGTCTTTTTATATCTACAAAAACATACCTTTGGACTATAAGAGTAATTGCCTTGTTTTCCAGACCCCTCGGGGCACAATCTCCCATGGGAGCAGTAGACCACAGAACCCTTCACTTCACTGCTCTCTTGTTCTCCCGCAAACCATCTCTCTCTGCTGTAAATGTTAATTGTTAACTAACCTGTACCTACCAATGTGAAAGAAGTCTGTGTCCATCCATTTTACTTTTCATCCAGTCTTAGAGACTTCCCTGCTTTGCTTTCTTCCGCCTTCCTAATCTGTCACCAATGGATTTTATGTAACCTCCTTATGTCTTCCTCTTTGATTCTGATGTATAAAATAAGTGGTAAAACTACCATTTTCCAGAACATTTTCACAATCCATTGAGATTTTGCTTCCTGGCAATTGTCATCAATTTGGCTCCAATAAGCCATAAAAATCCTCTACAGGTTTGGAACTTTTTACATCAACAAGGTCCTAAACAAGGTCTTTTTGGAGTTTGGGACTTGACACTGTGGCACATGGAAGAATTCTGGTTTTCCTAGCTGGAAGCTCTTTGAAGCCCTCACTTTTGGCTTTTTATGGAGGTTTCATTACACAGACAGAGGTGATTAAACATTGACCTTTGGTGACTGATTCAACCTCTAAGCCATAACCCCTCTCTAGAGGTCAAAGGTAAAGGGTGGGATTAAAAGTTCCCTAATCACCTGGTTAGTTCTGGCAAGCAAACCCCATCCTCAGGTGGGATACAAAAGTCATCTCATTAACATAACAAAAGATACCTTGTATTGCTCTTATCATTTAGGAAATTCTAAGGGTTTTAGGAGCTCTGTGTGCCAGAAATGGAATGAAAGTCAAATATCTATTTCTTACTATAAATCTCAGTATCACATCCCATTTTAGCCAAAAAAAAAAAGGGATCATATACTAAACCTGACAACCTCAGGGTCAGCATGGCCAGCTCTACAAACTCAGAGACTAAAGGTAATCATGTAGAGTAGTCTCAGCATAAAAATTGCTAACTAAAAGTGGTAATGGGTAGTAACCATGTCTTAGGCCTGTAGCTTCCTTGACAAAGGTCAATTTTTAACTTAAGTGAGCCTGTCCATTGTCTTTTTGCAACTAAGATTACATACCTTTTTCAGACCCCTCAAGATACAACCTCCCCAACAGAGCAGGAGATCATAAACCCCTCATTGCTATCTTGTTTCTGGAATACCATCTCTATGTGCTATAAATATTAATGATTAACTATCCTGTACTCATCAATGTAGAAGAAGTATGTGTCTCTCTGTTTTACTTTTTATTGCATCCCAGAGATTTCCTGGTTGGCTTTCTCCTGCCCCCTTAATCTACCACCAACAGGTTCCATGCTATCCACCTTTCTCCACCCGCTTTGATTCTATTGTGTAAAATAAGCTGCAAAACTGCCATTATCCAGAGCATTTTCTCAATCTGTTGAGACAATTGTTTTAAGTTTAGCTCAAATAAACTCATAAAAATTCTCCACAGGTTTGGACATTTCTTACTTTGACACCATCTAGTATGTATTTTTCTTGGAGACAGTATTCCACAAAATCAGCCATATTAATTTATCTGTGGTTGTTTTTAAGATATAGGAAGAAAGTGTTAGGAGCAGAAATAGAATATTGGAAACTAACTATAATTATAAGAAATATTAAACATGCTCTGTTAACCATGACGGTTCTGTTCTAATTAGAGAAAGCACATTCTAACCTGGCTGGGAATTGTATTCCCTAGGGCAGTGATGGCAAACCTATGACACGCGTGTCAGAGGTGACACGCGAACTCATTTTTTTGGTTGATTTTTCTATGTTAAATGGCATTTAAATATATAAAATAAATATCAAAAATATAAATCTTCGTTTTACTATGGTTGCAAATATCAAAAAATTTCTATATGTGACATGGCACCAGAGTTAAGTTAGGGTTTTTCAAAATGCTGACACGCCGAGCTCAAAAGGTTCGCCATCACTGACCTAGGACATGGGAGCTAACATTGGAATGCAGTCCATCCTCCTGTCCCAGAAACTGCCTATCATCATGGAAAGATTTACAACCTGATGGCTGAAACAATCTAGTCCCAGGGGCACCTGCTCTTTACAACCCCCAGCCCCTATTACCTGAAATCTGGTCCCAGGGTGCCCAGAGGCACCTGCCCACTGTGACTGCCTCTCCAGTCCCCATAACTTGTAACCTGTAATGATTATCCCGTGCCTACTTTCCCATGCCTGTAATTCCTACTTTCCCATGTAATCTTTGTCCCTCTACCCAATACAAACAGCTGGCTTATGGTGGGGTGCAGAGTAGATTTTTGTGGCTAACCTGCTGCTCTCCCATACTGCCAGCATGGTTGGAATAAATGCTCATATATGTTTCAACCCTGACTCTGCTTAATTGGCTCAAGTAGTGACAGGCAGCCCAGACCTCTTGGTTGTCTGGTTACAAAAGCAGATGATAAATATAAGAAATGTCTTCTCCCTCTGCCCCTTTTCTCCAGCATCATTCAACAAATTGAAAAGTAAGAGGTGATGGCCTACCCAACAAAGAAGATACCAACCAGCAGGCTAGAGGCAGGCATACAGATGAGAAATTCAGACTTTCAAATAGTGCTCAAGATTCACCATATTGGCTTCCTTAAAAGAAATAAAATGTAGCACTGTGTCCCAGAAGCCATTTGTCATATGGTTGTGCATATTTATATGGAGATTCATATTTTTAGTTGGAAGGACATGAGGTCTTTTTCTCAGTTTCTATGGTAAGTCACTTATAAAGTCTGCATTCCTATGATTAAAGTAATGACATTGACATGCCCAATTTGCTCAATTAGGAAATGCACCCCACTGTCTGGCTTTTAAAATACATGCACTCTTTATAAGCAGAACCACACTAATGAAAAAAAAAAAAGGAAGAATTTTTAATTTTCCATCTTCAGACATGAAGTTAAAGTCTCCAAATCCTATTTGCCTTCCAACAGTACAGTTTCTAGGAATGAAAACTTGGAAGAGGGGGTTACATCCCAGGATTCAGCTCTCCTTCCAGTGGTTCTCAACCTTCCTAATGCCGTGACCCTTTAATACAGTTCCTCATGTTGTGGTGACCCCCAACCATAAAATTATTTTCGTTGCTACTTCATAACTGTAATTTTGCTACTGTTATGAATCGTAATGTAAATATCTGATATGCAGGATGTATTTTCTGGGGTTGCGACCCACAGATCGAGAACCGCTGCCTTAGATCCATGATGTTCATTATGGGACCCAAAACCCAATCATGGTTACTGAGCTCTTAAAATGTGGTGAGTCCAAATTGAGATGTGCTGTAGGTGTCCAATACATATTGGATTTAAAAGAATAAAAACTATTTGTATGTGGGTTACATGTAGAATGATAATTATTTTTATATATGGGGGTTGAATAAAATATATTTAAAAAATTAATTTCACTCTGTGTTAGTTTGCCAGAGCTGCCAAAGTACCACACACTGAGTGGTTTAAACAATAAAGACTTATTGTACAACAATTCTAAAAGCTAGAAGTCCAAGGTCAAGGTGTCAGCAGAATTGGTTCCTTCAGAGGCTGTGAAGGAAAGATCTGTCCAGGCCTCTCTCCTTGGCTTGCAGAGGGCTGTCTTCTCCCTGATGTCCTTACATCATCACCCTTCTAGGCACATCTGTCTCTGTGTCCAAATTCCTCCTTTGAATAAGGACAACAGTCGGACTGGATTAGAGCCCACTCCAATGACCTCACTTTAACTTGATATCCTCTTTAAATACCCAATTTCCAAATAAGTTCACATTCTGAGATATAAAAGGTCAAGATTCTAACATACTTTTTTTTGAGTAGACACCCACTACACACTTTTAAAAAAAAAAATTATTTGAAGTGTCTATTAGAAAATGTAAAATTACATATGTAGGTTACATTTTATTTCAATTGTTCTAGAATTACTTCTCATCCACAGTCTGGGACATGGGGCAGGCTGTGCAGGAAGACTGGGTAGGAAAGAAAATGATGAGCTTTCCTGGAGTCCCAATAATGAAAAATTTATCAGCCTATCCAATAACATCATCATGGTTTTCATTGTTAAAGGGGAAAACAAAAAGGCTTAAAATGGTGTCACTTGTGCTAAAGCCCTACAGTTTCTACCTTCACCCTATATGTAATCTTAATCAACCAGTCTGGGATTTTCAGGTTAACACCAATGAGGTAGTCCGTCAAATGAGCCTTCTCCATCCTCCGCTCTCCACCACCTCTCACCCCTGCCCCCACCATAGGAAGAAGAAGAAGCAATTTGCATGATAAAACTCTTGACATTCTCTTCCTGGCCTAAAAAATGATCCTTTCTTTACTGTTTCTAATAGTGTAATAATACCTATAATACCTTCCCAGTTCGATTGTACAACCCCTAAAAGCCCCCTCCTGGTTGCTAGATGTGATGCTGCCCCATTCATGAACCACTTCATAAAGCTAATTAGATTTTTAAATTTACTCAGTAGAATTTTGTTCCTTAACACCATAATTCTGTGAAAAATCTGAACCTAAGCTGACTTTGGAATATCATGATACTGAGGGTAAACACAACTTTCTTTCTTTTCTTTTAAATATATTTTTATTGATTTCAGATAGGAAGAGAGAGAGAAATAGAAACATCAACGATGAGAGGGAACCATTGATTGGGTGCCTCCTGCACACCCCGACTGGGGATCAAGCCTGCAACCTGAGCATGTCCCCTTGACCGGAATGGAACTGGGACCCTTCAGTCCACAGGCCGACACTCTCTCCACTGAGACAAACCAGCTAGGGCACAAGTTTCTTTTTATTATTTTTATTTTCTTGGGGTTATGCCAGAGATATCAGAGCCAATTTTATGTAGAGAGTTTGGTAGTGGGAGCTGAGGAGGATAGGTTTTAAATAGGATGAAACAGCATTATGAGCTATGGAGAGAAAATAGAAAAGAGATCAGGGAATACAAAGAAGAGAGCAAGAGACAGGGGCTATTATTCAGGTTCTATCCAAGAGTTTACTCCTTCTTATTTCTTATGCATATGGGATGGCAAGGCTTTTTTTTTTTAAGGAAAGTTTGTGGAGAAATTAGATGGGAACTTTTCTCACTATGCATTGCTCCTGTCAGCACTTCTTGGCACCTCATTAGCATCCAAGGCCTGTGAAGTTTCTGCTTTGCCACCCACAAACACAATTGAGTTAATGGTTAGGAGAGAGTTGTTACCAATTCTCTCTCTCTCTCTCTCTCTCTCTCTCTCTCTCTCTCTCTCTCTCTCTCCCTCTCTCTTAACCAAGTCAGGGAGAAAAATTATTCTAATTTAGCAGCAAATTCATGGAAGATTAGTATGGTAGTGATGGCGTTTAGGACCTGCTACCCCAAAATATAGCACCTTGGCATACTGAATATTTTAAGCTGAAGGAGCTTGAGGAAATAGCAAAGCAGAAAGGTCACCACAACTTCCCCTGTTATTGCTGAAAGTGGGGTTCTTGAGGTGCTGCTAGAATAAAAATTTCCAGAGGCTCCCACGGGAGGATGAGGTATTGTAGAAAGCTTTATTTCTGTGGAATTACACCCTTGAGTTTCCAAGGTCCCATATATCTTCCTTCCCAAGGAAGAGGTCCCATTTTGCCTTCAATAGGGCTAAAATCAAAGCCAGTGTCCAGAGTTTTCACTCCATGTTAGGGCATAGTCCAATCCAGCATCAGGCTAGCTTTCCTGCTGCAGTCCATCAATACATTATGTGTGGGATCCACATGGCCATGCACCATGTGGCTATGGAGGGAATAGACACAGGAGCACAGTCAAAGGAACCAGGAGAGCCAAGAGTCACAAGAGAGCAAACTCCTTTGTTTGAGAGGTTATGTAACCTCAAGTTTTCATGGGCTTGTAGTGGCCCTGGCCAATGATTTCTGTTCCCAGATTTGACTGACAAATAACTTCCCTAGTCACCCCAACTTCACTGTGTATGCATCTATCTCCTCTTTGTTGGACCCCTTCCACCAGTGATCTGTGGGGAATGGGTTAGTGGTTGCCTGGGGAGTGTGAAATTGCAGCTTCCTGGTGAAGCTGCCCAAATGACATGCCTATAATGTCTGACCTTCCCTTTGCTCCTTTCTTATTATTAACTAGCTAATCAGAATGGTATCACCCCTACCCTTTTTTCTAAAACAGGTGCTCTTGCCCTAACTGGTTTGGCTCAGTGGATAGAACGTCGGCCTGCGGACGGAAAGGTCCCAGGTTTGATTCTGGTCAAGGGCATGTACTTTGGTTGCGGGCACATCCCCAGTAGGGGGTGTGTGCAGGAGGCGGCTGATCAATGTTTCTCTCTCATCAATGTTTCTGACTCTCTGTCCCTCTCTCTTCCTCTCTGTAAAAAAAGTCAATAAAAAATATATTTTTAAAAAAACAGGTGCCTTCTCTACACCTGAGGGAAGAGCATCCTTATCTCTGAAGACAAAGTCATGCTGAGGAGAATCAGAACAAACAGGCATTGCTAGGTCTCCCTGAGTTTATTACACTCATATCATACTCCTTTACCTATCATGTTTCTACACATTTACCCACTCTTCGTAAAATTTAGCATAAAGTTACTCAGATTTAACTGTTTTTTCAGATCTTTACTTCTTACTGAAGGCTCTCATGTCACTTAAAACTTAAATTTCATAAACCTTTGTGTTTTTCTCCTGCTAACCTGTCTTTGTCAGTTTAATTTTCAGACCTAGCTAGGGACCCTAAGGAGGTTGAGGAAAACTTTTTCCTCCCCTACAATAGATTCTTGAAAACTATAGAAATCTGATTTCTTTTTGCTGAATTGGGGCTGAGTTGTCTCCTGTGTAAAAATCACTTGTGAGCCTCTCCCTGGATGCACACAATGAAGTCTTTTTAACAAGGTTCTGTTGGGTTGTTTGCATCTCTTGAAAGAACCCCTTGGAGAGTGGGTTACTCAGAACTAAAATTAACTGCAGCCTCTCACTTCCTAGATTCATAATAACCCTCTGCAGCACAGGGAGACTCGGCTCTGCATTCTAATCTCCCTGGATTGACCTCTTTACCATTCTCCTTATCACTATGGCAAAGCACATTTCCTTCCTAGAGAGGGGGAGGCAAATCTATTCCAAGTCTGCAGAATTGCCCAGAGGAGATAAGACCGCACTGCATTAACCTTCCCACCCACTATGCTCCTGGCTCCAAGAGAGGGGAAACAAGGCTCAAATTAATTTGGGTTACTACCAACATACTTAAGGCAGATCACAGATTTCGGTCTGATTCTTTCCTCCCACGTTTGGTCATCTCCAGGAAAGCTTTCTCTGGAATAAAGAGACATTTCCATTATGCATTTTATTTCTGACTATCTAAGATTCAGGAGACAAATGCATCTTGCGGTAATTGTTAGCCACTTGCTTGGCTTTCTCAAATGCTGACATAAAAGCACTTTAAAGGCAGACCACAGCAGGATGTCCTAAGTAGACTGTGGACATGGACAAAGGACTTGGAAGAAATAAATGGTCATACATAAGTGCCACACTGGTGCTCACTAAAGTTGAATTGGCCATAAATCAAATGCTCAATAATATATGTAGCTTTTCCTTCATGAATTAATATGAGAAAAAAGGCATGGTGTTTCCCAAACTAGAAATAAAACAATGCCATGTGGACCGGCTGGCATGGCTCAGTGGTTGAGGGTCGACCTATGAACCAGGAGGTCACGGTTCAATTCCCAGTCAGGGCACATGCCCAGGTTGCTGGCTCAATCCCCAATCGAGGGTGTGCAGGAGGCAGCCAATCAATGATTCTCTCTCATCATTGATGTTTCTCTTTCTCTCCCTCTCCTTCTTCTCTGAAATGAATATGCTTTTTCCTAAATTGTTTTAATATAACCAGCATATTAAAAAGGCATCAATTTATGCACTTTGTGCTTAGACTTTCTTGTAATTCATTGAGAGCTATCGCTCCAAGTTATCCCTGTTTCAGAATCAAGGACTCCTTTTTAAGACCATGATATGTAACTTATTTAATTAATGTCCACCTTGCATCCATACTTTCTATCTGGTAGCTTTCTAGCCCCTCCCATTCTAGTTCTGGATTTAGCCATGTGACTTATTTAGGCCAATAGAAAGTTAGCCAATATAAAGAAAGCAAAAGCATGGAAACACTTGCACATTTCTGTTTCCTCTTATGATTCTTTGCTATTTCCTGTGATAGGAGGCCCACACAGGCTAGCCTAGTAAAGAGGTGTGAAAGGCTCAGGGTGGAGACCTGAGTCATCTCAGAAGAGGCTACTCATACCAGCCAGCTCCAGTGAACCTCCTGGCACATGTCAGAAAATGAGCAAGCCCAGCCAAGATTGGCAGGTCTCCCAGTCAACCCACCAATATGTAAGAAATTAAAAATAATAATGCTTTAAGACACTAAAGTTTGGAGTGGTTGTTATGCAGCATTACTATGGCAGAAGCTGAAAAGAAGGAAAGGTGATAAGTGAATATTTGATTTTTTTTTTTTTTTTTTTTGCCAAATAAGAATTAGTCACACACTTGCCAAATGAGAACAAATGCATCTTGCCATTGCAAAATAATTTATCATTTAACAAGTATATGCCTTATGCCAAAATTTAACATTTTCTAAAACTTGGCTCTGAGATTAGAAATATTGGGGGAAGGGTCTTGCCCCTCCCCTGAGCTCTGTGAGTGCCTGTTACTGAACCCAGATTCTGCTGCCTGCTGCAAGGAGAGACAAACTTGTGAGACAGGTGCTGGTGAAAAAGAAAAGAAATGATTTGAGTGTCAGCATTTCGAGAAGCTGGGGGACTTTTTCCAGACCGCTAAAACCCATCTTAAGATCTCAGTGCAGACAGAGGTTTTCATAAGGGAGAGGGAAAGTAGAACAGAGGGATCAGGGGGAGAGGCTGTGGACATGCAGGCAGTGTCCTTGCTGGTACCGATATGGATTCTCATGGTCAGCTCCTAGACTTTTGACCATCCTATCTCAAGCTAGTCTCACAGGGGCTTCAAGAAATCAAGTTTGTAAGCTTCATATTATATTGTTTTCCTCTAAAGCTATAATAAATTTGCCTTTCTCTTGTTTTTGAGAGAAAATGTATTTGTGAAACTTCTAAACTGAGAAAATGTTGATGATCATCTAGTCAAACAATTTTCTTATTTGCAGAAGGACCTATCTTTCCCCAAAGGAAAGATCTGGGTACTGCTTATTAATTTTTAAAATGGCAAAAAACAACAACAACAACAAACAGGCTTCCCTGTTTAAGGCAGGTCAAGGGGAGCACAGTGAAGAGAATACCTCTTCGAATGCCCTTTGCTTTCCCTCTCCCACATCCCCCAGAGGATTCCTACAGCACCACAGTCACACCTGGATCAGTGCTTTTCAAACTTGAACAAGTATAGATATCATCTGGTATTTTAACAAAATACATTCAGATTCAACATCTCTGGATTGGGATCTGAAATTCTGCATTTCTTACAAGTTCTCTGGTGCAGGAACAGCTAAAAAAAAAACAAAAACAGAAAAAACCATTGACTTTTCAGAGTACCTCCTTTTGCAAAGAGGGAAGGTGATCCCAGGAAGGTCACATTTAACATCAGGGCTGGGACTCCTCAAACACAGATCAATGTTCTCTCTTCTCTTCCCCATCACAAATGACCCAAATCCCCACAGGTCCATAGCATACAATGAAAGTACTAGTTAATAAAACTGCTGACCTAGCCTTCATCCATGCTTTTCCTTCCTGCTAAGGTGATTTAACTCACCAAAAAACTTCTGGTTTTAAATCAACTAGTTTCACAAAGTCTACAAAATAAAAATACATACAAAGACCCCTAATTTAAAGTATCATTTGTTACAACTTTTTGCATATCACTAAAATACAGATAAGAACACAAAATATAAAACACCAAAACAAAACAAAACTCTCACAGAAGTCCAGAATAAAAGGTGCTGAGTGACCTAGTTCCAGAATTTGGAACAAATGTCCTCTCTCTCTCAAGTCTTGAGATTGGGCAGTTAATGCTTTGCTTCATTAGACAAAGCAGCTCTACTTGCTGGAAGAAAAGACAAGGAAAATGCTTTCTAGCAGCAGGACTCTGACACATAGAGCCCTGGCATCTAACACCCTCCTTCCATCCCCACCAAAACTGACAGCCCCTTTTGTGCCTGGGTTTTCTTTAGTGAGAGAGCCACATGAGGAATTTAGGTTGAAGATATGGCCAGTCCAGCAAAGACGTACTGGAAGATATACCCCACAACAGCAATGGTTGGCCTGGGAGCTACACAGATCAGCATTAGCTCATGGGTCAATTTTGCCACGAGAAAGGGTTTTCACTGAGGCACATTAGTAAGAAATTAGGAAAATTCCCTGGCAAATGGAATGAGGAAACTGAGATGAATGGTTGAACAAAGGGCGGGAAAGACTGAGCAATTGACAGAGCAGATAAATCACAAGACTATCCTCCCTAACCAAAGATATCTAAGAGCAGGTGGTAGATACCATAGTTAGGGAGGTAGATAACAAAAATGAATTAGAGCCAGACTAGTCCAAGATAAAGGTGAAACTAGCCAGAGAACACCTCCAAAGCTCATTATACCATCGTTGTAATGAAAATAGACACAGCAATTAGAAGGGGGTCAAGGGGCATGAACACGTGACACTTCTGAAAGGACCATTTTAAGAACAAGACCTTCTCCCAACCAGAAGATGGAGTCAGAATTTGGCGTCACAAGTTTAGAGACAACTCCCTTCCCACTTGGAAGCCCATAAAATCCCAAGAACTAGCTGACCACCATGAGTGGACCCGGCACTCACTCGGACCCATACTTTTTGTTTTTTTTTCTCAGCGGTGCCTGCTCCCTGGCCTCTTAATTTTTCTCGGATATAAAAATTTCATCTGAAAAAAAAACTTGTTTTGTTCTCATCTGGATTCATGTACTGAAATTTTTCCTACAGTAAATCAAGAATCTGGAGGTCACCTGACCCGTAAAAGGCCCAGGACTTTCCTAGGCAGGGTCAGCTCCCAGCACGGAAATGGTCTGAGAACAGTACCGTCACCAAAGTTGACAGAATGCTGAGCTTAGACCAACCCATAGGCTCTATGCCCTGATCAGGGTCCAAAGGAAAACTCCCCTATACCAAAGTTAAACAGAAAATGCCAACACATGATCTCTTTATAAAAGTCTGCAAATCAAGAGAAAGATGATTTTTTCTTTAAAAAAAATCAGAGGATGGGCTCCATAGAAGGAAGCAGAATTTTTTACCCCCTGTGCCCAGGCTGAGCACTTTACCAAGAAGGCTCTCAACCACCTTCTCCATAACTAGTTTAGTTCTTCTTCTTATTCAGGTTTTAGTAAATATTACCTTATCAAGGAGTCCTTTTCTTACCTTCAATTTAAATAGACCACCTATTACATGCTCTTGGAGTGCCCATTGTTTTTTCTCAGTATAACTACTTGTGTAATTATTTTGTTTAATGTCTGTGACTAATAAAGATGCTACTAAGCATGAAATAGGTGCTCAGCAAATAATTGTTGAATGAATGCTTGAATCCCTATTGACAAAGAAAGTCATGACTCAATCTCTATAAAAGAAAAACAGAAAGCAGTGACAATAACAACAATAAAAAATAAAGATGGGTATAGATCCTCGGGTCAAGACACAAAAGGTGAGTGAGGAGATAGGGAAGGATTTTAAGGACACTGATGTTTGAAAAACCTGACTGAAATCCTCATTAGAGGTAAAAAAACAGATCTAACATCAATGAAGATTTAATTTGTGATGGGGCAGAGACTATCAAAAACAGAATTGAGAGATTTTTCTCAGAATTTAAAGAAATAATTTGAAGAAATAAAAACAACATGGTAGAAAATTAGATGTAAGGAATAGAAAATAAAAACCTAACTTCAGAGTTAAAAGCATATCTACTGAGACAAAACACAGGAACATCAGAACAAACAATAAAGACTGCATTTAAAAGAAAAAGAGAGTTTAAGAAAAGTACCCAAGTATGATGATTAAAAAAGCTAACACATTCCAATAATAACAGGCAAAAACTATAAGACGGAACCCCACAAGACACCTGCTGGATGCATTTATGAGTAGAATACAGAAATAAAAAATCTAACAGAAAAGGGTGAGAAATAAGTTACCTCAGAGGAAAGAAAAATAAATGCCAGGAGATAACAGAGTGCGTCATCTAGAAAAGACAAGATGGTGAACTGGCAATTTGATTTTTATACACTGCCAAGTCACTATTCATGGGGAGGGGGAAAAATAAGGTCTTAAATATGCAAATCTTCTAAATGATATCAATCCTATACCCTTTCTGAATAATATTAATAATTAATCACCAAAAGTTTACATTCTTGCTGAATGAAAAATGATTTGAATTAAAGTGTCATGTTTTATTGTTCAAATATACACTCACTATGTAAATTTAGCAGTCATAAAATGGTATGCATAAAACAACAGTTCACCAAATATATAAATTAAAAATTTTAGGGTGATATTAACAGAATTAAAACTAATGAAGAAGAGTTTTTAAAAAGTTTTCCAGGTTTTGATAAATAAAGAACACAAGAAGCAGATTAAAAGGTAAATAAATTCATAAGTAATTTAAATAATATAAAATAAAATTTGTAGGGAAGTACTGAAATATCTACTGTATAAACAAAAAGTGCACCTCTTTTCCAAGTTTCTTTGAAATCATTACAAAAATTGATCATGTATTAAACATCAACAAAATTTGAAATTTGTAATTAACAAAATTACATTTGCCACATTTTTTAGCACAGATGTTTTAAAACCACAAATTCCTAGTAAAACTTTAAATAAGAAAAAAAAAATAAACCAGCCTTTGAAAAAACATGGACTTTGTCATAATTGTAATTGAGGATTACATTCAAGAGTATGAGTTTTCACTTTAAATTATTTGGTCTAATATTTACTTTAAGATACTTTAGTAGAAATAGAGAATTTATGTGTGTATTTTCATTTAAATCTAGGCCACTGGGCATTTGGTTACCCGAGTAACAATCCACTCTCCAGAATGGCTTGTTAGCACTCCATCAAAGACCACACTCTCAGGGTGATTACTGCAAGTTCTGCAGCAATGTGGATCTCAGAACAACACCTAAGGTTTTCCTAATTATCATAATTGAGTGAGTTTTCTTTAATGGGTCTAGTAGTTTAGTTAATGATCACAATGGATTTTCAAGATGAGTTTATACTGGTGACATTAATGGTGTTCAGGATATTAGGGTTGGTTAAAAATATGCAACAGACATGTAGACACACAGCATGCACAGGGTATAAAATTCAGGGTATCCTGGAGTCTTGTCAATTAGGAATGATACTTTCTACTTGACTCTTAAATGATTCAATAGTCAGCAGATAATGAAGAGGATTCTTGGTTCTCTAAGTCCCTTGCACGTTTAGCTGCTACCTGCTGCCTTTGGGTGAATATTTTATGGAAGGAATTATTAAATCACCTAAAAGTAGAGAGGGAGCCTTTGTTGAGCCCACAGAGCAGAGTATGTGAACTCTCAAGTTGGCTTGCTAATGTCTATAGGTAAGGCAGAGCTAGCTACATCTGAGACTTGGATTCACTGCAACTTCTATTAATATTTTTATTAATTTGTAGAGAGAAACATCAAATGGCAAAGCGAAGGATTGATCAGTCAGTTGCCTTATGCATGCCCCCTACCAGGGATCAAGCCTGAAACTCAGGCATGCACCCTGACTGGGAATTGAACTGGCAACCTTTTGGTGCATGGGATGACACTCAAACTGATAACTTTTTAGCAAGTCTGTGAAGTGAAGGAAACATATCACCTTCTCCATTATGGTCCTGCTAAAAAGTTCTCCCAAAGAATAAACTGGTTGAGCTTGACCTAATCAATTTGTCAGCTCTTAATAGAGTACTTCAGTGCCTCAAATATTTCAAGCTAATGGCCCAAATTGATCTATTATAGAGACTTCTAAATACAGCAGCCCAGTTTTTTCACCTCACAAATTTAGGTTAAAATATTAGGACTGGTGATTAGTATATTGCTAGCTATTATAATAATAAAAGGATAATATGCTAGTTAGACCAGATGTCCTTCCAGACGAAGCTGGGGCCAGAGGGAAGCCCAGGTTCTAGATGCCTGCCTAGATGCCTAGCCAGAGGGAAGCAAGCCCGAGTCCCGGGTGCTAGAAGGAAGCCAGTGCAGGCAGCCAGGGGAAGGAAGGCCTACTCTTGCACAAATTTCGTGCATCAGACCTCTAGTTAAGACATAAAATGAAGCTATTATGATTAAGGAACTCATATTTTAGTTTTACATTTACCTTAAATATATTTGAAAGGCCCCCATATGGTTAGTGGCTTGTACGTTATAAATATAAGACATTTCTATTATCACAGCAAATTCTATGGAGGTGACATCAGAATCAAGGTGACAACATGACTCTCTTTATTGCATTCATAGCCCCAATTAAGAGGGTCCCTGAATTTATAGTGCAACTGTGTATTCCCTTCCTACTCTGAATCTGAACTTGGTTATGTGACTTGTTTGGGCCAATGGAACAAGAAGAAATGTGACACATGCAGAGACTTTCTTGTCCTTGATTTTCTGCAATCATTATGAAAACATGGCCACACTAGCCTGCTGGAGAGACTTGGAAAACATAAGGAAGAGATGCATGTCATCCCATCTCAGATGACCAGTCCACCTCTAGCTGACGGAAAATGGATGAGTGAGCCCAGCTAAATTCAGCAGGACCTCCCAGTTGACCTATAGACTCACAAAAGAGATGACTAGTTATGGTTTTATAATTGTCCTAAAGCAAGCATGTCAAACTCGCGGCCCCCGGGCTACATGCAGCCCACAACGAATATTTTGTGGCCCAGCCAATATAACAGTATGTAAGAATCATTTTAATAAAAATCTCATAACTTAATTTTTATAATATCTTGTTATACATAATTATTATTAATGAATTACAATGTTTGCTAATGACTGATTACTATAATCGTGTTGTATTCATTTCCCTTAAGTGCAGGCCTACCATTTCTCTCCACTAATACTAGCAGGGAATATTTTAGTAGCCAATTGCCATGTCATTAGTCTTGAACTGACTTGTTTGGTGTGTGCAACAGGAAATGTTTTGCTTTCAGAGAACAAAAAAAGTAGGTTTATTTGTGTTACACTAATTAATTTGTGCAGTTATTCAGTTTCTGGTAAGTTAATGTTCAAGAAAAAATATTAACTTTTATTAAAATGTTCTATTATTTTATGTTAACGACTACTCATTTATTTCATCCCTTTGTATTTAGTATGTCTCTATCAAAATAAACCTATGTTTCTATGAAAACTGAAGGACATGTATGCATGCTTATAAGCCTAACCAATGGACACAGATAACAGGGGGGTGAGGGCATGAGTGGGGGGGGGTAGGGGGGCAATGGGGGGATAAGGACACATATGTAATACCTTAATCAATAAAAAAAGAAAATTGAAGCTTTTGGGTTTTTTTGCAGCCCACATAAACTTAAACCTTGTTTATTTGGCCCATGTTAGCCTTTGAATTTGACATGCTTGTCCTAAAGGGTCCATCACAATGGAGCTCAATTATTGACCTGGTTGTTAAACCCAATTAGATAAGAGGAAGTAAGTCTGGGGAAGATTGGGCAGATGAAGAATTGTGTTGCAGAGTGAATGTTTATTTCCTCTCCAAATTCATATGTTGAAATCCTAATCCCCAATGTGATGGTCTTTAGAGGTGTGGCCCTGTGGAGGTTGTTAGTTCAAGAGTATGGTGGGAATAGTACCCATATGTTAAGTATTAAAAACCATGAGAGAGCCTTCTCTCTCTCTCTCTCTCTCTCTCTCTCTCTCTCTCTCTCCTTCCCCTTCTAACCTTCTATGCTACTGCCTCCTGCCATGTGAAGAAACCAGGGGAAGAGGGTCCTCACCAAGACCCCAACTGTGCTGGTACCATGAGAAATGAATGTGTGCTGTTCAAACCATTCAGACTATGGCTGTGAGAACGGTATAAGGCCAGAACTGACTGAGACAGATGTTATGCCACATTCCTAAGGTAGTTAAGTGAGCCTACCCAAGATAATTTATTCCCCTTCTCCCCATTCAGGGGAATTTGTACAAAAATTTCTGGTCTATCTCTACTCAGGTATTTATTACTCTCACAGAGGAGGAGTAAATAACCAGATGGGACAAAGTATGTAGGGGAATTCCTATAAAAGTTTCTGGTCTATTTCTACCCTATTATTTATTACTCTCACAGAAGGAGGAGTTAAGAACCAGATGGATAAAAATATGAAATTTTTATTGGAGCAGATATTGTAGGCATAGGGATTATACCTTTAAAGGACATAAGTCCTACCCATTATTTTTCACTTCCTGTTCTACAACAGGAACCTCACTCTGGTTACTGTCACCATGCTATAAGCATCCCAGAGAAGGCCATAGGCCTGCTTTCTAAAGGTAAGCACCATCTTTGCTCATATGACCAACTGGAAAGGAAGTATCAGAATCACTTCATTATAGACGTATCTTAAAATGTCCAACAATATTACTTAGATTCAGAATAGGAGATGGGTGACAACACATTTTGGCCCTGGAGCAAAGACCAGCTCAGCTATAATATGAATATGGAATTAAGCTGTCCATCACTTGAGTGCCATACATTAACACATTGTTCTTTGCTTCTCTTTTGGCTACTGATCCTTGTGTACATTTTTTGCATGATCAGCTTCTACAGGGAAAAAAAATGATTAAGAAGTCAACCTCTCACAGCTTATTAAATATAGTCTAATTAAGTTAATTAAAATGCAATTGTGGCTAATTTCCCTTATACACCACTCCTTAAATAAATGCTCAACAAGCAAAAATTTAGATATTGTTATTAAATTGGTTTAAAGGATTATCATAAAAAGAGGTGTTGGGCAAAGAACACATTAACAAATTTTCTATTCTTGGAGAGTACACACTTAAAAAAATTGTAATACGGGCTAAGAACATGATTAATATGAACAAAATCACTTTAAAATATTGGTGTTCAACAGCCAGATGAGAAGCAGCACAGAAATGAAGAAAACCTCTTTTTAAATAAAAAAGCCTGAGGTAAAGTTTATATTTCTAAATAAACTCAGGTTGCCTACAATCAAAATAAAAAGAAGAAATCAATTAAAATCCCATACAGTATTAAAGATTCAAAGGGTATAATATATCAGACATTAGTGGAGTAAATGTAAGAGTTTGGATTTGTTTGTTGTTATTTTCTCATTCAAATGTGAAAAAGTAAATTTGGAGCAAAAGTTCTGAGAGGTAACATTCTGCCTTAGAATTTACACTTCCTTTTGGCAAATCAGACCTAAGGGATAGTGGTGGGGAGTATATTGGGGGCATGAAGAGATTGAATAAAGGTGGAAATGAAGTTGTGTCAGCAGAGGTTTTGACACTGTGCAAAAGCAAATGTTTCCTCAAATTTCCCTCAAATAACTGACAAGTAGGGCCAGTCTAAGCAAAATTGTGAATCAGAGCTCATCTCTATTTTTGTCCCAATTTCCCAAATCTTGCTTTCCAGTCAACTTTGCTTTTTCTCAGTTCACTTATACCAGCATTCTAGTTTATCTAAAGTATTTCTTATGTTTTAAAGATTTACTTATTCAGCATAAATTTAAAGTAAAGCTATTAAGTCTTCCCACAGAGGATGTTAGCATATCCCTACCTTGAGTGCTTCTCATATGTAACATCAAAGACTTGAATGGATGGAACAAACAGCTCTCCACAGCTGGATTTTAACCATGTACCCTCAACAATGCAGTAGGTGGTAGTCACCAATTACTGTGTAACAGATTACTCTGGTGTTTGAAACTAGCTTCATCTTCAAATCTTCTTCACTCACCTGCCTGATGACAGGGCGGGAGAGACTTAAGTAACTGGGGCTTGAATATGTGGGGCTCCTCAGCCTCAATGCCTATATACATGTGGTTTTTCATGTGGATTCTCCAGAATGGTGGCCTTAGTGTAGTTGAACTAATTACATGTTAGCTCATGGACCCAAGATGCATGTCTCAATAAAGAAAGAACCAGGCAGTAACAGTGTCACCATCTCTAATTTAGCTTTAGAAGTCACATAGAGTTACTTCCATCACATGTCTAGATTGAGATAGTTGAAGACCTGTCCAGGTTCAAGGGAAGGGAACTTAGACCCAATCTCTCAATGGAGGAGTGTCAGCCTCACATTAGAAGAAGAGCATCTACATGTATTAGTGCAACTGTTTTTGGAAAATGCAATCTGTCACAGCTTATCTTTTGGTAGCTCATGAGATTCTTCAATTTGTTCTGTAAATAAACATTATAATGAACATAAATAAAGTCAAAAGAGTATCAAAGCTAGAAGAGAACGTTAATGTAAAATATATCAAATCAATACCCAGAATTATCTCTTGGCAGACTTGGACTGTAATTCTAAAATAAGACAAAGTTTACAAAGGGCCTGTATGGAAATTTAAAAATAATCTTATGAATACACGATAGGGAACTCCTGGCTTGTCAGGATTTCATTTGAAAAAGAGCTGGGAATTGTAGCTGATTATAAGCATGGTATAGATAAGAGTGAGATGTGATTGCTTAAATAAACAAGAAGCTGATCCACATGTAGGTTTCCTTTAAGGTTATACAGTGTTCTTATGATGGGAAGTAAAAGCCCTACATCCTCTGCATTTATTTAACCATTAATTCACTCAATAAATATCTACTAAGCTACTACTATGTGTTGGCATTGATCTAAGTGCTGGCCATATAGCAATGAACAAACACACAAACCCTGCCCTCATAAAACCTGCATTCTAGTGGAAAGGGCAAATAATGAAGCAGACAAAAATGCCAAGGAATTTAAGTTGCATAAGAAGAATTTCCCTAAAATTAAAAAGCTAAAATGAAAGGCAACAGATATTTATTTGGGATCAAAAAATGGGTATCCATTTTCAGCCTCTCATTAATCCAGAAAACAATCTGTGACACCAAAATTGCAAATGCTTGTTGCAATTCAGGTATCACAGATTCAGGTAGAATCTCAAATAGTGTCCCGATTACAGGGTAAAGGCAAGAGGTTTTTATGAGAAAAGGAAAGGATTAATAACATGAAAGAAAGAATTCTTATAAGTGCTGATAAGGCAGATTACACATGGCTATTCATGATTGGCTACTGATTCTATCTTCAGATATCTATACTAATAAAAGGGTAATATGCTAATTAGATTGGGAGACCTTCCAGACATCCTTCAGGACAAAGGCAGGGCTGAGGCAGAGGCGGTTAGGGGCAATCAGGCCAGGAGGGGAGGGTAGTTGGGGGTGATCAGGCTAGTGGGAGCAGGCCAGCAGGGGGGAGAGTTGGGGGCAAGCAGGCCAGCAATTTGGGGCAGTTGGGAGCAAGCAGGCCGGCAGGCAGGTGAGCAGTTAGGAGCCAGTGGTCCCGGATTGTGAGAGGGATGTCTGACTGCCGGTTTAGGCCCAATCCCTGTGGCAGTCGGACATCCCCCAAGAGGTCCCAGATTGGAAAGGATGCAGGCTGGGCCGAGGTCCCCAACCCCCATGCATGAATTTTGTGCACCGAACCACTAGTAGTCCATAATAATCAGTCTTTGTAAACAGATTATCCACAGTCTTATTGGATTTACAAACATTTGTTCATTAGACAATGGTCTGGCCCAGTTCAAACAGTCCAAAAGTTCAAGGAACAAGACATGCAAGTCAGTCCCTCTAGAATGGCAGTTCCACATCCATTTTAAATGGTTCTATTTACATCACTTTTCACAAGAGAAAAGTGAGAATTTTATGTGCTTTTGAGGGGCTGAGAGGAAATTGCATCTGTTGCTTGGAATTCTTGGTAGATCTGGACACTCTTGCACATGGTCTACTAGAAGGAGTGAGAAGGCAGGTTATATGAGTGGTAATGTGAGATGTTTGACACTAAAATAGTGAAGGGGGCTGCAGTTATTGGCAATGACAATGTCTAGAGTATGAAAACTCAAAGTGAATGAGGTAGGATGCAGGACATGAGCATGGCAAGAGAGATTAAAGAATTGAGCTGCCAAGGAATTAACACTAGAGAGCCTGACAATTTCTTGAAGCTAAAATATCAAGGAACATGGGCAGGGAAATGGGGAGTCTAAAAATAACTGCAATAAGGAAAAGAAAGGATGGCAGGTGGAATAAGATGACATGAAAGTCAGGTCGAAGGGTAGTGTTAAGAGAGAAATTAGGGAGACTTGGAGATGGCAATGAGAAGCAAACAGGACACCCACTCATCTTTAGACAAAGTGGTAACAAGTATGAGAGAGAAGACAACCACCAGTTGAGCTGCAAGGGAGGCAGGGTACCAAGGTTTCCATCAGAGTCAGAAGGGAAGGGAATGTTCCCAAAGGAAGGTGAGATTATGAAGGATTTTACTCATGACTATGAATCCTAGAGGCACAGTGGAGCATTTGGGAAGGATGAGCTATGAGGTCAGAAAAGTTGAGGTATGTGAGAAGTACGGCATTACCCAGAAGACCTGGAATTCTTAAAGTGACTGACATTTGTAAGGGATAAAGTATATGGTGTGCTTAGACCTTATAGATTCAATGCAGAGAGTGGTCTCCAAAGTGTGAAAGTTGTAGGGAGAAAAGGTGAGGGCTCTTACAAGTAATGTGCAAACTTCCACACCTGTAGTTCTATGTTCAACTCATGATGATGTTTTAAGAGAATACTCAGAGATAAACTGAAGTCCATTGAGATGAACAGGCCCGGAGAAAGGAAAGTACAAGGGAATTCCATTAGGAAAATTAATAGAAGAAACTGTGGAGGTTTCATAGGCCCTTTGGGAACCATGGCAACTACTGTTCAAGTATCAGGAGTGTTGTAATGTAAAAGAGGGTCTGACTTCTGCTCATTAATCCAGAAAACAGAATTTAGAGCTGTTGGATTTTCACCCTTTCCCATCTCATTTCCCCCAGTCCCTACTTGTGCTTCCTGGACTCACTTCCAAATAAACTACCTGTACTGATATCCTGTCTCAGATTTTGCTTTTTTGGAGGATGAAAACCAAGACATAAGCTTTAGAGAAGTGCTACTATCTGAATTCAGAATTGGGTGATATACAATGCATCAGCAATTAATGTATATGCAACTAACGATTTTAGGCTGTTACTTTATCATTCATTATGATATTTTACAAATAGCTCCTGATATGTATCTGCAAATTTTAGATAGAGAGATGAGAATATGACATAACTAGTGTGGCCTTTTCTAAATAGGGAATCTCCATGAAGCTTTGTTTTTTAAATAGACTATTAGCCACATCTTCTTTTCATCTTGTAAAATTTTAATTCTGGTGTAAGAGTGAGATATTAAGGCAAAGATCTCTACCAAATTTCTCATTAGGTAATTGCATTTCAAAACCAATCACAGTAATCTCTTACCTTATTAGTCAGGATCATTTTGTTGTGAATTACCTGAAGTTCCAAGGTGAGCAATCATTCCCAGTTTTTCTGGGACTATCATGGTTTCATCACTGAAAATCCCACTTCCTGAGAAAACCCTTAGTCATAGGACAGTTGGCCACCCTACCAACTCCTACCCATCTTTCTCTCTATATTTTTATCACCACTCTGCTTATCTTGGGTAGTATATCCAACCCTCTCTGGGGGAGAGCATTGAGTTTTCCAAAAGAAGTGGTGGGTTGTGGGGGGAAGATTGGATGTAGATGATAGATAGATGATAGATAGATAGATAGATGATAGATATTATATGATATCCACTCTACTCTTTAAAGAATCTTTCTCTTTCATTATTCAGATCTCATTATTAATATTATTTTTGCTTCTATTTTTTATTCTTTTCCTTCTATATAGGTCTCTATTCCTCATTTTATATTACAGCCCCAAACTTCTCATTTTCTCAGTACCCCAAGGGACTCACACTTCCCCTCCACCATCTGTACCATCAGGTCCAAATAAAAATATGCTCCAAGAAACATGTTATTCTGGGAAAAAAATATAAATGCATTACAAGCTAAACATAAAAATACACTGTAAAATTTTAAATGTCTATCTTCTCTTTTCCCCCCTCATTATATTGATTAATTCTATTTCAATGCCCTTCTCTTGACAATGTAAAACTTTTTGTTTAGTGTATCTGTGGGCAGGAAGTGGGGATTTTGAATAGTCACAAAAGTGCTGTTTAGTGTCTAAAGTTGTAACTCACCATAAGCTTAACATCCCACCAGAAATATGGTTAAATAAAAAAGGAACTGACTGGCCAACTACTGAATCTTGAATTTTTAATTTCTGTGTTTAAGATGAAAGTGGTAGAGCACATAGAAACTCTAAAGGATTGTTCGTCTTGACCAGGAAAGCCACTAATGATGTGGGCATGGTGATTTCCTTGATCACAGTTTTTTCATCTACAAATTGTCCTCAGGTAGGTAATGTCTAAGCTTCTTACACATTTTTGTCCCGATGTTCCATAATTCTATAGGCCTTTAATCTCTGCATATGTAGCTATCATTGCTTAACAGAAAACTTTTTGTCTGGAGATTTTAATGTTTTTCAGTTCAAGAATTTCAATGTCCTTGAGTCATTGTCATTCTAATGACAATTCTAATTCTAATAGATGCCATTCGAATGACAATTGTGGTAGTATCATAACCTGGTGCTAACCTGGTGCTCTGTGCAGGTTCTGTACACTTATCACACAGCTTTTGCCTGCTTTGCTGGTAATGACTGGGTTCTGCATTCTTTTTCAGAGGTCCACCGTTAGGCTATTAGAGTTGCTATACCCATATGCACAAAGAACTGGAAGTTTCTGGAAGTTTCTATACTTATGGCAGCTTGTAGCCAATCACTTTCTAGTGTGGGAGTAGGAATCCCATATTATTTGCCTTTCTGCAAAAGTTATTCTGAGATGTAAATTATGTTCCAGAGCTCCCCCATGGGATTAGGCTGAGACATGGATTTTTACTGGCCTCTTTCCCTTCTCGATCTGTTTTTTTTCCCACACCGTTTCTCCTGAATGAAAAAAAATGGCCAGAAAGTACCTGAATGAAAATAAATCAGTTAAATAGGCAATATATCTTTCATAGTTATAACATATATATTGTTTTATATTAATGATAATGCTATTTTAATGACTGATGTTGATAATATTACTGTCCAAAACAACGAAGTTACCTTATCTCTGATATACACATTTTGTTCTTCCAAAGAACTTAAAACTCATACCCAATTTTTTCCCACCTATCCACATCTCCACAAAATCAGACAATATAAAAAAAGAAAGAGCACAGGTAATGCTACACAAAACACATTTTCTTCTCCCCTGACTGATGGAACAAAACTAGCTTTGACTAGATTACAATACCCAATGCAAATGAGTGGAAACTTCACCCTTCAGTCAGATCCTTAGGGAAGCAGACTCATTTCTTTTCTTCTCATTTCCTAATTAGAATCTCTTATCCAGTCACTCTGACACCAGATTCTGTGTCTGACTCAGTATTAAAAGTCTAGTTATGCTTTCAATTTCTACATATTAATTTCCTCTGGGCACCTGCCTGATATAACCAAGAACCTTCTTTGATAGTTCATGCCCCTGTCGAGCCTGAAATCAATTTAATAACAATCCCAAAACACTTTTCCATTTATGGTTCAATGATTGTATTCATTGGGGTAGCAGTAAAATTAGTTTTAAGGTGAAGATATTTTGCTTTGTTTGAGGATTCTACTTCTAGGTGGCTTGAATGTTTAAGTGAAAAGCAGCTTCAGAGCAATTCAAGAATTCATGTAGAGCCCTGGCCGGTTAGGCTCTGCAGATAGAGCGTCGGACTGTCGACTGAAGGGTTCCGGGTTCGATTCTGGTCAAGGACACATGGCCAGGTTATAGGCTCAATCCTCAGTAGGGGGAGTGCAGGAGGCAGCTGATCAATGATTCTGTCTCATCATTGATGTTTCTATCACTCTTTCCTCCATTCCTCTCTGAAATCAATAATATTTTTTAATAAAAATATTTTTTTAAAAAAGAGTTTATGTAGGATTTGGCACAAATCTTACTTTTACAGAGTGAATAGCCTTTCTCCTGTATAAAAATTACCTTTGTGAATTCTCCAGAAGAATTCCTAAGTTTTACCAATTCATTTAAAGAATTGACAACTACTAATAGATACTGTTAAAAACATTGATATGATGTCATTAATTGCACTTATAACTTTTCTCCATAGATTAAGAGATGAGAACATAATGTTAAATGTGTCTTAAATTGGGTTTTCTAGAAACAGATTCTGAGACAAGGTTCTTGTGCAACTGACATACTGAGTGAGGGCTCTCTGGAGAAAGGAAATAAGGAATGGTGGACAGGTAAGGGGAGGAGCCAAGCAATGAGGTGGTCTTAGCTATAGTGTAGCCTCAGTTGGATACAGCAGGGAGCTCTGGACCATGCATAGGACTCCAGAGTTTGTCCACCTTGAGGCAATAACTCTGGCCTTTTTGTTCTCTCTTGAGATAATCATTAGCTGTGGGCTGCCCATAGGGGGGAGACGAAGAATCTCCTATTTTGGGGTGAGGTGGCTCTCATGGGTGGAGGGAAAGTTTCTAAAGAAAAAGGCAGCCGTGAGCTGTTAAAAGCTTCTGATTGTAGCAGCTGGGGGATGGATGCACTACTTCTATGGGTGGACTTGGACAGGATAGCAACAGTGTTTACTACAGACTCTTTAAAGACTACTTTAATCCTGGCATTCTTTTACACATAGGGTAGACACACATGCAGAATCAATTATTCATAGATAGGAAAAGTAATACCAAACTTGGGTGAAGGTAATTAGGAAACTCAGGGGCTTATTGTTGCCTCATCGTCACAATGGAGCTGCCATACTGCCAGGTATCTCATCTGTGTTCCAGACAAAAGGAAAAAAAATGATTAGCCAAGACAGTTAGCCAAGACAGTTTCTTATACCAGAAAGCAAACACTTTACCAGGAGCACACACAACAAACTTACTCTTAGGTCTGACTGGTAGAGCTGGGTCACGTTTCTCTGATTTTGGTTAGATATTTGTGCTCCTGAAGATCAAACTCATAAAAGTGGGGAGGCCAGCTATGACTAGGTCACTCTACAGTTTCTAACTCTCAGGCTTACCCATATTAAGCCTCAAACAATTTAATGACAGTGTGGTTTCCTACCCCAGTGCTGGCTCTTGCCGAGGTTTTTGCTCATGAATTAATGCTCTGGCAAGTTGTTATTTTCTGTATCTCTCTTTTTTTACCTCCCTTTTGGAAACAGTGGTTTGCCTGTGACCTCAATTTTCTGGTATCTAAGAAGAATTGCTCATGTTCAGTATGTTCCATTTTTTATTTATTGTTACGATGAAGCTCCTTAGTATGCTGGCACTTTTTTTTTTAACGAGCTTTATAATTCTGTTGTGAAATAGATTGGGTATTCTCTTTTCTTCCCTGCCCCTTTATTTTTATTTTCCCACTTTTGGACTTTCTGAGCTAAAGCCTTCTTTATTGTCATTTTAGATTAAAAGTAGATTCTTTCACTATTGTTTTCTTCCCTGGGGTTAGGGCTATGAACTTCTACCCCAAGTGCATTGGGCCTAAAACTCATTATTACATCTCAAAAGTTCTCCTTACCTTAATAATAAAGAACCTGACACAGTAACTCAGTCATTAGGACTTCTCTCTATATACAGTGAGATACCACATAATATCATTTAAAAGCCTTCAGAGGCATATCATGCAACTGAACCCCCATACCTGCTGTTCAAATGTACCCATATGGCCCATCTGTCAAAGAACAGCTTTTTGTTTTCTAATTTTTAGGGCTTTGAAGTGAAAACAATATTGATTGGCTTGCTGCCCGATAAGCTAGATGTTCTAGTACAGCGGTTCTCAACCTGTGGGTCGCGACCCCTTTGGCGGTCGAACGACCCTTTCACAGGGGTCGCCTAAGACCATTCTGCATATCAGATGTTTACATTATGATTCATAACAGTAGCAACATTACAGTTATGAAGTAGCAACGAAAATAATTTTATGGTTGGGTCACAACATGAGGAACTGTATTTAAAGGGCCAGAAGATTGAGAACCACTGTTCTAGTACGTTATTTCTGGACAACCTGGAGCAATGTCAATCTGTTCACTTGCTCCAAACCCCATTCTTCCCAGGTGAGGCTTTTTTTTGGGAAGATCTTCTGTGTTTATTCACCAGAGGAAAAATAAAACCAAGGAAACATAAGTGACTTGAATGGCTGACACCAATCTGATTGGCATTTTTTGGACTCAATTTTTCACATAATTGACTTTTACATCAATCTATGAATAGTTCCTATGTATCTGCCTCTTGCTCAGTCCTGACATTTTTACAGACTTTCCAGCTTTGAGCAATCACGTTATAATAAACTCAGTGTTATCCTGCTAGGCCAAGTAATAACCTTCTTTAGTTAATCACGTTACCTGATTAATTGAGATGCACAGGTTTTCAAATAATTAAGAAATACATCTAACACATGTTTTGTGTTACACAGAATCCAATTTTCTTTGATGATTCAGAAGCACTTATACTTTTGTTTTACTTCATCATCATTATTAGGAAAATTAATTGCCAGATAAGCAAATTTTCCAACTGATACTTGCAGATAAAACCGTTTTTATAATCTAATATACCAACTTTCACTCTTTTCAGAAGTTTTTCATATTCTCTACAATTGAAATCAAAGATCACATTTCTAAGGCTATATATCATCTTCCTATGATATGCCCAGATATCATAGTATCTACAAAGTTTTGTTTTCTTCTAAAAAATCAAGGGCCTGGAAAAAATGCCTGTGACATAAGCTCAATAAGTACGTGTTGCATAAAAGAATGAATGAATATGCTCATAAAATATTTTTGAGGCACCCTTCTTACTTGAGAGAGAACAATTAACTCTACCTAAAAGGCTGTCAGTTTTGCAGGTTTCCATTCCTGCTGAAGTATCCAGGGGATTCTTGGAGAATATCCATTGCTCATTTTCCTCAGAGTGTTAAGAAAACAACTTCAGAATGGGTATAGAATTATGATATTTTCTCTTTATAGCAGTTTCTCCCAACAATTTATGAAGTATCATCTCGGTATTAAATATTATCTCATTTAAGTAGTCCTTTCTGCATGATCAATGCAACCAAGAGCCTTTGCAGAAGCAAAGTTGATAGTGTGGCTCTCACACTTGTCCTTATTCATGGCCCCATTCAGTAGTTGTAGCCTCCTCAAGCAGGCCTGAAATTCATTTGACAAGGGAAAAGGCTGTTCATTCTTTTCATTCTTGCAGCAAAATAAGGTTTAAATGCAAGGCTCCAGGCAGGGAAGACAAATGGCTTACATTCTTACTAAGGTGGAATCTCTCTGAGAGTAGATTTGGGTCAAGATGAATATGAGCAGGTGTACAAAAAGAGATCTGAAGCCAGAGAGAAGAGGCCTAGAGGCCTCAGGGCTGAGAGAGGATTAGAGGCAAAATTCAGCCTTATCTACCCATTTAGGGACAATTTAAACACACAATAACTTTTACCCAAAGTTGAAATATTGCTCTTCAGTTACCACCTGTCTCCAAATAGTCTTGCAAAATGAAATATATATTGTTGCAAAGAAAAAGATGCTTTTGGTTTCAAAATTTACATTCCTACTTTTCTGTGAAAAATGCACACAAAAAGAAGATTTTCATTAATTTCAGACGTGCATTGTATAAGCCACACATTGGATCTCTAATTATGTTTTGTCTGATATTTCTCTTTATTCTTACTTATCTATTGTCCATTGGCTGTCTGCCCATACTAGGTAAGACAAAGTGTACCTCTGGTATTTCAGTAAATGCATAAATTTTTTCTCTTCCTTCCCTACCTTTGAAACCTTGCCTACTATCACACTTGCTTTAAACATAATGATTACATTTGTTCTAGCTTCACGTTGGAAGGATCTCAGCCTATGAGTCTGAAATAGTGACAACTCACTGTCACATGTAACCTTTCCCCTTCATTTTTATAATAAGTCAGTAGTCCTTCAGTACTTTACCTTAAAATATAATGACTACTCTGATAGTATCCTCATTTAAAATTTTGAAATTTTAAGGATTTTCTGCATTAATTTTGATTTTTTAAAATATTGTCCTTCTTTCACTCTTGCAACAAAATAGGGTTTAAATACAAGGCCTCAGGCTGGAAAGCGCAATGACTTGCCTTCTTTACTAAGGTGGAGTCTTTCTGAGAGTAGATGAGAATAAAGATGAAAGTGACTCAGACATCAACAGGGTGATGGACTGGGAAGTTACAGGCCCTCCTTCTCCCACATAGACAACAAGAGAACAATATATGAATACCTCTGTGAGTACACTCTAGAGACCAACTGAGAAGCTATACCATCAGACCATTATAAAACCAAGACAGGATATCACTGGAAAGGATAATTCACAGCATTTGTCACATTAACTTTGTTCCTCTACCTATGTGGCATAGCACAGAGCAACTGGGAAGACCACCCGTCCCCTTACAGGTGCTCTTCCCTTGGGATACAAACAAAAGACTGAATTATGTATCTAATATTCCGGTTTATCTGACAACCCGAGGGACTGGCTTCTGTGTTGCCTGCCTCATAGTGCTGATGGGATTTGGAAGCCACTGCAAACAGAAGCAAGCATGTGTCAGAGTACAGTTTGCAGGCAAATGTAAGAGGAGTAAAAAAATCAGAAAAATAATTGAGAGGTCCAGAACCTTCAGCCAGGCTGATTAGTGAAAGCCTTCACTGCATAAAGCCAGTTCACAAAGACTGAGAGAAGTGGTTGTTTTTTCCAAATACACAAATCCTAACAACAAAAATATTGTAAGGCATACACAGAAATAAGTAAACATGGCCCAATCAAAGCAAAATATAAAAGATAAAATAAATCTCCAGAATTCAGATCCTAAAGAAATGCAAATTTATGAGCTACCTGAAAATGAATTTAAAATAATTGGCACCAAAATACTTACTAAGCTAAAAAGAACCCAAATAGACAACTAATTGAAATTAGGAAAACAATGCATAAATAAATGTGAATAGTAACAAAGATATACAAACTACACAAAAGAACCAAACAGAAATGCTGGAGCTGAAAGATACAGTAAATGAACTAAAAAAAAATTATGAGAAGGGTTCAGCAGAAGGCTTGACCATGCAAAGCAAAGCAGCAGCAAATTTAAAGACCATCATGTAAAATTGTTATTAGAGGAGCAAAAACAAAAAAGAATAAAGAAACATGAAAGGAGCTTAAGGGATTTAGAGAACACCATCAAACAGCAATTCCTGAAAAAGAACAAAGAACAGAGCAGGAGGCTTATTTGAAGAAATAGTGACTGAAAACTTCCCAAATCTGAGGGGGAAAAAATGAATTTACAGATTTGAAAAGCTGAGAGGACTCCAACTAAGAAAAATGGAAAAAGAACTACACTGAGACACAATATAATAAAACTGTCTAAATTCAAGACAAAGAGAAAATTTTGAAAGCACAATGAGAAAAAAAAACATATAACCTGATTTAAAAGTAGGCAAAGGACTAGAAATTTTCCAAAGATAATATATTAATGGTCATGATCAATGAGTATATGAAAAAATGCTCAAAATCACTAATCATAGGGAAAAAGCAAATCAGTTCATAATGTGATACCACCTCAAACCATTAGGATTGCTACGATCAAATAAATAAATAAATAAATAAATAAATAAATAAATAAATAAATAATATCAATTGTTGACAAGCATGCAAAGAAACTGGAACCCTTGTGTACTATTGGTGGGACTGCAAAATGGTACAACTTCTATAGAAAACAGTATGAAGGGTCCTCAAAAAATTAAAAATAAAGTTGCTAATATGACATTATAGGTTGATTATATGTCCATTGAAAATTTAATTAAATAATTAATTCTAAAAAGTAGAATTACCATATGATCCAGCAATCCCCCTTCTGGCTATATATCTAAAAGAATTGAAAAGAGGATGTTGAAGAGATATCCGCACACTCATGTTCATAGCAATATGCTGTATAGTAGCCAAAAGGTGGAAGTAACCCGAATATCCACCAGTGGATGAATGGCTAAAGAAAATGTGGTACACACCATACAATGGAATACGATTCAGCCTTTAAAAATAGGGGAATCTTGTCACATATGACATGAACAAACTGTGAGGACACTATGCTAAGTGAAGTAAGCTAGTCCCAAGGACCAATGCAGCATGATTACACTTATATAAGTCATCTGAAGCAGTCAAATTCATAAAAACAGAAAGTAGAATTTTGGTTATTAGGGTTGGGGTGAGGGGAAAAGAGGAGTTATTCAGTGGGTATAGAGTTTCAGATTTGTGAGACAAAAAACTTCTGGAGATCTGTTTCACAACCTTGTGAATATACTTAACACTAGTAAACCATATATATTTAAAATTATTAAAATGGTAAATTGTATATGTTTTTACCACAATAAAAATATTGCATTAAAATATTTATCTTGATTATGGAATTTTTTAGCAACCACTTAAAATTTATACTTTAGGTGAGTGCCTCACCCCAATCCCTGCTCTGCATTCCCCTACCAGCAAAGGGTGGTTACTAAAGAGGTGGAAAGGAAATTAAAATAAAGATATTCTGGGGGTGAAAAGGAACCACATTTCTCTAAATTCCTCCCATTTCTCTCTCCATCCACCAAGAAATATGTTTACCTGGTCCTTATTAAAAACAAACAAACAAACAAAAAAACAAATAAACAGCAAAGATGAAGCCAGATTTAACCCCACTGAACAGCTCAGAGATCCTGATATCCCTCCCCGCTCCATAAACAATTTAAAGGCCAGAGGAATTCAGATTAGTCAGGCAGCACCACACACAGTCTCCCCAGAGGACTGCAGACCCAGATGGTTTGAATAAACATCAAAACTGGCTTTTAAAATGGCATTTAGGATTGAATAATAGTGTAGCCCATAGAAAGTATGGCTTAAAGCTTAGATATGATGGATATTGAACACACAAATTCCAAAAACAGCTAATTTCTCTATAAGAAGTACTCTCTCTAAAAGAACAAAACAATCACAATGCAAAAGAATGGGAAGGTAATTAGTATTTAATAAGGGATGCTCCACTTCAGTGAAAAGAAGCAAAGTTAATAAACCTAAAAGTAGGTTAATCCTTTATCATGTCCCTTAAGCCTACCATTTTTATGTCTTCATTGCATTCCAAATACACTCAGAAATATACAAGTCCACCAACAAGAGATTTAGAAATATTGCTTCGAATACATCCAATAAGTATTTGAGCACCCTCTATTACAAAGACTGAGGATACAGCTATAAGGAAAAAAAAAATCTCCAACCTCTTCAAGAAGAAAACATACTAATAAGAAAGCTTTTTTTTCTCTATTTATTTTCACACATTGACGAGCTATTTGGGAAACCTGAAAAAGGAATGAAATACAAGCTTTTCTAAATCAAGGGCCCCCAAATTACTTCCTCTGGACCTTATTTTTATCAATTGTTGTTTGGTCCTCTGCCAAAACTCACTCTTTGTGGCCCTGAAATATCTAAATTATTAGTATGTCAAGTTCTCTAGCAGCAAAGCCTTTCCTAGGAGTTGTATTGCCAATGGTTTTTTGAGGGATTGCTATCAAGAGAAACTGGTAAGGGAGTGAGGGAAGGAGGATGAAGCAGGGAAAGGAGCTGAGCATCAGTGTGGTCTCAGTTTGAGTCTAGCTTCAACCTGATCCCATGAGGAGCTTTGGGGTGTGAATTAAATTACAGAGTGGTCTCAGCTGAAAGCAAAAGGGTAAGCTATAAAATTCCAACATATTTTAGCCATTGGCCATAACTGCCTCTGACCTAGAGTAGGTGGGATATGGAGACTAGGGGATAAACACCCAGGGATCTCAGGGTGAGGTGACTTCTATTGGCTAAGGACAACTGGAGGATGGATGCCCAAGGCCAGTAAAGGAGATCTAGGCAGGACAACAACAGCATCTACTCTCGTTTGAAAGGTCTGAGATTTGGGGAGAAGCAATCATAAGTAGGCAGACTTTGAAATGCTACAGGATGAAACTACCCCTTTTAGAAAAATTGGTCTGAAGAATTCCTTAGTGATACCCAAGACTTCCTCCAGCCAACCATATTTTCTTTAATACCTGGTCAGTTCCCATTCATTCTCCAATCCTAATAAATCTGGAGCACTATTATTCAGTGAGTAGTAGAGAAAGCCCTCCCAGATCTGTTGAGCTAGCTAGACCCAACTTCAGAGAACTTCTGGTCCAATAACTTTCACACGTTGGTATCCAAGAGTTCTCATTCACCAGAAATCCAGTGTGTAGATTCAATGAAAGGGGACTCATGCTGGAGGATGAATAACAATACCTCATGGGATTTGTTGGCTCCCATTGAATGCTATAAGGGATGGATCTTCCCTCCAACTATTAGCATGTCTTAGGTCAGATTCTTTGTATGCAAAGATTCATGTCGGGGTCCTTGCAAGAACTGTAAGATGAAGTGGCCTCAAGAGGAACTTATAAGAGAGGGAGGAAAGAACAGAGCATGGAAGGAGCTAGGCAAAAATGTGAGTTGAGGTAAAACAAACAAAAACAGTGATCTACCCAAACCTTACCCTTGAGCAGTTGTGTCCCTGAGAGCTCAAGAAGCTTGCCATGTTGTTTGTTATAGCGTCCTCGTGGTGAACCAGGGCTTGAGGCAGGTGGGCTCATGCCTATTTCAGGGCGATTATCATGATGTCTGTTTTATTTTTTTGAAAATATATTTTATTGATTTTTTACAGAGAGGAAGGGAGAGGGATAGAGAGGTAGAAACATCAATGAGAGAGAAAAACATTGATCAGCTGCCTCCTGCACACCTCCTACTGGGGATGTGCCCACAACCAAGGTACATGCCCTTGACTGGAATCGAACCTGGGACCTTTCAGTCCACAGTCCAATGCTCTATCCCTTGAGCCAAACCAGTTAGGGCATGACATCTGTTTTAGGATAGGTTTCCTAGAAGCTGAACCTGAAAAAGGAGATTGTTTTGTGAGTGTTTTATTGAGATGAAACCTTTCGGGAAGCAGGGGAACAGGGAGAGCAGCTAAAGAAACTGAGCAAGGAAATTATATACTCTGGTGATCCCATGGAAAAGCTTGGAGGGTACCACAGCTATGTCTTAACTTGAGGCAAAGGGCCAAGATGTTATACCCCAGTATCAATCAGCCATTGTTTGGGGCTGTAGGGAAGGCCTAGCTTCCCACTCATTTCCTGGAGAGGCAGTGCCTGTTGGCCAAAGGCAGTGCTCTGGATAGGAAGCATCTGTGAGTCATTAGCTTTCAGCATCCCAGCAGCTGGTGGAGGGGCTGAACAGAGCGCGCTGGGCAGGCACCAGTAACTTTTACTGTGCTACCTCACGGGCTCCCTTGCAGTTTCAGTCACTTAATGTGACTATCAACAGGATCGGAGCCCAAACCCAGAGCAGTAGCTAAGGAACCGCTTGAAAAGGCACAATCACAGATACCACCCACAGCTTCCATTTGGTCTGCTGTTTTTCCCCCCATAGTGTGAATTGTATCAAAGATCTTTTTAAAATATGCTTCCATTTAAGTTATCTCTAAAGAAGCCAACTTTTGATTCCAAAAGGAAGTTGCCAAAAATATGGATAAACCTCTGCGTTCATTGAGGAGTTTTACGGATTTTGTTAAGGCTGTTCCTTTCCAGTCTCAGCAGGGAATCTGGGGGTGGGGGAGGAGTACACTGCCTTCCACCTCTGCCCTCCACACCCCTCTCTTCCTCTTCCAGCTTCTAGTCACACCCAGAGGATGATATTCTGGGTGTGTTACTATGGCTACCCTGTTCTGGATAGCCTCTGTGGGTTTTAAAGAGCTATTTTGTTTCATTTTGACATTTTGTTGTGGTTTTTCCTCCTTGCTGTTTCTCTCTCTCTCTCTCTCTCTCTCTCTCTCTCTCTCTCTCCACCATCACCATGAAATCCTATTGAACTTTTTAAAATAAGGTTTTGAAGGATCGTTTGTTAGTTTTATTTTAGGAGGAGAGGAGACAGAGAAGATATTAACAAAAGGTACAAAGATGTCAACCAGACACTTAGAACTGGAAATGTCCTTAAACATCTAAGTCGCATGTTTTCAAACTATTTCCTGAGGAGTCCTTGCATTCCTCAAAGGTATCTCAGGTTGGTTTTCAGAGCCATGGGGGAAGAGAGAACACTGAATCTAACCACACACTCACCATCCCAGAAATCACAGCAGCTCTATTTTTTTTTCAGTTTTAAATCCTTTATAAAAGGATCTGAGCTGCTAGTTGAAATTTTAAAAAGGTTTGAAATCCAGGATTTAGTCTTCAACAGATGCTGCAAGCCACATCCATTTTTGCTCAGCACTTATGTCTATGCACATCACTTGCATATCTTTGCCTGAAGACTTTTCTGTTGCGGAGCCTGCTTGCCACACAGACTATGTGCCAGGCAAATAGCACGCTGGAAGCAGCCCTCAACCCCAGACTGAGGCAGTGGGTGTGTAAGTGTGCCAGCTCCCTCACCTCTCAGGTGGCACCTCTCTGAGACATGTGGCCCAACATGCCTCCAGGGCTTGACCTGAGGGATGAAGCCCATAGAGGTAACCAGTGTGGTATCACACCTGCTATTAGCTATTCCTCTCGTTCCTCACTTCCCTACCAGTGTTTCTTGGGCTCCCTTCCCAGAAAAACTACTAAAACTACTTGGTCTTAAACCCGTATCTCAGGGTCAGCTTCTGGGCAACCCAACCCAATGCATAGCACAATTCTGTTAAATTCATAGGTCAACATAAGGTATTCAAAGGAAAAATTGTTATAGTTTTTTTTCATAAATTTTACATTTTTTCTTTCTCTTTAATGATAAATTTAAATGGAACTATTTTAATAATGAAGGAATGACTTTTTACTGAGGGCATAGGCGAATCTAGGCAATGTGCTAAAAGTAACCAGCCGTGATAGACATACCTCCATATAACAAGCAAATTCTGTAACCCTCCATTTATTTTTTTTCTTACAGATCTGTGGTCCTCAATAATAGATATTGTTGACTACATATCAAGTGGTTACATGAAAATTAACAATGTCTATAAATTATATCAATCATACATGGTTTAGTGTAGAGTCTAAGTATTATGACTGTACTTTTCTTTCTCAAATATATGACATTTCGTCAATATTATCTAGTTTATCTCTTTAGCTCTGTAAATTGGGAGATTATAGGAATCTTCTAACTTTCTGAATAAATAGATAAAGGTGGAATAGAAAGGCTAAATATTTTTAAATGTTCTGCTTTCAACCCCTGGCAATAGGCAGGAGACACCTGAGCAAAGCAGGCCAGTCCTTAGTTCATCCTAGCTTGATGTCTGTGTTGGTGGCCAGAGCTGTTTTATGCCTGGAGCACAGTAAAGAAAGAAAAAAGTTCTGCTTTTATATATTAACTAGAAGCCTGGTGCACAAAAATTTGTTCACTGGTGGGAAGGGAGTCCCTCAGCCCAACCTGTGCCCTCTTACAGTCTGGGACCCCTTGGGAGATAACCACCTGCTGGCTTAGGCCCGCTCCCCTGGTGGCAGATGGCACGCCCAATCCTGCGGTATCTGCCCCGTCTCCCCCGATCGCAGATTGCAGGCCCGATTCTTGCGCTGGGTCAGGTGGCCGCTCGGATTGTGCTGCCGCCCGCCCTGCCCAACCTGCCCCACACACAGCAGGTCCGGATCCCGCACTGGAGCGGGTGGCGGCTGGGGATCGCACTGCCGCCCGCCCTGCCCGCCCCGCCCGCCCCGCCCGCCCCGCTCTGCACACAGCAGGCCAGGATCTCACTCTGGGGCAGCCAGCAGCTGGGGATCATGCTGCCGCCAGCCCCAGGCGGGGCGGAGCAGAGGGATCTGCCTGCAGCATGCAAATTAGCCACCATCTTTGCAAAGATGGCGGCTAATTTGCATATTGTGCTGAGTAGCCAATGGGAAGCGTAGCAAAGGTACGGTCAATTAACATGTTTGTCTATTATTAGATAGGCTTTTTTTCAATAAGGGATTCTCTTGACCTCAGTACTGTTTACTCTTTTAAAATTGTATCTGGAAATATAACACCTCTTCATTCTCCATAATGCATGTTCCTCCCAACCAGATCCTCTCCTGGCATCAACTACCAATCTCTGAGAGGCTGGAGCACAAGATGAGAGACAGGCCAAGGTAACTTACTTCTTTGCAGCGTAAAAAAAAATCCCTCCTAGAACCTTATAAAAGTTGATCACTTTAAAGGGGGGTAGCAAGCAGTAAATGCTGCCTCTGCTCATTCTCATACATTGAAGAGGAGATCCTTGTAGAATTTGCTAGATTGTTTTCACTGATGAAGCCACTTAATGGCGTCCCCATATCCATGCTCATTCATTTATAACTCTGTCATAACTGCCCACTCAAACTTTGGGTTCTACCTTGTCATTTGCTTTGACCAATAAAATTCATTAGAAGTTATTTGTGTATAGTTTAGAGCCTAGGCCTCATGAGCCAATGACACTGTCTATTGGAACTCTACCTCTCTGAGGAGAACAAGCTTGGGCTAGCCTCAAAGACTACCAGTAAGAGACCTAAGGTGCCCCAAAGCAATCCTCAGCCAAGCCCCCCCCCCCCCAAAAAAAAAAAACCACAAAAAAACAGAGCAGACTATAGAACCAGGAAACAAACACAGAACCATGAAGAGAGGCCTATGGAAGCCTACCTGAGTCCTGAGGAATTTGTCAGCTGATCTCAGTCCAAACTGCCAATCATGAGTTAAATGAATGATTTTGTCTTAAGACACTAAGTTATGGTATCATTTGTTATACAGCAATAGCTAACTAGTATGAAAGAAAATTAAGAACACAGATTTGAAATTCAATGGATTTATAGTACCTACAGGACCAAGTCAAAGCCCCTTAGCTTTACATTGTAAACATTACTTGTTCAGCTTCTACACATTTTTATAACCTCATATTCACATATTCATCTCATAAAATCACTGTATGCAAACAATGAACATGTCCTAATGAAGTTTTCTCCATTGTTTGAAAATGTCCCCCTGCCTTTCCTTGTGAAATAATAACAACATAACAGCTTTTATTTAGGGTATATTATGTTCTAGGTACTGTTTCAAGAATTTTACAATGATTATTTTATTTAATTTTACCACACTTCTATGACAAAATTATTATCATTATTTTCAAATGAGATATCTCAGACATAAATTATTTAATTCCCTGCTTTTAAGGGATCCAACCTAAAACAAGAGGCATATAAATATAGGACACAGTATCATTGTGGATAAATGTGATGTTTGCTCAGGGAAAGTGCTATAAATTTATTTTTTATAACAATACCAGAGGCCTGGTGCATGAAATTCATGCACATGGTGATGGTGGGGGCAGGGAATCCTTCAGCCTGGCCTGCACCCTCTGCAATCTGGGACTCCGCGGGGGATGTCCAACTGCTAGTTTAAGCCAGCAGTTGGACATCCCTCTCATAATCTGGGACCGCTGGCTCCTAGTTGCTCACCTGCCTGCCTGTCTGATCGCCCCTAACTGTCCTCCCCTGCCAGTCTGATCACTCCTAACTGCCCTCCCCTGCCAGCCCGATCACCTCTAACTACCCTTCCCTGCCAGCCTGATTGCCCCTAACCGACTCTGACTTGGTCCCCACCACCGTGGCTTTTCCTGGAAGGACATCCAGAAGATGTCTGGTCTAATTAGCATATTACCCTTTTATTAGTATAGATGGTTGTTTGCCGGGGTCCAGCCCCAGCAGGACCAGGAGTCCCCAAAGGTGTGGACGGAGTCGGCGAAGAAGGAATGACACAGAGGCAGCGTTCAGGTGATCATCATAGCCGGGTTCTCTTGTCAGGGTCTCCAGCCAAGTTCTGGTCTGGATCTCCAGAGAAGTTCTGCTTAGGATCTCCAGCCAGGTTCTGTGTCCAAGTTCTCTTGCTAGGTTCCCCAGGTTCTCCAGCCAGGTTCTGTCCAGGTTCTCCAGCCAGGTTCAGTCACCAGGTTCTAGTCAGGTTCTCTTGCCCATTTCTGTAGTCAGGTTCAGTCCAGGATCTTTTGCCATGTTCTCTCCAGCGAAGTTCTTCTGTCTCTAGTTCTGTGTAGGTTCTGTGCCTCCTGGTTCTGTGTTCTAAGCTCTGTATTCTAAGTTCTGACTCTCTTGGTTCCGTATTCTAAGTTCTGTGTTCTAAGTTCTGTGTCTTACTGTCTTATTACATCTGTATTTATACCAGTTGATTCAATCCTATCAATCTCTATTACAAAGGTTAGGGCGTTTCTTATCTCCATTCCAGGGAGTAAAGATTATGTAGCTTAAGCATGATTGCTCGTAGTTAAAGTGATTAATTACCCACCTGGCACTAGTTAAGAGGCTTTATTCCCTCCCTAACTTCAGGGGAAAATCCCTACCTGGGGAAACAACCTTTCTCAGAGACCTTGGTTAAAACACATAGTGCCAAGAAGGTGAGCAAACATATTAAGAACAGTATGCCATATATGCCAGGTCCCTTGAAACAGCAAGCATGGACCGGCTCCCGGCAGTTGTTTTTGACATCTGAGGCTAACCAAATAGTTCTGAGTAAAAGTAAGCCTATATCTCCTCTTATATAAGACTAGAGGCCCAGTGCACAAAAATTTGTGCACTCTGGTGGGGACAGGGGTCCCTCAGCCCAGCCTGTGCCCTCTCGCAGTCTGGGACCCCTCAGGGGATGACCACCTGCTGGCTTAAGCCCACTCCCTGGGGGATTGGGCCTAAGATGTCAATCAGACATCCCCCTGGCAGCCCGGCAGCCCTCGGGGGATGTCCACTTGCCAGCAGGGGGCAGGCCTAAACTGCAGTCGGACATCCTTAGCACTGCTGAGGAGGCAGGAGAGGCTCCCACCACCACCGCTGTACTGGCAGCCATCAGCCTGGCTTGTGGCTGAGCAGAGCTCCTCCTATGTGAGAGCACCCTGACCAGCAGAGGGCAGCTCCTGCATTGAGCGTCTGCCCACTGGTGGTCAGTGTGTGTCATAGTGACCAGTCATTCCCAGTCTTTCTGCTGTTAGGGTCAGTTTACATATTACCCTTTTACTATATCCTGGTGCACGGGTGGGGCCTGGCTGGTTTGCCCTAAAGGGTGTCCCGGATCAGGGTGGGGGTCCCACTTGGGTGCCTGGACAGCCTGGGTGAGTGGCTGATGGCTGTTTGCAGCTGGTCACACACCCTTCAGGGTGGGGGTCCCCCCTGGGGTACCTGGCCAGTCTGGGTGAGGGGCTGAGCGCCGTTTTCAGGCTGGCGGGTGACTGAAGCTCCCAACCTCTCCTTTTTTTCTTTTTCTATTTATTCTGGGATTTATTTACCTTCTATAGCTATCATTGGAACTGAGAGCCAGCTTTAGCTCTGAGGCTCGGCTCCAGCTCTGAGACCTCAGCTGCTGAAAGCAGGTATCTGGGTTTGTTTGGCTTCTATAATTGAAACACTGTTGCAGCTCCAGCTCTGAGGCCCGGCTGGCTAAAAGCAAGTTTCTGGGGTTTGTTTAGCTTCTATAATTGCAACATTGTTACTTAGAGTGCAGCTCAGAGGCCGGCAGCAGCAGGCAGAGAACGTTGGCCTCCTCCATCATTGCAGCAAGGAAGCCTCCTGTTCGTTTCAGCTGCCTGGCTGCCAGCCGCCATCTTGGTTGGCAGTTAATTTGCGTATTGCCCTGATTAGCCAATGGGAAGCATGTCAGAGGTATGGTTAATTGCCATGTGTGTCTATTATTAGATAGGATAGGGTAACATTAGTTGCTGTAACAAACAGACCTCAAAATGCAATGGGTCAAATAAGGTACTTTATTTCTCTTTTATAAATGAGTTGGGGTTCCCAGGTTATGGGCTGCAAGGCTCCACACAATCATGGATACTTAGCATCTTCTCGTGTTTTCCACGTGCCCTACTTAGGGGGTGTTTTTATTTTTGTTTGTTTGTTTTTTTGCATGTTGGAAGGCATGGTACAGCAGCTGGCTTGCAGCAAAGTAAACACGAGTGTGAAGGAAACACATCAGCCCATTGAAAGGGTCTGTTCTGAAGTGATGCCACTTTTGTTCACATTTCATTGGTGAGAACCAAGTCAGCACACCCAGCAATAAGGGAGGGTGGACACTGCAGTGCAGTGTGGTCAGCCGAGTAGCATTATATTATTGCAGTTAAAAAAAAAAAAAAAGAGGAAAATGAACTTCGGTAAAAAGTCAGCAATCCCTGCCATAATCCTTAAAGTCAGCAATCCCTGCCATAATCCTTATTATTAGTTGTGCATGGGTTCACTATAGTTTCTAACATTCAATATAAAGAAAAATGAGGCTGCATGAGGTAACAACTTTTTTAATTAACTGCGAAATCTGTCTTTTTGTAACTTCGAAGCTTGTAAAACTTGTTTTAGAAAATTTCTTGTCCTCATAAACATGTCTATTGTAGGAAATAGTGTTAGCTCATCAATTGTGCCTGATATTAATCCTTAAGTTGTAAATGAAGTCACTACTTGCAGCTTCGTTGCATTTCTTGTATCAGGGCTGCTCGGTAGAATTTTCTGAGATGATAGCAATGTTCTATAGTTGTGCTGTAGCCACTAAAAAAAATGTGACTATCGAATACTTAAAATGAGGCTAGCATGACTAACAAACTGAATTTAAAATTTTATTGAATTTTAATTCTTTTAAATTTAAAGTGCTTTATGTGGGCAGTGGCTACCATATTAAACAGAGCAGTTCTATATAACATATAAAAATTCTGGTAAGAAAGAATGCTCAATTTGTTTGTCTTTCATCAACTGCTATTACTAAATTTATATGGATGGTTCCTCTAACAGTTTCTGATCCAAACACAAGGCAAAGCTCTGTTTCTTCACAGTGTACTATGCTTGCTACTACCAGGCAGAGCAAGTGGCACACAGTAGGCTTATAATATATATTCATAAAGTAAATGAGTGAATGAATAGTATGTGGTCTGTCTAGCTGAGCTAGTTCTGCTATGTCCAGGGGTGGGGCAAACATAGGTTTACAGTTGTGAGTACATGAAACAGTTTATTCTTGTATTATTATATATTAGTTATTGTATTATTTATTTGTATTACAACTCTAAACCTACTTTTGCCCACCCCTGTGTACTATGATTTGACCTAGCTTTTAGTGCAGAGCATTTTGCAATGAAAGTAACCAACAGTGAAGCAATAATTCATATAGATTATGTATCAATGTAATTTAGATTTTTAGATTGGAGCAATTATTGGACTAAATATATCATGTTTATAGTATCTTCTGGCTAGACATTAGCAATGATATACAAAGAACTTACACTTCAAATACATTCTTCACATTCCAGATATTTTGCATCTCTCCATATGCAACACAATATTATTCCGTTAACAGCTGTATACTACTTTACTAGAATGGCAATGCAGTAAGTACCAGAAATCACACGCACATTTGCCATCTGGATTACGGAGGAATGCTATTCATTTGTGTCTGGGTTATTCAGAGTTTAAACTCAGTCAGTTGATGAACCAGATCCAGAGCCATCATTTCATAAATGCCAAGTCAGTCGCAGAGCTATTAGTGCACACACACTATGCTTAGCTCCACTTCTCTGTATAACCTCCAATGCTCCGTGTGATTTTTGTGTTTGCTGATCATCATGAAATAAATCATCCTTGCTAAGATAGCATGATTTAGAAACAATTTCCTAGTTATGTAAGTGGAGTTAGAAGTAGGGTCCCTCCCCCCCCTAAACTGATAGGGATTTACACAAAAATATAAACTTACAGATACAATGAAAAAACAAGCTCCCATGATGCATCGGATGCCCCACAGACCCATCATGGAAGAAAAGGAATCTTTTCACCAAAGAGTGAAATAAAGGGTTTCAGTTGCTCATCACAATGGACAGACCGTAGAGTGGAGAAAGAGATGAGAAGCATCAGAGGAGGTGAGAGGATGCAGAGACTGAGGCCCCGATAAAATCGAATTCTTCTTCAGTGTTTAGAAGTAGAAAAGAACGTCAGTCAAATAGTCTCAGCAGTTGTAGTGACTGCTAGGCTTGTCCTGCCTCAAGAAATGACTAGGGGACTGTCTTTCTTTAAGGAACCAACTAAGTATAGATCTCAGTCTCAATGAGAGTGCTCAGGCATTTGGATAATGCCCCGATCAGATAAAAATAAATTAATGGATAAAATCCAATCACATTCTTACGCAAATACATTGTATAGGTAGATAGAAATATTTTATTTTTGGAATTTGCATTTATAAGTTTTTGCTATTATTTATTTATTTATATTACTTTTAAACTATTTTAGTAAAAACTAAAACACAAGCACCCATTAGCTTAGGGCCACACAGGGTCAATATCATTGTCTTCTGCCTCCACAGCTTGTCCCATTGGAAAATATTCCCAATAATGCACATGGACCTTTTATCTCCTACAATGGCAAAGCCTTCTTCTGGAACACCTGAAGGACTTGAGGCTCTTTTAAGAAATATATCCATGGTGTTTCTTTTTTAAAAATCATAGAATTGCATGTAAGCAGATAATGTGTCATGAACCTTCCTCTCTATTAATGAAACTTTTCTGTGTTGGGGTCCATGTTTTCAAGCTTTTTAAGGAGTTTGTTGATCTCTCCAAATGTTTCTCCTAAACACTTCGCTGTGAATTTTCTTGGGGTTCTTTTTCTTCTCCTGCAGTTTCTTTCTCTCTTGTCTCTTCTTCAGCTCTTTGTTCCTGTTCCAGCTCCAACAACTCCTCATTAGTCAATTCCTCAGGAGCCACCTCTTGGGAGCTCCTCCATGTTATCCTCATTTACACTCATATTAAAATTGTTTGCCATCTCAACCACAGCCCTGTTGCTTTTTGCAACCTCCTTATCCTTGGCAAATCCTTTGAAGTCATGGATAAACCTCTTGAGTATCTTCTTCCAGATGCCATTCATATACTCCTTGGTGACATCACCCAAAGCCCAATCAAGGTTTCTGATGCAGTCATAGATGCTCTAATCTTTCCAGAATTATATCAGTGTCTTCTCAGCATATTCTTGGGTGACAGCTTGGACAAAGGTTCTCCTCAAGTAGTAGGCCTAAAAGGTACTCCATCATCATCCAGTTATATCAAAGAGGTGATATTTGAAGGGAGAAACACCACTTCCATATTGGGATGGAGATCACCAATAAAAGGAGGATGCCCAGGAGCATTATCAGGAAGCAAATTCTTAATATTCAAACAGTATTTCACCATTTTCCTGACATAGCTGTTCAGGAGGGCACCTTGGAAGAGAATTTGAGTTATCCGTGACTTCTCATTGCTCCTGTAGTTCACTGGCAGTGTGTGCTCACTGAAGTGCTTGAAGGCCATGGGTTCTCACTGTGCTATGTCACAACGAGTTTCCTTGCGACATTGCCCTTAAGCATGACTTCTCCTGTCCATAAAAGCTGTGAAACCTGGTATTTGCTTGGCCTCCTTACGGATGAAATTTCTTTCAAACATCTATTTCTAGAAAGGGAGATTTCATCCATATTGAAATTCTACTCTAGCAAGTTTTCCTCTGTAATTATCTTACTTAGAGTCTCCAAAAATTGTTCTGTTACCTTTATATCAGCATTAGCAGATTCACCACCCACTTTCCCATTATGTATGTATATATACCTAACTCAAAGGCTTGGGGCTGGGGGCAGGTGTGGGCTAGAAGGGGCCAATGGGGGTGAGGGTGGGGAGTAAAGGGGCCATCTATAGTACTTCCAAGAGTAAAAATTAAAAAGAAACGATTTTAAGCAATTACCCATAATAATATCAAACAAACAAGGAATGGATACAAAATTGTGACACAACCATGAAATGAAATCCAGCAATAAGGATTAAACTACTGATACCTGCACCCACAGGGATGAATCTGAAAATTATCAATCTAAGTAAAATAAGTCAGAATCAAAAGGATGCATCCACCCTGTATGACTATCTATATGATGTTCTGGAAGAGGTAAAACTATAGGGGTAGGAAGTAAAGCAATAAGGAAGGGGGTTGATCATAAAGAAGTACTGGGCTCTTTAGGGTGATAGAATTAGTCTAGATGGTGATTGTGATGGTGGTCATATGACGATTCATTTGTAAAAACTCCAAGAACCGCACTCCTATAAAGTGCAAATTTTAGTATATGTAAATTATACCTCAATATACTTTTTAAAAACATTTTTAACATATTTTTATTGATTTCAGAGAGGAAGGGAGAGGAGGAGAAAGGTAGAAAGATCAGTGATGAGAGAGAATCATTGATTGGTTGCCTCCTGCACGTTCAACCAAGCCTGCAACCCAGACATGTGCCCTTGACCGGAATCAAACTTGGGATCCTTCCTTCTGCAGGCTGACACTCTATCCACCGGGCCAAACCAGCTAGGGCTACCTCAATGTACTTGACACACACACACACACACACACACACACACACACAAAGAAAGTAAAGAAAAAAAAAGAAATGTCCTCTAGAATCTTAATACATAGCTGTTCTTATGTGAGTCTGTTAGCTATTCTTATTTGTGGCTTTTTTTTTTTAACCTCTGACAGAGAAAGCAAATGTTGGCATAGGGGAGAGGAGTGCTCTCAGATGCTATAATTGGGCTCTTCTTTAAATCTCATTTCCACAAAAATGAGCCAAAATAAATGACACACTGGCAACTTGGCGGCAGAGAGAAGAAACAAAGCAGACAAAATAAAATAACATGACTTCATTTGTTGAAATTTATGAAACCATTTATTTATAATGATCACAGCTGTGCAAATAGCCGTCATGGGATGTACAGGGGCCTTTGCAACTTCTGTTCTTTGTGCATCCAATCTCCTCTCTGAAAATGTGAACTCGGTGCAGTTGGAAGCATACAAGAAGCTTGAAAGAACACAGACCTTCAGGACAAGGCTCGGCCGGCACCAAAACATAGGGCTTCGTAGATTACCAAAGTCGAGCCTGACTTCCACTTGTAACTATAACTCAAGACACATTTAATATACCACAAAACTTGTACTGTTTATTGCTGAAAATGTCAATATTTCTTATCAGTGTTTCAGATTATGGGGGAGAATGAAGCTAGAAAAATGTGAACTGTTAGTGCATTCAGCAAACACTGTTTTCTTCAGTGCTCATCAGCCTATGATAGAAATTTACGGGTTTCATTTTGTATAATAATAAACAAATTATCTTTAAATCAAGGATCAGCTGTGTGAGTTTAACAGATAACATCTGTTGCAAACCATACAGAGGAAGCAGACCTAATTTGGGAGTTATACACACCCTCCCTTCTCCTCCTTACCCTGCTGGTGGCTGCCCTGGTGTGCCTCCAATTTTAATGCCAGTCGACATCTGCAGTTGAATGGACTAGAAGGGAGGAAAGAAGAGGAAAGTCGGGGCAGGCAAATTTAATGGCATTAAAGAGCTAGGATCCTTCACATTCATACACTGATTAATCACCATCTTTTATTTCAGGCTATAGTAACAGCCTGGGGTATAATGAAAAAGAAGAGTCTAGGGATAATGTATATAATAGTTGAAGTAAATATTCAATAAGTATTTCAGATTTCCTCAAACTTCCAGTAAGCAATCTCCTATTTTAACTATAATCCACTGGCATTATATCTAAAAGTCTGCAACATCCTTGCACTAATGGTATCTGAGAACTCTCCAGTTCAGATCTTTTGCACTCATCATAATCAACTCTAAAAAAGATTGATTTTGAAAGAAGTAAAGTATTGCTGACATAAAGTTGCATTATCCCTATTCATACTTGGGTCATTTAATTTTTTCTATCATTTATTTATTTATTCAAAAATATAAATCTTGTGTAGCTTGTGACTGATAGAAAATAACCATGAATGTTCAGTCCACTCATTTGTTTAACACATATTGGTTGGGCACTTCCCTTTGCTGGGTATGTGAAATAGCTGCAAGTCAGCAACATAGGCAAATTCTGTGTCCCCCAGAGCACTTAATATCTTAGGGCAAACAGAGAAACAAGAGTAAATAAATACACAAAGGATATAATTAGGGAGTGTAGTAAGTAAATAGAAGATATAGGTGATGAGGTAAAAAAAAAAAAAAAAGAAAAGTAACTGCAAAAAACCTTAGAGGGCTTGAGATCAGGAGGCCACCTCCATCTGTCCTTGGTTGCAATACCTGAAATTCATTGGCTTGATGTGGCTTTACAGCTGAAGGGGAATTGAGAGATCATTGATTCTATATAAAATGATCCTTCAGCCTAACCGGTTTGGCTCAGTGGATAGAGCATTGGCCTGTGGACTCAAGGGTCCTGGGTTCGATTCCAGTCAAGGGCATGTACCTTGGTTGCGTGCACATCCCCAGTAGGGAGTGTGCAGGAGGCAGGTGATCGATGTTTCTCTCTCATCGATGTTTCTAACTCTCTATCCCTCTCCCTTCCTCTCTGTAAAAAATCAATAAAATATATTTTAAAAAAATAAAATAAAATGATCCTTCACTTTACATATAAAAATAGCAGGTTACTTTTCTGATAGAAAAACAGACGAGTCTAGGCCACATGAAAATTTGGGTGGGTACTTATGGCTAGAGCCACTGCAACTTTTTTTTTAATCCTCACCCGAGGACATGTTTATTGATGCTAGAGAGAGGGGAAGGAATACAGAGAAAAGCATCCATGTGAGAGAGAGAAACAGTGATCGGTTGCTTCTCATACCTGCCCTGACCAGGGATCGAACCTGCAGCTTTTCGGTATATGGGACACTGCTCCAACCAACGGAGCCACATGGGCTAGGGCGAGGCACTGCAAATTTTAAGTAGAAATAGAAGTCATCAGAATCCCATGCTATGAATCTTGGTGAGACCTCATTTTTCTCCCACAACCTCTTTTAAATATCTCTGCCAAATCAGACAATTGGTTTGGGGATCATGTACACTGGTGCTTTGGAGAAATCCTCAGGATACATCTTTTCACCTTTATATAGCCACTTTCATTCTAGAATTCTCCCTTTTCTTTCCCCAAAGAAACGGTATCATTTAATGACTGCATTTGCTGACATTGGCATAGTTCATCACAAGATACAGAGCATTTTAATGGACAGTATTGCATTTGATTGTTGTAATATTGCTGACATTGTTATTTCCACCTTATAAAAGAGGAATTGAGCCTCTGGAGGCCACATGACCTGTCCAAGTTAACACAGCTTGTTCTAAATGGCAAAGCTGTAACTTAATTCTAGGTACAGTGACCAACTGCACCGGTTTGCAGGATTAAGGGTATTCCCAGAGAGTGGTACTTTCAAGTACTAAAACCAATCAAACCATGTCATTTGGTTAACTCTAATCCCAGGTACACTTAGTATAATGTCTAGTGAGCTTGCCACCAAATGCCAGCTAGAGCAGGACCCTGGGATTTGTCTCCTAAGGCAAGTTATTCTCATTAACCTGTGTCCTAGAGATAGAAAATGAGTCACCACCCTGCAGCAGTTGTGTGCATCATATTACAGCGCTACACCTTTGGATGGCCACTCTGAAATACAAACCTACGAAGAGGACAATAAACTCTTTAAAACAGAGGAGGCTCCAAGGACTCCCCTACTGCCCATTCCTCAGCAACTTCTAGGCTCTTCTATGCCTACTGGGAGCCTTGGTTGGAGAAGTGCAAGGGAGTGATATATTTTGTATATATTTCATTAGGGTTCTTGGCAATGAAGCACTCATGCTGAGTTAATCATTGCCGGGGTGTCTTGGAAACAATATTGAGCAATTTTATGAAAACTTCAGTCAGGATAGCATTAATCCAGGACATGGCAGGGAGAGCTCCTCACTGTTACTTGAACTTTAGGCAAATGAAACCACGACAAATGCCAAAGTTAAGAAAGACCAGAAGGTTCCTTCTGCAACCAATTTATGCAAAGAAGTTATAATAACAACAAAAGAAGGTATTCCAGCCCCGGCCTGTGTGGCTCAGTTGGTTAGGTGTCATCCTGTGCACCCAAAAGTTGCTAGTTTGATTCTTGGTCAGGGCACATGCCCAGATTGCAGGCTTGATCTCTTGTAGGGGGCATGCAGGAGACAGCCAATTGATGTTCTGTTCTCTCTCTCTCTCTCTCTCTCTCTCTCTCTCTCTCTCTTTTTCTTTCTCCCTCTATCCCTCTCCCTTCCTCTCTGTCTCCAAAATTAATAAAAAAAATCTTAAAAATAAATAAAAAGAAGGTACTTCACACAGAAATCATTTAATTGGCTTTTTAAGTTTTTAAGGTGTATATAATTTTGATACACCTTAGGTGTAGTAAATATTCAAGAAAAAGCTTGGTTCTCTTCATTAGAACATGTTGATGTCAGATACTCCTTGGAGTATTTTACTGTACTGATTACAGCATTGATTAAATCATCACAATACCCATAGTTAAGGTACTTTATTTATTGCCCTCATTTCCAGTTGGAGAAACAAGACACAGGATGTAGAAAACTAAAGTAGAAACATATCCAGTGTGTGAAGAAGGCAGGATTTGATCCCGCATTCTCTAGCTCTGGAGTCTACAGCTTTTAAAACTCCCACTGCACTGCCTTTCCTTGATGCTGGGAAACAACTTCTGTCCATAAGACTGGAACCAAACATTAACAAGTATAAATCAATTATGAGCAGAAAAACACCTTGCCCCTAATAGAAGATTTGAAGAATTGCTCTTTGACAAGTAAAAGCTAGTGGTTTGGCTTCCACAGACGCCCACTTGCTATATAACATGTGATGGAGAACCACTGAACACACACACACACACACACACTTCATTCGCACAAAATTTGGGGAGGAAATTCTGTGCTCCCACAGCATCCTGGTTTCCCTTATTATAACATTTATCAAAATGCATCATAATTGCCTATGTACTTGTCTATGTCCCCTAACTGAATGATTCAACATTATTTGGAGCAAGGACTTCATGTGTCTTTTTATTATTGTAGCCCTATCTCTATTAATACCTGTTTGAATAAAACAGTTACAAAAATATTTTTAAACAATTTCAGAAAACTCCAAGTTGCAAAACATTAATCAGAATTGTTGCCTACAAAATAGTTCACTTTGTATTTCTGACAGTATATATTCTCATATTTACCTGACTACAGAAACATTGTTTTTAAAAAAGATTATCTTAACATTTTTTGCCACATAATACCAATTTAGAAAATACTCAACTAATTTCACTCCTGAATATTGATGCAAAATCCAAAAAAATATATATTATCCGATTAAATTCAATGTTACATTTTTTTAAATTAAATCTTCATTGTTCAGATTATTACATTTGTTCCTCTTTTTTCCCCCCCATAACTGCCCTCCTCCCAGTTCCCGCCTCACCCTCCGCCCTCACTCCCCACCCACTGTCCTCATCCATAGGTGCACGATTTTTGTCCAGTCTCTTCCCGCATCTCCCATACCCCTTTCCCCCCCAAGAATAGTCAGTCCATTCCCTTTCTATGTCTCTGATTCTATTATAATCACCAGTTCATTCTGTTCATCAGATTATTTATTCACTTGATTCTTAGATTCACTTGTTGATAGATGCATATTTGTTGTTCATAATTTGTATCTTTACCTTTTTCTTCCTCTTCCTCTTCTTAAAGGATACCTTTCAGCATTTCATATAATCCTGGTTTGGTGGTGATGAACTCCTTTAGCTTTTCCTTATCTGTGAAGCTCTTTATCTGACCTTCAATTCTGAATGATAGCTTTGCTGGATAAAGTAATCTTGGTTGTAGGTTCTTGGTATTCATCACTTTGAATATTTCTTGCCACTCCCTTCTGGCCTGCCAAGTTTCTGTTGAGAAATCAGCTGACAGTCGTATGGGTACTCCCTTGTAGGTAACTGAGTTTCTTTCTCTTGCTGTTTTTAAGATTCTCTCTTTATCTTTTGCTCTTGGCATTTTAATTATGATGTGTCTTGGTGTGGTCCTCTTTGGATTCCTTTTGTTTGGGGTTCTCCGCGCTTCTTGGACCTGTAAGTCCATTTCTTTCACCAGGTGGGGGAAGTTTTCTGTCATTATTTCTTCAAATAGGTTTTCAACATCTTGCTCTCTCTCATCTTCTGGCACCCCTATAATTCTGATGTTGGTATGCTTGAAGCTGTCCCAGAGGCTCCTTACACTATCCTCGCATTTTTGGATTCTTTTTTCATTTTGCTTTTCCGGTTGGGTGTTTTTTGCTTCCTTGAATTTCAAATCATTGACTTGATTCTTGCGCTCCTCTGGTCTGCTGTCAGGAGTCTGTATAATATTCGTTATTTCAGTCCGTGTATGCTTAATTTCTAGTTGGTTCCCCAATATAATATCAAGGGTCTCATTAGTTTTCTTGTAGATCTCATTAAGTTTATCGGCGGCTTATAAACAGTTCTTGAGAGACCTTAAAAGTGTGGTTCTGAACTCTATATCTTCCATTGACAATTTTGTCCTGTTTCTTTGTCTCCGCATTTTGTTATGCTTCCTTGGTGCACCCCCTAGTGGTCTTTGTGTGCAGTCTTATAGTTAAACCTTGATTGTTGTAGCTAATACCAGGGAGGGTTTGACCTCCAGGCCAAGTGGCTATGAGAATCAGCTGTGTCTGCAGTGAGAGAACTTCTGTCCTCTAGGGAGGTGCTAATCTAGCCTTTGCCTGAGGCTATCCGGCAAATGCCTCTGTGCAGGGCTTGGGCAGGGCGGGTTGCACAGGATCAACAGGGTGGGCCGGAGAGAGCAGTTATGGCGGCTCTCAGTCCTGTCCCCAGGGGCTCTGCCTCTCTGAGTCCCAGCAACCCTGCAAACCTCGGAGAGAAAGCTGCACTCACTCTGACCGAAGCCAGACAGTCCCGCTTCTCCCGTTTGAGTCTGGGTCCCTAAAGACTCGCCTGTATCTGGAGCTCAGAGTCTGCGACTCCCTCCCGATTGAAAACGCCAACCGCGCCCTCCACCGCCAGCCCGCTCCGCGCACTCCGCACCTCAGAATTTGACTTCAGCACTGCGCCTCCTCTGAGTGTCCGTATGCATTTCTCTTTCCTCCTAGTTGTAGGACTTCCACTCAGCCAGCGTTCCTGTGGTTCTGGGTGACGTCCGTTCCATCTTTTAGTGTCACTTTTGAAGTAGTTGTTCAAGGCAGCAAACTCCGCGTTAACCTATGTCGCCATCTTGGTTCTCCCTCCAATGTTACATTTTTATAATCCTCTGTGAAAAAGTAGATTTTATCCCAAGAATGCAAGGATGATTTGTTTTTTAAAAATCTATTGATAAAATACTTCTATAGGTTATATATACAAATGATCAGCTTAACATATACTGGGGAAAAATCAGTATAATTTAGCCCTCCTTCAAGATGTAAACTTTGAGTTATTGGTGGAAAAAGATTCCCTAATCTAATATGGGGAAACATCTATCTTATAACCAGTAGTCATAAGCTTCTTAAGTTTTCCCTTTCTCAAGTTAAAGTAAATTCCTTAATTCAGATCATGTGACATTGAATAATTTATCCTGAAATTCCATATAAGTGGTTATTAGCACAAAGGGATCCAGTTTATACATCAAAATGTATGTTTAAAAATCATCAACAAAATTAAAATGCAAGTAACCTAGGAAATATTTGCAAACAAATGAGGAAGAGACAGAGTATCATTAATACATCAAAAATACTTATGTCTCAATCAGAAAAACAAACTATAGGAAAGTGAGCAAAAGCTATAAACAAACAATGCAAAAAAATAAAAATGATTTATAATTTAGTATTCTCCTTATCTTACATTATTTATTTTACATAGCTACTTATTTGTTTTATTCTACCTTCTTGTGTTTTTCTAATTCTATGATCATAATGCTATTTGAAAAACTTATCATCTCTCATTGATCATCCCAGTTCTAGTCTTTCCTCACCGAAACCAACTTTATTTTTTCAGAATATTAATTGTCAGAAAGCAAAATGATGACTGTCTTCTCAAATATCATCAGTGACTAAGGATTCCCAGATATGAACCAAATGACAATAAACATAGTTTTATTCCAGACAATTCTGGCATTAAAAAAATATATCTGTGGGTATGTGGGCCCACAAAAGTATGTGGACCCCTATAGGAACAACCACCAGACCCAGTAATTCATTCAGTCTTTAAATTTTTGTCAGGCCTCCAATGACTACAGCTACTGCACCAAGTTTTAGGTGCCAAATGATGAATTAGACAAATGATCCCACATGGCAGAGATGACAAGCAAGAATATAATGCTAGAATTACAGTGAGCTAAGGGTCATGTTGGCCCCATTCATGGAATCATACAGAAACAAAAAGAGATGCACCTGACTTCCTGGAGAATGTTACACCCAACTGTGTCTTAAAGACTTAGGAGAAATCACTCAGGAAAAGAGGGAAAGTGACAGAGCTTACCTCGTAGAACTGACAATATCAAGAAAAGCAGGGAGGCAACAAGTAGTATTTTATGTAATGAACTAGAGGCCCGGTGCACGAAATTTGTGCACGGGAGGGGGGTGTCCCTCAGCCCGGCCTGCACCTTCTCCAATCCGGGACCCCTCAGGGGATGTCTTGACTGCCAGTTTAGGCCCGATCCCGGCCTAAGCCGGCAGTCAGACATCCCTCTTGCAATCCAGGACTGCTGGCTCCTAACTTCTCACCAGCCTGTCAGCCTGATCTCCCTAACTGCTCTCCCCCTCTGGCCTGATCACCCCTAACTGCCTCTGCCTTGGCCTCACCACCATGGCTTTGTCCAGAAGGACGCCCGGTCTAATTAGCATATCCCCTTTTTTATTAGTATAAATACTGCTAGATCCTAAATGGTAAGCTAGGGAGTGGTAAGATATAAGATAGTGAAAAGTAAGTAAAGACAGGCCCTTGAGGTTCTTTTCAGGTTCATAGGGCCCAGTGTGTAATAAGCTCATTGAGGGTGGAGATTTCTGTTCCTTCTTCAAATCTCTCCAACACATCACTTGATCTGAATCACCAACTATAAAATGGTGCACACGCTGCCTACAATGCAATAATCAGCCGCCTTTGCATTTCCAAATCCGCTGGAGGAAGGCAAACATTGCATCTGCCACAAATCTCTGTGCCAGGCTGAAGTTTTATGTTTTTAGGGCAAAGATTTACAATAGCTCAGGACGTACAAACTTGATTTCTCTGGGGCTTGTTTCTCACTCCTCTAGTCACTTATATTGAACTTCACTGATGCGTTTTGATAAAGGATATGAAACAGATATAACCAGAGGGAGAATATGTTTGAACTCAAGGTTTAATTCAATTCCAAACCAAAGCTCCGTGTGTGCATTATTTATCAATAGCATTTAAATGCCCACAGTGAGCCAGCCCTGACTCGGCTTTGTAAATAAACGATGTCAGCCTTCATTCCTGTCGTCCAAGTTCTCATACTCCAATGAGGAAAAGCAAGAGCATATATAGAGTTTTCACTTTCATCAAGATAATTATGACAAAGTGATGCTTCGCTAATGTGCCAACCATGGCAATAAGCCATTTAAACCTGGGAGGTAAGGAGTGCTGTGAGAAACTCTAAGCCCTCCTTGCACAGTTTTTCTTTTCTCTTATTTTTTTAAAAGCTTTTACCTTCTAATCGCGTAGAGATTCTTTAATTCAGTCCTGCTTCAACTCAGCTGTGAAAGAGGGGACCTCTGAGTAAGGAAGTCTTTGAGGAGTGAAAGACGCCCACTTGCTGTGTAACATGTGATGGGGAACCACTGAACCTCAAGAACTAAAGGAATTTAGTGGGGAAGAATGCTGACTTCCACTTATTTTTCTTACAAGACAATTTTACTTTTGGTGGTAAAAGAAGACCAGGGAAGACGACAATTTGACCCTTGGAGCTACCCAGGGTCTAGAGAAATTGCCGAGATGGAAGTGAGAGGTGGAGTAAAGAGGTTTCATTGTCGAAGAGACTAAACAGTGTGGTCTGAACATTATTGAAAGAGTCAAAGCAGGGTGCAGTCCCAACAAAGCAAGAAAGTCTATCCACAGTAGGTAGGTAAGAGTTTGGAAGAGGGAGGGGGATAAAGTGCAGAAGGAATAAAGAGGGTAGAAGTTGAAAAGGAAATCTGGGTTTGCAATAAGGAGGAAGGACTAGGAATCAAGTTCGGAGCCAGACTAGTGCCCGAGTACTCTCCCAGTTCAGAGAACAATGGGATGGCAATGGCAGGAAGCAGGAGCATGATGTTTGTGGGAGCTCAGAGTAAATAGTCACTTGACATAAATGAGCAGCCTAATGTTGAGGTGAGGACATACAAAAAGAGAGGAGCCCTGGCTGGTTTGGCTCCGTGGATAGAGCCTCGGTCTGCGGACTGAAAGGTCCCAGGTTTGATTCCAGCCAAGGGCACATGCCTGGGTTGTGGGCTCGATCCCCAGTAGGGGATGTGCAGGAGTCAGCCAATCAGTGATTCTCTCTCATCATTGATGTTTCTCTCTTTCCCTCTCCCTTCCTCTCTGAAATCAATAAAGATATATTAAGAGAGAGAGAGAGAGAGAGAGAGAGAGAGAGAGAGAGAGAGAGAGGATTTTGTGGAAAAAAGAGGAAGGTGTGACCTTCACGGGGCAGAGTATCCTTGGCTTTGTTTGGGAAACAGAAAAGCCCAGGGTGGCAGGATGTGGTGAGAGAGAGGAAGGTGGGGTGAGGCAGGGGAGGCAGGGGGGTTGGAAGTTATTTCTAGTGTGGAGGAACGGCTTGGGAAGGTTGTAGGCAGGAACCCTGGAGGCCCTGGGTCAAGTGCAAATGCAGAAGCAGAGTCAGCTTTAAATGTTCCTTTCCAGTCCAATTACCACTATGCAGTCAGAGCAGTTCATCCTAAAGATTTCGAGTGTTTATAGTGATAACAGAAATGCTGCTGGGATAATAGTGCTTCAAGGTAATTAAGCACCTCTGCTCTTCCCTCCCGAAGATGCAACAAGCACCCTGCTCTTTTTCGAGATCCCACGCACAGCTGATAATGGACAATCCATCAATATCCTCTTCCTGCCACACCAGGACTGTTTTATGAGGATGCTGAAAGCTTTAATAAACCCTCTTAGATAATTTCTTTACGAGGCAGGAAGTCGGTAGAGCTGAGCATGAAATAGGTTAGGGCCTGCCAACTTAGGGGGCACTGTTGTTTTTATGAGTTCTGGTGGTCCCCGGGTGGAAAACTTTAATTAGCTGGAATATTGATAGGATATGTGGTTGCATCGATCTTCTCTCTAACCAGCAGCAATCCCTGTGCTCAGGCGACTTAGCTTAGTTCTGCCATCATTGAGCCTGCTCCATCCCTGGAAACAGGCCCCTTTGAAGGCTGAGCTCACTCATTTCCCCCAATTGTTAAAGGGTAGCCTAACACACTAAATCCTAAGCCCCCAAAGAGTAAAGTAGTGTCAGAAAAGGATGATGCTTGTTGCTTCTGCCACAGTCTAATGTATACTACAGAGCAGTTCAGGTATCAGTGCAATCGTGCTCCTCAATTTCTGCTGTCCTTTCCAGATAAAGATAAGGGTTGTACATAATGATGTGGCAAAAGGGTATTATGTGATCAGCACTGCCAAGCTCATGGCCAGTAGTATCAGGCAGGATTCCCTGTTCAGCATCAGTCAATCACTACAGATAGCATCCAAGAGTCTGCCCAGCGTGTCTCTATACATCAACTGCAAACCTCAAATGAGCAAGTGGAGAGAGATTGAGAAGGGAAGCAGGGCTGGCTGATGTGGTTGAATGCAGCTGGCATTTCATCAAGCCCATTTCCTCTTTGTCTAGGAAGCACTACTAGATGGCCTGGCCAACCTCCCTTGCCTTTAGGTGTGGCCAAATGATGGCGTGTTGGCCAATGGAATGTGAGTCGGAGTGAAGCTTGTTTCTTCCAGGCCTGGTTTGTAAACCCCATGCCACTACCACCACACGTGTCCCTCCAAGCTCTCCTTATCTTCCCTTGGATTCATGCCCATAAACAACACAACCTTAGAATCTACAGTAGAAACAGAAGACTTACAAGGTGAGAGGGGTCTGGATCCCTCAAAAAGCGTCCAAATAGGGAGCATTCGTTATAGACTTACAGCAATCAGAAATAGATTTCCATTATTTTAAATTGCTGAGATATTGAGATATCTATGGCTCTCCAACACACATAGAAGTGTGTTGAGGATGTATTTATCACTGTAGTAACAGGTGAGAAAACAGTAACATTTTTAACAGCTTTATGAAGATTTAACTTACAAAGCATATAATTCACTCATTGTAAATGTACAGTTCAATGATATTAGTGTGTGTATACAATTATGTAAAACACTTCGAACAACCAAATTCCCTCATTCCGACATGTAATCAACCCATGCTCCCAGCCATGGCAAGTACAAATTGGCTTTTGGTATATCTGGCATTTACCATGTAGTATAATGTTTTACAGGTTCACCCATGTTGTTATCTGTATCAATAGTTTGTTCTTATTATTACTGCATAGTTTTACATTGTATGGATATACTAACTTGTGTTTATCCATTCACCAGTCAATAGCCATTTAATTGTTTTAAACTTATATATTGTTTTCATTAAATATATTGGAGTGACATTGGTTAATAAAATTATATAGATGTCAAGTATACAATTCTATAATACATCATCTGCATATCGAGTTATGTGTTTACCACCCAAAGTCAAATCTCTTTCTATCACCATATATTTGACTCCCTTTATCCTCTTCTACCTCCTCTTTACCTACCTTCCTTGCTAGTAACCACCATACTGTTATCTGTGTCTATGAGTTTTTGTTTATTGGTTGAGTCTTGGTATATTACTTCTGATGCTGCTATGTCTACTTGTATATCTTTGCTTGGATATGTTTTAATTTATCTTGGGTAGATGCCTAGGAGCTGAATTGCTGGGTTGTATTAGCCACAATTTTATACTCAACAAAAGCCTTTCCTGACTCCCTCAGAAAGGGTCTCTTCCTTGGTATGTCTAAATAATTTTGTTCATATCTGAAATAATGCATTTATCACATTGAATCATTGATGTTTTGCTTTTATTCTCTCTCTCTCTCTCTCTCTCTCTCTCTCTCTCTCTCTCTCTCTCCTAAGTAGACTATGAGCTCCTTAAAGATCAAAAACATGCTTTCTTGAGATATTAATGCTTAGAATAGTGATGAGTACATAGCAAGTGTTTATTGAAATATGAAGTAGTCAGATAGCTTGAAGTAAATGAGCTATTGTATAGTCAGAGCACTGGCTTGTGTTATGTCAACTTGGCTAAGGTGGGGAACTATGTTTCTGAGAATCCTCTCTCTGCTTGATCCTGGTTAGAGCTAGCTGGCCAAAGGAAAGAGGAAGTGAAAGAGAAGCCATTACTCTCAAATGCCATGGTGCTAAGACAGTGCATGGAGCAGTTGCATCTGGCAGGTCCAGCCTGTCCTCATCTCCTCCACCCATCATCCTGCTCCTCTTCCTACCAAGTACTTGACTGTGGACCCAGAGAGATGAGAACTACACAGAAGCAAGAGCTTCCTATACACCCTCCCTGGGCTCTTCCTTTTAGGATCCTACTCTGATGGCCTGAATATTGGCTATAGAATGTTCCTGCAAGTTCTGATATCATGCACGTCACAGCTGCAGTCAGACTAGTTAGCAGCTGTTGTTCCAGTTCCCCTTCCAGGCCTGCCCTTCCCAAGTTGTTGCCACATTTGCATCAAGTCTAATCCTCATAATAAAGTTCTCATTTTATATTATTCACTAGAGGCCTGATGCACGAAATTCATGTATGAGGCTCGGCCCTCACAGCCCTGGCTGCTCGGCCAGCCCTCATAGCCCCAGCTTCATCTAGTAGGTCGTCTGGATGTCTGGATGGTTATTCTGCTGTTCAGTCTACTTAGCATATTAGCTCTTTATTATATAGGATAGTAGCTCTGTTTTCCTGGCTGAACCCGACTGACACAGTTCTCCAGGCACAGACCATATGTAAATCCTCATTTTTCTGAGGTCCCAGTGCTGTTGGCCTGGAGTCTCTGAAAAGCTTCTCTGTCTGCCCTAAGCAGGTGGGCCCTCTCTGTTCTATGTGACATTTATTTAAAAAGGTCTCTGTGCACAGAGCCTTCCCCATGAGATCTGGGAAGAATTTTGTTTCTAGCATTAAAATGTCAGCAACGATTTTTTAAATGATATTGTTTTCCTTTTTTTTCAGTTGGAATTTAAAATTTCCCCAATAACATTTTAATTGCTATTAGAATTCCTAGGTAACTGACACCCCTTCAATTTCCATTGTAGGTGTTAATTGCTATCTTGAATCTTAGGGAAGATAGAGACAATTTAAAATAAACATAGGGAAAGAGACTGATCTAGACTGGTTTAAAAAGAGAAAGTGAAAGAGAATCTAGGAAGCAATTAGGAGCACAGCCACCTTATTTATTTATTTTACTTTCTTTCCACACTTACACCTCAATTTTTTTTTTTTAGAGTAAAAAAATCATAATGGATAAAATTAATATTTCCTATCCTCTGCCTTTTTCAAACAGAAGGGATGAAACATTCAATATTCTTGTCTGGTAGTAGATTATCCTCTGATATCTTGTCAACAGTCATTGGAGCATATTGCAGATCAGAAGCAGAAAGATCCTCACCACTAATGGTCTTTATGGCAAGTTATTGTGGAGGGATGTTCCCCTGCCAACAAGGCAGTTGTCTGGTCATGATCTCTGATGACAAAAGTGAGGCTGTAAGAGTCATGAGACAACCAGTGGTGCTGCCAGCCCTTAGGGGCTCTAATCACTCTAATGTCTGAGAGCTTAACTGTGAAGGGAGTATAGCTCTTCGTTGAATTGTTTCCAGGGAGAGGGACAGACTTCCTTTGTCCCGGAGAGGATCTCTTGATCTTGTCCCTGCATTATATATTTCTAGGGCAAATACAAGAACCATCTTCCTGGGAAAAGGATACTACTTTTTCTTTCCTTTTTTTATTTTTAATTGATCTTTATTGTTGGAAATATTACAGATACCGCCTTTTTTGTTTGTTTGTTTGTTTTTCTCATTGACCCCCTCCTCCCAAACCCGTCCCACCCAAGCCTTCACCACACTATTGTCTGTGTGCATGGGCTATGCATATATGCATTTAAGTGATTCTACTTCTCAGTAGCTTAGCAGAGATGTCACACTTGTTGCCAAGATGGTAACTGCAGAGGAAATGGGCCAACTTAAATATGAGACAAGACTGTGATCCAGTCTCTACTTCTTGATGTACAAGTGGAGAAAAAATGAAGGCAATGTCTCCACCAATTAATTTGTTGTTGTTGTTGTTGCTGTTTTTAGAAAAGGAAACCCATTCTGTGTTTTAGAGCCAGGATCAAAAATAGGGCCTAGATGTTTGGTGATGGTGGAGTCCGAAGAGTCTAATATGAGCACGGTCCTTGGCTGCTGCTGGTGGACCTTCCTGACTCCGGCACTCCTACGTTTATCCTGATCACTGCTGCTTGGGGCATCAATGACATTCTAAGTAGGGATTCAGAGCAGCAAAGCTGATGTGGTGTGCTGGCTGTCTAACATCCCATTTCTGGGTTTCAATTGCAGGCTTAACTTCTACTAGGCTTAAAAGTTGAATGACTTTGGGAAAGTCACCTATATTTTTAGTGTCTCAAATGAGCATAATAACAGCATCTACATTACAGAGCTAAAAATAAAAAAGTTCACTGAGTCAATATATGTAAATAGTTTAAAAAGTTGTTGGACCAAGATTGCAATGCCATCTCCCAACCCCAAACATGTATGAATGTCATTACAGAAATTCTGGAACAGCTCTGCCTACCTTCCATAATCACAACTCCACCTTAGCGTAGAGGTCCACACACACACACACACACACACACACACACACACACACAGACAGACACAGGCACACATACTTCATCCCAATTATGGCCACTTAGCCTCTTAAAAATATTTTCCTTGTCTTCAGACCACACAGCTACTAGTCCCCAATCAGAGCCGCTGGCCTGTTTCCTATCTCTAAGGATCACTCTACAAAGTGCCTTTGGATCCCCTTATGACTTCACTATCCACCCCCAGTAGACTAATATGTAGATGGGACACCAGCCCCAGGAGCTTAACTCCACTGCTTAGGAACCACAGACACCAACCTATTTCTCCTGCCAAACCACAGTGTAGCTTCTATGAGATGCATCATAGACCCCATTATCCAGAATGCAACCTCTGTCTTCCACTCCAGTGAACTCACTAACAGTCTTAATTATACTGCACCAGAACCCCAGCAGTTGTGAGCTCCCAAGACATTCATGGAGTTCATTAACATTGATAACAACTCCATTTTTCCTCACAATCAAGCATTGACTTCTACTTTCAAAGCCGATGCTGGAGAAATTTTCCCACTTATAGTCCAAACTCTGTTTTATTTCTAAATCAACTGGCCTTTTCTTTTCTCTCTAAAATGTGTCTATACTTCCTATTATTTCCTTGAGAAACTAATGTATATCTGGCTCAAAATAGCCCTAAGGTTGAGCACCAGTCAATCCAACTAGGTTCTATCTTTACAACCTCAACAATAGCAGTAGGTTTATGTGTCCTTCAGTTTATGAAATATGTTGGCCTCTGGCAAGTCTTTTTGTCTCATCACTCGCTGTAACTTTAAAGATTGGGATTTAGCTATAAGAATGTCAATGAATTAATCTATTCATTTATTCCTTCCCTGTGTGATTCCATTAAAAGTTTTAAAATAATTAACAGAAGAAGACAGTGTATGAGGCTAGGCAAAGCAAAGGCAGACTAGCACACCAAATATATTCTAAACTCTGCAAAAAAGTTTGCACTGTGTCACAGATTCTGAGCTTCCCAGCAGCAAAATCAAGAAGGAAACACATTCAGTGACAAGACACATGATGCCTTTTGTGAACTCTGGTCACAAGATATATTTTTTTGAGATATACACAGGTTTTCCTATCCCTAATGTCTGATAAACATGATCAGACCTTGACAAATTGTGATATGACATTCTTTTCCTTTTTAACCCAAAGCCACAAAGCTCCATCATCCATGTGCCCTCCCACTGCCAGCCAGCAGGGGCTGCATAAGCAGCATCTGCATCTCAGAGCAAACCTCCTGGAGCTGCATTTTCAAATAAATATATGGACCCTGATAAGTCCTTGATTAGCCCCAAGAGACTACATTTTCTCTGTCTGTTTTAATTTGTATTAAGCAATATGCCATTAATCTTCATTGATCTTCACATTCTGTCTGTCCCTGCTGTTTTCTAAGGAGCAGAATTCAATTTTCTAGGCAGGCAAACTGGTTGGCCTTCAGCTGCTTTAGACTTCTGTGTGTAGGCATCATGGTCACATTCACTGGATGGATTCATCATCAAAATGAGAAAAATGATGATGATGACATCAGAGACAGTATTCCTCTGTTTTTCATTGTCTATTTTTTAAAAAAAATCAAATTACTAGGCAATGTGCCATATATAACTAAATAATAAGTTTGAGCATACAGAAATAAGGTTTAAATTTGAAATTAAGCAAAACTTCAATTAAGCCAATCTTGCAAATTTAATAATTTGTACAGTCATTCCTTTGCAGAGTGGTAATGAGTTATATGTGGTAGGTAACACACAAAATGATTGTGCTTTGCATTATATCATAACCACCATGAGAATTTCTTGGATAAACCAGAATGAAGGAAAGTGGAAATTGGGGAAATAAACGTTGAGTTGATGTACCTTTAAGTGCCCTTAAACCTAAAGTAAAGAGTACCCGACACAATATTTTTCAAAAAGGCCCTGGTAAGTACCCCAGAAGAAAGAGGCCCCGGTCTCTTCTTTCCAAAGGAATACTTTCTATACAGGCTAATAGAAGCTGCTTAGATCCCAAAGAAAAATCCACCTGGAAATATTTAATCAAATATTTTATCAACCCTGGAACTAAAATGCATTTGCTTACAAATCACTTTCTGTCCCCAGCATATTTACATATAAACACATAAAATTTCCAACTGGAAATTTTATAGGCAATATGCATATCAGTTGCAGCATCTGTAATACGGTGATAATAATAGCATTTCTCTTGTGGAGTTGCTTTGAAAGTTAAATGAGTTTTATGAAAAGCACTGAACAGAGTGCCTGACCCATAAGAGACCTCAAATAAATGTTTGCCGGGTGCTGGCTGTGCATCAGGCACTTGCTAAGGGCTTTGCATGGATTATATCCTGTGATGTTTCAAATACTGCCATTATAATGGAGGTGTTTCGCCGAACCTAGAACTTGCATTATAAAATGTGTCCTCTCTCCTTCAGCTCCTTCTCACCTCCACCATCTTTTCTCACATACTAGTCTTCACCCTACCCCTAAGTGTCTGTTTCTATTGAAACATCACCTAAACTATCTCTGACATGCACCTGTCTTGACTTTGTACCAATAAATACCCCAAGTTCTTCTGTAATGCTTACCAGATGCATCTAATGCATAAGTATCATAAGCTCTTTTGTTTAATTATGAACATATTACTTTCATCCTTTAGCATTCCCAACAATAAACTTTTGTATGCCCATGCTATAGATTAATATATATGCTCCCAATATAGATTTGGGGTCTGAATAAAGAATAAAATACAGCCTAGGCCCTAGTCAGGTATAAAATTCAATTCAGAAATAAGAGATGTATGAAATCATAAGAGCTGTACAATGTTGTTTTCTTATGTTAAAGTCTGGCCTCCTGAGAGTCTTACCTGTACTTACTCCTGGCGGTTCATAGGTCATAATCAGGACCCAGAGAATGTACATTTATTGTTATTTGGAAAATCTCAGCTGTGCAGACAGAGAACGCAGTTATGTAAAGGGAGTTGAAATAAGTTTTGTTCATTACTCTTTACAATTTTCTGGGAGCTGAGGTAGCCATGTGACTCCTCTCTGCCCCTAGTGGCTGGTGCTAGAATAGAAAAGGAAACCAGGCCCCCTACAGAAGGAACCCTTCCCAGAGCAGAGCCTTCATAAATGAGGACAGCACAGAGAGTTCTGAGCTTGTGGAGTTCTTTATTTGAAGGCTCTTCTGCATCTGCACAGAACATCATTGTTTTATATTAATTAATTTTAAATGGTCCCTTTGGCTGTGAATCTCAAAGTAGATGACACTGCAGACTTCCATCAACGCTCTGGTAAAAACCAAGAAGATGGCCTGCATTACTTTTTTTCCTATTTTTCCTCTGAAAATGTCAGCACTCCTCCATTAGATTGGTTCCTCTTTATCAGATGTTGGCTTATTGGAAATAAATCCTAATAAGAATCATGCCTGCCAAGTTAATTTTACCCTCAGCTCCCAAAGAGTCCACAACGTGAAGAGGATTGGCTAAGGGAAGGTCATTTGGGAATCACAAAAGAAACAGGTTGCTGTGAAACACAGGGAACAATTGGATTCCAAGACTGAGGAGGCTGAGACCTGGGAAGCAATATAAAGTGAAATATAGATTAAGTAACTATGAGATATAAATAGAAGATCTCAAGTTACTTAATATATGTATACATACTATACATGTACACAAATATACCCATAAATATATATATATATGTATTGCATTTGAAGTATTTAATGATTATATACAATAAGTAAAGTATTATTTTTAAATTACCCTATTTACTAAAAGACACACAGACTTACTCTAAGTTAATTACCAAAGATATATCATGATTAGTTTTGGTAATGAATATATATAAAACTAGTTTTAACTATAGTTTCATATCATAGCATTCAATGAATACATAAAATACAAATTTTTATGACTTGATATTTAGGATTCCTGAGTTTTGCATAAAATAGTTAGTGGTTTATTTTTATAATATTCCTGTTGTGTTTCAAAATGAGTAAATGCAAGAGAAGTTTTCTGACTCATATTTAGAAGTATTTCTTTCCAAACTAAACTGTGGAAGTATGGCTAATCATTATTTCAATAAATAATATGCCAGGCCGGATACAAAAGTCATTGTTTATATTTTTCCTCTTTAGCATTGGCTCCTGCAGCATCATAGAATGTTCCCGGGCTATTTGAAAATGGATAACATGATTATAGGACACAGATTTGGTGAAGACAATATTAGTGGAATTTTTATGTGTCTCCTGTTTTCCAAATCAGCATTTCTTTGTCTTTCCATCTAACCATGAGTCCTACCTGGGCATGAATTAAAAGATATATTACTAAAAATGAAAACACCTAGACCTGATGATGGCCCAAACCACCAGGAAGGCTGGTGGTGCTCCTGTATGTAAGACACTGGGAGAGGCACAGTGCTCTGGCATGCTCATCTGCTCTCTGCTCAGTGTAGCACATACGCATTCGATATGCATCCGAATCCCTCAGCTTTATTTTTAAATAAGAGTTAATAATGATCACCTTTATTAAATTTTTGGAAAAAATCAATTAAAAAAGACATCCAGGAAACCATAGAGATGGGAAATATTGGTCCACCCGTGACAAACACAGCTGGATGCCTAACTAATATTCTTCTCCCTTACTCATATAGCCCTAATTGTATTTAGTGCAGCTGTATCAATTAGCTTTTGATGCATTATAACCCATCCCGAAACTTAGTGACTTAAAACAACCACCATTCATCATTCTGACACTGCAATATGGGCTTGGTTCAGCTGGTGATTCTTTAGGCCTTAGCATAATATTGGAGCAATGTGTCCAGGTTAAAAACAAACAAACAGAAATCAACAACCAAAACAAAAAAAATCACTATATACTTCCCAGCCTTCCTTACACTGAGGTGGAGGGCGTGGTGGCGGGGGGCGGTCAGATAACAGTTTTGCTCAAGAGAAATAAGTAGAAGTCACAAGGTAGGGCTTCTAAGAAAACTACTTAATGTTGGAGAGATGTGGCAGGCTTACATATTTTGCCTTGAATCTTCCACTTCTTTCTGGCAGGAATGTAGAAGCAAGTGGAGCAGCCAGGCTGAAACACTGAGGCAAAAATGCTGAGATGGAAGCTACATTTTAAGATGGCTGCATGGAAAAGATAAAAGAAACAAAGCCCATTTCTTGACCACTTTTTACATGAGAAAAAGGAAATTTCCTACTTGTTTAATTCACTCTAGGTTGTTTCTGTCATTCAGTGCTTAACGTACATCTCCATTGATATAAATGAATAAATAAATAAATAATAAATAAATAAATAAATAAATAAATAAATAAATAAATAAATAAAAGGCATGTCGTGGTGTGGAAAACTCAACAAATTTACAGTGGTGGGGACCATAAAGGAGAGAGAAACAAAAAAGCATGTTTCTGGGTGTGTTCCCTGAGTCACCTTCGATGGCAGAGAGAAGGGAGAGCATTAACTAGAACAGGATACAAAGCTGTGAGAGACAAGTCCATGTGGTTCAGCTTCGAGTGAGAATGATGGCTGCCTATTCTGGAGAACAACTTAACCACATTGGAGAGATACCTTTTAGAAAATTATTCAATTTAAGAATATTTGGTGCCATGGAGACAAAGATTAATATGTACATAAATAGAAATAAAAATCAGAAAGCCCGAAGATTAAGGTTTTCCCTTGGATTATAGGAATTGCTTTTATCTACAGTAGTCCCCCCTAATTCATGGGGGATATGTTCTAACACCCCCAGTAGGAAACCTGAAACCAAGGGCAGTACCGAATTCTATATATACTATGTGTTTTTCAATACAGGGAGGGGTAAAAGAAAGTTTTACAATTGTTCATATGAAAAATAAAACAATAATAAGGAAATAATAATATAAGAATAAATTGTGTTTCACCTACTCACAACTGTAAACCTGCTATTGCCTCATGCTGTATATACATATCTATGATAAAGTTTAATCCATAAATTAAGCACAGGAAAAGATTAACAACAATAATAAAAAATAGAACAATTATAGCAATATAATGTAATAAAAGCTATGTGAATGTGATACTAGCCATTCTTCTTATGATGATGTGAAATGGTAAAATGCCAAACCTGTCCCAGAAACTGAGTTACCATCCCTTTCTTGCAGTAAATGGCTTAGTGTCACTTGTTTGGGGGACTCCCTTGCTAACATCTTCATCTAGGCTCAATGCTTTCTGGAGTATCACTTTGCCATCAATCGGAACATGTTTTCTGCTCATGTCTTCCACTTATAAATTTAATGCCTTTTCCTCCTTAACTAAGTGTTTATCACACACTGTGGCTGAAACTTTTGCAGTTTGAAGTGTGACAGTGAGACTATCATGAATTTCTTTTTTCTTCAACAAATAGAGATTTGGTCTTACTGTAGATCTAAGCAACCTCGGCACATTGGTAATTTTTTTCTTTTTTTAAAGTCCAGAACTTTCACATTTTTACTTAAAGGAAGTACTTTACAACTTCTCCTCAGCATATTTGATTTGCCAGCCTCACTCTTGAGCTTTGGGGCTATTATTAGGTAAACTAAGGGTGACTTGAACACAAGCACTGTGATACCAGGACAGTCAGTCTGCTAACCAGGAGGGCTACTAAGTCACTAGTGAGCAGGAGACACATGAAATGTGGATGTGCCAGACAAAGGCATGATTCATGTCTTGGGCAGGATGGAGAGGGACTCAAAAGATTTCATCACGATACTCAGAACATAATTTAAAACTTATAAATTATTTATGGCCAGAATTTTCCTTGTAACATTTTTGGGCCCTGGTTGATCTCAGATAACTCGAACTATGGAAAGCTAAGGGTGTAGGGGCAGACTATTCTACTATCCTTGTGGTAAAACCAATAATATTGGAGAACTAACTGCATTGATGTGTTAAGCTCTTTGAAAATTCATTACTTCATTCAGCAAATATTAATCAAGCTTCTTAATAATTGATTTATAATGATTCTTTTAAAATTTAAAGCTTCTTAGTTCACAACATATGAAAGGGCTGTCAGATATGGTGATTTTGAAGGGACTGACTATAACTACCTTTTTTCCACTTCTCCTCTACCTTCTCTTATTTTTCTTTCCTTCCAGTCTCTTCCCTTCCTTTCAGGAAAATAAGGGGAGATGAATTTTATTCACATTTTTTTTCTTTCTTTAGGTCTGTGATTCTGAAAGCACAGAACAAATAATACTATTGTTTTACCAGGAAACCTTAAATGGCAGATAGACATGGCATTAAATAACACTGAAATACATGATGAGACATTTTCTCTATTTTCCATTTTCTCTTTTTTATTTCTTTGCCTTTAAATTAAAAAATATATATTCAATAAAAAGGCTGTAAAAACAATTCAAAACATAGTCCCATACCTCTCCCTTCCTTACCTCCTCAATTATCCACCCCAAAGATGAACATATTTACCTCTTTTCACTGTTTTTTTTAATAGTACTTACCTTCATGCTTTAAAAGAAAATGCTTATAGTTTTTTTTTGATTACTCAGAGTTATCTTTTGACACTATTTGTAATTTATGAAAATTCTATGTGACTTTAAAAATGTGTTTTCAGATTCTCTGATACTCTTTCTTTTCTTGGCTTAATACTCTTCCTCTTCCAGTGGCGGCTGGAATGTGTAACTTGCTTCTGACAATGAAATAAAACAGAAGTGACAGTGTTTGACTTCAGAGATCAGGTCATTAAAGTGCATTTTGACTTCCATCAGGGTCTCTCTCTCTCTCCCTCTCTCTCTCTTCTTTCTCTCTTTCTCTCTCTCATCACTTGCACTAAGAAAAGGTAGCTGCCCTGTTGTGAGAAGCGGCCCACATTGAGGAAATGAAGTTTCCTGCCAGTTGCCATGTGAGTGAGTTTGGAAGCCATCCTCCAGCCCCAGCCAAATCTTCAGATGATTGCAGACCCAGCAACATCTGCACTGTAATTTCATGAAAGCTCTTAAGCCAGAGCCATGCATCTAAGCTACTTCCTAATTCTTTTTTTTAATATATATTTTTATTGATTTCAGAGAGGAAGGGAGAAGGAGAGAAAGAGAGAAAGATCAATGATGAGAGAATCATTGATTGGCTGCCTCCTGCAGACACCACCCTGGGATCGAGCTTGCAAGCAGGGATACTCCCTGACAGGAATCAAACCCTGACCTCCTGGTTCATAGGTCGATGCTCAACCACTGAGCCATGCCAACTGGGCTACTTCCTAATTCTTGATACACAGAAAGTGTGAGGAGAATAAATGTTTATTGTTTAAAGTTTTGGGGTAACACAGAATAGATAACTAATAAAGTACTTTAAAACCATTTTCCCCATACTCCAATATTGCAACCTGACATTTATAATTAATCAATGACATGTGTTTATTTCATTATACCTTATAAATGTCAGTCACAAAGCCAACTGTTGTATTATAATTACATGTCCTTCCTTTTACAAGTTTTCATTTTTCCTGGAATTAATAATTGCCTGTATTCTACCAGCCATAGTTATCTATGTATATATTTTCATTACTCTTCCAAAATTTTTATCTGATCTATCATAAAACTCTAGAAATTTTCTTCACTCTAAGTGGCATATCATAATAGATCATCTAGCAATTACTTATTTTTCTCCTACAGCGACCTTTGTAGGCCAATCATTGTGGGACTTGCCCCTCCTTTATTCTGGGCTTCCATTCATTATTCTGTGTGTCATGACCTTATCTTCTTGGATCTTATGTCTCTTGTCTTTGTGCCATTTCCTCTTTTATAAGAGGACATTATGCAATAACTTCCTAAGTATGGATGCAAGGGTGAAAATTATATGGATTTAAATGTATAATAATATTTGTCTAAAACTATAAATTAGGAGAGACTATTCCATGTGAAGATTTTTATAGTTGAAACTAATTTTTTCCATATTTTTCCCTATTTTTTTTTTTTTTTTTAGATTTTCTCAGGCAGAGGACATTTCCAATGCACAAAGGAGTGAATAGACAATATATATTGAATACATTATAATTAATAAATTTTCCATTTCAGAAGAAATGTGAATCTGAGCAGATTTTAATTAGTCATAACTTTTGTTATTCTCACTTCCATATGTCCACATTACTTTTTTATACATTGATTTCAGCATTTGTTAAACTGCCAGTCTCCATTAAAATGTGAGCTCATTACTAACCTTCAGTTGATGCTATTTCATCATGTTTAATGCATAAGTAAAATTAATAGCTTGGGGATAATTATTGCTACACTTATTTCTGATTAAGATGTCTGAATTAGAGGTTCTGTGTTGGTGAAGATGAAGCCAAATTTTAAATACATGTGACTTAGAACAAGCCAACCCAATTATTTGCCCCTCAGTATCTTTATCTCTAAAATGATGGATTACTTTAGATGACTTGGAAAATAAGGAGCTTCTTCAAATCTAATGTGGTGCACATAATTTTAAGTCTCAGCTTTCCTTCCTTTGATCTTTAAGATTACCATTATAAAAATATATTGGGGATGAATACTCAGGTTTTCTAGCTTTCTGCTCTTGAATCATAATTCTTACACTTTCAGCAAATCATTTATTTTCCTCATTTATAAAACATTTTGGCTTCCTCATTAATACAATAAGGGCAATAATTGTTTGCTACCATGGTGTGAAACACTAGTTATTGTGGAAATAAAGTAGTGAAAAATATGAAGTATCATGCCAATGTAAGAAACTATTACTATTACTATTAGTTATCTCTCTTCTACACTCTATTACTTAAGAACTCAGAACCACTGAGCCCTAATTAAGGTATTTCTATATAAACTGAATTGTGTCCCTTCCAAGTTCATATGTCAAAGCCCTACTCCCCTGGTGACTGTGTTGAAGATAGGGCTTTTGAGTTGATTGAGGCTAAATGATGTCCTAAGGGTAAAATCCTGATCCCATAGAACTTGTGTCTTCATGAAAGAGAAAGAGACACCAGAAATGTATGTTTCTCTGCCATGTGAGGACACAAGCAAAGAAGAGAATCCTCACCAGAATCCAAACCCTGCCTGGGCCTTGACCTCACACTTTCCAGCCTCCAGAACTGTGAGACATTTCTGTTATTCAAACTCCACAGTTTATGGTATTTTGTTACAGCAGCCCACAATGACAAGACAGGTATATAAAAAAACAAAACTTCAGTCTTTTTTATCTTAGTTTTTAATTTTCAGCACATTTCCCAAATGGACATATCCTTCTAATTTTCCTTCTTTCCTAGAATTTTATGCATTAATATTGACATTCTATGCAGCTTTGTGTATCATTAACCCTGAGTCTCCACATCAGTACATTTATGTATAACAATTATATTGCCTTATTTGTATTAGTCCTTTAAAAATAATTATAAGTATTCCAGAAACTGGAAAAAAATACTTTTGAAGCTTTATGCCATGGCTACTATATCATGTAGTTGTTGCCATAAGAATGCTACATAAGAAAGCACAACAAAACTCAGTGTCTTAAAAGAATAGTTTTTATTCTTCCAGATGTTCATGTAGAATCTTCAGCTTGTAGACAACTCTGCCTTATGCTATGGAATCAAGATGGCTCAGCATTTCCCTACAGGTGGAGAAGCTGATGCACCTCTGCTTAATGTGTTATTCATTCTCCTTGTACCAGTAGATTTATTTTCATGGCAATGACAGGGGCTCAAGAGGGAATCAGAAACACTCAAGGCCTCTTATGATTTGGAATTGACATGTGTGTGGTCACTTCATTTCTATTCCATTGGCTGAATAAGACACATGGGAAGCCCAAAGTCAAGGGGCTGAGAATATAGTGTGTTTACAGCCATGACAAGGTATTGGTGCAGTGGGGAGTGCAGAATCAAGCACAACTATGCAGTCCACCATCAAAACTCAGAAGGTACCACAGTGTTTTGTTTATTTGTTTTCATTTTTCTATTTTTCACTTGTATACTCTGTTCTTTCCAAGAGTTTCTGGTATTCTCTGTGGACCTTTTCACCATTTTCTGGTCTTCTTTTTCACTTTTCCTCCACTAATTTTCAGAGCTAGACTCCATGCCCCAAGAGTGAGTTCTATTTGGCCCCACATATTGTGGCCAATTATGATCCTACATACAGATTTAAAAGACTTTGAGAAAAGCAGCTACATGTCTTGCTATCTACCTGTAAGTTGGTATTGTAGTTTGAACTGTGTTCCCCAAAAACATATGTTCAAGTTCTAACCCCTAATACCTGTGACTTTAATTGGAATTATGGTCTTTGCAAATATAATCAAGTTAAGGATGAGGTTACACTGGTTTAAGGTGGGCCTTATCCAATAACCAGAATCATTGAAAGAAGGAAATTTGGACACAGGCCTTCACAGAGAGGAGAATGCCATATGAAGACAGAGGCAGGGACTGGAGGGCTACATCACTAGAAGCAAGGAATGCCACTGATTTCCAGAAACCACCAAAAGCTGGGAGAGTGGGGTTAGCCAGATCTCCCTCAGAACTTCCAAGAAAAACCCACCATCCCTATTGATACCTTGGTTTTGAATGTCTAGTCCCCAGAAGTTTGAGATAATTAATTCTTATTGTTTTAAGGCATTCAGTTTGTTATAGCAAAACTAGAGGCCCGGTGCATGAAAATTTGTGCACTCGGGGGGTGGGTCCCTCAGCCCGGACTGCACCTTCTCACAAGCCGGGACCCCTCGGTAGGGTCCCCAGGCCTGGCCTGAGATCAGGGCCTATCGGGGCTTTCCTTCCCCTGGCTGCAGGCAGCTAGCCCCACCCCTGCCACTGCCACTGCTTGCCATCTGTGCAGCGATGCCCGCCCCACCCTTTCCTGCCACTGGTGGCCTCCCTCTGCAGGCAACAGGCATGGGGTGCGATGGTTTGGCTGGCCTGGGCCTACCTCTGTGGGGCAATCGCTGGTCAACACACATCTGCCACAGAGTCGCTGCCACCTGTGACCTGGGACTCCCTCTTTCTTTGCTGGAGGGCGGGACCAGCCCAGTGAGGGGCCGCCTGCCTACCTGATCACCCCTAACCACTTGCTTGGGGGCAGGGGCAGCCCAGAGAGGGGCCATGGTGGTTCTGGTCTCTGGTCATTCCCCTCGTTACGCTTATGGTGGCTGGCCTTTTATTATATAGGATTATACCTGATATACTTAGATATTATTCAGTTCTATCCTTATTCATGTGCAAATGTGTGTATATTGTACCTTATGTGCAATAATTCTATTACATTTTTCAACTTCTTGACCTATACTGACTACCAGCCAAAATAATTAATTTTGTTTTTTGTTTTGCTGTGTTGTATCCTGTTTTCTTCCAAGACTAGGCCTGGCACCAAATTTAAAGTCACAGCCCAAATACCACATCCCTCCAAGAACTAGGATGCTGCTTCTGTCCCACCACTTCTTTTCTTTCTCTGCCACATAGCATTTCCAGCACTGACTACCTACTGCCTGCACCTCCAGACTCAACTTACTATTGAGATCTTCGCAAATATTCTCTGAACTTTTGGAGTTCAAGGCTGGTCCTCCATCATCTGAGCTGATTTCTGAAGGGTCACACAAGCCTTAGAAGATTCGTAGGTTCAAGCAGAAAAGGAGGATTAAGACCTTGCTAATAGCATTTTCTTAAAGCTGCCCAGAGCCAGAAATCTACAGTGTGTCAGGCACTTTGAAAGAGAAATTGATAGCATTGTTTTATAGGGGATTTCTAAGAGAAACCTGAGAAATCTATAGACCCACATAAGACCAAGAAGGTATTACCACTCAAGGGATGATTGCAGGGGAAAACAATAACTTTTCCTCTTTATATAAAGGAAGAAAGAAAATTTTATATAGATTGTCTTGCCTTATAAAAGGAAAACAAGCCTTCAAGTTTATTTGAGTATTTACTGCAGAGATAAATGGGTTATAGACAGGGTAGAATAATCCAAAAAGAAAATCAGAAAAATGACTGGTTAACCTAAAAGAAATATTAACAGAATTTTAAAATGACCCCAAAGTAGAAAATTTAAATGAAAATAAAAATAAACGTATTATATATGTAATATCTACACTAATAAAAGAGAAACATGGTAATTGGCGTACGACCGCTACCCTTTTCATTGGCTAATCAGCGAGATATGCAAATTAACTGTCAGCCAAGATGGCGGCCAGCAGCCAGGCAGCTTGAAACTAACATGAGGCTTGCTTGCCTCAGTGACGGAGGATCGTTGGAGGAAACCAACGTTCCCTGTCTGAGGCTGCAGGCCTCTGAGTGGGCAGTTTAAGAAACATTGTAACAAATACCGCCAGACTTCAGCCAGCAGATTCGCAACATTGTAAGCAAAGGCCAGAAACCTACTTTCAGCCACAGAGGCCTAAGAGCTGGAGCAAAGCCTCAAGGTAAAGCTAGCCCAGAATAAAAAAAAAAAAGTAAAAAAGGAGCGGTTGGGAACTTCAGTCACTCCCAGCCTGAAAACAGCCCTCAGCCCCTCACCCAGACTGGCCAGGAACCCCAGTGGGGACCCCCACCCTGATCCAGGACACCCTTCAGGGCAAACCAGCCAGCCCCACCCATGCACTAGGCCTCTACCCTATATAGTAAAAGGGTAATATGCCTCCCGGCACCGAGATCAGCGGGACAGGGGGCAGCGCCCAAACCCCCTGATCACCCTGCGGCTCTGTGTGTGACAGGGGGCGGGGCCCCAACCCCCTGAGCAGCCCTGCTCTGTGCCTGATTGGGGGGAGCTCCCCAAACCGACCCCCACGGGCCCTGCTCTGTGTGTGATGGGGTAGAGCCATAACCTCCCCATCGGCCCTGCCCTGAGTGTGAGAGTGGTGGCACCCCAACCCCCTGATGGGCCCTGCTCTGTGTGTGACGGGGGCAGCGCCCCAACCCCCTGATTGGCCCTGCTCTGTGCGTGACAGTGGGTGGCGCCGCAACCTCCCCATCGACCCTGCCTTGAGTGTGACAAGGGACGGTGCCCCAACCCCCCAATTGGCCCTACCCTGAACGTGACTGAGGGTGGCATCACAACCTCCCAATCTGCCCTGCTCTGTGCATGACGGGGGAAGGCACCCCAACTCCCCAATCGGCCCTGCTCTGAGCCCGACCAGGGGCTGCACCTAGGGATTGGGCCTGCCCTCTGCCACCCGGGAGCAGGCCTAAGCCAGCAGGTCGTTTTCTCCCGAGGGGTCCCAGACTGCGAAAGGGCACAGGCAGGGCTGAGGGACCCCCTCTCCCCCCCTAGTGCACAAATTTTTGTGCACCAGGCCTCTAGTATAATATATATGTGAATATATATTCAATTTTTAAATTTCTACTTAAAAGGAATTTTGAGAAAATTTTAACTCTATCCTAGAGCAAATTATAATGAAAAGATAACATAACTTAGTTAAATAGTAGAAATAGAAAACATATAATTGAATGGAAACAATCAAATAGTGCAATGTGAAATGAATGTAACACAAACTTAGAATTTGGAAGGGATGGTTGAAGAGGAGCCATGGAAAATAAGGAGATCTTTTCTTTTTTGTGCAGCATTGTGGGACAAACCTTGATTCTTGACTCTGGGATCCAAGCTGAAAGGTAACATCTGATCTGGAATGTCCAGGCCTGTGATAGAGGGAGACCCATGGTGGATTCATGAGACAGCACTTAGATCTTACATTTGGTACTAATGAGCATCACCTGGTTGCTCTGACATCGATATGGGATGGAACAACACTCTCTCTGGAAGGAGCAAATAATCAGTAACAAAATCTTCCATGAGGAGAAGGGAGAAGTAAGGGCTACTTAAAGCTCCAAGAAGAAAATAAAATCTTACCTGCCAATTTTTTTTTTCATTCTATTTAGGTATACACAAATTAGAAAACAAAAATTACAAATAAAATAATTATTTTTAAGAAAAAATATAATAAAAAGTTAAACCAAGTGCAACAATTGTAACAATACTAGTAAATAGTTTCTTAGATAGATCTCTAACATGTCTCAAAATATGCAATTCATAGGAGATATACTTAAAGCAAAAAGATAAGTAATGCTAAACATAAAGACATAGGCTAATGTGAACCAATACACCTCAAATGAAAAGAAACAAGATGAGATGATCATATTTACCATTAATTTTCAGAAAATAATTACTAGTAATCATAATAGCAAGACAAAAAAATTCCAGTGTAATTTAAAAAATCAAAGAAGAATTTCAATTGGATCCTCAGAGGGAATGGGGTGGGCAGAGGAAAGAGATCAACCGAAAAACTTATATGCATATATGAATAACCCAGACACAGATATTAGTGTGGTAAAGGCCTGGGGAGGGTACAGGAATGGGGATGAGGATTGGGGGTCAATGGGGACGAAAAAGGGGAACATCTGTAATACTTTCAACAATAAAGATAATTTTTTTTTTATGTCCCTGATTCTATTATGATCACCAGATTATTTATTCACTTGATTCTTAGATTCACTTGTTGATAGATGCATATTTGTTGTTCATAATTTGTATCTTTACCTTTTTCTTCTTCTTCCTCTTCTTAAAGGATACCTTTCAGCATTTCATATAATCCTGGTTTGGTGGTGATGAACTCCTTTAGCTTTTCCTTATCTGTGAAGCTCTTTATCTGACCTTCCGTTCTGAATAATAGCTTTGCTGGATAAAGTAATCTTGGTTGTAGGTTCTTGGTATTCATCACTTTGAATATTTCTTGCCACTCCCTTCTGGCCTGCCAAGTTTCTGTTGAGAAATCAGCTGACAGTCATATGGGTATTCCCTTGTAGGTAACTGGGTTTCTTTCTCTTGCTGCTTTTAAGATTCTCTCTTTGTCTTTTGCTCTTGGCATTTTAATTATGATGTGTCTTGGTGTGGTCCTCTTTGGATTCCTTTTGTTTGTGGTTCTCTGCGCTTCCTGGACCTGTAAGTCTATTTCTTTCACCAGGTGGGGGAAGTTTTCTGTCATTATTTCTTCAAATAGGTTTTCAATATCTTGCTCTCTCTCATCTTCTGGCACCCCTATAATTCTGGTGTTGGTACGCTTGAAGCTGTCCCAGAGGCTCCTTACACTATGTTCGTATTTTCGGATTCTTTTTTCATTTTGCTTTTCCAGTTGGGTGTTTTTTGCTTCTTTGTGTTTTGAATCTTTGACTTGATTCTTGCGCTCCTCTGGTCTGCTGTTGGGTGTCTGTATAATATTCTTTATTTCAGTCAGTGTATGCTTAATTTCTAGTTGGTTCTTTATCATAACATCAAGGGTCTCATTAGATTTCTTGAGGATCTCACTACATTTATCGGCGGTCTCACCAGTCTTTTCGAGGGCCTTACTAAGTTTATTGGCAGCTTCTAGACAGTTCTTGAGAGACTTTAAAAGTGTGGTTTTGAGCTCTATATCTTCCATTTCTGACATTTGCATCCTGTTTCTTTGTCTCCGCATTTTTTTATCTTTTCTTAGTGCACCCCCTAGTGGTCTTTGTGCGCAGTCTTGTAGTTAAGCCTTGATTGTTGTCGGTAATACCAGGGGTGATTTGACCTCCAGGCTAACTGGCTATGAGAGTCAGCTGTGTCTGCAGTGGGAGAGCTTCTGTCAAAGATAAACTTAAAAACAGAATTTCAGATTACTTATAAATATAACTAGAAATGAAAACACACCAGAAATCGGCCCGAACCAATATGCTCAATTAATATTTGACAAAGGATGCAAGAACATGCAATGGAGCCAAGATAGTCTCTTCAATAAATGGTGTTGGGAAAATTGGACAGATATATGCAAGAAAATGAAACTAGACCACCAACTTACACCATACACAAAAATAAGCTCAAAATGGATAAAGGACTTAAATGTACGGCAGGAAACCATAAAAATTCTAGAAGAATCCAAAGGCAACAAAATCTCAGACATATGCCAAAACAATTTCTTCACTGATACAGCTTCTAGGGCACTTGAAACTAAAGAGAAAATGAACAAATGGGACTACATCAAAATAAAAAGCTTCGACAACTGACTCTTTCCAGGATCCAGCGTTACCTGGGAGGTTATGCTCCACTTCCCTGCCCTCCACCCCAAGTAGCCAGAGGCGGAAACCTGACTGGTGCTGCCAGACTGACTCCCTTGCTCAAGAGAGATGAAGACGCCAGAGTCACCTGAAGGCTCAGCTGGTTTGGACATGCAAGATGGCTTACTCACATGACAAGAAGCTGACCCTGGCCAAGAGCTCAATTGAGTTGGTACCTCTCCATGGAGCTTAGGCTTCTCACAGAAGGATGTTGGGTTCCAGGACTGAATATTCCAAGAGACTAGACAGCAGTGCCACCTTATAGTCCAGCCTTGGAAGTCCCATAACATCTCTTCCACTAATTCTACCGGTCAACAAGGCACTAAGGCATGTTGACATTCAAATGGAAAGAGATTAGACTCCACTTCTCAATGGAATGAGTAGTGAAGAATTTGTGACCATCTTTAACCTATCACATTAATTACATGAGATCCCCCCACAGAGAATTTCTAAATTTTTAAAATGTCTTAATAAGTTATTTTATTACAAAAAATAAATAAATAAAATAAAAAATAAAAAAAAATAAAAAGCTTCTGCACAGCAAAAGAAACCATCAACAAAACAATGAGAAAACCCACTGTGTGGGAAAACATATTTGCCAATGTCATATCTGATAAGGGCCTAATCTCCAAAATTTATAGGGAACTCATACAATTTAACAAAAGGAAGATAAACAATCCAATCAAAAAATGGGCAAAGGACCTAAGTAGACACCTTTCAAAAGAGGACATTCAGAAAGCCAAGAGACATATGAAAACATGCTCAAAGTCACTAATCATCCAAGAAATGCAAATCAAAACAACAATGAGGTACCATCTCACACCTGTCAGACTGGCTATCATCAACAAATCAACAAACGGCAGGTGCTGGAGAGGATGTGGAGAAAAAGGAACACTTGTGCACTGCTGGTGGGAATGCAGACTGGTGCAGCCACTATGAAAGACAGTATGGAGTTTCCTCAAAAAACTAAAAATGGAACTCCCATTTGACCCTGTGATCCCTCTTCTAGGAATATATCCCAAGAAACCAGAAACACCAATCAGAAAGGATATATGCACCCATATGTTCATAGCAGCACAATTCACCATAGCTAAGATCTGGAAACAGCCTAAGTGCCCATCAGTAGATGAATGGATTAGAAAACTGTGGTACATCTACACGATGGAATACTATGCTGCTGTAAAAAGGAAGGAACTCTTACCATTTGCAACGGCATGGATGGAACTGTTGAGCATTATGCTAAGTGAAATAAGCCAGTCAATGAAGGAAAAATACCACATGATCTCACTCATTCATGGATAATAGAGACCATTATAAACTTTTGAACAATAATAGATACAGAGGCAGAGCTGACTCAAACTCATTGTCAAACTGCAGCAGGAAGGCCGGGGAGGGTTGGGGGGCAGGAAGGAGGGGGGGTAAGAGATCAACCGAAGGACTTGTATGCATGCATATAAGCATAACCAATGGACATAAGACACTGGGGGATAGGGGAGGCTAGGGGACTGTCTAGGGCGGGGGGGGGGGGGGAATGGACACATATGTAATACCCTCTGTATTACTTTAAGCAATAAAAAAAAAAAAAAAAAAAAAAAAAAACCAAAGAGATGCTAATATGGTGCACTTATGGGTCAAGTCTCTCCTGCATTAAATATATATGTATATTTTGAAAAAAAAAAAAAAAAAGAAATGAAAACACAGAGAGCCCTGGCCAGGTGACTAAGTTGGTTTGAGCATCTTCCCTTACACCAAAAGGTTGCAGGTTCCATTCCCAGTCAGTGTACATACTAGCGTCATGAGTTTAATCCCCGGTCAGGGGAAATATGGAAGGCAACTGATTGATGTTTCTCTCTCACATCTCTCTCTCTCTCTCTCTCTCTCTCTCTCTCTCTCTCTCTCTCTCACACACACACACACACACACACACACACACACACACACACACACAATCAATCAATCAATAAACATATCCTCTGGTGAGACTAAAAAAAAATACAAAGAAAACCCCCACAATGGATCTACACTAATAAAAGAGAAACATGGTAATTGGTGTACGACCGCTACCCTTCCCATTGGCTAATCCCCCTGTCACTCACAGAGTAGGGCCAAAATATGCACATTAACTGGCATCCAAGATGGCGGCCGGCAGCCAGGCAGCTGATGTGAACAGGGAGGCTTGCTTGCTTCAGTGACGGAGAACTCCAACGTTTCCCGCCTGACTTGCCGGCCTCTCAGCTGCAACTCTAAGCAACTATGTTGTGAATATAGAAGCTAAAAAAACCCCAGAAACCTGCTTTACTCAGCGGGGCTTCAGCCAGGCGGACCGAAAGATTGTATCAAATACAGATGGTAAACAAAGGCCAGAAACCTGTTTTCAGCAGAGGCCTCAGAGCTAAAGCTGGCCCAGAAAAAAAATAAAAAATAAAAATAAAAAAGGAGCGGTTGGGAGCTTCAGTCCCAGCCTTAAAACAGCCCTCAGCCCTTCAGCCAGACTGGCCAGGCACCCCAGTGGGGACCCCCACCCTGATCCAGGACACCCTTCAGGGCAAACCAGCCAGCCCCACCCATGCACCAGGCCTCTATTCTATATAGTAAAAGGGTAATATGCCTCCCAGCACCGGGATCAGTGGAGCCGCGAGGCCTCCCGGCACCAGGATCAACGTGACTGGGGCCAGTGCCCAAACCCCTGATCGCCCTGTGGCTCTGTGTGTGACAGGGGGCGGGGCCCCAACCCCTCCGCCCCCCACGGGCCCTGCTCTGTGTGTGACCGGGTAGAGCCATAACCTCCCCATTGGCCCTGCCCTGAGTATGAGAGTGGTGGCACCCCAACCACCTGATCGGCCCTGCTCTGTGCATGACAGGGGGCTGCGCCCCAACCCCCACCCCCACATTGGCCCTGCCCTGAGTGTGATAGTGGAGGCGTCCCAACCCCCTGATCGGCCCTGCTCTGTGTGTGACAGGGTGCAGCGCCCCAACCCCCTGATCGGCCCTGCTCTATGGGTGATAGAGGGCGGCGCCCCAACCCCCCCTCCCCCCCCACGGGCCCTGCTCTGTGTGTGATGGGGTAGAGTCATAACCTCCCCATCTGCCCTGCCCTGAGTGTGACAGTGGCGGCGCCCCAACCCCCCCGGTCGGCCCTGCTCTGTGGGTGATAGAGGACGGCGCCCCAACCCCCTGATCCGCCCTGCCCTGAGTGTGACAGGGGGCAGTGCCCCAACTCCCCTATTGGCCCTACTCTGTGAGTGACAGGGGGGAGCTCCTCAACCCCCTGATCGGCCCTGCTCTGTGCATGACAGGGGGGAGCTCCCCAACCCCCTGATTGACCCTGCTCTGTGCATGACAGGGTATGGAGCCCCAACCCCCCTGATGGGCCCTGCTCTGTGCGTGACAGGGGGTGGCGCTGCAACCTCCCCATTGACCCTGCCTTGAGTGTGACAGGGGGCGGTGCCCCAACCCCCCAATTGGCCCTACCCTGAGCGTGACTGAGGGTGGCATTGCAACCTCCCAATCTGCCCTGCTCTGTGCATGACAGGGGAAGGCACCCCAACTCCCCAATCGGCCCTGCTCTGAGCCCGACCAGGGGCTGCACCTAGGGTTTGGGCCTGCCCTCTGCCACCCGGGAGCACGCCTAAGCCAGCAGGTCGTTATCTCCCCAGGGGTCCCAGACTGCGAGAGGGCACAGGCCGGTTGGAGGAACCCCCCCTTCCCCCGAGTGCACAAATTTTTGTGCACCGGGCCTCTAGTATAACATAAAATCTAAACTTACTTTAACAGTAGTACTCTGAAAAGTAATTCAGTAAAGGACATTAGACTAGCTCTATAGTTTCCTGAAATACAAATAAACTGAAGTTCTTAAGAGTACTAATGAGGGAAATAATGTAATACAGAGCGGAAATGAAATTTTGAAAAAGACTGACTCAGAACCACACATTTTATTTGATTATTCCCATGACAAACCAGTTGTGAAGTTTTCCAACATTTACCAGTATTTCCATGATTTCTACCTTGAAATCACTGCAGACGAGATTCATCTTTTCTCAGCTCCTCTCTTTCATTATCTGAATAACTGCTTTCTTGACTTTAAGCCTCTTAGTCTTCAAAATAGCAATCCCTCTGCCTCTAGCAGCTTTTATTTTAAGCATTAAGAACATAGGTTATGTCATGTCACTCCGCTTTTCAAAAAAACTTGAATGAGATCCTTTGTGTATAAAATAAAGTTTGAGATCTTTAACATGGCAATCAAGGTCTTCAAAGGCTACCTTCAAAACACATTAACAAGTCTCATTCTCTATTAAAATCCTTCTACTCACATAAAATAAAACATTCTATTCACATAATATTATTTGCTTTCTTCATAGTGTGGTTATTAGTTGGATACATCACCTTAGCTAAAGGTTTTTATAACAGTCACAAAGATGGTGAAGAATCTAGAAATTTGGGGTTTTAGAAAAAATTATTTTAGAGGCAATTCATAGAATGTATTTCAAACAATTTTATTCTTAAAAAAAGGGTTGATTGGCTTATGCATATGAAAAGTTAGGGTATATCTTGATGTAGGTAGGGCATGGTCTACTTAGTGCAGAAAAGAAGATGTCTAAAGGAGCACGCAGAAAAGCTATCTTAGAAGATTTTCCAATAAGAAAAAGGGGATGGATTTGGTCTTTGTAGCTCTGGGAGTTGTGCATAGGGCTAATGAATGGAAGTAAGAGAGAGATTTTTCCTTTTAAAAAAAAAAGGATAAGTTAGAGAGTATGGATGGAGCAAAATTTAGGAGAATGAACATCAGAAGAAAACGGTCAGCTCTACCATGAGGCAGAAGCTCTGAGGTTGTAAAGTGGGTGTAATCAGCACATGTCACCAATGGTGGGTGTTTAGAATGCACCGAAGACATTCCTTTGCCCCAGGAAACTTACCTCTACCTTTTCACACTCCAATTACTAGGATTTTAAGTAAGTTGAGAAGCATGTCCATGGAAACATCAGTCAACCGTTTACAGGCCAGTCACTAAAATATAGGCCTAGCAATAGTATAGGCCATCGTGTAATTGTTAAATAAGTGACGCAGCAAATGTCATGGATTTGAGTCCTAATTACACATTTAATTTTACATAAATAATCCACTGAATAGTTTGATCTGTACAAGTCTCCATTTTATCTTCTGTAACGAGAAATAATAATACATCTTTACCCCTGGCAATGCTTGGAAAACCAAATAAGGCTACTTCTTCTAATGCAGGATTGAATGGCCATTATTACTGGTTTTTTGTTGTTGTTTATTTGTTTGTTTTAATTTATCCTTATTGTTGAAAGTATTACAGATGTCTGCTTTTTCCCTCATTGAAACCCTGCATCCCTCCCCACCAGGCCTTTGCCACAAAGCACTCTGTGTGTTTTACTGTTCATTTGAGTAAGAAACTAGTTATTTTATTACTTGACTTTAAGAAGCTTACAGTGTAGGAGGGAAAAAGTTAACAAATATAAATTAGAAGTTAACCTAAATACATAATAATAATTTCAGCCCAATCTGGTAACTCATTATATTTTTAAATCAATCTTATTCTACTCTAAAAATAAGCAATTTGATTTCAATTCTCTCTCTTCACCACCCTGTCCCTACCTCTTCCCATAAACTATTTTTATTAAGTATTTATCTATTCATCTAATGAGTTGCTCATGTAAAACAAGATAAAAGTTTCTCACATTTTTTTCCCATAGCGTCTGTTTGAGAAATGACTGCGGAACGTAGAGCAAAAAATATGTCACTAGAATATTAAAGTAACACAGATGATTAAATATCACACCTTGCCTGTTTCTTTGGCAAGCATAATGAAGAAACAAAGATGAAATAATAGCTCGTGTTTTTTATATGAATATGTTGGGGAGGAAATAATTTTTAAAAAACTATTTTTTTATTTTGTTTTTACTTATACCTGATGCTTTTTAAAGCCTCAAAATTTATCGGGATGCTTTTCCTAAATAATAGCTTTGACAAACCAGGTATAGATTATTTAATGAGTCAGACTTAAAACAGCATACGGTAGCTTGACCAAGGAAAGAATACCAAATACTTTCCTTAATATTGAGGAAGTTTGTACTGAGTTAACATAATTGAATTTAATATATCTAGCTTTTTAGAAATCATCTCAAAATTGAGGATTCCTTGCCCTAATCGGTTTGGCTCAGTGGATAGAGCATCAGCCTGTGGACTGAAGGGTCCCAGGTTTGATTCCGGTCAAGGGCATGTACCTTGGTTGCCGGTACATCCCCAGTAGGGGGTGTGCAGGAGGCAGCTGATCGATGTTTCTAACTCTCTATCCCTCTCCCTTCCTCTCTGTAAAAAAAAATCAGTAAAATATATTTTAAAAATATATATATTAAAAAAAATGAGGATTTATTTAATGTCTCTTAAATATAAAAATTCCTTGAGTCCATTTTTATTTGGTAAAGGATCTTACAGTTTAGGCAAATTACCCTAATGAGGTCAAGTAAGTTATCTGATATAATTTTAGGAAAGAATAGTTTCATTGAGATATAGTTCCCATTCCATACAATTCATTCACTTAAAGTATACAATTCAGTGAATTTAAGTATATTTACAGAGTTGTGCAGCCATCACCACAATCTAACATTAGGACATTTTCATCTCCCCCAAAAGAAACCTCATACCCATTAGCTGTTTTCTCCCATCCCCTCTTCTCACAGAACCTCTGACAAACCACTATTTTTGTTCTGTGTCTATAGATTTGCCTCTTCTGGATATTGCATATAAATGAACTCATATAGCATGGGAACTTCTATGGCTGGCTTCTTTCACTTACTATGTTTTTTAGAGTTCATCCATGACATATCAATACTTCATTCCTTTTTATGGCCAAATGATATTATGTTATAAGGATATACCACATTTTAAAAATTATTCATCAGTTGATAAACATTTGGATTGTTTCTACCTTTTGGCTATTATAAATAATGTTGCTGTAAATATTTGTATACAAGTTTTTACTAGTATGTATACATATATTTTCATTTCTTTTGAGCGTATACCTAGGAGTGGAATTGCTGGGTCATATAGTAACTCCTGGTATCATTTGAAAGCTGCCAGACTATTTTACAAAGTGGTTGTGTCATTTTACATGCACAATATATGAGGCGTCCCATTTTTCCATGTAGTCCAAACACTTACTATCTGCCTTTGATTATAGTCATCCTAATGCATGTGAAGTGTTATCTCATTGTGGTATTTTTATAAAATATATTTTTACTGATTTCAGAGAGAAAGGGAGAAGGAAAGAGAGATGGAAACATCAAGAATGAGAGAGAATCATTGATCAGCTGCCTCCTGCACTCCCCCTACTGGGGATTGAGCCCACAACCTCTGCATGTGCCCTGATAGGGAATCAAACCATGACCTCCTGGTTCAGAGGTCAATGCTCAACCACTGAGCCATGCTGGCAGAGCTTATTGGGAGCTTATTGTGGTTTTAATTTGCATTTCCCTGATGGCTAATGTGTTGAGAACTTTTTCATGGGCCTTTTGATTATTTTCATTTTCAATGTCTGTTAAGATCCTTTGCCCAGGTTTTAATTGGGCTATTTTTCTTGTTGTTATTGTTGAATTTTAAGAATTATTTATAATACTAGAGGCCCGGTGCACAAAAATTTGTGCACTTGGGGGGAGGGAGGGTCCCTCAGCCCGGCCTGTGACCTCTCGCAGTCTGGGACCCCTCGGGAGATAATGACCTGCTGGCTTAGGCCTGCTCCCAGGTGGCAGAGGGCAGGCCCAATCCCTAGGTGCAGCCCCTTGTCGGGCTCAGAGCAGGGCTGATTGGGGAGTTGGGGCGCCGCCCCCTGTCATGCACAGAGCAGGGCAGATCAGGAGGTTGCGATGCCACCCTCAGTCACACTCAGGGTAGGGCCGATTGGGGAGTTGGGGCACCGCCCTCATCACACTCAAGGCAGGGTCAATGGGGAGGTTGCAGCGCCACCCCCTGTCTCGCACAGAGCAGGGCCCATCAGGGGGGTTGGGGAGCTCCCCCCTGTCATGCACAGAGCAGGGCGGATCAGGGGGTTGGGGCGCCGTCCTCTATCACTCACAGAGCAGGGCCGATCAGGGGGTTGGGGCGCCACCACTGTCACACTCAGGGCAGGGCCAATGGGGAGGTTATGGCTCTACCCAATCACACACAGAGCAGGGCCCGTGGGGAGGGGGGGTTGGGACGCTGCACCCTGTCACACACAGAGCCACAGGACGATCAGGGGGTTTGGGCGCTGCCCCCTGTCACACTGATTCCGGTGCTGGGAGGCCTCTCAGCTCCGCTGATACCGGTGCTGGGAGGCATATTACCCTTTTACTATATAGGATTGAGGCCTGGTGCATGGGTGGGGGCTGGCTGGTTTGCCCTGAAGGGTGTCCTGGATCAGGGTGGGGGTCCCCACTGGGGTGCCTGGCCAGTCTGGGTGAGGGGCTGAGGGCTGTTTTCAGGCTGGCAGGTGACTGAAGCTCCCAATCGCTCCTTTTTTTCTTTCTTTTCTTTTTCTTTCTGGGCCAGCTTTAGCTCTGGCTCCAGCTCTGAGGCCTCTGCTCCTGGTTTGTTTGGGTTCTATAATCGAAACACTGTATCAACTCCAGCTCTGAGATCCGGCGGGCTGAAAGCAGGTTTCTGGGGTTTTGTTTAACTTCTATATTTGTAACAATGTTTCAAACTGCAAGCTCAGAGGCCGGCAAGGCAGGCGGGGAACATTGGTTTCCTCTCTCACTGAAGCAAGCAAGCCTCATGTTAGCTTCAAGCTGCCTGGCTGCCGGCCGCCATCTTGGCTGGCAGTTAATTTGCATATCACCCTGATTAGCTATTGGGAAGGGTATCAGATGTATGCTAATTACCATGTTTCTCTTTTATTAGATAGGATTCCAGATACTACAACTTTATCAGATATCTGGTTTGCAAATACTTTCCCCATGCTTTAGTTGTCTTTTCACTTTCTTGATGTCATCCTTTGAAGCACAAGTTTTAAATTTTGATGAAGTCTAATGTATCTTTCTTTTCTTGGCACTTGGACTTTTGGTATCATATCTGAGAAGACTGCCTAATCCAAAGTCACAAAGATTTGCTGCTATATTTTCTTTTAAGAGTTTAGTAGTTTTAGCTCTATAATCCATTTTGAATTAAGTTTTGTACATGGTATAAAGAGATAGAAACTATTTCTTTTGCATGTGGTCCAAACTCCATTTACTGAAAAGACTGTTCTTTCTCCATTGAATGGTATCGGCATTTTGATATAATTTTTGACCCTTGACCTGATTGTGAAAAGTCTAAATAACATAATTTTAGGAACTGTAATGAATCTAGATGATTAAATTTTTCCTTTAGAGCTTCCTTTAATTTGATGGTCCTTTAAAAAAAAAGATAATGCCTTACTTATAAATTTTAATGGGCTTTTGAATTATTTTCTAAGTAAACATACTGTTCAATACCGCTGAAAATGTGAAAGTACTTGGAAATATCCATTGACTTCCTTTTTTTAAAAAAATTATCTTTATTGTTGACAGTTTTAGAGATGCTTCCCTTTTCTTCCTTTACCTCCTTCACCCATTGACTTTCTTGAATATTGCTTAGCATGTCCTTGTCTCTGTTAGTTAGAGAGCACAATGTCCCAACTAATGCTCTTGTGAATTTTACAGTTGTCAAAAACTAATCTTTAATCCTATTTTAATTCTTCTTTTTAAAAAACAACAACATATTTTTTATTGATTTCAGAGAAAAAGGGACATGGAGAGAGAGATAGAAACATCAGTGATGAGAGACTCATTGATTGGCTGCCTCTTGCACACCCCTATTGGGGATCAAGCCCACAACCCAGGCATGTGCCCTTGACTGGAATTGAACCTGGGACCCTTCAGTTCACAGGCTGATGCTTTATCCACTGAGCCAAACCAGCTAGGGCCCATTTTAATCCTTAATCCAAGTTCAACAACCCAGTCCTTTTTTTGTTCTAGTGTATCTCAAGCCAAGTTTGATGTACAAAGCATTGTAAGGTATTATCTAGACAGATTTATGTGAACATACATAGGTGCCAGTATTTTAGCAATTACATTTTTAGCACAAGACATGGAACAATGAAGAGAGAGTCACATAAAGTTTTGTGCACTAAAAAACTCATCACCCATTTAAAGATACATTAAATGTACACTATGTATCAAAAGGAATACTAAATTTCTGTTCTAGTCATATCTCGAGGATCTTATCCATTATAAACTAATTGTTAGTATTGACAAATGTCTTATGACATGGTAGTATTCAAAATGCCCCCATTTATAGGAAATATATCAGTTAAATTTTACTACATAACAAACCCTCCAAACCATAAAACAACAACACTTACTTAGCTCACAATTCTGTGGGTCCACTGGACAGTTCATCTGATGTGGGATTATTCAACTGGTCTTGGCCAGACACACCCTGGGGTCTATGGCCAGCAAGGCAGTCAGCCAGAAGCTGGATAATCTAGCATAGCCTCACTCACAGAGATGGGTCAGCTCTCAGGGACCACCTGCTTCTCATCATTCAGCAGCCTGCTTAGACTCCTTCACATAGATGTCCCAAGATCCAAGATTAGCAAAAGAGAAATCCTAATTTATAAGCACTTGTCAAGCTCCTAATAGCACATTTGCTACATTAGCCAAAGCAAGTCATTGAGCCTGCCAGATTCCAAGGGGATGAAAAAAAAAAACACCATCTCTAGATGGAAAGGGCTGCAAAGTATGCAGCTAATTTCAAAATCTACCACAGAAAGCAAAAGGAGGGCCATTTATTTCATAGTGGTACCAAAATAAAATGGGATTTTCTAATCATAAATTTTGTATAGGCACATTTAAATTTTCCTGTACTTCTCGATAATTCCCTTAATAATTATCTTTGTCTTAATTGAGAACTTGTGTTGGTTATTATTTTAATAGATGTAATGCAAATATAGAGAAAAAAAACGTAAGAAAAAATAGAGGTACAAAATGAAAAAGAGAGACTCTCCCTATATCTCTCTTGTTCCCTCACCCCTCCACTGCTCCTCACAATTTTTGTGTAGTTCTCCCTTTAGGCCTTTGAAGGTAACACTAAATAAAATGTCTGTACCTTTATGTCCATATTTATCAACAATAAGCAGTGTCTGTTCAGACTCTATGTTGATGCAAGAAATATTCAGTTTAATTTCTCTATATCTCTCCAATCTACTTTCTCTTTTACCTTCTGTTTGTTGACGACATTAAGAAAGTTTTTAACTGCATACTAAGACCTCTATTTTATAGTCATCAGCTTTCTTACATTTTTATTAAATTTATTGGAGTGACATTGGTTAATAAGATTAGATAGGTTTCAAGTGTGCGTTTTTATGATACATGATTAGTATATTGCGTTGTGTCCTCTCCACCCAAAGTTAAATCATCATCTGCAGCTTTAAGCTGCAGATCTCAATTTCTCTCAGCCCCCACCTCTACCACTTGTCAGAATCTGCCAAGCATTGGGTTGCTTTGACATGTTGTGTAGCATTTATATTCTGACCTCTACTTACAATAAAGTTTTACATCCATAGTCTGGTTCTGAAAATCATGAACCAATGAACAATATTTAAAATATGATGATTATGGAGAAATCAGTGGTGTGATTGAACTCACAAAGAGGTAATTCTCGTCTCTTAACCTGAGTTACTTGAAGGAGAATAAATATTTCAACCATTAAGGGCAAATATATTCAATTATATCCCATCACTTGTTTGATATAATGACACATTTCAGTTTGCTTCAATTTGTAACATGATTTTCTTATACTACTTTATAAATCTCTTATAGAATTTTATTGCATTTTCTTTTTTTCCCATGATGTGAGAAAGAAAATATTTCTATTTTATAACATTCCTTAAAGCATCCACTTTTCTTACCATGCTACTTGTCAGATGATAGAATATGCTTCTAGGCCATAAGCACAGCTGTCTTCTTATTTCTTTTTATTGTTCTCCTGGGTTAGTTCTATTGTTTCCTAAGGCCTTCAGATTTCTCCTGGATTCTTTTAGAAATGGTGTACAAGAGGGGAATTTAATGAGTCCTTACATGAATGAATATATGTTTTATTTCTTAGAATTCTAGCCTCCTGTTGTTGTTTTCTCCCTTCAGAATTCTGAAGGCATAATTACACCATCTTTTAAGCTACAAGGTTGCTGATGTGAGAATTTTAATGCCAATCCAATTCTTAATTTTTAGCATGCAATGCAGTTATGTTTTTTTAAATTTTTTTTAAATTAAGTATAACATGCATACAGAAAAGTGGACAAATTATAGCTTGATGAATTATTTCAAAATGATCACGTAGCTATACTCACAGCACTAGTCATGAAATAAAATACTATCTTTGCCTCAGAGCCCCCTTTGTGCCCCATTTTCAATTAAAACCCCCCTTTTCTCCATATGGCATCATTATTCTTATTCTTAGTAACTTAATAGTTTTGCCTGTTTTGAAATTTATGTAAATAGAAACAAAATACTATATGTTCTTTCAATACTAGCTCCTGTCACTCAACATTAGGTCTGTGAGGCTTACCCATATTGTTGCTTATAGAAGTGACCTACTCATTTCAATTTCGGAATAGTATTCCATTTTATGAATATACAAAAACTTAAAAACTTATCCTTTCTAATGTTTATACATATTGACATGTCCCCCCCCCCCCCTTAGTCTTTGGCTATTATAAATCAAGGCATTAAAAACATTTTTGTTTTGTGCACATATATCCAAAGTTCTGTGTTCTATTTTATTCCATCTAGGGCCATAGAGTGTGATTCTATTAAGTTTTAGAAGATATTTGCACACCATTTATCCAAAGCAGTATACCAATGTTCCTCATGCCAGTAACATAGGAGTTGCTGTAATCAGTCTATTTGTCTGTTGGTATTGTCAGTCTATTAAGTATAGCTATTCTGACAGATGTGAAATGGCATTTTGTTTTTCAAATCTGAATTGAGTATATTTTGATATCTGTGTTGGCCAGTTGTTATATGGCAGGTCAAATCTTTTGCCAATTTTCCCATTGGGCTGATTGTATTTCTTAATTAATCTGTAGGAGCTCTTTGCATATTCTGGATACAAGCCCTTAGTTGGTTGTATGAGTGGCAATTATCTTCTCCCATTCTTTTGCTTGCCTTTTATATTATTTTAATTATATGTTTTAATAAACAAAAATAATTTATTTCATCAATATTTTCCTTTATGTTTAATGATTTGTGTGTCCTCTTTAAGTTCCTTACATTTAGGTCATGAAGATATTTGATTTTGTTGTCTTTTATTTTTTTATTTTAAAAATATACTTTTTAATTGATTTTGGAGAGAGAGATATAAATATCAATAATGAGAATCATTGATCAGCTACCTTCTACAAGGGGATAGATCAGCACCCCATGGGGATAGAGCCTGCAACCCTGGCATGTGCCCTGACTGGGAGTTGAACCATGACCTCCTGGTTCATAGATCAACCCTCAACCCTGGAACCGCACTGGCCAGGCTGATTTTGTTGTCTTTTATAAGTTTTGTTTTTCTACCATTCACAGTTTAATTTATAATCACTTGGAATTTATTTTTGTGTATGGTGAGAGGTTGGAGGCAAAATTCAAATATTCCATATTGATATGCAAGTGGCCCAATACAATTTACTAAAGGGAAAAAAGCCCTTTGCCTCTGGTTGCAATGCCACCTTTGTTGTAAATCAAATGACAATGAACACATGGGTCTGTTTATGGAATTTACTAGAGGCCCATTGCATGAAGAGATTCGTGCAATAGGCCTTACCTTCCCCTGGCTGCCGGCAATGGTTTTCCTCCAGCACCCGGGACCCAGGCCTTCGCTCCAGCCCAGAGCCTTCCGTCTTCGCTCCGCCACTTCACACCTATGTATGCAAATTAACTGCCATCTTTGTTGGGTTAATTTGCATACTCTTCTGATTGGCTGGTGAGTGTAGCAGAGGGACAGTCAATTTATATGTTTGTCTATTATTAGGTAAGATTATGTTCCATTGTTCTGTCAGTCAGTCCCCATACCTAGCCACATACTCTCAGTTTACAGTAGCTTTACACTGATAGCATAAATATGTATAGTATTTAACCACTCTTTCATTTGTGGAATAAACTTAACTTGATCATCATCCTTTTTATATACTGACTAGAGGCCTGGTGCACGAAATTCATGCACAGGGGATGGGAGGGTGGGGTTCCTCAGCCCAGCCTGCACCCTTTCCAATCCGGGACCCCTTGGAGGATGTCTGACTGCCAGTTTAGGCCTGATCCCACAGGAATTGGGACTATACCAGCAGTCAGACATCTCTTTTGCATTCTGGGAGCGCTGGCTCCTAACTGCTTGCTTGCCTGCCTGATCGCCCCCTAACTGCCTCTGCCTGCTGGCCTGATTGCCCTCTAACTGCTCCCCTGATGGCCTGATCAGCCCTAACTGCCCTCCCCTACTGGCCTGACCACCCCTAACTGCCTCTGCCTTGGACCCTGCCATTGTGGCTTTGTCTGGAAGGATGTCTGGCCTAATAGCATATTACCCTTTTATTAGTATAGATATATATTGTTTGCTAATTTTAAAAGAATTTTCTCATCTATTTCCATGTAAGATATGGAGTTGTTATTTTTCTTTCCCTGGACAATGACTGCCAGGTTTTGGTATCAAAGTTATGCCAGCCTAATTAATGAGTTGCAAGATGATCCCTCTTTTACTACTCTGAGTTCGTGTAAAAATCTGTATTATTTCTGTCATATATAGCAAGAGGAATTTTCTGGAGAAGGTATCTTTGCCTGAAGGTCTTTTCTTCATCTTTAAACATTTTACTAATGGAATCAATTTATTCAGTAATTGATTCAATTTAAGGATGTTTCTCCATGGGTGCAATGGCATCTAAAATTCCTCTAATATCTTAAGTTTATGTTTGCATCCCTTCCTCTAGTTTATTTATGTATCCACTTGAATCTGTTGTCTTTTTGCTTATCTTGTTTTTTCTTTATTTTTTGTTATATATTTCTTTATTGATTTCAGAGAGGAAGAGAGAGGGAGAGAGAGAAACATTAATGATGAGAGAGAATCATTGATCGACTGTCTCCTGCACACCCCCTACTAGAATCCAGCCTGAGACCCTTCAGTCTGCAGGCCGATGCTCTATCCACTGAGCCAAACCAGCTAGGGCAACACTTTTTCTTTTTTTCTTTTTTTTTTTTAACACCGTATGTTTTCCTGCACATAAGGCAAGATTCATTTTGACAAAAATCATCTGGCAGAAAATAAATACCTGCTTAATACTTAGATGCCTATACTGATCTCATATTTCAGGGTGCCCTTCCAACACTTTGGTTTAAACCACAAAGTCCTATTTGGGGAAGGTAACTTTGTCTGAAATGAATTTGATCAGCACTACTTTGGCATTCTTATAAAGGCTATTTGATTAATTCAGGAGGAAAAAAGGAGAATTTCCTACAGACTCAGTCATTACTCTTGGCATTAACACACCAGGATTGCAAGTGTTGGGTGTCATAGTAAAGTCTTTGAGAGATCACTCTTAACAGAGTTGGGAGAAGAACAATATTAAACAAATAATGTTACAGAGAAATGTAAAGTAACTACTATGGTAAGAGTTTGCAGAGAAGAAGATACTTGCCTAACAAGGGTTAGGACAGGGAAGGTCAGGGAATGTGTCACTGAGCAAGGATTGGGCAAGAATTATTAAGCAAGGAAGCCAAAGAGAAGTAGGTGTGAGGTGGGATTGGGACTTGGGTTGAGAAACAGATGCTTAAACTGTAGTTCGAAGGATTGATGGCCGTTGGAATCCCCTGGGAAACTTAGAAAGTACTGATACCTGGATCTTAGCCCAGAGATCTTAATTTAATGAATCAGGGCTGTGGTCTTAGAACCTCCAAGTCATCCAAAATGTACATCCAAGCAGAAAGAAGCTCATGTGCAGAGACCCTGTGGCCTGGGGTTCCTGACAGATTCTAGGAGCTGAAAAAATCATTGGCTGAAGGAGTCAGGACCTCTCAAGGTTTTCAATAGCCACACACACTTCCATTGGGATATGAATATGCCCCCTCTGGGATATTAGCATCCAAAGTATATCCAACATTTTACCTTGTGTTGAAAAGTACTCTATAGGAATTCAATATATATGTAGACAGATTTCAGCAAAAGTCAAAGGATCATCTCAGATGAAAAATAAGGAGTTAATACCTCATTTTTGCAACCCCTTACTCCCACCCTGCCCTGAGCCTTGGCCCAGACAGAAACATGTTTCTAATTTCTAACGTAATAATACGAGAAGGGCAAGAGAGCATTCCTAAAAGACAGGAAGAGGGCATCATTTAACCGCCTGTGCACTTTTCGTTTGGGCTTGTCCAATTGTGTGGTCGATGTTACATTCCAGACAGCATATGAAGAGCTCACTATTACTGACAGAGTGTGAATCATTCTCTTAATGGCATTTTGGTATCAGCTGCATACTTTGCATATAGCTGAGGTAATAAAGCTGATTGATTTGGGGCAATGCTGAAAAGTCTCTTTTGTCATGAAATGAGCTGATGGCTCCCAAATTGCCAAATCAGACGGGTTTATGCTACTTATCTCAGTCACTCTCCTCTCTTGCTCAGCTTCAAATGGGCATAATTGCTGTTTCTCTAAAGCCCCTTCCCCCGCCCCTGAATGCTCCTGCCTCAGGGACTTTGCACTCTCATCCCCTGCCCACCCCCCACCCCCACTCACCCCAGATCTTTTTCTCCCATATTCCCACCAATCCCTTCCTCATTTCCCTCTGTCACCTTATCAGAGTCTCCCTGACCACTCAAGTAACAGCATGCTTTGATTTTATTTACAGCATTTATCACCCTGTGACGTATTATATACTGTTTATTTTTTGTCTGTCTTCCCAACCCAGCTTGTAAGCCCTTGAGGATCAGCAACTGTATCTGATTTTTTTAAATAAATTTTTATTGATTTTGGAGCCAAAGGGAAAGGGAGAGAGAATAATTGACGGGCTGCTTTCTGCATGCCCCCTGTAAGGAATTGAACCCACAACCTGGGCATGTCCCTTGACCAGGAATATAACTGTGACCTCCTGGTTCATAAAGGAATGCTCAACCACTGAGCCACACTGACCGAGTTGTATCTGATTTGGCTGCTAATTTATTCTGTAGACCTGGAATAGTTGCTGGCACATAGTTAGTGCTCAATATTTGCTTGTTAAGTAAATATATAAATATCAGTAGTAACGTAAGAGAAGAAAAAATATTTAAACAAAGAATACACTTTTCTGAAGAAGTTAAGTCTCTAAGATACAAATGGACACATGATGAAAACTCAAAAATAGTTTATAGCTATTCTCTGGATAGTTAGTGATTAAATTTTATAGAATTTCAACCTTTATTGAAAATTGCTCTTTTATAGATGTGGCCACTAGAATAAAAGTTAAATTAGTTTTATGTAGTCTATTCCATTAAATTCTACAGGCATTTTATTTCATCAAGGCAAATAAAAATATGAATTGAAGCTGAACAGTTTTTCATCCTTCTGTGAGAAATCTCTGTGGAATAGACAGTGATATATATGTTATGTATCAAAAAAGAAGTATATAATTTTAAATCAAAAAGTAATATACTGTACAGGGTATAAAGATGTTCAAAATATGAAAATAAAAAGTGTGAATAAATATAGTTTTCAGTTCCATTTTTAGTTCTTCAGTTTCCCACTTTGGTATTGTATTAAGCTGACTACTGTTAAAGTAAATATATTTCAGTGCAATCAGAACTGAAATCCTTACCTCAGATATCCCATTTCTCATCAAAGGATTATGGAAACCTCCTGTAACATTTCTCGTTGATACTGGAGTAATCACATGTCACTACTATTTTGTGGATACAGTCTTGCTTAATGCACTTAACTGTTAATTATTTGAAAAGAATCATGGCAGTGCTTTTCAAAGTTGGGCAGGTGTGCACTAGAATTGATTGAAGGGCTGCTTACAACACAGATTGCTGGGCTCCACCCCCAGGTATCTTGATTTAGAAGGTCTTGGGCAGGGTTTGAGAACCTGCATTTCTCTCAAGCTCCAGGTTCATGGACCATCCTTGGAGTAACACCCAGCTGGGTTCTGAGGTGCCATTTCCTTCTTCTACTCCAGTTCTATTTCAGAGCCACTCCATAAGGTGGAGCCACCAAATTCAATTGAGTTTCAGATATGCACATAATTGCACATGAAGAGTATTTATTGTCATTTTTTGTGAGTGACAACACTTCTACAGAGATATTTTTTACACTCACTTTATCTGTAAGTAGACCCTCTCTTGGTTTTGATTAGAGGCTGGCCTTCTTTGACAATTTGCTTGAATACTGAACAGGAGCCTCCTTGGCCCAGTTCACTAGGTTATTTGCTGATATAACCAACCCTGTTCTCATGTCATTCCAAGAGAATGTCAGTTTACTTGCATTGGTTAATGTAGTAACTCTCACATATGCACTTCTTTATTAGATGGTTAAGAGTTCTTTCTCATGCTTTTCTAAATAAAATCACTGGCTGTTTCATGTATACAGAATATTTCTCATGAAATATTTTGAACTTGAGAAATGGTTACCAGACATATATCTCTACTACCCATTCCTTAAATAGATAATCTAGACACAATGGAATCCAGTGCTCTTCTACCCCCTCCCCTCTCACTTCTTCTGTCCTCTTCCCTCCACCTTCCCATAGGTAACCACAGGACCTGGTAAAGGATATTTTATTGCATACATTTCTCAAACAAAGAATTTACTGTGTGTGTCTTCTTTACTTTAATTTTAATAAATAATATCATGTTTTATATATCTTCTCTCAACTTGCTTTCTTTTACTTAATATTTAGTTTTAAAGAACATTATTTACCCTATTTTTTATTATAGTATCTGGTATATGATTCTACTAAATTTCCAACTGATCTCTTGGTGAATATTTAAGATCTTTCCAGTTTCTTTTCAATATGCCTATCCATGTGTCCTTGTACACATGGGCTAGAGATTTTATGAGTGGAAATACTGGGTCGTAGAATATATGAATCGTCTATGTTACTTAATGAGTCAGATACATTGGACAAATGGTCCCAATTAATGGCCTCCCTTTATCCACACTCCTTTTCCTATAAAAGTGTAATCCTGAGGTTGGCCATGTGTTATTTGCTTCAGCCAGTTGGACAGTAGCAAATATAAGCTTGAAAGTGATTGTGCATTTCTGCTTGCATCCTTGCATGACTAAACTTGCTCACTATTGTTTCTCTGAGACTTGCAGGAGAATGTGCCTAGCTTTCTGGAGGAATATAATGGACACATATAAGAGACATGTGGAAAAGGGCCCGGACATCTCACCAGCCATCCTAGACCAGCTGTCAACCAGCCAAAAAGCAACCATGTGATGCTGCTAGACTTATTAGACTTGTCTAGCTGACCACACATGCATGAGTGAGTGAGCCCATCAGAAGCAATAAATGGTTCTTGTTTTAAGACACTGAGTGTTGGGTGGTTTGTTATAGTGTCATTATAGTAAGAGATAACTGATACTCCTGATATTGTTAAATATTTCCCCAAAGTGAGTGACTGCTAATGAGTAAAGGTTTCTTTTTTTGGTGGTGATAGAAATGTTCTGAAATAAGATAGTGCTGATGGTTACACAACATTGTGAATATTCTAAAAACAACCAAATTGTACAATTTGATTAGAGGCTGGCCTTCTTTGACAATTTGATTAGCCATTGTAACTATTTACGTAATTATTTAGTAACTCTTATCTCAATTTAAAAAAATCTTATCTCAATTTAAAAAATCTTATCTCAATTAAAAAAAACTTTTAAAAACCTTAATTTAAAACCTTTAAAAATTAGTGAGAAGCAGTACAAAATAGAATTAAATACATATGACTTAGAATCCATCAAGACTGGTTTCAAATCTGGGCTTCATTCAGTTGAGCTGGGCCACTGGACATAATTGCTCTCACTCAGTTTCTCATCTAGTGAAGTGCCAACCTCACAATATGAAGGTGAAGTGCAAGAGTGTGTGCAAGGAGCTATGCATACTGCCTGATACATGATGCACATTCAATAAGTAATGATTAAATTGAAAGCGGTTGAACCAATTTATGATCCCCCAGCAATAGTTTCCCACATCTACGTAATACTCGATAGTATCAAATGTAAATGCCTTTGCCAATAACATGCTTGTGAAACTATACCTTACTACAGCTTTAATTTCATCCTTATAATTGCTGGTGAGTAAGAGCATATTTTGGCCATCCATCCCTTTGATTTTTTTTTTCTTTTCTTTGCCTCAGCATGAATTAACAAGAGTTGAAACTGCTCTAAAATCTTTAAAAATTAGACTTTCTGATAAAAGAATGGGAATATAATCAATGGGGTCATTTTCCTAAAGACCCACTGGATTATCAACAATTACTGTGATTGGTAGTAATAAGAATTGTGTGTGTGTGTGTGTGTGTGTGTGTGTGTGTGTGTGTGTGTGTAAGACAGATGTAACTATGATATCTAATTTAAATGTAGGGTAACATTGTAAGATTTTCCATACACAGTGCCAACAATAACATTCTTAGTGTTTATCTAAAGCAGACAATTGCAAGCTGATTCCACTTATTTCAATATTCTTATTTTGCAATTGCAAGAATTGAAGTACTATGCCCAGTTAGTGACAAAAGAACCAAATTCTCTGACTCTAGGACTAGAAGCCTTGTCACTGATTGTGAACGGTTACCTTCATCTGCTCCTTAATAGACCAATTTGCAGTAGCTCCATGTAAAAGCATTATCCAGATATATAACGGTCACCCATTTAGACATCAATGCTTTTTGTTTTGCATTTACTATATTAAAGGAAATATATTTAACTTACATATACATTATTACTTTTATGGATGTATAATTTTTAAAAATAGTATTTTCCAGATAACCCAAGGGCCCTTTTCTCAGTGAAAATTACACTGATATTTCTTCAAAGACTCTGAAAGTATTTAGACATTTTGTTCCCTCACGGAACCATAAAGCATTATTTATTCATGTTCTTTCTATGGCACACATCTTGTACGGTGCCTCACATTTATTCGATGGCCAAAAAATGGCAATAAAAGTAGTAATAGCATTAGAACAGTGGTATTAGAAGGGGGGGAGGGGAAAAGAACAACATTTAAGATTTCATTTTACAATACCACCCTCCACCCCTTACAGCAATTGCTATCACTTTTCTTTCTATCACTTCATTTTCTGAGGGAGGGCTTTGGTGTGTCCCCATCTTTCTGGTAGAATGGCATGCACGTCTTCTATGACATCTGTCTGTTGTCCTTAAGTCTTCACATTTCTGATCCTATTGCTGGTTAAATATGCAGGAAGTTCATCGTGCAGTGAAATGGAGAGGTTGTGCATGTCAATCAGGAAAACATTTTTCAGTGGGTGGCAAAGAAAACTGGGAAATGCCCAGAGGTATAGCATGAAATAGGTCACGGGAAGAAACTCAAGACAAATAGCAAACCCTTAAGTGTCATGGTGGGCATTTTTCTGAGAGCTTTCCATAAAGTATTTTATTTAATCCTCACCGAAATAAATAATCAAAACGGAAACTGCTGTTATCTCCATTTTACAAACAGGGAATTGGAGACACAGAGGTATTAAGAAATGTGCCAAGTTCACAATGAACAGGATCTAAGTGGGGCCAACTCACTGTTTCTCCATGTAGAGCACTTTCTAACCCTTACTCCATGCATGGAGTTCCCAAGATCTTTGTGTGTGTGTGTGTGTGTGTGTGTGTGTGTGCGCGCGCGCAGGGGGAGGGGGGGGGTGTTGCTTAGATTTCAACCACCAGAACAGTGCTGACTTGCTAAAATTTGGTGAATCTCACTCACATCAGGCATAGAACAAGATCAGCACTCCTGGCTACCAACAATAAACAGCTAACAATGGTGAGCTTGATTAGTGCTCACTATTTGCATTCTGCTCACAGAGCTTCTAGGGGCCTATAGCACCTGGAGGCAATGGGTGTGGCAAAGCCATCCTTTACCTGGTGAGCTCCCTGCAGCTAGTCCCCAGCATAGTCACACTACCCCTCCTCAGGCCAGGCCTAACTTCTGCAAAGATTTGGCTACCAAATTCCAATGAACTTTTCCATCTATGTAGTGGATACTTTCCTGAATCAGTCATAAGCAATGCCTCACAGGGAATGGGTATTTTGTGGGACCAGTCTACTTACTACACCTATGGGCCCCTTACCTACCCCACCTGCTGGTATTGAGTGGGAAGTAGAAGATCACATTCTAGAAACACAGTGATTACGGCCTAAAGCAGTGGTTCTCAACCTTCTAGCACTTTAAATACAGTTCCTCATGTTGTGACCCAACCATAAAATTATTTTCGTTGCTACTTCATAACTGTAATGTTGTTACTGTTATGAATCATAATGTAAATATCTGATATGCAGATGGTCTTAGGCGACCTCTGTGAAAGGGTCGTTCGACCGCCAAAGGGGTCTTGACCCACAGGTTGAGAACCACTGGCCTAAAGAGTTCAAAAGAAGAAATGGTTGGAAGATGAATTGTTCTATTTTTAATTTATAAAATTCCAAATAGTAAACTCAACCTGACCAGAAAACAATGATCATGCATATTTCCCTGCATCCTCTGGGTGAGACTTAAAATTGTGGTTGTCTTCAATGAAGCACAACAACCTTTGAAAGAACCATTGAAAACACAATGGATAATGCAACACAATGGAGTGAAGAAGTAATCACCAGTAAATAAATGGTATTAGAAAACTGCAGTCAAAAAGGGCCTATATTGTTTCAAAATGTCACTATACAAGCAAATCCTGAGAGTTGCTACCCTTTTTCTTTCAGTGAGAAATACAACACGCATCCCAAATGGCACATCTAAGAATAAAGAACAGGAAGAGATGGTTTCTGAACCTAAACAGAAAGAGATGGGTTATGCAGACTCTTTCCAAGCACTGAGTGGACAACAAATACATAAGAACCTCTTCTCCACCTATTAATCTGAATATTCATCAATATATTACTATAACTGACACATGGAACCATGAATTTTATAACCCATTTTATAATCGAAATGTCTATATAGACAGAGACCCTGCAAAAAAAAATTGCTGGGAGTCCTACACATTCTTGGCACAGTTTTGAACCATCATTTTATTGGCCCAAGAAGAAAACATTGTTAAACTCATGTCAAAGAGAAAAACAAGTCACTCACACATGGTCTAGAGAGAACACTGCAAAACCATATGAGAAAAAAAAGGATAAAGGGAGGGATAAAGATTGGGGATGATTATTGCAATTTAAGACAGTTTATATAGTCCCAGTCTATTTGACTTCTTCCTGTTTACACAGTTTCTTGAAATTTTGCATCTCCAAGTTGTTTCACTTGTTTTTGGTACTTCTTCACTAGGTACTGGGTACAAAATTGTCCTCATGCTACTGAGCCTCTGGAGTATCTGTTTCCAAAGTCTTTCCATCTCCCCGTCTCCCCTCAATCAACAAATATTTATTAGGGGCCTACATGTGCCAATACTGCAGTGAAGACACTGGCCATAGCTGCTATCTCTTACCTACCACAGAGTAAGACATTTAACAAGTAATTGTAATTTTTCTGGCAATTACAGTAGCCAGCTATAGTTTTATGATCACATCAAATACCTTGGAACTTAAGGCACAACTTAATATATTTAAGTTGCTATTTTTAAGGTTAATATTGATTCCTGTCCTTGGTCTAGAGCCAAAGCCACACTTTCTCTTTCTCATTCTCTCCACAGTATAGAAGAACACATACACATTTAAAAAAATAATAATACATTTAATTGTGAATCTGAACATAGTGTCACATTCATTTTAATCTTCTGGAAAACCTGGTTAAACATCTGTGTCATAACATCATCTTCCATGTGAGAGAGTTCACATTTCTTTTATATCATGGGGTAATGACTAAATAGCTGCTCAGGAAAGTGATATTTAGTTAAAGGGAAAAATATTGGTGCAGAAGGATAGATTTGTGCAGTATAAATGCCTAGGCCAATTTCTGATCTGAAGAATAGAATATAAACTATGTAATGAGCAGAAAGGAAAAGGGGCTGGGGCAAATCCCAAATGAGAAGTAATGTAGACACCAAGGCATGGAAATTTTCTATTATATGGGTCCCCTATAGCAGAAAAGGGAAGGTGCCTTTCATGCCCAACATATATCAGATAATGACATATAATGAAATGCACACATCTTCTGGGGAAAAAAGGGAAGCTATTATATTCAATTGAGAGACATAATGTATCAAAGAACTAAAAGGCTCCCTTCAATGCCATAATTTTCTTCAAAAAAATTTCTGGAAGCATGTCACCACTGTAAAATATACCCATTAAGACTAATTTGTCTACAATCATTTGGAAGACTATAGATTGAACTTGAATATAATCCCTCACGTATATTCCCTTGCATACTGATAAAACGAGAATGACAACAAATTGTGTGTGCCATAATACATACTGCCAGAAATTCATAATAGTTCCACCTTTCTCTACGGATGCTTTTGGTCACTAATTTATCATCCATCCCTTCGCTACTATTCAACATGTATATATTAAAAACCTACTGTGTGCCAAGCATTTGTCTAGGATTGAAGATAAATGGTGAAAAGAAAGATGAAATTTCAGGCCTTGTGAAGCTCAAATTGATTAGTCATAGAAGTATTAAACTTGTAAAGAAATAAATTCAAGGAATAGTAAGTGCTCCAAGGAAATAAAATAGAGCAATGGGATAGAGAGTGGGAGATGGAGATGAGCCTACCTTGGACAGGGTAGTCACAGAAGGCCTCTTTGAAGGGATCAGATGAAGGATGAAAGAGGAAGCTATGTGGACATGTGGGGAAGGAGTATCTGGCACTCAGACATGGAATACACATGTGGCTGTAAAAGGTTTGAGAAAATGTATTCCTTCCAAGACCTATTCACTGTAGTGGTGAATGTGGGTGACCTGCCCTAATGCCAACACCAGCTTCCTAAATTTCTTTTTTTTTTTTTTTTAAGAATTGGTTTCTATTAGTTTCTTTTTTTTTTTAATGGTTTTATTAATTTTTAGAGAGAGGGTAAGGGAGAGGGCTAGAAAGAGAGAAACATCTATGAGAGAGAAACATCATTGATTTATTGCCTCCTGCGCACACCCTACTGGGAATCGAGCCTGGAACTCAGGCATGTGCCCTGACCAGGAATCTAACCTGTGACTTCTTGGTTCCTGGGTCCATGCTCAACCACTGAGCTGCACTGGCCAGGCAACTTCCTGTGTTCTTTACCTCTAACACTTTGTACCTACAGTTTTACTCAGAGGTCTTAAGGCACAAAATCAGAAGTTTATGTCTCCTGAGAGGAGCAGAAGATAGTGACTGACTAATACAGAGGCCTGAAGGCCCAGCCCTGTGGCCCTGAAGGGGGAAGTCTCCCAGGGTGATTGCATTCCTGAGAGCCCCCCTGGAATCAGGCTCAGGCTGAAACCTTGCCTGAAGTCCTATCCTTGCTCAGTTCCCTTCTCTTCTTTGACCTGCTTCTCCTGTACACGCACTGTTTTCCCCCTGGGAGCACATTTTAAATGAACCACCTTCACTCAAATTCTCATTGTAAGAAGTAGCCTAATACCTCCTGCCCTCCAGTATGAACAACTGAAACCATGTCATGGCATATGGTGAATTATCCTGGTAATTTTGAGTGGCAGTGGAGTTGTGGAAAGAAACATTGATGATGACGGTGGGTTCCATCATGTAATTACATCTCCCTGGACAAAGTCTCAACTCTGGACTTCAGTTCTTCATCTATAAAATGGAGATGTTGAGCCCAAGATGGCCTCCAAGGAACTTTTCCTAGTATAAAAAAGATGCTACATGTATGCATGGGAAGAGATGACATATTGATACACAATCACATAAGCTGCATGCATCTAGACTAGAGAGATAATCTCATGCCCGATGGGATATGGAGGGGTTAGTGATTTTTTCCTGTAAGTGGTCTTCACTGGGTTTACTGCTATGAACAGTAGTGAAGAGCAGCTGGTTAAGGCCAAGGGCAATGTTCAAAGGAGTTTTGCTGAGAGTCAGATGTTGTGGTACATCAGTAGTGGCTTTACCTTCGACCAGAGAAAATCTGAAAGGTGGACAACGCAATCAAATAATAGGAAAGAAGGAGGAACCAAATGAGAGCACATTTGAGAAACGTCTGTTTTCTGGGTGGGAAAAGTGCAAGCTGAGAGGAACCATGACAAAAACTGACAACCATGATTGCTGTTGAGCCACTGGACCCGGACACAGTCACGAATTCCTGCCACACCATAGCTGAGAAGTCTCTTTCAAAGCTTTAAAAAGGGGAGAAACTGAGAACAAGCAAAAGGAAGCTTCACTTTGCACAATCAAAGGAAATAACTCTTTATATAACAGGTATTCAGAACTTATTACTGAACATGACCTTAAAAAGCATTACAGTTAGAAAAAAATAATTCTAAAATTAGCTGTGTGATATCAGCCACAACACTGAGTCTCAGATTTCCAACTCTGTAAAGTGGAAAAATTACCTGCAATTCAAAGGGATCTAGAAAGGGTATAGAGCAGAGAAAGAGCTGGCATGGGAGGCACCACAGCAGGAAATAAATGGTTCAGAATCAAATGAGTGTGAGCTCTGGCTCCCTACCCCTCATTCTCTTTGTGACCTCAGACAAATCGCCTAACTTTGAGTCTGGTTTCCTCAATTGTAAGATGAGGCAATAATTATACATACTTTATGGAATTGTTATATCGCCTCAATAATGAGATATGCACTCAACAAAGATCAGTTCCTTTTTGCCACATTTGCCAACCAAACTTTTTCTGGAATACATAACCTACGTCAATAAGCAACCCACCCAGTGCTTACTAAGCTCCTCCCCCCTTACTGTGCCTTATTTCTTCCTATCTCGTGGCTGGTACTGTCCTCACCACTCACCTGGTGACTCCCATGACTTTGATAAATTACCAATGTTTGACATGTTTTTACAGTTTACTTTTCATACTTTCCTTCACAGCACAGATCCTGACATCACACCTCCCTTAACACATGGTTGCCATGGATATGAGAGACCCTGCAGGCTGCCACTCTGTGGTCTCAGGACTCCATGAGCCAGGCATGTCAACATCAGAGAAGGGTGCCTGACACCGATGGCCCAGCTCTTGCCTTCGGTTCAACCCAAGTGAAAATCTTAACTTAGCCTGTGTTTCCTGCAAGCATTTTTATATAATTTGATCTCGTAAGGGAGGGAAAAATCACATCTTTATATCCCCAGGCATTTTGTGTTCTTATCTAAAATTAGCACAGTGGCTGTTCTGCTATTTTAGGAAATCCAGGACATCCTTCACTCTTCAGACCTACCAGCTTAGCCAATTGGGGAGCATTATGCAATATGGAATATGTAAGTTCAGCACCAAACTCTAGAGCCACATAGTTGCTCTTCCTACTCCAGATTATTCATATAGTTAAAGAGTGTGTGATTAGGAGGGTGCAAGAGCCAGTAGGCAGGACAAACATGATATGGAGGTAAAGATGTAAATGAAAGAGTGAAAACCCCAGAAAGATGATATCTTAGGCCGTGGTCCCTAGAAGCAGAACATGAGATGGGAGTTCTTGGCAAATGATGGAATGTTTTCAGGAGGAACCTGTTGGGGCCTGAGAAAAGCAGGGAAAAACAGGAAAAGAAGGAAAGCAAACATGTATTTTCAGGAGAAGTCTGATCTCAGTTCAAGCCCATGGGGAGTTCTAAGATGTCAATCAGTCTGTCAGGTGGCTGAAGGCTGCCTCAAGAGAAGGGCACAACCTGTAGACATTTCTAGATGATGCAGCTCCTGGAAGCCTCAGGCAATTCTCTCAGCAGAAGGGGGCAGCTGTGAGCCAGTAACAGACAACACTCCAGCAGCTGGGAGAAAGGGCTCCTTCAGGGTGAAAGGGATTCGTATACACACCAACACTGGTGGTAAAAAATATAAAGGAAATGCTGGAGCAATTTTTTGAAAAGTTATAGAATCCTTAAATTCAGGGATTATATCTTAAACATGTGTTAAAATCTCCATCACTAATATTGATACTTCTGTAAAATAAATACTCAGTGATAGGTAATCAATGATTAAACAAATAGCAATTTATTTGAGATGGAGTGAACCAGAAGAAGAAATAGTTATTAGTCTGAGTTATGAACTCTGGAGATATCAGAGTTAATAGACGACAGAGTTTTTTATTTCAAGAAGAAGGGAAAATTATACCGAGTCAAGTGTTAGGACTCTGTCTTGATTTACCTTCTCTTCCTTCAACAGTAGATAAACTATGTGGAAAGGAAGAAAAGTCTTGGACTTGGTATAAAAAAAAAGAGAGTTCTAACCTTAGGTTAGTCGTCTACTAATTTGTATCTCTGTAGTTTAGTCTGAAATGAACAGAATCTGTTAATTCAACTTCAAAATGGAAATTGTAATAACTGTGATGCCTGACTTATGGTGTTCTTGTGTGGTTCAAACGTGTCAATACACTGGGAAGGAAACCTTGTTTTTGAATGTGAGAGACAGACCCTAAGTCCCCAGGTGCAGGGGAAAGAGTGACAGTATTGATACCATAGCTGCATAGGGCATGGTACCACCTGGCCACACGTGCTGGCACCAGTCACTTGCAGATCATGAGGGTTCCCTCACTAATGTCAATTTCATTCTCATGGACTGGACTGCTTTTCTCATGAGACTGGAAACATGACAGTCAAGGGTACCTTCTTCTCTTGGTTCTTACTAAAAAAAAAAAAAAATTGCTCACTAGATTCATTTTATCTTAGTTGCATGGATTGAAAAACCTGTGCAAGAGATGTCAGTAGGGCAGAGTGTCTGTCAGCCACTCTGATGTTTATTTGTGATTGGGGAAGAAATCCTTTCCCAAAGGTAGGGCTGGTCCAAGGAGAAAAGAAGATCTTGGGGAGATAAAAAATAGATATCCACTGGGGTGCTAGAGGTGGTGTCAGAAGATATAATCCAACACCCATTTTTGATAAAAGCTCTCAGCAAGGTTGGAGTAGAAGGATCATACCTCAACATAATAAAAGCCATATATGACAGGCCAACAGCCAACATCATACTCAATGGACAGAACCATTTCCCCTAAGGACAGGAACAAGACAGGGATGCCCACTCTCACCACTCCTGTTCAACATAGTACTGGAAGCATTAGCCATTGCAATTAGACAAGAAGAAGAAATAAAAGGCATCCAAATTGAAAAAGAGGAAGTAAAACTATCCTTATTTGCAGATGACATGATATTATATGTACAAAACCCTAGAGACTCCATCAAAAAACTACTAGACTTAATACATGAATTTGGCAATGTAGCAGGATACAAAATTAACCCCAAGAAATCTGAGGCATTTCTATACACCAATAGCGAACTTTCAGAAAGAGAGACTAAAAAAACAATCCCATTTACCATCGCAACAAAAAAATTAAGCTACCTAGGAATAAACTTAACTAAAGAGGTAAAAGACCTCTACTCAGAAAACTATAGGACGTTGAAAATAGAGATAGAGGAAGACATAAACAGATGGAAGAACATACCGTGTTTATGGATTGGTAGAATCAACATCATTAAAATGTCCATACTACCCAAAGCAATCTATAAATTCAACGCACTTCCCATTAAAATACCAATGGCATACTTCAGAGATCTAGAACGAACTCTCCAAAAATTCATCTGGAATAAAAAAAGACCCCAAATAGCTGCAGCAATCCTCAGAAAGAACAAAGTAGGTGGGATCTCAATACCAGATATCAAGCTGTATTACAAAGCCAGTGTTCTCAAAACTGCTTGGTACTGGCACAAGAACAGACATATAGATCAATGGAATAGAATAGAGAGCCCAGAAATCGGCCAGAACCAATATGCTCAATTAATATTTGACAAAGGAGGCAAGAACATACAATGGAGTCAAAATAGTCTCTTCAATAAATGGTGTTGGGAAAATTGGACAGATATATGCAAGAAAATGAAACTAGACCACCAACTTACACCATACACAAAAATAAACTCAAAATGGATAAAGGACTTAAATGTACGGCAGGAAACCATAAAAATTCTAGAAGAATCCAAAGGCAATAAAATCTCAGACATATGCCGAAACAATTTCTTCACTGATACAGCTCCTAGGGCACTTGAAACTAAAGAGAAAATGAACAAATGGGACTACATCAAAATAAAAAGCTTCTACACAGCAAAAGAAACCATCAACAAAACAACAAGAAAACCCACTGCGTGGGAAAACATATTTGCCAATGTCATATCTGATAAGGGCCTAATCTCCAAAATTTATAGGGAACTCATACAACTTAACAAAAGGAAGATAAAAAATACAATCAAAAAAATGGGCAAAGGATCTAAATAGACACCTTTCAAAAGAGGACATTCAGAAAGCCAAGAGACATACGAAAATATGCTCAAAGTCACTAATCATCCGAGAGATGCAAATAAAAACAACAATGAGGTACCATCTCACACCTGTCAGACTGGCTATCATCAACAAATCAACAAATGACAAGTGCTGGAGAGGATGTGGAGAAAGAGGAACACTCGTGCACTGCTGGTGGGAATGCAGACTGGTGCAGCCACTATGAAAGACAGTATGGAGTTTCCTCAAAAAACTAAAAATGGAACTCCCATTTGACCCTGTGATCCCACTTCTAGGAATATATCCCAAGAAACCAGAAACACCAATCAGAAAGGAAATATGTACCCATATGTTCATAGCAGCACAATTCACCATAGCTAAGATCTGGAAACAGCCTAAGTGCCCATCAGTAGATGAATGGATTAGAAAACTGTGGTACATCTACATGATGGAATACTATGCTGCTGTAAAAAAGAAGGAACTCTTACCATTTGCAACGGCATGGATGGAACTGGAGAGCATTATGCTAAGTGAAATAAGCCAGTCAATGAAGGAAAAATACCACATGTTCTCATTCATTCATGGATAATAAAGACCATTATAAACTTATGAACAATAATAGATACAGAGGCAGAGCTGCCTCAAACAGATTGTCAAACTGCAGCGGGAAGACCGGGAAGGGTTGGGGGGCAGGAGGGAGGGGGGGTACGAGATCAACCGAAGGACTTGTATGCATGCATATAAGCATAACCAATGGACATAAGACACTGGGGGGTAGGGGAGGCCAGGGGATTGTCAAGGGCGGGGGAAAAAAAAGGACACATATGTTATACCCTTTGTAATACTTTAAGCAATAAAATAAAATTAAAAAAAAGAAGATATAAGCTCACGTGTCTATTTTAATGTATTGTGTCTTTGAGCACATCAATAAATCTATCTTAACATCTTTATCTACAAAACTAGAGGCCTGGTGCACAAAAATTTGTGCACTCGGTGGGTGGGTCCCTCAGCCTGGCCTGTGACCTCTCGTAGTCTGGGACCCCTCAGGGGATGACCACTTGCTGGCTTAGGCCTGCTCCCCGGGGAATTGGGCCTAAGATGGCAATCAGAAATCCCTCTGGCAGCCCGGCAGCCCTCGGGGGATATCCACTTGCCAGCGGGCAGCAGGCCTAAACTGCAGTCGGACATCCTTAGCGCTGCTGAGGAGGCAGGAGAGGCTCCCACCACCACCGCTGTACTGGCAGCCATCAGCCTGGCTTGTGGCTGAGCAGAGCTCCCTCATGTGGGAGTGCACTGACCACCAGAAGGCAGCTCCTGCATTGAGGACTGCCCCCTGGTGGTCAGTGTGTGTCATAGTGACCAGTCATTCCCAGTCTTTCTGCTGCGAGGGTCAGTTTTCATATTACCCTTTTACTATATAGGATAGAGGCCTGTTGCACGGGCGGGGGCCAGCTGGTTTGCCCTGAAGGGTGTCCCGGATCAGGGCAGAGGTCCCGCTTTGGTGCCTGGCCAGCCTGGGTGAGGGGCTGATGGCTGTTTGCAGCCAGTCACACCCCCTTCAGGGTGGGGGTCCCCACTGGGTTGCCTGGCCAGTCTGGGTGAGGGGCTGAGGGCCGTTTTCAGGCTGGTGGGCAACTGAAGCTCCCAACCTCTCCTTTTTTTCTTTTTTTTTTATTCTGGGATTTATTTACCTTCTATGGCTGTCACTGGAGCTGAGAGCCAGCTCCAGCTCTGAGGCCCAGCTCCAGCTTAAGGCCTCAGCTGCTGAAAGCAGGCATCTGGGGTTTGTTTGGCTTCTATAATTGAAACACTGTTGCAGCTCCAGCTCTGAGACCTCGACTGGCTGAAAGCAGGTATCTGGGGTTTGTTTAGCTTCTATAATTGAAACATAGTTGCTTTTGGAGCTGTTGCTTTCAAGCTCAGAGGCAGGCAGCTGCAGGCAGGGAATCTTTGCTTCCTCCATCACTGGAGCAAGCAAACCTCCTGTTCACTACAGCTGTGTGGCTGCTGGCTGCCATCTTGGTTGGCAGTTAATTTGCATATTGCCCTTATTAGCCAATGGGAAGTGTATCGGAGGTACGGTTAATTACCCTATTTGTCTTTTATTAGATAGGATGGGACTATGCATCTATATTTCACAGGTTGTTTGAGTATTAAAATAGGTATTTATATGTAAAGACTGGAGGCCTGATACACGAAATTCGTGTAAGAGTAGGCCTTCCTTACCCCGGCTGCCGGCACCTGCTTCCCTCTGGCACCTGGGACCCAGGCTTTCCTTGCAGCCCGGACTTCATCTGGAAGGTTGTTTGGTCTAATTAGCATATTACACTTTTATTATTATAGATGCTTTGTAAAATGTAATATGATTTTGCCCTGGCTGGTGTGGTTCAGTTGGTTAGAGTGTTGTCTCAGGCACCTAAGGGTTGTGGGTCTGATTCCCAGTCAGGGCACATACCCAGTTTTGGGGTTCAATCCCCGGTCAGGCCACATACAGAAGGAAACCAATTGATCAATGTTTCTCTCTCACCTTGATGTTTCTCTCTCTCTCTCCCCCTCTCCATCTCCCTTCCTCTATCTCTAGAATCAATGAAAAACATATCCTTGCACAGGATTTTAAAAAATGTAACATGCTCTTGAAAATTATAATAAGGTGTTATAAATTATTGTGCATTAAGTACAGAGAACTTCCCAAGGATATATGCATTTTAGATTAATTTTTAAAATAAAAAAATAAAGGAAATGTTTGATGCCTGCCTTCTGGAAGTTTGCAGCTGCATCCACCGCACAGTAAAAAAATGAAGACAAGCACTCCAAGGAAGCAGCCTTGGCTGAAGATGGCACTGCTCTCAATCAGTTGTTCCCCAGAACAGTTCTCTGAAGAGAGTGACACCAGGTACTGTTTAGAGAGGTGTCAGTTCTATAGCGTTTTCTCCTTTTATTCTGTGAAATCAAAAGTGATCCCAGCATAAAGCATTTGCAGCTGTGTTGGGAAATGAGCTAGTCACGCCCCAGCAATTTATGGCCAATTTTCTATTAATAAGAGAAAATGGAATATGGTTCAATCACTTTACAAACCAAACACTTGTTCTTAAGAATTGGGGAGAGAGAATACAATAGTTTTGTTCTGTTTCTGAAAGAGATTTAACTCAATATTGTGTACCTTTGAAGAAAAACATTTAGATGGCTTTAAGTTGTAGGGAGGTAAGTTTTACAGGAAAATACTCATAAAGACGTGCATTAGAAATACCACCTAGAGTCTACATGTGACAGAAGAGCCTGAGATCATGACCATAGAACAAGTAAGAGGAAGGGTAGGGAGAAATAGAGAGAGTGTTGGAAGTGGGAAAGGAAGTTTCAGGGTCTAAATCCAGGACAGGGGCCTCAGCTAAGGGGTGATTCCTATAGTTAGGCGCCCAGAACCACACAGGTAAATCAAAGATCTAGGTGAAGCAGAGCTAAGAATCAGGATGGAAACAGAAATTGGAGCACAGATAATGCCAAAGGGCCAGAATGACCAGTTTGTAAAGTTCAAGGCAAATGGAGAGTTAAAAAGATGAACGAGGGGTACAAGGACTGACAAGACACCATTCAAATTCTTGTCCCAGCCAGAAGTTTGTAACATATTCCCCAAGATGTGTCTTCCTTGCAACAAGGAAGGCAAAACGTTGGTTGCAAAGAAACACCATTTGTGTAGAAAACATGGGTGGAAATTATATGACAGTCTGAGGAGGGAGAGACTAAATTAGATTTCCTAGAACAGTGGAAGGTTTCTTATGTAGCTTCCATTTCTTCCACTCACCTGATTGATTCTCTCAGTTCTCTTTACACATATTGAGTGGTTCTTTTCAGTTCAGGTTCCCCAAAAGAAGACCTAGAGTCAAGAATTTGGATGCAAATTGGTGATTTGGTAGGTCATACTAGGAAGACCCATGAGTGAGTGGGGAAGGGAAGCCAGAAGAAGAAGCCAAAAAAGGGGCAATTAATGAGCAGGTGACTTACACGGGCACTTGAGAACTCAGCAGAATCTGCCTCAGAACCATCCCCCTGAGCACAAGAAAGCTGCAGTATTTACCCATAAACCCCCATCACCTGTAAGTCTCAGTCATTATGGGTGGCTCCTGGGGTGCTGGCCCTCCAGCACTTCCCGACTCTCCTTAGGTAAAGAGGCATGGCCCAAGAGGCAGGAAGACACCAAAGCTCCAGGTGACATCTAAAGTGACCCCAGAACCAAGGTGGGCACCGCCAGCACCTGCCACAGAGCCCCAAACATCCACACCCCTCATTCAAAGGCCTCTCTCTAGTAAGCCATTGCACTTCTACTGTCACTTGATTGATAAATTAGGAATTATTACCAAGAATCAGCTGTTTATGGTCAAACATGTTAGAATTATAATTGGCATTGATATTATGTTAGCAAATTAATCTTAAATAAATTAAATCTATGCAATCAGTGAATTATTGAGTGCACAAGAAGATGTGTCAATGAAAAATCAGTTGAATTCTTCAGAATGGTTTGATGAAAGCAAGCCATTAAACATTTATAGAAACCATTGAATTAGGTGGGGAGAAGTGTTAACAATCAAGGGAGATTACTCAATCAGATTGCTTTGCACGTCACTTTAATTCTTGCTCCCATATAAAGAAACTGAAGTTTAAAATCTTAGGGGAAGCATTATGAATGTGATTTCTTGAGAAACAACATATAATGCCAATTAGGAGAAAAGATTGGTAAATGAATGTCAATTTATATGTTTTAAGTTAAAATAAAAATGTTTAAAGTATATATGAATCATTTTTATGACTCCTTGCTTTCAATGATTTTTTCTTAATAATCAACCAAGTGCTAGCCTTGCATGTGTTGCATAAGAAGCACCTCAACTCTACTCCAAGGAAAATACTCTGAGATTAAAACTCGATTCCTCTTACAAAGTCAGCTGCCAGGAGTTTTTAAATGTCCCAGGAAAATTGAAATACAAGGAACTAGCACTTTCTAGGCAGCTCAGAAACTGGGATTAAGGTTCAAAAAAGTTAGTTCAATCTGGGAAGTGTTTAGCTCAATTACAAAGAATAATAGGAGAGAAGAGCTAATGAAGACTTAGGAAGGTGAATATTTGAGCTGCAGTTACAAGGGGCCCAGCATTACAGCTTCAAGGATGAAAAGGGGAAGGCCCGACAAACAAGCTTTTAACCAATCCTATCTAATAAAAGAGAAACATGGTAATTAGCATACGACCGCTGCCCTTCCCATTGGCTAATCAGGGCGATATGCTAATTAACTGCCAGCCACGATGGCGGCCGGCAGCCAGGCAGCTGGAAGTGAATATGAGGCTTGCTTGCTTCAGTGACAGAGGACTCCAATGTTCCCCACCTGCTGCTGCCGGCCTCTGAGCTACAACTCTAAGCAACTATGTTACAAATATAGAAGCTAAACAAAACCCCAGAAACCTGCTTTAGTCACCGGGCTTCAGCCAGCAGGATCGCAACATTGTTTCAAATATAGAAGGTAAACAAAGGCCAGAAACCTGCTTTCAGCAGCAGAGGCCTAAGAGCTGGAGCCAAGACTCAGAGCTAAAGCTGGCCCAGAATAAAAAAAAAAAGAAAAGAAAAAAAGGAGCGGTTGGGAACTTCAGTCACCCGCCAGCCTGAAAACAGCCCTCAGCCCCTCACCCAGACTGGCCAGGCACCCCAGTGGGGACCCCCACCCTGATCCAGGACACCCTTCAGGGCAAACCAGCCAGCCCCCACCCGTGCACCAGGGCTCTATCATATATAGTAAAAGGGTAATATGCCTCCCAGCACCGGGATCAGCGTGACAGGGGGCAGCGCCCAAACCCCCTGATCGCCCTGTGGCTCTGTGTGTGACAGGGGGCGGGGCCACAACCTCCCTATCGGCCCTGCTCTGTTCGTGACAGGGGAAGGCTCCCCAACCCCCTGATCAGCCCTGCTGTGTGCCTGATAGGGGGGAGCTCCCCAACCCCTTGATTGCCCTGCGGCTCTCTGTGTGACAGGCTGCGGTGCCCCAACGCCCTGATCGGCCCTGCTCTGTGCATGACAGGGGCGGCGCCCCAACCCCCCAATCAGTCCTACCCTGAGCATGACTGAGGGTGGCATCACAACCTCCAGATCCGCCCTGCTCTGTGCATGACAGGGGCGGAGCCCCAACTCCCCAATCAGCCCTGCTCTGAGCCTGACCAGGGGCTGCACCTAGGGATTGGGCCTGCCCTCTGCCACCCGGGAGCAGGCCTAAGCCAGCAGGTCGTTATCTCCCGAGGGGTCCCAGGCTGCGAGAGGGCACAGGCCAGGCTGAGGGACCCCCCCTCCCCCCCAAGTGCACAAATTTTTGTGCACCGGGCCTCTAGTCTATATATATAAAAGGCTAATATGCTAAGTGTCCCTCCCTCCATCCGACTGGTTGCTATGACACACACTGACCACCAGGGGGCAGATCCTCAATGCAAGAGCTGCTGAGCTGCAGCAACTTGGCAGCAGTGGTTCTCAGGTGACACACCCCAAACCAGAGAGGAGGGAGCCCAATTCCTTGTGGGGCTGCGTAATTCCATCCTTTGGCCATGGGTTATGTTGTTGCTGGGGCACTGTTGGCCCTGAATCTGGTTGATTGCACACTTGCGTTTGCTTTCCACACCCTGTACAACAGCAACTTTGCAGAGTGCGCTCTCACACTCTGGGACCCCGAGGGGGATGTTGGAGAGCCAGTTTCAGCCCAATCCCTGCAGGCCAGGCCAAAGGACCCCGCCTGCCAGAGGGACCCCCACTCACTCTGCAGATGCATTTCGAGCCACAGCACCACCATAGGAGGTTGGCTTCAGGGTGTGTCCAGCCCGTCTCACCCAGTCCCGCCCCACCAGCCACCTTCTAATTAATTTACTTTCAATGTGCATGAATCTGTGCATCAGGTCACTAGTTTTCAAATAAGAAACAAACCGAGTTCCTAAAGGCCTGAGAGGCAGATGCTTAAACTTCAGAGACTGCCTGGAGTTCTGTCTTCTTGTCACTTAACACCAAAATCAGTTCATTTAAGCTTTGGCTACCTGGACACTTGTCACTTTAGAGAAATTCACTTCATGCCTCTTCAGGTGGACAAGACTGGCAATCACTGAGGTTGGGTACCAAGCTGGAGAACAAAGAGCCTGCCTTCCCATCCTTATGTTCTTATTACCCTGGAAATGTTCTAGCAACATCAAAATAAGTGTAATAGATTTTGTTACTCAAAGGTACTCAGATTTTCAGGATAACTATGTAGCTGTAGTACCAAAACATGGGCCATCCTATATGTGATTAACTAAAATAAAAATGCAATACTATATTTCTGAGCTTATATGTATAAAGAAGAACATTTCCAGTAAAGTTGATTAGATTATTTTATTTATTCCCCATTTTGTCTCAGAAACAATTAAAGCCAACCTATGAAGCAGTATAAAATGCAGCAAGAGATCAGAAACATCTATGATTTCATTTCTCAAAAATATCAAAGAACTTAAAGGATTTGGGTTGAAATGTCAATTAACGTTCTTTTAACTAAAAATTTAAAACATACATCCCCTTCTTCCTATTAAGTGGTATAGACTGTCCTTAATGCTGTGAGACCTTCTGGTTCATAGGCTAACAATCAACCACTAAGCCATGCCAGCCGGGCATGCTCTACCCAGATCTCTTAAGGCCGGTGCCTCCCCCTTGACTTCCCAATTGAGTGAATGAATAAATCCCTAACTTGGTTTCTGTCATTTCTATATTTAAAAAAAATCTTGACTAATATAAGAAGTTTCTAATTAATATGGTCAGCATCCCTTGTATAATTTATTCTTTCTGTGTATTAACTCTGTCATTTTAAGGAATGGAAATTATCTAATTGGAAAAATACTTGTACCATTCTAGGAAGTATAAAGAAACACAATTTTAAATGTTTGTATTTTTTCTTAAGGGATTCTAGAACCTGTTGGTATAATTAGCCAGGAAAAAGCATCTCTCAGTGGCTGAGATTGTGTACCCCAGAATTCTGTGCCTCCTTTCACCTTACTTTCACAATTTGATTAGACTACTCTTATGAGTCTGAGGAGGAAATATATAACTATACCCCAAAGACGCATTATTCATGATTACTTATGGTTATGGGGGCCATTTCCATGGTTATATTAGATGTTATATCATATATATTATGTGAGAATACTCTTTGGGAACATTACAGATTTTCAAAGGAAAGGTATTTTGCCAAGATTTTTCCCAGCACTTCAATGGAGTGTAATATCATTGTATTAGAACAGTTTTCCAGTAAGATACTCAGAAGTCATGTCAGAAACAAGACTCCTTCGCCCTTGGGAAAAATTGGACCAAAGGTAGATCTCTCTGAGACCATGAGCTAGGGAATTTGTTAACAGCAAAACCAAAAGAACAACTGTTTCACAACTTTTCATTCATATCTCGACTTGATACAAAGTTCCTGGGTAATGCAGCAGGAAGTACTGGGGATCTTCCTCAGGAAGTGAAATGTGCAGTTCTCCTAATTCTCACCTGCATCTTCACAGACACAGAGGGAAATGAAGTACCTTCTCTTCCTCCTTCCTCTGTTCAGAAGAACAGCCAATAGAACTTTAACCTGAGGCTATTAGTAGGTCCTATTAAAAATGCAGTCTGAAGCCCTGAAAGCCTGGCCAGAGTGGCTCAGTTGGTTGAACGTCATCCTGTGCACCTAACGTCATCCATTGCTGGTTTGATTCCTGGTCAGGGCACATGACTTGGTTGTGGGTTTGATCTCCACTTGGGGAGCTTAAGGAGGGCAGCTGAGTATGAAAGATCCCCTTCACATATAGAAACCTCTTTCAACATCTGTCCATATTTTAGGTTAATTGGGAACACTTTTTTAATACACTATAATTTTTAAAATATATTTTATTGATTGCAGAGAAGAAGAGAGAGGGAGAGAGAGAGAGAGATAAAAACATCAATGAGAGAGAGCAAGCCCACAAACCGGGCATGTGCCCTGATCAGGAATTGAACCATGACCTCCTGGTTCATAGGTCTACACTCAACCACTGAGAACACTGTCCAGGCTATATTTTTTAAAAATCATTGCAATATTTCCTGGCTACTGTTAATTGTGGATGGTTTACTTGCTGTCCAAATGGAAACAGAGGGTTGGAATATACCATCACTCCAAGTCCATTCAATGACATTAATTTGTGACAATAAGACCAAGTGGAAATAACTGAGAGTGTTCAGTCTAGTCCAGTTACAATGGAACAGAGATTTGTTCACCTCACACAAATCTATGAAATGGTGGAAAACAACACAAATTAAGTTAGAAAGGCTTTCTGACAATATTAACAATTGACCTTAACTTTGGAAAAATAAAGAGAAAGTATTGTGAAGTGTGTGTATTTGTGTGTGTGTGTGTGTGTGTGTGTGTGTGTGTGTGTGTGTGTGTGTTTCTAGGGTGGGCTGCCTTAGATTAGGCATATGTAAATGTTGGCTGAAGGAAATTCTGGCTTTTGTTTCCAAAGACTTAAATCCAATGAGGGGAGACATGATTAGAAACAATAAATGGAGTGATCTGAAGAAGCAGGGTACTTTCCTATCCAGATGAGCTAAATAAAAGGTTCCCCCTAAGCTTTGAAGGATGGTAGATAGAGGTGAGTGGGTACAGGTATTTGTGAGCTGAGATCTCATTAGATTTGGGTGGGAAGCATCTATGAGGTTATCGAGGTGAGCATGGGGTATTCTAGCCAGATTTTTCTCTACCAACATTGAAGCAAAGGCTTCAAAAAATTGGGTTTTTTAATCCATGGTGAGAAGAAATGGGGAACCAGCCTAACATTTACTCCACCTTCTGGCCCTGAGGTGCAGCTTCAGTTTGATGGGCTCTGTAAGTAGAGCCTCGTCCTACTTTCTTGTTTTCTCTGTTGCACTCGTCCCCAGTCCCCACTCCCGTTCCTTGGATCACTTTCCACAATAAACTCCCTGCACTCAAGCTCTTTCCTCGGGCTCTGGTTTGAGGGGGGCAGGGGGGAAAGCAGATCAGAACAATAGCAGAGGTAAGTTTGACTTGGGTAGCTTTCAGATCCATTTTTAAAATATCTGACTTTACCACAAATCACTCTTTGCTCTTGTTCCATATGGTTTCCCAAAACTCTAGTCAATTTGGAAAGTCCCTTCCTGGATGTCAAATTCAACCAGTTGCTCTCAATTTCCATTCTCCTTGAACCTCTTCAGTAACTGACAGCAATGACTTGATAACTCTTTAAATTGTGGTCTTCTTTGCTTTGCAGCACAGGGTAAGACTGCACTTCCCCTCTTCTCTCCCCCCCAACTCCCCCACCCCCATCCTAACATGCCTCCTCTGGCTCTCTGTCTTGTTCCCATAATAATCCACAAGAATGGGCTCTTGAACCTAATCTCTCTTTGACTACTTTCATCCAGTTTGGCGTCTTGAAACCTATCACTGTCTTTTTATGAGTGGGTTTCAAATGCGGATTTCTCTAGGAGCCCAGATATTTCTCCTTGCACTCCAAGCCCATATGAATGCCCACCTGATGAAAATTCCACCCTGAACATTATATACAAACTCAGTGTATCCAGAACTAAACCAAAAACAATTCTAACTAGAAATGCAAAAATTTAAAACAACAACAAAACAAGGATGAATATAAAAGGAAAAAAAGACTGAAATAAATGGCACATGCAAAGGTCTAATGTTAGGAAAAGATAAGAGGCAAGGAAATGGAAAGAATCTTAGGTAGAATGTTGCAGGCTGGTAAATTGGAAGAATGGTGACATTTCTGGAGAGGGTTAGGGGAGTTGAGAGAAAAATAATTTGAGGATGAAAGAAAAAATGAAGTGTTCTGTTTGGATTGCATTAGGTTTCTGTACTGTGTAATTTTTCAGCTCAGTTTTATATGTATCAGAAGACCTGGGCCCTTCCCTATTGTTCTTATTGATCTTGGTCACACATGACCTCTTTGATTTCTACATTCTTCAGTCTCACGGAGATTTCTTGAAGAAAATAAATGTCACCAACTTCCAAAACAGTATTTCCTTTAGTTCTCTTCTGGAGCCAAACTTGTTACTTTTGTAAACAAAACAGAAGAAATATATATAGGCAATGAACCGCATCCAGCATGGCCAGAGTGAACTTGAGGAGGACCGGTGAAGGATTAAAGAAGACAGACAAGAGAATACAGTTGGGGCTAGGTAGGATCACTGTGTCTGGATGAGTCACAACCTATAAGCTGAAACTTTATTTTATAGTCAGAGCACACAAAGCAAAACAAGGGGAGTGGTCAAGATGTTTATAATATTCTTGCCAGTTTCAAATCTATTTCATTACTCAAGCCTTGTTTTGGCAGCACTTGCTGCACCTCCCACCGTACATTAGCTACCTAGGAATAACAGACTATAAGGTCAAGCTTAATTGTGCTAGAAGGGCTCTGCCTGCCAAGCTGGGACTTGTTTGTGGCCCTGCCACAGGTCAGTCCAAGGCTTGACCCTATAGCCATTCTCTACAATGTAATATATAGAATATATTAGAATCAGAATAGAATCAAAATTAAAAATAATAAATATTAAAATATACAACATATAAAGTAACAACTAAAATTTCCAACTAGAATCTTATAGCAATCATATCTTCTAAAACCACTCCTTACTTCCCAGAAATGACTTAAATGTTTGCTTTCTATTATTTTAATAGTGAGATACACCAGTAAAATGCCATACTTTAAGCATTTCAACTAGACAATGTAAGGCCAGAGGCAGAAAGCAGGTCTACAAATACACATGAAGAAATTATATGTTTTCTTTTATTTTTTAAATCCTTCATGCCTCCTACTCTGTTTGGAGGTCTGAAAACAGCCACCTTCCTAACAGCCTGTTTTACTTGTCACCCACCTTTGTGACATTGGAAACCTGTTCATTGCTGTCTTGGTAACAAAGGGAAACACACCATTGTGCCACTAATAAAACAGTGTGAATTGCTTCCCTTCCAAAATATATATAATGGCTTTAATTGATTCCATTTTCTTCCAAAAAGAAACAGAGAGGCACAATCTAGTGAGGCCTGCCCCCATTAATGGAGATGCATTACTGCTTTAAGATGAAAATTGAAGTCTGGTAAATATCCATCATGCAGCTTCCCAGCCTACAACATACACAGAATCTGGTGTGTGAGCTTCTCTTATTCCTCTCCCCACTCAGCTTACCCCCTTCTGGGAATCCAATAAAGGACTTGGGAGCAGGTAAAAAGCTGCACATTATTCTGTAGCTTTATCCTGGCTGCACTTTGGAAAACAGATTTGCAAGCTCTGAACCAACAGGCAATAAGTCACTCAGCCCATTTACTCGGAATTGCGGCTGCACTGTTACTGTTTGCTTCCCAATAACTCTACAGCCAGGATGGTAACAAATACGCAGAGACATTTTCTTCTCTGCACGTCAGAAAGCTGCACCTCCATGAATATCTCTTCCTTAGCTTATTTCCTAATCTAATTTTTTCATGTCAGAGCTAGGAATTTGTGTGACAGGGTATTTGGTGCATTTCTATAAAGCAAGGATCAGCCACATTCACGCTGATTCCAAGCAGCTTGGAGTTACAGCTTCACAGGGTGAGCCTGTGATCATTAGCTGGATCCTCAGATCTGGGAGTGGTCCTATTAATGAGAGCCAGACTATAAAAGAAAACTGAGGGACAACTATTCATGGTGAGAATTAGATACAGTCCTGTTTTGAGCTGTTGGGGGAGTTATGTGATAGAAGTTTCATCCGTTCAACAAGTGTTTACTAGTATTGTGCACCAACTCTGTGTTTATTGAGCACCTACAATAATGCCATGTGGTTATAGAGCTGTAAACAAGTCCCTTGCATTCCTGCTCTCCTGGAAATTGCACACTGGGCAGGGAGTGAGATTAAAATTATGCAATTAAATAAATGCATTAACACAGAGTCCAGGTAATGGTGCCATGAGGAAAATCAGAGAGGTACTGTGGTAGATAGTGATTCTGGGGGGCAGACAGGGCTGCTCAATAGGAGATGTCCAGGCAGAGCCTCTCTGAGGAGCTGACACTCAAGATGATGTGGAAGTTTCAAAATGTGGTCTCCAAATTCTTTTATA